>NC_137161.1:47472389-48696139 GCF_951394435.1 Stenella coeruleoalba | reverse complement strand
GAAGGGATTTAAAAATTTAAGATAGAGTTTGGAGCTGGAGACATAAAGTGGGAGTCGCCCACCGATTGATAGCACTCAGTGCCATGAGACTAGTTGAGATTATCTAAGAAATGAGTGGAACTAGAGAAGACAAGCTGCGTGGGACGGAACCCTAGGGCATTCTAGAATGTAGAAGCCTGGGAGATGACTGGGGACCAGCGGAGGAGATAGAGAAGGGACAAATAATAGAGGAAGAGGACCAGAGTTCAAGCAAAGACTAATCTAGTCAATGTGCCCTACCTTGTTCACATCTTACCAGAGTATCTTGGCCGTCCCTATAGTTATTTCTTAGGAACCACTTAGAGATATCAATGGAATATACTTCTTCAGTTTTTCCATCTCTAGTCTATTTTTTCTGAAAGAGTATTGAACTTCAATGGTGCAAACATGAGATTATGAAATAAAAATGGTGGCATGAATTTTATCTCAACCAGACACTGCTGTATCTGGGCTGGATGGTGTCACATTCGACTCAGAATGGATAAGAACCAAGCTTCTAAAACCTCAAGCCCAACTAGGCAATATCTCATAGCCAAGACCCAGTTCTGTGAGCTGCTGGGTGAAGTTACCGGGAAACAGCCTCTGTGTGACGTGACAAGAGGAAAATCTGAGTTGGGCATTTCTTTTTAATGTTAAGGGACTATAAAAGCTGTGAGACAGATCAAGTTTGACTGTAGACCTGAAGGTAAGAACCTTAATCTGCAATTAAGAAATACAAAAATTCAAGCTGTGTTGATTCAACCTTGATCACATTTTCATGGATTTCAGAAAGATAGAGTTCTTTAAAATAATTCCCTGTTAAGATTCAATATCTATCTAGAAAGTAATTCCTCACTCCTTAAACCACTGCTCCAAAGTGAATTGTATTCAACGCTTAGCTGAAGGAGGCTATCGGTGTTCCTTAATGATGACATGAACAAATGGTTAAAATAAGTATGTCCATCTGGCTAAGATCATGTTTCATGAGACAAAGTTATGTTTGGAGTTGGATAAGCCTCAGAAAGTTTTTTTAAAAAAACACTCTAAAACCCTCTTCGGCTATTTTTAAATTGGTTTAGCCATTTTCCTTTTATGATGTCCATTGACATGTTTGTGATCACATCTTCATCCATAAACAAGCTTTGTGCTCTTAAATCTAAGTCAAGGGAATTTAGAAAATGAGAGGAATTGAATTCTTACCATTTCATGTGGTTTCAAACCCTTTTGGGTTGAGGAGAGGAAATGACTGAAGCCAGGTCTGGAAAAGAGTAAAAAGCAGCGAGACAAAGAGATTCAGGTCTGAATAACAATCCAATTGCTGGAGTTTATCTAATTGGTTTCCCATTATCTGTACCAAAAATACTGTGTTTTCCATCTTCTCTCTGGCAAGTATGTCCCAGTTAGCAATAAAGAACCAACTGCCTGAGAGAAAACAGGTAAGACAAAACAATTTTCTATTTTCCATTCCCCTTGAAAAGGAAGAGCAGCCCACCCCGTGTAAAGAATTGCTTAATGGATGTCAGTTTGTAAGGACACCTCAGAGAAATGACAGGAGAAAGCCCTCCCAGAGAGCAGAAGAAAACCAGAGTGGTTCAAATCTATTGTGTGGAAACAGACTCAAATAATTGCCTACAGGGAGAAAAGGAGTGTGAAGGAGGACATGCAGCTTGACGTTGTTTCTGGGTTGTAACACTAGCTCTGATACCAACTAGCCACATTTCCTTGACAAACCGTTTTATCCCCCAGTCTTCGGTTTCCCTGTCAATATAGTAAAGAGTGTAGAGTAGTTAGCCTCTGAAATGTCCCTTCAGGTGCTGATAGCTGAGATTCCAGGGGCAACTCTGAAGTTCCTCCAACTGGTTGATGTGAAAGCCAGAACTAAAACCCAGATTTCCCGCTAGTTTGTGATCCTTCCTTTGCATATCTTTACTTTCATCTGAGAAATGGGGATTTTCTTTAAACCAATACTCTAAAGTGTTTGGAAGAACTAGCGTTTATGTTAGTATCCTCATCTTTTACAAGAAAATTTCACGTTGTGTGTTGTTCAAACTAGTTCATCAGAGCCCTAAAATTCCACTTCTTGCCTCAAGGGAAATGCTAGATGATGAGGTGGAGGTTTTTCATCCACCTCAAAGATAACAGGTTCTCTATCCTGTTTTATGAATTGGGATTTGGTGTAAGATTTCGTTGGGCAAGCTGGGTGTGATGGAGCAGAGGTATTTCAACTAAAAAAGTTAAGTTTGAAAATTAGTGATTTCTAATTAAGTTCTATTCTCCAACCCAGTCAATCAGTGTGTCAGATCAGGATCACAAACAGAACGCCTAGAGAGACTGGGCAAATAAGTTACCAGTTGAGGTGGGTTGGGTTTAAGCAAAGCAGTAACTCAAGCAAGAGGACAAATGATCACATTTTCTTCTGCCTCTAGGTGGGAATACAATAGGGAGTAGTGGGGACTGTGGAAAACCAGAGTTACAACCCTGTCAAAAGGAGGAAGCAGAACCTCTTCCTCAGATGATTGTCACCTCACAAAAATGGAGGTCCATGGTTGCCAGATATCCCAGTTTTTCAAGAAAATCAGAAAATGCCAACCTTTGTGCAAAATCTTTGTGCTTCTTAAAAGTATTAGTGACTAAATAAAAAATTCTTAACACGTGAAAAAACTGAAGAAAATCTGTCAGCAGAACAGATTAGTCCATGGGACTCCATTTTGTGATCTGTCCTCTTCAACCTCCCAAAACAAGATGACTTGGCATCGGGCAAGTCACCTCTATGACAAGCCCCCGACCTCACAGTTTGCAAAGGTGGTTCGCATAAAAGTTCTTCCTTAAGGCAACCCCAAAGCATTGGGACACAATCCAGGCTCTGCTCTCTGGGGCCAAATCATTTCCTCCTCCATTCGAGAAAGCTCCAAACATTTGAAGATAGTTACCATGGACCTGGACCTTCTTCAGTGTAAACATTCCTGGTTCTTTCAGATGTTTTCATTGAATTTGGTCTTATTTCCTGGCCTTCCTCATCACACCTCTCTGAACATTGTCTGAGAACTAAACAGACAATCCAGCTACATTCTGATGATGTCAGAGTAGCACTAGAATCTTATTTCCCGTATTTTGAAAGCTGTTCTTCTATGGACATACCATAGGATCACTTTATCCTTCTCTAGAGGTCACGGATCTTATATTGACGAATACTGACCCTACAGCTAGCCAGAACTTCTAGTTTCTGCTCAAATATGCTGCAAATCAATCCGTCCTTGGAAGATTGGGATATTGGTCCTAAAGCAAGGACTTAGGTTTAATTTTTGAATGTTTCATCTTAGAGTTCATTATGACCTGTCAAGGCTTTATTGGATCCTGATTCAGTCTCCTTCCTGTCATCTCTCATTCTGATCAACATCAATATTCTCAACCAGTTCTTAATAAAAAGGTTGAATAGAACAGAAAAAAATGACAAAGCTCAAAACCCTTTGTCCAGGATGATATAAATCTATTACTATAGACCCTACGGAGTATCTCACACTGACCTCATATTGACAGGAAATTATAAAGTACCCAAAGCCCCCAAAACAGCATTCAGGTTAAATGAAAAACAGTGTCTCACCAGGGAGGCTATTTGAAGACTGGGTTTATATAGCTTAACTGCATCACTCTGAATCTAGTTGATTTGTTTGTGTACACTGCTCTCTGAGCAATCAGTTCGTTTCCCATGGAGCAATCTAATTCAGCTATTCACATGACCAAAATCACCAGACCAATCAGTTTTCAATCTCGTCTTTAGAGGTAATTTGAATTCACTTGATAATTTGTCCACACATCTGCAAATGGTTGTTTAATCATGAAAATTTTTAATCAAAAAACCAAAATCAATGAGTAATCATCAATGCTAATCATGAGAGTACCAGGTGGCACTCATGTGTGGACCAAATCAGATTTTTCTAAAACTTAATACAGTGATTCCTTTTTAATGAGTAAGTGAAGACATCTCAGAAATAGACTAATTCAGCTAAGGATCATATTCTCCATGGCTAAAACATAACCTATCATTTGACTTCTATCAGAGCACTCCAAAAAACTCCTCTACCACTTATTTATGTGACATGGGCAAGTCACTTAACCTTCACTAATTGCCTCTCTTTTACCATCTGTATCATTAAATAACAATGAAAGTCCAAATGTCTGAAATAAATTGCCTTAATTTTTCATCTCTATCATGGAATCACGATGAAAGTGCAAACGTCTACAAATGAATGCCTAAGATTTCAAAACTATAAGGGTGACTTCATCCTTGAATGTACATAGTTGTTTCACAAACACATTATAACTTTTGCCAGAGCAGAAAAGGGGATGGTGTCATCTACTTCTTTTGCATTTTCTCCCACTTAATTTCCACTATTCTCCTTGCCCACCTCTACTCCATGAAAAATTTTAGTGTGAATTAAATCAGTGTTCTTCAAACTGTATTATGTTGGGGTCCTTGCATTTTCTACCAGAATGCTGTGAATAATAAAAATATTAGTTAAGACAAGCTAGATTATGTTGCCCTCACGTCCCAACGGTTTGACATACAAATGTTTACCGTGCACTCGTGCTGCATGACCAGCACGCGTCCATGGGGGCCCTGATTAACATAATTTTTCAGTAACTGATGCTATTGAAGGTTCCAGCATCTTGAGATGCCACCACCTTAACATGGCTCCCAGGGCACTGGAAGAGAAAGGGGAAGAGGAAGCATGATGAGCTAAACCCGCTCTTAAATGCTTCATCTTGAAAAGGACACATATTACTTCTCATCACCCGTGGGCCAGAAAGAGACACCACGCCTGAGCGCTCCAATGTGCTCAGGAAGGAGAGAAAAACTAGACGTGGGGAACAGTAGAAGTACCCTGTATGGTGCATTTTTTATTCAGAACCATAATAAAAATATGAATAAAAGCATGTTCTAACTTTATGGGTGACTCCTTGGGACTGAGGCTTTCCTATAAGCTTGGCACTCACGTTTATAATTATATCTGCAGCAATTACTACCATGCAGTTTCTGGCTAGTGAGAACAGATGGGGCATTTGTGCCAAACTGGGGACCTTGAATTTTGCTAAGATGTCTAGAACAACAGCTGTCATCACGTGTGCTCTTCTGGCAATGTGACCTGGCCCTTCTCTATCAATAGCTAGAGTCTATGTCTCCATCCCGTGAATCTGAGCAGGCTTGTGACTTTTTGTGCAGTAGAATGTGGTAGGAGCGATGCTATGCCAGTTCTTGATATAGCCCTTACCTGACCTGGTAGCTTCCACTCTGGCCTCTTGGAACCCAACCACCATGGAGGAAGTGTGACTACCCTGAGAACAGCCTGCTATTAGAAGGCCAAGCCAGATGGAAAGGCTGGTATGCCATGAGGAGAGAGGGATGCTAAAGTGCACGCAGATACAGACGTGGGAATGAAGAATCATCTTGGAAGTGGTCCCTTCAGCCTCGGCAGCCACTCCATCTGCTGCTACCTGGAGACAAACCACCCAGCTGTGTCTCCTCTGAACTACGGACCCACAAAATCTTGAGCCAGATAAAAGAGTTGATACAAGGCACTCACTTTTGGAGTAGTTGATTGTACAGCAATAGATAATTTTCCCACCATTCAGCTGGGGATGAATCGTGGAGGACTGAGTCAGGCGTGGAGCCTGTTACAATGGACAGACAGGCTGATCCCTGAGACACTACACCTCAGTGGTCTGTAGCATATCCGCAGGGTCTTTTCGTCAATGATATTTCTTTGGATATTATGCTCTTTATATTTTACTTGTAAACTTGTGTTAGTTTCATAGGTATACAGGAGGTATAAGCATTAGGGGTTGCTACCAAATTTTATTTTGTGTATATTTTAAATAACCTGCCAAGATGGGGAAGCCAAGGAAAAATGGTTTTCCTTATAAGAGTCCATTCCTTGTTTAGGTTTTTTTTTTTTTGTTTTTTTTTTTGCGGTACGCGGGCCTCTCACTGTTGTGGCCTCTCCCGTTGTGGAGCACAGGCTCCAGACGCGCAGGCTCAGCAGCCATGGCTCACGGGCCCAGCCGCTCCGTGCATGTGGGATCCTCCTGGACCGGGGCACGAACCCGTGTCCCCTGCATCGGCAGGCGGACTCTCAACCACTGCGCCACCAGGGAAGCCCCCTTGTTTAGGTTTATTCAAGTTTAAGAAATTAATGAATTTGAAAAAGATCTAAAAGAGGTGGGTTTCTCCAAAGCACGAACTTTGGCGTGAGACAAAAGCAAAATGACCCTTTCGGGGCAGAGACATTAGTGGGTGCCACGTGAGGAGCCACGTGAAGAGCTGCATGGTGGTGGGAAGAGTGGTGAAGGCAGAATCAGGAGTTGTGAGTTCTAATCACAGGTCTGTCATTTATCATCTGTGTGGGTTACACAAAACTACTTGGCTTTATGGTCCTCAACGCCCCATCTGTGACATGATGAATGACATCGACCCTGCTCATTTCGTGGTGTTACTGTGGCGATCAAAGAAGATGAGAGACAGACGTTTTCTGAAAAATGTGAAGTGTTGTTATTGTTCAGAGATTCAGGGCAGCATTTTAAGATTCATGCTGAAAAATCTAAAAATAACCTGATGAAAAACATGTAGGAAGTGAGTTTAAAAGAACCTCAAAATTATTTTTTAAAATGCAAACCTGTGCCTTACCAAATTACATTGGATTTCAATTTTCTTTGAAGTACAAGGAAACTTGCCGTCTGCTGGGTTGCTTGGTCTTGCCACTCTCTGAATTCCTGTAACCTCCTAGTCTGTCTGGACTGTAGACTTGTGGTCAAGTTTAGGAGCTTTGGTAGATCCAGGTTTTAATCTCATTTCCACCACCTCATTCTCCAACTGCATAAATTTACATAAGTTATTTAGCTTCTCATAATCTCATCTGTGAAGTGTGGTTAGTATTAATAGCACCTGCCTCAAGGGTTGGTGTGAACATATCATGAGATGATGCTAAGGTAAGTGATCAGAAGATGATAGCCGTGACTAGTAATATTTTACTCTGCAGTGTATGATTACAAAGTGACTGATACTGATTTCTGAAAATCACCTGTTTTAGCACGTTTATTCACTGCAGTGCTTTAACAATTTTACACATATGTCATGAACACATCACATTTAGTTGAGTAGGTGATTTTATTTTCACTGTAATTTTGCCAAAATAATACAGTTTTAAAAATTAAATACAAGCCTTAACATTAACGATGGCAATCTTTTGCCCCACCTCTACCAGGTCCCAGTCCCTCAGAGGCATTCTCCATCAATGCTTTAGCTGTTCCTTGTGTTAAGTCCACATTTTAAAATAATATGTGTATGCTGAAATGTGCTATTTCATCTCAGATATAGTCTATTGGCTTTCTTCTATGGAGGATGAGAATTTTACTTCTTCAAATGCAACACACACACACACACACACATTTATGTTTCTTCCAGCTTTTGAATACAGTAGTCCCCTGTCATACCTGGGGAATATGTCCCAAGACCCTTAGTGGATGCCTGAAACCACAGATGGTACGGAATCCTATATATACTATGTTTTTTCCTACACATACATACCTATGATAAAGTTTAATTTATTAATCAGGCACAGTAAGAGACTAACAATAGCTAAAAATAAAATGGAACAATTGTAACAATAGACTTTAACAAAAGTTATGTGAACATGGTCTCTTTTCTATCTCACTCAAAAGATCTTATTAGACAAATTTAATGCCTTTTCTATCTTAAAGAAGCACTTACCACTCACCACGGCCATAACCTTTACAGTTGGAGGTGCCACGGCAAAAATAGCACAAATTTCTTTTTCTTCTTCACAGTTTCACAGATAGAAGATTCACCCTTACTGTAGATCTTAGCAACATCAGCATACGATTTTTTTTCTTTCCTTATTAAGTACAAAACTTTCACCTTTTTACTTAAAGGAAGCACTTTATGGCTTCTCTTTGGCATATTCGAATTGCCAACACAGCATCACTACTCTTCTGATTTGGGGCCATTATTCAATAAAACAAAAGTTACTTGAACACAAGCACCAAGACACCTTGACAGTCAATCTGATAACCAAATGACTAAGGGATGGACGTGGGATGGAGTGGGACGCTGTGAGATGATTATTATTGGTATTTTGTACTATTAGTATTTTTATTATTTTGATATTTTTATTATTTCGATAACTTCTTTCTCTGCTCTCTCTTTTCTGGAGACCTATCAGTTTGTTGTTGGGCAAATTATAGGATAAATCTTATAGTTTTATTATTTTTCTTTGTTTTATTTCCATATTCTTTGTCTTTTTGTTCTACTTTTTGAGAAGATTTATGTGTGTCCATATATCCATATATATGTAGTGTGTGTTTATATATACAGATTTTTTTTAACAGCAAGAGCTCTTTCTTGTTCCTTTTGTATAGCATCATGCTCTTGTTTCATTGCTGCGACTTCTATTCTCTGCAGAGTTTTCCTCCTAGTTCTTTTATTTTTATTTTAATTTTTTTTTGTTTTCAACCAAAGTATTTACTAGTAACCTCTGTGGCACTTAATGCATAGGTTAACATAAAAAGATTTAAAAGAATACACTGTTATATACTTCTTGCTATCCATGTGTCCCAAGTCTAGTATTTTAACTATCTAGAATGGATTAACCCAACTGAGAATGACTTTCTTTAAAATATTCCTATATATTGGGTTTTTAATTTTTAAAGTTTCAGAAAATGCTTGTAAGGCACCCTTCCATGTAGGTTTCTGCCACATAGAACTCCTAGTTCTTTTAAACTTTTGTTCTACTCCCTGCATTTTCTTTTTCCTCTGAGTTCACTATTTTATGGTTTTAGTTAGTATTTATTTGCTTAAACTTTTATTTTAGCGTATCTTCTCAAATGCCTGGTTATCCTTAGCTGTCCATTCATTTTTAAAAATTGATTTGAACCTCTGTGTGCCTGAATGGAGACACAGCCTTTTTGGGGGAGTACCCCCAAATAACTGTAGGTCCTATCTCTTGATCATGTCAGTTTTCCAAAGAGGAATACGCCCACATCCAGCCTGGAGAGCAAAGTCTGGCTGCTTGCACTCTGGGATCTAATCATGAGAAGGGAATATCATGGTGCAGTGGTGAGACCATTTCAGTTAATCCCCGCTTTTAATATAACGCCTATCCCCAGCTCTTTACGTGTTTGTTATTTCCAATACGGAAACTTTCTGGTTCATTTTCCAAAATAGTAACCCTAATTGTTCTCCGTACAGATTTTTAACACCTCTCCTTGCCTTTGATGTGGCTGGTGCCTCTGATTTTTGAGTGTTTCTGGGATGGCACGGTCTGAGTCAGCTGCATCTTGTTAGCTTCTCCCTCGGCGTACACTTAGGTTCCAGCTTCCCAGCTCAGTTAAATCAATGACATTTTTTTGTCTGCAGTAAATAACCCATAACATGAAGTCTGCCCTATTTTCAAATGTTTAAGCGTGCAGTACAGTGTTGTTAACGGAAAGCAGATCTCGATAACTTTCTCGTCTTGTGTGACTTAAACTTTATACTCATTGAACAGCAACTCTCCCTTTCCCCCTCCCCAAGCCCCTGACAACAACTGTTCTACTTTCTGCTTCTATGAGTTTGGCTACCTTAGATACCTCATATGAGTGGAATCATGCAGCATTTGTCCTTCTGTAACTGGCTTATTTCACTTAGAATAATGTCCTCAAGATTCACCGGCATTGTAGCATATGACAGGGTTTCCTTCTTTTTTTAATTTGTTTCAAACTTGTTACTACATGTTACATGTAGTGAGCACATGTGCGATTGAGCAATTGAGCACGTGTGCAATTGTTTCTTTCGGGTAGCCACCAGAAATGGAATTGATGGGTCAAAGTTGTGTTTTGACCCTGGACTGAGGGTTAGGCTTCATCCCACAGAATTTGGACCTGGGCCCTTTGTGTTTCAGAAAGTGTGGCAGAGCCTTCCTCTCATTCTCAGAGTCACCCAAAGGAAGTTCACTGGTGGCCTAACTAATTACGCCTTGTTTGCATTTAATTTTATCCCACTGTGCGATGGACTCACCTCCCAGCTGTTGAGACACTTGATCTCTGATGTCCCCAGCATCAGTGGTCACCTGTTAATGCTGACCATCAGACTGGATGCCGCATCCAGTACACCCTGGCATCGCATGCAATGGAACAGAGTAATGAGTTATGAAAGTCACAGAGGACCTACGCCTAAGTGTTGCGGGACATATACAATAAGTAGGTGGCTTTGTTCTAGAATTCTTTGGTAAGGAAAATAGTCCAGCACCTATCAGATCTATCTGAGACAAATAGAAGATTCTCCATTTACTCCTCCCTTCAAGAAGTGGTAATGAGGTATACCTAGTGCCAGGTGTTTAAGGTCAGAAGTAACCTAAAGAATTAGTTGCCATTCTGCATGTCCCATGAGACTTTCTAGCTGTCCAAATAGGTATATTTGCAAGTAAAGCGTAGCAAATCATAAACTCCCAAGTCAACAGTTTGGGGACCTTACGTCTCCTGCAAAAATCAATTGTTCTGATCTGCTTTTCAGTAGCCTCACTGGATTATTCCACTCTGCACAATGCACTTTCGCATGCTCAGCAGGCCGAGCAAGTGATGTCAATACAGCACGGAGCCGATCTGATGTTCCGCCATCTTTGCCTTCTCCTTCTTTTCCCTGATGACTTCCTTTATGTCCTTTTTGAAACCATTTTAGTTGAATGTGAAGTGGCCCTGGTGAAGTTCACCATCAAGCCTCTCTATCTGGGTCAAACTGGCCACGTGATGCTCCTTCTTAGTTGATTTACCGCTCGTGTTGACTCCCATCTGCTACGCAGACTTTGGAGGCAACCTCTTTATCCTTCTAACTGTGCGGTGGAATCAGATGTCTCCCATACCTGCAATGGCCCCTCACCTGGTTTCAGCCCCCCTGGAACTCCCTTCTTATCTGGACACTTCCCCTGACCCTGATGAAGACTGGAGGTCAGAAGAAAAGCCAATGAACTTTGAAGTCAGGTGCTCCTGTCCCCTGGGGTAAAACCTTAGTAAGGTCAGGATCCCAGACTTGCGTGCTTTATACATCTAGTTCCAGCCTTTGCTATACCTGGGTTCCCATGATGATGCTGAGAATGTCTCAAAGACCTCCCACACAGGGAGGTCTTTCTACCAGCCAGGGTGGTTGGTCCGGGCATGTAAGTGGCCCTGTGCAATGTTTCTCTTTATTCGAATTAATCTGCCCACTTAACATGGGTGGAATGGCTTCTTATCTTGGAGAGTCATCTTTATATTGGTTGCTCCCTGTTGGTTGCTGTGAATCCCAATGCATGCTGTATCTGTTAGCCAAGCAGGATATTTAAGTACCTTTTCCTGTAGGAATGAGAATGTCTCTGAACCTCTGCCCTCCTCTCTCACCTGACTCCCAGGCACACTGTTCCTGCCTGTGGATGGAGGCTTTCTCTGGGAATTGCAGGGAATTCTCTGGGATCCTACTTGGCTATTGTTACTCTGATGCCCAATAAACCACTTGACTGTTGCCCTTGGATACCGCCCTATCCTTATATCCATTCTCAAACTTTGAGCTTCCCAGTGCCATGTGCACAGCCCGTAACAGCACTCTCCTGCCCTATAATTCTCTATTACTCTGGACTCATCTTTCAGAAATTCCTTATGGCATATGCTACCAAGGGAACCCTTTCTTATTTTCCAATGCAGTTAAGGGTTTTAAAAATATCTATCTCTGTATCATCTATCATCCTGTAATATTTAAGGAATTGAAGGGGGGTGGTGGCTCTCAGTGTGCTATTTGTACTGACTCCTGTGTAACTTTAAATATGGAACATCCATGTCTTTCCTTGGCTGTGCTTGCTTTTGACCCAAATATAATCTGTAAGCCATGGCAAGCTTACTCAGGGGAAAGAAAGAGGGACGCGCCCCATTGTTGTATCAAATGCAGATAAGCTCATGCCAGTATAATACGTCCTCATCTCTTTTATGTAGCTCAGGTTAAAAAGAAAATCTCCAAAGGAGGCCTCAAGAACAGCCACATTAATTAAAGGAAAGTTGTTTTCTTCCTAAGAAGTGTCTAATAACGAATGGACGAGCAAAGGAGACTCATTAATGGAAATATTTCCTTCGAAAGGGCATACATGCTGTGAAAAAAGTGTTATGCCAGGCTTTTCTTTTTAATGAAGTAACACCTTTTGTCTTTTTGCTGTTTATCACACCAGGCTGGAGAAAATGGGTCTGTGAGTCTTGTAGATAAGCTACCATGATTTGAAGATAATTCAGATCTCAGGTTACTTATTTCTCCCTGTTCTTAGGGAAAAGTTTTCTTCACTGCTCATGGTCTTCTGTGAAGGATGTTTAGAACTGGGAGCCCCTTTAGGGAGTCAGACCTAAGTGTGGTGGCTTAGACCCCATCATCCCAGTTAACTGATCAACCACTTGCCAATAGCATCTTCTGTGGGTCCTTCCCCACTGAGCACCTGGATGGGAAGATGACCCTTTCCCTCAAGATGCTACAGTCAAACAGGAAAGGAGAAGGTGCTACAATAGATAAATGGATGGATGGGTGGATAGATAGATACATAGATAGATAGATATAGATACATAGATAAAGAGACTAGAGAATAATTGAAGACTCAACTCTGAAGAAAGACCTATAATGAAAAAAGGTATTCACAGATAGGGGAGCTTAGGCTGAGTGAATCCTTAAGGAGGTTTCAAGGAGGTGTGGAGTAATGTCTAGTATTTGCATGATAAGCTGAGATCTTATTTGGATTTCATTTTGCTACCCCACTCCCATCATGATGGTTACACACAGAAACGGCCTTGGAAGCTCCAGAAGAAACTGGCCAATTCATTGAGCACAATCACTGCTGGACCAAAAGGAGGGACGCTGAGGCTGATTTCCTCACATTAGGTATCTAGATGCTAGATCAGGCCTGATTTCTATTTCTCTATCAAGCCAGAGTATGATCGCTGTATGATTTCAAGGGTAAGCAATTTTGACAGTTTCTTGTGATGAAGAACTAATAGCCGTCTTGTCACGCTAAGGAAAGAGGCAGAGGACAATCAGATTTCAAGTTGCTAAATCCACCCTCCAAACTGAATTTGCAGCCACACCCAGACCAGGATCAACAGGCAGAGAAATCACGTATCTACTTCACTGCTACTCAAGCCTCTCTTTATGGCACAGATGAACAAAATGAGCCTCGCAGAAGTTTTCTGACTTTCCTGAGATGACCCAGTTTACCACTGCTGGTTGCGCGGCTGGAACCCACAGCGCCATCTGCAGTGTGTGTGGCTGCACTTGTATTCTCGGGTGATATTTAGATCTTTGGCAGGCATCTATATAGCACCCATGTAGCCCTGCCTCTCTTGGGCATCCCATAGTATTACCTCCACCCCCACCCTCAGCATCTCAGTGGGATTGGGAGTTTACAAAGCTCTCCATCCTCCCCGAGCACTGTGTGAGATGATCCAGAAGGTATCATTGTCCCCACTTTGGGGACAGTGTTCCCACTAGGCAGAGAGACTGAGGTTTACGGAGCTAACAAGTCGAAGAGTGAGAATAACTCCACGTCTTCATTGGTATCAGTCTTGGCCTCTGACTACTTCTTAGCTAACAGGACTGACCGAATCTCCTGGGACGCCCCCTGGCGTTTGGCTAACTGTAAGGTTCAGCATGCTATTATTGGCAGTGCCTTTCATCCTATCCATGAAGCATTTGTCAGTTTTCCCTGAGGCATTTCCTACTTGCCACCATGGCCACTTGGCTCTTCCTTCCAGGAATTACATCTGCTGCATTTTCCCTGTCATTTCCTTGTGCGAGAGAGCAGGCTCACACAAGCTGTAAATCTCTCAGTTGCCCTGAATTCTTAAGGAGACTGTGTTCTGAGCTCCTCCTTTGGACAAGGGTGGATAGAGTGACCCCATGAAATGAGTAACCTTCAGACCGAAGCTTTGCACACATCCTGGGTCTCTTCTGTCCCTGGCAACCATGACCCATCATTACAGTTAAAGAATCAGGAGTGGAATTCTCCTTCCTCCAGATCTAGACGTCAGGCCATAGTCTACATCGTCCAGGCCCGAGCACATCACAGGCCCACCTGTGGCTCAGCACTGTGGCCTCAGAGGATGCTTGGAAAACAATCTGACTACCAGAACCCACGGGAACTGCTGCAAATATTCCCATATGACAGTAACTGCAGATTTATCATTGGTATTTTCAGTTAAATTGTATTTTATATGAATTTTAATTGATAGAAAATATAATTTTCAAAGCCTGCAGAAAATGCATACATATAAGGTAAAGATGGCCAAGACTGTCCTCCAAATAAAATCTCCTCTCCGTTGTTCTTGTTTTCTCCACGTAATGAGGAAACTACTCCTCCTGGAGCCCCCTGCCAAAAATTGGCAGTAAAAGAAGACGTTACTACCTGGTCCATGAGGCTACTTGAAAATTATCTGAAATAAAACCAAGCCAGAATCAGCATAATAGTGTATAACAAAACCCAGATGCCTCTTGAATAAAACGTTAATCAAATGCTAATGTTAAATGAAAGAGTTTCAAAGGCAGGAGGAAGAGTGTTGAAGATAAATGGGGAAGTTAGGTGCAGCCTCCATGCACTGGAAGAACAAGCTCTGCACAGAACGTTTTTGAAAGGAAATTAACCTTTTCTTTAACACCTAGAATGTGTCAGATGCTTTATAAGAAATGTACTAAATACCGTTCCAGGAGTTTAAGCTTAAAAAAAAAAATCTACTAAGATGCATATGAAGGGAGAAAAATGTAGGAATTGCTGCGATGCCTTGAATATTACCCTTCCACCATATTTTGGTAGATGTTTACATATAATCCTGGTTTTGTCAAGAATTCAATGAGTTTGCAATGTCTCTAAGCCCACCTGCTTTGCTTCATGGATTGCAGACGGGTCCTGGCCTCACTTTCCAACACCCTCAGCCTTTGTCCCCACCCTGCTGGAGGGGGTCATGTTCACAGTCTGTATCTGTCAGGGTGCTCCAGAGAAACAGAACCAACAGGATGCATATGAAAAGAGACAGAGATTTATCTTCAGGGATTGACTCATGTGATGGGGAGGACTCAAAAGTCCTAAATCTTCAGGGCAGGGTGGCAGGGTGGCAGGGTTGCAGGCTGGAAACTCCAAAAAGAGTTGGTGGTGCAGTCTTGATTCTGACGGCATCCTGGAGGCAGAATCCCCTCTTCCTCAGGGGACCTTGGTCTTTGCTCTTAAAGCCTTCAACTGATTGGATGAGGCCCACCCACATTATGGAGAGTGATCTGCCTTACTCAGAGTCTATTGATTTACATGTTAATCACATCTAAAAAATACCCTCCCAGCAACATCTAGACTGGTGCTTGACCAAATATCTGTGCACCATAATGTAGTCAAGTTGACACATAAAATTAAAACCATCACACAGTCCAATGGGCAAGGCCACCAAATCAAATAGCAACTGATGTGCAGGGGTGTTGGGGAGGGCTGCAGAGAGAAGGTGATGAACTGGAGAGTAAACCACAGCAAAAAGGGGGGCAAGGGGGACATTTCAAGGGTCTTCATGTCCAGAATGTTTTTATTTATTTTTTTTAATTAATTAATTAAGTTTTTGGGGCTACGTTGGGTCTTTGTTGCGGTGCGTGGGCTTCTCGTTGTGGTGGTTTCTCTTGTTGCAGAGCACGGGCTCTAGGTGCACGGGCTCCAGTAGTTGTGACTCGCGGGCTTAGTTGCTCCGCGGCATGTGAGATCTTCCTGGACCAGGGCTCGAACCTGTGTCCTCTGCATTGGCAGGCGGATTCTTAACCACTGAGCCACCAGGGAAGTCCCCAGAATGTTTTTAATGTAGAGGGAGTGTGTGTGTGTGTGTGTGCACGTGTGCGCACTCATGTGTTCAAATGGGGAGTGAGCTCCTGTGACACAAATGACCCCGTAGAGGTAAACAGGCCAAGGAGAAGAAGGGTTATTCTTTGTGTCCAGTGTGATTTGTCCCTCAGGCATAGCAGCAGATGTGGGTGTATATTCTTTAACTGGTGGCTTGGGAATCCCCATCCTTACTGGAAAGAGGTCCTCGGTTCTCCAAGAACCTGGAGCTTCAGTGGCAGCAGTGCCACTAGCAGCCGTAGGTGCCACTGTTCCAGGGCAGCAGGGCACCAAACCTACAGCTCCTTGTGGGTAAAATTCCCACTCCTGGCCATGCAATGTTCTCCCAGGGCGCCCTGGGGGGAGGCCTGGGGAGGCTTAGGGAGGCCTGGGGAAGCCTGGGGAGGCTGGGTGAGCCTCCCAGAGCCCCTGGGCCATGTAGGATCTGGCCTGAAGGCTTTCCTGCATTTATCCTCAATGTGGCTTTACTCTGGGGGCCTTGTTGCCCTTGCCGTACAGCTGCCACCCCAGCCCACCCCAGCCCAGCCTGAGAGAGCCACCTGACCTGGAATCTGGGATTTGGATGGTTTCTCCTTCTCTCCTATAATGCCCTGCGTTCCTTAAGTAAAATGACCTTGCCCCGCCCCCAGGCTGGCTCTGCATTCTGGATTGTGGCTGCACCTGCCCTTCCCTCCTCCTGACCCATTCCACCTGACCAAGCAGGAGCCCTCCACGAGGCCCCTCCTGGGACAGACAGCTCTGCTCTTAGGCGAGCCCTTCTTGTGGAAGATGACATCAGCACCATTACAAGGAGATCCTTTAATGGGGCCTCCAGCTAACCTCCATCTCAGTAGGTACCCTGTTACCCTCAGACATATGAGAATGCTCCCAAAGGCAGTGGAAATCCAGGAAAACCCTTCAAAAAGGGGACTAACAAGGACTTTGCAAAATGGTCTGGCCCAGGGGAGGGTGGCAACAAGACAAGGGCAGGTACGAGTCCAAGGGTGCAGAGAGAAACGAGAGAGCCCGAGAGAACCCAAGATAGGCAGCAGTGGTGGGTCTCTCCAACAACAAGATGCCGGTGTTACAGGCTAAATTGTGTCCTGCCAAAATTCTCATGTAGCTGTCCTAACCCCATATTATATCAGAATATAACTCCATTTAGAGGTAGGGTCTTTAAAGATCTAATTAAGCTAAAATGAGGTCATCGGGATGGGCCCTAATCCCATATGACTAGTGTCCTTACAGATGGAGGAGATCAGGACACAGACACACACAGACATAAGACTATGTAGAAGACACAGGGAGAAGACAGCCGTCTACAAGCCAAGAAGAGAGATCTCAGAAGAAACCAACCCTGCCGACACCTTGACCTCAGACTTTTGGCCTCCAGAACTGCAGGGAGGCCAGTTATTAAGCCACCCAATCCGTGGTACCTTGTTACAGCAGCCCTAGCAAGCTAATGTGTCCGGCTTCACTCTAAATCAAATTAGAGTTAGCAGTTCTAAAAGACTGCACGAAGCTATCCCAAAAGGCTGTGGGAAATGAAAAGCTGGGTTCTTGGGCTGTGCTACTGGATCATAGAAGGAAATAAGGATGCAGATGTTGCTACAAAACACCTGGTGCCTAGAAGGAGACATTTCATTTCACTCAAAAGGGGAACCGCAGCAGAGTCCAGGCAATGCTGAATCAATAGTGATAAAATTCCTTACCATTTTGAAGGTAAATGTATGCAGTGCTATTACCTCTCACCTTTGCTTGATATTGTAAGCTGGTTGGATTAGTCAATATTTAGGTTGAAAGGCAAAATGGGTGGTGGAGTTGGTCCTTTTGAAATCTAGATTTGTACATCTGAGATGAACCAAATTAGCTCTGCATACAAAAACCCTACAAGAGGTAATAAATGTATACTGGAGGGTCAATATGACCCTCTCTTAAAAACTAACACGCTAATTATAACAAATGTTCCACGGTGGTGCAGGATGTCAGTAGTGGGGGGTTCCATGCGTGTGGGTAGCGAGGGGGGTGTGTAGGAACCCTCTGTACTTTCCACTCCATTTGCTGTGAACCTAAACCTGCTCTAAAAATAATGTTAATCAATTCTAAAAAAGAACTGAAATAGTAACAATTAAAAAACACTTTTACTATTAAAAAAGGAACCCATTAATTTATCTGTATCTATAAATCAATATATATTTTTAAAGAGTCTAACTTTTGTCTTCATTAGTTCAGGCTGCTATAACAAAATACCATAGACTGGGTGGGTTAACCAGCAGACACTTCTTTCTCATGGTTCTGGAGGCTGGAAGTCTAAGATCAAGCCAGCAGTTTGGGTTCTTGGTGAGGGCCTCCACCAACCTACAGCATCCAGGAGGGCTCCTGTGTCCCCTTTCTTTGGTCTCCAGGGGCTGTCTGTCACTCTAAAGCTCAACCAGGTGCCAGGTCTTCCCTGGCTGAACCCCAGCTTCTATCTCCATCAGGGTCCTTCTTTCCCCGAGAGGGCCTCACCAAGGCCACTTGACTCAGGCCCTGTGAACGTGATGCTCGCGTGGCCTGGCCCTTTCATCCAGCCTCCTACGGTGCAGATATGGACTCTTAGTAGAAGTGACTGGCCCAAAGCCCTCTGCAGTTAGAGACATCTGGTCCTAAAGCCTTTTGTGCGTAGACCCAGGACTAGCCACACAATTTTCAGGGCCCTTTATTCAAAAATTATTAAGAATCTCAAGGGTGGTGACAGCAGAACCGATTTAACCAAGGGCAGGGTCCCTGTGATCACACGAGTTACACCCACATGAAGCCAACCTTGTGTAGACCCCACCTCTCCCAAAGAAATCTCAAAGAGGCAGGGTGGGCTGCTTCCAAAACAATGGCTTTCCAGCTAAATAACCTGTGTTGGAATCCCAGTTTTGCTTTTCACCTGCTGTGTGACTCACAGGAAACGCTCACCCCTCTGGCCTGAGTTCCTCGTCTGCAGAGTGGGGAGGAGTTGTAGCGTGTGGCACAGGAAAGGCGCTGAGCAAAGCGGAGGTTCTTTGCCCTCCCCCCCATCTCCCTCCACCAGATGAGTTTCTTCCCTTTCAGGCTAGAAGAAGCGGGACATTAAACTTACAGATTATGGGAAAAGGTGAAATCGATACCCTTAAAATATTGGGGCTTCCCCTTCAAGATCGTGGTATGTCTCCCCATTTATTTACTTCTTCACGTGGGTCCTTCAGTAAAATTTCATGGTTTTCTTTATTTAGTTTTTATGTATTTTCTATAGATTTGTTCCCAGCGCTTTTATCATTTGCATTGTTATTATGAATACTTTAAAAATTATTTTTTCTGAAAGACTATTGCTAGTGCATAGGAGAGCTGGGAAATTCTTAAATGTTGGCTTCCTCCAGCTTGCTGAATCTTACTAATTATGATAGCCCGTAAAATGATTCTCTTGAGTTTTCTAGGAAGAAACTCAGATGAAGTATAAATAATGATCATTTGTCATATCTTTTATAATATTTATATCTCATACATGTTTCTTGACATTTTGGTTACAACCTCCAGAGAAATGACCAAAAACTGTCAGTGTGGGTGTCCCTGTGCTGTTCATGATTTTAATGAGAATGCCTCAGCTTTGTTTTTATGTCTTTTGGTTCCTAACAAATACCCTTTATCATGTTTTAAAACATTTAAAATTTTTCTGATTTATAAAAAGTATCAGAAATGGTAACCTTATCAAACATACTTGCAATATACATCTACATGATCATATTGTCTGTTTTTCCTTTAAACAATTAATTCAATAAAGTATATTATATTGACAGATTCCTTAATATAAAAGCACCCCCAAGTTACTTGATTAAATTTTACTTTATTATACTCTGGATTTAATTTATCAATATTTTATTTAGAATTTTTAAATCTATATTCTTAAAAGATATTTGTCTGTGGTTTCCCTTTTTGGCAGCCTGTTTCTTAGGAACTGTTAAGTCCATAAAACGAACTGGAAACTTTCTGTTTCTAACGCTTCTTGACAGTTGATAACAAAAGAACAATATGCTCCTTGAAGGTCAATGTTTTAAAGATGAACTTGTTTTAAAACAGGGCTATTCTGGTCCTTCTTTAGAAGTGTATCTTTTTTTTTTTTTGCGGTACGCGGAACTCTTATTGCTGTGGCCTCTCCCGTTGCGGAGCACAGGCTCCGGACGCACAGGCTCAGCGGCCATGGCCCACGGGCCCAGCCGCTCCGTGGCATGTGGGATCTTCCCTGACCGGTGCATGAACCCGTGTCCCCTGCATCGGCAGGCGGACTCTCAACCACTGCGCCACCAGGGAAGCCCTAGAAGTGTATCTTTGACAACTTTTCAACTTCTTTTTAGATGCATATTGTCTATTCAGGTTTTCTACCACTTCCTGAGCCCATTTTGGTAATTTATGTATTCCTTGAAGAGTACTTATTCATCTCAATTATCAAATTTGTTGCTGTAAACTTGTGTACAGTATTTTCTTACCATTTAAAAATCTCTTCGGTATCTATAATTATATGGTTTTATTTCTAATGTAGTGTATTGCTACTTTCTCTTTCTTTTTTATTATACTTTCAAAAGGTTTGTCTATTACGTTAGCCTTTTCAGAAAACCAAAATTTGGATTTATTTTTCAATACAACTCTTAGAGGGGGTGGATTTTTCTTAATGCCTTTTCCATATTTCCTTTGAAATTATTGTTTTTGTTTTTTGATATAATGCTATGCTATTTTATTTGCAGTAAAAGCTGTATATTTTCTATTTATATATATATACTTTATTAAAATGTTTTCCTTTGAATCAAGATTTGGATTCATCTCACAGGCTTTGAAATGTGATCTTCCGTTATTATTCCCTTCTCAGTAGCCTACAATTATTTTGTGAGTATTTGAAGAAAATGTGCAGTAACTCCTTGACAATTGCAGTTTTCTACATAATAAAATAAAATAGTATAATAAAATTCGATGTTTTCATGGCGCTACATAAGTCCTCTGTATCCTTATGATTTTTTGCTCTTCCTAGTTTGCCAGTTTTTGAAAGAAGTATGTATAAAGTCTCCACTGTAACTGATGTCCAGGTGATTTTTCCTTTTATTGCTAGGAGCTGTTGATTTGCACATCCCAAAGCTGTGTAAAAGTTTGTGATTGTTGTAGCTTCTGGTAGGGGTTCCTTTTAACAGTATGAAATATTCCCTTTCGTTCCTTTTAGTACTTTTCACATCGTTTGTGTTTCTCCTGATATTAACATTGCCAGCTCTCTTTTTGAGGTGGTGGTCATTTTGCATTTGTTTGGCAAATCTTTCACCATCTATTTTCAAACTTTCTCTTATAGATGTGTCTCTTGGTGATGGTATATAACTGGCATTTGCTTTGGTTTATTTTTTTGGACAACCTTTGTCTTTTATTAGGTGTCTAAATCATTCATATTCATGATGACCACTGATTTATGTGTATCATATTCCTCTCATATTAAGTTGTCTGTACATACTTTTCCAATATCTCCTTTTTTCCCTTTCCAGTCTTTTGCTGGAAAACCAAGTTCATTTCTTCTACCCTCACACATGGAAGTTACAGCTTCAAACTGAATCCAGGGGACACAATCTCTTTTCTGCCTAATTCTGTAAACCTTATTATGTTTTCTCCTAGCATTTAATATTTCAAATAAAAGAAGTCTAGAATCTAAGAATATCTAAGTCCAGTTTGATTCTCTCTCCTTTACAATTTTTTTTGCCTTGTCTAAAAGTTTATATAAGTTTACCCTTATCCTGGAACTTTAGAAATTTCCCATGATATGATTTATTTCCAATAATCTTGTCTGTCATTCAGTGAGGGTTACCAATCTGAAACAAAACTTCTGAAGATCAAAAATATTTTTGCTTACTCTCCTCCATTGCCTCTGTTTTCTTCTTCTCAAAGTGATGTAATAGAGATATGAGATATTCTGGGTCCATGCCTCTGACCCTTGCTTGCTTTCTTTCTTCCTCTCTCTTTGCTGTGTTCTCTGGGATAACTCCTTGAATTCATCTTCTTATTCATAAACTTGGCTTTTAGCAATGTATAATTTATTCCTAAACTAAATTTGGGACAGCAATCGTTTCAAATTTCTTAAAAGGTTCTCTTTTTCCTGTCCATTCTTTTCGCATAGCAAATTGTTCTTGTCATTTTGATAGAAGTAGCCCTCAAACTTCACTGAGGTTATGAATTCAAAATTGGGATAATCCCCTCTGCTTTTTCCTTTGTTTCAGTGAGGTCCACACTTATATTCAGGTAACATTTATGGAGAGTTAAATGTGTTCTAGATATTGTTTGAAATGCTTTATGTATGTTAACTCGTTGAATCCCAAACAACTCTTGAGGTTATCATTACCAACATTTCACATACAAGGAGAGCAGGGCAGAGCCTGGATGCCAACCCTGGCCATCTGGCTCTGGAGCCTTAAAAGCCCCACCACCCACCGTGCAAGCCTGGCGTTTGCTCTTTATGCTCAGGAGGGTCTCTTTTTTCAAGCTGCTGCTTCTATAGATATATGTCTATGGTTTTTCTATTTGCCTCGTTTTCATAAATAAAAATTAAAATGTATTCATATCAATAACCAGTGTGACCCTAAGCGAGGTAAAATGATAGCAGGGAATCTGCGAAGCGCTTGCTCCAGTGATGATGAGCCCTGGGGCAAAGCTGTGCAGCTTCCAGGGTGCAGCGCTCAGAGCCACTCCAGAGCCCCAGGACCTGGTGTCTGTCTGACTCACGGCTCCAGCCCCTGATGTCTGCCGGGCAGAGATGCTACTGTCAGCGCAACGCAGCAAGGTTGTCTGAGCACAGCAGGCAACTCCTTCCGGGCCAGGGACATAGAGCGGGGAGGGTAAGTGCCAACAGCCTACGAGCAGGACATCAGCAGAATGTGCTACACCTCGCACAGCAGACTCCCAACATCCCAGAACAAGAGATAGCTAATCACCTACATAAATTGTGAAACCTAAATCACAGGTTTTTAAAAAAAATCTAAAAGTATAAAAAGAGTGATCAATTTTTTAAGATAGAGAATAAATTCAAGTGTCCTGCGACGTGTGACACTTTGCTGACATCCCTACCTTTGAAGCAGACAAACCATATGCGCCCCATCACCCTTCACCTGGACTCACCTTGATGCCATCTGTTTCCTGTCTTCCAGAAATTCTTCCAACCTGGACTGTCAAGTCCGTCCTTCCGGGTTTTCAGCTCTGTTGCAGATTTTATCTTACATTTACATTCCTTTGGTTATTTCAATAACATTTTTGTAAGGAGGAAAAAGAACCTCTGAGCTCAAATCACTGCTTTGAAAATGGGTCTTGTTGTATTTCTGGCAGATTTTGTGTTGCATATTTTAAAATTAATTATCATAATTTTTCTAATCAGAAGGAGAAGGTGTGGGATGGATTTCTTTATGGCAAAGTCACCTCAACCCTAATAGTTTTGGTGAATTCATTTCTACTTTAAAAGGTAGGCAGCAGGCTCACTGGTGACAGCTCCTAACAATATGTTAACATGTGTTTTAAAAAGTTCCATTCATTGGCCCAACGATGCTACATGAAAGTAAAATATATTTGGTTGCAGATCGCGGAGCAACATACCTAAAGAGCAACCTAAGCTTAGATAATATTCAAAGTGGCCCCTTTGTATTTTTATATTTATTTTTAAGAGTATTTTAGAGGATCAATATTTTTATGACATTAGAATTTAATTACAATTGCATAAGCTACATTAATTAAGAGTTGGCATTTGAACAGAGAATTTAGTGAACGTGCAAATTTGCAAAGTACATGCTGGGTGCTGTACACTATGGGACTGCCAAGTTCAAAGTCAAAAAGGATCTGTTTATATTAGAGAAATAGGAAAAGGCCAGCCTGGCAAGAGAAGAGGGAGCAGGAGGCGACAGGGGACTGAGTGTCAGGTAGAGACCTGGGGTTTTGGAAGTGATGGCAGTGAGCTTTGATTTAGTTTGGAGAAGGAAGTAAGAAGAGATGGGATTTGGGAGACTAGTCTGGTGGCTCCGCTGAGACTTTAGAAGAGGGTGGACGTCAACAGGATGACACTGGTGAGTGGCCGGGTGCTGAGGTTGACTTCCTCAGGCAGAAGGGGCAGAGAGGCTATTCAGCATGGGAGCATCATCTGGCCAGCTGGGAATGGACTTGTCACAGGGGGAGCCAGGCTCAGTGCCGCCATCTCTGAGCAGCACTAGCTGGCAGCGGGCCTGAGGGCGCTTCAGCTACGCGCTTCAGCCTGCAAGTTGGGTTCAAGTCTGTCCCTGTGTCTCTCTTTCCAGGACTAGCGGCTCCCTGGAGCCTGCCCTTTTCATGGTGCCTGGTCCGTTGGGGCTGCCGTAACAAAAACACCATGGACTGATGGCTTAACAACAGACATTTATTCCTCACAGTTCTGGGGGCTGGAAAGTCCAAGATCATGGTGCCACAGATTCAGTCTGTTGAGGGCCAGCTTCCTCACATAGATGGCTGTCTTCTGTGTCCTCACGTGGCAGGAGGGGCAAGGAACCCTGTGGGCACTAATCCCATTCCTGAGGGCTCCACCCTCATGACCTAAGCACCTCCCAAAGGCCACTTCCCCACCTCCAAATACCATCACCTCACACTGAGGGTTAGGATTTCAGCATATGAATTTGCGGGGGGGAGACAAACGTTTAGTCTATAGCACGTGGCAAATGGCAAGAGTGGGTTATGTACTTTGACATAATATTAGTTGGTTCAGGGCCACCACTGTCGTATCCTCATTGTGAACATAATTTCTTATCAATAAAAAGTCATATTATTCAATGCTTTTTGCCCTCAAGTCTACTTTGTCCAATAAATATCACCACCCTTGCTCATATTAGTACGTGAGCCAGGTTTGTCTTGTAATCCCTTTATGCTTTTGCCTTCCTGAGTCAATTCCTTTTTTCGGTAATTTTTAAAAATAACATGTCTCAACTAAAAGTATTTTTCTTTTAGTAAAGCACTCAAAGGCATTTTTATTTATTATCGAAACTAGTACATTTGTTCTTATGACTTTTACACTAGTTCCTTTTTTCTGTTTTCTATTTTATGGATTATAATTGTATTGTTCTTTTCCTTCCTCTTGGGCTTTGAAAGCTGTAATCCATCTTTATTCTCTTTAGGGTTCCTGTAAAAATTAAAATATATATGAACGCATTTTTCCCTAATTATAAAATGTCAACGATCAAGCAATATTTATTAAATCATTCCTGAGGCAGATACTACATTTCAGCAGGCTGTTACTGCCTCCCCGCTTGGCTACTTTCCAGTTTCAACTGATGCAGCTGGGGCTTAGACTTAGCTAAAGCCCCCACCCCCACCCCATTGCGACATTTTATAATTTAGCTTTACAGCAATGGTTCTCACCTGGGGGAAGAAGGGTGATGTGGGCCCCCAGGGGACACTCAGCAATGCCTGGAGACAGTTAAGATTGTCCCAGTTGCTCCTAGCATCCAGCGGGTAGAGACCAGGGATGTTGTTCAACATTCTTTGTGCCCAGGACAGAGCCCACAGCAAAGAGTTATCCAAACCCCAAATGCCAACAGTGTTGAGCTTGAGAAACTGAGCTCTAGAGGTTTTGTTGTTGTGACGGTCAAGTTAATATTACTTATCATATTTAAATTATTTTTAGTGTCAGTATTTTTATACCCTCATTCTTAAAGAGTTTCCATTGCTATTTATCCTTTGACTGGCTAGAAAATGTTTTCAAGTAATTTTTTTGTCAAACAGACCTTAGAGAAGAACTCTATTTTCCGAAACTCCCAGTGCTGGAGCATTTTCCATAGACACACTCACCCGAAGGAGATGAGACTATTTCATCTGCCGCCCCTCCTCTGGGAAGGGGTCTTTTCCTGGGAGATGTTTTCACCATACATTGGCACATTTTACACTGCTATCCATTCATTGCCTGTCCTTCGCTTGCCCGTGTTTCTATCTCTGTTGTCTCTTATGCAATTATATTCTCTATGAGTAGTAGCCCAATGTCTACAATATGGACTACAAATATTTAATCTATGATATTTAAGATATCATTGCTATCTTAATCATATTTCAGACTTTTTATGTACAGAAAGTTTAAATTTTTATTTTTTCTAATTTACTTTAAAAATTTACAACCTAAGTGTCCATCAACAGATGAATGGATAAAGAAAACATGGTATATATTGGGTTAGCCAAAAAGTTTGTTTGGGAACCCTATATATATATATATATATATATATATATATATATATATATATATATATATATACACACACATATATTCCATTGTATATATATATAAATACACAATGGAATACTACCCAGCCATATAAAAAGAATGAAATTTTGCCATTTGCAGCAACATGGATAGACTTAGAGGGCATTATGCTAAGTGAAATAAGCCAGACAAAGATAAATACTGTATGATATCACTCATATGTGGAACCTAAAAAATACAACAAACTAGTGAACATAACATAAAAGAAGCAAACACAGATCTAGAGAACAAGCTAGTGGTTACCAGTGGGGAGGTGAGGAGGGACATTGTAGGGGTGGAGTGCGAGGCACAAACTACTGGGTGCAAGATAGGTTAAAGGATGTATTGTACAACACAGGGAACATAGCCAATATTGTCCTTTTAAAATTTTTTTATTGGAGTATAGTTGATTTACAATGTTGTGTTAGTTTCGGGTGTACAGCAAAGTGATTTGGTTATACATATGTATATATATATATGTATATACATATATATATTCTTTTTCATATTCTTTTCCATTATAGGTTATTACAGAATATTGAGTAGAGGTCCCTGTACTATACAGTAGGTCCTTGTTGGTTACATATTTTATATATGGTAGTGTGTATATGTTTAAAATATTTTCTAATGACTGTAAATGGAAAGTAACCTTTAAAACTTGTATAAAAATAAAAAATTAAAAAAATTTTGAAATGACATATAGCAAAAAAACACTATAAGTATTAAAATATTTAAAAATAAAATTTACTATATGATTTCCTCCTTTACTTTTTTGCCAGAACGGCCTTCTGCATCCTGAGATCAGATAGTTTTCTACTTGTCTCAAATTATGTTCTCAAATGCAATAATTTTAACCCAACAGGATTTATCTGGGTGTTTATCATGAAATACTCTCAAACAGTTAAGCAATTCTCACAATATGGTTTAGTAAAAAATCCATCTTTGCCCCTCTAATTTGAAATGCCACGTTTATCATGTGCTAAATACAAGGGCCAGTTTCTGGAGTTTATGTTTTGTTTCAATTGAACCTAACTTTTCTTGCACTAACTTCTCTGTTTTAATTATTTTGGCTGTAAAATATGTTTTCATACTGGCCAGTCTTCCTTCACGACAGTTACTGTTAACAACCATCTTTTTTAGATTTCCCAGCCCATTTATTCTTCCAAAAGATCTCGTGTAATTTTATCCAATTCCAAAAAAGTATCCCTCAGAACTTTTGACTAAAATTGCATTAAATTTTGAAATTAATGTGTGAAGGACTGACACCTTTGCAATACTGGATATATCCCTGATCCATCTTCCATCTCTCTTTTCTCCCATCATTTTTATGTCCTCATCGTTTCCTCCGAGTTTGGGAAGAATTTTTCAAATTTACCTTCTCCCTCACTAATCCGATTTTCTACTTTATCTGCCCTTCTTCTGGCATGGCAGTGTTGAATTTAATAATTCTGTTCTGCTCTTCATGCAATCTTTCCTGATATCAAAGCATTTCCTTTTGGGGACTGTCAGCTCTCCTTTCACAAACCTGGTGGGGAATTAAAAAATACCTCACTCTTTCCTCCCATCGCTGGCCATGGATCTATTTTGGTGGAAAGCATCAGCACTAAGTCTTTGCAATGAATGACTCAGGTTTCTTAGAGTCTGGGGAAGCAGGTGTATCTACCTCCCTGGCTCCCGGAGAGACTGCTGTCCACGTACGTTGGGGCCAGGGAAGGAAGGAGTGAAAAGTTGAGATTCACTCTGGTTGGATCCCACCTGTTCAGAGACCCAGGGCAAGGTGCCCGAGCCCAAGGCCCCCTGTCCCCTTGGCGGAGCAGCCGTGAATTAGCCCCAGCAGGGTCTCCCCCGCCCCTGGGGGCAGCTGCCCTCATTACACATCCGCAGCCTTGTCCTCCCGGCAGGGCCATCTGCGCCCGTCGCGAGTCTGCACTGCTGTGGGCGGCTGCTCCCAAGTGAGCGGCGTTGAGGGGATTAAAGTGCATCTCCCAGGGCCTGGCTGGCTGGGTCCTCCCCGAGGGCCCCTGCCCGGTCCATCCAGGCCCATCCTGGAACATTCCCTAGTTTACAGCCTATGTGTCGGTTTCTCTTTTTCATCCCTTTTGGTGATTTCCACAGCAGTTTGGCAGGATGAGATTTTGATGTCTGTGTCCAGCCCACTCTCTGGATTTAAGAAGTTCAGAGGTGGTCAGGGGAAAGTTGAGCTTTTATTTATGTTTCAATGGCTTAAAAAGTGAGAATATTCTTATTCTTCTCATTTCTTATTTTCATACTTTTTTGATTAATAATGACTAGAAGGATTTTCAGTAATATTATTTAAAATAATTAATAAAATATTGCATTTGTCCTAACGTGAGCTGGGATTTTACCAAGCTTACTTGTAAACAAGCCTTTGAAAAATCAATGTAAAAAGCAAGACACTAAGAGTGGAGATGGTGACCTGCAGGATAAATGAAAAGAGGAAAGCAGTTTGATGTTGTATGAATAGGAATGGGGACTTAGGATAAAAATTCCAGCACTGGCATCTTATGTGGATTCAAAAGTGCTGTATCTCAGATACTCACGGTAGAAGTGGAAATGTTAGAAGCCCTGCCTGACAACTGTGATGACTCAAAAAGCAGTTGGAGGAGGAGGGTCAGGGTCAGGATATGATGTCCGAGGCACCTGCAAAGAGTTTGGAAAAAATAGTGTCACAGACTATGCAAGTGAGAAAGCAATGGTTTTACATTAATATTCTATAGATGTCATTTTAAATTCACGTAAACAAATAACCTAATTACCATAAGGAGACATTCGACTGATTCATCTATATTCCAAAAAGCTTTTATATTCACATTGTCCTTAAGACATTTTTTGGATATTCTTCAAGGGAAAATGGGGCCTCGCCTTAGATTTGAGGTCACCTTTTATTTGGACAGATTCAGTATAAACACTGTCATAAAACCAAATATTGCAAGGCAGAAGTGACCCTTTCGTTTCATTTTATAGCCCAATTCTGTTTATGACCTTATAAAACACCAAGGTTATGAACAATGTATAGTTGATTCTGTGTTGTCCTCCTTGCTTATTAGCAAGTTGCAATATGTTCCCAATGGAGTGTCTTGATGATTTTAATTTCGATTAAGGGGTAACGAAAGATGATGGTTGTTTGGTGCTGGCAAAAAAATATTGCTGACGGTGAAGTTGTTTGGGATCCTCAAACTGAAGGATCCCTTACATTTTCCAACAACCAGGATCCAAAAGATCAAAAATAAATATACAGATAGATTTCTCCTCTTTCACTCGCTTCTTGGTACTATAACCTTGACCTTCACATCAAGTCAATATGTGTGAACCTAGAGATTGCCAGGTTTAGAAGGTAGACAGGCAAAAAAAAAAAAAAAATCACACGTTTGTCTGACTTCTCTCCCTAGGCTGTCTCTGCTTAACCTAGAACTTCAGGCAACCCCAAGCCTTGAGGAAACCAAGAACTTTCTTGTTGGGTTCCAACAGGGGCTCCCTGCTCATGTCAACACAGCTATCTGACACTAAATTTTCTTTAATCCTAGAATTTCATGAACCAATACCCACTTCTCAACCCCCCTCCAACCCATGTCAGTTTCCATCAATTTTTTTTTATCATTTATCCCTGAACACGATTAAACTTACCAACATTTTCCCAGATTGTTTGTTCCTATTGTTCACTCTTGCTTCTTGTGTTTATTGTTCCTCTCCAGGCCTTTACTTCTTGCTTTAAATCCCAACTCTGCCACTTTCCAACCATGTGGATTAAACTAGTCTCTGTTTTCTCATCTTTTTTTAAAATTGGAGTATAGTTGCTTTACAATATTATTTTACAATATTATTAAAGTTATTTTAAAATATTGGCTATATTCCCTGTGCTGTATAATATATCCATGTGGCTTATTTATTTTATACATAGTAGTTTGTACCTCTTAATCTCTTACCCTTATTTGCCGGACTCCCCTTCCCTCTCCCCACTGGTAACCACTGATTTGTTCTCTATATCTGTGAGTCTTTTTCTTTTTTGTTATATTCATTCTTTAAAAAAAAAATTTTTTTAGATTCCACCTATAATTGAAGTCATACAGTATTTATCTTTCTCTGTCTTATTTCACCAATCATAATACCCTCCAGGTCCACCCATGTTGCTGCAAATGGCAAATTTTCATTCATTTTTATGGCTGAGTAATATTCCATTGTATATGTATACCACATCTTCTTTTTTTTAATTAATTAATTAATTTATTTATGGCTGTGTTGGGTCTTCGTTTCTGTGCGAGGGCTTTCTCTAGTTGTGGCAAGCGGGGGCCACTCTTCATCGCCGTGTGCAGGCCTCTCACTATCGCGACCTCTCTTGTTGTGGAGCACAGGCTCCAGACGTGTAGGCTCAGTAATTGTGGCTCACGGGCCCAGTTGCTCCACAGCATGTGGGATCCTCCCAGACCAGGGCTCGAACCCGCGTCCCCTGCACTGGCAGGCGAATTCTTAACCACTGTGCCACCAGGGAAGCCCCCACATCTTCTTTATTCATTCGTCTGTTGATGGACATTTAGGTTGCTTCCATATCTTGGCTATTGTAAATAATTCTGTTCTGAACACTGAGGTGTATGTAACTTTTCAAATTAGTGTTTTCATTTTTTCTGGATATATACCCAGTAGCAGAATTGCTGGGTCATATGGTAGCTCTGTTTTTAGTTTTTTGAGGAACTTTCGTACTGTTTTCCGCAGTGGTGGCACCAATTTACATTCCCACCAACAGTGCACTAGGGTTCCCTTTTCTCCACATCCTCACCAACATTCGTTATCTGTAGGCTTTTGATAATAGCCATTCTGACTAATGTGAGGTGATAACTCATTGTGGTTTTGATTTGCTTTTCTCTGATAATTAGTAATGTTGAGCATCTTCTCATGTGCCTGTTGGCCATCTGTGTATCTTCTTTGGAAAAATGTCTCTGCCCAATTTTTCAGGTCCTCTGCCCAATTTTTAATCATTTTTTTTGTCTTTTTGATATTGAGTTGTATGAGCTGTTTACATATTTTGAATATTAACCCCTTATTGGCCACATCATTTGCAAATATTTTCTCCCATTCAATAGGTTGTCTCTTTGTTTTGTTGATGGTTTCCTTTGCTATGCAAAGGCTTTTAAGTTTAATTAGGTCTCATTTTTGCTTTTGTTTCCTTTGCTTTAGGAGACAGATCCAAAAAGATATTGCTACAATTTATGTCAAAGAGTGTTCTTCCTATGTTTTCTTCTAAGAGTTTTATGGTTTCCAGTCTTAGATTTAGTGTTTAATGCATTTTGAGTTTATTTTTGTATGTGGTGTGAGAAAATGTTCTAATTTCATTCTTTTACATGTAGCTGTTCAGTTTTCCCAGTACTACTTGTTGAAGAGACTGTCTTTTCTCCATTGTATATTCTTCCCTTCTTTGTTGTAGATTAATTGACCATAAGTGCACAGGTTTATTTCTGGGCTCTCTATTCTGTTCCATTGATCTGTGAGTCTGTTTTTGTGCCACTACCATACTGTCTTGATTACTGTGTCTTTGTAGTATAGTCTGAAGTCAGGGACTGTGATACCTCTAGCTTTGCTCTTTTTTCGCAATGAATATAGTACAAGATCCCTCAAAGGATCATTATAAGAACCTAATTAGAAAAAGATGAAGCATACAGCCTATTAAATGTGCATTCAGGACACGGAAACTTAAAACATAAAATAAGCACAGAAAACGGTTTTATTTACCTTATTTATTCTTTGCATTTTTAGCACTTGACATGGCATCTATAACAGTAAGCACTTACTAAATCTTTCTTAAAACAAATAAATGAACAAAAAAAGCTTTATTAATTCACTGAATGGGTAATTCATCAAACTTTTGCAAGTTTAGCAGGGTGCCATATACACAAACATTGAAAAGAATATTACTACTGTCATTAAGTTGAACGTGATACATTTCATTACTGTTGCCTTTCCATTGTAAGTGCCACAGTATTTTCATAGCCAGACATTTTTCTGCAAAAGTGTCACTTCCAAAATGAGGGCAGAATTTGCATGAATAGTGTTTTAGTACTAACCACTTGATTTATTAAGATGAACTATTTTTATAGGGCTTTCTAAAACATAATTATATGGACATAAGATGGACAATACAATCTTATCTCCCTTTAGCTAAAGAGTATAGCCAATGCCATTTGTGCAAAGTTTACGTGAACTTCCAGCTCCACGGTTCTTTCTTGGTTTGCCGTTAAATTATTCATGTTAAGCAGATGATTTGTTTTCATCTTGGCATCAACACTAAATGAGTGAAGTATGCCAAAATAAATAAGTTAATTAAAATGAACCCTTTGGTGAGTGAGCCTCCACACTGCCTGATTATAAAAGGTGGAAGCTTCCTAAGGAGACGCATTTGAATCCTCAGACAGACGGCCCCAGACAGGTGATGACTTACTGTGTCTGTAAGTCACAGACATTGGATTTGGAAGGTGAAACTGCTTTTCTCTAAGTTTAAATGTGTATTATATGTCCTCCTACCCCACCACTGTTTCTCATTAGCACTCCCCCATACAAGGCCTAGTTAGACCATTGGGTTCATTAACAGAACTGTCAGTGACTCCAGGATATTTATGTCCCATGTAAAGAGTTCAGAGCAATATGTAGTGAGTGGCATACAAACTCTTTCAGTCTTGATACCACACCTGAAGAAATTGCTGTTGGAATAATTATAACTCTGCCATAGGTCTTAGAGGAAAGTCTCTCTTAAAACTATATTGATACTTAGAAGAAACTCTGAAATCCAAATGTTATGTATCACTCATTTAGATAGCTAATTTGGGAGGAAAAATATTCCAAATGTGCCTCACTCATTCATTACACTAAGACTGAAGTGAGATGTTAATTTTTTCAGTATTTTTACCCAGCTAGGTCAGCCCTAGAAACAACCATGTTAAATTGTAAGACTATAATCCCCTCTACCACACAGAGTTATTTCACAGACTGTGTCTTGTTTAATTTGGCAAATACATATTTTTGGACAGCCTTCTTGCCAAGCATGGGGAATGCAAAGTTGAATAAATAATAGTCTCTAACTTCAGTGAATTTTCAGGCTAATGGAGAAAAATATCATAGAAACATTTGTGATGAGGTCTAAAAATGTAAAGGAATAATTAATTCTCCTTGGTGACCAGGGATGAATAGAGGAAGGAACTGAAAGTGGAGCCAAGAGCCTTGAGGGATGGATGGGAGTGTATCAAAGCCCATTTTGAAGTGAAGGCTTGGTCAGAAGTACTGAGCCATTAGGGAATGTGACACACAGCCCAGCGTGGCCAAAGGGTGGTGTTGGCAGTGTCTGAAGCAGACAGAGAGATGGCCAGGCCAGAACAAGAGCTACAGGAACTCTGCTAGTACCCGTGGGTAATGACTACCCATATTTTATATATTGCTTCTGCCAAACTGTAGCAAGCTATAGAATGCCTTCTATTCCTTCACCAATGTGTTATTGAGTGCCCTACCATGTACCAGCAGGATTCTAGGCCCTGGAAATACAACAGACTCCCTGATTCCATGGAGTTTACATCCTAATTAGGTAAGATAGCTAATAACCAAAATAGCAATAAATTAAAAAGAAAATATCAAGAAATAGTAAATACTATGTAGAGTACTAAAGCAGGGTAATATGACTGAAGATAATTAGGTGGTACAATTAGGAAGTAGAGTCAGGGAAATCCTTTCCAAAGAGGTTACAGTTAAGCTGATACCTCAATTACAAAAAGAGAGCCAGACATGCAAAGATCTGAGGGAAGAGCGTTTGGGCACAAGTGTAAAGGTTTTGAGGCAAAAACAAATTTAATGTGTTTGAGGAGTAGAAAGGAGGCCAGGGTGGCTGGAATGTAGGGAGTTTTGTATATATATATATCAGGCAGCTATTGCTGCATAACAAACCATCCCTAAACTTATTGACTCAATATGACAATGATTTATTCAGCTAACTATTCTGCACATCAATAATTCAGGCTGAGCTTAGCTAGGTGAATCCCTCATACATCTGTGGATACCTGTGTGTTATGTAGGCAACTTTGCTGATCTTAGCCAGGATCCCTAACATGTATGGGGCCTCGGTTGGGACATCTGAGCTACTCAACTCTGCTCCTGTGGTGTCTCATCTTCCCGTAGGCTAACCCCGCTTGGTGACTGCATAGGGTCCCAGGGAGGCAGAGGCTGCCGTGGCTCTTGAGGCCTCAGAACGGGCACAGCATCACTTCTGCCAAATTCTGCTGCAGAATAAATATCAAAGCAAGTGAAAAGACCAGCTCACATTCAAGGAGAGGGGAAATAGACTTTACCTCTTGAAGAAAAGAGGGAAAAAATCACATCGCAAAGAGAGTGAGTGAAGCATAAAGAGAGAAGTGAAGTGTCATGGCCAGTTTCGCACAGTCTCCCATAAAATCGCAGAGACTGGCCAGAGAGAGACCACGAAGGGCTTAGCAACCTCTGCTGCTTAACTCATGACCAGAAGAGAAGGGAGGGCATCTTTTCGTATGATCATAAAATGACGGTTAGCACTATGGTAACAAGGAGGAAATAAAAGCCTTAATGATGATCATTCTAGAATTGTCAAGCTGGAAGAGGCTTTGTTGATCCGAATGCGATCTTCTCCTCCTCACTGAGTTCCAGAGAGTTAACAGATGAGCTGACGTTTAAAAGCAGGTCTCCTAATTTCCATCCAAGAGTCGTCCCATCCACCATGCTGACTGCTTGATTAAAGACACTGCAGGGCTTCCTGGTGGCGCAGTGGTTGAGAGTCCGCCTGCCGATGCAGGGGACACGGGTTCGTGCCCCAGTCCGGGAAGATCCCACATGCCGCGGAGCGGCTGGGCCCGTGAGCCATGGCTGCTGAGCCTGCGCGTCCGGAGCCTGTGCTCCGCAACGGGAGAGGCCGCAACAGTGAGAGGCCCGCGTACCGCAAAAACAAACAAACAAAAACAAATAAAGACACTGCAGCATTTGCTGTCACCTAAGAGGCTGAGAAATGCACAAGCAGACGTCTAAAGTTTGACCTCTTCCCCCAGGCACTATGTCCGGAAGTTTGGTTGCTATCATAAGATGGAAAACATTGATGATAATAAACAAGCATGATTATATTTCCTTTATGTGGAAATTTTATCATCTAATATACCCACCCGTTTAAAAGAGCTAATAAAATAATAATATGATAATCACTAACACTGGTTGAGAACTTGCCTTGTTCATCTTACCTTGACCTCTGAAATGCCAAAAATAAATGTTGCCAATCAATGCATGTCAGATTGTTCAAACTATATTTTCTTCTATTGAAACGTAATTCTCAAAAGTGGTCTGTTTCCTCACTGCAGCGTAACTTCCTTGAGGTCAGGGACTAGGCCTCGTTCATCTTCATGTACCCAGGTGGTCACATAACACCCTGCACCAAGTGGGTCATCAGAAAATACTTGTGGAACAAATGAATGAAGTTTTCCTTGAGAATAGAGGAGATAAAAATAAAAAGCCATCCGCACCCCAATGTTCATAGCAACACTACTTGCAATAGCCAAGACATGGAAGCAACCTAAATGTCCATCAACAGATGAATGGATAAAGAAGATGTGGTACATATATACAATGGAATATTACTCAGTCATAAAAAACAATGAAATAATGCCATATGCAGCCATATGGATGGACCTAGAGATTATCATACTAAGTGAAGTAAGTCAGAGAAAGACAAATATCATATAATATCACTTACGTGTGGAATCTAAAAATGTGATACAAACTTATTTGCAAAACAGAAATAGCCTCACAGACATAGAAAACAAACTTATGGTTACCAAAGGGAAAAGGTGGGGAGGGATAAATTTGGAATTTGGGATTAATAGATACAGAATACTGTGTATAAAATAACAACAAGGACCTACTGTATAGTACAGGAACTATATTCAATATCTCGTAATAACCCATAGTGGAAAAGAATCTGAAAAAGATTCAATGAATCACTTTGCTGTACACCTGAAACACTGTAAATCAACTATACTTCAATTTAAAAAAATAAATAAATAAAAAATTTAAAAGCCACCAGAAAGATTCAACAATCAGAGTAGTTTGAGGCCATTAAGTGCAGGGCAAATATCCTCTGAGAAACTCTGATTTCATCACTGTGTATTAACTGAGCATCTTAATGAAAATACTCTACCTTTAAGGAAAAGCGTTAATTTCTATTCTGCATTCTAATAGATTTTGGAAAGATTTCCACTGAAAAATACCTACTTTTTAAATCCTGTTAGTGATAAGTAGATCAGTTTCAGTTCCTGGAAAATTCACTTATTTGGAATAATTTATTTCCTGAAAAATATTGTAAGAATATCTCATGTGTATATATTTCTTTTTTCTTTTTGGGGGCTGTGTTGGGTCTTCGTTGCTATGCGCGGGCTTTCTCTAGTTGCGGCCAGCGGGGGCTACTCTTCGTTGCAGTGCGCGGGCTTCTCATTGCGGTGGCTTCTCTTGTTGCAGATCACGGACTCTAGGCACACGGGCTTCAGTAGTTGTGGCTTGCGGGCTCTAGAGCGCAGGTTCAGTAGCTGTGGTGCACGGGCTTAGTTGCTCCACGGCATGTGGGATCTTCCCGGACCAGGGCTTGAACCTGTGTCTCCGGCATTGGCAGGCGGATTCTTAACCACTGTACCACCAGGGAATTCCTCTCATGTGTATATATTTCTTAAAGAGCTTAAACATAAATAGCCTGATTGTTATTGCAATAGGAGCAATGAAGGGCTGGGTGGTATCGGTACCATTGAACTGATGTTGTAGACTGCTGGACTTCCAAGGTGACCCAGAAAGTAGAAGACTGAATCTAAACGTGGGTGATGTATCATTTCATTCTGGGAGCATGAGAAGAAGTTCTTGGCTTTTCGGATGCAACTTGTGCCGTTAAAGTGCATGTTGACCATGACGGATGTGCCTTCATTATGTGGTTTAAAATGGATAGATCAGGCCTGGGACAAGAACCCACGTCTTCTGGCTCTGGTAAAGTGTCTTTACAGGAAGCATGACTCCCCTGGATGACCCTGCAAGGAATCTGGACTGGAGTGAAATAGGCTGTGAGTTTTACAAGACATAAAACAATGGCTCCAAACCTGATTTTATAGGTTTAGTAATAACTCTAGAGAATAATTCTCTTTCTCTCTCCCTGCTTCTGTAATTGGCATATACTCCAAATGCCATTAAAACCAGCTTGCTCCAAAGATCTGTGGAGATAACACTTTTCCTGGTTCTTCCTTCAGTAGGCACTCATGGCTAACTAAACAGAGGGACCCAGATAAATAAATAAAAGATATTTCATTTGGTATAACGTGACTGCTTTTCGCTGCAACCTCTCTTTATTGAGAATTATCTATTTCGGCTGCAAACACGTCATGTCAACAAAGGGGTTGACACTGAAAGGCAGTCTCTCCTTCTTCCATTTTAGAGATTAGATTTTACGAACTTCAAAACTCAGATGTCAGCTCTCCAATCCAGCCCAGACCTCCGGCCAGGAGTAAATTCTGAAATCAGAGTGACAACAAATTCAGGGGCAGGGAAACAGGGGACTTCTGATTTCCTGTAATTTCTCAAGAAGTAAATCCTCTCTCTTCCTGGACCATCACTCTTTAAGAACCTTTAATACTTTCCAAAATGCTTCCAAACCCAGGAACTCCTTTGATCCAGATATCAATCTTATGAGGTTGGCAGGACAAATATTGACACTTTTAGTGAATGAGAAAGTGCGACACAGAGAGTTCAAGTGTTTAACCCAAAAGTGAACAGAAAACTGGAGCATCACCAGGACAACAAAATCTGACCTGATCCCTGACTGGGAGCTTTTCCACCCTCTTCCTCTGCGCAGTTTCTCTTCAAGACTGTGAGGGAGGAGGTGCAGTCTTATCCAGCAGTGGGCTAGTGTGGAGTGTTTCCAATACAGTGAGTCCCCTGCATACGAATGAGTTCTGTTCCGAGAGCACGTTCGTAAGTCCAATAAAGTTAGCCTAGGTACCAACTGACACAATTGGCTGTATAGTACTCTACTATAATAGGTTTAGAATACTTTTCACACAAATAATACATAAAAAACAAACAAACACAAAAAATAAAGAGAACATTTGTAATCTTGCAGTACAGTACCTTGAAAAGTACAGTAGTCCAGTACAACAACTGGCACACGGGCTGGCATCGAGTGAACAGGCAAGAAGAGTTACTGACTGGAGGAGGGAGAGGAGGTGGGAGGTGGTAGAGCTGAAGGATCGTCAGCAATAGGAGACGGAGGGCAAGCTGCGATGTCACTCGCGCCTGACGTTGATGGAATGCACGTTCGCATCTTTGAAAGTTCGCAACTTGAAGGTTCGTATGTAGGGGACTTGCTGTAATGTCTTAGCACTGGCCACCAACCTGCTCTGAAGAATTGCCTCCAGACTAGGGAAGGGAGCCAGTACAACTGTGTGTCTGGAACTCTAACACCGTTAGATTTATTTGTCCCAAATTCAGGGTTTCTCCTCCTCCTTCAGACTCTTCCCACAAGTACTAACTTCATCTCCTTAAAGGAGACTTTGGGTCACTTGCTCTAGTCAAAGTGTTTTCCCCCTCTGAATTCACCATCATGACAAACACTGTCCCCTAGAAATGTAAAGTGGGCCACGAAGGCCATCTTAAACTTCTAGCAGGCACATTTTAAAAGGGAGACAAAACAATTAAGATGTAATTTTAATAATAGATTTTATTAATCCAATATATCCAAAATGCTATCATTTCAACAGGTACTCAACCTTCTCAGATATATTCATGAGCTCTTTACATTCTCATTTTCTCCCACGTCTTACTAAGCGTGTACTTTACACACACAGTGTACCCCGGTTCGGGCCACTGCCTCTCAAGTGCCCAGAGCCTCATGTGACAGGGCCCGTGGTTGACAGCACAGCTCAAGGGCTCTCATGAGCCATGCCTCAGATCTCATAAAACTGCCTCTTCAGGGCTGTGCCCACCCTGCCCTTCCCACCCCTGCTGCTCCCCCCATCACCAGAGGGAACCCCAAAAGGTCTCATACTATTGTTTCCAAGGAGGCCACAGGCAGCACTAAGGCCAGGGGTGGAGGACAGTTGGCATTGGACCTTAGAGGGGCGTCTTCGTGGGGAAAGCAAAAGGAATCGCTGTCCCTCCCCCTCACCAACCTCGTCCCCAGCCTGTTTCCATCCTGGAGAGGGGAGAAGCCTTCATAGCCGCTTTCTGGGTCACTGCTGGTTGATTCAACCAACAATGGACCATAATTTATAAGGTTTCTTTCTGCAAGTCGACTTTGGCTAATGGTGGTTCAACATTAACGTTGATGCTGACAGACTGGAGAATAAAAGGATGCATGTTTGTTCCGTTGAGAAACCCAGACCCAAAGCCATTAACATTTCCTACTAGATAAATGAGACACAAATCATGTGTACTTGATTGTAAATGAATAGCTCGCATGCACAAGGTAAACTCTGAAAACTCCATTTTTCAGCCAAGGTAGCAGGGATGAATGACTCACTTGTGTTTTTACCAAAGACTGAGTGCTTCTCTCCAGTCGGAAACAGACCTGAATGTCCGCCCCACCCCAGAAAGGCTGGATAACTCTGAGCATTAACATATGTCACCAAACAAACGTGCAGATGACCAAACACCGAACAACTGCAGCTACTTAAACTCTGTCTTAAAACAGCCCCTCACCAGATAAATACACCTTCCACCAAGCAACTTCCAGGATCTCAAATCCTCCTTAATGTCCTTCCTATGTAGCTTTTTAATTTTGTGTTTCATCCAGCACCAACTTTGCAATATCAAGGGAAAACCAGGATTGAGAACACTGCCAGGACATTGAGATGCAAACCCAGAGCACAAGTGGGCAGAGGTTTCCAAATCTACGGTCAGTGAAATATCAATACTTCAGTTCCGGCAGTGTTTACCATCCGTGAGGAAACCGTGTTGGTTTGGCAGTTGTAGACTAAAAGGGTGTTGCCCTAGTTATGCTCTGAGCAACTTTCCGTCACCGCCTTGGGTGTGACCATGTTGGGGAAGGGACAGTGACCCAAAGGAAGGTGCAGGATGGTTTCTGGCTGGTCTGCACGGGTTGGCTTGTTTTCTCTTACTGCACGTTAAACCAGATAAACTCAAAGATGCAGGGTTTTGCTTTTTTAATGATTTTTAAAACAATATCTCTAGTAGAGGATATTGATTTGCTCTATAGATTTTTTAAAAACTCTTTCCAATTCTCCAGTCTCTGCTAGTCATTGGTCTCAAGAATTAACTTTTCATATGTTGCCTTTGTCACTAACGCTATCAGATGTTTCTTAAATATTTACTAATCTAAATGTGATTCTTTTCATGTTTGTTGCGTCTAATGTTCTTTGTGGTCACAAATTTGTTCTCTGGGGATGTGCTGATTGTTAAAAATTGCAGCAATAGAGATTTAGAGTAGACATAAGGAAGGACTTCTTCCAACAAGAAGCTTCTCAAATCCTTTCTGAAATAAGCAATGGGACCACTCTAGTGGGGCTTCCCTGAAAAGTCCACATGGTACTCCCTGTGTGTCCCCCAGTTTGGAACACCAGCCTGATACCTGAGGGTATGCTAAGGGGTGGTTCCTGACGTGAACTTGATGTAACTGCCTGACTCTCAGATGCAGCCTGATGGTGCTGGTGGTGTGCATCTTTGGATGTGATGGCTGGGGAGGGCGGGAGGGGCTGGGGAAAGGAGTTGAGTGGAGAAGTGGAGGAAGAAGAAGAGAAGTGGAAATTAGCTTTTGCAGAACCTAGAAAAGCACAATAAATGTTGGTCTTGGCGAAGTTATTTATTGAAGTGAACTGTGAGCTTGGCTGACAGTTGACCCTTCTCCCCGCTGGGCAGATCCCTCTTGGAGAAGCAAGTTCCTGCCCCCAGACCAGCTGCTCCTCAGCAGCAATGCTGCAGGGTGCAGTCCCCACACGTCCCTGAGGCCAAAGCAGAGGTCCTGCAACCCCAGGCAATGCCAGCTGCCTTTTTCCTTCCCCTTCCCCTGTGTCTCCAACCTTGCCCCCTCCAGGCCCCAGACATGGCACCGTGGGCCCCAAACAGGCTAGAGAATCAGGGCAGGGCTTCTAGCCATGAACGTGCCCAACCTTCCTCACATAACTGTCCAGAGACACGTATATGGAAGCCGGACCTGGTGAATATAAATTGACTTCAAGGCCTCTGTTGGGACTCCCACTCCTCTGACCGTCCCACTCTCCTGTGGGTTCACCCCACGGCCAGGCACCACACCAGAGTGACTGCAAGCCTGCGTGGAGGGCAGGGCAAGGTAGCTGGGGGTTCCCTGGACACAACGGCCACGTCCATCTCCCAGAGTTAAAGATTAACCACAGGGCTTCATGCTCATCTCTGTTAACAACTCCAGTGTCCCTGCTGCCAGCACGGCCCCTCCGCCTCTTAGCCTCTCCCCGCCGCCCACCCCAGGAGCAGGTGCAGCTCGGTGGCCAAGGACTCAGCCTCTGGAGTCAGGTTGCCTGGGTGTCACCTCTAGACCTCATCCCCTTATGGCTGCTTCCTCAGCGATCCGGTGGGAATGGCAGTAGCCCTGACCTCACAGGGTTACTGAAGCACCCCAAACACTGGCGCCGTGTGTGGGCAAGCTGCCCCTGCTCGGTAAATATTAGCCCCATCCCCACAGCCCTCTCTCTGCCGCACTGACACATTTCCAGACGCACTGTTACTGGCCCAAAGCTAGGCTGATGGAAGCAAAACACACCAGGAGTGCAGAGTGATGTATCCAAGTCATTCAAGGGTTTTGAAATGATCAGATATGTGTGTGTGTATGTGTCTACACACACACAAACATGTATGTTTGTGTATATATATATATGTATATATATACATTATATATACATATATCAGACTCTGTGTGTTTCAGTCGCTTTACAAATGCATGTATAAGTGAAATACCATTTCAGCTAGGCTTTGTACAATTTTCTTCAGACATCAGGCTTGAAAACATACCCACCACTGGTTTCCTTCCCTTCCCTGCTCGCCTACCTGAGCTTTCTGACCACCTCCAGATAAGCTCCTTGCTCTCGAATCCCGTGTCAGGGTCTGATTCCAGGGGAATCAGCGTGCTGGTACATAGCGTCCCTTCCCAGAATTCAGGTGCTAGAAAACCTGCATCCTTACAAGAGAGTTAGGATCATAAAATAGCTTCAACTTGTGTTGATCATTAAAGGAAGAGTGGCCCCTCTCCACTCTCTCTGCATTTTCTGATGTTCTGATGTGTGATGTGTGGTGTTGTGATGTGACAGCGGGGTCCTAAGAGTTGAACCAGGAGATTTTCTGTTACACAGGTAACTCCACCTAGTCCAGTCTCAGCCAGCACTGCATATTCGCAGTCCAATTTAGATCCATTCTAGCCTTTCCCGACCTCTCGCAAAGAATGCTGACGGGGGCATTTCCTACAGACCTTTGCTATACGCTCTGCTTTTCTCCACTTTGTCGAGGGTGTCACATCCTCTCTACTTGCCCTCACATCTCCCAGCACCCTGAACGTCATGCCCAAAAGGCTTTTTTTCTCTCTCAACAAACTCTTTCCCCAGCCAGCTCTTAGGGGAATCACTTAGCGTCTCCACGTGCATGAATTTTTCTCTCCGTCTCCAAAGTCTCCGTAATAATGGAGAGCTTGGGAGCCGACTGGACTGATCCCCAGATGAAGGTGGTGAGCATGAAAAGGGAGAAATGTTAATATTTACGCATTAATAATTTTAGCCCCTGTTAAACTTTCCTCCCTGGAACATCCTTGTTGGTTCTGTACATCAGGGGTCCAGTATTTACTCGGGTTCTCCAGAAGCCCCTTCCATTCTTTTGACCTGTCTCTCTCTGACTTTTCTCGCCCGAGTGGGCATAGTTTCTCGCAGTTTCCTGGTGTGCTGGCCGGCTGATTCTGGCTGTGTCCGTTAGCGCCCCTGTTGGCAAACTTGGGTTTGGAAAATGGGTAACTAAATATTCATTTATTAGAGGTGTTTTTCTTTCACTAGCGGCTGCCATCTGTTCCTCTCCACCTCAAAATAATCCTCTTTCCCTCCAACATCCTCTTGAGATATTTCTATTCACTGTTCTTTATTCATTTGTGCATTCAATTGACAGCCAACTTTTGAAAGAAGAGAAATAAGAAGTAACTCAAAATAGAACTACTAATAAAAATATTACCCCTAAATAAAAGAGACGTGGAAAGAGTTTTTTTTAAAGAGAAAAAAGAACATGTAAACAACATGGGAAATATTGGGAAATAACAAAGAAAGTGAATTTTTTTAAAAAGATCTAGACGCAGGAAGGACAATTAGGGTATGGCTGGAAAGATGAATAATAACTAAATAGCTGGAAGACAGCCTACGACAAAGACGAAGGGTATAAATCAGAAGAGGAAAAATTCTGAGCTCCCGGCAGGAACACAGTTCCGAATGCCAAAGAAAGCAGACGACAGAACACGTCCAGTTCCATTCCAACCACAATGTGTAAAAATAAAAGCAGTCCTCAGAATGGCACTCCGATCTGTTATTTGCCATTCAGAGTTTCTGCGGGGACGTGGCTTCATGCCCGCCCTCTGTGAGAGGCGAGAGATGTGCCTGGACCCTGGCGAAAAGGTATTTAATATCCAAAATGCATTGAAGTTGCCGTGTTTGCCTTCATGTTTTTCATCTGCCCTGGTCCCATATAGACAGAAAACAACATTACCAGCCCATTTCAAAGGGATAATGCATTCTGCATTGTATATGAGCTGGATAATGTCAAGTGGCTATGATTGCAGCGTGGGAGTTGTTTTGTTTTGTTTTCATCTGAGTCAGGAAACAATGAGTATGTTTGTCATTTTCTAACCGATATGGCCCCAAACCACTTGGGGCTGGTGGTCTTTCATCTCCACAGGGCATTCCACCCAACAGCCACGTCCGCTGGGACGCCTATACGAATGTCAGAGTTCCGCCGGGTTTCTCTGAAGCCCGCCTCTGCTTTCAGAGCTTTGAATAAGCTACAGGGCCACAGTTTACTTCTATTGTCATTTCTTCAGAGAGACAGAGAGAAATACATCTGCTACTTTAGACGAGAAGCCCATGGGAACAGCACACACACAATCAGAACGGCCGGTGCAGGACCATCCAATTCAGCTGCGATCAAAAGAAGGGAGGGAAAAGAGAGAGAAAATCCCCATCTCATTATTTCTGCACCAGTGTCTGAGGAAGGAGCATGCTGCTAACTTTGCGAGAAAAATATATCTTCTTCTTTCATCAGACGGTCAACCAAGAATCAATCATTAGAGTGGGCGGTTAAAGGGTCCGTCGTAAGGGGACAGGGCACTAATTTCTGAAGATAAAAATGATTTTTTGTCCCCGTTGTAAATAACTACCAAGCCCTGTTTAAGAGGTTGTAATGGAGAATTAAAGACAAAGAAGTCATATCAGATTGGCTTTTGCAGCCGTCAAGGTGCCGTAGCTTACAACCAGCTTGTATTAACTCCTGATTCTCTGGGTCAGCAGCTCAGGACCGGCTCAGCTGGGCAGAGCTGCTTGCCTTGTCTGGGGTTACTCAAGTGGGTGCTATCAAAGGGTGGCGTGGTTGGGAGCTGATTGGTCTCCGATGGCCTCACTCACATGGCTGGTGGTTAGCACTGGCTGTTGGCTGGGGTGGGAGGGGTGACTGGGCCCTGCACCTCCAAGAGGCCAGCTGAGTTTGTTCACATGTTGGTAGTCACACTGTTCCTGAGAGCAGCAAGAGAGGGCAAGCCCCAGGGCACAAGCACTTTTCAAGCCTCTGCTTGAGGCACTTTTGCTCTATCCCATTGGCCAGAGCAAGTTATGCAGTCAGGCCCAGGGTCAGGGTGGGCAGGAGATACTCAAAGGTGTGCTTACAGAGAGAGAGGGAGAGATGAATAAATTGGGACCGTTACTTTGACAATCTACCAGGAAAGTGTTCCTGGAAACATTTTTATCTGCCTCTATCAGACTGAAATTAGGGGACTTAGAATCAGGCAGTCATGATTTAAGATGAGGCAACTTAAATTCACACAGGTCACTTTTTTGCCCAAGATCACATGACTAACTTGATAATCCATTAGTTATAAAGACTTTGGAAAGCATCTAGAATCACTGATATAGTAGTTTGATTTAGTGTTTAAGGTAGGTAAAATGATTTTTAGTGGGGAAAAAAGAAACCCTATCAGGACTAGATAGTGTGGAAAATATTTTAGGAAAGAAAAGACCGCGCTCAGGTAGGCAGGTGAATAGGTAGATGTAATGAGGGAAAACCAATTGAAAGCTCAAGATATATTTTCCTCTTATTTTTTTAGATTTATAAGGTAGTGCTTCTCAAATTGTATGCATATGAATCACCTGGGATCTTGTTAAAATGCAAATTCTGATTCAGGAGGCGGAGCCTGAGACTGCATCTCTAACAAGCTCCCAGGTGAGACCGATACTGCTGGTGTAAGGACCATGGCGGCAAAGGTCTAGAAGCTGGTCTTGTCTACCTAGTTCCTCATCTCTCATCTTTGTTTTCAACCTTTATTCATCTCCCCTCACTGCCATCACCACTTCCCATATTAACACGTCAGAAATCTGACTGCAATGCCCTTCCTAGTGAGAGAGGTGAATGCCCAGGAGACACTTAATTCTCACTCAGGTTATTCCAAAATAACATAGCATGCATAAGACATATCCTGAAACCAAGATTCCTCCCCTCGCTACGTACCTCAGTGAGACTCCTTCCTCTCTCCCCACGTCCCCTCCTCCCGGAATCGCCATCCTCCTTTCATCACTGTATTTATGACCCACAGAAGAGGCAGAGGAAGCCTCGATTCTCACGGCCCCACTCCCTGTCCAGGCCAGTTTGTTTAAAAGGGTTTTGTACCGGAGGGGAGAGCCTCAGGAAGCACCAGGAGGGGGTGGGGAAGTGAGACAGGGGAGGGACTGACTCCCGTAAAGTGTGTGTTGTGAAGCAAATTCCCGCCATGGCACAGGGGCTCAGGCCCGTGAGGACCTCTGGGAGACTGTGCTGAACATGCCCTGGGGTTACCCCGCCCTCAGGGAGGTGGTGAGGGTGTCTATACCAAATCCCTAGCAGGCACCAGTCAAGGGGGCTCCCAGTAGAAGTAATTCTCCAGCACATTTGGCCTCTTGAGGCAGGGGCCTAGCATTCGAGAAAGGCCTTCAGGTAGAGTCACTGGAGTTTGTTGACAGAGGCAGCTCTCGGCTTGTAGAGGACAGAGCAGAAGGCGTGTGGGTGAGCCCAGAGTCCTTCCGCCTTAGCCATCCTTGGAGAACTAACCAGAAAGGCAGAAATAAATGTATAAAACCTGGGAGTAAAACCAAGGGAAGCACAGGAAAAGCAAAACATTACTAAAATGAGCAAACCCTTCTGACAACCACCCTTTTGGTTATTTTTTTTTCCTCTTGAATTGACAGTTTGGTTGGTTTATTTTGTTGTTGTTGTCATCGTTTTTATGCAAACTAAGAATGCCTTGGCTGCCTTCAATAATACATGCTTGGTTGACTTTCAAAGTTATCTACCTAAATCTCAACAGGAAAGCAAAGATTTTTTTTTTTAATTTATTTTTGGCTGCGTTGGGTCTTCGTTTCTGCGTGTGGGCTTTCTCTAGTTGTGGCGAGCGGGGGCTACTCTTCGTTGCGGTGCGCGGGCTTCTCATTGTGGTGGTTTCTCTTGTTGCAGAGCACAGGCTCTAAGCACGTGGACTCTAGTTGTGGCGCATGGGCTTAGTTGCTCTGGGGCATGTGGGATCTTCCCGGACCAGGGCTCAAACACGTGTCCTCTGCGCTGGCAGCCGGATTCTTAACCACTGTGCCACCAGGGAAGTCCCAAAGATTATTTTTACTACTTTCCATTAGGAAGCAATAGTAGATCTGGACCTCACTCTGTCCCTGTCATTTATCTCATTTGTGACCTTGGCCAGGTTACCCTCTCCAAGCTTCAGTTTCCTCATCTATTAGAAGAGAAGAGCAATTCTGTCTGCACAGGATCGTGGGTAAGGACTGAATGAAAAGAAGTATATTGAGCAGCTCACCCATGAGAGAGGCACACAAATGCCCTCCTCCTTCACTCTCCAAGGCTCTCCTCATTACGGAAGACTAAATTCTATTCTATTCCATCAATTTGTATCGAAGCCTCACTGTGTGTGAAAAATCCATCTTAGATTATAAGGGAGGTATAGAGTTAGTAAAACATAACCCTTTGTTCCAGTCACTTTCTGCTTTGCAGAAAGGCAGACATATATAGAAGTAACTAATAAAATCAGGTAGCAGTAGGTATTGCTTTCAATATAAAGAGTGCTATGTTCCGATCTTACAGGGAGAAAATATTCTCTATTTTCCTGTAATTTACATAACAGTAGTTGGCTCCATAATTCACACTCAACTGCTGGAGTCTGCAAAGTTCTCGGCAACTGCCATGTTCAAGGAAACCGTATTACACATGAAAAAGCCTCTAAGCTCTAATTGATTCCGACTTTCTGAAGATTATAAGAGTTGAAAATAACTTGGAAACTGTTGACTTGTATTAGGCACAGATTTATTCAAACCAAACAGAGAGACAGAAAGTTTCTGAAGTGAGATTATTTTGTCAATTGGGCATGACCAAAAGAAGAAAATAAAATTTTTTTTTCCGAGCTTTGAAAATCCTTTCTCTTGTGATGAGATCGGACCAGGAGAAAAAAACCCTGACATCTATTGAGTACCTCTAAGTGCCAGGTATTATCATGGGGTCTTCCTTTATCATTTAATTTGATCCCGTCAAACTCCCCAAAGATCCCCAGAGGAAGGTGTTGCTCAAGCAAAGCTATACTGACTAGACTTGCTGCAGTAAGGAAGAATGCTCTCTTGACAGAGAATGGTTTTAGAACTGAGTTAGGTGATTTGGAGGTGAATCCTGCAAGGCAGAGAACTTGTTGGAATTGGGCAAAATGCGTGACTTTATTATTATTTACTTCAGGTTGGTGAGCACACTGAGGTAATCTTGATAAGTAGGCTGTTTAGTTGGTGTTATGTGAGTCTCCTCCTAACTCCTAGTACCTCAGGATGAGGCCATATTTGGAGATAGGGCCTCTGAAGAGGTTGTCAGGAGGTCAAATGAGCTCACGTGGGTGAACCTTCATCCTCATAAAAAGGGAATATTGGGACACACACACACAAAGGGAAGTCCACAACTACGGAAGCCCATGCGCCTAGAGCCCGTGCTCTGCAACAAGAGAAGCCACTGCAATGAGAAGGCTGCACACCGCAACAAAGAGTAGCCCCAGTCGCCACAACTGGAAAAAGCCCACGCGCAGCAACGAAGACCCAAATCAGCCAAAAATAAAAATAAATTTAAAAAAAAAGGAACTTCCCTGGTGGTGCAGTGGATTAGAATTCACCTGCCAATGCAGGGGACATGGGTTCTATCCTGTGATGGGCTTTGTTATACCTTTTATCGAATGGTTAGTTTTTCACGGGGCAGGGGACAGCACTGGACACCCATGGAGGTTTTTTTCCTACAGCCTCCAGGCTAGGTTAACATTTACAGTTTACAAGATATAAGCACCAGATGCTGAGAACATTCTTGTGCCTCCTGCTCTCCCTCAACCCAGCCCCCAACACCCCTCCAGCACTGACCTCTTTTGAGGGTAGAGATTCTGAGACTTCCAACTGCCAACACCTGCAACTCTTCACCTGAGTGGGTTCCCTGGCCACTGTAGCCCATTTGGCCCTTGCTCAGGGCAGACAGAAGGTTCTGGGCAGTGAATACCCTCCTCTCTGGAGCAGTTCTTAACCAATGACCCATGGGAGTTGGTGGGTAAATACCCCAGTTCCCGCCTCCCTCAAGTAGCATAACTCTGTTCCCACAGCTCCCAGTAGGACTGACCCCCAGTTGTCCACAGAGGTAACTGGCTTGTTAACATACTCTTTATGGCTGCCATCTGTCCCCTACTGGTGCTCACTGGGATCATTTCTCTAATAAGCTGTTTGCACTCAACTCCTTGTCTTAGGGACTCAACGGGAGACACGAAGCTCTAACTCCTGGCTCTAGCAGCTCTGTGGACCTCAAGTTCTCCTAGGCTAGAGGCATGTTCCTCAGTCTGACCTAGAAGACCCAGCATGATCTGCTCCTTGTCAGGGTTCTTAGTTTTAGCAACAGAAATAGAATCTGGGTAACTAAAGCAGAAAAGTACTTTATTAGAAAGGCCTCTCTTACAGAATCAGCTAGAAGGCAGGGAACCAGGCTAATTCAGAGGTTAGCAGTCACGGTCCTGCTGGAAGAACCGTTTGTGCAGGAAACCCCTGGACACCCTGTTTTCACCTTGTCCTGATCACTCTTCTGCTGCCAGTTTCCATGGCTAGACACCCCCACCACTGAACGCTCAGCCACCAGCAGCCCCCATGGGAAAGTCCCCAACCTTCACGTGCCTTCTCGGCTCACCCTTGAGTTATAGCCTGAGAAAGAGCTGCAGGCCTGGCGTGTTTAAAAAGCACGGCACCAATTCCGTGTTTAGTTTTCTAAGGACCCTCCATACTGTTCTCCATAGTGGCTGTATCAGTTTATATTCCCACCCACAGTGCAAGAGGGTTCCCTTTTCTCCACACCCTCTCCAGCATTTACCGTTTGTAGATTTTTTGATGATGCCCATTCTGACTGGTGTGAGGTGATACCTCACTGTAGTTTTGATTTGCATTTCTCTAATGATAGTGACGTTGAGCAGCTTTTCATGTGCCTCTTGGTCATCTGTACCCAGCAATCCCACTCCTGGGCATATACCCAGAGAAAACCATAATTCAAAAAGACACATGCAGGAGCTTCCCTGGTGGCGCAGTGGTTGAGAGTCCGCCTGCCGATGCAGGGGGACACGGGTTCGCGCCCCAGTCCAGGAAGATCCCACATGCCGCGGAGCGGCTAGGCCCGTGAGCCATGGCCGCTGAGCCTGAGCGTCCGGAGCCTGTGCTCCACAACGGGAGTAGGCCACAACAGTGAGAGGCCCGCGTACTGCAAGAAAACAAAAAAAAGACACATGCACCCCAATGTTCACTGCAGCACTATTTACAGTAGCCAGGTCATGGAAGCAACCTAAATGCCCACTGACAGACGAATGGACAAAGAAGATGTGGTACATATATACAATGGAATATTACTCAGCCATAAAAAGGAACAAAATTGGGTCATTTGTAGAGACGTGGATGGACCTAGAGACTGTCATACATAATGAAGTAAGTCAGAAAGAGAAAAACAAATGTATATTAACGCATATATGTGGAATCTAGAAAAATAGTACAGATGAACCTATTTGCAGGGCAGGAATAGAGACACAGACATAGAGAACAAATGTATGGGGGAAGCGGGGGGTGGGATGAATTGGGAGATCGGGATTGAAATATATACACTAAACTGTATAAAATAGATAACTAATGAAAACCTGCTGTATAGCACAGGGAACTGTACTTCGCATCACTCTACAGTAGAAACTAACACAACATTGTAAAACAACTATACCCCAATTTAAAAAAAAAGAAAGCATGGTGCCAGGATGTGAGGAGAGGAAACTTGCCCACTCTGGCATGCACAGCGGGCAATAGGGACACCCGAAACAGGCAGTGTGCACTGCCCCTCCTGCCCCCGGGCCCTCCCTGCCCCGAAGTCCAGCCCACCCTTCCTCCTGCTGTAGAAAGTGCTGTGCTCTGCTTCCCTCTTCTGCCCAGTCAACTCCCATTGATTCAGAATTCAGGTCACCTTCCTCAGGGAAGCTTTTCCTGAGACTGTAGACAGGTCAGATCCCCCACAAACGCGTGCACAATAGCTTTCTTTGGAGAACTACACCCCCTCATCACTGCATTCGTACTCATCTCTCCCCTGAAGTCACCTCCCTGGGGACGGGGGCCATGTCTGTCCCCCTTTGCTCATCCCTGTGTGATCAGCACCAAGCAGAAGTCCCAGCACATATTAGGCACAAAATAAATAGCTGTTGAAGGAATGAATGAACACATTCTTCAACAGTTCAATCTAGATTTTACCCAAATCAAGCTTAGCTGAAGACATTGTCCTTTGGGCTCAGAGGTGAGACAACTCAGATTTTCAGTGAGAAGCCTGTCCTCTCGTGACAGACACTAAAATAACCCAATGAGGCCTGTGGTTCTCTTGATTATATGTTCTCAGAAAAAGATTTTTTTTTTTGGTGGGGGGGTATGCGGGCCTCTCACTGTCGTGGCCTCTCCCGTTGCGGAGCACAGGCTCCGGACGCGCAGGCTCAGCGGCCATGGCTCACGGGCCCAGCCGCTCTGCGGCATGTGGGATCTTCCCAGACCGGGGCACGAACCCGTGTCCCCTGCATCGGCAGGCAGACTCTCTACCACTGCGCCGCCAGGGAAGCCCAGAAAAAGATTTTTTTAAACTAACTTTTTAAAAAGCTTTTTATATCTTAAGTATATTCAGCCTCAGGGCATGTATCAGTTAACTGTTGCTGCATAACAAATCTCTCCAGAGCTCAGAGGCTAAAAATGACAAGCTTTGAATATTATTTATTCATTCATGCATTGGGTGGGGTGAGCTGGTCTAAGCCCGGCACAGCTGAGGGCGACTCTGCTCCCTCCAGCAGTGGACTAGCTTGGCTGCATTCTCCTCGTGGCCATGACAAAAGCAGGGGGGTCAGTGAAATCACAGGGTCCTCTAAAAGCCTCGGCTCAGTCCTGGCCCCCTGCCACCTTTGCCCACTTGCCTTTGGCCAGCACAACTTAGGTGATCAAACCCGAAGTCAAGTAGTGGGGAAATACAGGAAATACCTGCATTTAGGGGTGAAAAATCAAGGCCACCAATTCAATCGACCGCAAGGGCAGAGGTCAAGTAAACGATCAGATGCATTTAGGAAAACAAATGGTCAGTTGACAATCGTCTCCTCAGTTGGTATGTAGGTTTAAATTCCTGTGAAGAGCAGTACCCTTCAAAACTGTCAAAGTATCAAGAGTAAGAAAAGTCTATAAATGGTCACGTCCAAGAAAGAATCAGGAAAAAGGAAGAAAAAAAATATAATGTGGAACTCCAGATGAGATAATGGGACAGAAAAAGGAGATTAGGTAAAAATCTAAGAAAATTCGAATAACGTATGGGCTTTAGTTAACGACAATGTTTAGTTGTGAGAAAGGTACCAAACTAATGTAAAATGTTAATAATAGGAAACTGAGTGTGGGGAATATGCACGCTCTCTGTACTTTCAACTTCTCTGCAAATGTAAACTATTCTACTGAAACAAAAAAGCAGTCGGGTATGGAATATGGTTTATGATAGCAAGAATAATCTGTTGTCCAGACTCATCAAATACTTAACCTTATTACTGTCTTACAAATGTCAGATTTGCTGCCTGACCCGGGGGTTGGGGGAGGGGGGGAGTGGTGGAGGTTGTGGAGGGGGAGGACCCCCTTTTCTGAGACTCTAGGACCAGTGATTACACTCACCTGAGACGGGCTGAAAGTATGTGTGGAGGGCTACTGTCAGCCAGGAGGAAACAGCTGCCTGCCTGGTCCCCAGCCCTAACCCTAACCCTAACCCTAACCCTATCCCCGGGTCTACATGCCTGCCCTTGGGTCCCTTCCAGCCTTGTGCCACTGCAGTCTCGTTCCTCTCAGCACCTAAACCCTCTACTCGTTCCTCTCCTTCTTCTGTTTCCTCAGCTGTACGTAAAGTAAGACTGGAAAAGTTCTAGACCCAACACCGAACTTCTAAGATTTTGGAGTTACACGATGCTAACAGGCTAACTTAAAAATCCACAGCTACGATGGCATGAGGGTGGCCACTTCAGTTTCATTTATTCTTCAGGATCTAATTTAAATCCTACCTCCTTCTGAGAAAGCTTCCTTGACTGTCCTCCTAGCCTTCATCAATTGCCCTTCCTCTGGGCACATGAAGCCCTTATATCACATAACATACCTGTGTTAGGGCATCTCAGCCTAACTGTAAGTTCCTTGGAGGCAGGGACCAACTTGAATGCATCCTGTATCCGCCAAAGATTAACGGAGAGCTAGGTCATATGCCCCACCTCCACCCTGCCAACCCCAAGGAAGGGCCCGTACTCTGTGCCCCTTCCCTGGGGCAGAGCCGGCTGTCTGAGGCTGCAGGCCACTCACTGGCATCGCTGCTGCTATGGCAACTGGCATCCCTCAAGTAGACCACGCTCCATGGAGTCGTGGAGCAGCTGCTACCGCTGATCTCTACCAGAGCCATTTCTGTTTCCCTGAATTTTATATTGGCTGGGATAATAACATAAATTAAGGTATTTGCTGGTTTCTGTTACCATTTCTTGATAAAATTACTTTTTCCATATTAATGCATGGGAAAGAGATTGTCAGAAAACACACCATTTATTTTACTGAGAAAAAGCTTTAAATGCTCAGTCATGTTTTTCTAATGCAATTCAGGGTTCCCAAATTTATTTACTGCCGCCTCAATAAATCCAAGTAAATCATGCTTTTATACATGCACGCCATGCCCATGTTGAGAAGAGGTTTGTTAATAGGCTGTGTTTGTTGGGTCCTGAGTCTGACTATACACCTAGAGCAACTGTAATGAAATTCTAGTAGATAGTGGAATGAATGCTAGCAAAGAACTCTTCATCCTTCAAGGAGTTCTAGTTTAGAGATGTCAGGGAAATGGAAAAACAAAGCAGGTTAAGGAGAATTTAAGCGTACCATCCATTCTCTAAAATTCAATTTCCAAACAACAGTTATGAAGCATTTTTAAACTTAGGTTTTATTACATATTTGGAAATATAATTACATAGTTTTTTTCTCTGACTTCTCCCGGAGAAATTTTTGCAGTCTGGGAGTTTATGTGTATGTTTTCCACAATGAAGTTTCTTCCCCGTGAATGTGTATTTATGTATATACATACATATATTTACATATAGTATATAATTAGATGTGATTATATATAATATATGATTTTATACATAATATAAAATATATGAAATATATTTTTAAATTAAAAATTTCTATTTTGTTTATATTTATATAAAAATTTTTGTTATTAAATATTTGATAAATCATCTTTATTAAAATATAATAAAATACATAAAGTGTATAAAATTAAATGTATAATATTTTAGATTGTACATACTTATATATAATTTTGATGTTAGTCTATAATTTAATATATAATATAAATATATAGTATATATAACTTAATATATAGTACATACAATTTAATATACATAAGATATATATTTTAGTAGTAGGGACATCTGTAATGCAGATAATTAACTGTGGCTTTAAATGTCAGACAATGGGACTTCCCTGGTGGCACAGTGGTTAAGAACCTACCTGTGAATGTAGGGGCCACAGGTTCAAGCCCTGGTCCGGGAAGATTCCACATGCCGTGGAGCAACTAAGCCCATGTGCCACAACTATTGAGCCTGCGCTGTAGAGCCCATGAACCACAACTACTGAGCCCACATGCCACAACTACTAACGCCCGCGCGCCTAGAGCCCATGCTCCTCAACAAGAGAACCCACCGCAATAAAAAACCCACGCACCGCAACAAAGAGTAGCCCCCGCTCGCCGCAACTAGAGAAAGCCCGTGCACAGCAACCAAGACCCAACACAGCCATAAATAAATAAATAAATGCATAAATGTCAGACGATGCGCGTGTTTCTCTGATTACACTGAACATCTGGAGAGAGAGGGTGTTGCAGAAGGGAAAGGAAGAGGAGGGCAGGATAAGACAAGTTCAAAGCTGGAAATGATTTTTGAGATTATCTGTTTTACTGGCCTGGAGGATGAGGTCTAAAGGGGAATATCACACAGCCAGCCCGTGACTGAGCTGTGAGTGAAACGATGAAACAAGCAAACCACTTGGATTTCTGCTTGAATTGTGGGAAATCATGAAAACGCTCGAAGCCTCCACTGTATACACCTAACGTCAATTATCAAACCTTTGCCGGAACCCAGAAAGCAGCAACTAGGCCGTCCTGCAGGGTCTCCTCCCTCCCCACAGCTAGGCCAGTGAATTGTCCGCCATTGGTTTCCAGGATCCTAGCTGTTATTTTCTTCTCCAGCCCCACGAGCAGGTTGAGAATTGTGTACTGACTTTTTAATTAAAAATAATAATAGTTAAAGGACTAAACACAGTGTTGACTAGAAACAAACCATTATTCTACCTTAATCACTTAGGCCGAGCAATTTATCTTTGTATTTGGCAAACTCTCAAAAGGAATAAATCAATGTTAAATCTGAAATTCAATGACTCAGAGGTTTTTGGAGAAAAATAAACCTCCCAAGGCATCACAAAAAGGCAAGAACCAGGATGAGTTCTACCAGTGAAAACAGAGTTATCGTCAATATTGCTAGTTATATACGAGCTAACCCCAAAGCACCTTAACTTCTTTATGTCACCTTTTCAGTTTTTTGATGTTGATTTCATGAAAATGTCCCCAATTCTTCAAAAGCAAACTTACTTTATATATAAAGTTTTCTGGTAAAAAACAGATACACTCTTTTTCATTACCATAAACACTACCTGAGTACTTCTCCGTATATGTGTTGTCTAAAAGTTGTAGAGAGTTAAAATGCCTGGTACCTATATTCAAGTGCAAATAATGTTCCAACATAGGTGATTATCAGGTTTAAAAGCTGTGTCCTTACAGCTCACATATGCATAACTTCACAATTGAAAAGGCAGGATTGCAAGTAAGTCATTTATTTTCATTTTGTCCTATATTCCTAAAACTCACAGAATTAACCTACGAAGATATGCTCTTTGTAGAAAATTCAAGAAATATATATAGAAAAACATCTCCCTCCATATCGAGCCCCTCTTTCACTTTTGCACTCCAGAGGTCACCATTGTCATTAGTTTGGTATCTATCCTTCTAGAACAGTGCTGTCCAGTAGACTATAACATGAGCCATAAATGGGTGCATGATATTAAATAACCACATTTTTTAAAGTAAAAGTGAAATTAATAATATATTTTATGTAATCCAGTATACCCCAAATATTATCATTCAACATGCAATCGATATAAAATTACAGTGAGATATTTTACGTTCTTTGCTGGTACTAGGTCTTCAAAACCCAGTGTGCATTTTACGCTTACAGTACATCTCAATTCACACTGACCAAATGTGCAGTAGCCACACGGGGCAGTGACTCTCTATTGGACCGTGCAGCTCTAGAAGTTTCTTTCTATATGTATCGAGAGTACAGTGTATGTGTGCGGGTGTGTGTGAAACAGAAAGAGAGAGAGGTGTAGGATGGTATATCAGTTAAGAGTTCTTTTGCTGCCAGTAACAGAACTAATAATAGCTTAAATAATAAAAGCCCTAATTAGCCCATGTAACAGAAATCTAGATTTCCAAGTCGGCCATTTCCAAGGCTGGGCCAGCGACTAACAATCCAGGGTCTGGGCTGGTGTCTCTGCAATTCTCTCAACCTTACCTGTGGTTGCAAGATGGCTGCTGCCAGTCCAGAGAGCACATCTTCATCCACCAGCCTCCAAAGACAGGAAGCAGGATGGCTGGGAAAGTGAGAACAGGCTCTCCCTCTATTCATGGAGGGAAAAGCCTTTCCCAGATTCCCCCTTTATAGCTCATTGGCCAGAACAGATCACATAGCCTTCCTTAGTCACAGGAAAACTGGGTAAACAGTGTCTGGCTACTTTAGACTCTGCAGTGAGAAGCTGGAAAAGGAGAATGGGCTCAGGAATGGGTAACGAGGAGACACCCAGAGATCATGTACAGCTCTGGGAGTGGGATTCCTGGCTCAAACAGCATGCTCACTTTAAAGTCAGATGGACTGAACACACACCCCACGTGGGCTATTTACACTTCCTCCAAAAATGGATTTAAAAAAATTTTGTTTCACCACATCTGCAGCAGCATTGGCATGACTGGATTCTCAAACATCCCTATACAGGTTATACCTTTATGAACATTGCCTTTATTTTACCCAGAAGTTAAATGACTTCCCCAGGTCACAGACAAGGAGAGGCTCTCCCACAAACCATCCCTTAAATCCAGGTCTTCTGTCGACAGACTCACTGCTTCTTCTGTTCTCAGCTGAGATCTGCCTGACCAGTAAAGAATCATTCATGAAAACTGAATGCATAATTAAAGAATCTCAAACTTAATTTTATGACCGTTTTGAAAACACTGTAAGCTTCAGTCCTTTCCTGGCATAATCTCTGGTATTTGTGAACACCCCTGTGTGCCCAGTCCTTGTCTGAGCACTAGGCAGACAGATCCTGGGGCACTGAATGATCTTTCTACTGTGATCTGCTCAGGATATTTTTATTCTTGAAGAGAAGGTAAAAATCTCATCGTAAAAACCTAACGATGAGTATGTCCATCATCTGACGTGATTTGAAAAGGAGAAGAAAAACCTATGAGGTTGGCAGAAGTGTCTAACTCTACTTAATTAATTATCACTGAGGCTTGGAGAAGTAAAGTGATTGGGTCAAGATCAAATATGTGAACTAAGACCCAGGTCTTGGATTCCAGAACATATAAGAAAGGCTTGGATGCTAGTGGTGAAGGGAGGATTCCATTTCTCCTACTATCAAAACCTTCCCAATGGGCTAGGCACTAGGTGTAATAATAATTAGAGCCCACACCTACAGAGCATCTATGATGTGCTCAACACTGTTCTGAGCCCTTTGCATTTGTTATCTTATTTAATCTTCACAATAGTTTTATAATGTTGTGTATCAGTCAGCTATTTCTGCATAACAAACAAACTTTCAGGGATCTATGATAGACGCCCAGTTCTCATTAATGTATATGTGGTTTGGCTGTGGTTCAGTTGATCTAGGGTAGGCTCAGCTAGGCGTGGCTTTAAGCCAAGGGCTGGGTTCAAGTTTGTTCCGATTATCTCATCACTTAATAACCACTGGCTTATCTGACAGAAGTCAAAAATTCCCAAAGGAAAAACAGAAATACATGATTCCTTATACTTATATATTGGGTTTCTGTAGCCCCCATACTTATACCCACATCCTATTGGCCGAAGCAAGTCACACGAGCAAGCCTAAAATCAATGGGATGGGAAGTATGCTCCTCCCATGGAGCTTGAGGGGGAGAGGATGATTATCTGCTGTACCGTAATTTAATCTACCATAGGCGAATTGTATTATTATTCCTTTTTTAAAGATGAGGAAACTAAAATTAAGAGAGGTTAAGAAAGTTTCCCAAAGTTGCACAGCTACAAAGTGCTAGAGTTGAGATGTAGTGATTGAAAGATGAATAGGACTCACTCTGTCTAGAACATGCTTCGCTTCCTTAACATTGAATTCATACGGCACAACAAAAAAATGGGGGGGGTACTGTCTCAATTTCCAGCTTTGCTTAATCTTTTCATTTTTTTAAATTTTATTTATTTTTTTATACAGCAGGTTCTTATTATCTATTTTATACATATGTCAATCCCAATCTCCCAATTTGTCCCACCACCACCACCCCCTGCCACTTTCCCCCTTTGGTGTCCATACGTTTGTTCTCTACATCTGTGTCTCTATTTCTGCCCTGCAAACTGGTTCATCTGTGCCATTTTTCTAGGTTCCACATATATACGTTAATATACGATATTTGTTTTTCTCTTTCTGACTTACTTCACTTACAGCCATCTCTATCGTCATTTCAGGGAATTTACAGAGACCAACCTACATCGTGTGTCTGTCTGTCTGAGTAACACAAATAACATCTTGCCTGTAGGGTTCACAGTCAGTGGACCTCACACATAAATAGTATTTTCTCGGTACACCTGAATGGGAACTGGAGTCACTCCAGTGTCTGGGTACAAATGGGAGGCCGCCAGCAAGTAGAGAAATTGCCCCATGTCTGCCTCTGTCACAGGATGGAATGGCATTGAGAATAGGTCACTGGATTTGATAAGGAGGTGGTTGTTGATTAAGCCAGCATATGAAATTCCTGGGTGGGGGCATCACCTGACGCAGGTTTCTTAGAGCAATAGATCTCAAATTGTGGTCCCCTGGATCAGCAAAACCAGCATTACCTGGGAACTTGATAGAAATACAGATTCTCAGGCCCCACCCCAGACGTACAGAATCAGAAACTCTGGGGGTGGGAACCAGCAATTTGTGTTTTAACAAGCTTTCAGAGGCTTCTGATGCTGCTTCTAAATATAAGAACCACTGCTCTAAGGGATTCTGAGAACACAGACAAACACAGCTGTGTGCAGCGCTCACCACTGCTGACCCGCTAAAAGGTTAACGGTTTTCTACTGTGGCTTCCAGACTCTTGGTTCTGTGAGCTCTGCCTTTATCTTACTGTATACACAGAGGATGGCTTTGCTTATAGTCTTCTTAGCCAGTGCCCTGCAAGGAGGACCCCACCTCGTATTATCTTTGGCTTTGGTTTCTCTAGAGATGGAAAGTTGGCAACATTTTCCCATTTGAAGATTATATAAATCATCCTGGATTGGATCTGAATCATTTTTTTCTTTTGCCATAAAGAACATTAGTGGGATAACTGGTGAGACTTGAATAAGGTGTGGAGATTAGATAATAGTAGTGTTTCAATGTTAATTTCCTGATTTTCACAATTGAAATGTAATTGTTTTTAGGAAACACATACTGACATATTTAAATGTAAGGGGGCATAGTATTTACAACTTACTCTCAGATGGTTCAGAAAAAAAATTGTGTGTGTGTGTGTGTGTGGTGAGAGAGAAAGAATGATAAAGCAAATGTGGTAAGTATTAGTATTTGGAAAGTCTAAGTGAAGAATAAGTGGGAATTCTATTCTGTTTTTCCAATTTTTTGTATTAGTTCAAAATAAAAGTTCAAAAAGGAAAAGCAAATAGAATCACCATGACAGTGTGCATGCAACTGATTTCACAGAATCTCACATTGTTATTACCATATGTGTCTTCATTATAAGTCACTTCATATATTTATGCCTTCTAGTCCAGATAGCTGTGAATCCATTGGAAGTTCACAGCATGTTCGAATTTATCTGGGTCACTCTCTCACTTTACACCTGATGAAAAGGAAACCCGAGAGGTTAAATCACTTGCCTGAGGGAACACAGCCTGTCAGGATTACTTACCAATTCAAGTCACCGGTGCCTGAAATCTCTCTGCCCGCCAGCATACTCTCACGGTTAGGGGTTTGGAAGGGAGTGGTGAGGGCGCTCTTTGCTTTTCCAGAGAAAGTTTTCAGGTAGGAGATAGCTTTGCCTTAAGGTACCAGACACCCCTGACATGGAAATAATATTTCTCATCAGACTCATCAGAATGGGGAAGTGTCAGGCACCACAGGAGCACTGAACTGAATTCATTTTTTAATGTTTAGTATTTTGAGGACATTGAGAAGGAGCACAGTACGAGTCAGAAAACTGTGGGTTAAAATTTACCAATTAACTTGAGCAAATCACTTAATTTCTCTAAGCCCCGATTTCTGCATCCACAAGAGGCGGGTGGCAGTACTTCTCTCTCAGTGTGGTGACGAAGATCAAATGCAATGACTCCTGGGGGATGTGTCTGGGGCCACGGTGGTCAGTGATGGTTGGTCCTTTGCCTCCAGAAAGGGGGATGGCTGACTTTTTGGCAGAGAAGCTGATGGTAAATGTCCAGCTGGTGGAGTCAACAGGAAAGCGCCAGTGTGGGGTGGAGCACAACACCTGGGAGAAGGCGTCCCAGGCTTCTGCCCTGAGAGAAGACCTAGGATCCTGTGACCAGGACTTTTCATTCACACACTCGTGGGCCTGGGATGTAGATCTTCACCACCAACTGGATCTTCAGGGAAGCATATAAAATAGCGAGATTTCATTTCATTTTTTTTTTTTTTTTTTTTTTGCGGTAAGCGGGCCTCTCACTGTTGTGGCCCCTCCCGCCGTGGAGCACAGGCTCCGGACACGCAGGCTCAGCGGCCATGGCTCACGGGCCCAGCCGCTCCGCGGCATGTGGGATCCTCCCGGACCGGGGCACAAACCCGTGTTCCCTGCATCGGCAGGAGGACTCTCAACCGTTGCGCCACCAGGGAAGCCCGAGATTTCATTTTTTATTCACACATTCTCAGTGGTGTTGTGTTTCCCCTGCATATACCTGGCTAATTAGAAAGGCATTATGGTATGGAGTCAAGGGCATTGGTTTCAAACTAGAACAAATCTGGCAAAAAAAAAAAAAATGGCAACTTTGAAATTGTGTGATTTGGGGCAAGTTCCTGAAGTTTTGTGAGGCTCAATTTCTTCACTCGTAAAGTGGTGGATAATTGTTCCGGTTAACATCGCTGTGTAATAAGTCACCCTCAAACTAGAGATGTGAAACAATCACAGTTTTATTGTTTTGTGGGTCAAGAATTGTTCTGTGGGTCAAGAATTTGGAAAGGGCTCAGCAGCTCCCGCTTGGGGTCTCACAGGGTTGCAGCCTGATGGGCCACTCCTGTGGGTACAGGACCTGAGGACTCGTGCACGACCTTCCAGCATGGCAGCCTCAGGGTGGTTGGATCTCCTTACGTGCAACTGGCTTCCCTGGGTCAAAAGGACCAGGTGGCCTTTCTGACTTGGTACTGGAAGTCAGACAACATCTCTTCTACCACGTTCTACTGGTCTAATCGGTCACAAGCCCACTCAGAGCACAGGGAGGGACATGGGTCTTCCCTGTTGATGAGAGGACCATTGAAGAATTTACAGACATGTCTTAAAGTTGCCACAGTAATAACACCATATTATAAGATTGCTGAAATGACTAGACATCTAGTAATTGTATCTTGCATCTAGCGTTATTGTTGAGATTTTTATAATTATTGGCTCATAGCAGGATAATAGGGTGCTGCTTCTCATCAGTCAGAGCGGCAGTTATAGGAGAGAAACACGGGTAGATGGTACAGTTTCTTCAAGCCACACTTTTATAAAATCCTAGTCTCTTGAATCCAGGCTAGCAACTAATCCATCGATCGCTTAGATGAATTGACTGAATGCATTCTCCAGGTCCCTACAATGCACAGATCTCCTGCGTTCCTCCCCAGCACTGTGTGAATGTAGCTGATTGGTGAGAGGTGTCTAAATGGGCAGAGATATTGATTTTCTTTTCTACCTTTTCTGAAAGCTCTTTGCTTACCAGGTGCTGAGCAAACATCAGGCAAATGGCAGACCACGTAGAAATAGGTCAAGTAAGGAGCAACAAAGCCCTCTATGGCTTTCTGACCATGAAGCTGGTTACATTCAGGTGCTCCCCAACTTTGGTTTTAGATTGGAAGGTACACACCATTGTTCACACTTCATTATCTGCCAATTGATGATACAACTCACTAAGTGGCATCGTGGAAAATATCCCCAACCAACCCATGGAAACGAAGCTCCAGCCCCATCTGGAATGACAGGTAGCGCTGTGCATTTCTGAGGATGGGGTATGCATCCCAGGTGTCAGTGCAGAATTGCTAATAACCTTGGAAATGATAAGGAAGGTCTGTCTTAGTCTATCTCAGTGGTGACAGATAAACCAGAATTTTTTAATATAGAGGAAGTTCAAGAAACCACCCATAGACACTATATTGCCATTGACTCCCAGGGAAATTAAGGTGTGGTTATCCCTGCTCAGGAAAAAAAAAGCCAGGGGTTCCCCCCAGGCAGCCAAAGGAAGGCAGATTAGACATCACCTGCAACTCACACCATTGTAAAAGAAATCAGTGACTAGGGGTGGAGAAGGGCCCTTCGGGATTCTAAATGGCTCTGCTTCCAATATCAATTCCTAGAGAACTTGCCTCAAGAAACAATAAAGGAGAATCTCCAAAGAACAATACTTTGGAGACCAAAGTATTTGGTCTTTGGAATGAACATCTTTACACCTCAGGCAGCCCCAGCCCTTGAGTCACACCCAGTATTTGAGTCATTCCAGCCAAGACCCCAAAATAATGTCACAGACACAAGCCATCCTCCTGCGCCATCTCCAAAATCCTAAACCACAGAATCTGTGAATGTAAGGAAACGGTTGCTTTAAGCCACCACACCTCGGGGCAATTTGTTATGCAGCAGCAGTAGCTGAAACACAAACACTGACCTCTTGAGCTGGCTACATTCCCTCCTTGGATTCTGGCATTTGGTGTTGCAGAGAAGGCCCAGCTTGGTTTGACTTTTTTATTCCTTTGTGGTTAATATGTATTTTTTTCTCCTTGGATGCTTCTGAGATTTTGTCTCTATTGCTGCAATTCAAATATTCCCTGGAATATGGCTAAGTATAGATCTCACATTATGACTCTTGCCTTTCCATTTATATACTCAAGTGTTTTGCTTTGTGTCTCTGTCTCTTCCAATGGCTCTGAACGCTGTCTCCCCACAAGAATATTGTTAGCAACGCTCCCAAGCTGAGGAGCTGGCTCCCTGGTGAACTGGGGACCTTCAGCTCAAGCCACCTCACTCTGCTGCCCACCTCCTGTTACTGCTCCAGGTCTAAGGACCAGCAGCAGAAAAGAGTCCAGCAGCTTCTAGCTATGTGCTGACTACAGGCTCAATTTACTTGTGATCACAGCGAATACCAGCAGTGGAAGGGTCTCCAGTTAACACTTCGGACCTCTTAGAACCTGAGGCTCAACCTTTGTCCTTTATAACATCCGTGTAATCCACTCTACAGGACACTGCCTGTTACGGAACACACTCCTCCCCTTAGATCTCAGAAACTATGGCTCTCTGGCCATAAATTCCTAAGCAAGATACCCACCCAAAAGGCTGGCACCAATAAACACAAATAAGACAAGAAAGCCCACCCTTATCTCCTCCTCTTGAGGCTTTTCAGTAAGGAGTTGAAGCTTCTGAAGTGAAAACACACAGGTACCTTAAAGATGGAGACCTCCAGGGCACCAGGAACTGGGTATTTGACCTTAAATTATTCCCACTAGAGGTCAGTAATATTTGTTACTGAGAAAGCATTCAGGGATATTCCCATCCCCCCAGTTAACTATAACTTCTATCTTGAATCTCTGTTTCTCTGTTCTATGTCCTACACATCGATAATTTTCTCTTCAACGTTTTTACCTCTTTCTGGTACAACCATTAAAATTTACCTTTATCATTACTGATCTGTTTCTGCATTGTCAATTCTGCTCTTTGCTGCTTTCAAAACAAATTTTCATTTTGCTTTTGTGTTTGGCATCCTCTTAGTTGTTCTATGTTTCAACAATTCCCTTTTTCGTCTTGAGGTGTTTTTTCCTCTCAGTCTTATGGATGTGGACTATCTAGTTCATGAAAATCTCGATTTATGTCCTAATCAATGTATCAAAGAATTTCCTTCTAGCGCTGATGCTGAGTCACTTTCTCGTGCAATCCTTTTCCCTAAGTCTTCAGCATTACCTTGCTCCCTTTTCCTAGTATTTTTCTTTCCAGTTCTCCTATGTGGGTTACTCTTTTTTGTTTTTGTTTTTTCTTTTTTATGGCTATTTCTGAATGAAATAAGCTCTATCCAAACCCAGCATTTGCCAGCTGACTCAATGTTGGGTTGCCCTTGGAGCTATTAAAGTGATAAAGTGTTGGGAGCACAAAGTTTGCCAAATTTCCAATGTCTAAAGGACTTGCAGGATTGAGATGGAATCTCCTCTGACCCTCCCTGCATAGTTCTCTGACACTCTGAACAAACGACGTGGTTACAAATTGCAATCCACTGTATACACTGCCACCAGGGCTCTTCCTAGAAGATTTTACCCACACAGATGGCACTGGGCTTTCGTGATTTACAGCTCCCGAAGTAAAATGGGCCACCCTGGGCATATCTTCTCATGGCCGTGACTGAAAGGCAAGAAGTACAGGAGTGGACAAGTAGACTTCTTCCAGCATAAGTTCTGAGCAATTTACACAGCCAAACCCAGTATCAATGGAGCAGAGGAATACGCTCCTGTAAGTAAGGTGGGAGGTCAGAGGCGGGTAAATAGATACAAATAGTATAGTTCAACTGGTAAAAGTTTCTGAAACAGGCCTTGGAAGATTGTGCCCGGTGGGGTCACCATCTGGAACTCTCAGTAGCCCCCCGTCTGAGTAACCCCACTTGCAGTCCACCCCATGAGCTGGCTTTGTATATTCATCTCCAGTTTCCTAGATGTGATGTTTCTCAGGTGTGTCATCACTCTAGTTCCTTCCTCTGGACACAAAATTTGCCAGTGCCCTCCTGAAAGTGGACTCCAGAACGGGACCAGATGTCTCAAAAACATCTGCCTTGTTCTTCATCTGGGACCCTACTTCTCCTAAAGCACCCAGAGTTTGACTTTGCTTTTTCGGGTTTTTCCCATTAACTATTATTATTCTTTCATGTTAAGCTGGTCGTCGCTAGAACACTACCATCCCACCAAGACACTCTTCTCTTTCCTGTGATCGTACAGCGGATTATTTTTAACCTAAGAACAGCATCGTACACCTGCTTGTGCTGTCAAATTTTGATTAGTTGGTATAAGCCAATCAGTTCAACCTGCTAAGATCTCTTGGGGTGAAGATACTCACCCACAGACTGGCCATCCTTCTGAATTAGTATCATGCATCAGCTGTTGACAGAAACAGTTCCAGTTACCCCACTATTGTCTTTTCACCACGAGATAAGACACCGTCATCAGCACTTTGCCCACTGTGGTTCATCCAACAGTGTAGCTGCTTTGTTTCTTTTTCTGAAGAATTCTGGGTGCTCTGTATCTCCATCAAACTGCCTTCAGCCCTGTATCTTCAGTAGAATTAGTCAACACTCAGCCTCACTTCCCCATCATGAATATTAGCTCCCTTCCTGCATGTGGTAGGGAAAATAATGGCCCCCAAAGATGTCCACGACCTAATCCTTAGAGTCCATGAATATGTTATGGTACATGGCAAGGGATAAATAAAGCTTCTAACAGCTGCCTTTAAGATAGGGAGATTAGGGCTTCCCTGGTGGCGCAGTGGTTGAGAATCTGCCTGCTAATGCAGGGGACACGGGTTCGAGCCCTGGTCTGGGAGGATCCCACATGCCGCGGAGCAACTAGGTCCGTGAGCCACAACTACTGAGCCTGCGCGTCTGGAGCCTGTGCTCCACAACAAGAGAGGCCACCATAGTAAGAGGCCCGCGTCGCGATGAAGAGTGGCCCCCGCTTGCCACAACTAGAGAAAGCCCTCGCACAGAAACGAAGACCCAACACAGCCAAAAATAAATAAATTAATTAATAAACTCCTACCCCCCACGTCTTCTTTAAAAAAAAAAAAAAAAGATAGGGAGATTATCCTGGGTTATCCAGAGGCCCGGTCATCACAAAGATTTTATCAGATGGAGGCAGAAGAGGAGGTCAGAGTGATACCATGTAAGAATTTGACCCACTGTTGCTTCCTTAGAAAGTGGAGGAAGGGGACCATGAGCCAAAGAATGCAGGCAGCCTGTAGAAGCAAAAAAGGCAAGGAAATGGAGCCTCTAGAAGGAACATAGCTCTGCTGACAGCTTGATTTTAGACTTCTAGCCTCCAGAACTGTAAGAGAATAAATTCATGTTGCTTTAAGCCACTGAGTTTTGGTGATGTGTTACAGCGGCCATAGGAAACCAAGACACTGCAGAATGAAAAGCTATTCTCCCCTGGCATTTCTCAGAGGGCAGATCTAAGCTCATGGTTTTTCCTCTACCTTCCAGGAGCACGACTGCAAAGTCAATTCATTACTTTCTTCATTTGTCCTGCATCACCGTTCGGGGACTCGTTAATGCTCGGCACTAGGTGCTCTGTGCCTAAGTAGAAGGGTTTTAAGAATCCATCACTCTAACCTTTATGCCTTGTTGCTGTTTTGTCATTCGTGGGCCGCTTGTCTTGACGTATGAATTACTCTCCAGCCACCTGGTGCGGGGGACGCACAGTAACCAGCCCCCAAATATTTCAGACATACGCCAATTGTAATTTCAACACACATCTACTTTTCCACTCTGTCAGCCCAGAATTTTTCCATTGGCAATTGATGAAATACCGATAGGAGGAAAGAATTGACAAGGCATTGCTGTTGACAAGGAGGCTAACCTTTGAGGAAGATTAAAAAGAGATGTCCTGGGCTTCCCTGGTGGCGCAGTGGTTGAGGGTCCGCCTGCCGATGCAGGGGACACGGGTTCGTGCCCCGGTCTGGGGGGATCCCACATGCCGCGGAGTGGCTGGGCCCGTGAGCCATGGCCGCTGAGCCTGCGCTCCGCAACGGGAGAGGCCACAACAGTGAGAGGCCCGTGTACTGCGAAAAAAAAAAAAAATAGATGTCCTTTAGGAAGAAGAGGAACGGAATCTTCTCTCTTCCTGAACTCTTTTGTCTATGGTCCTAATCCAAAAGTCAAACCTTTAGCATGTGTGAGTTTCAGAAAAGGAGATTGTGAATTTTCAAGAATCCATTTATACTCTCTAGAAGACAGCTTTTTGGTTTGTTCCCCCACTGAAAAACTTATGAAGAAACAATACAAGCTTTGTCATAGCGAATAATCAGTAAGCGTATCCTGCGCTGAAGACACGTCAGGCGCAAAGGATGTCCAGAGAAGCAAACAAGTCCGAGAGGGTTTTCACTGCCCACTCTCCTCCTTTATCTTTTTTTTTTTAATAAATTTATTTATTTTTGCCTGTGTTGGGTCTTTGTTGCTGTGCACAGGCTTTCTCTAGTTGCGGCGAGCAGGGGCTACTCTTCATTGCGGTGCGGGCTTCTCATTGCTGTGGTTTCCCTCGTTGTGGAACACGGGCTGTAGGCGTGCAGGCTTCTGTAGTTGTGTCGCGGGCTCAGTAGTTGTGGCTCTTGGGCTCTAGAGTGCAGGCTCAGTAGTTGTGGCTCACAGGCTTAGTTGCCCTGCGACATGTGGGATCTTCCTGGACCAGGGCTCGAACCCGTGTCCCCTGCGTTGGCAGGCGGATTCTTAACCACTGTGCCACCAGGGAAGCCCTCCTCCTTTATCTTAATCCTCCCTCTTCCAGGTGCACCCAGTTCTAAGCCCTGGATCCTTTGTTTTTGCTTTCGGTGAGCACTTCTCCCTGGCTTGCAAGAAACTGCCTAAGAATTTCCACAAACGTCTCCGTAAACTCCCATTCTTTCCTTGCACCAATCTCAACCAGCATCGTTGAGAAAAGCCGTCTAATTAATGAGTTCATGCACAAGTGCTGGTAAATGGTAACACCTGGATGTGTTGCCTTTCCCAGAGGGCTTGTTTTCCAGATCTTTTCAATCCATAATCAACCTGGATGATGAAGGCTTAAAATTAAAGCTTAACTCTTCGTGGCTGGAACTGAGTCAGTGTGCCTGTGCTCAGCGTAGGTGATTTGAATCACCCCCAGAAGGTTTCTTTGTGCCCCTCAAATCACACCATTTGCGCCACTACTCAGAATTCTGCCGCTGCTTCCACTCTCATAGATGAGACAGATTCCGAAAACATATTATTCATCCTAGTTATAGAGAGTAACACTTATTGCATGCCTCGTAGTGCCCATCAAGGAAAGATTATTTTACATGACCCTCACCATTAGCCTGTCTGGTCAAGAATTCCATCATCTCCACGCTGTACATCGGGGGTCGACAGGCTTTCTGTAAAAGTCCAGAGAGCACTTACTTTAGGCGTGTGGGCTTTGTGGTCTCAACTCTGCCATTGCAGTGAAAGCAGCCAGAGGCAGGATGTACACACATGGGCACCGCTGCATTTAACAAACTTTATTTACAAAAACATCTCTGCCCTAGATGAAGAAATCATGACTCGGAGACCTAGAGGGACCTACCTCAGAACACACACAAGTAAGAAGCAAACCACCATGCCAGGACTGAACCCTGTTCTTTCTGGCTCTGAGTCTAGTGCCTGCTCACTGCACCACACTGCATGGTCTTTAGCACTTAGGTAGAGCCATGACTTTGTATCACCCACACTCCCCCCATCCCCTTTTCCCCACAAACATTTGTGGGGCAGCAGCTGGGCTGGGGTACCATTAGTACCCTGCGATCATGGAAGCAAAGTGAAGGTAACTAACCTGCAGGTCTAAGCCAGGTGCCCTTGACATTGTAGCTCTGCCTAAAGAGGCTTACCAGCAGTAGACACGTGGTAAATGAAACTTGCATTGCATATGCAGTCAGATTCACCCATTCCTTCCAGAAGCACACTCTTGAACCCTCAGTCCAGCAAAGAACAGGGATATCCTGAATACATCCTACCCAGTATCCTCTGTCTGGTCCACTAGCAGAACTGGACCATGTACCAGCATCACACTGGAGGCTCTGCAGGGGATGTAGCCACTCACTTGCACCTGGGTGCCGTGAGCACTTTCTCTATGGGCCCTGCTGGCCTCTCTTCACCTCTTTCTCCCGGTGCCTTTCTAGGAAGCTGGAGCACTGAGTGTGCTGGTCGTGTGTGAGGACAGTCGGAGGGGGCCACACCTGGAGTGGACAGGGCAGAGCCTTTGCCTCACTCCTCTTTTCTCCCTGTCCTCCCCCCCACCCCACCATTTGACCTCCCAGGAGACTGCTCTGTTAGACTGAGGTCCTTCTACCCACCTGCAACGGGAATCAGAGCCGTGCACCTGGCCAACAGGCTCTGGATCAATACCTAAAGCTATTAATATATTAAAGCGACTTAGACTTGCTTTGCTTCTTTTCCACACTCACTTCTCAGGAGAACCTCATTGAAAGGGTCATGTCATTGTGGCCACAGACAGCATTTAGGAGTTCCTGGCATCCTCTCAAATGTACCCCAGTCTAACCATCCCTGTCCCAACATCTGGCACAGCACCTACTGTCTTTTAATTTCCTTTTCCGTAATATAATCCCCTAAATCCAACTCGTGACATTCCCCACCACCGTGGAAACAGGAGCTAGAGGAAGATGGAGATCATGATGATACACACACATTCCAGCTGGAATTTTACCTTCTACAGGCATTCCTGTCAGTGGCCTCTGCCCTTCACTCTACTAGAAGCATCTTTCGATCCCTCCCTAATTACACTGACTTATCTTGTAGCATAGCTTGTATACACAGCTTTAGTTGTTAGATAGCAATTTGTTAATATCTTGTCACTGAGACGCAGTGGCTGGAACTGTGGCCAGAGGCACGAAGCCATATCCTCTCCCCTCAATTGATCGTCTTCATTCTCTCAAGACGGGCAAACCTCTCTAAATGAGGGCAATCAATACGGTGCATTCAACCATAATTGCTGCTTAACTCCCTGTTCTTTGAAAAGTTAAGCCCTGTGATTTGCCTATAATTGGACTTTCAAAAAGTCACACCTGCCTGTTCAAGGAGGAAGTTAAGCAGCCAGACTCTCTGACTGTTCTCTGCCTGCTCTCACCCTCCTTGCCTGTGATGGACCTCCCTGGGTCAAGTCTTCCCTCCCCAAACCTCCATCTCTAGATCCTGACAGCCAAGGCCAACGGTTCGTAGAAAGCGAGGAACTGGACTATCTGAGTTTAGCCATGGCCTCCTTCCTCCATAATCTCCCTCATCACCCCAGCAATGAGGGCTTTTCTGGGTTTCTCGTTTGATGAGCTGTGTTCAGCTCCTCGGTTCAAGCACTGAGCTAACGTGCTGCCTTGGAAAGGTGAAGGCAAAGAAGTGGCGATGTGCTTTTCCTGCACGGGGACTTCTGCTGTCAGGACACACATGGGAATGGACTCCAGCTGCTCTCTCTTGCCATGTTGAATTTGATTTGTCTTCCACTAGCTAAGAGCAAGAAGCATGAATCAGGGACTTCCCTGGTGGCGCAGTGGTTAAGAAACCACCCGCCAATGCAGGGAACACAGGTTCGAGCCCTGGTCCAGAAGATCCCACATGCCGCGGAACAACTAAGCCCGTGCGCCACAACTACTGAGCCCGCGCACCTAGAGCCCGTGCTCCGCAACAAGAGGAGGTACCGCCGTGAGAAGCCTGAGCACCACAACGAAGAGTAGCCCCCGCTCGCTGCAACTAGAGAAAGCCTGCACACAGCAACGAAGACCCAACGCAGCCAAAATTAAAATATAATTAAAAAAAAAAAAGAATGAATCAAAGACTCTCTGGGCTGCTTTGGGAAAAGACAACCCTGGCTTGAGGTAGGATGGAACAAGGGAAGGCGCCACCCTGCTATCTTTCCACAGCGCCCGAAATATGACAACACTGGCAATAATTCCGGTAGCAATTGCTGGCGTTTACTGAGTATATACCAGGGGCCAGATGTGTGTCTGCATTGTCTCATTTGAGCCTCACCCTCACCACAACCCAAATATGAGGCAGGAGCAAAGCAACCACCTGGGACAGTAGGGGTATATCCAGACTGTGCAACAGGTCTGCAGGGGCAACGTGTGAGTTTCCTAGGGCTGCCGTAACCCAGCACCACAGACCAGGCAGCTTAAACAACAGAAACTTATGTCTCACAGTTCTGGAGCCTGGAAGTCCAAGATCAAGGTATCAGCAGGGTTGGTTTCTTCTGAGAGCCATGAGAGAGTGACCTATTCCAGGCCTTTCTCCGTGCCTTGAAGGTGGCTGTCTTCACTCCGTGGACAGCAGCCATACTGGATTAAGGCTCACCTTAATGACCTCATTTTAACTGAATTATCTCTTTAAAGACACTTTCTCCAAAAACGATCACATTCTGACATACTGGGGGTTCCAGCGTTAACGTATGATTTTTTTTACGGGGACATAATTCAGCCTGTAACAGATCTGACTCATGACTCCACCCTTGGCTAACTGTGACTTTTCCAACCACTTAACTTCTTCATGCCTTCCCTCCTAGCCCCCCGCCCCAGTCCCAAGTTGTTGTGAAAACTATCTGAGATTAGGTATGAAAAGGACTAAACACCACCTGGCACACAGTCAGCCCTCCATCATTGTGAGTTGGTATTAGCTCTCATCCCCATTTTACAGGTGAAAAAACTGAGCCTTTAAGAGTTTCTGTAGCTTGCTCGAGATGTCACAGCAGTAGACAGTAGGTACATCAGGGCCTCCATGCCTGCCTGTCCCAAAGACCAACTCATCCACATTGCCACGCAGCCTCCTCTTCCACATTTATACTAAATAGAAGTCAAGCTGTACTGTCCTTTCCGTGAGATGAAGCCCAACTCAATCCATTTCAGTTCTCCCCAGCAGCTCAAATCTTAAAAGGACAGCCCCCCGGCACACCTCTGGCATCTCACAAGAGGAAGACAGATTCTCTCCAGGTTGGCTGACACACCAGAAAGGACGGGTCCTTTCCCCTCCTCCCCAGGAGAGTAACAACAGACAGGATGGTCAGGCCAGGGGCCAGAGGTCCGTCTGCTCCAGCCTTAATCCTGCCTCCCATGTGGACTCGTCTTCAAGTCCACCCACGGATGTTCTAGCTGATGTATTGCGCAGGATGTTTCTGGAAGAGCTATTTTTGTTTTGTCTGAACCTATCAGGGAAAGGAAGTCCTCGGTCCATAATAAACGCTAGGTAATTTACCTCACAAATTAAGAGGGTTTTAATTATTTTTTAAAGAACAATGTTCTTTGGAAACTTTGCTATCTTCTTGATACTCCTCCCACTGCCCACTCCCCCCACATTGCCCTCCCCCCACTCCCAGCAACTAGCCCGAGATGAATAAGGAGAGATGAATTTTTAGTGAGTAAATCGAATATTTTCTTATGGATTTGGGTTTGTTCTCCTCCAGAGAGCGCAGTCTTGAAGTTGCTTAGTATAGATGCACCTTGTCCCTCTCTCAGCCGTAGTTTAATTTGATTTCAGTTCTCTGTCTCTGTCGTGTCAGGACGGGGTCAAGAGAGAAGAAAGGGGAGCAGAGGAGTCCAGCACACTGTTTCTCAAGCCCGGGGCCTCTTCAGAATCACCTGGGAAGCTCGAGAAACCCAGAGGCCATGACCCACCCGCAGGGACTCGTTTTACAACTTCCCAGACGATTGCTCTGGGAGGCCAGACTCGGAACCTCTGCTTCCCCAGACAGAAGCATCTCTGGATGCATCAGAGAACCAGAGGGGACCTCGGAGTTTGGAGCCTCCTGAAGTTCTCAGCCCTGGTCTATAGCCCAGTCCCCTGGGAGCTCTTCAAAGTACAGGTTCCTGGGCAGCACCCCAGGCCCCTGGATCAGGATAGCCCCATGACAGTGTCTGAGATCCATAGTTTTTTAAAGTTCTCCCCACTCTGATGCGCTGTCAGTGAGCATGCAATGTGTTATAGACTTTCTGGAGGGCATTTTGGCAGTAACTGCCTGATGAAACGTTAAAGTTGTCTTCATCAGCCCAGCGATCCCACTGCTTATAATTTATCCTGATGACACACTTTCGAAACATCACCTCTCTGTGTGTGTAGATATTCACTGCAGCACTCAGTGGAATGGCAAAATAACAACGACAAAAGATGCAGCCAACCAGAGCATCCTTCGACAGGTGACGAAATAAAGAAATTTTGTTTAACCACATGACGAAATAATACGCATCTGTTAAAGGGAATGAAAGAGTTTTTGTTAAGAAGAGTATATATAATGCTGGAGGGGTGTGGAGAAAAGGGAACCTCCTGTACTGTTGGTGGGAATGTAAATTGATACAGCCACTATGGAGAACAGTATGGAGGTTCCTTAAAAAGCTAAAAATAGAATTACCCTAGGACCCAGCAATCCCACTCCTGGGCATATACCCTGAGAAAACCATAATTCAAAAGGACATATGGACCCCAGTGTTCATTGCAGCACTATTTACAATAGCCAGGACATGGAAACAGCCTAAGTGTCCATCGACAGATGAATGGATAAAGAAGATGTGGCACATATATACAATGGATATTACTCAGCCATAAAAAGAAACGAAATTGAGTTATTTGTAGTGAGGTGGATGGACCTAGAGTCTGTCACACAGAGTGAAGTAAGTCAGAAAGAGAAAAACAAATACTGTATGCTAACGCATATATATGGAATCTAAAAAAAAAAAAAAGGTACTGATTAACCTAGTGGCAGGGCAGGAATAGAGATGCAGATGTAGAGAACAGACTTGAGGACACAGCGGGGGAAGGGTAAGCTGGGACGAAGTGAGAGAGTAGCACCAGATATTATATCTATATTACAATAGATATATCTACAGATATGTAGAAATATATAGATTATAACATATACGTATTATATATGTAAGTCTGCTAGTTATATACTATATAATATCTATATTTAGATATTAAACATATGGTTATTATATATTGATATTGTATATATGTATGTGTATATATAAATCTCTCTTTTAAATTTGCTACGTTGTATGAGTTTCCTATGGCTACCATAACAAATTCCACAAACTTGGCGATTTAAAACAACTTCTATTTAGTCTCTCACAGTCCTGGAGGCCAAAAGTCCAAAATCAACGTGTCCTCGGGGCAGTGCTCCCTCCAGGGGCTCTGGGGGAGAATCCTTCCACCTCTTCCAGCCTCTGTTGGTTGTCACGTTCCTGTGCTTGGGCTGCATCGCTCTCCTCTCTGCTTCCACCTCCACGAGGCTTCTCCTCTGTGTTTCTCTCCTGTGTCTCTTGTAAGGATACTTGTTCTGGATCACGTGTCATTGGATTTAGGGCCCACCCAGATAATGCAGAATGATCTCATCACAAGATCTATAATTACATCTACAAGGACCCTTTTTCCAAATAAAGTCACATTCTCAGGTTCCAGGGTTTAGGACATGGACATAAAATTTGGAGGGAGGGGGATTCCCTGGAGGTTCAGTGGTTAGGACTCCGTGCTTTCACTGCTGAGGGCCTGGGTTTGATTCATGGTCGGGGAGCTAAGATCCCACAAGCCATGTGGCGCAAAAGATAGATGATAGATAGATAGAGAGATAGATAGAGAGATAGATAGATAGTTAATAGATAGATGAAAGATAGATATAGACAGATAAAATTCAAAAAACATTTTTGAGGGATATATATTTTGAGGGAACATTCAACTCACTACACTGTAAAAGGATCATGCTAAGTACACTGATTTTAACAAAATTTCCCTCTTTCTGTATATATATGTATTAGAGCGTATGTATAAACATTTCCTGGAAGAGCTCCCAAGAAATTATTAGCAGCAGTTACCTTTGAGGGGAGCTATTTGTGAGCCGAGAAGAGGAGGGAAGGATAAAATGTTCCCTTTCCATCATGTAACTTTCTGTACCTCTTTTATTTTCTAAGCATGCACATGTGCTACCTTATTTTTTCTTTTTAGTGTCAACAGGAATTATGGGGAGGTAGGGGGAAATCATGTTTTTTCTTTTCTTCTTTCCTTCTTCTCTGTTTTAAAATAGTTTTTAATTTAAGAAGCGGCTCACCCCGGTGACTCAGCTGTTCAGCCCAGTTAGAGAATAAATGATCCAATCTGACCCCATCCTTCCACAGAAAGAAAGGGAGGAAGAGCCAGGCCCGGCAGTGGAAGGGGTGCCGGCTGAGGGCAGTGGGCATCCCCCCGCCCCACCTTGGGGTGACACCTTCAGCAAGGTGATGGCACGAGTCCCACGTCTGCAGAGCTCTTTACCAAGTGAGGATTCCACAGCCTGCATCCGGCCAGAGCCTCATCACAGTTCCCAGAGGTGGAGGCAGGTCTTTTACGGAGGAAGAAAACTGGCCTCTAAGACAGAGTCAACCTTGGTGCAGGGCGGGGCCACGTGGAGATTCTGAAGAACCTCGATGCTCGGCCCCAGCCCCAGAGGGTCTGCTTGGGTCCAGGTATGGCCTGAGGGTGGGGATTGTTAAAGCTCTCAGGTGATTTGATGTGCACCCGGGTCCAGGACAGCCGACTAGAGGACCGACCAAGGGAACTGGCATTTGTGGGACCTGACCTGCCATGTGCTGGGCACTGTGCTGGGTGTGTCACAGCAGTTGTCATGATTCATTTCTCAAAACAACCCTCAGAGGTAATTATGATTCCCATTTTAGGGGTAAGGAAACTGAGTCTCAGAAAGATCGCTATGATGCTCAAAGACACAGGGTTAGGGACAGGTGCCGGTTTCAAACCCACGTCCATGGCTACACCTCAGGCCTACCCCAGAGCTCCTAACCCCGATCCAGGGCTCTGCCCGCAAAACCTCATCGCTCCCATAGACGACTGTCTCCCAGTCCACTTCTCAGCGTCTCCAGTCCTGGGGTGAGGCAAACTGAGAGAAGTTCCACTGTGATTAACCCCTCAGAAGTTTACCATCAGGACTTCCCTGGTGGCGCAGTGGTTGAGAATCCACCTGCCAATGCAGGGGACATGGGTTCGATCCCTGGTCCGGGAAGATCCCACATGCCGCGGAGCAACTAAGCCCGTGTGCCACAACTACTGAGCTTATGTTCTAGAGCCCGCACTCTAGAGCCCACGAGTCACAACTACTGAGCCTGTGTGCTGCAACTCCTGAGCCCGTGCGCCTAGAACCCGTGCTCCACAACAAGAGAAGCCACCGCAATGAGAAACCCGCGCACTGCAACGAAGAGTAGCCCCCGCTCGCCGCAACTAGAGAAAGCCTGCGCACAGCAGCAAAGACCCAAAGCAGGCAAAAATAGATAAATAAAATAAATTAAATTAAAAAAGGAAAGTTTACCATCAGAAAATCTAGAAAAGCAAAAACTATCATACACCACCTATTCCTAAGTGCACCTTACAACTGCTCTCTGCAAATGCCAGAGTGACAAAATGTTCATTGCCTCCCCTGGTGCAACAAAACGTGTGGAATAGGTGTGGGCAGCTTGGAGGAAAATCCTGGAGACAAGAGTGAAGCATTTTCTCAAGAAAGGCTGACCACCAACGTGCTGGATGGCATGGAGGAAAACACAGACATGGACAACTCTGAGTTAGACACCATCTGTGAAGGAGTTGAGGAACTTCTTAACCAATTTATTTTACTAACATTTTGCTTTTGTTTGTTTGTAGAAGTGACATATGGTAAAAAGCAATCTTTGTCCAAATGAAACTACAAGAGCACTTTACGTACCAAATGAAGCTTACGAATAAGAAGGAGGCATTGGGACGTAGTTTAATTCTTAGCTGTTGTAACAGTTTCCATAACCAAGTACCACAAACTGGGTGGCTTTAACACAACAGAAGTTTACTCTCTCACAGTTCTGGCCAGCAGTTCAGACTTCAGATCAACGTGCTGGCAGGGCTGTGCTCCGGAGATCTCTGGCTGGGGCCCTTCCCTTGCTTCTCCTGGCTTCTGGTAGTCCCGGTGCTCCTTGGCTCTAGTAGCAAAGTCTGCCCTGTGCCTCCCCCCTCCAGAGGTGGCTTCACTCTGTGTCTGTGTGGCTATGGGGGTGGCGGTGTGTATGGGTGAGGGGGTGAGTGTGTCTTTCTGTGGCATTTTCCTCCTGTGTCTATCCATCCTCTTCTTATGAGGACACCGGCCGCACTGCATTAAGACGCACTGGGCCCCAGGCTGCCCTCACCTTAACTAATCACATCTGCACCAACCCTGTTCCCAAATCAGGTCACCTTCAGAGGTACTGGGGGTTAGGACTTCAACATATTTTGTTTTCCATATTTTTTTAAATTGAAGTATAGTTGATTTACAGTGCTGTGCCAATCTCTGCTGTACAGCAAATTGACTCAGTTTTACGCATATAGACATTCTTTTTTAAATATTCCTTTCCATTATGCTTTATCCCAGGAGATTGGATATAGTTCCCTGTGCTACACAGTAGGACCTTGTTGTTTATTCATTCTTTTTTTTTTTTTTTTGCAATTAAAAATTTTTTTTCTTTTTTTAAATTGATTTGTTTTTTGGCTGCTTTGGGTCTTCATTGCTGCGCGCGGGCTTTCTCTAGTTGTGGCGAGCGGGGGCTACTCTTCGTTGCGGTGCATGGGCTCTAGGTGTGCAGGCTTCAGTAGTTGTGGCACATGAGCTTAGTTGCTCTGTGGCATGTGGGATCCTTCCGGACCAGGGCTTGAGCCTGTGTCCCCTGCATTGGCAGGTGGATTCTTAATCACTGCACCACCGGGGAAGTCCCTGTTTATCAATTCTAAATGTAATAGTTTGCATCTACTAACCCCAAATTCCCAGGCCCTCCCTCTCCCACCCCCTCTCCCCCTTGTCAACCACAAGTCTGATCTCTACGTCTATGAGTCTGTTTCCGTTCAGTAGATAGGTTCATTTGTGTCGTATTTTAGATTCCACATATAAGTGATATCATATGGTATTTGTCTTTCTCTGTCTGACTTACTTCACTTAGTATGATAATCTCTAGTTGCATCCATGTTGCTGCAAATGGCATTATTTTGTTCTTTTTTATGGCTGAGTAGTATTCCATTGTATACCACATGTTTATCCATTCATCTGTTGATGGACATCTAGGTTGTTTCCATGTTTTGGCTATTGTGAATAGTGCTGCTATGAACATAGGGGTACTTGTATGTTTTTGAAATACAGTTTTGTCCGGGTATATGCCCAGGAGAGGAATTGCTGGATCATATGTTGATTCTATTTTTAGTTTTCTGAGTAACCTGCATACTGTGTTCCATAGTGACTGCACCAACTTACATTCCCACCAACAGTATAGGAGGGTTCCCTTTTCTCCACACCCTCTCCAGCATTTGTTATTTGTAGACTTTTTAATGATGGCCATTCTGACTGCTGTGAATTGATACCACATTGTAGTTCTGATTTGCATTTCTCTAATAATTAGTGATGTAGAGCATCTTTTCATATGCCTACTGCCCATCTGTATGTCTTCTTTAGGTCTTCTGCCCATTTTTTTTTTTTTTTTGCGGTACGCGGGCCTCTCACTGTTGTGGCCTCTCCCGTTGCGGAGCACAGGCTCCGGATGCGCAGGCTCAGCAGCCATGGCTCACAGGCCCAGCTGCTCCGCGGCATGTGGGATCTTCCCAGACCGGGGCACGAACCCATGTCACCTGCATCGGCAGGCGGACTCTCAACCACTGCGCCACCAGGGAAGCCCGTGCCCATTTTTTAATTGGGTTTTTTGTTGTTGAGTTGTAGGAGCTGTTTATGTATTTTGGAGATTAGCCCTTGTTGTTCGTATCATTTGCAAATGTTTTCTCCCAGTCCATAGGTTGTCTTTTCGTTTTGTCTCGTTTTGTTTTTTACGGTTTCCTTTGCTGTGCAAAAGCTTGTAAGTTTGATTAGCTCCCATTTGTTTATTTTTGTTTTCATTTCTATTGCCTTGGGAGAATGACCTAAGAAAAAATTGGTATGACTTGTGTTAGAGAATGTTTTGCCTATGTTCTCTTCTAGGAGTTTTATTGTGTCTTGTCTTATATTTAGGTCTTTAAGCCATTTTGAGTTTATTTTTGCGCATGGTGTGAGGGCATGTTCTATCTTCATTGAATTTACGTGCAGCTAGGACTTCAATATATCTTTTAGGGGGACTAAGTCAACGCATAATAGTGGTAAACAAAATAATTCTGAGTAATACAGAAAAGAATAGTGTGATACAAGCGACAGCATCACAGATTTCATAAACCAGTATTCTCAGCAACATATCAGTTCTGTGTTTTGTGGTTTTCCTTCTCATGCTCGCTTCAAGCCAAGACGTTCTGCACGCCCCTTGGAGGCAGCACCCTGGACTGCCCCCCTTCTCCTGGCCCCTCCCTGGCCCTGCACAGTCGGTGCTAATTAGCAGCTGTTTAATTATCAGCCCAGCAGGGAAGTGATCCCAGCCCTGATCCTTAGAGAGTTTTATGAAGTTATGCTGTCCCAGATACAGGAAGGTTGACTGTGTTCCGTGCCTTAGGGAGAGACTGCGTGCTTTAGTGGAAAGTTCATGGCATTTAGAACTGATCAACCTGGGTGACTGTTGTGTTTTCAGTTTTTGGACAACGGTCTCTGAACCTTCGTTTCCTCAACTGTAACCATACCCACCCACAGTTCTGCTGAGAAGGCTAAATGTAGGGAAAGTACCTTGTTAACATAAGTTATAAAATAGTATACCAATATGCAGGGGCGGTGTCTTCTCACCCTAGTATCATCTGTATCTAGCACACTGTAGATGCACAAAAACGTTTGTTGACTGAAAAATTCTTAATTAAGGAGAGACACCAGGAGAGCAAAGGCAGTGGGTGTTGTTCGGGTAAAATCTGTGTTTGCACATGTGTCAAATTCAGGTTTAAAATTTGAACCGGAATTGTAGAATATCCCTCTGTTCATTTTTAATAAAATAATGCCCAGTCACACACACACCTGCTTTCTTATATTTTTTATTTGTGTAAATGTTTAGGTCAGGGCTTCCCTGGTGGCACAGTGGTTGAGAGTCCACCTGCCGATGCAGGGGACACGGGTTCGTGCCCCGGTCCGGGAAGATCCCACATGCTGCGGAGCGGCTGGGCCCGTGAGCCACGGCCACTGAGCCTGCGCGTCCGGAGCCTCTGCTCCGCAATGGGAGAGGCCACAACAGTGAGAGGCCCGCGTACAGCAAAAAAAAAAAAAAATTTTAGGTCAATGGGCCAACTTGGGGGAGAATTCTACTGAAGCTAGCTGTATGGTTTTTACTTTTGTTTTTTCCGAGAAGGCAAGAAGCTATGGTTAAGTTGTATGCATGTCATTGGTACTATATCTAAGCGGTAGTGAAAGGAATTGTCTGTGAAAGGTCACAATTCAGAGGTGGGAGAAAAGAGAATGAAAGTGGCCTTTTAGTTATAATGTGAGGGAGGATTATAAATGCTTGGAAATACTTCTTTGACATTAAGAGCTTTATCACACATAGAACTGTAACACTGAAATCCTCCCCAGAGGCCTTTAAAACCAGTTTATAACCTCATCCCTCAGCTCCTGGCAATTTCACTTGTAATAGAAAGAAACCCAGATGACCAGGAAGAGGAAACTCGTTGGGTAAGTTATGGTACATTCCTCTATGGAATATTTAGGTAGTCATTAAAAAATAAAAGATGAGCGGGACTTCCCTGGCAGTCCAGTGGTTAAGTCTCCTCACTTCCACTGTAAGAGGTGTGGGTTCTACCCCTGTTCAGGGAACTAAGACCCCACCTGCTGCACGGCCAAAAAAATAAAATAAAAGATGAGAGCTATGTAGCAACATATTAAAATTTCTACAATTAGATACTTAATGAAGAAAGGATACACAATTTTATCTATACTATGATTACTATTATGTAAAAATTAGGTTAAAATGCAAGTTAGGGTTGGACAAGAACCCAAAAAGATGAAAACAACTGATGGCAGTACATAGCATCATTGTGGGGGGCGAACACTCTTCTCCAGTTTTTTGTGTGTAACAAGTAAAAATATGCGTCTTAAAGGTGTTCATCTCTCTTGGAATTGTAACTGTGATCTTCATTGAGGACAGGATTCAGAAAGCCCTCTGCAGTGTCTTAGGATTCCTGATTTTTAATAACATGAGGTGCAAAATGGCAGACCCTTGAGTCACGCTTTGGTGCTTCTGAGTTGCAAGGAGGGTGCTGTCCAGGGAGCACAACATCCCAAAACATCACTGGTTTCCATTAAACCTAATTTATGGAATTAAAAATTAATTTTATGGAAATGAATTTAAACAGCCTTTCGTTAGAATGCACTTGGTCTAATTGAGTTTGGAGTGGTATTGTAATAGCCATTCCTCCACTGTTATTGGAAAAGATGGAATCTGAGATAAGTCTTCCTGTCCTTATGCTGCTGGGAACAACTTGTGGAGGAGTTTTCCAACATGGGTCCAGTATAATGGGGACCCTTCTGGGGAAGTCAGGCAAGGCTCCCATCCGTGAGCAGAGCAGGTAAAGACTTGGTTGTGGGACTGAAATGGGAAGTTGCGAATTCAGGATGGACGGCCAGCTCCGGCTCCTTCTTTCCCAAGGTGCTTGAATACTTGCTTCCACAGTAACAGGAAGTTTTGAGGGGGCATGCTGTGGTTCTTTACAGGTTGAGAATGTAGAGGATGGGGAATCTCCTCCCTACGACTCTTGAGTTCTTATGGCTGGACTAATAATACACAGAAATGAGACAGATGAACGGGAGAAAGAGAAACACAATTTAATTCATGCACACGCAGGTCTCATAGAAGCTTTTATACTTTTTAGACAAAGAAACAATAAATTTGGGAAAAATTGACGGGACGAAGAAATTCAGGTTTTGGGTGCCCACTTAGTGAAGAATCTAAACAGAATTGGGGCTTGAGGTAGTGAATGAAAGAAGTAAGAAGGTTTGTCTATACAGGCTCCTTGGCTTTGAATTCCCTGTCTCTGGTGATAGGGTGTTCTTCTACCTCCAGTTGCAGGGGGTGCACCTTTCCTATGAGAGACTTATTTCCTGCTTCTAGGGAGGCAGGAAGGAGGGTCAGAGTGTACCTCTTGCATTGGCCATTTCTTAAGTAACTTTAATAGATAATCAATATGCCATTGAGGCACAATTTGGGGTGGCCCCCCCAGGGCTCCAACAAGGGCTACATTTACTTCAACATTTTAAATGTTGTACATTAATGAATGCACACACACGCATAGATAAGCATATATATATATAACATATATACATGCGCATATATATGGTGGCAGCTGTGAGACTACACCTTGTAGACCTGTGACCTCAGGGTCCCTAGCTGCCATCCTCTGAAAGCCAGCACTGTGTTGACCACAGGCCACACTTTCCACGGCTGCTCCAGCCAAGGATGGAAGATGCAAGTGTGCTGACACAGTTCTACCCTGAGAGGCTCAGGGTTCCTCCAGCAGCTGCCTCTGATCCCCAGCAGGCTTGCCAATCCTGCCTCAGACGATGGGGCAGTGGACGGGCGGTGGAGGACACTTGGACTCTGCCTGTTCACTCTCTTCTTTATGGGGTCAAACTTGCATCACTTCCTTGTGTTTTCTCTCCCAACAAAATCCTTACACATTTAATCTCCTCTTGGCCTCTGCTTCTCAGAAGATACACGTGTATACACACTCACATACATATATGGGTAGGTATATCTGCATCATAAGTTATCTCCATTTGACGGACATTAGTTGTGCCCAGATTTGTGACATTATAAAAATAACCATCCATCCCATTTTCCCAATTACTTTGCTATTTCTTTCAGGGGCAGGGGTTAACTCTGCCACAGTGAATGTCTCTTGTTGGAATCCCCCTCAAAGAACTCACAGAGCAAATGCCATACCCACTACTTCTTTAGAAGTAGAATTTCTCGTAGACTTAGAGTTTTTCTGCAAATGAGCCCCGGGCCTTCCGGCATCTGCATGTGGAGCAGGGAAGCACAGAGGAACTACTCTCCCACAGCCTCCCCCGCCTTCCAGGGTAGCAAGGAAGGGGAGGGTTATCGGCCACTTCTGTGGTCCCTTTGTTCCTGACTTGGAGTCTTCTATTTTCCCTCATCCCATGTCAGAGTTTGTGGGTGCAAGCAACAGAAATTGATTCTGGGTCATGTGAACGAAAGTGAATCTGTTGGAAAGGGATGTGGAGCTCACAGTCTGTAGGAGGCTGATGCATTGGTCTTAGGGGAGCTCCAGGCTGGGCTGTGGGAACGATGGCCAGGATCTTTTATGGGGAGAGCCTGGTGAGTGAGCCTCTGAGATAAATAGCCTCCAAGGGTCCCTTCTGCCTTCACATCACTTTCCCAAGGTTCATACCCTAGAAGAGAGATACCCATTGAGGTACCTCTGAGGCAGAGAGAGGCTCAGGAGGCTGGTGCCTTGAATTTCACTCCCACCAACACAGAACCCGGTGGGCTTGAGGTAATCTCCCAAATGCACTGGGGAGTCCTGGCAGAAGGAGAAATGAATGTTCAGAAGCAAAATATAACTTAAAAAAACTAAAAGCACCCAGCACACACCCTGTTATCCATTTGCATAGTCCTTGAGTGTGTAGACGCTCAGCCACAGCTGTTGGATAATGAACTAGGTATTGCCCAAGTGAAAGAAAGGGTCCCGTCTGGGACAAAGCCCAGCTGTTGCTAGGAGCCTCCTAATTCAGCTCCTAAGTTTCATTTCCATCCAAGGGCTTGGGGTTCTGTCTGACTGTCCCAACATGAAGTGTCCTCATTGCAAGGACAGCATCAATTTATCTTCAAAGGTCCCTCACTTACCTTCTAGAACTTTGCTGTGGACTTGCTGGCTTGTCAGGCAGGTTTTTCTTGTTTTGTTTTTGGCCGATTCCCAAAATGGGTGCTGGGAAGCCCTCCAGAAAGATAGTCTGTGCCAGTTCCACTGTTTCCCTTTATGAATCCACATTCCTTTCCTTAATAGAAGTGCTTCACTGTTTTAGTTCACTAATGCCCCTACCGCCTCATCTCCCTTGAGAATACTTTTCTCCATCTCCTTCTTATTTTAAGGACACTCACTTTGAGCCATCCCCAAGGCCTCTTTGTTGAGCACAAGCAGAAGTAAATGATCTTGGAAAATAATCATAAAGTAAGAATGTGCATGAAATGAACTTGGTTTCTGCTGAGGAAAAAAAAACCCAACACATTCTATACAAATAGAATTTGAATTTGTAGAAATGAAGTCCAGAAGAGGGGTGTTCAGGTAACATGCCAGTATTGTCATTCCAGGTAAAGAGGGCCTTGCAACAGGAAGGGTTCAACCGAAAAAAGCGAGGGTATAGAGACATCAACGAGATCTACATCAACATGAACGACCCTCTTTTTACGAAGCAGTGGTATCTGGTAAGCATCTCGGTATCATTCCTAATGTTTCTCAGCTTGGAACTTCAGATAGAAGATGGGTTTCTATTTCCTCATGATTCCGTGGGATGTCAGCTAACACCGCACTCGGTACTAGCTGATAGGTATTGATAGCACCCGACTCGGTGCTAGCGATGGAAACCCCATCTGCCTGGTGAAGTGAATATTTTCTCACACACCAGCAGTCCTTCTTGATCTATCTGGGTGAGTTGGTTATGTTTAAAAGGGGCTCAGTGTCTCCAAACCAACCCAAACTGCGGGGCATATTGAAGGGAAAGGAGTGACTAATTTATAAATGTTTATAATTTATAAACTGCCCATTGTAGGAATGCATCACAACTTCCCTCTTGGGGCTTAGAGCTTGACTATGCTTTACGCTTTGGGGCATGGAATTCTACAAATCCAATCTGCATAACTGAATGAGCTTATGTGTATTAGGATCAGGCTACGTTTCTTGCAATAACAAACAATCCCCAAATCACAGTGGATTAACAGGATCAAAGCTTGTTTCTCACTCGTGCTTCACAGCCAATGCTCTGTAATCCCCAGGGACCCGAGCTCCATCTCAGCTGCATCCCAACCCCTGCTTTCACAGGCATCTCAACGAGGGCAAGGGGCAAATCACACTCTGGCTCTTAAAGCTCCTGCCTGGATGTGACAAATGGTTCATGAGCTCACATTCCAATGCCCAAAACCAGTCATGTGGTTCTAGCTTCCAAGGGGTTGGAGAGTTGTCATCTTCGCATGTGCCTAGAAGGGGAAGAGCAGTCATTTTTATAAAGAGAACTAATGACATTCACACAATGTTTCAGCGACACGGTAACAGCCAGCTCATTACTATGGGCTTCTACCAGTACAAGCTCTGACTTCGCTATTTTTTTATGATTTATCTTTGAGAAAACCTGCACAGGACAAAAAAGCATAAAAAGAGGGTAGTGAACATATTTGTATGGAATTTTCCTTTTTTTTCCTTCCTTTTTTGATGTTTTAGGGGGAAGGCATTTTTATTTTTTGCATTAGAACATGCACCAAAGTTGAGCCAACTCTCTTTAATTCAGTTCAACAAATATTTTTAAGCAAGACTTGGTGTGGTGGTACTGAAATTACAAAGATAAACAGAACATGCTCCCTCTTGTAAAGAATATTGTTATTTAGTGAGGAAATTACATTCAAATAAGAATAATCTGAGACAATATGCACTAAATTCTGAAAGTGAGGGATAAATAAAGAGCTCCAAGAGCAAGCATTTAATTCTAAATTGCGGAGGGTTTCTTGCAATGTTGGCTCTAAGGAGTTTAAAGATAATGATCTAGTCATAAGAGATAGGAAGATTGAAACTGTGTTTGCATATTTCTGTAAAACAGAAAACATTGATTTTGTGTATATCAAAAAAATGGAGGGAGAAGACTAGAAGAGGTGGATGGGAAAACACCCCAAAGCACTGTTTCATGGAAGATGTTGCCCTTTATCTGGCCCTGGAATACCAGGTGTCTGAGGAATGTGGCAAGTAAACGTTTACAGAGGTGCTTTACCACCTACACCAAACTCATAAGATTCTCTGCTTTGGAATTCCTGAACCAGATCAATACCGGGCAAGCTGATGGTACTCCTGGCCTCGACTTGAATGTGGCAGAAGCCTGGGAGCTGGGATACACAGGGAAAGGTGTTACCATTGGAATTATGGACGATGGTGAGTATTTCAAAGGCTGTACATCACCTGGAAGCAAGTGTGTCTTTGCACACCTTTGGAACACAAAAGATTCATTGTTTTGGAGATGCAAATTAGAGGCAGAATGGCCAGATGCTGGGCGTGGTCGTCTATACTGTGTCGACATCCTCACATTTCTCCACATCAGTGGTCCTCAAGCTCGAGGATGCCCTTCACAAATATTTATCGAATTAATAAGTTTAAAAATATTTAAATGAACTAATGAAAGTTGACCATCATTGAACTGTAATTTCTTATTGGGCCACTGCTTATACCTTACTTTAAAACGGCTTCTGGGCTTCCCTGGTGGTGCGGTGGTTGAGAGTCCGCCTACCGATGCAGGAGACACGGGTTCGTGCCCCGGTGCGGGAAGATCCCACATGGCGCGGAGCGGCTGGGCCCGTGAGCCATGGCCACTGAGCCTGCGCGTCCGGAGCCTGTGCTCCGCAACGGGAGAGGCCACAACAGTGAGAGACCCGCGTATCGCAAAAAAACAAACAAACAAAAAAAGCGGCTTCTGTTTATATTTACCATCTATTTCTCTAGATCTACACTGTCCAGCGTGGTAGCCACTAGCAGTATGTGGCTATTTACATTTAAGTTTAAATTAGTTAAAGCTAAATACAGTTAACAATTCAATTCCTCGATCCCATTCGTTTCACTTCAAGGTCTCAATAACCACATGGGGCTAGTGACAATTCAACTGAACTTCATTTCTATCATCCCAGAAATTTCCATCAGGCAGTGTGGCTCTGATCCCCGCAACAGCTTCTTAGTAACGGGATTGGGGTTTGGGGAATTTTGACTTTATTGCTACTTTCAGAATGAGTCGTTGTAAAGCAAACTGATGACATTTTTCTATATGTGCCCCCTGCAATATGTTATTCTATCCCACACGCCTGCCCAGCAGAGATTTAGCAGAACTTTCTTTTTTATAGTTTGTGATATGAAAACCAATGGGTTTGATGAATCGCTGTGTTTCTAACTACACATGCCTTGGCTCTGCCAAGATCCTGGAGCATCTCTGCCCTGCCATCGTCCCGTCGCGGGTGTATTCTTGCCTGTCGTTAGCTGTCTGGGTCCTCCGTAAAGCTCCACTGTGCACTACTGGTCTAATTACATATAAAGTCTATACAGAGATGAAACAATGGAGCCTTTCTCTTCTCAAGATCCTCAAAGAACACGATGTTCTCTAAAGCAAGCCTTTGAAGCAGGATTGATGGGAAAACAAGGAGAGTCAGCACGCTTAAAATCAGAACTGTCTTTGTGTGGGCTCATTAAATATTAACATAAAAACAATGCGCAGTGTTTTCTGAGGTGTGAGATGTTTTGAAACGGATGTAAAAGCTTTCTCCAGTGGCCAGGGCTCTCACAAGAAGAAAGGCGCTCCCACGAGTGTGTCTGTGTGTGTGTGTGTTTGCGCGCGTCTGCCAATGTGGAGAGCTTACCTGTTTCTCCTTCCTAATGCTTTGGCTTAGAAAACACCGTGGATGAGCCCAGCTCACCCAGGAGAAAGATGCGTGTAGGTTTGGGGGAAACCTGCCTGGGATACTCTGTAATCACCATTTCATCACACAGATGTGGGGGGACCAGAGAAGCACCCTTAAAAGTGGCCACAGAGAGGCACGGTGCTCTCACAGAACCCCCAACAGCCCCCGAGATGCCCGTTTCAGGATTCTTTAACTCCAGACCCCTTGACTGACCTTTCTTCGTCCCTTCTGAAGAGAGCTAAGGAGAGGGCGTCACCTGCCTCTGGTCCACATTTCCTGGCCTGAGAAGCCGAGCCCGTTACAAAGTCTCAGCAGAATTTCCTATTTGATGTTGTTTCTCCTGCTGAGTTAGTGGCCTCTGAGATTCAAAAAAAAGTGCACCCTCTGCCCCTCAATTGTACTCCTAACTTCCCCATTGTTTTGGTCGTCCACTGCTGCAGAACAAGCCACCCCAAAACTGAGTGGCTTAAAACAAACACCCTGTTGCTAACTCTCACCATTCTGTGGGTTGACCAGGCTCAGAGGGACAGTCTGGCTTTGGGGTCTCTCATACAGTTGGGCTAAGACGGAAGCTGGGGCCAGTGTCAACTGGAGTCTCAACTGGGTGCTAAAATGGCTCGGCCTCCCTCTAGCTCCTCGTGGCCTCCCCAGCAAGGTGGCTGCATTTCTCACGGACGGCTCAGGGCTCCCAAGAACAGGCATCCTAAGACAAGAAGCAGGAGCTGCCAGTCCTCTCAAAGGCTGAACCTGGGATGGGCAAGCATTGCTTTGCCCCTTGCCACTGGATAAGCAGTCTGAGAGCCAGATTCCAGGGGAGGAGAAATATCAATAGATCCTGCCTCCTGGTGTGGAGAGAGACAAGGGATTTGTGGCTATCTTGAAACCGGCACATGCTTGTTCAGTAGGATAACTGAAGAAAAGAAGACGACTAAGCCCTTCTCCAAACCCAGCGTTGAACAGCAAGATGAGCGCATCTGGGGCAAAAGCGGCCACAGCAAGGGCAAGTCCAGACGCACAGCCTCTCACCATGTGGTGGGGCACTTCTGCCTAAACACCCACAGACGCGAAGCAGAGATGATGAGCTGGGAGTATCAGGGCTGCATCTTCTCTCTCAGCTGCCTGCACACGTGGATGGTGTGGAATCGTTCCCCAGCTAGTCTCTCAGCAAGACATCACCCCAAAACAAGGTCAAAGACACACACGGATGCTGACCCTGAGACCTAAGAGCAAAATGAATGTCATATTTTATAAGCCTGTCTTGTGTGGGAAATAGTTGGTGATCTGTGTGTGGAAGGTTCGATTTGTGGACAAGCACAGTTTTAATACTCGTTCACCCCTCTCTGGTTGCCCAGCTCAAAAACTCAGCCATCATCCCCTCTGCTAGATCCAATGATTTGACAGATGCTCACTGCTTTCATGTAGGTGCTTTCGTTAGGTGCAACCCAGTGTGACTGCCACACCCTACATACCTCTGGGAAAGAACCTCCATGGCTAACTGTTGCCAAAAGGGCAGAAAGAATTTCTGAAGGGTCTGCTCTGACATTCTGGGCATGTTGATGTCAGCACGGACCCTGCTTAATGATGACGATTCATCCCTTTTGTTGTGATGGAATTGTTTGGTGTTGGGAACTTAACCTGGAAAGTAGGATGTGGCCGTAATGAGACTCGGCGATAGACAGGAGTCACCCAGCCCCAGGACGGGCGCTGGCTATCGAGGTCAAAGATGGTCAGTGAAGGCGTGAGTCAAGGCCTTTAGCTGTTGGAGTGAAGGAAGTAAGATTGAAGGCCAGTGAGGCAGGGTCAGAGAGAGTTTTCAAGCTGAAGTAAAAATAAAAACTAGCGTTTCGTGAGTACTATGTGCTAGGCTCCACTTAACATTTGGAAACAGTCATAATTATTCTCTAAGGTTTGTGTTATTATTATCTACATTTTGCAGATGAAGAAATTAAGGTTTAGGGAGAGAAGAAATTGCCCAAACTAATCTTCACCACCATCTTCAGTGCTTGAAACCCACCCTGTGGCTCTGCCTCCCTGGTGAGACTTTGTGTTGGGGCCTCATCCTTATAAGCAGAGGTACAAGTTTCAGGGCCAGACAGTCACCCACAGCCTTCCAGGAGATTTAGAACTCTGTCTTATGCTGAAAAGCGGTGTTTTCTCCCCTAACCTTGGGCTCTGCAGGCCCCAGAAGGTCCAGCAGGGTGTCTGTCCCCATTATTATTGCTGTGTAACAAGTGACTCCAATATTTAGCAGCTTAAAGTAACTATTTATCTTGCTCATAAGATTTGTGGCACAGGAATTCAGAAAGTCTGGACAGTTCTCACTTGAGGTCTCTCGTGCAGCTGAGGTCAGGTGTTGTCTGGGTGGGGGTCATCGGAAGGCTAGAGTCCAGAGATGTTATACATCTCAATTGAACCATTAGCATTGTAACTAAGAATATGTACATGGAGCTCACTGATTCCCTGAGGTCTCCAGAGGTGCCAGTGATTCTTGAGAATATGGACTGTTGTAGGTTAGACTTTCAAACTAATGACAGATACTAATGGTTTATGAACAAAAATATAACCAAGTATTTGTCATTTGTGTGCATTCTGATTGGCTGGTGATGAGTCCGTGCCCCCTGTAGACTGTGAGGCTTAGATGGTTGTACAGCTCAGGTTCTGTATCTAAATTGTGTTTTTCCAGGACCTACGTAGCACCTGGCTTTCATTGCTGAAAATAAACCAGTGAATGAAAATAAGAGTGAATACATTAATAATACAAGAACTGAAAAATAAACAAACTGATTAAGAAGATGTATTCAGTGACTTCCACCTTCAAAGATAATCATATATACAAAAATATTGAAATACTATTTAATTGCCAGGTTATTATTTTTATGCTTAGCTCATTATTATTTTTTCTGAGTCATGTCTATCATCCTTAATCTATCAATAATATTTTCTTCCTCAGACCAAAGTCTGTATCTCTTCTAACTTCACATTCAGTGTTCCACTTAACCTAATTAAAGATCCTTTATTTTAATTAGGCTAAATTTATCTTATTTTCATTCTGATTTCCTTCTGGTTTCAAATTATCTCTTTGCTTTAATATTTCCCATCACAGAGAAGAGACTACTGCCTCTTAGAAAATTCCTTTCCTAAATAACTTGCATTATCAGAACTTGAGGCCATGTTTTAAAAACTGACTCCCTGTTAAGAAAAAAAAGTATTCTCTGTATCTTTTAAACTCATCTGTATGTTATAAAATGTTTTGCCTAATAATGAGTTCAAAAAATGTAACCAATTTCCACAAACGTATAGGAAAATTTAATTTCAACACAGCACTCTAAAACCAAGTAGATTTTTCAAATATCTCTGCTCATCTGCACCACCCACAGAACCCTAAAAATGTGGTAGATTAAGGTTCTAATGAGGATGCTAGAAATGTAATTTATTAAGTGTTTACTGCAAGCTAAACACTTTCAATGAACCGGCTCCAACCTCGAAAACTGCTTTGCGAGGTAGACGATATTCCCATTTCAAAGATGAGGAAGCTGAGGCTCAGAGAAGCTATATGGCCAAAGCCACACAAATATTACAGTGTCTGAGCCTGGACAGAACTGATCTGTTGGTCTCGTAGCCTGTGCTTATCCCCAACTCCACCCCACAGCCTACACTGACCATCTCTGAATCTGGGTCCAGAGCAAAGGTCTAAAACTTTTATAATATTAGCCTTTAAATCTTCTGACCGCTGTCCTCCTGCCGCTTTGGGGAGGGGAGAGGAGGATGGTGAGGGGGAAGGGCCTGGCTATAGTCTCACAAGCAGCGTGAGGACAGCAATTGCTTCTGATGTCAAAACATGAAAACATCAGCAGCACAGTGACTCCCAGTCCAGAAATTACTTGTGTAACCAGGAAAAACAAAGGAAAACTTCCTTTTAGAAATATACATTTGGGGCTTCCCTTGTGGCGCAGTGGTTGGGAGCCCACCTGCCGATGCAGGGGACACGGGTTCGTGCCCCGGTCCGGGAGGATCCTGCATGCCGCGGAGCGGCTGGGCCCGTGAGGCATGGCCCCTGAACCTGCGCGTCCGGAGCCTGTGCTCTGCAACGGGAGAGGCCACAACAGTGAGAGGCCCGCGTACTGCAAAAAAAAAAAAAAGAAATATACATTTGGATACAAGTTCTTTTTCACAGGACAAAGCTATAATGTGGCCTGGCCTCGGTGTGCATGTAGTAGTGAAGGTGACCACTATGATAGGGACTTAATGACGCTTCTGACTTTCAAATATTGCAACCCAATAGAATTACTAATGCCACTGGAATAATAGGACCACACTGTTCTCACCCCTACCAGGTTGAGAAGAAAGCAAGCACAGAGAGGCCAAGCACCCTGCCTGAAGCCGCACAGCCAGTTGGCAGCGTGGTTGTGATTAAAACTCGAGTCTCTGACTCCAAAGTCTACACTCATAACCGTGATGCTAGGTAGTACAGGAAGCCAGCCGATTTCTGAGAGGGCTGGATTCTCTGATGTCACTGCTGCAAAGATTATATGGCTCTGCAGACCTGGATGAGAGCTTTGCAATTTGCCCTTTGAAGTTTCACAGTGCTTTCTGAGATCCACGTGTTAATGGAACCCAGCAGTGCTCATGGACCAACAGCAAGACGGGCCACATCCAGGAGAAAGTGCAGGACTCCTGCTGGGAGGCTCCCTGGAAAGCCTTCTGCAGAGACAAGAACCAGCTCCCACCCAGGACACCTCGTGGGAAATCACTTGCCCTTTGCCTAATGGCTTTTCTCGCCGAGCCGTGTTCCTCTGGTTTCCGTGCCAGGCAACGTTCTAATCCATTGCTGTCTGGGCTCTGTTAAATAATAATCACTTTTCCTCCCCAGAACCGGTTTCATTTCAGAAGAAATGCCTGTTGATGCTTTAGAAATGTCAGGATTTCCACAAATCTCTCTTAGATCAGTTCTCTGTTGAGCGATCCGTCTTAGGGTCACTAAGCTGGCATTTATGTCAGAAGTGTTATCCTGGGGCCTCAAGCTCTAACTGGCTTCCCTCCTCTGACACATCTGGTGGCCGCTGGCTCTCCACGTGGGCGGGGCAGCACCCTCCGCCAGGGATGGAAACTCGAAGCTGGGGCCCAGCGCTCACCCCCCCCACACACACATCTCCTGGCGCCAGCACATAAGGAGCGCGCCTTCTCGAGCAGCTTTCCTGAGGATACGTGGCAGGTATTAACCTATTGTTCCTGTGCTCTTGTCTTTTCGCAGGGATCGACTATCTCCACCCGGACCTGGCCTCAAACTATGTAAGTGCAAGCTGCCCTGTGTGGGGAAATGCGTGTGTCCTAAGTGTTCTGGTGACCCTCATAGTGGGAACTCGCACAGACGCACACACATGCCTGCACGCACATAGGCCGTGCACGCTGGCACACGGACACGCCTGCACGTGCATGCACCCCAGACTGCCCGTCTTATAAAAGCCACAGCTCAGGCCAAAGACAGACGAGGCATGGGGCCTGGCGGCAGGCAGGGGTGAGTGACTTCACCAGAAGAAAAGAAGGAAACTTGAGATCTGAAAGAACAAAGTGCTGAGAACAAAGGTACAGGGAGAGGGAAGAGAGAGCCTTGGCAAGGTTTAAAATCAGCTCCAGCTGAGGAGGTTGAATGGTGGGTGGGAATGAGCCCTTTGGGTTCTTGCTGGACAAAACCGATGGCAAAAGCCAAAAAGAGCAGGAACTCACGTTGTACCCGTAGCTGTGTGAAGTCAAGCATGCCACCTTCTTCTTATTTCGGTGCTGATGCGCACTCCACACTGACTTTCCCCACGACTCTGAGTAGAGCATTTAGTATCCCTTGACACATAACAAACATTAACAGGGAATCACAGTAAATGCTATTGGGCTGGTACCCCATGCTCTGACTTTTGACCCAGCAAGTCACCTGCTGATTTCCCGATAAAATCTCCAAACCTTTTAAACATAAGCGACGGCTTTATTTTAACCCCAGGGAGTATACTATTCGAGCATTGGGGTGGTCACTTAAAATTACCCAAACTATTATTAAGTTATATTTCTCCTGTAACTTCCAGGGCTAAGTATTTTATAAAATGTTATTTATTTGCTGAAAAGACTCATATTTAGGAGAACATGAATTTAAATAGAGGAAAGATGGTTAACAAGCAGAAGTGTTTGGGGATCAAAATTCCGGGTCATTCTTCCTGGAAGGTGTGAGTGTCCACATTGCAAAAAGAGAAGGGAGATTTTCCATGTGTGTAGTGGACTGGGAATTGGGAAGCAAAGCACCAAGGTGCTGGGTTTCTATTTCCTGCATGGGTCTTACAAACCTGGGAGAGTATACACTGGGCGTAGTGCAACCAATGTGCCTCCAGAGAGAAATGACAGAAGACAGTCCAAAGCTCTGCTCCCCGAGATGAGAATCCACTCTGGTAGATAAGGCAGGGAAGAACCACCTAGGAGTTGCAGATTCTGCCTCAACGACCATCTGCAGAGTCTAGGGACAGCATTCTCTCTTCCTCTCTGACCCCCTGCCCCACTGCTGGCACACGGGGCTCCCTGCCTGGAGGTTCCTTTCCTTCCTTAGAGGCACCGCCCCACACAGGGCCTTGTCTGTCCCCTCCAAAGCCCTGCCTTTCCCAGCCTCCCCAGTAACTGCAGGACCTTGGAGAGTTCTCCAATGGGGAGGCTGAGAGATGCAGGTGCCTCATTTTCTCCAAGGTTCTGATACCCAGGGGCCCTTCCTCATGGAGAAATGGCAGGAGCAACAGCCTGGAGGGGGCAGGTTCGACCTCAGGGCTGCCCTGCACGCGAGGCATTTCCAGTTCCTTTCCCAGCTGAGCTGCGACTGCACAGGGTTCCCACCATCCCCCAGACCAGCGCCTCTTGGGGAAGCCAAATAAGGGTCTGCTCACTTTTGCAAACCAGCGTTGCTCCTCTTACAGCTTCTAAGACTTCAAGGTGGGGTGGCTGCCAGTCAGGCTGGAAGGTGGGCAGCGCACGGCCTCCCTCCTTCGAAGGCCACTTACATGGACACTGACCTGGGCATCCCTGGCCAGCCCAGGGGTTTCCGTGACAGCTGCCCCTGACACCAGTCACCGGATTAAAAAGAGATAGTAATTCAAGTGGGAGAAAAATCCTCTGGGGCTCTGATGAACTTCAGGTACGATGTCAGTCGACAGTGGGATTCATCTGCCAGAAACTCTAATCTGAAATTGGAAAGGGAAAGATACCCATTGAGACGTGCCAGCTCCACCCAATTTTGCCACAGCAGAACATACCTGAAAACCCTATGGGTTCTTTGAGTGTGGTTTTCTGCTTTCCTTTTTTTCCCCTTTGTTTCTTTCCAAAAAACTTCTTTTCTAATTAAAAAATACCCAAGAGGGAGGGGATATGTGTATACGTGTGGCTGATTCACTTTGCTGTACGGCAGAAACTAACACAACATTGTAAAGCAACTATACTCCAATAAAAACAAAATAAAATAAGTCACTGCTGACCAAAGTAAAAAAATAAATGTGCTCTATAGAAAATGTAGAAAAACATAAAACAGATTCAAAACTAGCTATATCACCATTCTTAATACTTTAACATATTTTTGACTTCATTTCTATGCATATATTTTTAATAAAATTGGGCTCTTGTTGCATATATAGTACCCCCTTCCATGTGATATGTTATGAACATTTTTATATTATTAAATAATCTTCAAAACATGATTATAAGGGCTATATAGTATTGCCTCATGTGGTAATTTACTTAAACTTTCCAATCCCCAATTCTTGGACAACTAGGTCGCTTCTAATGGGAGTCTCACTCTTAGAGGGAGTGTGACAGACAGTGACAAGGGTGGTAGAGGTCTCCAAACCACAACATGCTTAGGAGAGTGGAAAGAACTGGAAAAAACACAACTTAAGAAGCACATTAAATATGTTTTCAGTTCCAGTTCATTTCCAGTTCTCCATGATAGATGAGACATTCAACTTGTTCAGTAATTTCTCCCATGAAAATTCCCACCAACGGGTGACCATTGCGGGAGGAAGATATTAGTTCAGTTAAAGGAAGAACTATCTAACGATTAAGGAATAAATTAAAAGAATTAGCTCTCCCAGGAAGTAATGGGTTCTCCTTATCGGAAAATGTTTACGAGGAGAGTTGATGGCCTTTTGGTGGGGATGTTGAGGAGATGACTTAAACTAGATAACATCTAAGAATTGACCAGAAAATGTGAGCTCTGGACAAAACTGCACAGTTTGACAACTTCCATCCAAAGGAAGGTCTGAGTCTTCAGCAATTATCAAAACCCTTGGAACTTTACAAACCAATTGTATCTAATTACACATGACTTTGAAAATGTCCTATGTCTTTGGTATAGGTGAGAAAACTGAACACTGAAATAGCTCATCCCTAATTCCTCAGCAGAGAACCTGAACCAGCTAGTTTTCGCTAGTCACAGCTCTCCCTCATTCTGTGAAGAGCTGAGAATGACAGCTTTGAAGCTACTAACCAGATTTATCTTCTTTATTTTTAATTAAAATTTTTACACTATAATTAACAGAATGAGCATGGCAAGTGGAGTAGACCTGCCCAGGAGGGCAATGAAATCAGTGGATGGTGATAAACTCGAAAATTGTTTGAGCAAAGGATTAACAGGCAGCTTCACACCTTGTTAGGTGACTTACTGGCTTGGATGTGAGAGCTAGCCCCGTGCCCTTCCAGTGGAATGCACTTTGGGGAGGTCTGTGTTTGGGTTCCTGCAGAAGCAGACCCAAGACAAGGGTTTCAGGGCAACTGGTTTATATGGAAGGAAGGTCAGAGGAAGGGAGAGCGAGATAGGGAAGGGAAGGCAGCCAGTAAGGGGTGCATTTCAAACAAGTCACTATGGTGAGTGGCTGGAATCCCACTGGGGCATCTGTGAGATGACGCAGAAGATGTGCACCAGAGTTATCCCACTGGATGGGATACCCGGGAAGCTGGGGTATTTATATAGCAACTCCTATCAGTCATTGGTTGAGGGCTGGTCACAGGGGATGTTAACATCCCAGATGCTCCTACTTTCCCACTGTCTTGGGAAACACCCTCGGCAAACAGAAGTGGGTACAGGCAGCTGGAGCCCACCAAGGACGCAGAGATGACAGAAAGAGGCATAAGGCTGGGTCCAGGCAATGTCTGCCAGAGGGAGGATGCCTTGGAAATATATTAAAGATTAAAATAAACAGAAATGTGCTCAGTGAGAAGTAAAAACTGCATCAGAGGTTCTTAGACAAATATGACAAAAACTTCTTCATAATCAAACCAGGTGAAATGTTTCCCAAAACAGAATTATTTTCAAAGCTTGTTTATTCTGTATATTAGGCTAGGTAATATACAGGTAGGCTGGTCGTCCAGTGTTCTTTCTATTTAAACTGAGAATTTTAATCCTCTGAAAACTGTAAATCAATGTATAAATGTAAGTCATTAGTGTTCATTTAATTCAACAAATCTAGCCTGTATCTGTTGAGTTAGGAGCAAAGGATAATAATGGCCACTTTTATTGTTACTCTATTGTTCTATGATTGAATTTAATCTGAGGAACCCAGTCTCACTGGTAAATATTCACTATTCCAAATAAATACATTCACCTCTCTTCATCTCAATAGTAATAACATGAAATGAGTCTTAGCCAAGACCCTATTTTAGACCAACTTGAAACTGGGATTCCTTTACCCCATCCTCTCTGGATATTTGCTCCAGCTCAGTCAGATGGCTGTGCATTGGGCCTGCCATGGCCGAGCCCCAGAGGAAGAGAAACCAGACACAGGTGTTCTCCAGAGGAGCCTGAGGTCAGTCAGGACACAAGTGTGGGGCGTGGCTTGCAGGTGAGGGGTGGGCAGGCCGCGAGGTGGCTGTCTTTGTGCTGTGTGGCCCCCGTGCAGCAATGATCACGGGCCCACGTTCACGGTACAGGTCCAAGCCTGAGGTCCTTTCAGGCCTGCAGCATAGAGGGAGACTTCTATTCAAGAACATGCAAGTGTGGGTGAGGCGGCCGCTTTCAGAGCCTGGGGCTGAAGCTGAGTATCTCCTGCTCTGCTCCAAAAGCAGGATCCTTTGAGATGCTTTGCTGCTGGAGCTAAGGAGGTGAAGAGATGGCTAGTGGTTCTGTAAAATCCAGAGGGAGCCTTCCCACTGGGGTGAGGGTTTTCTCAGAGGCAAGTAGCTTACTTAGGAGGAGACCCCAGCAAGCACGAGCCGGCTCTCCTGGCCTGCCCGCCGTCCACGCAGAGTAGGGTCAGGCAGGGTGGCCGTGCTGACCCTTGGAAAGCGGTGAAACCTGAAACTCAGTGAAACCTGAGCGTGACTCCCGGCTGCCTGAGTCTAAGATGTGCAACCTCAGACTCACCTGTTAAACCTCTTTGAACTTTAATCTCCTCGTTTGTGAAGTGGGCCAAAAGAGGATCAGGTGTGTTGTGGGGTATCGCTGAGATACCGTGTGTACAGCACCTGGCAGATAATAGATGCTCAATAAAAATCCATTTCCTTCTCAAAAGAGTTGAGATGACACGAAGCCAGCCTGTCCCGATGGAGAAGCAGGGACACGCCTCCAGAAAGCGGTGCAATTGCTCGGGGCACGCCCAGCGAGCTCAGCGTTATCAAAAGAGAAAAAAGGGCACCCCCAGACTAAGCATAAGATTGTGAGACTAGGAAAAGCAGAGGGCAAAGGTGGAGGTTACCAAAGTCAATCTCAAAGATCTATTTGAAAAATAAAAGATTGATCTGAAAAAGAGCAGCGAAGCAAACAGAAGGAACAGGGAGAGAGAAGCAATTGCTTGCAGCCAGGATAGAAGGAAGGAGGAGGCCCAGAGAGAGAATTTCTGATCTGTTTTTCTCTGTCACAGACCTTTGAACTAAAAGGATATTCACGGATATTCATCCCCTAGGTGGGTGAGGAATTGTACAACAGTAATTTTTCCAAATGAGGTTTCCTCCAGGCCAGAGAAACGACCTCTCCTGACGCCTAAGTGGTCACAGGGCGGAGCCCAGGCTCCTGCCCTGACGGAGAGAGTCCTGGCCCTTCTCACACTCGGGCCTCCACCTTTTAGCTTGGAAACTGTGGGTCACCCTCTGAGCAGCTCCAAGATCTTGTGCTGAGAATCTGTGCGGGTTCACGTGCTCTTCCTGAAGTTTTTCCACAAATTCTTGGACGCAGCAAATGTGGAAGATTGCCTGGACTCCACTCCCCAACCTTCTCTCAGCTTCTGCTATGGGGCTCCACAGAACCTCCCTCTAAAGGGTGAAGTGTATTTCCCAGCCCTTGACTTTGGGCTGGGCCTTGTGACTTTTCTAAAGCAATAGAATAATACAGAAGTGTCAGTGGGCCAGGTCAGAGGCCGTAAGCGGCCTTGTGGGGTCCTGCATGCCTTCCTAGGCTTCTGCCATCACCATTAGAAGAGCAAGCCTGGGCTGGCCTGCAGGGACCCGGGGGGGCGATGACAGGCTTGTGGGGAAGTGCTCCCCCAGCTGCCAAAGCCTAGAGTGCTGCCCCCCGCATCCACCTACAGAATGGCAGGAAGAAGCTGAGCAGCCTAGCCGAGCCCCCCCAAAATCAGCTGAACCCCAGGCAACCCCCGGCAGCAAGCAGGCACTGCCCAGCTCCGCAGAGCTGCCCACGTGCGCCTAGCCTAGGTCACCTCGCTCCCGGCCGAACTGCAGACTCATGAGTGATACACATGCTTGCTGTTACATGGCGCTCACACATCGTGATGGTTTTGAGGCGGCAATTGTTACAGTCACCCACACTGGACCCTCTTCCGGGTCCTCTCATGGTAATTGAGGCCCATCCCAGCCTAAGGAGAATATAGATTTCTCTGGCCGCACCCCAGACCTACTGAAACAAAACCTCTAGAAATAGAGGTCATCACAGGTATTTCTTTGACAGCATTCCCAGATTCTGATGATTAACTTCATCATTCATTTCGGCACTTACCTCACTCGTTCATTCATTCATTCATTCATTCATTCCACAATGCTGTTCCCCTAAAACGTGTGACTCTATCACAACTAGATCACAAGCTCTGTGTAGGGAAGTGAGTAACTTTTTTTTTTTTTAAGAGTAAAGTTAAAATTTATGGTAATTTTTTTCCTATATACAAAGAATTACAGTACATGTTTATGGGGACTCCTAGAGCAGGACTCCCCTCTTTTTCGCTAAGAGTTCCACTTACAGCAGAAAATCTATCAGGGTGAAGGGGGGCAAAAAAAGTGATGGACCTCCGCTGACACCCCCTCTGCCCCTTTCTTAAAAATGTAAAGATAGATTTCTATTGTCAGCTTGTTTTTTTGCCAAGACTTAGAAAGCTGCTCTTCCATCAGTTCCTGTGTGCTGCACTCGCCCATCTTCAACAGTGAGTAACTTTTAAATTTTGTGTCCTTCTTAACGTTTAGCACAGTGCCGAGCAGGTGGTTAATAAATATTTGTTAAATTGCATTGCATATCAATTAATCATTCATACTTTGCAAATGAAATCAGGGGCTAAATCACATGATGGGCCTCTCTCAGTGGTGATGGGAAATGCTGGCATACAGAGCTTCCTCTGACTCCCAGCTGTCAACCGTCTCCAGGTAGATGCCACCACCCCATTCCCCATAATGCGTGTTGCCAGTGAGGGGATAGAAGACCCCGGAACTAACTGAGGCCCCCATGGCTGAAGGCCTGAAGAGAATGTGATTCTCATTGTGGATAAAACCGCCTACAGATAACCAAGAGCTCTTTCTTTTCTGTAATGTCTAGAACTCCTCAGGTTGGGGGAAATACAATTAAGTTCCCAGATGGGAAAAGATGAATTATGCTCTTTGGTTCAGTTCAAAATTTGGAACATCATTTATGCTCCAGGGCTGTTATTTCACCAACAGAAGTTCTTGGAAAAGAAAAAAGCCCACAAGGACCCACACTTTTCCATTCTTTTGATGGGTTCCTGGCTGGTGACTGGCTTTGAAGAGGGGCCTTTGAGCTCCACGTGGCAGACGGCCGCCATGATGAAAGGGTGGCTGCTGGGCATGGGCCAGGCCTCAGCCCTGAGTGACTCAGATGCTATGAAGTATTGATTGCATGCATCACTTCAGGCTTTTAGGCTGATTAATATTTAAATAAGTACATTAATATTGCCTATGAAACCGAGGTTTAAACAACCTTTGTGTCTTGTTGAAAGGAGCCGGCATTTTTTGATGTACTCATTAATGCTGGCCAGATCACAGTGAGCACTTGGTCACCAGGAGGCTAGACTGAATATTGGGGGTAAGAAATTTTTTTCAATCATTTGGACAGACCATCAGTCAAATGACTGTGATCTGACTCAACCCATGTACTAGAGGAATCTCTCTATTTTTACAGGAACGTACTTTGACATAGAAACAGGAGAAAATAGAATCTTGATTAACTGAAAAGAAGCTACTTATTTGGACCTAGACTTACAACTGCAGACGAAAGCAAAGGGGAAAAAAATCTTGTTAATAGATTTTTCCACATCGCTCAGTTGACTAGTTTTCTTCCATTGAACCTAGTCAAAAGTTAAGAGAAATGTATTGAGTTTCTACTGTGTTCAAGATATTGTGCTAGGGCCCTGGACTATAAAGTGTGAAAAATCTGGTCCCTGCCCTTGGGAAGCTCAGAGTTCAGTGGGGGAGGCACAAAGTAAGTATGACGTGATATCATTACATCATGACATGCCCAGTCCTGTCCTGGAAGGAAAAACACCACCCACTATGGGAAAACAGCAACAAGAACAAGCAAGTTGGCCCTAAATTTTAGAGGTGGGAAGATACTTAAATGCATTTAAAGAATGTTTTCTTGGGTCGATACAGCATAGGAACTCACCTAGAAGCTTGATCTATATGATACTGAGCAAAGGGTCATTGGATTATAATTGGGTTTTCATCTGGAGCGTTGTTTCTACCGAGAAGCCTAGACTAAAAGTAACCCATTAAAATCATTTTCTTATCCCCAAATTCCCTAAAGGTCAGTGACAGAGTCTCTTCAACTAAATGTGAGTGTCTTAAAGACTAAGATAATATTTTCCAATGCTTTTGTTCATGAGAAACTCAACCAAAGGCTTCATTCCCCAAGGAGATCATTAATAGAAATTCTTCTATAAATGAATGACTGAATTGTGGATGGACGGATGCATGCATGCATGCGTGAATGGATGGATGAGGGGATGGATGGATGGATGGATGGATGGAAGGGGGGATGGATGGATGGAGGGATGGATGCATGGATGCATGGATAGATGGATGGATGGATGGATGGGGGATAAATGGATGGATGGACAGTGGATGGATAGATGGGGGGATAGATGCTAATGAAACTATTAGGATTTGAGAGGTGCTTGTGCCCAGTCCCTCACTCAATACACAGGTGGAAACTGAGGCCCAGGACAATTGTGAATGGCCGGACACCACACAGCAGGTTAGAGCAGAGCTTGTCCTGGACTTGGGTCTCCAGCATCTCCTGATCCTGAAGCATGGCCGCACCCACTCACAGTTCACGCCACAGGGCGAAGGCACACATCAGGCCAAACCTGGCCCTGGCGAGGAAGCACCTGTGGGTCCCTCTGCAGGAGCTTCAAGCCCCTCGGCCCCTCTCAGCACAACCTTCCCCTGCCAAGTCCTCTCAACCCACCCTCTGCCACTACTACTCCTCATTCAGCCACCAAAGCAAGCCCTTGGGAGCAACGTCTGCCTCTCCAACCCCCTGAACCTGATTTCCGTGCCCACCCTGGCATTGGTCTGGTTTTGCCTCCAGCTCCCAGCACCTGTTGCTCTTTTGGAGGGTTGCCCTAGGGCTCCTGGAAACTGCTCTGCCCCACACGCGTGGAGACCTGATGAGACTGGGCATGTCCACCCTGTCTTGGCACCCGTTAACCCTTGGCTGGCTGTGGGAGCGTGAAAGCCTTGTCTCAGGCTGGGAAACCTCTGGGCTGTAACCAGCCCTCCAGGGCCCCCTGCCGGACTCACCCGAAATCACACCCTGGCTTGGCTTCCTCCCTGTTCCGGGCTGCCTCCCTGGCTCCTTCACTGATTTCCCCTGGGAGCACATCTTTAATAAATCACTTGCCCACAAGTCTTCATCTCAGAGTCTGCACTGGGAATCCTGACCTCCTTACATCTGAGCAGTCTGGAGCTTCGGGCAAAACAGAATTTTCCATCCTGCGTGGCCAAGGCAGAGAGAATCTCTGACGTAGAAATAAGATTAGCTTCTCAACCACGGTAACCCTGCTGGCTCCCAACCTACGGGAAATTATTTTTCACAAAGAAAGAACCCTTAATTACCAACCGATAATTAAAACCTGAAGCCAAGTGCAGGAAACAGGGGCTCGGGTCTGAGCAACGTTGCTCACCGTTGTCTCCAGGAGGGTGGGGAGGGCTGTACTTTGAATGTCAGGCACACACAGCCCCTCCACACTGAGTGCTCTGCTATGCAGAAGAATAAGATGTATTACAGTGTGTGGGAGATGTTTTCATTAAGCTATGGAAATAGGAGGCTTATGTTTTATAGCTCAAACGTTGCCAATTTTTTAAATAAGAGGGTTAGTGTAAATCTCAGCTATTCAGGGAGCAGCAGCTGAGGAGTCCCATTGAGTCACTGTGAGCGAAAACGCCGTGTTTGATCTTCATGGTCCTCAGTTTCCCCATCTGTAAAACAGGGATGATCTTCCTACTTCAGAATCAAAGGAATATGATGACTGGCCATATCACTGATATGAACAGTGGGTCTTCGTTGATCTATCAAAAAATATACATGGAACTCCTCAGCATACTAAAGGCATGGATGCCCATCTGGTACTGGTCCTGGGCCTCTTCTCCACCATCCCCCACAAAGGCGCACACACATGTCCTCTCTTAGACTTGTAGAGAATGTTCCAGAAGCCTCGGCAGGAAGGAGCCAGTCCCTGTGTGGGTGCCAGTGTGGTGACCAGGCAGGCACTGAGTCATTTGATACAGTCAGTACCTTGCTGGGATTCTTACCAGGCACCTTACAAACAAGAAATATGTTCTCTGTGAATAAGACCATAGCCTAAGCTCATTAACTCTTCAAAAACTAGTCACTTGTTAGCAATTGCAATTATTCTATCCTACATGATGGTTTGGTTTGGGAGTTTTCACTGTTTCTTGTTTGGTCTTAGCTCACAAATCCATCCCCCCCCCCCGCCCCACATGGAGAGTTGACTGTTTGTAATGAGTGTAAGATCCCTCTTTTCTCCCTGCCTTGGTCCTGATAATTTGATCCCTTTGGTCTTGAGCGGCTTCTCTGGAAACGTGGAGGTTCTCTACCTGGCAATTTTTTAGAAGGTGCTATGTGCCTGGTTTTGTGTTTTGCATGTATTATTGCATTTAATCTGTATGTTAAACCAGTGAAGTAGGCGCTTTCTCACCCACCTCCCACAGAGAGGAAACTGAAGATCAGAGAGGTTAGTGATCTACCCTAGCTCACACAGCCAGCGAGGGGTGAAATGTGAAGTTCACCATCTGTCAAGCAACTTTGTTCAACTTAGTCCCCCTCCAGGCTCCCACAGCTCAGCCAATGGCACCGCCGTGGACCCAGTGACAAAGCCTGGAACACAAGAGTGGTCCTGGACTCCTCTCTTTACCTCTCTCCTCTCAGCCACCAGATCTGCTAGTCCTAGCCCCTCTCTGCAACAAATCTGCTTCTCTGTTTCTGCCACTGGTATCCAGGACCAAGCTGTCATCTCCTCCCCCCTGGACCCCATGAAAGCCCCAGCTTCCTGCTGCCACTTTTGCCCTCTGCAATGCCATCTCCCCAAAATAACCAGAGAGGGGAACTTCCCTGGTGGTCCAGTGGTTAAGACGCTGTGCTTCCAATGCAGGGGGCGTGGGTTCGATCCCTGGTCAGGTAACTATGATCCCACATAGCAGCCGAAAAATAAAAAATAACCAGAGAGTTATTACAGAGGGAAAAAAGGACAAGAGGCCACACCCCCAATTAAACCCATCCAGGGGCTCCTTCTGCACCCAGAGCCATACCCCTCCCTCCCTGCGAAGGTCTACGGGTCCTGGCTCCAGCCACCCTTTCAACCTACCTCCTGCTCCCTCAGTATTTATCAAGCTCTACGATTGCAGGATTTGTCCTAATTCAAGACTTAGAAGGCTCATATGCTGAGTCTGTTTCAACCTGTGGTTTAGTCCCTTCCTAGCTCTTAAAACAGTTTGTAGTTAGGTTTTTGGGTTTTGTGCCTCCCATTGGAATATCAGCTCCAGGAGCTGACAGGGGTCTTCTCTACCTCATTCACCTCTTCACCCTCAACAAAGCACAATGGCCTTGACCAATATGCATTGGATGACAGGCTGATGAAGAAATGCTTTCCGTTTCCCTTTCTTTAGCCTGCACCCCCTAATTTTTTCTGGTCATGCTTAGTCCTCACAAAACCCCTCTCCCTGGCTTTGCTATGCTCTTTGTGTTCTGCTCATAGAAGAAATTATTTATGTGCACCTCCATAAACACTATGAAAAGAAGCTTCTGGTCAGTGCACCAGGAGTATGGTCTGCACAGGAAATGAGCACTTGTTAGTACTTGCCGGCTTCTGGGGAGAACTGCTATATTTCTTCATAGCCACAACCCAAGGAACAGGAACCCCCCCTCTACCCAGGCTGGCTTGTGTTCCTCAAGAGAGGAACTAGAAAAAGCAACAGCCACGGTTGTCTTGATGTTTAACTCATTCATTTGTTTTAGGCAATTGACAATAGCCATTCAACTTCTCCAAGCATGTGTTTTCAAGCTAAAAAAATTAACCTAGGTTTTTTATACTCTGTTAAGTATCTAAAAGATTTAGAAAATTGAAAAATAAAAAAGCTGTACATGGACATGTTCTTAGCTGGTAAGCTTTGCTTATACACTATTCTACCAGGAGAAGGGAATTCCCGACATATAGGACCTCTACTCACAGGACTCTCCTAAGAAACACGTGGTGTCATGTGTTCTCATGATTAATATTAAACTCAATGCACCATATATACAAATCCTTCCAAAGGAAAACAAACCTGCCCTGGAAACAAAGCTTATAATTATAATCACAGATGCTCTTTGTTCCTCACAGGGAATGCTTAAAATATCAATTTAAATGCAAATGAATCTTATCATTCCAAATTAGGCCCATTCCATTGTGTTGAAATTAATATAGAAAATAATTTTGAACACTAAATTATGAGTAATTAATGTTGACACTGTGAAAAAATGCACTCTTACTTCGAAATTCTGGGGAGGGGCAGACTTGTCTGTGCGTGTGCTGTGTGTGCTGTAAGTAGTGCGTGGCAGGGCTAATTTGCAGGATTAACACAGCAGGAATAAGGGGAGGGAGACGCATGGCAATGATACCTCTTAGCTATTCTTTGGGTCTAAGGAAACACACTTACATGATATTTAAGAATAAATTATACCACGTATACTAAAGAGCTGAAGAATTAAAGGAGAGCTTGAAGAATTAAAATCTTTCCCTTAAATATCAAAACAAAAAGGACCTGTGTCTCCTCTATCATCTAATCTAGGAGTTGGCAAGTTATGATCCATAAGCTGGCCACCTCTTTGGGTAAATAAACTTTTATCGGAACCCAGCCATGTCCATTTGTTGACTAATTGTCTAGGGCTGCTTTCACAGTACAATGGCCAAGTGGGGTCGTTGTAACAGAGACCATCAGACCTGCAAAGCCTGAAATTTTCACTATTTGACTCTTTAAGGAAAAGTCTGCTGAAATCCCCTGATGTAATCTGCTGTGCATCAAGACATAGGAAAATGGCTTATCTTAGAAACACACATCCAGAGAGTCGCAATGCGGGTCCGATCAGAGCTGTACCACTTTCTAGCTGTGGGGCATCTGACAAGATGCTCCACGTGTTGGGGGCAGAGCGTCCTCATTTGTAGGCTGAGAAAGTTGGACTCTTGTCTGCTGGAACTCTAAAATCTTATGAGAAACTCTCCTCCCTTCCAGTAATATCACTGATTAAGAAACAAAAGCTGAAATAGTTTTCTAAGGAAATGAAATTGTCAAGTAGTTTGAATTTACTTAACTTGCTTTTGAGAATGACAGACATAAAGTCAAAGTTATGCTACTTTTCCACGCATAACGCTCTCTACATTAACCACTGTGGCTGAGTGATTTCAGAGAGTTTTGCATTTGTTTACTGTCTTAGTATGTATTCCTCCAGAAACCAACCCTGAGGCTTGGATAGTTTATTTGAGAGGTGGTTCCAGGAAGCAAGGGCAAGGGAAGAAGTCCAGACAGGGCATGTTTTAAGTAAGTTAGTGCCGTGGAGCTCAGGTCTGCTGGGAAACCCTGGGCTGTGGGTTAGACCATGAGGGGGAAAGAGTTGGGGTACTAATACACCAACTCCCATCAGTAGTTGATCAAGGGCTGCTATCAGGATGAGGGGAGAGCAATTTCCTCTTCTTCTGGGCTGCCACGGTCATGGGCAGATGGGGCTCCTGAGATAGAGATGGAAATCTGGCAGAGGAAAGTTGAGTCAGAATCGAAAGGCTAAAAGCAAGGGGTCATGAATAGGATACCCAAAAACATCTGCTAATTACAGGTCTCCAAACTTTCTAATCACACATCCCCATCCATAAAAATGTTTGAGCAGGCTCACCAAGTATATTCATAGTTATTTATTCACACAGTGTATGTACCACTGTAATAATGGACTGTGTACATTATAAAACATACTTGAGAGAGACAATTTTAAAGATAAAATAAAAATAAATATTTTAAAAGTTATAATACACTCTCATGTTCACGGCAGCATTAGTCACAAGAGCCAAAAGGTAGAAGCAACACAAGTGTCCATCAAGAAAAGAATGAATAGACAAGATGCGGCCCATGCATATGATAGAATATCATTCAGCCTATTGTATGCAACACTGTGGATGAAACTAGAGGACATTATGCTAAGTGAAATAAGGCAGTCACGAAAAAGACAAATACTGTATGATTTCCCTTGCTTGAGGTGCCTAGAATAGTCAAGTTCGTAAAGATGGAAAGGAGAATGGTGGTTGCCAGCAGCTGAGGGAACTGGGGAATGAGGAATTATTGTTTAATAGGTAGAGCATTTCAGTTTTGGAAGATGAAAAGTTCTGAGACTAGTTGCCCAGCAATGTAAATATACTTAACACTGCGGAACTGCACATTTTATAGGGGTTAAGATGATTAATTTTATGCTATGCCTTTTTTACCACAACTGAAAATAAATACATAATTTTAAAAATCAAGCTAAAACAAAGAAGTTGTAATATTTTCTCCCCATACCTCAGTGGATCATCTTACACATCCCCTGGGGTGGGCATGCCCATTTTGAAGACCTTTGCACTCACTAGCCAGTGTGTAACCCTGTCCAGTGTGATCAGTAAGAGGTTCCGAATAGAAACTCTTTTGGCTAGCTAGATGTGATGATTTCTCTCTTCAAGGGAGATAAAACAGTACAACAGAAATGGCACTGAGAAGGTCCATGCAAACAGGTGGCTCTGGGTCCAACCCCGCTCTACTGACTTAGTTCCTGAGACTTGAGCCAAGTTAACCAACGTCTCTGGGTTGTACATTCCTCAAATGTAAAAGGAAGATAGTAATATCTTTTCATTTAGTCATTCAACAACTATTTATTGAGTGCTATACTTTATAACAAGATCTATGGTATATTAGTTACCTAATGTAATATTTGGTATATAATATTTGGTATGTTAGTTACCTATATTATATTTGCTGCAGAAAAATTACTCCCAAAACTTGGACATACAGTATCTGTGGGTCAGGGATTCTGGAACAACTTGGCTGGATGGTTCTGGTTCAGGGTCTCTCGAGGTGTCACCAGGGCTGCATCATCTGAAGGCCTGACTGAGGCTGGACCTTCTGCTTCCGAGACGGATCACGTGGGGGTGGCTGTTGGCAGGAGTCCTCAGCTCCCCCCTGCCCACTGTGTGGGTCTTTGTCAACTGCTTGAGAATCCTCATGACTGGACAGCCGTGATCTGAGAGGTCTGTCTCTCACCATTTAGCTGTCGTGCAGCATCCTTTTGGTTGCATGTGTCAGCCTTGCTCACTGTGGGAGCCTCCGTGCAAGGCCATGAACGCCGGGAGGCCAGACTCACTGGGGGCCGGGCTGCATGCATTGATGAACAGAGTGGATGTGGTCCCTACCCTCAAAAAACTTTTTGCCTAGAAGTGTCTCCAGATAGACTCCAAATAAATAATTACAGAAACAATTGCTTATTTACAGCTGTGGGGCTTTGCTGTGATGCAAGAGTACTGGTTCCTGTAAATGTGTTTTATGTGAAGAACTTGATCTCGTTTGCTGGGTGAGGGAAGATTTCCCTGGAGAAGAGACACTTATGCTGATGCCTTAAGTATGAGGAAGAGTTAGCCAGGTATCTGGCAGCAGAGGGAACAGCTGTGCAAAGGCCTTGAGGCAGAAATATGCTCAGCCCTTTCAAGCATCTGAAGAGAGCTGCTGTGTGTGTCGGGGCGGGACGGGGTGGATGCAGGAGCATATCAATATCAATCCAGGGAGAAAACAGCCTGAGCGACACTGGAGATGCAGAAAGAGACCTGATTGTGTGGACTTTGTGGGCCATAAAGATTTTCTACTTCATCCTAGAAGCAAAGGGAAAATTTTTCTTTTGGGTGACGATGTGGAGCGGGGGTGTGACATGAAATGATATGCCTGGGTTTGGTATTTTTCAAAGATCTGTCTGCTTTGGAGATGGATCGGGGGTGGGCAAGAATGGAAGCAGGGAGACCTCATAGGGGGACTTTTCTAGGAGAAATTATTTTTAAAAGAGCTGTCTTTTTTTTTTTTTTAAGAGAAAGCAAAAGAAAATGTAACACTGAATTTAGGAGATGCTAACTAAATATTACTTCCCTCTTCCTCTCAAAAAACAAACAGCTCAGGAACATTTAAAATAAGGTGGTATCTGCAAACTAAATATTTCTAAATAGTAGGCAAAAATATTGTTAAATAATGCAGGCCTCACTAGGTATCGTGTAAGCTCAGTGTCCAGAAGGAGCCTCGTCCTGGAAACACGGAAGAGGATTCAGTAGCAATCTTAACGCTTTGCTCCACTGTCAGCAGGAACCCGGACCAGCCCACAGAGAGCTCTGAATAGCATTTATGGTCCTTAATCAGCAAGCACGCAGCGTTGATCTGGAAATTAATTGGACGCTCAGGTTTTTCGCACACCGTGGACAGTTAGCTATTATGAAGATTTTGACAGGAATATATTTAGTAGCAGCGTCACTGATGTTCCGTCACAAGCAGAGACCTATATCCACTTTGGGGCTCATTATATCCTGAGTGACAATGGGTTCTTAGCAAATCTCTTTTGATTATGATGATGAACCACATTGCTCAGTGTCTTTAACAGCTAGTGAGGAACTGGACCAGAGCTGGGGTTTTCTAAATATGATCCACTATACTATTATTTATTTAACCATCTTTACTTAATTGACTCACTCATTTATCACATTGCTTTTAAGGGTAATGATATGTTTACCACGGTAGTGGAAAACCTCACTTTCTATGCAAATAGGACAATCTTTCAAAATAGATACAGTCCACCCCAGATCCCCTGTGCCCGCCCCAAGAAATGCTGGGCTGGGATGTGCTTGTAGCAAAGATCTCAGAATGTGTAGCCAGGGTCGTGGGTTCCCACAGCTGTGAGTATGCAACGCACAGCCGGTGGTGCAGGGAAAGGATGGAGAAGGAAAAGAGGATGGTTTCTCGGGTGAACAACAGTGAACATCTGCTGCAGCTACAGGGACCACCAGCTAAGAGACAGAGGAAGACTAGTCTTCTGGACTCACCTCCTGGGCCAGGGACCAGGACTCAGTTATCTGGGGAGGGGCAGGGAATGAAATGGGTGTGAGCTCAGTACCGTGTTTACAGCTGCTGAAAGAGTCCTTTAGCCTTTACTCTAAACAATATTTACAGATGTACCTAAAGGTAGGTGTTTTCAGGGGCAAAACCTACTTTCAACTTCATACATTGCTAGTGGGAATGTCAAATGGAACAATCCCTTTGGGAAGAGGCGTGGCAGTCTTACAAAGTTAAACACACACTTACTGTACAACCAGCAATCCCACCCTGAGTACTTACCAAGGGAAAGTGAAAACATATGTTCATTAAAAGACATATACAAGAATGTTCAGAGCAGCTTTATTCATCTTTGTAAAAACTGGAAATAATTCAAATGCCCACTAACATGTGGAAGGACAAATAAAATTGTAACATCTTCATATAATGGATACTGTTTCACAACCAAAGGAATAAAGCTACCGATGCAAACAACAAAGTAAGCAAATCTCAAAAATGTTGTTAGTTAAAAAGGCAAACACAAAAAGTACGGTATTCTCTGGTTCTATCTACATCAAGTTCTAAAACAGGCACAATTAACTTACAGTGATAAAAATCAGAAGAGGGGTTGACCAAGGTGGATGGAGGGCGTGAGAGAACTTTCCAAGGAGGTGAAAATGTTCTATATCTTGATTGCCGTGATGGCTACGTGGGGGTGTATGTTGCCAAAACTCATAGAGCTGAACATTTGACATCACATATTTTGCTATAGGTAAAATATACTTCAATTTTTTAAAAATACAATGTTTAAAATTACCTACTAGCAAAAGAGCTGATGTAGAAATGAGTTACTACTGAAAATGCCCTGTGAATGTGGGAAGAAGCAGAGGGGACGTAGCCCATCTCCTGGGAGAGGTGCTTTCTCACTGGCCCTGGGAGAAGACAGGTGCCTGCCCTCCTCCCTCCAATCTCTGGAAGGGGTGTAGTTTAATGATTCTGAAGTCTTAGAACTGCATCACTGTATAGAATACTACTCAGCTGTAAAAAAGAACAAAATGTTGTCATGTGCAGCAACATGGATGGATTTGGAGGGCATTTTGCTAAGTGAAATAAGTCAGACAGAGAAAGACAAATACTATATGATATTTCTATGGGGAATCTAAAAAATGCAACAAACTAGTGAATAAAAAAAGAAGCAGACTCACAGGTCTAGAGAACAAACTACCGGTTACCGGTGGGAGACAGGGAGGGGTAATATAGGGGTGCGGGAGTGGGAGATACAAACTACTGGGTATAAGATAGGCTAAAGGATGTATTGTACAACACAGGGAATATAGCCAATAGTTTGTAGTAACTGTAAATGAAAAGTAGCTTTTAAAATTGTATAAAAATTTTGAAAAATTTTTAAAAAGAACTGCATTATTCTTGCTTTTTTCCATATTTTCATTTTTAATATAGGAGGCTTGCTCATCATAAAAAAAGATTCAGACTGTACAGCAGTGTAAATAAAATTAAAACTCAATTTCTCTTCTCTCCCCTCTCCTACTCCTCCTCTACAAAACCTGCTCACTTCTCAGTTTTCGTGATGTAGCTGTTTTGTGCGGATCCTTCCAGATTTTCTTCCCCAAAACTGGAATCATACAGTAGATCATATTGTGCAATCTGCTGTTATGTCCCAACATCTTCTCTCCCATAGAATAGATACACCGTAATTTGTTCAATCGAACCCCTAAAAATTGTCTTTTTGATTCTCCCCCAATGTTTTGCTATGAGAAACTATGGAATGACTATATTGCCTTGAACATAGATCTCTGAATTCTTGTGTGAATATCCTTGTAGAATAAATTCCTAGGAGTAATATTTCTGGGTCAAGGAGTATTTTAATTTTGCAATTTTAATTTTGATAAAGTTTATCAAATTATTCTCTGAAAAGTTTGAATTAATTTACAGTCCTCCCAAGAGTATCACTTTTTGTTTTGATCTCAAAGAGAGGGACAATAAAGTGAAGAGAATACTGCAATGTTGAAACACTCTCCAACGCCCTTGAAAAACAAAAGTAATGCAGGGGCCAACACATCCCTATTTTCACTGCTGATCTGAAATTTCCATAATGAGGAAATAAAACACATCATTTAAAAAAAAAAAAACTCAGGCTATGAGATTAATGAGAGTTGAGAGGTATGACTTGAACATTTGCTGGTTAACAGAGTTACAGAAACACTGTTACATCAATTACAGTAATTAACCAGAGATGAAGATGAATCACAGGGACCCTCTTTGCCAGCCAAGTCTCAACCTAAGTGCTGAGTAATGAGCTGCTGGTGGGGACGGGATAGCGAGAACTGGCTAGACTGAGAAAAGGATGCAGCTCTCATCTTCCAAAATGTGTGCTGGGTTCTCAGAAACACAGAATTCCATCCTGCCTCGGCTTCCCCAGAAAAACCCTGCCTCATACAGCTTGCCCTTCAGGAAATAGGACAGTTGCCAACAAACACATCTTGGCTGTATTCCCAAGGTATTTTTTTTCCTTAAGTGGAGTTAAACTCTTTCTGAACCTGAAAGAATATGACCCTGAAGGAAACAGAGCCTGTCCCTGAGATGAAATGCACAAACAGAAAAAAAAAACAGAGGCAGTGCTTCAGCATCTTGCCCACCAGGTCAGAGAGAATTCATGACCCACCTAGTAGTCAATTGTGTTGGAAATAGTTCTTTAGAATGGGGGAAAAAAAGATTTGAGAGAAACGGCTGTATATTCCCAAGCTCTAACTAGAAATCATATTACATACTCCACCGGGATAAGAGCACTTCACTTAATGTCGCTTAAAATCACTCTAGTGTGGGAGCCAACTGCTACTTTTTCAATTCACTTTTTATTTACAGAAAGTAAAATTTATTCTTTTTGGTGCACCATTTTATGAGTTTTGACAAATGCATAAAATCACGTAACCACCACCACAACTGATAGACGGAACGCCTCCATCACCCCCACCCCTGCAAAATCCCCGTATGCTGCCCCTTTGTGGTCAACCCACTGCAGCCCCACCCTCAGTCCCTGGCGACCACAGATCTGTTTTCTGTCCCTGTAGTTTTGCCTTCTCTAGAGAATCTCATATACAGGGGATCCTACAGTAAAAAACAAAACAAAACAAAAAAGTAAAATTCTTTTGAGTCTGGTTGTTTTCATGCATTTGTGATCCATCCATGCAGTTGTGTATATGAGCATTCATTCCTTTTTATTGCTGTGTAGTATTCCATTGTGTGGACGTACCACAATTCGTTTATCCATCCTCCACTTGCAGGACATTTGGATGACTCCCAGTTTGGGCAATTATAAATCAAGTCACCATAGATGTTCACATACAGGTTTTTGTGTGAAAATTAGATTTCCTTGATCTTGGGATTGCTGTGCCATATGCTAACCCAACTGCTAGTTAATCTCCAGAAAATATAAATGTCCCGAGAGTGCAAGGAGCCTGGAAACATTTCTGTTGCCTCTAGGGTGAGAATGCTCTTCTCCAGGAATATTGTTTTCACACAGCATGGGTCTGGGAGTAAACGTCCATTCTAGCTGGGATTGGGAACTCAGGGTGTGAACTCTGATGCCTTCAGTCCAGTGAGTTCAGAAAATCACTTGCCCATTTTTGTTTTAGGCCCTAAGTCAAGCTAAACCAAGACACTTCCATTTCTTTTCTTTTTCCCATCAACTTTTGTATCTTAAAAGTCTCATTAAGATTTACGCATAAATAGATATTGGGATTTTTAACTGAATGAAATAAATTTCAGTAGAAGTCTGATCATGTTTCCATTTGAATTTTTAAAATATATGCAGTCCCCAAATTTGAACATTAAATGTGAATTTATGTGATTATATTCCCAGAAAGCTAAAAAAAGTCTAAATCACCATAATTACATATTCCCTATTATGTCTCAACTCAAACATAAATGTTGATGATTTGTCTTCAAAATGATAAATATTTTAAACGTTTCCTCTTTTCTATCACAGTTGAACACCGCTGAGTTAAATCCAGTGACTGTTAGATTGAGGCTAAAGGTTTGCTGTTTGTAGCAAAGCTAATGATTTCTATCTTGCTTCAATTGAATTAAGTTTATGAGACCTCTATTTTTATCTCTAATATCAGCTTATTTTATTTTTCCATTTTCCACTTGTTTTTCTAAAATAATAAGTGCAAAATGCAATTAAAATATGCAAATAATGCTGCTGACGACACCGCCATTGCTAAACACAGTATAAATAAAGTGGTACGAGGCTGGTGCATATAAAAGGAGGCCTGGGAATATCAATATTTAATGTTCAAAAATACAAGTAGTGAAAAGGTGAATATTTAAAGATTTGGAAACCCTTGGAAACATACTTGTGCTGTTTTGCCCAATTCCAAAAACAAACGGTCTTATTTTAATAATTTTGTTAAGGTACAGAAAATGAGTACACGCCACCTGATTAGTCCCATAACGTCAAATGACACTGGAGTCAACAAAATAATTTAGACAATTCTTGTCACTAGTTCATTTACTCATTCAACGTGTAATGAAAGTCTGCTCTGTGCACTGTGGCATCAAAAGACACACTCCACACCCTTGAACCGCTTACTGTGAACTGGAGGGGATGGAAAAGTGAGGTGAGGGCTGTGAAGGGACATCTACCCACAGCAGAGTGTCACTCGAAGAGAGGTGACATCTGAGCTGACTCAAGTGAGCCCAATTGAGGGAGGAGAGAGTTCCAGACAGACACCACAGCATGGAGTTCAGACACGGCTGGATGGAGCTGTGTGCCGGGGAGGGGGGATGATAACAGTAGAGCCGCATGTTAGCTCCTAGGGCTGCTGTAACACACACCACAAACCGGGAGGCTTAAGACAACAGAAGCGGGTTCTCTCACAGTTCTGGAGGCCAGAGAACAAAATCAAGGTATCAGCAGGGCTGGTCCTTTGGAGGCTCTGAAGGAGAGCCTGCTCCCTGCCTCTCCTAGTTGCTGGTGGTTGTGGGCAGCCCTTGGTGTCCTCGGCCTAGAGACCCATCAGTCCAATCTCTGTGTCCATCTACACCTGTCCCCCTCCTCCCTGTGTGTCTTTGTGTCTCAGTCTCTTCATATGACTTTCTTATCAGGACACCAGTCGTGGGACTTAGGATCCACCCGAATCTAGCAGGACCTCATTTAACTTGCTTACATCTGCAAAGACCTCATTTCCAAATAAAGTCACCTTCATGTGGGGTGTGGGCGTTAGGTTTTTGGGAGACGCATTTAACTCACAAGAAGAACGTTCTGCAAACCACAGCCCACCCACCCACCACCTTTTTGCTGTTGTTGTTTGTAAATAAGTCTTATAGGGACACAGCCACCCATCTGTTTACGCGTCACCGAGGGCGGCTCTCCCACTTCAACGGCAGAGGTGGGTCCTTGGGACAGAGACCACAAGGCCTAAAACACTGACTGTCTGGGCCTTCCAGGAGAAGGTTGGTGACCCCTGAGCTAGAGAGAAACTGGTAAAAGGCTGATCATGAACTGCCTTGGGAGTGAAGCTAAGAACTACGAACTTGACCCCGAAAACTCTGGGGGATGCAGCCCGGTGTTGAGAGAAAGCGTGCAAAATGGGATGGAGAAGTGGCAATAAGAAAGTGGAGTGGGTGAGGGATTTGCAGGCCCCGATGAAACATCTCGGTGATTAAAGAAGGAGAGAAGTTGGGGAACAGGCAGTGGAGGGCGGAGAATGAAATGGGGAATTTTGTGATTTCAACAGAGTCATTGTTCTGGGTTATGAGAAGATGAAGGAAGATGCTGGGGTGAAATTGAAGGGGAATTGTTGGAGTGGTGGGGAGGGGGCCAGGGGGCCAGATGAGCATTGTCATGGTTCTTAGAAATGCCGGGAACAGCGATGGTGGCGAGGAACACCATGAGTCAAGGGCACGTTGTCCCCAAAAGGTCTACAGCAGAGTATTTTCCTTCCCGAGGGACTAGTGTCCATAATTCAACTGCTGCAACCCCTGTGCACAGATTGTGTGATCAATGTGGATTCTGCTGTTTGATCCTTGTAGCAACTTAATAAGGTATGTGCACAGCCTCAGAATGAAGGCTGTAATCACTTTTCCATAGGTTATGAATTATGAAGTTGGCTTCCCATCACAAATGCTGTCAAAGTTTTTTGGCTTCAAAACCAATTAAAATGATGAATAGCTGTGAAAGGAACCAGAAGTGCATTTAATCTTTCTCCAGAACAGTGGGGGATCCGTCCTTTTTTTGTGTCACATTTCACATAGGCTGGGAACATAAAATTGGTCTCATTCAAAGGTAAGATTCAAACAACTTCTTCGTGAAAGGGAACTGATCCACTTCGCTTTTTTCCAGCCATAAACACTGAGATATTTACGTGCCTCGTCATCCTCTTTGCTTATCTCTCAAGATCACAGCACTCTCTTTCCATCTTCTCCTCTTAGCAAGGTTATCCTAAAAAGAATCACCAAAGCAGAGATTAGCTCTTTGAAGCAAAAAGGGACAAGTGAGAAGGGTGCTGACAAGCTTTTGAGTTTGATTTATTACCGATTTGAAACTGCGTAACAATCCAAAGCCTTGGGGTCCCCACTCCCCATCTCTCTGCCATTTACTATATCTTAGGTCTTAATGCTCCGACTCAGTTCCAAGGGTGTTGGGACAACCAAAGTGCTCAGTCTCATAATTTTTTTCTTTATTTTTTATCATAGGAAAGAACTGTAGATGCCATGCACTACAGAAAGGAGAGAATGAGTCTGAATCAGAAGTCCTAATTTTTAATACTAACTCAACCACTTCTAGCTGAAAACCTTGAGCAAATTACATAACCTCCCTGAGCCTTGGTTTTCATATCTGTAAAATGAAGGTTACAATTCTCAATTCTCAAAACTGTTGTGAGACAAAAACAAGGCCCTACTACAGAGCACATGGAACTATATTCAATATCCTGTGATAAACCATAATGGAAAAGAATATGTATATATGTATAACTAAGTCACTTTGCTGTACAGCAGAAATTAACACAACACTGTAAATCAACTATACTTCAGTAATTTTTTTTTAATTTTGAAAAGGAAAGAAAAACTGTTGCGAGGCTCAACTGAATTCAATTTGTGTTGAATTATACACACACTTAGTTTATACATAAAACTGACAGGTGTATGTGTAATAGCAACAGACTCCTGCGTGATACAGTTATTATTCACAGAGCTATGCCTTTGACAGAAGGAAAACATTGTGTAAATGTGTTTAAGACAAAGTCTCCAATAAATAATATTTGGACAGAACAACTCCTTCGAAGAGGTGACTCAGCTATCAGTGAACTCATCTTTGCTATTTTTAGGGCTGGGAAAAAGAGAAGCAGGTGATGCTGAGGTTGTATAATCGGTCGCACGGGGAGGGTACTCAAAGGTAGTGGCCTTGACCTCGGCAGCCATTCCAAGGCAAGCAGAGCCTTCAAAGAGGAAACAGAGGAGCAGCTTTGAGCATCTCTGCAGCATCGTAGGGCCCCCAGTCACAGGAGACGGAAACACAAATTGACTTGTACCTGGCCCCCTTGACAGTGCAAATTCAGACCCCAGAACTGTGTCTCTCTCTCCTCGTGCTGATTTATAGGGTTGCTATCGCAGGGCCTTGACAGCACACTCAGTCTTTGTGGAACTGTGCAAATCAGGCCCGAACTGCCTTTAGCCAGCCGCTCCCGACCCCTTCAATCTCCCACCCGGGGAGGCCCGTAAGAGCAGCTTCTTGAGCCCATTTTTTGGCTGCCCCCCTTCTGTCTGGGGCCCTAGAGCGCGATCGCTCCCCTTACCATCTTATTACATCATTAAGGCTAAATTCAACTGCCTTTCTTAAACCCCCATCTTTCTTCTCCTCTGCTGGAGTGGTGGGCACTAAACTGATGAAGGTTCCTATCACTGCCCAGAGCTGCCTTTAGACAACTTGCTCAAGGTCACCTTTGCCACTGTGGGGGACACAGAGAGACCTCAGCAGTAAAGGCTGTGGAGGAATCCAGCAGGGCTGGCCCAGAGCTGGGAGGACTGGCCAGTTCTAGGGTACTCGCCTGCGTGAAGGTCAGGAGCTTGGATTGGCTCCAAGTTGAATCCATACGCAGATTCGGACTGTGATGCCAAGGAAAGACCGAGCACCGAGCACAGAATCTCAGCATCCCTGCGTTACCTGGGTGCACCCTCATTTTTACCGAATCCAAATTAGATCTTGCTATACTGTTCACTTTAGCTTGTCTGTACCATTTGTTAGGATCCAGGAAACATATCATTTCTTTTCAGGAATAGAGGCAAGGCATAGAAATAGGTATGTAGCATAATATAAACACATTGTTTAATGTTTTAACTCCTATTGCTGTTAAAATGGCTTGGCATTTAGTTTGATTCTAATTGCATGTATTTTTTAAGTTTTGACAGAAACTTTATTTTAAGCGGTAGGAGGCAAAAATAATTCAAACTTTAATATTCATCAAAATTTATCTAACAGCAGGAGACCCTTCACTCTGAATTTTACTCTCCTTCCTTGCAGAATCAACTCCCCACTGCCCCAAGAGCCCTCACCTGCCAGGAGCACAGGGAATCCAGTAATATTGTGCATAATAGCCACACTTTATCTTGCTTTCTTTTGTTTTCTTTGGTTCATCAGGCCTTCCCTTCCCAACCAAAGGAACTTACTGCAACAGCTCTGTTCTTAGAACTGAACTCCTCCATAGAAAGAACTTCAGCCTAAGAGATGCCAGGAAGTTCCTGATGCTCCCAAAATACCACCCTTCAATCTCTGCTATTAGAGGTTGAGAACTATAGCTTTTTCCAATGTCCATGCTCTTCTGTTAAAACGAATAATATTGGGAAGGGCAGTGTACTGAACTTACCCATGCTAAAGTATGAATGGTTTATCAAATTCAATTTCTTTCTGTTATAGAATTTAGGAAGAAGAGGGAGGAAGGAAAGTAGGAGATTAAGGGGAAGTGAACGGGCCAAAGGCAAACATGCACTTGTTTTATAAATAAATCAGTGTGCACACATGAATTCCCTGGAGATCCTGCTAAAACTCAGATTCAGATTCTGCCAGTCTCGGGTGCAGCCTGAAGTCCTGCAATTCTAACAGTTTCTCCGGTGATGTCAGTACTTCTGGTCCACAGACCACACCGTAAGCAGCAGGGGGGCCAGAACTTGAGGAGTGAACAGAGATGTCAGCTCAGTGGTTCTCGACCTTGTCTCGTCAGAACCCCTGAAGAGTTTTTGTGTCCTTTTTTAAACTACTGATGCCCAAGCCCCACCGCAGATGAATTAAATCAAAATCTAGGGGTCACTCAAGTATTCAAATTTCTTTTTTTTTTTTTTGCGGTACGCGGGCCTCTCACTGTTGTGGCCTCTCCCGTTGCGGAGCACAGGCTCCGGACGCGCAGGCTCAGAGGTCATGGCTCACGGGCCCAGCCGCTCCGCGGCATGTGGGATCCTCCCGGACCGGGGCACGAACCCGTGTCCCCTGCATCGGCAGGCGGGCTCTCAACCACTGCGCCACCAGGGAAGCCCAAGTATTCATATTTCTAAAAGCTCCCCAGTTTATTCTATTGAGCAGCCTGAGTTGAGAACCACTGTTAGCCAATAAATTCATTGGAACCTCAGGTGTCAGTCCCTGGCTGATGTATTAGCTTGTGAGGGCTAAAGGCAAGATACCCCAGCCAAGGGCATCTTCGTCTCCAACGGGAACTTGCTATTGCGCAATGCCTGGTAAATAGTTGGTACTCAGTAAATATGTGTTCCATGAAAAAAATAAATGAGCGGCCGAATGCATGAATGATTGAACACCTTCGAAGGCCAGCAGTCTACAGACTGTCAAGGATTGAATTCACAATGTTGAAATGACAACTGACAGGGCTGAAATTTGAAGACAGAAAGTTTTTTCCGTTACTCTTACAAATCCCCCAAATAGATACTCAGTTCTCGAGCCCCTGTTAAGGGTGGACCTGCTGGTGACTAGAGGAGTCAAAGCCATAAACATCACCATCTCTTTATTCCAGTGTTTCCCAGTCAGCCACCAGTCATAATACACTTTCACAATTTTTGCTATCGGTGCTATTACTTACATAGCATGTTTCCTTAAATTGACTCACTTTTTTCACACAGATGGATGTATTTTAAAGGGAAACTATAAATCACTGTTTCAAATAGAAAAACAACCAATATCCCTCAACATGTATAGAAGTACCTGTCAAAATAAATACAGTGAAAGCAACTCAAGTTGGATATTGCTGCCTGCCAACACTCGCCCCTGTCAGATAAGAAGATGGATTAGCAAGGAATAGGGAGGAATTAAAGACACGGGTGCACTTAATGGAGGCTTGTCGTTGGCACAATAAGAAGGATCGGAGGGGTGCTTTGCAAGGAGTCACAGTCAAGTTCTGCAATGCCAGGTATTGAAGGGACCCCGTGCAAGCACCTCAGGGAACACCATTCCCAGCCAATGAAGTTCAAGTTGTACCCGGAAACCCAAGGGTCACCAACTAGTGCAGATGGGGCTCTGGAGCAAAAAAGGAAATATTTCCTAGATCTCAGTTTCTGGGGAATCCAGTCATCCATGTGATTTGTCTGTAAACAGGGTGATGTTTGTTTTCCTACTTCTAAGAGGAACAGCATCATCGACAGAGAAAATCAGAACATTGCTGTCAAAAGCAGGGGAATTAGCTTTCTCTTTGGAGGCATATTTGTTGGTTTAAGCCTTGGATAGAAAAGTCACTAAATAAAACCATGCTGTTATCAAATGAATGGATCAGACAAAGGAAGAGATGAGCTTCCCAGCTCTTTAGTGAGGTGTGTCCCAGGGTCGGGAGGTAAATTCCTATCTCAGTTCATATGCTTAGATTTGGACAGAATGACCCATTGACATTTCAGGGAATAAACCCACTGAATTATTCTTTTTTATTTGCTGGTTGCTTTTCTTTTAAAACAACACACGCAGAATGTGACATTGTGATTCTAATGCAGAGGCAAGACTGAGGAGTTAGGGGAGAGGCCTCCGGGACCAGACTGCCTGGTCTAAGTCCCTGCTGTGCCCCCTTTTTATCTGTGTGACCTCAGGGGAAATAGTCAACCTCTCTGTGCCTCCCTCAGTCTCCTTGCTCCTTGAATGAGAGTGATAATAAGAGTACTACCACGTAAGGACATCGCAGGGAGGAGCAAACGCAGACGAAGCATCTAAAAGAGGCCCTCGCACAAAATAAGCACTCAATATGTGTTACCTGTTGTTATTATTATGCCAGAAAAATACACAAAACAAAGGCAATGCAATGAAATCTGTCTTCCTTCCACCCCAGGCCCTGGGCCTCTCCCTAGACACAAAGCAGTATAAAAAGGTTCTTGTGTATCTTTCCAGAAATACTATGCGTTTACCGTCAAGCGTGTCCTTCTCTTCTATGCTAATGGGGGCTCACCATGCACTCTGTTCTACACGTTGTCTTTTTTACTTAATATTTCTTGGGAAGGAGTACATTGCAGGCCATGTACCTTGTTCTTTGCTGGGACTGCAGTTTTGCACCATCATTGATTTACGTCATCCCCCATGTGGGACACAAGCCATTTCTGGTCTTTCACTTTTACAATCATGCTGCCGTGAACACATTTAAACACAAATCTCTCACATACGTACGAGTATACCTTTAGGAGAGATTCTTACAGGTGGGATCGCTTGGTCGAAGAGTCTGTGCATCTTTTATTCTGATAGATATTGCCAAATTTCTCTCTGAAGACATTACACCAATTTGCACACCACCTACCTATGTACACAAGTATGTCTTTCTTCTCAAACTCAGGATAATATTTTAAATTCATGTAACAAAATGCATAGGATAACCAAGGAAAAGCAATTATATTGAAACAGTTATCAAAAGAGTAAAAATACACTTTTGCGAAACAGTATGTATCCCTCTTTATAAATGCGTTAAATAACAAAATCTAGTGCCAGGTAGGAGTGAGTAGAAAAGGTATCTCAGCAAATCTGTAATAGCTTTAACGCGGTATGAAAGTACACATTGGTGACAAGCTCTCAGGTACTGCTAGTAATATTGTGGCCTGTAGTCCACATCCATAATTGAAGGAAAGGCTAAATTTGAGTTGTCAGCTGGTGAAAAAAAAAGATGTAAATTTTTTTCCAAACAAGTGTTGGACCCTGTCTCAGAGTCAGCGCTTGGAGGTTAATCACAATGAGTGGCAGCTTCTCCTCCATGCATCAGTTCAGCCCTAGGAATTCATGCTTTTAGGGCAGCTATTAAAATTCATGAGTGGGAACTGGCCTCAATCTAGCCTAAGACAGGCTTCGTTGGCCTTCCAAAGCTGTAAGACGGGCTAAGAAGACGCGAGCAGGCAGAGATAGCTCTAAAGCCATCCAGAGGGGCTGGCTTGGCCGTGTCTTAGAGGTAGTAAGTGCCCCACTTCTGCCTTCAATGTATCTGCTCTCTTACCCGCACAGGGTTTTGGAGAATATTAAATAAAATAAGAGAACGTAACCTGCTTTGAAAAACTTAAAGGCACTCTATTAACTTAGGGCACTGTGGCAACCATTAGGGATTTATATTATTATTACCTCCCGTTATGTTTAGTTCTTAGAACCTCCCTCAGATCGGCTGATAAGAGTGACATTAGGGATAAAGGATGGAGCCGCTCAGCTTTGGAAACTAAAAAGCACAGCGGTCCAGGACGTGCCTTAGGCTTGGTGGTACCTTCCCGGCCTGGCTATCACGCTCCCCTTACCCAGAGAGTAATTCAGTGACTAGAGAAGTTGCTGGAATGTCTAGGAGCAAGAAAGAGGTGATGGTAAGGGGTGTCAAAACCACAGAGAACACTCCATCCCTGGAAAAACACATGACTCTGGAAATCTTAGTATAGAAGAAAGATTTCAAACAATTTTCTGACTGTGCATCTTTTTGTGTGTGTGTGTGTGCTGGAGAAATGTTAAATTTCATTAACTTTTACAGCCAGACTTAAGATAGACATAAATCCTTTTAATGCTGGTTTTAGTCAAAAATGAGCTGAACATGATCATTAAACCAGTGCACGTGGGAGAATTATTTGAGGAAAATCAAAATAGGCACAGTTGGGAAATTTCCGCCGTGACCGTATTAAGTGCAAGTAGATGCAAAGCAAAATCCTTTCGGCTCTGGTGGACTGGGCCCTTTTGCTGCTCAATTTCCATACAGAGGAGCTTTGTTCTGGGGCAATATGGTTGCAGTCTGAGAGCCTATCTGGGGAAGCTCATTCCCGCTTCATTAGTCCGTGAGCACAGTGCAATTTCAGCTAATAACGTTACACAGCTCCTAGCTGGGTTATTTGATTAAATGGCTTTAGGAAAAGTAGCAAGTTGGAATAAAGGGACATATGCAATGTACTTTCTTGTTCTGAGTGCCTATAGCTGTGGAATTACATTGGCAACGTATCCTATGCCATGCTGTACCCATAGTCACAAACTCCTATTGCCTGAGATATTATGTGAGTCTGGTATTACCTGACATCTCACAGGGGCTGCGTTGTCTCCCTGGTTCAATTTCTCTGCGGTCTGAGCTTGTACACGACTGTAACTAGGAGACGCATTTCTTGCCGTGGCTCATAGACATGCTAGTACTTAAGTGCATTCTTGTGAAATTGAAAAAAGCACCCCTTTCCGGTGGGTGAATTGGAAAACAGCACCTTCTTCTGGGCAAATAGATTAGAAAATGTGCCCCCTTCTGGGCAGACAAATGAGAAAAGGTGGCTCCTCCGGGCAGGCGGACGGATTAGTGTTTCAAGCCCCTCCCCAGGGCACAGGCTTGTGAGTCCAGCGCAGCCCCTCATTGCCCCCTTTGGGCGTGGCTGCTTGTGAAGGCATGACCTGCACAGCTGTGCAAGGCAGCCCTGATTAAAGATGCCACTTGCCTCCTAGAGGCGTGGGATAGGGAGGGTGGGAGGGAGATGCAAGAGGGAGGAGATATGGGGATATATGTATACATATAGCTGATTCACTTTGTTATGCAGCAGAAACGAACACACCATTGTAAAGCAATTATACTCCAATAAAGATGTTAGAAAAAAAAAAGCCACTTGCCTAATTTTATAGTCAGACCACAGAGTTTGCTCCTTAGTGCTCTAAAAAATTCAATCACACCAACGGACCTTTATATTAAATACATTGGTCTATTCTGAGAGCCTGGTATTGTCAGAATGTCAGAGCAACATCAGTTTTAAAAATGAAAGATGGGTGAGTCCTTGTGTAGCAGACACCACATGTGCCCATATCACCTGGGCACATGCCGTTTACTGCAAACACCTGCCAAGGGTGATGTTCTGACCGTGGGCACGGACAGGATAATTGTAGATGGAAAGACAGATGAACTAGAGGGTCGGTGCCCCTAGGACTAGCCTTCAACCCAAGATGGGCAGAGGGGCGGTGGGGACAATGGTGGGGCTTCCCCGCCATCCCAGCGGGATGCCCTCATGGCCTTCACAAGTGGGCTGAGCCCCCATTTCTGGGCACAGGAACACCTGATAACCTACTTTTGATTGGTGTGAGGCCCAGGACAGGTAAACTTCAAACTCTTAGCAACATAGTGAGGTTAGTTCCTAGGAGCCTCCTAGGAAGGCAGGACTGGGTGAGATGCTGTAGCGCAAGCCTCAGGCTATCAGCAGGCAGCCTGGGCGCCCAAAGGCCCAGGAAGTCAGTCAAGCGTTGAGGAAGACTTTCTATAAAATAGAGTAAATATTCTAAGATTGGTAGGCTTCTGCCACAACTACTTAAGTCTGCTATTGCATTGCGAAAGCAGCACTACGCAACCCATAAACAAATGGACACGACTATGTTCCAATAAAACCTTATTTACAAAAACAAGTGGTGGGCCAGATTTGGCCTTTGGGTCATATTTTGTGACTCTTGCCGTAGGTGATGAAAGAAAGTAGAGGACACAAAGGCAGAAGAAAGAGGTGAGACATCATCCACGGCGTGCTTGCTGGCCCACATCCCTTACGTCCTTTTATCCTCACAGCAACCAAGCAGTTACTGCTTTATCATCTGCATTTTTTTTTTTGCGGTACGCGGGCCTCTCACTGCTGTGGCCTCTCCCATCGCGGAGCACAGACTCCAGACGCGCAGGCTCAGCGGCCATGGCTCACGGGCCCAGCCGCTCCGCGGCATGTGGGACCCTCCCGGCCGGGGGCACGAACCCGCATCCCCTGCATCGACAGGCGGACTCTCAATCACTGCTATCATCTGCATTTTAAAGATGAGGAAAACCTCGGTTTCCAGAAAATAAGAATATTGCCAAGACCAAATAGCCTGGGTTCAAAACCAGATCTGTTTGATTTAATGCCTCTCTTCCTTCCCCTACTTCAAGCTGACACCTGCAGATACGTCTGTCTTGTGCTACCCAGCAAGGAAAGTCCACTTGTCCCAGAGGCAGTAAATTCCAGATTTGGGGGTTAAGGGTGGCAGTGCTAGAGTTGAGTTCACTCCCAAGGGGCTCAGAAGCTCCTCTGAAAATGTTAAAGCAACAAACATGATTGCCAGTGGGTCCACCACCAGCTTCCAAGGTGAGACCAGCCATAGCATCAGACAGGGGCCACGTCAGCCTGCGCCTTTGATGGCAGCACCTCAGATATAACGGAGTCAGAAGATTTCATGAAAATAAGTAAGTCCCTTGTCCTTACTTAGCCTAGTGTGCGGGCAGGCCATCTGATGGGAGAGTGCGCAGCGCAAACAACATCCAAAACCGTAATTATTAAACTTCTTTGCTGAGAGTTAATCTAGCCTTTCTTTCTGAGTATGCATTCAAGTGTTCAGACACTAAGCCTTAGAAATACTAATTGCTAGAGGGATTTTTTTTCCCTGCACTCAACTCTTAAAGAGAAAATGAGCCATTATCAGAAGTTTCTTCTAGAAATAACTTCCAGGGATGCCCTGAGGTCAGTTTGGATTCAGCCCAATCTTCCTACTTTCTCCACAATGGTACAATGATAATTCAAGTTCTTAATGGTGACTCTGAATCATCCTGATACTGAATCATCAATGATTAAATTATGTTCACTAAACAGCTAGTATTTTCTAAAAGAAAATAGACGAATGCATTTTAGGACGAAGTTACAGAATTCAAACCAAAACAAACCTCTGGCTTAGCCTAGGATACCAGAGCATTAAATCTACAAGACTCTACCTCCTCCCAATTGTCTATGTTAATGGATATTTTAGAAAATTCCCCTATAATCCAAGACCAGTTTAATTTATTCCTGTACACAAACAGTTTTATGGACGAAGACATTGTAATTCAGATCAATAAATGACTCGTCGAGTTTGGGCTCTAAAAGTCTAAACAGAACCCTTGCAAAAAATCGCTCATTCTTCTTTCTTGCCATAAACCGTTGGATTTTTTGCCAGAAAATATACAGCCAAAGAACACCTGTTTGCCTTCCTTAATACTCAGCCTCAGCCTGGACTATTACACAAGGAATGAGCGTTAGTCATCAAATTCATCGTAAAGACAACGAATTAGAGTTCCTAAGTCCTCATCCAACTCAACATTGAGGTGAATTTGACTGCAGACAATACATGGTCTTTCTTCTTGCTGTGAAAGTGGTCTCAGAGTCCCATGGATTCTCAGGAACAAATTCTGCTGTCTGAACTCTCCAGTTCCTCCCCCTGCCCCCACCCACGTCGTGGCAAGCCATTTTCTCCAGAACCAGAAATCAGAGCTAAAGACCTTGGCCCAGACCGCAGGTTGTGAACAAGAAAGGTGAGCCAGGGCGGAAAGCTGGTGAAATAGGTCAATTGCTTAGGCAGCAAACACAAAGGTGCAGACATTTCTGATTTTATTTTTCTCTAGTGGAATTTTTTTGGGGGAGCCTCTCACCATTGTGGCCTCTCCCGTTGCGGAGCACAGGCTCCGGACGCGCAGGCTCAGCGGCCATGGCTCATGGGCCCAGCTTCTCTGCGGCATGCGGGATCCTTCTGGACCGGGGCACGAACCCGCGTCCCCTGCATCGGCAGGCGGACTCTCAACCACTGCGCCACCAGGGAAGCCCTTTCGTGGAATTTAATTTCTATCCAACAACCTGCTGGCACTGATGGTAGAAATTTGTCCTTGGCCAACACGGGTTTTGCTCCCACCCTCCTGTCTCCACCCTCAAGCTTCAAAGGACTAGCACAGCATCAAGAAGAGGCGGCGGGTTCCCAGAGCTCACGTCTCATCATCTGTCCACCATGAAAACTACTGCTGCATCCCCACCTCAATGGCCTTGGTCATCACTTCACGCAGATCCTGCCTGAACCCTCACTGTTGGGACCCTTGGACTTCCTAGGGCAGCTGGTTCTCTCTGTCGTGTTCTCACTAATCTCAGCCTCCCACACAGTATTCTGCTGCTTCCCATTCTGCAGTGAGCATCACAGGAACACGGAATGGGGCGTCCCCGAGTCCCTCAGCTAAGGCACCTCACGGAGCTACTTCTGGTCCTCAGCTCCACGCCCCTGTCCTGGGATGAGTCCCAGACCTCTCTGAGGTTGGACATCCCAACACACCCCCTTCCCACTCCAAGAACACAGCTCAGAAGAGAGAGGTCACGCTCAGGGCTCCCTCTGAGGGCCCCACAAGTGCTACTCAATAAATTTTCTATTCAATTCACCTTAGACTGGGCCATTTTAATTTCTTCTACAGAGAAACAAACCAGGCCTAGCAAATAGTCTTCCAGATCTATCACTTAACTTTCAACCTCAGCTTTGAAACCCCAAAGAAAAACTATTAACTTGTGTTCCTCTTAATATTCCAACTCCACCAGCTCTACCTAAGCATGCTCTTGTCTCAAAAATTCAGGGAAGATTGGGCTAATTGAACATACTTAGGGAAGACGAATAAGTTACTTTCAAAATAGTATCCCTCAAAAGAATTGAGATCCAAATAGCTCAAGAAACATCAAGAAAAAAAAAATATGCCAAATCTGAGAGGGTCTCCCAAAGACTGGGATTATAGCCCAGATAGAGAATTAAACTTTTAAAGGTGAATGAAGGTAGTTTGGGATCTAAGTAGAGAGGAGCAGACCTGGGTATTTGCCAATAATTATGGACAGTGGAGACAGGAACACATCCTCTCTAAAGACTAGGATTTGAAGGAAGACCTAGATTCTAGAACACAGGATAGCCATGTTCAATGCCCAAGATAAGTGACTGGTCCAAATTTTGAATAAAAAGGTGGGGGAGGGAAAAATGAGGAATTATTTTTCAATGGGTATGAAGTTTCTGTTATGCAAATGAATAAGTTCTAGACCTCTGCCATGTAGCAGTCAACAATACGGTATTATACACTGTAAAATATGTTCGGAGGATAGATCTCATGTTAAATGTTCGTACCAAAAAAAAAAAGGAGGAGAAGAACACACAGACACAAAAGAACACAAGGAAATTTTGAAGGTGATGGGTATGTTTAGTACCTTGGTTGTGGTGATGGCATCATGAGTGTACACATATCAAGATGTACACATTAAACGTGTGGAATTTCCTGTATAAGAATTATACCTCAATAAAGCTAAAAACTTTTAAGTTAAAAATTTTTTAAACAAATTTCAAGGTGACTTCTGCCCCAAGCACATTTTTTTAAATAAATTAGTGTTACAATTCTGGTCATTCCAGCTACTGACGGCCCTTTGCCATCCAACAAATGGAAACAGAAACTCATGGAACTTGTCAATTTGCTCTTAAAACCATGGTGCCACTAATACATTAAGTTTACAAACTAAAGCGTTTTGACTCATAAAAGAGCACAGTTCTCTAACATGTCTCAGGGCCCATGGAATGGAGAAATTTCCCAGCTGGACTATGTACCTAACACAGTGTTTCCCAGCCCAGTGTATACTGCGGACCAGGAAACCATCCGGGGTCTTGGTTGCACACCTCAAAAACCAAGGAGGGAGGTTGGGATGAGGAGAGAGGAGCTTCACGGAGCTCAGCATACCTGGGCAACTGACAGGCAGAGAGGAAGGAAGGGATTAGCCATCAGATGGTGGGGGGCCATCTCCCATCACGGACCAAAATAAAAGGCTGACCAACTGAAGACCTAAACGGACAAATTAAAGCATGAAATCAATTTAAGTGAATAGGTAATTGATTTCTGTGGGGAAAGACTCCCAGTGGGAAAATTGGAAGTATTGGACTGAATAGAATTTAAACTTTTCATTGTATCTTGTAGCGCTGAGGACCGCTGTTTGCAATTATCTATTTTTTGTGGGATTGATGTCTGTCCCAACAACCAGGCTGTAATTTACATGTGGGCAGGGATGTCACCATTGTAGTCCCATACTTGGGAAAGTCGCTGGCATATATTAGACTCAATGATATTTGTTGAGTGAATAAATGAGGTTGATATCATGGTCAACGTTCGGGGCTTGGGTTTAACACCCGTAAATGTAAAGGAGACAAGCCTCTGTCAGCCTGAAGCAGGGAGCTGGAGTGAGCGCTGCATAAAGTAAGAAAACTCTAGAGCCTGCCTCACTTGTGACATGAGAACTAGATCCTTCTGGCCATCAATGCAAGGAAGCTTAACGAGAGTCCTGGTTTCCAGGGGAGCCCCACTGACCCACAAGTGTCACTCAGCTTAAAATGGAGACAGTCCTGGGTAGCACAGGACGCAAATTTGCTAACCCTTTGAGGGCCTGGAATAGGATGGGATGAGGGAGCCTGGAAAAGAGGATAACAGGAGGATAGAATCCTCCACGGACGCACGTCTGCTCTGTCACCTCTTCAAGGGCTGGTCCAGAGAGAATGTTAACATAGCCCTCCATGGAGGGACCGTCCACATAAGACGGCTGCATCTCTCGGATCCTCTCGTGCCCGTGCCTCTGGCTTTATGACCTAATGACACACCTTGTGTTTTGCAGAACGCCGAAGCAAGCTACGACTTCAGCAGCAACGACCCCTATCCTTACCCTCGATACACAGATGACTGGTTTAACAGGTAAATGGGGCCTCCTGAGGTGTCTGGGACATCAGGTGTGGGGTTTTATTTCACTCTGTTGTGTTTTTAAGGCTTAAATATCACCAGCAAAATGCTTTCAATGCCTTGCTAAATTATATGGTGATTTTTTTTCCTTCTCTAAATTCTTGATTTTTTTAATATGGCAACACTCCTCTAGAATTATCTCTTGACTATTTTGTTCTGTTGAACTAGGAATTATTTGCCATCTTATTAAAGATAAAAAGAAAATAGGAATAATAAGAAACCTTTCTCAACCCACCACAAGGTGATCGTAAACACATGGGTTTTACTTGATCTGTTGAAACTACTGCAGAGAGCTCTTTTGCCCCAGGGGTCTGTGTCTATATGTTTTTGAAAAATGTTTTTGCTGTAGCCTTATAACAGCTCGTGTAGTCCCTTTTGACAAAACAGTAAGCATAATTGGCAGAGGTTTGAGGTATTTTTTTAACTGAGGTATAATTAGTTTCAGCTGTACCACATAATGATTCCATATTTGTATATACTGCAAAAAGATCACCATTGTAAGTCTAGTTAATATCTGACACCACACATAGTCACATAAAAAAACTTTTTTCCTTGTGATGAGGACTTCTGAGATCAACTCTCTTAGCAACTTTCAAATATGCAGTACAGTATTGTTAACTCTGGGTTTGAAATACTTCTTGGCATCCTATCGTGCAACACTACCCAGTGAATGGTTCATCCAAAAGTGTGGTTTTTCTTCGGCCTGTTTTGCTACAAAACATGTAAACGCAGTCTCTTTCTTCTCCAAGTAAAATTCTTGCCTAAGTTGTTTATCACACGTAAGAAATATCAAGAAATTAAGGCACGTGGCTTGTTCAGTCAAAATTGACTCAGTTCTAAACCTAGTGCTTCCCCATTATTGATGTTTTTGAGTGAAGCTGATGAGAACGTATGAACTTCAATTAATGATATAAAAATATATTGTGTGTACAGCACTTTACTCGTTGCTTCTACTTCTCGTGACAAACTCGAGGTAGATGAAACAAATGCTGTCATCCTTAGTTTAGTGACAAGGAAACAGGCTCAGAAAAGTTGCCTGACCTCCCTGGACAAACAACCAGTAAATATCAAAGCCGACACTTGAACCCAAGCTCGATGAGTGTTTCTAAATCCAAATTGTACCCTTCTTTTATAAGCATCATCTTTATTATAAAAGACAGAAGGCATGATGACCAGAGAGCGGCCAGGGATGGGTCCTCACTGGACCAGGTAGCTTAGACTCTGTTCCTACAGTTAGCAAGTTGACCAGAGACTGAGTGGGGCACACACAGAGCACACAGGGCTTGGTAATTACAGAAAATGCAGAAAAGAATAAAGGGGAAAACACAATTCGAATTTGTAACATTTTTAAAAGATCATCGCTAATATCCAAGAGCACAGTTCACTCTCTATCAACGTCATCTGCAGCTTTAAAATCGTCATGCAGGATTTGGAAGTGTGCGTTTAGGGGGTGAGGGTGTATAAAAAAGGCCAGAGAACTTTTGACTTGAAGTGTCTCTTACTCACCTAGATCCTTGCATACCCTTAGCTGATAAACCATTTTCAGACACAGGGATGTGAAGTCATCAAATAGAAGTCACTAAGCCAGGGGCGAGGCATAATTATTAACAGCAGCCTGGAACCTTGTGCTGAGAAGGACAATGAGGGTGGCCATGGCTTCAGCACCATCGGTCACCAGCTGTCCACACGCTATCAAAAAGGGCAGTAGCAACACGCGTGCCAGCTACTAGCTTTCTCTCTGCAGCTAGTAGGCACTAAATTCATCTTCAATGGATGGACCCAGGCACAAAAATATAACCAACAGAATGGTTCCCCCATCCCATTTTCTGAACCCAAACACAACCCCCCACAAGTAAGTTTCCCTGTGTGATGAGCTGTAAGAATATTCTTTAAACAAAAACAAAAGCAAAAATGGAGATGTCCTCTATCTTAAATAATTTCATTTACAAACTTGTTCTTGAAAGTTCAATTTTAAACTGGCTAAAATCCTCTAGGACTAATGAGCGCTTAGGGCAATAAAATTCTTTTTTTAAAAAAATTTATTTAACTTATTTATTTTTGGCTGCATTGGGTCTTCATTGCTGCGCGTGGGCTTTCTCTAGTTGCGGCGAGCAGGAAATACTCTTCGTTGCGGTACGTGGGCTTCTCATTGCAGTGGCTTCTCTTGTTGCGGAGCACGGGCTCTAGGCGCGAGGGCTCAGTAGTTGTGGCACGAGGGCTTCGTTGCTCCGTGGCTTGTGGGATCTTCCTGCACCAGGGCCCAAACCCGTGTTCCCTGCATTGGCAGGCAGATTCTTAACCACTGTGCCACCAGGGAAGCCCAGGGCACTAAAATTCTTCATTGCCGGAGGTAGAATCCCCAAGTGTCCAACTGCCTGAGACACAGTCATCGTGAGTCAGGCAAGTATGATCCTTGCCTCTTAAGGAACCAATGACTCAAGACACAGTGGCCGCTTTGACCCATAAGTGGGGTTTTTCACAATTATCAAGTCATTTTCAAAGATCCTCATGCATCATGGCTTGACTGGACGGTACCACGGTTCAATTCACGGCCTCTCGAAACAAAACGACTGTTGTAAGTGATTATGAGAGGAAGGCGGGTCAAAGTTCAGGCCACAGTCCTGGGAGGATCTGTGGTCCGAAGAGTCGTGTCTGTCCTGGAGGTGGTCCCTGCTTGGCACAAAGCGAATTTGAAGATAGCACCGTTCCCTTGAGTGTAAGATAAGTTTATTAAAAATTCCCTCTTGGATGAATATTATGCCTAGTATTTCTCTCAGTATAACTAGGGGCTTGTAGAGGAAGGAAAGAGAATAAAGGGGGGTTTAAAGGAAATCTAATTGGCTGTGAGTTAATAATTGTTAAAGCTGGATGATGGTTACACGAGATTTCACTCTACTTTTGTCTATTCTGATATTTTCTATAACAAAAAGTAAATTTTAAAAGCATAGGACGTAAAAAGAGATAACCAGAACTGGGCCTTTAGCTTGGTCCTCATGAAATGATTCATTTTGGTGGTTAAGCTTCTGAGGAGCTTGCAGCGTCCCATGAGGAGGTGACAGCAGCCCGAATCACTACAGTGCTAAGTGTAGCTAGGGCTGAAATCATACAAGGAAAGCGAACACCTATTAATTACTATGTTTAAGGCACTGTTTTAGTGCTTTGCGTGTATTAATTCTCAATCTAACCCTCTGAAATAGGTGTGAACATTATTATCTCTATTTTGTAAACCGAAGCACAGAAAGATTAAGTAATGTGTGCAAGGTCACACAGTTAACAAGTGGTGGAGACAGGATTTGACACCAGTGAGGGGCCGTTACAAGCACGGCCTCATAATAAAGTGCTTTGGAGAGAGAGCGTGGAGAAATGCAAAGTTATCTCTGGCTGGGGAAACTGGGACAGGTTTCCTTGAAGATGTGGCATTTGGTCCGGGATTTGAATGAAGGTACTAGGTAGAGTTGGGAGGGGAGGGGAGTGTATTCTGGGGTGAGGGTACAATTTAGGCAAAGAAGCAGAGGCAGGAGGTACAGATGTGTTCAGGAGGTGTCCTGGATAACTGGTCCTGGAGTTAGAGACTGGTGCAGAAGGCAGCAATCTGAGAAGGCCTCATGGAGGAGGTGAGCATGAAAGGTTTGGACAGGTTGCTAGGAGAAGAGAGGAGAGATCTTGTGACTGGGTCGGAAACTGGGCGTGGGGCCTAGACAAGGACGATTCTCCCATTGCACTCTAGGAATGCCGCTGCCCAGAAGCTCTGAGAGCCTTGAGCACTTGCCCTTGGCTGGAGCAGGGTTTACTGCCCAGGCAGTCTCAGCCTCCAGCCTGCCAGTTTCTTCAGGTGTTCTCTTCTGGCCTTGGGCACCAGTCCCAACTCCCCCATCTTTGCTCAGCAGACTCGGGGCTCTTGGATAAGCTAGTTTCGGCACCGAAACTCCAATGAAGGGCTCCCCGAAGCTGACCAGCAGTGGGCTTGCTGCTGCTCTAGCCACACTACCTGCCACACAGGCCAGTTAGAACGCAGAGGCAATTCCTGCCCAGAAAAGGCCACGCTCTCCATCATTGGCTTCTCACTGCTGTGGAAAGTAGAAAATAAAACACTCTACCAGGGGCGCTCTCAAGAGCAAGCAAGGAGGACGTTCCCCTTGGTTGGGAAACTGAGTTTAATAGCCACGTGTCTCCCCTGGGCTTTCCTCACACTTTAAACCATCATATCTCCTCTCTGTGCTTATAGGTTAACTTGTTTTCCTTCACGTGTACGTTTCTTTAAGAACATACTTAAAACTCCAAGCCAAGGACTCCTCATGAAGGCAAACTTCATACATATGCAGAACAGCTTTTAGGGGACCTGTCTACTAGAATTCCTCGCCCTGTGCCTCATTTGATTTTGTAGGATTATTCCTTTTTCAGCAGAGCAAGTGTATTTTTTCTACTGTGAACCATTTGATAATTGTATGTGGTATCTGTGCTCCGGGTATGTATTAGAAACACAGTTGAGAAATTTGGAAAAGGAGTGTAATTTCCTCCTAGCTTGCAATCAGAGAAATACAGACGACCAAGCAAAATAATAACGGCCACAGTAGCAACAATAACCCAGACTGCAAAAAGATAGAAAATAATACATATTTAATAAGCATCAATAATATGCAGCACAGCTGTAACTGATTTGCTATGAGGTATCAGGATCTAGTGTCACATTTTTTTCTGGCATTCAATAAATATTGATTGGCTGGTTGATGGATGGGTGGCATACTTTCTCAGCCATGCCAAGATGTTGAGTGCCCTTGACATCTGTCCATTTCAGAGCTGCCTGCTTCTCCCAAGGTCTGCAGCTCACACTTTGTCAATAATCTTGCAGCCTTGCTGGGTTTTAGGTCAATGTTTGGTGATGCACTGCAGATCTGTATTCCATTGCTGTGCTGCTGTCCATAACAATCTCTCTTGCATAGCATTTCTTTGACAGGCATACACCACTGAAATGTCATCCCCACCGTCGGCAATATTTACGGAGCATCACAGGGTGCAACATGCTCTATCTATTACGCCCTAAAGAGTAAGAGATTCTGGATTAGATGCGATTCCTGGTCACAAAAAGTTTACTATAAATTCAGGAAGAGAGAAGACATTTATTATTCAAGCAACCAAAATGAAGGGAAATATGGATAAATGGATACCAAGGACCGTCTGTCTCTATGTGGGCACGTTTGATTGATAGCATTAGTTAAACCTTCAAATAAGAACGATTTTCAGTGATTAACTTTTTTTAATTAAAAGTCATATTTCATTCTGAAGAACCCAATAAACAGGCCTAAAAAGAATATGGGGGGGAAATTGCTCTCTCTGGTTGGTTATTAGCACAGTGATGGAAACCAATACTTTACCCTGGGGACACGTAATGGCTTAGAAATAGACAAACATCTTTCCCTTCTGTCTTTACGGACTAATTCTGAAATTGCCTCCTGAATAACAAAATCCAAACTGCCTTCAAAGACCTAATCTAAGTTTTCTTTCATGTGAGCGTTGAGACTACCTCCTAAGCCGATACCAGCTCAAAGGTTGCTCTTTGCAATCAACCCCCTCTCTCTAGCCAATCCAGAGTACAGTGAAATCCAAGAGAGTTTAATTTTGTGAGCTCTTCTGAGCCACTGGAGAAATACCACAAAGTTGTGAGTTTTTTAAAAAATTTCTAGTCCGCTACCTGGATGACACAAGTTTTCATTATTTAAAATTTCCCCTTCAGCTAAAAGAAATAGACGTAACACAGATTTGGGGTTGTGGAGAGAATCATACAGATGGCAAAAGAAATATCTGTATGTTGGTATAATCATTTCTACTTTGGAAACTAATGTTTGCCATATGGGGGGATTTTATGGTCCTCAGGTGGTAATTATTCTTTTCTTAAGAGACAAAAATACAGTAGATTATAATGGACAAAGGTCCATATATTGATCGCTTGGTATGGAGTAAGTGATCCCTGAATCAGTTTCCCCTATCTGTAAAATGGAACTAAAGCTCCACCTTGGAGGTTTGCATGACAGACTAGAGGGACAGAACATGGACAATGGCTCTGGGGATTTTTATGAGCCAGGCCTGGAAGCAGCATACATCCTGTCACACACATAACATCGGCTGAAATTCAGTCACTTGGCCACATGCACGTGTCGGGGAGGCTGGGAAATGGAGCCTAACCGGATCCCAGGAAGAAAAGAAAATGAGCTTGGTTACCAGTTAGTATGTTCTGTCACCACCAAAAATCACGTGGCAAAGACAGTCCATGTTGTAGAAGAAAACCTAAGCCAATGACCCTAACCAGTGAGTGAGCCAAAGAACCAGTGGAAGTTGGTTAAACCACTAAGTTACTTTTTGAATTAGTCAGGATTCTGCAGAGAAAAAGAACAAATCAGATATGTATATAAAAAGAAAGAGATTTGTTTATGGGGTCTGGCAAGTCCAAAATCTGCAGGGTGGGCTGGCAGGCTGGAGACCCAGGAGAGACGAGCTGGAGTCCAAAGGCAGTGCTGGAGGATTTTCTCTTACCCAGAGAAGGCTGGTCTTTTTGTTCTATTCAGACCTTCAACGGATTGGATGAGGCCCACCCACACTATGGAGGACAATCTGCTTTACTCAGAGTCCACCAATTTAAATGTGAACCTCATCCAAAAAACACCTTCACAGGAACACCCAAAATAATGCTTAATCAAATATCTGAGCACACCATGTCCCAGCCAAACTGACACATGAATTTAACCATCACACTTTCTATCTGCACATTTCTGAGCATCAGGAATACATGATATATTTTTTTAAGATTTTATTTTTTTATTTGTTATCTATTTTATACATATTAGTGTATATATGTCAGTCCCAATCTCCCAATTCATCCCACCACCACCACTGCCCGCCCCTTTGCCACTTTCCCCCCTTGGTGTCCATATGTTTGTTCTCTACATCTGTGTCTCTATTTCTGCTTTGCAAACCAGTTCATCTGTACCATTTTTCTAGATTCCAAATATATGCATTAATATACTATATTTGTTTTTCCTTTTCTGACTTACTTCATTCTGTATGACAGTCTCTAGGTCCATCCACGTCTCTGCAAATGACCCAATTTCATTCCTTTTTGTGGCTGAGTAATATTCCATTGTGTATATGTACCACCTCTTCTTTATCCATTAGTCTGTCGATGGGCATTTACGTTGCTTCCATGACCTGGCTATTGTAAATAGTGTTGTCATGAGCATTGTGGTGCATGACTCTTTTTGAATTATGGTTTTCTCTGGGTATATGCCCAGTAGTGGGATTGCTGCGTCATACGGTAGTTCTGTTTATAGATTTTTTAAGGAACCTCCATACTGTTCTCCATAGTGGCTGTATCAATTTACATTCCCACTAACAGTGCAGGAGGGTTCCCTTTTCTCCACACCCTCTCCAGCATTTGTTGTTTGTAGATCTTCTGATGATGCCCATTCTAACCGGTGTGAGGTGATACTTCATTGTAGTTTTGATTTGCATTTCTCTAATAATTAATGATACTGAGCAGATTTTCATGGGCCTCTTGGCCATCTGTATGTCTTCTTTGGAAAAATGTCTATTTAGGCCTTCTGCCCATTTTTTGATTGGGTTGCCTGTTTTTTTAATATTGAGCTGCATGAGCTGTTTATATATTTTAGAGATTAATCCTTTGTCTGTAAATTCCTTTGCAAATATTTTCTCCCATTCTGAGGGTTGTCTTTTCATCTTGTTTATAAAGGTCATGCTTAAGAACAGAGTTCAGAAACAGCAAACCTGTATCTGAATTCTGGTTTTGCCTCTGAACTGAGAAGTGACTTAGTACCCTGATGCTCAACTCCCTCTTCTTTAAAATGGGGATAATGATAGTTGTGAGAATTAAATAAAACAAAGCCTGCGGCACTCTCGGCATGGTGCCCACCCACGGTGGGTGTCAGTAAATGAGAGGTGCTGTATGCATGCTGCCCCGTCCATCTCTCCCTGAATGGAGTCACATAGAAATGCATGCTTTGGCTGGAAAGGGCAAGAAGGGTGGCGAGTCACTCTAGTGAAAGGTCAGCAATGTGGAAGAAGGGGCACAGTCTCTCTGGAGATGTGCCCCCTCCCCGAGTCAGAGCAGGTCCTCAGGATTTTCTCAGCCATCTCAGCAGCCACCACGGCTGTAGGGAAGCCCCAGTGCAGCCATCATCAGGGTCCAGGCTTAAACCCCACCCTGCACAGGTTAACCTGGGATTGTCCCTCCAGCCTTGCTTGTCCAGAGTATCAGTTATCTATTGCCAAGTAATGCCACATAAAAAATCATCCCAGAAGTAGTAGCTTAAAGCAATAAGCACTGATATCGCTCACAAGTCTGTAGGTCAGCTGGACAGTTCTGTTGATCTGGCTCGCCCCTGCATCCAGGGTTGGTTTGCAGGGAGGCTGGGGGCTAGCTGGCTTAGGGTGTCCTCTCTCACATGTCTGGGGGACAGCTGGCTGTCAGCTTGGGTGACGGGCATGAGGGGTTACAGTCTCTCACCATCCAATGGGCCAGCCTGGGCTTGTCCACGTGGCACCAGGGCAGTTGCAGGAGAAAGAGCAGCTGTGGTCCTCTTGAGGGCCAGGCCCATCACATTCTTTTGTCCAAAACAAGTCACCAGGCCAGCCAGACTCAAGGTAGGGGAACTGTGCTTCCCCTCTTCATGAAGCAGCTAGAAAATCACACTGCCAAGAGCACAGGCCCAGGGGAACAGTAGATCGAGGCCGTTCTGGCCACATGATACCCCTGACTCCTGTCACTTGCCCCCGGTGACCTTTGTCAGAAGGAGGCCATTAATTAGTTAAAGCACAAATTTATGGGCTTGGTTCTGTAGAACCAGAGAGTACTCACTAACCCTCGTCAGCGGTTCAGGTCTTCCAGGTCTTCCTCGTCAGGTCTTCCAGGGGCCAGACGATGGGTCCACGCAAGTGTTGGATCCAAAAACCAGTCTTCTTGCCCTTCCTGTGGAGCACTGTTCAGTAATCTATCTTTTAAATTACTTTTGTTCTGAATACGTTGAAGACGTTTGAAAAGATTATAACTTACTCAGATTTTGTTAGATAACATCTTTTTTTGCCAAATCCCACTCTTTTGTGAGCTAATCAGACTTCTCACCTGGACTGTGTTATTCAATCAGCCAATCAATAAACACTTACTGAATTTCAAAAAAAAAAAAAAAAGGGAGGCCAATCAAGCCACCGAGCTTTGTCCCTCCTCCCCACACCCACAGCGATTTCTACTTCTGACAGACTCGTGTTTTACTCTAGAGACAAAGGGGAGCTACTGAATGTTCTTGGGAGAGCAAAGGGGCCAGATGAATATGGACTTGGAAAAGGATTCTCCTGATATTCAGAAGAGCAAGCTCGTTCTCTGAGATGATCAGGAAAACAGGACTGAAGGGAAGGCACTCAAGGCCGTGGCGACGGAGCCGACAGAGGCCCAGGGGTGCGAAGAGGCCTGGTGTCACCAACAATTACAGGGAGCCACTACCCGCTTATAATTAGTGTCGCCTAATTTAGCAATGAAGTGTTTTTTCCCATATGTTCCTCTGGAGGGACCACGACAGTCATCTCCCCACTTAAAGGCCCAAATTAAGGATATGGAAGCATTCAGTGTCTTTAATCTGCTTAAGGAAGTTCGCACGATTTTGTCCTCCAGCCTTTCGTGAGCAGTTTTAGGGCAGAGAAGGTCTGTCACTGGGTGGGAGGGTGATGGGGGGTCCAGTAGCTGACCCTGGGTCTCAGACCTGGCCCAGATCCTCGGATACTCAGCTTTGACATCTGTGAAATGGAGCAGTACCTACTCCCGCGAGGGGTAAAGGGGGTGCGACAAGAAAAGCACTGACTGTGGTCCCTGGTGAGGAACGACTGCCGCGTCCACAGCAGGTGCTGTTGGCCCTCCTCGCTCCTCAGAGCAGGGCCCCCCCTCCACCAGCATAATGTGTGCTTCACAGATGTCGGTCAAAGCATCGACTGTTCCAGGCAAGGCCTCGGAAAGGAGAGCCTGGCAGGGCTGATTATTAAATAAGAAGGAAATTAGTGCTCACTCGAATTAGAGGTGGCACTGCTTTTTAAACTTTTCTTCACATATTTATTTTGGGCTTCCCTGGTGGCGCAGCGGTTGAGAGTCCGCCTGCCGGTGCAGGGGACGCGGGTTCGTGCCCCGGTCCGGGAAGATCCCACATGCCGCGGAGCGGCTGGGCCCGTGAGCCATGGCCGCTGAGCCTGCGCGTCCGGAGCCTGTGCTTCGCAACGGGAGAGGCCACAGCAGTGAGAGGCCCGTATACCGAAAAGAAAAATAAAAAATCAAACAAATATTTGTTCAGCATGAACCAAACAGCAAGGGAGCCAGCCAAATTTAATCAGTGTCCGCACAAGTTCCATTTTTAAATATATATGTGTGTATATATAAAGTATATGCATGTCCTCTTAATATGGCATGTGTTTTATATATTTAAATATCTAATATGTGGATTATATATAATGTGTAAGTATATATGCATATGAATATAGAAGTATATAATTACAAATACATAAGTAGATATAAGTACAACTATATACTTGAATATATACATTTAAAGTCTACATACGAATCAATATAAAATGTGTATGTTTCACTTTATATAGATACATGGGTGTACACTTCCATGCTGTTTTTCAGAATTTTATTTACCATTTTCTTCAGCACTGAGAATAAGATGGGGGCCATGAAGTCCACGTCCATGGTAGCTTCTCCCATCAAGTTGAACCATAACTAAGTCCCTTCTCAAAAATCTCCCATGAGATCTACCAAAAACTTACAGGCAAGAAGACAGGGGTTTACTCAGTCAGCACGTGGGGTCTTCACAGAGCTTCCACCACAGGGCTGACCTCTGCAGTCACGACGAGGTCTCCTCAGACACCACATACAGATTTCATTCTTGTTCCAAAGGGAATTTTGCGTCTGTGAGATGTGTAGCCTTCATGGAGGCAGGATTCCCTTTTGCTCACATATAGAGAGAAAATATGTGCGTATATTTTCAGTCCTCCGATGTGATTTTTTAACGGCGGGTGTGAGATTTGCTTGCCCTGAGAGAATGTGGCAAAGCGTCTACACTGCAGAAATCAGGACTTCTTGGGCTACGCAGCCAATAAGTCCCCTTCCCCACATCCCTTCCTGCACCCGCTGTGTGAATAGTGAGGGGGAAGCCAGCCCTCACCACCGTCCCTCTGCAGGCCAAGCTGACACTTTTGCAGCCGACTTCATATTTAGCTGCTTCATGGGCCATTAGGATGGACTTCCAGGTTGGGGCTGGCCATTTCCAGTGATGTATACATTGGACCGCTCCTCCTCTTGAATGCTGTTTGGGGTTAAAACACGGCATTCTGATTGACTTCAAGCTTATGCGGGGTTCAGTTCCCCGTTGCCGTTTAACAAACGCCCCGAAACCTAGTGGCTTAAAAGAGAACATCTACTAGCTCACAGTCCTGCAACTTGGGTGGGCACCTGTCTCTCTCCATGTGCTGCTGACGGGGTAACCCGTCTGGGTCTGGGGGAGGGAGGCCTCCAGGGGCCTCACCTGAGGTATGTTGGAACAGTGGGGGCTGCCCGGCTGCACTCCCCACGTGGCCTCAGCTGTAGCCCAAGCTCCTCTGTACGGACCCTGGCCCAGAGGATAGAGGGCATCCTCCCGCTGCCTCCCATGGGTCCAAGCCAGCCACCAGGCTGGCCCAGTTCAAGGGGAGAGCTGTTTGGATTCCTTTGGTGTAACAGAAAAGGGAGCAAAAGGGAAAAAGTTAATGAAATTCCAGTGTCTATTGCAGAGAACATTCTAGAACATAAGCCCTGAGAAGGCCTTGCTAGGAATTGTAAGGCCGGCAAACTTCAGAAAGATTATCTAATAGATGCCTGGGATTCTTAATCTGGTCGGTCTCAAAATTTCTGTGGACCCCTCGAAATTGAATGCAGACAGTTGCCAGTGTGGGTTTATTTGGTTCCAGAGCAAGGTGGGGGATTTGTAGCATTCAGTATGTCCTCAAGGAGGCTATAATCCAAAAAGGTAAATAACTTTCATCCCACAACTGGCAGGCAGCATTCATCCCCTGCCTGTGGACAGAACCAGCCTTGAAAATAAACACCAGCCCACAATTCTAGCGTTTCAAAAAAAAAAAAATCAGCTGTTTCGACCAGCACCAACCTGTTTTAGATTGTCTCCTTTTCACAGAAAGCCTATAACTGTTTTCCGCAGTAAGACACTTCCAATTTTAAAGTAAAGATCACCTCTCAAGGTTGAAAATGTTCTGAGAAGACTCTTCACGGTAGAAACAAGCCAAGGTCAGGAAGAGCAGCTGGGAATTGGAAGGGGTCGAAAGGAGAGACACAGATGGAAAATCCAGGGGCCTGGGTGGGCTCCGGGCTAACTGAACCATTGAAAAGAACCATAGATAGAATTTAAGGGATCTTCTCCAAGTCGTTTGACCCTGTATCTGACTTGTCTTTACTGTTCTCTGCAGCCATGGGACCCGATGTGCCGGGGAAGTTTCTGCAGTCGCCAACAACAACATCTGCGGGGTCGGAGTGGCCTACGGCTCCAAGGTCGCAGGTAGGCTGTGGCTGCCAAACAATCCCAGGAGGCATCACACTCGGGTCTCGGGCCTGGCCACTGCGTGGCAAAGATTCCCAGTGGAGCAGGCGAGCGGGGACTGGTACACTTAGCAAGAGTGAAAAACATTTATTTAACTTAACCTATATGGCAAGATCAATAAACTTTAAAAAGTTTTAAGGTGCACAGATCATGAGCACATAGGTCAATGAAGTTTCACAAACTGACCACATCCACGTAACCATCAAGAAACAAAACACAACCAGCACCCCAAAGCCCTCGTGTCCCCTCCCAGTTACTGCCTATCCACACAAGAACAGTCACGACCCTGATTTCTAACAGCAAATGTCAGTTATTCCCAGTTTTTAAACTTTATATAAATGGAATTGTACTGTCTGTACTCTTTGTGTGTCAGTATCCATAACATCTTTTTTTTTATTGGAGTAGAGTTGATTTACAATGTTGTGTTAGTTTCTGGTGTACAGCAAAGTAATTCAGTTATACATTTATGTGTGTGTGTGTGTGTGTGTGTGTGTGTGTGTGTGTGTGTATAGATATTCCTTTTCATATTCTTTTCCATTATGGTTTATCACAGGATATTGAATATAGTTCCCTGTGCTGTATAGTAGGACCTTGTTGTTTATCTATTCTATATATACTAGTTTGCATCTGCTAATCTCAAACTCCCAATCCAACACTCCCTCACCTGCCCTCCCCCTTGGCAACCACAAGTCTGTTCTCTATGTCTGTGAGTCTGTTTCCACTTCTTCGATAAGTTCATTTGTGTCATATTTTAGATTCCACATATAAGTGATATCATATGGTATTTGTCTCTCTTTCTGACTTACTTCACTTAGTATAATACTCTCCAGGTCCATCCATGTTACTGCAAATGGCATTATTTCATTCTTTTCATGGCTGAGTAGTATTCCATTGTATGTATGTACCACATCTTCTTTATCCATTCATCTGTCGATGGACATTTAGGTTGCTTCCATGTCTTGGCTATTGTGAATAGTGCTGCTATGAACGTAGGGGTGCACATGTCTTTTCAAATTCCAGTTTTGTCTGGACATGTGCCCAGGAGTGGGATTTCTGGTTCATACGGCAACTCTATTTTTAGTTTTCTGAGGAACGTCCATACTGTTTCCATGATGGCTGCACCAATTTACATTCCCACCAACAGTTAAGGGAGTTCCCTATCTTTTCGAATTATAATTTTGTCCAAGTAACCATAGCATTTTAATAGGAATCAAATAAGGACGGTAGAATATAAGGAGGTGTGTATAGATTATTGTAAACATACTCAGAACTCTTCCAAATGTTTTTGGTGGGGTTTTTTGTAAGTTTGTTTGTTTGCACAGTGCCTCTCATCTTTAAGGGAAAATATTCTACCTAGAACCTTTTTATTAAGTTCCATGGGAAACATTTAACAAATTCCTCTATATGGGCCTTTAGAAAGAAGGGTGGCTGGTCACCAGAAATTTAGAAACCAACACCTCCCCCCACCAAAAAAAATAGAGAGAGACAGAAAGGGAGAGAGAAAATGAGAGAAAGGGGTTCATAAGCTTCCAACAAGTTGCTGGAGAATGGAGTGGCTCCTGGCTTATTCCAAGTTTTGCATCAAATTTGGTTCTTAATTTATTCAGGCTGAGTCATCCAACCTTGCTTTTTTTTTTTTTTACAACTGTCTTGATATTTTTTTCCTGGTGATTTAATAGAACCATAAACATACTTTGTGCTGACACTTGCATTTCCAGGAACCTAAATAAAGCAAGAGCAACCTATACAAACCCACCATTAACCTCTTTCAACACTGTCTGCTAAGAGGTTTGCCTGAGCTGGGTGCTGAATTCCTCAAACGAATACATCCAGAGGGTTCTGAAATGTAACTGGGGCGGCTTTGCCCCTTGGCTTTCATCTCTCTGTATTCTGTGTGCCTCCAAAATGCTGGCATCAGAATGTCAGAAGGCATTATGAGCTCAGGGGAAAGAATATCACCTGGTTAATATTTTACAAACCAGGCTCACACTCCAGGTGCTATCTGAGTGGGGGGGTTCCCTGTTCGCAGGGCAGAGTAGAGGCAACTGAAAATGTCAAACGTGGATTTCTCATTCACAATGACGGTCTTCAAAAGAGTTTTGAAGTTTCTGCATGCCCAAAGTAACTGGATTTTTGAACAAGGGATCCTCAGAACAAGTGCCTGCAACAATGAAGAGTTGGGATTAGCTCATGGCAATTGGAGGTCCGCTGGGGTCTTTTTCTCCATCTGCTTCTTTTTCTCTCTTGTAATTTGCACTCTGAAAACATCTAAGCTGCTTATCAAATGTACCTGATTCTCCTGCTCTCTTTGAATTCCCTAAAAGCAAACCTGAAGCAAGGATCTGGGTGCAAGGAGTTTCTTTGGAAGGTGACCCTGGGAAGCCAGTGAGGGAAAGAGAGGGAAAGATGGTGGGAAGAGAGACCAACAGAGGATGTGTAGATGAGCTGGGGCTCCCTAACTGGAGCTCTGGGGGGCTCTTGCCCCCCGAGGGGAGGAGGCTGGGAGTTTATCCACCAACTCCCATCCCTCATCGGTGGGTGGGGTCGGGTGGGGGTCGGGACCTCAGCCTCGAGCACCTGGGCTGTCCCGCCTGCAGCTCCACCCGCAAGGCAGAGGACACGCCCCAGGCAAGCCCCTCGTTCGGATGGGCAGATCCAGGCAGAGTGACAGCCTCTGACTCGCCCCTGATGCCAAAGGCGAGCGGATGCAGCCCGGTACCTCAAAGACACGACCCGACCCGTGTCCGTGAACCCCGATAGCTCACAGGTCTCAAGGCAAGGCTCTGAGGATCCAGGAGCCCAGCCCAGAGCCGGGGGTGAGGCAGGCCCAGCCCCACAGAGGCTCTGAGCAAAGGGGCCGCCTTCTTGCGCTCCTTTAACCCCAGCTTGGTTCCTCTGTAGCCACTCTTACGGGTCCTAAGCGCTCAGGGGCAGGAAGGTCCAGTCCCCACCCTGTGCCCGGCAGGACATCCAGTGACTCAGGGCTCCCCCGGGGGAGCGAAAGGAATTCTTCCTGAGAAAGCCCTGGAGAGGCACTCAGGAATCGCAACAGAAGCAGAATTCTACCTTACAGATTTGGGGGGAACATTTTGTTCATTCTGGCTGGTAATTTCAAAAGTTGGCTGATTTTCCTCATTCTACTAATAAATGGGCTATACTCTCCGGAGAATCTTTCCTTTCCCGAGCTTTCTGAGCTGGGGAGGTCTGGAGCGCCATCTGGTGGCCGACCCATATCACTGCTCGTCTCAAGGTGTTCAGTCACAGGGTAGGGAGGCGATGTCCCAACTGCCCCCTGGATCCCGGGTCTCTTGTCTTCAAAAAAAGGCTAAAGTTAAGGTGCTGCAGAATCTCAGTCCAGAAAAAGAAAGGAAAGTGGAGACGATATGATAAAATGAGTCCTCTGAAGGGAAAAAGGAAAAAAATCATTGAGCATCTCTTCATCGGCCCGTGAGCCTTTTGGGTTTCTCTTCTACTCATACACTTTCTCATTTCTCCATGGAGGTTCCTGTCTTTATCCTGTTAATTTGCACATGTTCTTGGTATGTCCCACATATTAGCCCCTGATCAGTTTTAATCAGCGCAAGGATCTTCTCCCAAACTTTCACATGAGGCCATTAGTCCAAATGGATTCCACCTCTGTATGTCATGCCAGCTGGGGATCAAGTTTTATTTTTCTCCAAATAGTGAGCAAACATCCCCAATACCATCTATTTAATAATCCATCCCGTCCCTTTGATTTGTGGTACCACCTTCATTGTATATTAAGTTCCCATACACATGTGGTTAGTCTCTGTGTAAATATAATTTAGAGGAAACTTCCTAGCAACTGTGAGTCAGGAAGTGTAGCCACACTCCTTCCTCTACTGGGCCTTTGTATGTGCTCTCCCTCTGCCCAGAACACCTGCCCCCTACGGCCCACCTGGCCACAACCTCTTCATCCTGCAGCAAGCGGGTCCCCATGGCATCCTCCAACATCATTGCCCAGGCCAGTCCCCACCCACAGATAAAGATGCTGAATCTTCTCTTCCCAGCACTAATACTGTCAGTTATCACAAATTCTTGTGCCTGGTTCTTTGATCAGTATCATTCTCCGCAGGCAGACAACAGTGTCCACAGAGACAGGAGCCATGTCTGTTTTCTCTCACCTTCGCACCCACAGCAGGGTCTGGCACACAGAGGATGCTCAAACTCTATTTGCTGAGTGACAGAAAGCAAGGAAGGAATAAAGAGAAGGAAGCGGCTGTGGATAAACCCATGATAATCAGTAGAGATTAATCACTGAATAAAAGAATCGGTGGATGAATGGAGTTAAGGGATTAAGGGCATAAAGATCTAAGGACCCAAAGCTGATGGAATTTCTACCAGGTATCTCCCCTTCTACCAGCACCGTCTCACCTTTGCTACTTTATCCCATTCAAATTAGTTCCAAAGAGAACTGGGCCTTCTCATAACCCACTTCCCCTCCCCAGCAAGGGCACACTGGGAATGTCCATCAGCAGTGAAGACAGGCAGGGGACCCCTTTGCATCAAAACCCTGGGCCACTCCAGGCTAACGAGCATCACGGCCATCCATCCACTGTGTGTCATCTGGATGCTGGAAATAGAGCGTGTGAATTCCCAGCGGCTCACCTTTTCCATTTACTTGTCAGAATCGCAAAATCTTGGGCCCCAAAGAGGGTCTAAAGTTCCCTGAGTCCGAACACCCACTGACACTTGCATGATGATAACAACAATAACAGTAGCAATAATAATAATAACATATTGTCTCTTCCAGTGTGTCTGGCACGATGCAAAACCCTTAACTCAACCCTCTTTACAGTTTTATCATACATTATTATATATTTTATAAAGAGAACATTTATTATATATTATTATCCCTCTTTTACAGAGAACGAAACTGAACATGGGGCCACACAGCGAGTAAATTGTAAAACAATTTAGTATCCAGCGCAGCCTGGGTCCCTGCACTAAAACATTTGAAGAGCTTCTCTCTCTTTTTTTTTTAAATTAATTAATTAATTAATTTTTGGTTGCGTTGGGTCTTCGTTGCTGTGCGTGGGCTCTCTCTAGTTGCGGTGAGCGGGGGCTACTCTGTTGTAGTGTGCAGGCTTCTCACTGCGGTGGCTTCTCTTATTGCGGAGCATGGGCTCTGGGCATGCAGGCTTCAGAAGCTGTGGCACGCAGGCTCAGTAGTCGTGGCGCACGGGTTTAGTTGCTCTGTGGCACGTGGGATCTTCCCGGACCAGGGCTTGAAACTGTGTCCGCTGCCCTGGCAGGCAGATTTTTAACCACTGTGCCACCAGGGAAGTCCCGAACAGCTTCTCTTTTCCTGCTCTCCTGATGTAGCCTGGACCCAGCCTGGAACGGCACGCCTCCAGTGACGGGAAACTCACTCCCTCACAACAAAGTCTGTTCTGCCTTTGGACATGGGTAACTCTAGAAACTTCTTCCTTAAGATGAGCTCTCTCTTTAACTTCTGTTACCTGTTTCCATGAGCACAGCTGTTACCACTTCTTCTAGCTAACACATGGCAAGGAGAGAGCATTTACTCCCAAAGAGTAAATGCTCTGTAACACGCGGACCGGTACATCCGGGCTGTCCCAAAGTCTTGGTGCTGTCTCAAAGCTTTAATAACTTCAAAACTTTTTTGAAAGTTTAATTACTTACATTTCCTTATCCACTTATTTATACGTTTTGAAGAGAAAGGTTAATTTCCATTTTTTATTTTAAACATGACTTTATTAAAGTAACTCTTTAAGACAACCTAATTCTTTTCTTAGTTTTAATTTTTAAATCAATGTTTGGCATCTTTAGCCAAAAGGGACTGAGGCAAAAAATCGAAATTGACAGTGTATTATTCAAAATTCACAAAACCAAATAAATGGACAACCAATATAAATAACGAACCCTTCAAATGATGTTTCTTGCAAGTTTGTCAGATTTATACCTCTGAGAGTATGAAAAAGGCTCGAAATGCATCATGCCTTTTGGGAGATGCTATCTCTAGCCTTCAGCCCCTTCCAGGACTCAGGAGTTGCAGCTGGGTGCCCACCATGTGCCGGTCCTGCTGGGGGGCAGGGATGCAGCAGTGAGCCAGCAGACAAGACACCTGCCCTCACACAGCTTCGAGTCTAAAGGGAGACCTAGACAAGGAGCAAACAAACACGACAATATCCGATCATGATTGCCGGTTGCCGGGGCACAGCAAGTGACTTGAGGGCAGGTCCTACAGCATCACCCCTGGGCGTCTGCAAAGCCCCTCAGAGCAGCCCCAGGCTGGGGCCAAGCCAGGTGGCATTGGCCTTACCTTCCTTCCTCTGAAGGCAGAGCAGATAGACTTATGCATCTGCTAACGAGTGCTCCTTTGAGCAAAGATTCTAAAAGGAGTTTGAAAACCGCACTGTAGACCATTATCAAAGTACCCTGAAATTTCTCTACCAGCGATGAATTGCTTCCACATATTTGGCCAATAAAACTCCTAATAGTCCAGTGAGTTTGTATGTATTTTATCTGAGTTTTTAAATAAATCAGTAAAAATCGCTTGTTGGCACAATGATTAACATGTTTCCAGATCCTTAAGACCTAGACCAGCATGCGTCGGCTCCCTAGCCTGCAGATGAACACTAGTGAACACAACAGTGGCGATGATCGACACTGAGGTGTGCGGACGGACGTAGCACTTCCTGGTGTCCGTACAAGCTCACCTTTTGTAGCAGGAGGAGAGGCAGAGGATTTAGCTCAAACCCCTGGGCTGTGCAGCCCCTAGAGCCCAGGGCTGCAAGCAAGCCATGCAGCAGGCGTGAGGCTCAGGTTCTAAAAGGCAGGAGGGACTCACAGATTCACTGCTGGTCATGAATGCGGTGCTCAGGCTGGCGGAAGGGCAGGGGACAGAAATGCTTGACGTGCAGGCTCTCCTGCCATCACCTCGCCGCAGCCAGCAGAGCATTGTGCAAACGTGAGGATGCCGAGTCCTGGCTCCCTGGGCTTCCCACTCTCCTTCTGCCTCTCACTCTCACTCTCTTGCCTTCCCCATCTTTCTCGCTCTCTCCCCCTCCCCACCCCCCTAGACCATCCAGGGACAGAGTCCCTCCCTAAAAACCCTTGGGTCACCCTGAGCCTGGGTCTTGGCCGCTAATGGGGCAGTTGCCTGCAAAAATTAATACTGTATCTCATTCAATTCATGCATGCCTCATTCCCTCCAGCTTAATGAGATTCAAAGAATGCTGGGGGCCTGGGCCCTGAATGTGAATGAGAGCCCTGCTCCCAGCCCGTGGCCGCCCCTGCCTCCCTCGATGCTGAACAGTCCGGAGATTAATACACAACAGCTCTGATGTTCTGGGCGGCACAAAGGGAGCGAGGGCGGGATGAAGAGGGAGAGAGGCAGAGAGACAGGACCTGCAAAGAGAGAGGGCAAAGGGCACCAGCTGGTGACAAAATGCAAAGTCGTCACTGTTTGGCACGTGGGACGGTCCGGGTGCGCTTTGGCCAGAGTTGAACTCCTCCCTCTTTTCAATGGAGGCAGGCTATTCAGTGCTGGTCATCCGGGCACTGGATGAGTTCAAGACCATCTGAGTTTCCTCCTTGCAGACGAGTGAATACCAGCCTCTCTGCGACATTTCCAGTCCACAAAGTGGACACGACTTGTGAGAAGAAGCTGTGCTCTTCAGTTTACTCTGTAAGCTGTCGGCCACCTTTGTTAAACAGACTTTCTAAATGAACAAAATATAGGTGGGCCAAAAGTGAAATGTGGAGTTTTAGATTTCCTATCCCTAACGAAATGAACCATAAAACTTAGCTTCTGGAAAGTTGAAACCAAAGGCTATGCTTACGCTGTAGGAGCTTTCTCCAGGAGAAAGGATATTAACTAATAATTAGACTTGTTGGCAAAAACGGTGACCTGATTTATGACTAGAGGATGGAAAGTCTGGACCTGTTATCCCTGCTAGGGAGAAACTCAACTAAATTAGGTAATTATATCATGCATTTATTCACCAAATATTTATCAAGCTTAAGATAAATTCCAAGCGCCATGCTGATGCCCAGGGACATAGAAGTACACAGAATAGACACATGCCCTGTACGCAAAGACCTTGCTGTCTGGTGGTAAATGAAACACACAAATCAACAATTGTAAGAGAAGGCTGACAGTGCAGTGCTAACAGAGGAGGCTGCCAGTGCAGTGCTAACAGAGGACCTGCAGAGCTGGACCCACAAAGACTTCAGGGGAAAGGCCTACTGAGATCATAGGTTAGACAGGAGGAGGGTGAACTCTGGGGAACATTGCAGTGCAAGTGCAAGGGAGGGGCCATGAGACGTGGGAGGAGGAAAGAGAACCTTAAGAGAAAAGACAATTTTCTGTCAATTTCATGGGCCCTGTAAGAGCCTGAATCTTCCTGCTTTATATTTTTTTCTGGAAAAATGTTTATCTCAGAATTAACAAAACATGCATGTAAAAGCATTAACTTTATACCCCCAATGTCCCAATTACCTAAACAGCCATTCTCACGTCAGGTTGCACTTCAAAACCACCTTAGACCAATACCTGCTTAGGCCCCGTGCAAATATTCAGAAACTCCAGGGACCGGGGAGAAGCGGCCCAGGAACAGTATTTAGGAAATGCTCTGCAAATGACCCTATAATTGGGAACTGCTTTAAGATATACAAGCCTATTACCTGCAACTAGAAAAGGAAAATCAAGATGCGAAGGCAGCCCTATAACTTTATTCAACAATAAGCAGTTAGTTCTCATCCACATGAACTGTCTGTAGATTTGGGGCCTTTTTTTTTTTTTAATTTATTTTTGGCTGCGTTGGGTCTTCGTTGCTGGGCACAGGCTTTCTCTTGGTGAGTGGGGGCTACTCTCTGTTGCAGTGTGTGGGCTTCTCACTGCAATGGCTTCTCTTGTTGCGGAGCACAGGCTCGGGGCGCGCAGGCTTCAGTAGTTGTGGTGCGTGGGCTTAGTTGCTCCGTGGCATGTGGGATCTTCCCAGACCAGGGCTCGAACCCGTGTCCCCTGCATTGGCAGGCGGATTCTTAACCACTGTGCCACCAGGGAAGTCCCTGTCTGTAGATTTTTGAAAGTGGTGACAGGTACATAGGTAACCAATGTATATCAATCTTCCTTCCTTAAGTTGGTGTGCACACCACATTAGGTGATGCTTGTATAATAATGTCCTTTGACCACCAGGGACAAGTAAGAAGGGTCAGAAGCCAGCCTCCGACTATGTACAGACCAGCCCTTCGTTTCAAAACTCCCGTGGATGGAAAGACTTAGGTCAGCTTCAGCAGCACTCTAGGTCCCTTGCTACGAAATAGCGTATCAAGCAGAGAACAATCTTGGCCCCAAACAGCAATGTTTAGAGGGTAATGATGAAGGAACAAATGCCCTTCCCGTTGGCTGCTGCTGAGTGGACAGGCTTTTTCCAGACAGCCCAAGGGTGATGTGAACCGTGGGTGCCACAGGCCTGGGCTCCTCCTGAGTCCCTGTACACACAGTCACACAATCAGAGAAAAGTTCCCAGCGAGAAGTCACTCCTACAAGGCATCATAGAAGCACACACTTTACAAAGGTGGCCTAGGGGAGAAGGAGGAGGGGTGTATCCTGCACCCCACTGCAAATATATTTTAGAATGACCCCTTCAACATTTCTGTCCCCCTAGCCAAAGCCCCTTCTCAGCTATGATGCAACTGAGAGTTCCTTCCCTGCCCCTCCCCCTTGCACTGTCCTGCCCCTCCCTCTGCCCCTGCCCCCTGACCTCTAGAATTGTTCCCTAAATATCTAAGAGCAATCTCCTCCCCACACTGTCATGCCCAGTAGATTTATTTCTCCTCTGAAACGTGTCCCCCGTCACCCCCCCAGTCCCTGGAAGCCAAGCTTCCCATCAGAAACAGACCACATTAGGAATTCTAGCAACTTTTGCGAGGGGGATAAAATTGTCTTCAAATAGTTGCATAAGGAAAGGAGTGGGTGGGGTCCAAAAGGATGGAGTGGATCGGTCAGTGCACCTGCCTGATCCTCTGATCACACACACAGCGTGAGGCTGGATTCAGGATCGCCCGGCTGAGCCCAGGGCACCAGGAAGGCAGACCTCCAACCACACCCAGGACCCCAGCCCCCTACCCAACCTTGCCTCCTGTGAACCGGGGACCGGCACCCAGAGCTCCCCGGCCCTCACTGTCCACAGGGATCCGGATGCTGGACCAGCCCTTCATGACGGACATTATCGAGGCCTCCTCCATCAGCCACATGCCTCAGCTGATAGACATTTACAGCGCCAGTTGGGGCCCCACCGACAACGGGAAGACGGTGGACGGGCCCCGGGAGCTCACACTCCAGGCGATGGCGGACGGCGTGAACAAGGTAAGGTCGTTCCTGCGCCAGGAAGCCCTGAGCCACACCCGGAGAGGAGGGGTACGGGGTGTGGGTGGGGGAGGGGGAGGGGCGGATCGCTGGTGCCAATTGAGCACAGCGAGGGGCAGGGCTGCGGTGGAGGTGGGGCTGTTACCCTGTGCCTTAGCTCAGGTCCTTCGAGAAATGGACCCCAAATTGGGTTAGAGGTCCAGACTTATTGGAGGGGGCGCCTGTGAAGGACAAAGGCAAGGGGGCGGGGGCCCTCCGGAGGGCGACGCTATCCTGGCCCCTGCGAAGGGAGTGGGGAAGGAGGGTCCCACAGGGAGCTGCACTAGCACCCCACCGTGCAGACGTGGCTGGGAGTGGGGTCTCCGCGCAAACTGGGTGTCTTCAGAGCACAGCAGGGGAGCTGCGTCCAGATGTTCCCGTGGAGGAGTCAGCGCGCGTTTTCGTGGCTGCCCATCCCTGGGGTCAGTCCGGGAATGGACAGAGCCAAGGAGCAGGGACCAAAGCAGCACCTCAAAGGGAGGCAGCCGGGAGCCGCGGGTCCCTGTGCGGGTGAGCGGCCCGTGGGGAGCGGCAGGAGGTGGCCTCTGCGATCCCAGGGCAGAGTCCCCCTGCAAACCACAGCCAGGCCAGAGTCTCCCTGGGTTCAGGTCCCAGGTCCGCTCTTCAGGGGCTGAGTGTCTATCCGCAGTGACCTGACCTCACTGCGCCTCCGTTTTCCTGCCTGTAAAATGGTGATAACGGTGCATTTCTCCTGGGGTCGCTGTGAGGTGTGAGATAGACATGCAAGTGCTGGCCCTGGGAGGCCCCACAAACGGCTGGTGTTTGCCTGGGTCGTTAGGGACTCTTAACCAGCCGCCCCAAAACTTTGAGGCATAATGCACAGTGTTTCACTAGGGCTTGTGGACTCTGTGGTCCAAGAATTCAGATGGGAACGGTGGGGATAGCCTGTCCCTGCTCCACAATTGCTGGGCCTCAGCTGGAAGTCTGGGGACTTGAATCACCAGGCTGGTGTGTGTTTGCAGGCCCCTGCGAGGGGCTGAATTACTGGCCATTGGTGCCACGGCACCGTCTCCTCGGGGCACTCAGTCACTTTGTCTTAGTCTTTTCCCAGGATTGGACTTTCCATCAGGTTGATGCGATGCCCTGTCCCTGCCCTCAGCCCGTCTGAGACAGCCACAAAGATCCCTGGCATTGGAATGGCACAGTGCAGTTTACGGGGGTGGGGGTGTGTGTCACCAATAGGATGGTGGGGGAGGGGCAGGAGGTAGTGCTGCTGCCCCATTTCAATGCCCAGACCCTTAGGAGTTTATAGGGTGAGACTTCTGACATACAGACAGCTATTTCCTTATCGCATTGTTCATGGTGTGGCTGGAGAGAGAAGATTGCACATCCAGGCCCGGAACCAGGTGACAGTGACAGCACATTACCCAGGGGAACACCTGGCAGATGCCCCCCTTCCCCATCAGACACGGATTTTCACTGAGAAGCATTTTTTGACACCTGAGGCCAAAAGAGAGTCAGAGAGTAGGTGACATCTGGCCTCTGTCAGGGTTGACAGTGCAGATGGGCTCAGTGCAGTACATCCCCGGGCGAGTCCTGTCACTCTCCATGAGCTTCTGAACGGCTCCATCACATTTCAAGGCAGGGTACTTCTCTCTTTCCATCTGTAGCGTCCCCTGCTGCAACTAAAAAGGCTCTTTCAAGTATGATTGTTCTGCAAAGCATGCCAAGTACACCAGAACTTAGGAGAATAATTTGTTATGACTTATCTTCAGCTGACAGCACGTAAATATTTTACAAAGTGGAGTATGGTGAAAAATACAGTTTCTCATTTGACTTTCCCCCAAGCTGTAGGAAGGATTCTTTCCTTATTTCAAGGTGAAATTTTTTTGGACAGTGTTATAGAATTGTGTGAGCAATGGGGTATTATACATGAGCAAAAAAGACTTCCTCTCAGTTATTTCAGCTGACTGGTCAGGTCTAAAGGAAAATGTCCCTCTGAAAGGTGATCTCCACCTGAACAAAGGAGTCAGATAATTACCTGTTACACTAAAGAAATTCTTATGCTTGTCTTTGAATTTTAGCATCTTGAAGATAGGTTTTGTTTGACCAACACTGTAATGATAAAAGGGGAGAGGAAGAGGAAACAGAGGATAAGACAACTTTCCAGGGATGTACCATCTGCCACGGACCCCACCACTCCCTATCGGATGACATCTGCTTCTCACATAAATGGGCTCCTTAGGGATTTGAGTTTGCATCTCCTAAATTTTCTCAATAAATACTTAACGGAGACAGCAAGCAGCTGGCATGAAGTAAGAGAAGAAGGAAACCTTTTCCCCGTTTGTTTATTTCAATTTTTTCCTCTTTATAGTCTATGTGTTGAATTTACAGTTAAGACATTCTTCACATTACATATGGGAGTAGATGACAGACAGAGACCCCTGAATTATGATATATCTTGGAACTGACTTAGTTCAGGATCCCGCAGAAGTGGACCCTGAGGTGAGGGTTGAGTTCAGGTAGTTGATTTGGGAGGTAAAGGGAGTGAGTGGGGAGGTATAACAGGGAAGAAAGGGGCTATTAAAGGATTTGTTATCAAGTCAGCTACTACCGTCAACTGGAGCTTAATCCCACGGGGAAACTGGGAAACCATGCAGAACACACACTGAAGTTATCCCAGCCGGCGGCACGGGAGCTGGTGGAAAAGTCAGTGGTTCAGGTTGTTCCCAAGGGGTGTAAATGTCCCAGCACTTTCAGCCGGGAGGGAGGTGTGCAGGGCAGCCTTCAGCCTCTGGGGAGAAATCCCTTACACGAAGAGACGCCTGTGCTGACATCTGGAAACCCCCAGCGCAGAAGAAGCCACAAGCTCGAAGGAATACGGGCGACACCCACTACCATCTACCACAATCTCCAAGTGCAATTTGGGCAAAGCCTAATCTGAACTTGGAGTCATCTCTCTCTGGGTAATAAAGGACCAATATGGCGATGTGTTTGCTGGTCAGAAAAGGATGTAGCCCTTACAGAGAGACTGATGGCGAGCAAAGCCCAGCTGGTATGGGATATGGCATCTTACATCACTCTGACAACCAGAAGAGGAATTCAGAGACCACTAGAGGGTCTTGAGAGTGATGACTGACTCATGAACTTCTTTCCACATCTTAAGGAAATGCACCCAGGGCAGCTCTGGCACGTTTTTGGCTGGCTCTGATGACTACACCCCAACCTCTTATTAATCACACCTCAGGGTTGCTACCAGAGGGAACATCTTAGGAATATTTAAAGACAAGGGAACAGAAAATCCTCTGAGGCACAGGCACGGATGAGACAGAGCATTGATACTTTATTTCCTGGGCGGGGGATGGGAGGTTGCAAAGGGCTCAAACACAGATCCCAGATCTGGAGCTGGAATATATTGTACTAGGGGTCACTTGCAAGACTGGCTCAAAAGCCACCATCCAGGAAGGGGGGCAGGGTGGGGGAGGCTGCCCAAGGAGACAGTGATTAATCAGCACGCGCGAGGAGGAGCCTGGTGCCCTGCTGAAATTTAATCAGAGCAGTGGGCCTGACACAGTGGCACAAGTGCCGGGGCCTCCGGCGGCAACGATGCCTCCTGCCAAGAAGCTCTCAGGACTCCTCCAGGAGCCCTGATTGATGCTCTGAAACCAAACGAAGGTTCCCAACTGCACAGGGGATGCCGCTGCTTGGAATCTGCGGTTCGGCCTCTGAGACGCCTTTCTCAGTTACAGTCCCTCCTTTCACCTCTGAGAAGGAGAAGCGGGAGGAAAAGCTGGCGGGTTTCTGGTGACCCTTCCTAAGCGTTGGCCAGCCCCAGGTGGGGTGGCCAACCGTCCTGGTTGCTCGGGACTTTCCGAGGTTTTGCGCTGGGAGCCCCACTTCCCGGGAACTACCCAATCCCGGGCCAACCGAGGCAGTTGTCACTCACCTTTAAGCCTTCTTGATGGTGGCGACCCATCTGCGCCCAGGGAGAAACCCAACCACCAGGTTAAGGGACTGATGTGGACTTAAGCCTTCAACAGCCCCTGTGACATCAGAAAGGTTCATCACGGCGTGTTTGGATCCTGCTAGAAAGAGACAGGATGGCACAGGAGCCTTACCTCCAAGGTGGATACACGGCAGGACAAGTCAGGGGCAACTGCAGGTGTGGGGAAACACGGGCTCAAGTGAAGGATTTAAGCAGAGGCTACGTAGTGCCACCCTCCATTCGGCTTTCTTGGGTATCTGACACCCCACCCACTCCTGCTGAATTCCGTGGAACCCACGGGGGTGCGAGGCAGACGCTGCAGTCCCCTGGCCCGGGGGCGGCTTCCTGCGCGTCACCAGCCGCCTCTCCCTGCGCCTCTGCCTGAGGACCTGCCGACCCCACGGGAGGCGTTCCCAGTCCCAGGCCACGCAGCCCGGACTGTGGGGCGGCCGACGGCGCGCTGTCCTGGGGACAGGTTCTCAGGGGTCTCCAGAGGCTGGGGGGAGGCTCCTCATCAGCTCACACTTGGTTGGCCCTTCTCCCTCCCCCCACCTCTATCCCCATCTCATGCTCACTTGTGTCTCCTGAGATCGCCCCCCAAGTCCTGGTCTCAGCATCTGTTTTTGAAGGGGCATAAATTGGGACCCACTGCTTCTCCCTGTAGGCGTGACCAGCAGTTCTCTGAGAGTGAGCGCCCGCTCCCAGGAGGGGTCCGCTCATCTGTCACCCTTGTTTAAGGTTCTATGTGACTTCACTGCTACCCCCAACATTCCAAGTACAGAAAAGAAGGGAATAAAGAATGAAAACATAAAACAGCTACACAGAAATATAATGCAGTCACTGATACTGTGCCAGAGAGGGACTTTCTACACGTAAAAGAGGAAATATTTACCCCTCAAAAAAGAGTAATAAGTATTACTCATAAAACCTTCCAAAATTTCTACAACTCTGGTCATTGTTAAATGATCAATGGATACAGGGAGATTCATTATACCATTCGCTCTACTTTTCGTGACGCTTAACGTTTTTCAAATTAAAAGGTTTTTATTCACACTAAAAAAGCAAAAAAAAGCAAAAAGCAATTCAGTAGGTGGTTAAGTTGTCAAGAGTCAGAATATACATTTAGAGAAAAGTGAAAACAGCAACTGTTCTAATATTATACAAATGGCTACTTATGGCTTGGGATAAAATTTTCTGGGACTATACCATATTCCCTGAATATATATATTTCAGGGACTATATTAAAAAGAGAGAGGTTTTTTTAATGCTGTATCTTTTTTTAATGTTATATCTATATAAACTAAATGGAACCAAATGTGATGAACTGTATCAGTCAGGAGAGGCTACATTGTGCTGCAGTAACAAACAGCCCCCAAAGCTCAGGGGCTTGAAAGCACAAAGGTTTATTTCTCAATCAGCTGCTCAGCCATCATGGTCAGTAGAAGGCTCTGCTCACCACGGTCTCCTGGGGATCAGAGCCGACACCTGGAACATTGCTACTCACTGTGCAGAGGGAAAGAAAGAGCTCTGCACAGCTAGCACTGACCGGTAAATGGTTCAGCTGAGGAATGATACCTTGTATCTGTCACTCCCACTCACAACTCACTGATTAACACAGCTTATAAGACCCCACCCAAGCACAAGGGGGCATTATCATGGGCCTAGACAGTGGGCAGCTAGGAATATTTGACAATCAGCACCAATAGCTACTACAATGAGCCCAGAAAAACTGCTGGGTGACCAGTGATCTTGTGAGGACAAACACACAAATGTCAAATGTGTTTGTGAATAGGTTGAATAAAATTGTTCCATGAACTGTGAGTACAGAAAAGCAGTGCTTGTAAATCAATGCATAGTTTAATATGGTATTTAAATATATATTTGTAAAAAATAATAGACATAAGTAATAAAGTGGAAATTTTTCTGCAAGTCAAAATGCAAAATACAAAAGAAAAAAAAGTGGGTAAATATATATATGCAATATAGATGACAAAAACTTGGTTAAGGTCTTTAATATAGAAAGAGCTCTAACAAATCAATAAAAAGGATATCATGAAAGAAAAAATAGGTACAGGACATTATCTTTGGGGGCTTGGTGCTTTACTAAGGTATTCATAAAGCAAGAATACTAATAAGCAGTAAAGGTATAAAAAGATAAGCTCATAGTGGAAAAAATATATAACTCAAAACAATGAGGTACCAATTTTTTCCACCAAGCTGGAAAAACTATTTTTTTAATGATTCTAAATCTTGACCCAGATAGGCTGGATGTGGAGTTCTTGTGCACTGCTGGTGAAGATATAAATTATTAATAAGCCGTATAAAGAGCAATCATATGGCACTATGGATAAAGAATCTTCATTCATTCCTTTTCACCCAAAATTCCCTATTTTAAAAACTCTGCTTGAAGAAATAAACAGGAATACAAAGACATATATAAAATAATGTTCATTTCAGCACTTTAAAACCTAGAAACAGCCTTCCACGTACGTCTAAGAAAAAGAGTAAATAAATTATGGAATGGCTATTTAAGAAGACTAATAAAAACATATAACGTAGAGTAATATTTAATTATGTGAGGAAATGTTAATAATGTAATGGTAAGTGAGAAATACATTGTAAGCAGGGCCACAAAGGTGGATATACTTTATGATCCCAATTTCTTTCTTAAACCTGTTCTTATACTTTGCATTTATATATATAACTGGCAGGAATACACAACATATCACCAGTGATTTTCTGTTCATGGGCGATCACATGGGATTTTTATTTTCTTCTTCATGCTCTAGATTCCAGTTCTTCCACAATGAATATGGTTTTCATTATAAAAATATAATGACTTTTTTAAAGTATGTCAGTGTTGTATTAAGATGTCAAGGTGACTGGAAAATAAAAATGAGTGTAATTGAGTGTTTAGGAAATACAAACTTTATCAGGCTGTCCTCACCAGTGTCTGCAGGCAGATACCACCACTGGGCCAGGGCCTGGGGAGGGGGGTCATTAATCCGGGTCACTAGGCACTGGGGAGGATGAAGGGACCGACCCACTTTAGCCCCAAGTCTCTCAAAGTGGGATCTTAACCTCCTGAGACAGGTGATGTGCTGAGGGTACACAGAGTCACCGCACCAGCCTCAAGCTGGAACTTTACTATAGCCGATGGTAAGCAGTTTGTGCCATTATTTTACATTATAAGCAAAATACAAAATCGGCAAGAACTTTTAAGAAATGTGAGTCTGTGAAAGGCTGCTTTAGAATATGCTTTTAAAATCGGCAAGTTCCAACTCACTGCCCTTTGCCAATAGGTTAGAGCAAAGACTCAGCCTCAGCACTGTTGACACTTGGGCCAGATAATCCTTAGTTGGTAGTTGGTGGGGACAGGAGGCAGAGGGCTGCCCTATGCATTATGAAAGTTTAGTAGCATCCCTGGCCTCCACCCACTGGATGCTAATAGTACATACACCACACACATCTACCCAATAGATGCTGGCTGTGACCGCCAAAAATGTCTCCAACGGTGCCAAATGCCCCCTGGGGCACAAAATCACCTCCGGTTGACAACATCGGTGGTTAAATACCGCCAATAGTGCCTTGGTGAAAAATTCTCTTTTTGTGAAAACTTTTGAGAGACATTAATCCCACTATACTCCAGAAGACTAGTACAAAGACAGAATTCAAAGTGGAATTGCACCACATATAAATACACTTGACAAAAAAAAAAAAAAAAAAAAAAAAAAGCAGGAGTGGCAGGAGAGGCAGAGAAGGCAATTCCATTGTCAACCAGAATAACATGGAGGGCAAGTGTGCCCACCAGTCTCCACTGAGCATGCGTTACAGAGTAAGGGCGGGAGACCCCCAGCAGGAAGCCCACCCCTGCGCAGTGCAGGCTCTGGGCCATCTACCCCCTCATCTCTGGGTGACCCTTCCACACCCCGTTTGGGGTTTTGCTCTTCTTTACCACTTGCTCCCTGGATAAAATTCCCTCTGTTGAACTGCCCAGCATGGCAGTATCTCGATCAATGCAGTGTATCTGTCGGGATCAAGTTAAATTTGTAAGTTAACTTGGGGAAAACTGACATCTCTGTGATGCTGCCTTTCTATCCAAGAACATGACAGTGTTGGTGTGTCTTTCCACCTGTGTCCCTCCACAGAATTTCAAAGTCCTATTTTTTTTTTTAGTTTGTTGAATTTCTGCCTAAGTATTTTATCCTTCGTGTGGCTGGTGTGAACTGTGCTCCTGCACAGGATTGCTGTGAGGATGCAGTGAGTTACTGTGTAAAGTGCTCAGAGCGGTCCCTGGCGCACAGTAAGTGCTGCAGAAGTGCTTGCTGTGATTATCATCTGTCATACCCGCCAGTGGATGATTGCTTGAATGCGGGTCGCAGTTGTTCTATCTTGGTTTCAGCCCAGCTGCTGTTCAGGTGAAGCTGGGGGGCAGAAGTGGATCTTGGGGTGTCATTTCAACAGGAAAGTGTGGCATGCTGATAACAGGCCCATGCCACAGCTGGCTCTCAGCCTCTTATAGATGCCCCTCCCCACTCACCTGCCCTCAGAACCAGGGTCTGCTCCTCAGTGGCCCATCTTCCCCAGAAGCCAGGGACTATTTGGTGCTGATACCCAATCATTAGAAGCAAGAATATAATTATTACTGCCTCATGTAAACACACACACACACACACACACACACACACACACACACACCCCTTAGGAAAATGATGTTTAATATTCCTAGCAATCAAAGTATTCTTGTTGGCAAGTCTTACATCCAAAACAAAACTAATGTTTGCTGCTCACTCTTCAGAAACACGCTGATGGTTATTCTCTGTGTATCAGTGAGCAAAGCCGCATAACAACTTCCCCAAAGCTCAGTAGTTTAAAATAACAACCATTTAAGTCTGATCATGGGTCTACAGGTCTGCCGACCTGGGCCATCCTTGGCTAATCTCAGGTGGCCTCACTCATGCATCTGTGGTCAGCTGCGGGGTGAGCTACAGACTTTCTGGTCTGAGGTAGCCTCCCCTGTCTGGCAGCTGTTGGCTGTGACAGTGAAACTGACTGGACTGTTGGTCATCAACCAGCCGGCTAACTCAGGTTGGTTCCCATGGTGCTCTGAGGGAGAGCGGAAGTGGGTAGATCTCCTTGAAACCAATGCTTGGAACCGACACAGCACCACTTCCCACCACATCCTGTTTGCCGAAGCAAGAGAGGAGGCCAGCCCTGATTCAAGCAGTGGGAAACGGACCTCTCCTCTTGATGGGCAGCACTGCAAATCATACAGTAAAGGGGGCATGAATACAGAGAAAGCCGGACAAGTCAGAGTCACGATCCTTCTCCCTACACCAAACTGAGAACGCTTTTAGCACTGGTTTCCTTTTAGCGGAGGTTGCTTGTCTCACTAGCAGCCCACCTGTGGGCTGGTTCAGAGGAAGTTTCCTCAGGTGGCAGCCTCACCCATTTACCCTGATTCATGTCTGTTTCACTTTCCGGGGTGCCATTTCCCGACATTGAGCCCAAATCTGAGTCTGCTTGAGAGGGTGATGCCCTGCACCAGCTGTAAGGATGATACGTTTGTTTCCCTCTGTGTCCTGGTTTCTGAGAGCAGTTGCTCGTTTGGATAGAGTTTTCCAGGACACATATATCAAGGTGCTGAAGACAGTTCTCAGCTAGTGGCTGAATCAACCTTTGTTGATGTATTGACTCAGTCAGTCATAGGCTAATTAACTCCAAGTCCTGTTAGAAGCAATCAGAATGTCACTTCTCATTGTCAGGAGGCAGAGAGACTTTGGCGGTGACCCAATCATCCTCTCTCCTCTGGCGTCGCCGCCCTTAAACCACTGAGTTAGGACCGAGGACTGCTGGTGGCCGCGCAGGGACAGACTTTCTCTGCCATGATTTCTACTTTTGTCCTCGCCCTAGAGGGTTACCCAGAGTCCTGGCCAGGCTGGACACCTACTGCTCACCTGCCACACGGCATCCCTGCCCTCATCACCGCCCACCCAGCCTGCGGGTCAAAGCAGGGTAGCCCGGCCCTCCTGCCCCTGGGGTCAGAAGATAGGAAGCCGGAAGGAATGGCCACTCCAGGTTGTGGAGGCAGAGAGAATTCTCCTAGAAGACAGAGAACAGGAAAAGAAAAACAGAAGCACTAAGAAAGTGGTTTAAACAGAAAAGCAATGCAAACTGTAGGTACCTACAACTAAGCTTGCTGGTTATAACTAATTAGCATATGGCAGTAATCACTGTGCATATCATTATGTTTAAAATTATTTTTGCTGTATGTTTTACTTGATCATATTAGACTTTCTTCTTATATTTATATATTTGGTGTTCCCTTACACAGGCACAATATATAATATTTTGCTTAAAAGAATTCTAGTATGATCCAACTGAGTAAAAAAAAAGTGTATTTTATATATATATATATATATATATATATATATATATACACACACACACACACACGCACACACACACCCCAACATATATATAATCTGTAAGTAAAATGTGTATTTTATACTTACAACATCTACATATATATGTAAACTTATATAAAATCTATATAATATATAAAATAGAAGCTATAAATATCTTTTATATCTTATTTGGCTAAGTATTGATATAAATATACAAGTACATTTGCATTTTTGCTGAAAAATGCCTGAAAGAATATATAAGAATTACATGCAGGGGTATTTTTTTTTCATTTTCCTTTCCATATACTTTGACTTTTTACCATGAGAATGTACTATGTTTAAAAGCAGTTCATTTGTCAGTTTTAAGGAGATTCTTCCAGTTTTTCTCACGTTGTTATCCCCAGCTTAAATTGTAAATTCGGATGACTTTTCTATTGAATCCTTCCTGAAAAGAAAAATTCTCACGGTGCCCGGCCAGAAGGATAGTGGTTTTCAAGGGCAGATAGAAAGGAAGCCAGTCCTTGCTCTCAGCTGCTGAAGAAGCCCAGGTCCCCACCCGGACCCCGACCCCAGCCCCGGCGGGACCCCCTTGCAGCCCACGCATCTCTCCCTGTCGCCCCCCACCCCAGGGCCGAGGGGGCAAAGGCAGCATCTACGTGTGGGCCTCAGGGGACGGCGGCAGCTACGACGACTGCAACTGCGACGGCTACGCCTCGAGCATGTGGACCATCTCCATCAACTCGGCCATCAACGACGGCAGGACCGCCCTGTACGATGAGAGCTGCTCCTCCACCCTGGCCTCCACCTTCAGCAACGGGCGCAAGCGCAACCCCGAGGCCGGAGTGGTGAGTGCGAGGCCGGGTGGGTGGACACTCCTGACGTCATGCGCAGACACAGTGACGTCATGGGAAGAGGAGCTCCCCACCCCCCTTCCCTCAAAGAGTCAGGGCCTGTCCCCGGGGGAGATCTACCCTCTTCCAGGCTGATGATGCCTTGTTATCAAGGTAGAGACCCACGATAAACAAGAACGTGATGACCTCCTTCCCGCTCATGTACCATCGATTTTCTTGTTCATTGTTTTGGCTTACAAATAATGATGAACTCTGGTTTGCCCCCAGCACGTCACTTATAAGGATAACTAATATTAAGAACTGGGGCATCACACCCGCACCCATCTGAGCCAAGAGCTCGTCCATTTATTACAGTAATTTAAAAATAGCAGCCATGGACGGACTTTTCTGGGTCCATAGAACCCCCCAAAGTGGGCACATGTGTGTTTTCTCAAAGGAAGAGTAGTGTGTTCCAACGTATTTTAAAATGGGTCCATGATTGAGAAAACAAAAAGGTTAAGAATCACAAACTTATTTACTGCACTTTGAGCAACTCTTCCTTCCTGGGCACCGAGGTTTAGTAGTGAATTTTCCAAGGCCCCTAGAAATGTATGTCTGTAAAGCATAACGAGCATTTTGGGATCTCTTCCTCTCTCCGGGTATTTCACTCGCATAGGGGCCTTTCCTCAGTCTTCCAAGCCTGGAATTTAGTGGTTGGTTCAGGAGTCCTGCTGAGATACATCCTGCCCGGCCACTGCCTCCTCTGGGGTTGGGAGGAACACAGTCACCAATACCAGCTAGTCCTGCAGTCCCAGGTGCCTGCCTGGGCTCCACCTGGCCAGCTGGCCAGGCTCTCACGTGACCCAGGAGAAGCCCTTTACCTACAGGAGACGCAGACCTTAGCCTGACTCCCTCCATGAGCCTGGGGCTCCCCCTGGTCTTGGGGAGGACGGAGATCGTGTCAGCTCCTCCCAAGCAGAAGGAGGTTTCACCTCTCTCATCCTACAAGCTACATGGGCAGAAAGGGACAAGTGAAGAAGCTCCCCTCCCTGCCCCAAGAGCCTCCCAATGGTGTCACTTTGTCCTCAGCTCCTGTCTATACTCTCTTTCTACTACGGCTGGGGAGGGGCCTTGAGTTCTCTTTGAATATTGTCATTTTCCTCAAGTAGATGCTTTTAAACCTCCCTGGTACTTTGTCCCCCAAAATAATAGGCCCACTTGAGGAGCCTACAGACAAACAGGAGGAAGGAGTATTCTCGTGGCTTATAAATGATCTTAATGAAAACCCTGGCTCTCGCAAACACTGCAAATGGGGACTTTCTCTTTGTAAAATCCTTTAAAACTCAGTTGATCAGCCTCCCGTGGGGTGATCACTCATGTATCGGAGGTGTCGCTCAGTGTGTTCCAGATTCTCTCCGTGGATTTTAGATGTAGAGAATGTAACACTTCTCTTTAATGACCTGTCCCTCTAGGCAAACTGTGGCTGAGCCTGCTTTGTCTTTCCTCTTTGGGAATGCCACCCTTTTTCCTGAAGGGAAAGGAAATTGCTGATGGACTGGCCCTGAGCTTTCTGAGCCAATCCCAATGCAACAAAACTCACCATTGCTTTGACTATGGTGGTGATATTGGCTTGTCACTTTCCACCTATGATGTTTCCTTTTAGGATCCAGAAGATAAATGTCTCTCTGGTCTCTAGAATAGCTGCAGATAGCTTCTATGAACAATTGACTTGCTTTTATCTTGTGGACACTGTAACTATAACTGATTGTGTTTCCCTTTTTGCACGGGCTACTAGGAATCTCAGATAAAATGCATGGCAAAATAGATACATGGGTGCCAAGCTTATCCTTACCTTCATCTTAATCTTCTTCAGAACAAGGCAGAGTTTAAGTAAAAGAAATAGAAAATCCTCTGCTCCAGGTCGTTTTGGGTTTAAAGCAGTGTGACTCACTCATTACTCACTATCTTCCCCTCCAGGCAACCACAGATTTGTACGGCAACTGCACCCTGAGGCATTCTGGGACATCCGCAGCTGCTCCCGAGGCAGCTGGAGTGTTTGCACTGGCTTTAGAGGCTAAGTATGTTTCCATCTCGGGACCAAGGGCCGGTTCTGCAGGGTGGACTGAGACATGTCTCCCCACCTAGGTGTCCACAGAGGCAAAAGTGGGTGTGAGAGTCAGTAAATAGTCAGGGCCAATGAACTCTGGTGGGCATTGCTAAATGATACACACACACACTCACACACACACCACAAAACTACATCCCTGAGAGAGCACAAGAGCCCAACATCCAACCACACATAGGGGCACATCGATGTTTTCTTGGTGAAAACACCCTTTTATCTTCTATGGACCCTGTGGCTGTTTTACTCTAATAATACTCCCAAACAGCTACATGAAGGAAAACCACTGCCAAGCCGGGTATCCAGCAAGGTTTTCAGACATGTGTTAGACAGGATGCTCTCGCTCCAGATTTGTTAACTTATAAGGCTGAACTCATTTTAACGCTGAGACAAGGTGGGCGAAGTCATACAACGTAGACCAAGAAATGGGCTTTGCTGGGAAACCATCCAGCTACCAGAGAGGGGAGACCATCCCCTCTGTTCTCACCACCTCTGCAGAGGCCACAGGTCAGTACAGCTGGACCCACCTTGGATTTGAGCATCAGCAGAGGTCCCTGCCCACCCACTCCCCTGTCTTCTCTCAGTGCAAACCAGAGGCTGGCCTTGGGTTTGAACAATGAACTTGTGGCTTCAGGCACCACCCATGTGGTGTAAGTGCAAATGCCCGCTAGGCAGGGAATTATCCAAGAATACAGAACCAGCAACTTATAAGAAGTTGAATTCAGGCTCCTGCGAAAGGGAAGTTGAGTTCCCGTCCCTGTCAGCCATTGCTAGGCAACCGGAGCTTCTAACAACAATCTTCAGGCAGCCCTGCTTGACTCTCCACATATGCAGTGCATTTTTTGACTTGCAAAGGAGGTAAGAGCTGATTCCTAGAATAGGAAAGGACTTCAAAAGATTATCTAGTCCAACCCCTCTGCCTTTAAGCAGAAAAGACATCATTATCCCCCTTTCACAGATAAGGCCCCAAATTGGGAGTGACTTCTCTTTTGGACCAGGCCAAGCTTTGATTCTTTTAACAGAAGTCAGTTGGAAATTTTAGGAAAGAGATGGACACTGGTCAAAGCCTTCCTATTAAGCACAGAGACCAAAACTTACATATTATGTGCATTTCCTGAAGACGAAGCTGTTTCTCTCAGGGCCTGTTGGGTCCTGGAGTCTGAGCCTCGCTCGCTCCAGCTGCGAGCAGACAAGCAGAGAGAGGCTGCTGCCTGCCGCAGAGCCTTGCAGAGGACAGGGAACAAGAAGGGCTTCCTGGCCTCCTCTTAAATCCAAGAGGGCAGAACTTGACTCAAAGTCTCCTTAGATTCTGGCAAGCAAAAAGTCACTTTCCCAGGCCTCTATGCCTACAAAGTGACCCCTTACATACATCAAAGTAATGGAGCAGGCTGCTGGGACTTTAAACAGATGCATGGGCTCTGCACCAATTAGTCTCCATTCTTTAGCACACTTGCAGATTTCCTTACAGAAAAGAATGCAATCACCACTTAGGCACACTTTGTTTTGGAGCAATGGTCATGAATTGAGTGCTGTCTATTGGCATAAAGAGGGAAAAAATGATACCTGGCAGTAGGGGGTTCAAGCCCGTCTTGGGAGCCAGTCCTCAAAAATTCCTCAGAACACCGATCACCTGAGTTGGAAACACGCCCTGAAATTAGAGTCTGATGCAAGTGATTTATTAAGAGAGGGATCCCGGCAGAGACCACTGGGGAGGAGAGGAAGCAGGTTCGGGCTGGGGAAGAAGCTGAGCAAGGATGCGATTTCAGAAGTTCTGGCCTCAGCCTGATCCCAGGGAGAGCTCTGGAGGGTAAATTATGCCTCAGAGTTTGTTCCACATCAAAGCAAGGGAGCTGGGCTGCCATATTCTTGTACTGTTTGGCCGTTGGCTAAGAGCCCCACCTGGGAAAGTAAACTCCAAGTCTTCTCTGTTGGCCAAAAGGCTCCAACAGCCAGCAGCTGAAACCACTGCTCAGCATGAAATAGCCCCAGGAGAGAGCCCGGAGGGCGGAGGAGGGAAAGACTCTCCACGAACACTTCGTACAGCTCAGCTCATCTCTCTTTATCTTCACATGAGGCAGCTGGGAGTCCCTGGTGACATATGTGGCAGCAGTCGAGGGCTGTTTCCCACCCAGAGGTCCAATAAGAAAGCTTTTCCAAAGCAACTTGAATACAGTAAATAAATTATCCTGTCTAAATGAATTCCCATCCGGACTACAGAAGAGGGAGAATGACCACCCCCGTGGCTCCAGGGGACAAAGGGAAACCACGCCTCTGTTCTGACCAGTCATCACCTTGTTGTTTAATCTCATAAAATGCTTTTCTGCCAAATGCGTGAAAATGCCTTTCTGAGTTATCGGGAACATTGCTCACGTTTCCCAGTGAGACCAATATCAGAGACATTCCGAAGAATTTCTTTAGTGGGGAGTTACTGCTGCCTTCAAATATTTGGGGTTCTCTCCATAACCCAGGCTTTCTGGATGGTTCAAGAGGGCTGAGCTGGGTTTGAGGGGTAGATGTCAAAAGAGGCAAACTTGTGACCCAGGAGAACCATCCACAGTAAAGCGGCCCATATACTGGACTAGAGCAGTGTTTCCAAAACTGACCTTCCAAGGGATGGATTTTTTCATGTGAGCTCCATCAAAGTCTACTAGATGCAGAGGAAAGTGCACAAATATTAGGTACAGCTCAAAGACTTCTTGTAAAGTTAACAGATCCATGTAACCGGCACCCAAGTCAGGAAACAGACCATTACCTAAGTCTCAGTATGCGCTTTTCGGTTCAGGATTATGTCTGAGAGATTCCTCCATGCTGCTGCGTGTGCTTATAGGTAGTTCATGCTTGTTGTTGAATATTACTCCATCGTATAAGTGGATACTTGGGTTGTTTCCACACTGGGGCTATTGTGAGTAACATTGCTGTGAGCATTCTCGTACGTGTCTTTTGGTGAAGATGTGGACGCATTTCTGTTTGATGTATATTAGGGATTCAAAAAGCTGGGTCATGGGGTATACACAGGTGCAGGTCTAGCAGTTTTCCAGAGTTGGTGCACTTGCTGACACTCCCTCTAGCAATGTATGAGAGTTACAGCTGTTCCACATCCTTGCCAACATTTGCTATTATCTGTCTTCTACACTTTAGCCATTCTTGTGGGCATTCTGTGGAACTGCACTGTAGTTTTAATTTTTATTTCCCTGATAACTAGTGAAGTTGAGCACTGGGGAGTTTTGAAAATGATAGATTCCCAAGACTCAGCCGAAGGTCACTGAATCACATCCTTAGGGATGAATGGCCCAGGAATCTGTCTTTTCAACGCCTTTTTCAGGGACTGCAAGAGCAGCCAGCCCCGTGCTGGTCTGTGGCCTGGAGTGTGTGGCATCCAAGAGTACGGCAAGGGCTCTATGAACCTAGCACTCAGGTGCCGTTTGCGGAATATGAACATCGCACTCTGCCTCTGACTAGGTGCCCGTATTAGACTGAAAACAGGAAATCCAAAAACAACAGCTAAACTGAGACAGGAATTTATTTTTCTTTTCTTTTCCTTTTTTTTTAATAGCATAGTAACAATATATTTTAAATAGAATATTAATTTTATTTAATAAGTTTCTTATGAAGGAGTTTATTTTTCTGTCATGCAGAAGATAATACAGAGGTGAGGAGCCCGGGCAAGTGCAGGGTGGCCACCAAGAATCAGGGACTCTGTCTCTAGATTTCTGTTCTTCTACACCTTCATGTTATCTAGATGCCACGGGAGCTCCAGCCATCATGTTTACATGTCAGGCAGGAAGAGGGGAAAAGCAAAGGGAAAAAAGAAATCCACCAGCTGAGTGATCCCTGTTTAAAAATTTTTCAAAAAATCACCCAGGGACTTATTTCTTATTGGCCAGAACTGTCACGTGGCCACCCCAGACTGCAAGGGAGGATGGGAAATGTAGTTTTGTAGCTGTTCTCTCCTTAAATTCCCTTTGCTGTCTTGATTATCAGGAGGAAAATGTGAATTGGAATCCAGAGAATTTGATACCATAAATAGAAGAACTCTGAAAAACAATGGTCTTTCAGGGGTAATCCTCACAAATAGGGAACTCAAAAAAAAAAAAAAGAAAAAAAAGGGCACTATTTTGCACCAGTGGGAAGTTAATACACCAATCGTAAGTGCAGGGCTCTGTAGGAGTTATGGTTCTACGGATCATTCACAGGCAAAAACTCACTTGCCAGGACCAGCTTTAGAGGCTTAGGAAACAGCCCATCCCGAGGTCTCCCTGGTGCAGGATTCCTCTTCCAGCCATGCGGGGTCAGTCTCTCCCTGGGCTTCACACTGGTTTTTCCAAGATCCCACACTCTCTTGCTCAAGACGGCTGCCACCTTGGCCAGGCTCTGAGTGACCTCTCTCCTTGGAGCCCTGGCCTGTCCTCACATCTTATCTAGAAGCCATGGGTTTGGCTTTGACCTCCGGAGATGTTCTCTCTGAACCGAGAGGCAGATGGCCCATCCCAAGTGGCCTAGGACCAGTCTGCTGACAGCTGAACGTTTACCCCGGAACATCACAGAGTCCTATGAGTGATTGGACCCAGCCAATAGGTGCCCTGCAGCTGCACAGATGTCACCATTTTCACTAATAGTTCACCGGGGGTTCCTCGTACATGGCCTTGTTACTGCTCGCGGCTCGTTCCTCGTGGTCACTTGTTTGTGGGCCAGGTTCCTGCAGCATCCTCTTTCCGGTCCCACGTCTTGATTCCTCCTCCCTGGTGGTGTTTCTGGAGATCGGATCACGGGTCTCTCTGCCCTTCCTGTCTGTCACTAAGATAAAGTCCCTACATTCTACTGTGTCATCCTCTCCGCCTCTGTTCCTGGCTCTACCTCCCTGACTCATACAGGGCTCCCAACCTCCTGTGCTGATATGTGCCTTCTCCCGCCTCTAGATCCTTCCTTCCAGAACCTTCTCTCCCTAGGAACTCCCCTTCCCTGTGTTTACTCAGTCACTCCCACTCGTCCCTTTGACCTTAGCTAAAAATACCACTTCCTGAGAGACCCTTGCTGACCCCCTGGACCAGAGTTTCTCAAATTTGCTGCTGCTGCTGAGAATCCCTGGAGTGCTTGCTAAGAACAGACATCCAAGCCCACGCCAGGTCCACAGACTCAGAGTCTCCAGAAGCTGCAGTTGTAACAAGCACCCCCAGTGCCGCCAGGAAGTTAAGAACCACCCCCCACCCCCGCCCCCACCCCAAGCAGGTTTGCTGGAGCCTTTGGCAGATGCTTGGACAGGCCCACGGGATCAGCATCTCTGGGTCCTGTCTGACTTCGTCACTGTGTTCGCATTGGTTCACATGTGCAGACGAGGTTGTGAACCGCCATCTCAGACCCGTGTTCTCAAACCCCGTGTGCAGAAGCACCACCTGCGCTTTGTCTTGAGGGCACATCCTCAGGCCCACAGCCCCCAGGATTCCAGAGACCTGAGGTTGAGGCCAGGAATCCGTATCTGTCACGAGTCCCCATGCGGTTCTGATGCAGGACCACAGTCTGTGAGACTCCCTGGCTGGGATAACTCAGGGTTCCACTGTTGGCTCCCCTGGCATTTTAAAATCTTGAGGTGTCTGTCCCCCGGGCTGTAGGCTCTGAGAGGGCAGGGACCTTCCTATGACCTGCCCAGAACTAGTGCAGAGCCTGGACATGATACCTTTCCATATATCTGTCTTACTTTCCCAGCTATCATATAAAATATTTGAGAAAATGTCATGTTCCTTGTCCTGTAGCACTGAACACAGTGATTTTTATATTGTAGATGTTCTGTAAATTTATTTTTTATTATTTAATAGGTATCACCTACAATCCTTGAGCTGCTATGGTAGGATTAAAGCCTAAAGCATGTTGGTGAAATAATTATTTTACACAATGGTATCTTCGGTCAATTCAGAAGTTGCTCAGAATGGGAAAATGAGAGGGACTCTGTTTTACTTTTCAGACATGAGCAAATGGTTGTTCAAATGGTGTCACAGATTCAGTGACATTGGAGTATGAGCACGCTCTGATTTATTTTAGAAGTAGAACATCCTTGTTCTAGCACATTCTTTCTCTCTTATGGACCCGATGAGAATAAATCCGTGGAGAAACATCTAGTGGGGTTAGAAGCATGGCTCATTTTTGCAGCAGAACCCCTAGCAAAGATGAGAGGTGCTCCACCTGCCAGCCAGCCCTTGGATCACCTTGAGGTCACCAGATCCTCGTTTATCGACACTTTTGAGTTAAATGAATTCAGAATCCTATTCCAGCAAAACAATGAGCTTTCGGCCATAATCAACTTCAGGAAATTTCACACTGTTCACCTAGTCCACATGTCCAGGGGACCATATGTCCAAGATATGTTCTTAAATTTCTCAAATAAGCATTGACCTTCCTTGAAACTTTCTCTTTAAAAGCTGAAGGTCTTCCTGGACTTCCCTCTCCTCAATATTATGTACAAACCTAAATGGGAAAAGAACTTAAAGGTCTGCATTTCAAGAGCATATGAATCGCTATCATCTTTTGACTCTGTTTTGAAGCTTTGAACCAATGAATGCTGCTTGTGCTGAGATTTTATCAAATGAGTGATGGTGTTCTTTGAATCATTTGAGTCTAAGGAGAACCGTAGTGCAGGGTTTTCCAACTTTTGTGACCGTGACTCTCAGTGAGAAATTAATTTTGCATTGCAACCCAAACACATACTACAATACCACACACGAGTGTGTGCAAACACACACACACACACACACACAGAGTTTCCCATATTACGTGCACACTGTTATTCTTTTCTGTTCTAGTCCACTTGTGATGGCCCCATCCATTAAATCTCTGGTTCTCAACCTCAGCTGTCTACTGGAATGACCTGGGAAGTGTTAACAATTTCCAAAGCCTGGGTCCCACTCCCAGAGATTCTGATTTAAATAGTCTGAGATGTGGCCTGAGCAGTGGAGTTTTAAATGTTCCCACCAGACAGTTTTACTGTGCAGCCCAGATACATAGCCTGTGCAATCAGTTGACCTCCTAGCCCACAAACGGGTCATGACTTAACACTTTGAAAAGCACAGACATTGACACTAATGTCAATAGCACAGACTATTAGACATTAATTTCCAAAGACAAGTCTGCAAGCAAACTTGTCTATTTGCCGAATGAAGAGTATGCTGAGGGCTGTCCTGGGCACTGGGAGACAAATATGCTGAAGCTGTTGTCTCTGCCCTTGAAGAACTGACAGCTTCATGTCCCCAAATGGAACACTCCTGCGTAGCCAACACCCAGATCAAGAAACAGAACTCTGTCAGCACCCAGCAGCCCCCTGTGTCCCTTACAGGCACTGCCACCCCAAGATCAACCACTAACCTGGCTTCTGACAGCACAGATTCATTGTGCCTGTGTTTATACTTTAAACAAATGGAACCATACTCTATGTTCTCCTCTGTGTCTGGCCTCTTTGGGTCAGAATTCTTATTGTGAGATTCACACAATTGTGAGCTCCCTGTTATTCTGAGTAGCTGTAGTTCATTCTCATTGCAGTGCAGTGTTCCACCTCCTATAAACACACCTCAATTGGTTTATTCACTTTACTGTGGATGGGCATTTGAGGACTTCATAGTTTAGGCCTATGAACATTCCAATACGTATATGTCTGGTGAATATATACACACATTTTTGTTGGATACATACCTAAAAATGGAACTTCTGGGCCATAGCTTAAGTGCATGGGCAAGAGCTGAAGATAGAGCCAAACCATTTTCCAAAGTGTCTGCAATAACTTACACTTCCATCACCAAAGTACCCAGTTGCTCCACATCTTTGTCAACACTTGGTATTGTCAGTCTTTTTCATTTTAGCCATTCCAGTGTGTGTTAGATATCACAATTGAAATGTATTTAAGTAAGAAAGGCAAGATATTTTTAATTGACATATATCTATACCTATATTCTCAGTAGTGCATGGAAATCCTCCCTTGACTTGTGGGTTCATAGATATTTCAACATCTTACCAGGGGTCTATGTCCTACCTTAGTCATTGTGTCTCTCTCCCTCTCTCTCTCCCCTCTTCCCCCGCCCTTGCTCTCAAACTCTCTGCCTCCGGTACCCAGCCTGGGTCTGACCTGGAGAGACATGCAGCATCTGACCGTGCTCACCTCCAAACGGAACCAGCTTCATGACGAGGTCCATCAGTGGCGGAGGAACGGGGTCGGCTTGGAGTTTAATCACCTCTTTGGCTACGGGGTGCTTGACGCAGGCGCCATGGTGAAAATGGCCAAAGACTGGAAAACTGTGCCTGAGAGGTTCCACTGTGTGGGAGGCTCCGTGCAGGACCCTGAGTAAGTGGGGGCAGCAGTTCTACTGCTGTTTGTGGAAAATACCCAGAGATGGCGCCACTGCACTGGTGACCATAACAGATTCCCTCTCTGCGTCATCCTGAGATGCACTGGATTTGATTCAGGGACAACCAGCTTCCAGGCAGAGCTGCAGTGTTGCACAACTCTAAAGTATCCAGTCTACAAAGCCCTGGGGCCTGGAACTTCTTTCCCTTATTGCAAAAAGGGAGAGATTTACAAAGAGGGATTGCCAAGGGGAAGACTTAAGGCGTCTGTGCCTTTGCAGACGCTGGGCCACAGCAGGTGGGGACCATGGGCAGTGTGACCAGAGCAGGATGTACAGTTAGTTGCCTCCTGGCTACATTCGAGATTAACAGAAAGGTGGCACGGTTGCAGTATTTAGGGGAACGGGCATTGGGGCCTGCTTAGTCGAGGTTCACCTTGATGTCAGACCTTGTTCTCCGCAATTGCCCTGGACAAGAAGGATGGGTCTCTGTTGATCCTCACGCTCTGTGCTTCGGGGGGGCGGAGGGGAGAGGGAGATGCGGAACGTATATGCCGAGATGAATGACCGTTTCTCTCCCAATTCCGAGTGCACTGAACATTCTGTCATAATCCAGGTACAGGTTGGAATTCGGAGCCAGAGGCAACACTGGAAATAGGCTGTCTGACGCCTCATTTTAGTTAAGGAATCTGAGGCCCTGAGATGTGACCGTCCCAATGGCTCACAACTAACTGGGAACTTATCCAATAGCAGCAGCATTATTTTTTTTTAATCTGGAGAAATCTTTTATTATATTTCAGTTGATTCACTAGGTTAAATTTATTTCACAATATCTATAGATGTTCTTGTCTATATAGAAAACATATTTCTTACAGGTTTTTATGCAAATCCATTGAGAATTTACCTTCCACAAATGACCTTCTGTTAGTTGAGACAATTTTATTCCAAACAAAATACACATGTACACATACACTGTGACAGCAATTTTTAAAATGTAAAGTATAGAGGGATTTCTTGGTTGGTGTGTGAAAATACGTATGTCAACGCCCCACCCCACAGAGGTTCTTATTTCTAAGGTTTGGGGTAAGGTCCAGAAGATGGAGGTTTGTGGGTGGTCTCAGCAGCATTATTTTAATGAGAGGAAACTCGAGAGCTATTTCAGCACTAACTCAGCTGGGCTCCAGGAGGACAGGGACCTCATCTGTCTCGTTTGCTGGTGTGTCCTCAGGGCCTAGAAGAGCGCCTGGAACTTAGTAGTCATGGGATCAATATTTGTGGGATGAATGAATGAATGAACATTTAGCCAGCATCACCTGGGCACAAGGAAGATGTCTACACGGTGGCAATAGGACCACCAGTCCAGCCAGGGAGATTCAGGGACAGGCGGCAGGCAGCCTTGTTGGAAGCGCTCTGTGTCCCCTTGTCCACCCACACCTGAATTGTTCTCAGATGCAGGTGAGTGCGGTCTGGGGCAGATGTGCTCATGGAAGAACTCAGAGACTGGGCAGGGGGTCCTGAGGGCAACACCCAGGCCAGCTTGTGCCTCTGGTAGAGGCAGCCCTATCACCAGGAATCCAACTTCTCAGGGGCTGGGACGGAGGGATCCGCAGGCTTGACAGCTGCCACTTTCTATGCAGGGCTGTACAGAAACGGCCTCTGAGCAGGTCAGTGGCAACCGTCAGGGTTATGAGTTTCCTCAGCACTCATCTTCCCAGAGAAGCAGTCAATTCGAAAAGCAATTTTCTAAGAAGACTTTATCAGGAGAGTCTGTAAAGGATGCTGGACTAAAATAAAAGGGAAAAATAGAACTGGCTGTGAGCATCTGTGCTGGACCAGCCGAGGGCCGTGAGCAGAGGAAGCCCAGGCCGCCCCATCGGCCAGCGTGTCCCCAGAGCATGCTGGCAGGCACAGGCCACTTCCACCCTCCCCTGTTCACTCAGCTCCTTGAAGACTGTGGCGAACTCCGGATTTTAAGTGAATTTGGAGATCAACGTTCAAACCTGATCCGAATGCCTGAAGCAGCATAGTAGAGCTGGCCGGGTGGCTGTGGACTGGTCACTTCTGAGCTGCAGTGTCTTCTGTGGGGGTTAATGCCCATCTGACACTGTGACGTGGGGAAGAGCAAACATCAAGTGACCCCTGTTGAGTGTTCTTCAGTGACAACCACATGGCAGGTGTTTTAGATACTCGGGAAAGGGCAGCTGTCATTGTTACTATTATTATTCTAGCAAAACAACTACGGCTTCATAACAGTTTTTATCATACAGCTGAGGATTGAGAACCCAAAGAGCATTCCAAGGGCCCCCTGGGAAGCAACGCCTATTTCTAGGCACAAAGTCACTGAGCCCTCATTTTGCACCAACATGCAGTAAGACAAAGATATAAGCCATGTTTGTCTTTATAGGACTTGAGCACCAGGCTTCTGTACTTGTTTCTGAAAGTTCAGAGAGTAGCTCACACCTTCTGATGGGCGCCTCATTTTCAGCAGCGAGTGTGTTCCCGAACGTGGCTGTGTGGCTAGATCAGGGTCTCTGAAGAGCCTCTTTGGTTCCACAAACAGCCATCTCCTACTGCAACCTTCTGATAAACTGACTTTTCCTGAGCACCTGTCCCTGTTCTTTTAAAATAAGAATGAGTTGTACTCCTTTTCTTCTAAAAGCAATATATGGCACTGGAGGAAAGTCAGAACATACAAAGCAGCAAGAAGAGGGTAAGAAAAATCCGCGAGAGCTGCTCCCTGCCTCTCCCGACCAACGAACGCCAGGTCGCCTGTGAGAGGAGGTGGTGTTCTCTTTTCTCTGTCAAGCTTGCTGCCTCTGGAATTCACAATGCAAGTCAATTTCAAAGTGACAACATTCCAAGAAGAGTGCAGTTAAATGTCCTCTCCCCAGGGCCCCAGGTCCTCAGCCAGCAGGTGGGGATGGGAGTTTGGGGAGCAGGCAAGTCCCCCAGGCGCTAAACAAGCCAGACTCCCAGGGGCCGAGGGGTCCCCGGAGGGGCCTCCGACCCTGGCACACACCCCAACCCCAAGGCTTCTAGGACAATTTGTAAATCCTAACAGGTGTGTGTGCTTGTTCCCACGCCAACCTGCCCAGGTGGATGGCAAAACTCCAATTATTTTCTCAACAATTAGATCTGTGCTGTACAAAACAGAAGCAACTAGCCACGTGTGGCTACTTAGTGAAATTAAATAAATTTAAATTGATCACTAAAATTAAATTTAATTAATTAAAAAGTCAGTTCCTCACTCATACTTGTCACATTTCGAGTGCCCAAAAGCCACATGTGGCCAGTGGCTACGGTATTAGCACAGATGTAGAACATTTCCATCCTTGCAGGAATTGGTAGTGCTGTTGGCCAGCACTGGTCTAGACATTTGTCAATGTACAACGTATATGAGTGTGTGTCTATATTTATCTTCACAGCAACTCTTCAAGGTAGGAAGTCATATCCCCATTGTATAGGTAAGGAAAGTGAGCTCAGAAAGTTCAAATTCCTTACCCACAACTGGACCTTTAGTCTACCCATCTAGCTTTCTGCCCAGGGGCTGGAGCCCATGTGATCATTAATCATTTATCAGCTCACCTGTCATGTTTCTGATCCTGTTCTGAGTAAGTAGCATCTTCTTTGAGAGGTCCAGGTAGTGGCTTGCCATGCTCACATCTCCAAAGCTGGCCTAATGCCTGCTTTCCACCAAATTGGATGATTTCCCCAGAACCTGGTGCTGGGGACCCTCTGCCCCTGCACCATCACTGGATCTCCATGGCCAGTGGATGCATGATTCAGCATCAGAGTCCACGCAGAGCACACACGGTCCATGAGACTGTTTATGTGTATATTTTGAGTTCCTTGAGAGAGTATTGCCTTTATCAATGAGCTGCAGGGGAGCTACAGCAAGCCCTCCCAGGTTCTTTGCCTTGGTTCCAAGGGCAACGTAGAAGCAAGGCTTGGCTCTGAGCTGGGTGTGTGACCAGCATCCTTTTGTAGATGTATTCTACAAGATGTGTGTTTAAAAATGCACACCATGGGCTTCCCTGGTGGCGCAGTGTTTAAGAATCCACTGCCAATGCAGGGGACATGGGTTCAAGCCCTGGCCCAGGAAGATCCCACATGCCGCGGAGCAACGAAGTCCGTGCGCCGCAGCTACTGAGCCTGCGCTCTAGAGCCCGTGAGCCACAACTACCAAAGCCCATGTGCCTAGAGCCCGTGCTCCGCAACAAGAGAAGCCACCACAATGAGAAGCCCACACGCCTCAACGAAGAGTAGCCCCTGCTCGCCACAGCTAGGGAAAAGCCCACACGCAGCAACGAACACCCAACACAGCCAAAAATAAATAAATAAAAATTAAAAAATACACACCATTTTATGCTCCAAAATAAAAGCCATGTCCAGGGAGGACATTAACATAGACAAAGGGCCGGAGAAAGGGAGCTAGTATCATGGTCCAGGCACTGTGCTCAGTGTTTTCCTACATGGTCTTATTTAAACCCACCCACAATGACAATGAGACTTCAAGTATTTGAAAAATTTTCCAAGCTCTCTTGACCAGTAAGCATAGAAGCAGAATTCTTACCCAAATAGGTTTATTCCCGAAGCCTGGAGTCCTTCCATGATACCATGCACTCCTCAAATGGAGTTTCCTGTATTATGTTTCTAGTGCAAGAACCTTTGAGCATCTCATCTCCAAAGGAGGCCACTTCCAGAAAGGAGATCGGTTATATGGAAAGACAGCTGAGGAATCTTAGACTGACCGTCCATGGGGCTCCAACTCTATGAGCGAAGAGACTCCCAAATTCCCCTGGTCTGTCACAGGACTGTGCTTCACTAGGATTAATTAACCCAATTTCAGCTTTTTTATGATAGTGTTAACAACCACATTAGCAATAATTTCTCCTTATCAAGGTAGCGAGTACTTTAAAAGAAAAGTATATGAGCTCCTGTCTCAGTCTGGGTTGTCCCAAAAGTAGACCCTGATGGGACTTGGGTACTGACAATGTTTTGAGAGATGATCTCGGGAAACAAGTGAGGAGGTGCAGCTGTAGGCAGGGAAGAGGAAGCAATCCAATAAAGATGCGTTGATGCTCCACTGACCAACACCTTGCCACCCTGGGCAACGCTGAGTTGTCCCCACCAGGAGTGAGGAAGCCAGGTGTATGTACTCACCACCTTCCGTCAGTCGCCGGTAGGGGGCTTTCCCTGTGGGGTTAAATCCCTGACACTTTGGGGCCGGCCCGCACGCAGGCTGAGGACGCTCCCAGGAGGCAGGGAAAGGCTCCAGGAGAGAAGCTGGGAGATGCCGATACCCGTGGTGGATGCAGTCAGGGTCCACAGTAGCCTCAGCTGCAGGCAAACCCAGCAGTGACTTAGGAGAAGCAGGAACGGCGTCCACAGCATCTGCCACCTGCCCCGTCCACACGCAGTCGGTTCTGAGAGTGTGGGTAACTTGCTCAGGCTCACACAGCAAGTGTAAGAATTAACCCTGCATTTCGTTTCCTTTTTATGGCTGAGTAATATTCCATTGTATATATGTGCCACATCTTTATCTATTCCTCCTATGATCTTATTTGCAAAGCAGAAATAGAGACGCAGACACAGAGAACACATGTATGGACACCAATAGGGAAGGAAGGGGGTGGGAGGAACTGGCAGATTGGGTTTGACACATATACACTATTGATACTATGTATAAGACAGGTAACTAATGCAAACCTACTGTATAGTTCTTTCTTATATATATATAAATTTATTTCTTTATTTATTTTTGGCTGCGTTGGGTCTTCGTTGCTGCGTGCAGGCTTTCTCTAGTTGCGGCGAGCAGGGGCTGCTCTTCCTTGGGGTGCGTGGGCTTCTCATTGTGGTGGCTTCTCTTGTTGTGGAGCACAGGCTCTAGGCGCGAGGGCTTCCATAGTTGTGGCACATGGGCTCAGTAGTTGTGGCTCGTGGGCTCTAGAGCACAGGCTCAGTAGTTGTGGCGCATCGGTTTAGTTGCCCCGTGGCATGTGGGATCTTCCCGGACCAGGGCTCGAACCCGTGTCCCCTGCACTGGCAGGCGGATTCTTAACCACTGCGCCACCAAGGAAGTCCCTACTGTAGAGTTCTACATTTTAATTTTCTAATAAAATTTTCAGTTACCTAAAAAAAAAAATACTAATTCACTCCAGAGCCCCTGCTCTCCCCGCTCCCCAGAGCTGCCCCTGGGAGAGTGTGCCCAGCCCTCACGGTCTGCTCCCGTCTGCCCTCAGGAAAATACCGCCGACCGGCAAGCTAGTGCTGAAGCTCACCACCGCCGCCTGCGAGGGGAAGGAGAACTTCGTGCGCTACCTGGAGCACGTGCAAGCTGTCGTCACGGTCAACGCGACCAGGCGAGGGGACCTGAACATCAACATGACGTCCCCCATGGGCACCAAGTCCATCCTGCTGAGCCGGCGGCCACGGGACGACGACGCCAAGGTGGGCTTCGACAAGTGGCCTTTCATGACCACCCACACCTGGGGGGAAGATGCCCGGGGGACATGGACCCTGGAGCTGGGCTTCGTGGGGAGCGCGCCCCAAAAGGGGGTGCTGAAGGAGTGGACACTGATGCTCCACGGCACGCAGAGCGCCCCGTACATCGACCAGGTGGTGAGGGATTACCAGTCCAAGCTGGCCATGTCCAAGAAGGAGGAGCTGGAGGAAGAGCTGGACGAAGCGGTGGAGAGAAGCCTGAAGAGCATCCTGGGCGAGAACTAGCCCCTCGGCGCCCGCTCCCCGCTGCCGGCCCGCTGCCCCAGCCGGGCATCTAGCGGTTAACCTCCCCCCACACAAGCGACTCCAACTTCTTGCTCCGAAGCTTTGCTCACTGTCAGTGGTTATTTTCATTACCATGGAAGCAACCTTTTTTATTCTGTGCCCCAAATACAGTGTTCCCACCAACACCTCTGTCCTATTTGTGACTCGAAGTTCTTTATTTCTGTCACTCAGATAGGTGATATCTTGCCAACAAACCTGGGACCGCTGTCCCCTCGGTTTCTTTCATAGAAGAGAATGCATTTAAAAAGCCAGGCGCGGTGACGCCAAGGACGTTCATTCACGGTCTCAGCTGAGGACCTGTTACTTAAAAGGAGAATCCAAGGTTATGACAGAGGTGAGCTCTGAGTCTCTTAAAGCACAGATGCTGTAAATCCTTTGGGGAAAGATGCTTTTGACTTTTAGCAAGATTTTTCAGGGATGTAAATGAAGGTGGCGTGAATGGGAAGGTGTCCTAATTACCAGATGGGGAAGAGAGAGTCAGAAAGCATGAAGGTTTGGAAATCTTGCCACTAACGCCCACATCGTAGCTAGTCTCACTCGGCCAGCGTGATACATGTAAAAACTCAGTAGCCTGGCTGCCCTTTACCAGCTGCTGCTCTGAGTGACGGTAAACTCTGCTAGAGATGCCCAAATTACCCTGTGTGTGTAGCCTTCATCCCAGCCCCAATTTTCTGGGGTTCCTCCCATAGTTATCCAAAAGAAGAAAGGCAGGGCAGGATGGCAACACTTCTGGGAAAGGGTCGCTTAGTGGTTTTTAACACAGGAATGTTCCTTTTCTGCAGTCACTCTGGGGCTTCCTCATCTGATGGAAGTGAGAGGTGAGCTGAGTGTTTTCAAGAGCTTTCTGCTTGGGCTTTGATTTCCAAAGCACGTGACTAGAGGGAAACACCTTCTGCGTGTTGTGATTTCTCTGATGAGTTGGGGAAACGGCCTCTGTTCCAGAAGAGGTGTGTGCAGGGCGAGGGGGCAGCCATCTCACATGGACCCTCCCTTTGTATGGAGCCCCCTCTGCTGAAGCCAGCTCAGCCCCTAGTAACCTGAGGCCCGAAGGAAGCAGGAGGAGGCCTCTGTACGGAAGCACTCCGTTACCATCTCGGCAGCTAAGCCGTCAGGAGGGGGTTCTACATGTAATCTAAAGGTGACACACCCTCTTCCCCAGTCAACCCCCGAAGACCCCGTCTCATCAGCAAATAGAAATGCTTTCTGAGCAGCTGTCACTTCGTTTTCCTATTCGAGGACTGGCTCTTCATCACCAATCCCAATGCCCACCCGCTCCCGAGAAACGATGTGCTCGTTTGATCTGATTCCAAAGAACTGATCAACCACTTCTGTTCACACTTCTCTCTTCCCATGGAAGCGGGTAGCTCAGCCTGGAGTTCCTTTCCTTCAGGCCAGCAACACAAGAGCAGGAGGTTCCGTCCCCTGAAGGGGGCAACTTTTCCCTTCCCCTGAAGGGAAAAGTCTGGAAAACCCGTTTTCTTTCTTTTTCCCCCCATGTTGGCATGAATTTCTGTCTTCTCTAACACCATATGACCTTCTCTGTAGAATGCTTTACAATGTAATACTATTTATGATTTTTAAAAGAAATTTATTACATGTGGCAAAGGTCTTTTTAAACCAGTTTAGACTTAAAGAAAAAATAAATGGAAATCATCAAAATTTCATTTCACATTAACAGTCTGAAAATAAACCAAAGGACGTTATGTGTGCATGTGTGTATAAGTGCACACAGAAATATATATACATATGTAGACTATATACACGTGTGTATATATGTGTATATATCTTTATATACACTTGTATAACTGTATATACACACATATACATAAAATGTGTGTATGTGTATTTATTGAAGAAACAGACACCACATTCATCTCTAAAAGAATATTCAGAGGATATCAAGATGATTCTGGCTGAAGGAAAAGGCTGGTGGAAATTCAGGTGAAATGTTCGTCAGCTCCCATTACTTCACCTCTGTAATCTTGCTTCTCTGTATAAACATTAAGTGTCTTATATAGCAGCACAGATATAAAATAGTTGTCCATATTTTCACAGTTATGGTATAATTTGTGAAATTAGAGAGTAACTTATCAGCTTCTTAATAGAAATGGCAAGTTTTGATATGAGTATACAGTCCGTAAAGATATATACAGTGCTATTTAAAACTATTCGGTCTCTACTTCATGTTTTACACCAGTATTAACACCAAAATATGTCTACCTAGTGAGGTTTTTATGACATCCTGATTCTAACGCAAGAGATACTTATTTATAGTCATTTATTTTAAAAATGAAAATAAGTGAATAATAATTAATCAAGTTAACATTGCTATTCCCTGTGACAAAATTTTCTAAGTAAATTTAAAAGTACATGATGTAAATTAGGAGATTCAACAATAAAACATTACCTTCCAGAAATTACGTGGGATGTGATATGTATTACATAAAAACACTTCCATCCATTCTGGGAGCAGATCATTAAAAGTTGCCAAAGAGATCTAAAAATCTTGCTTTCATAAATATTCATGAAAGATTTATAATTAGCAAATAAATCATACCCAAATTATGATCTATAGCAGCATTTTTCAAACTCAGGTTACACCCCATTAGTAGTTGTAAAATAAATTTAGGGAGTTAAAACCAGCAATTTTGGAATAGAATAGAATAGATCATGCATATTAATGATAACTATTGTTTTCTGAGTTTTTTTTTCAGAAATGTGTGTGTGTGTGTGTGTGTGTGTGTGTGTGTGTGTGTCTGAGTGTGTGTATTGGCTCACAATGTAAAGTACGTTTCTTACTGGGGTCACAGTCAAAGATCTTTCAGAAACACTATTCTAGAATATATTCACCAGGCTAGACTAAGTTATACTGCGGTAATGAACAGCCCCCAGATCTCAGAGGTTTAACACAACAAAGGTTTATTTATGATTTACACAAATTTCACGGAGGATCTGGGTGACTCCCCAACGCCAGAGATCTCCATTCAGTGACCCAGGGATTCAAGCTGCTTCAACCTTCAACCCTAGGTTTATCATCACAACGCGAGGCTGCGACAGCAGGCAGGAGAAAAGAACCCATGAAGATTTGTTCACTCTTCTACGTTCACCCTGAAGGAGACACACATGTCACTTGACCCACCGTGCACTGGCCAGTACTGGTCAATGACCCTGCCTGCACGGGAAGCAACTGAGGGATTATAGGACAACTAGTGGAATGCTTGGTGAGCCCTGGGGTCTCTACCATAGAGATAACTTGATGCCACTTTAAAACATATTCTTATGTAAAGAAAGTAAAGTGAGTGGAAAATATAAGGGAAGCGTAACTGGGGATGTATTTATAACATAAACTATGTAATGACAGCATACCCCTGCATCAACACCACAGCTTGACTTCAGGGTCTGTTCAGTGTCAAGAGGGTACTTATTTTGCTATAACTTTCCTGATCCAGAACTGGATTTAGTAGTCACAAAATTAAGCAAGCTTCCAGGTGAAATGGAAAATGGTATTTTACCAACTTTGCAAATCCTGTGACTTGTGGAGGAGTTTATTAAAAAGAACTGATATGATCTCTTTCAAAAAAGAAAAAACAGGGCTTCCCTGGTGGCGCAGTGGTTGAGAGTCCGCCTGCAGATGCAGGGGACACGGGTTCGTGCCCCGGTCCGGGAGGATCCCACATGCCGCGGAACGGCTGGGCCCGTGAGCCATGGCCGCTGAGCCTGCGCGTCCTGAGCCTGTGCTCTGCAACGGGAGAGGCCACAACAGTGAGAGGCCCGCGTACCGCAAAAAAAAAAAAAAAAAAAAAAAAGAAAGAAAGAAAAAACATATTCTTAGGTACTGATTCACATGGCAGCCTCTCCTCATAGGACAGTACCTTGAAGAGCATGACAAACCAGCTCTACCCATGAGACCACATGCAGTTCTAGCAAATCTTGATAAGTATTAATAAAATACAAATATATTATATTTATCATAGTTCACTGTAAAAACAACTTCCAGTTTTATCCTATGATACACTACTGTAAAATCTTAAGAATGCCAAAGGCTGAAAACACATACTGAAAGGTGTAAAGTCCCGTCTGATTTTGTGACAGACTGAAGGCTTCTTTTCAATACTTAAGTTCAAAGAATGATTTCCCAAAGATTAAGTTAAAAAACTGATCATTCTTATAGAGTTACTACTATGTGTCATTTTTATTGTCATGGGATCAATGCCTTCACTGGTTGGAGTCGAAAACCACACACTACAAAACCTTTAGGAAACATAGCCAAGCATTTCGTATTTAGAGAGAAAAATGCTGAATGCATTAAGAGAATTGGTGAACACGTAGCCAGAGTCAGTTTTTGGAGGCAGAGTCTAATTTGATAGAAATTTCTAAAAATCAGAATGCCAAGATTAGAGGCACTAGTTGTGGGAGAGAATAAGGGGTTTGAAAAACACGGGGAGTTTGAAGTAACATGAGCACAGGATGTGTCCGGCACCAGTGAAGGGTGTTGGTTGTAGCTGCCAGGTGGTTCCCTGTCTCCAAAGAAGGAACAAGCTGTGGGGAAAGGGGGGCCGGTACTCAGCACATGGGAGCTTAGGAAATGGACAGTGGAGGCCGGAAGTCAGGAATCGTATCTGGCAGTGCTCAGCGTAGGGAAACGCAGACGCTGGTATAAAGGGGGATTCCATCCTCTGAAGAGCTGAAGTCTGTTGAGGACAGAGACCTGTGCACGGGGAGGCCATCCCTAGACGAGCATCCTGAAACCCCATCCACCTGCCAGGGGGGATTCTAAGCCCACACACAGCCTCCTGACGCCTTCATCAGCTTCCCAAGGACATTGACACCAGGAGAGGGGGTGGCCAGCTCCTGGAGCTCTAGGAAAGGAGGCTCCCTCTTTGCGTTGCAAATTAATAAACTCGTACTTGAGTTGGTCCACTAATCTCTTGTACATTTAATTGTCCCTTTCCTTGGGTTTCAAAAACATGGGTTGAATTTGGTTTTGAGTTTATAAGGCGCCAAGAATCAAAATCTGACCCGAGGCAAATTCTCCAAGCCAGCCTGCCAGCTTCATTTTTCTCTCAGGACGTAGAGGAGACTCACTGTGAACCTGAGGAGAGAATGAACTTGACCATGAGAAATGTGTTCGGCCCAGGAGATGCAGACTCAGCGTTGCTAAATTCCTAATATTCAGCCCTGCGCTGTGTGGGGTAGGATGGGGGCAATCAGAAATCTCAGCCCACAGGGTTGCAGATGCCCGAAGAGCCAAATGAAGCTGGGGATTCCTTAGTTATCATATGAACTGTCACCAGTTCCTACCATGGAGGCTTCAGGCCACCCCACCCTCACCTTCCCAGCATGGAGGGGTCCCACATCACAGTGCCCTGGAAGATGTTCCCCTGCACCCAAGAGGACGCCGTTGGTCTACTCCAAGCTGGGTGGAAGGCAGAGGCTGCAACCTATCTTTTTCTCTTTTGATCCCATATCTTGGAGCCACTGGCCACAGGTGACAGGTAAGCCACCAGGTAACTCCTGGTCACAAGCACACAGGTGAAGGGGCAGGTGTGACAGGTGAGCTATTGACCAGGGATATAATCTCTTGATAGATAGAATACACATCTCAATTCAAAATCCCCATGTCTCTGAATAAAACATAAGTCAGCGTGGCTTTCTTGTGGCATTTATTTGCTTTTATCCAAGCACGAGAGATGGGAGTCGAGCATTTGCACTAATGGTGGGGTTTGAATAATGTTCTTCATCATCAATGTGTTAAATGCTGTGTGAGTTTTGAGGTGACTTCTCTCACCAGCAACATCCCATCTGCAAACCCAGGATACAACCGTTTCAGAATAAACTTGATTGTGGTGGTTGCTTGAAGATCCTTTCTCAAAATATAAGTTTCAAGTCAAGGAGAGAGCTAAATGGAATTTTCCAACATGAAAAGGGAAGGAAAAAACAAGCAGCGATGCCAGGTAAGACGTGTCCTCTGCTATGCAAATTGGATTTTGTATTAGACCTTGTTGGTGCCTGTCCTACAGCAGGGATCAGCAAACTACAGCCCAGGGACCTGATCCAGCCCACTGCCTGTTTTGTAAATACAGTTTTATTGGAAGCAATCATGCCTATTTCCTTTTGTATTGTCTGTGGCTGTTTTCATGCTAATACAACGGAGTTGTGTAGTTATAACAGAGGCTGTACAACCTATAATCCTTTATAGAAAACGTTTGCCAACCTCTGTCCTGTATCTATCTCCTTGGGTGGCCCCAGAGGTCACCTGTAGACAGTTGCTATACATGCCAAGGATGCTCTCTCTGCCAGGGATGTTCTCTGGCTGCACACAAGACCTCGTGTACCACAAGCAGAAGGGCCAGGGAATCAGTGCCCCATGGCCGCCCTCACCTGAGGAAGGGTGGGAGCTGGTCCACAGGTACCCCAGCTTCTTCACCTCCTGTCAGGACAATTTGAAGATGTTCCACCTGGTCTCTTCCCCGTGGGTGCCTGTGCAGTCACCTCTCTTCCCAGTCTCACTCCCTCTCCTTCACCAGTCAGGGGACAGAAACCCCACTGGTGATGTTAACAGAGGGAACGGAATATAAAGCACTAAAACTGAGTATAAAGACGTAATGCCTTCTTAATTAGAAAAGCAAAAGAGAACATTAAAGCACCACATGGACCAAGGAGTCTAACACCTGCGTGAAGGTGAAGGTGGCTTGTCGAATGGTGGTGGGGTCCCGGGGAGGGGGCACTACCCACCCACCCAACCCTCCCGCCTGCCCAGAGGTGGTGCAAGAGTGTCCCTGGTAGGTAGGCCCGCCCTGGAAGACCCAGACCCCTGAGGAGACTGTAGCGAGGCTGCTTCTGCAAATGTGGGAAAAACTGAGAACTGGCTTCAGCTGCTCTGGGAAGGAGCTGCCGCTGCCAGGGGGAGGTAGCACTGCCAGGAGATGAGAACCAACAAGGAGCAGGGCCCTTCTCCCTCCTCCAGCCTTTCTCTCTTCTCCTATCAGGGAGATGCTGGCAGAGAAAGAACGAGGTCGCAGCTTCCAGCCCCAGCACTGGAGTGTAGAAAGGCCAGCTTGGAGCTGAGACGGGTGCTCACCCATGGCTCGCTGAGCTCCTGTGATCACCGCTCTGATGAACCACCTGCACCTGAGACCTTGTCTAGGGTCTGCTTTGGGGGCAACCCAACCTAATCCAAACTTCCACGAGTTCCCCCTTGATACCAAACCTCCTTCACTAGCAGCCGTCTTTGGGGTCTCTGGGGTTGCAAGCAACAGAAACCAATTCTGACTAGTGAAAACAAACACGCAGCACGTGAAGCATGCAGCGTAGCTCTGAACTGAAGGGAAGCCTGAAGAGACGGCACAAACCAGCCTGGAAAAGGGACAGGGGTTGCAGCAAGACTGGGGACAGGGCTGCACAGCGGGAAGCTGGGGGACCGTGTCAGAACTCCTCCATCACGGGGCAGCTCCAGCACCTTCAGTCTTGGCTTCACTAGACTCAGATCTCCTATTCCAACGATGGGTCTGGTTTGGACACTTGCCCACCCACAGGCAGAGGAAGGCAGGATGTCTTGATGGTCCCATCAGGGCTGTAACCTGTGTGGGAGAAGCAGCTCCTCAAGACGAAATCAGGGCTGAGGGCCTCCTGAGCAGTGAGAGAGGTGGCTGGGAAGATGCCCACCAGCCGTCTTAGGTTGGTTCCTCCCAGAAGCTGACTCTGACACAAGGAGTCGAGGTCAAGTCATTTACTTGAAAGGAAGCATCTTTTTGTAGGGAAGCAGGACAGTGGGACACGGAAGGGAGGAGTCCCACTCAGGGCACATAGATGAGTGGGTTTCTCCATGGGCATCTGGGGCTGACACCCACTGGGGACTGTACAACATGTCCTGGAGTTACCCCAACAGAGAAGCGCGAGGGCTGGGGTGTTTCCACACCCGGGCCCCCCGGTCTCGGATGAGTGCTGCTTCCGGGAGGCCCTGCACTGCCCACCTGCCCAGTGTGTGGACCGAGCTCACTCCTGGGGCCACAGGAGCCCCTGAGGCAGAGTCACACTTGCCTGCCATGCTTGCCTGGGGCATGGGCCTGAACCAGAGCAGCAAGGGTTGGAGGGTCTGTGGGGTCAGCACCAGGGTGGCTGATACGACAGCAGTTACTGGTCACCGACTCAGATGCTTGGAGAATGGGGGGCTGGGGGGCTGGGTCACAGCTTCTTTATGGGGAAGGCGGCTTGGGAGAGTCTCGGTCCTGGGCTTGAGGCTGAGCCGGGGAAGAGGCCAGGACCCCTGATATAGCAGTGGCAAAGCTCTGGCATTTTCTTGTCTTTGATGCTACTGGGAGGCCTGCTCTGAGCCCCCGGGTTTACTTTTTATAAAAACTTGCTTGTTTTCAGAGACCTCAGGGAGAGAAGCCAGGAAATGAACCCATTCTGCAGCTCTCCTGGGGAAAAAGAGAACCAAGAAGGAAAAGTGGAGAGGAGTGCCAAGAAAATGAGCAAGTGGGGCTCTGGGGTGGGGGGAGCAGGGGGCAGACAAAGAGCCTGACTCGACGCCAAGTTGTCCACTGCAGGCAGCCCTGCATTTCGCACTGCAAGCCCGGCTTTCAGGCTCAGGTGAACCTCCCGGAAATGCTGCTCACCTGGCCCCTGCCTCCCGCCTCAATCTCCCCTCCTTCCATCGTCCCCACCTCTTTCCATCGTCCCCCCCAGTCCTCTTTATTTCCCCTGCTTGAACAGGTCAGTCCATTCCTGCCCCAGGACCTTTGCACTGGCAGCTCCCACTGCCGGGAATGCCCTTCTCTCCGATCTGCACGTGATGGGCCCATTTTGTCATCAGATCACACGTCACCTCGTCCATGGGGTCTTCGCTTGACCATCCAACTCAAAGGAGACCCCTGGCACTCTAGCACATCTCCCTGTAGTATTGTCTCTAGGTGGTTTTCTCCTATTTAGTTATCTGCCTGCTTATTCAATTCCTTCCTCTCCCGCCAGAAAGTCGTGACTTTGAGAACAGAAGCACGTCCAGTGTACCCTGCTGTCTCTCCAGAGCCATGTGTGGCACAGAGCAGGCCCCAATCCATTCTTGATCATTGATTGAATAAAATATAAAAATGACCTTTCTTTCCAAAAAGATAACTCCCACCTTTTTAAATAGGAATATTAACAGAACACATGGTCCAAAAACATAAAAAGACTTAATGGGGAAAAGAAAAGGTTTGCCGTGGCTGTTATTGAATATAATATACACACTGGTCCAAATTCCTAGCACATTCTGTGCTCCACTAATGGTTTTCATTATTCTCTCTTAAGCTTTTAAAGGATATGTACCTCAAAACTGTGCCATGGAGCCGGTTCTCCACTCATCGTTTGGAAAGAACAACAAAGGCATATTTCTTTCTTGAAATTGAAACCTCAAATGAATTCAGAGAAAGATTTTTTTAAGCTCTAAACAGAAAGGAAAGGAGACTCCATTTAGTATTCTTTGTATTATTTCTAACAAAGAAATAATAGGATGTAATTTATGACACCATCAATTTCCCCTAATAATGTGTAGTTGTCTCGCCAGGTACTTTTGTTTAGGCAAATGCAATAATCCGTTTCAGCACATTTATTCACTGTGCTTAATGTATTTTGGAGTATCTACATGGGGAAGGAGTAATTTCTTAATTGGATAGGTAAAAAGATTATTTTTGGACTGTTAGTAGAAAAAAGGAGATATCTACAGGCAACATAAAAATTTTTGGAAAGATTCTGGCTTCAAGTAATTCCCATTTCCTAGGATGTGACACTGTAAGTACCTGAGTAAATGTGTGTGCACAGGAGAACATGAACAATTGTGTTGTATGGTATATTATATTACGGCAATTGAGATCCTTAATAAACTTGAAAGCTCTCCCCTTACCAGCATGCCACACTGTCTGGCACACAGAGTATGATTAATAAATGTTGGACTAGTTAATTAACTAACTGCTAAACGAGGAACTACGTGACGACATTTGATTTTGCTTTCTGAAGCCTGACCCAGGATTGCAATCTCTGAGTGACAAATTCTAAGTGACTCAGACAAAAGGACATTCAGCACATACTCTGTGGCAGGTGGCAATGGTCCCCCACTTACATCCCGTGACCCTTACCATTTCCATGTATTTCCATGCCTGACGTCCAAACGCCTGCACCTGTACTTCTCGGCCGAGGGCTTTCCTGGTCCCCAAAGTCAACGCCCTGGGAGCAGCGCTCCCTTCTGACTGACCGGCGTTGGTGGGTCAATACACCAGCTCCCTCACCCTTGGGCAGGGTGACTCGGAGGCGCGTGTTCTACCCCATCTCCCAGAGCCCCCAGGGGTGGGGGCCAAGCGCCAGCCGCCCACAGGACTGACCCCTCTGGTAGCCCATCTCCTTGCTGTCCCTGCCGCCATCTCCCTGCCCTCCTGGCCCTTCCTGAGACCACCCCTCCCCCCAGAAACTACATCAGATCCTTGCTGCGAGATCAGCTTCTGGGGAACCCAAACCAGGACAGACACCTTTAATTGTTTTACTTCTAACAAAACACTCCTCATGTGATCAAATGTTTGTGCTTGAAATGCAGAGAAAAGCAGCCAATCCATCATCTAACACGTTTCTCTGTGGAATCCAGACTCTGCGCCTCTGACGAGTCTCTCAATGACCCGTATGAAGGGCTTGTCTCTTTCCTAAACGAGCATGGCTTGGTGGCTGTTAACAGAGCACCCCCGAGCAAGGCTAACCCACCTAAAAGCCCAAAGCCCCTGTTAATTAGACAAAGGATGTGCAAGCAAAGAAAACGTTTTAATTAAGGCTTCACTGGCAAGCCAGACAGGCCAACTATGGTCTAATCCAAACAAGAACCCTCAGTCTTGTATGGTTTGTCCTAAAATATCCAAGCACTTCCCAACAGTGGCCCAAAGGCACTTTCTCCCCTCGAGCCTAGGCATCGGAAGAGCACTTCTCCTCCAGCTTCTTCTTGTTTGCCTTCGTGTTTTCGATCACGGTCTCCACGATTACGGCAGTCTCTTCGTATGTCTGGATGCTGTCGGTGGAAAACTTCTCAATAGACTCCATCACCTCCACCTTCTCATAGGCCAGCGTCCTGGGAGGGCTTCTCGCCGGGAGGCTGCTGGTCCAAGCTCCAGGCCCGTCGGACCCACCCTGAGTGACCTGAGGCCCTTGAGACTGGGGTGTAGACGGCCCCTCTGGACCAGGAGAGACTGTGACACAGGGCTTCCTGGCCCCCTCCTCCTCCTTCTGGCCATCCTGTTTCCCCTGGGGGCCCTTCAGTTCTTCGTCATTCATCTCATCCCCCTTGTCTACAGTGTGCGGGGTAGGGGGGTGTCCATCTTCTTTCCCCTGGGGAGGCCCCTGTCCGTCCTCCAGACCATCTTCTTTCCCCTGGGGAGGCCCCTGTCCATCCTCCAGACCATCTTTCCCCTGGGGAGGCCCCTCTCCGTCCTCCAGACCATCTTCTTTCCCCTGGGGAGGCCCCTGTCCATCCTCCAGACCATCTTTCCCCTGGGGAGGCCCCTCTCCATCCTCCAGACCATCTTTCCCCTGGGGAGGCCCCTCTCCATCCTCCAGAGGGGGCTCCGGCTGCTGGGGAGAGGGCTCCACGTGGCTGTCAGGCAGCACAGAGTCGTCCCCCTTGGAAACCACCACACCCCCTTTGGCCGGGACGGAGAAGGAACAGAAGCCTGGGTCCACGAAATTGGCATCTCCGGAGACCAGCACATACCGCCCCTTGGTGTACAGGTCAGCGGGGGGCTCGGGTTCTTTGGGGCCTTTCACCCTCTCCTTGACCATCCTGCCTAGTTTTTCAAAGGCTTTGCTTATCTTCCCTCCATCTGGGACATCCTCCGGAGCCCCGTCCACGGTCGGGGGACTTGCTTCTCCATCCCCTGATTCGAGCTTAGATTCACCCTCTTCTTTAGGTACCACCTGCCCTGGCTTTGCGTCTTCAGGACCTCTCAGTGGTGCCTCTTCCCGACTTGCATCTGCTTTGTCTTTCGCTATGATCTCCTTTTTCCTTGGAACGTTCTTGGGGAGGCCTTTTTGTCTTGGTTTTGCTATTGTTATATCCTGCACAGCCCTGGCGAGATCTTTAAAAAAAAAAAAAAAGGACAATGAGGCAAGTATCATCACCAATGAAAGAGGAAGAAAATGTATGTGTTGAAAAATACACTCATTATCCTGGAGCCCCCTGTCTAGCGCTGGGGTGGGGTTTACTACGTATGATCAAAAGCAACAGGGAAAGATCCCCGGGTCTGAAGCGTCCACAGCCCACACTGAGGACCCAGCTCTGCCGGCCACTGTGTGACTTTGGACAAGTCCCTCGGCCCCTCTGGGCTTGCGGAGGGGAGGGAGGTGCCCACAGTTCCCATCACACTGGGTACAACCGACTGAGATCCGTGATCCTCCTGCAGTAACACTGTGTGGGAGCAGGGCTCCAGTGCCCACCAAGCCCCCTGCCCCCCGAGTTCACAGGGGACACTGGGATCCACAGAGCAGACAGTGGAAACCCAGTCCACAGGGCACTCTCGCCTCAGGCTTCCCCAAAGGAGCAAGGCAGAGCTGCCTGGGCCTCTGACGGGTTCAGAATGGCCTCGGCCATGGGGAGTAGCTCCCTTGTCCTGCTCGCAACCCAGGCCAGATGAACACAGACACCCCTTGCTCAGCGTCCCCTTCCTCCTGGGCGATAAGAGGAAGTGATGCTCTCAAACTCAGAACAGGAATCCCCTGTGCCCGAGGCCATATTCATTTCCTCAGATCAGCTAAGAGGAAAAACTGAAAGTGTAACACAAAATCTCACCCTGCCTCACCCGGGAGGCTTTCCAGCTTTGCTCACAGTGATTTTTAAACTTTTTCATCCCGAAGTCTTCCCCAGCCCCTCCCTCCCTTCGCTAACCAGGGGACTCAGTTGCACAGAGCAAGGGCCTCCCGTGGGGCTGACCCTCAGTGACAGGGCAGAGTGAGCAGGCCGTGAAGCCATGATGGGGGGACGCAGTGGGGACACCACAAAGCAGGTGGCTGGGAGCAGGTGTGGAGAAGGGCTTACTTGCAGGACCAGCTGCCGAATTTCAGGGCCCGCTAATCAAAACTGTGAAGAACGTCCAGACAGCGACCGCACAGCATCAAGCCCAGCGCCCTGCACACAGCCCCCCGCCCCCGGAGCTGGCCCTGGGCGTCTGGGACCCCTGCCCCTGGCAGCAACGTTCTGACTCTGGCACCCCATCTCTGCAAAGCCCTCTGAGCTTTCTGAGACCCCTGGATTTGAAGGCACTATAAGCACAGGCTTCTCTTCTCCCAGGCACTGTTCTGTTCCTTCAGGACTGGGGAGACTGAGCTGTGAGCTGACATCTCACAGGCGCGTGAAACCATCCTCAAAGGACCAAATGTTGAAGTCAGAAGCTGCGCTTGCCCACCAAGCTATTTCTGCTCAGTTTTGAATGGGAGAGAGAACGAACAAAAATTGAGCATCTACTCTGCTCCTGACACTAGATCAAGCACCTCTGCACGAAAGAGTTCATTTCACTGGGGGGGGGGGGGGGGGGGGCGGTGAATAGATACAATTCAGTGTTCACTTCTTGCCCAAGTAAAGGTTGAGCTGCATTTTTTCTCGCCAGTTAAATGCCTCATGTTCACGGACGGCGGCCCTGAGGGCGTCTAACCCCCATCTGATTTTCTCCTTGTAAACTTTTTGACTCAGTCACTCAGCACCTGTTGGAGGACATCAGTGAGGGAGAGAAGGGACCTCACATAAAAGCACTGAATTTCCAGACGGACGGGGAGTATGAATGCTAAGTTCAGGGAGAAAGCCGCTTGATTTTTCCTTTTTCCCAGGACAGAAAGTCGCAGAAGCCAGGGTTGGGGACTCACCTTTCACACCGTGTCGAGGGCTGAGGGAGGCTCCGTGGCTCACGGTGTACAGAGTGATCGGGGTTTCAATGAAGGCAGAGCTCAGCCTGGCAAAAAGAACCAGAAAGAGGGTGATCTCCAGCTTTAATTCACTGAGCCAAACAGATGGGGGGCGGGCAAGAGGGATGCTCTAATGTCCAGCAAAAATGAAAAAGGCTTTCTCCAGATCCAACTGCTCATGAACCACAAACACATGTACACACTGGAGGACAACGGAAAGGAATAGTCATCTCTTTGAGCTCAAGTCAAAGCTGTGAAACACACTTATAAAAAAAAATTGTAATTCTTTTGTTTTGGAGGTTTTTTTCAATAAGAGAATGGCCAGCCCAGGCTGAACTATTTAGGGCAACCAGGGTATAATATGCCCAACTGGTCTTTTTTTTTTTTTTTTTTGGCGGTACGCGGGCCTCTCACTGTTGTGGCCTCTCCCGTTGCGGAGCACAGGCTCCGGACGCGCAGGCCCAGCGGCCATGGCTCACGGGCCCAGCCGCTCCGCAGCATGTGGGATCTTCCCGGACCGGGGCACGAACCCACGTCCCCTGCATCGGCAGGCGGACTCTCAACCACTGCGCCACCAGGGAAGCCCCAACCGGTCTTTTTTAAAAAATAGTTATATATAATCAGAGACAGTGGAAAGATAAAGCAATTGAGACAAAACATAAATAGCTGGTGAATCTAAGAGGATCCAGAATTTCCTTGTTCTGTGCCTGCAACATTTCTATCAATTTGAAATTATATCAAAATTAAGAGTAATATATAAACCAACAAAAGGGGTATCCAGTTACCTTTTGATGAAGCCCTGCCCCCAAAACAAAAATGTTCACAAGGACACTTAAATACCCGTTCAAGACTTATTTTTGTACATGTGTGCATGAAGCATTCACTGTGACATAAATATAGAGCTCAGCACAATACGTTGACCAGAACTAGAGAAAACAAAAGGAAGTCTCGCTTTCCCTCCTACACATTAGAGCACTCACAGCAAGACAGAGCCCCAGCGAGAGGGAAGGAAGTGCTCCTGTGTCTGGGTGCTTCTCTGTTAACCCAATCTAAACCCCCCAAAATCAGCAAGACTGAATTGAAGAACCTCAACTTAATAGAGATTCAGAGTCCCTATAGGAGGGGGCTGGCCTCAATCTGTTCTCTGAATATCTACAGATACAGACATTGATGTAGCCATAGATGTAGGTGTAGGTGTGGCTATAAATAACGGAGACATCGTTGTAGATGTGCATGTACGTGATGATGTAGATAGAGATGACTTAGGTATAGTTGAAGTATAGGAGTAGGTGTAGATTTAGGTGATAAAGATGTAGGTGTAGCTATAGATAATGTAGATATAAGTGTATGTGGAGGTGACACAGATGTAAATGATGTAGATATGGGTACAGATAATGTCGGTGTAGGTGTAGGTGATGTACATATAAATGTAGGTGATGTAGAGGTAGGTGTAGGTGTAGGTATAGATGAAGATGTTGTAGGTGTAGCTACAGATGAGGTAGATGATGTAGTTGCAGTGTAGATGTACACACGTACAGATGAGGAGGACATAGATGTAGACGTACGTGTAGGTAGGTATAGGTGTAGACATAGTTGATGTAGATGTATTTTTTTAATAAATTTATTTATTTATTTTTGGCTGCGTTGGGTCTTTGTTGCTGCGTGTGGCCTTTCTCTAGTTGCGGCGAGCGGGGGCTACTCTTCGTTGCAGTGTGCGGGCTTCTCATTGTGGTGGCTTCTCTTGCTGTGGAGCACAGGCTCTAGGCACGCGGGCTTCAGTAGTTGTGGCACGCGGGCTCAGTAGTTGTGGCTCATGGGCTTAGTTGCTCTGCAGCGTGTGGGATCTTCCCAGACCAGGGATCGAACCCATGTTCCCTGCTTTGGCAGGCGGATTCTTAACCGCTGTGCCACCAGGGAAGTCCCTATATAGATGTATTAATACATCTAGAAAATGGACAGTAGACGATGCAGGTGCAGCTGTGAATGATGATGAGATGGAGACAGAGATCTACTTCCCAGTGGAGTTCAAGTCAAAGTTCCATTACGTGGAGGAGACCAGACGGCCTGTCGACAGCCACATTACTGACCCAACCAGGTGGTCAGAGTCACGACGGCAGCAGCAGTAATAACACCTACACTGAGCGCTGGTTGAGCTCCAGGTACCGTGCAGGCCCTCCCCGGCAGCACCTCAATAACCACACCTGATCATCCTCTCTGTGAAGACACTCGTGTCGCCAGAGGCCTGTGAGCGGAAGGGAGCCTTCTCCGTGGGGGCTTTCTGACCCCCTGCTTGACATTCAAACACTTCCCCCGTCACCCTCGCCTCCTCTCCCCTCTCCCTGCTGCGATTCACTCCAGAGCACAGGTCACAGGCCACACGCCCTCTGCTACAAACCCACTCATCCTGTCTCCCCGACTAATATTCAAGCTCTGTGAGGTCACAGATTTGGGGGTTCCCTTCCTGGCCACATCCCCACTGCCTAGAACAGTAACACAGGAGACACTCAGCAAAGATCTGTGGAACAAGTAAGTGGCCAGCCAGAGAGGTTGGCGCTGTGCCCACGGGCTCTGCCCACCCCTGACCCCACCTGTTGCCTTCGTTCTCGATGATCCGGTGATACCGGTCCAGCTCATTCCTCAGGGTCTGCTGGGCGACCACCAGCTGCCGGCAGTCGTAGGATGACCTCTCCAGGCTCCTCTCAGCCTCCTCAGTCTCCTTCCGCAGGGTGTCAATCTGCTCATTGTAGAGCTGAATCTCTTCATCGTAGCACTCGTGGGCATCTCTGATGGCCTGTTCTAGGGCCGCCGTCTGTGGGCAAAGACACAGCTGTAAGGAAACCCAGCCCACCCTCTCGCTTAAGACACAGACCCGGCAGGGATACCCTGGACGCGGCATTTCCAGTTTTATTTGTTCTGTGGGTTTGTTTCTCTGTTTCTCTGTCAGCAGGGAATCCTTAAGCCACAGAGGGATGTGAACCCCTTCTCCTTACGCTTGCGTCAGCACCCTTGGAAATCTGCCCTAGCAGAGTCTCCACCCCGCAAAGGCAGTGGGAAGATGACAACCCCAGAAACTGAAACGAAAACTGCCGTCCATGGAATAAAACGTGCAACTCAAACAAAGTACATTCTTCATAATTTACTGAGTTAGCATAAATCTGACAGCTGAAAAATTAGTAAAAAGAAGAACATGTACTAAATAGATAAGATGCTATTTTTACTGAAATAATTAAGGGAGGAAGTTTCCTTGATCTTGTTCAGTCACTACGGCACCTTAATTTTCTCCTCATTTCTGATCAGTAGAGTTACGTATATGTTGTGGTAGCTAAAGGGTGCGTGTGTGTGTGCACACTCGCACATGTGTATAAATAAAATAACTTCAGGGAAACATTAATTACCTACTAATGCAGGACAAATCAAAATTAAGGTAGGAAAATAAAAAGAGGTGGTCTCACATTCACTGTAAGAGCTGTGACAACCCCTAAAGGGCCACAGCGTACTGACTTACAAGCTTAGTACAACCTCATTTTCCCAAAGAGAAGAGATCTAACAGGCATGGCCGGTTCTCAAAAGCAAAATAGAACAAGCAAACCAAACCCACTTCTCCTGGAAGAGTTCTCAAACTTCTTCGTGCATCTGAACCCCCCAACGATACTGTTAAGCTCAGATTCTGACTCAGCAGGTCCGGTGGGGCCGGAGGGGCTGCATTTCTTTTCTTTTCTTTTTTTCTTAAAGGATAGTTACTTCTTTTTCTTTTTCTTTTTTTGGGCTGCGTTGGGTCTTTGTTGCTGCACGCGGGCTTTCTCTAATTGCGGCGAGCGGGGGCTACTCTTTCTTGCGGTGCGCAGGCTTCTCATTGCGGTGGCTTCTCTTGTTGCAGAGCACAGGTTCTAGGCACCTGGGCTTCAGTAGTTGTGGCTCACGGGCTCAGTAGTTGTGGCTTGCGGGCTCTAGAGCGCAGGCTCAGTGGTTGTAAGCACACGGGCTTAGTTGCTCTGTGGCATGTGGGATCTTCCCAGACCAGGGCTCGAACCCGTGTCCCCTGCATTGACAGGCGGATTCTTAACCACTGCACCACCAGGGAAGCCCGGGAGGGCTGCATTTCTAAGCGGCTCCCACTCGATGCCCATGGCTCTGGTCTCCGGGTCACACTTTTTGAGTCACGGGGGACTAGACAGGTATCTGAATCCAACCTCACGTATGTCCACCACAAGACGCCTCACACATGCAGCTAAACGAGCACATTGGACATGTAGAGGGTGATTATTCCTGCGACAGCCTGATTCCTCACTTTATGTACAGATGTGGCCGTGGAACAGTGACGTCCCTAGTGAGGACACCGGCAGACGCAGCCGACAAAGGTTGTCAGGAATGGATCTGTTGCATCAGGAAGGGGGGGAGGAAAGGAAGGAGGGAGGAAGGGAGGAAGGAAGGAAGGAACAGAGGGAGAGGTACATGCACTAGACACTCTGGGAAGCCGTCCACTGGCCTGTGTCGTCCCCATGTCTGAAGACTGTCCCATCTCACACGTAGGAAGTGTCCGGGCAGCAGTGTGACCACACTCCCCTGACCAGAGCCGCAGAACCAGGCCTCAGGCTGGCCTATCACGTGCTTCCTCTCCGGGCATCTGGGAAGGGATCTCAGGAAGAGCAGTGACTTGGTGGTAGGTTCTAGACTCACTCAATCGGGGAGAGTGAGAAGCTCCCGCCGCCCGCCCTGTTCCCAAAGGTCATCAGCCCCTTTATATCTTGCTCCTTTGGGGGAAAATATCTTCACAGTCGAGAAAGCTGGAGACACCACCCCAGGTGACCCAAGTCTCACCCCCAGTACAAAGACACAGCCACATGGTGCTCCTGGTGAGAGGCACCGAGGACCCATCACTTCTGTCGTGTTCCTGCCGCAAACGCAGAGCTTCAGCTCAGCCCCGAGAAAGCATCAGGGAAGTCCAGATGGGGGGACGTCCCACAGGAGGACTGGCCATCAAGGTCATGAGAAACAGAGATGGGCAGGAACTGTCCCAGATTGGAGGAGGCTGAGGAGACAGGACAGCTGAATGCAAGCAGGATCCAGGACCAGAAAACACGTGAGCAGGGTAACAGGTGAGATTTCAGGCAAATCTGTTACCAGGATGGCGTGCTCGACAATGTCCTGGTTCCAACCTTGGTGCTGTGCTATTAAGAGGTTGACTTTGAGGGAACTGGGTGGAGAGTACGGGAAACCTCTGAGCTATTTTTGCAGCTTCTTAGAAGTCTAAAATTATTTCAAAATAAACCAAGCGAGTTTGACCAGGTTTCTGTTCCTCATTAAAAATTATCTCCATTCAAACAGTCTCCTGGGATGTCAAATACTGAGGCACAGTCTCTGATTCTTGGTGTGACCACATGCTCTTACCCACACCGGTGTTCACACACTCTAGGAAATGCTTCCATGAAGTAAGGAATTTAAAGGACCCCTTTGAGGCTCAAATCTCAGAGACAAGAAGCCATCCGGAGTGGATGAATCCCCACATAAGACTCTCCATTTCCACGGAGCAGTCCTGAGAACGAAGCCTGCGGGTCACAGGCTGGCATGGCTGGGGTCCAGCGATCCCAGTGTCAACCGGGCAGCAGGAAGGCATGAAAGCTGATCACAGCTGCCTTTCATCAAAGCTTAGCTTTCTCCCACATGAGCAGGAAAGGGCTGTGCCCGCAGCACCTGGTGTTATAGCTCAATAATTTAAACCATTCATCAGAGGGCGGGGTGTTCAGGAAAACCAATAAAAGCCCCACTTGCAGCAGCTCAAAGGGGGCTAATGCAACATCTCTGATGGGAGTGATCTCGGCACGGGCTTCAGAGGCCGTCCAGCCCCAAACTGACTGTGGGAGAAAGAAACCCTCGTTCCAGGAGCCACAGCCCAGAGAGGGAGGCGGCTCGGTCACAGGAACAAAGCCCAAGGTGTCACAGAGCCCACGGAGAGGCCCAGGGTGCTGGGGACATCACGGAAGTCTTCCAGGAGGAGGTGGGGCCGGTCCAGGTGCTGCAGAAGCAAAGCCACTTGCAGAGAGAGAAGTGGGGAGCAGAGGCACCGGTGCCAGGATCCACAGGAGGGGTCCAGAGAGGAGAGGGGGAGAGAGCAGCCCACAGACAGCCCTGGCGGGTGGAAAGAGGCAGGTGGAAGGTGTGGGCCTCTAGGCAGCCGGAACTTCATCTTGAGCTAGGTGACCGTGTGTTTCCGCTTGGACCGCTTAGATCCGGCTGATAGCCGTCTCCCCACCAGGCCTGGGCGGCCGGAGCAGGAGCCAGGCCAGGCTCTGCTCAGTGCTCCCTGGACCTCGCGTGGGGCTGGCCAGAAACGGCTGAAAGATGTGTTTCAGCACAGCTGCAGGGCTTGCCTCTGCACAGCATGGTCCTCAGGGACCCGGGCCAGTGCCTCACAGTGAGCGCATCTGGAGAGGTGACCTCCTGCCTCAGTCCCTTTAGGCACCCAGACTCCTTTGGATCCAAGGTCATTTCAAAAAGGAAAAAGAAATCAAGTGTCCTTCGCCGATTACACGCTGTCTTACCAAAACGTACCACCAGGTGGCGCTAAGGGACTTTACTGAGAAATGACACCTGGGAGTATACTTTCCCAATAATCTGACTTTTTTCACTTTCCTGTCACAGAAACTCAGCAGATGCAATTTAGAGAACCAGAACGCCTGTCCCTTCTCACCCGCCTGGAAGAAGTGCCATCCCCAGGGGTCTCGTGTGTGGTCCACATTCAGCTCCAATCGTGGGTGCGGTCCTGGGCAACCTGTGGACCAACGTTCTCAAACTTGAGCCTGCAGAGCCACCTGGAGGGCTTGTTAAACGAGATGCTGGGCCCTCCGGAGTTCCTGGTTCCGTAGATCTGGGACGGGCCCGGGAACGAGCATTTCTGACAAGCCCCAGGTGATGCTGCTGGTTCAGGGACCTCCCCCTGAGGACCCTGCGACGGAGGGTTCCAGAAGCATCAGATGCCCTAACCATAGGCAGAACCAGCTGCCACAGCCCTGCCGGCTGGAGCCCTCAGGCTGCAAGGAGCTCCCCATCCCCTGACCCCCATCATGTCCCCAGTCATGGCCCTGGCCCTGCTGAGGGGCTAGGCTGACGAGTCTCCCCTGGAACGCTCAGCTCAGCTACTCCACTGGGAAGTCACAACAGCCTTTTAAAATCAGCAAAAAGCCAGCCGTGAACATCTCGTGAATAAGGCTATGGAGGGCCCGAGCCAGGAACCCGGGTGCCCGAGGTGTAGAATATTCTGGCCCAACGTTGGACCACCCCTACATCAATGTTCTCAACGTGTGGTTCCTCGACCAGCAACAGCATCTGGAATTTAGAAATAAAAATTCTTGGGCCACACCCCAGACCCACTGAGTCAGAAGCTCTCAGGTGGGTCCTGCCACGTGCGTGTTTTGATTCAAGCTAATTAGGCAGACTTTCGGCCCCATGACCTTTGCCCCTTAGCTGTATGCCCATGAATACATTATGTTACTCGGCAAAGGAACTTCTTACTCAGCTGACCTTAAAAAACAGGGAGATTATTCTAGATTATTCCTAATTCCACGGGCCCTTAAGAGCAGAAATCAGGGAGATTAGATGCATGAGAAAGATTCGAAGCACCATTGCTGTCCTTGAAGATGGAGGGGCCACATGCCAAGGACGGTGGACGGCGTCTGGAGTAAATCCTGGCCGACAGCCAGCAAAGAAATAGGGTCCTTCGTCCCAGCGGCACACAGAAGGGAATTCTGCCAATGACAGGAATGGGACAGGAAGCAGATTCGGCCCACCACCCAACAAGAACCTCCAGATACGGGGGACCCAGGCCGGCGGACACCTTCATTTCAGGGCTGTGAGCCCCAGAGCAGAGAAACCAGCCAAGCCTGCCCCGACTTCTAACCTGCAGAACTGTAAGGTCACAAGGAAGTGCTGTTTTAGGCCCTGACCTTTGTGAAAATTTATTATGGCCGCAAGAGAAAACTAATATGACTCATGTTTTATCAGACCCCCTGCTAGGTTTTACTTATTATAAGCACATATATTATTATAGAGGAAATGCTTTGGCAATATTTTGATAACTAATTCGGCAGATAATATTTTGTTTCAATATAATTCGTTTCCTTTTAATTCTATGTACTTTATGCCTTTGACATTTTTCTTTTTTTATGGAAAATGTCAATATCTTATTTTACTATTATTAATGTAAGTACGTGATGCCAAAGAAATGAAGGTAATTTTACAAACTCAGAATTTTGGCAAATACATGAAATCTCTGTTTTATTACAGTTTTATGCCACATTAGTTCAAATGCATTTCTCTACAACTACGCCAACAGAGCTCCTCTGGAAGTATTTCAGTCATCCTTAATATGTGACTTTACCAAAGACTTAGAATGTAAAATAAACATAAAATTTCAAATTAGTAACTTTTAATTATGAATGAGATAAGAAATAAAGTCATCAGCTGATGGCTGGGGCTATTAATTTCCAACAAGACACTTTGTTGAAATGTTTCTTCTGATACCCCAGGTATAAATGAGAACCTTCAAAACACAAGGGCAGAAGCAAAGTACAATACAGAAGCCTCTTTAGCTTCAGCTTCCCATAGTCCTAAACCTCTGACGGAAGCCATATGCCTTTAACATTTTTCTCAGAAAGGCTCCAGGGGCTTCACCAGACTGCTGGGCAGGCGATTGGCGGGGGGATGGCACAGAAGAGACAGTGAAGCCCCCCGCAGTTAGAGAGACAACGACCTCAGAGTTAGACAAGCCAGTCTTTCTGCAGCAGCTACGGGTGGGGACAGGCGGCCAAGCAGAGAGCTTTATCTCATATTCTCAGAAACTAGGCTAACCCTTTATGAAACGTCTTACTTTTTTTTTTTTTTTTTTGGTATGCGGGCCTCTCACTGTTGTGGCCTCTCCCGTTGCGGAGCACAGGCTCCGGACGCGCAGGCTCAGCAGCCCTGGCTCACGGACCCAGCCGCTCCGCGGCATGCGGGATCTTCCCAGACTGGGGCACGAACCCGTGTCCCCTGCATCGGCAGGCGGACTCTCAACCACTGCGCCACCAGGGAAGCCCCGTCTTACTTTTATAGTCAATAAATGCATATGAGTTCACAGAGAGACAAGCATTCTTTTCGCCCTGGAACCAGACTTCACCGGTTGATGTGCCCACCATATCAGGCTGGGCTCCCTCATCTCCTGAGGAGACTGGGGTCCTTCTCAGTCTCTCGGGCGGAGGTTTTCAACCTCATCACCGTGGCCACTGGAAGAGCTACATTTTACATCACAAACCATAGACATCATACAAAGATATAAGTACGTGTGTATTTGCACAAATCTATATACTTAAACACACATACAGATATATTTAAAACAAAGGTTTCACAAAATAAATCCTGCCTCTACTCGCCATGCACCCTGTCATTTCCTCTTTGGTCTTAGGCTAGTGTTGTGAATTCCTTCTTTTCTCAAACCAGTCGATCCTGCTGAGTTCATTTTACAACCCAGTAATGAGTTGTAACTGGTGGTTTGGAAAACACTGGTGTCTAGAACCATGACTGGGTGTGCATCCACTTCTCTAAACACTCATTCACACACACACACGTACACACACATACACACACACATACACGCATATGCTTACATACACACATATACTTACATGCACACATGCACACATATAAAACATGCACACACATTACACACGTACACACAGTTACATACACACATTTTACACATACACTTACACACACATATATACATATACTAACGCACAAATATATACACACACATACACGCATACACACACTTACATATACACTTACATACAGACATATACACACATATACATATACACATATGCACACATGCACACATATAAAAACGTGCACACAATCACACACACACACACCCTGACCCTCCCTCCATCCTCTCAGGGCCTCAGAGGAAACCACACATTCACCAAGTCACCAAAACGGTGCGTCTGGTCCCCAACCCGTGGTTTGTCAACAAGAGCAGGACGCGTTTTAAGGGCAGTACTCGCTTTCCTGAGCTGGGGTCTTTGCCTTCGGGGACCATCCCCAGGCCCCCGTTTGCTCTCCGTGGCCCCTGAGTTGCTGCACAGGGAGGGGTCGGGTGGCGGGTGGGGCAGGCATCAGGATTCTGGACTCAAGTCCTGAGATCTGGAGGACACTTTGCACCCACCAAAAGCACCACATCTCACGTGGCTTCAGCAGGGTTTGATCTTGTCGGGCATTGGTGGGATAGAGACAAAGTAACATATAGCCTTTAATGGTCTGGGTTTTCTAGAGGGGCAGATTTTTAAAGTTTTGTTCCCTTGTCCCTTATGTGTACTTGTCAAACCGAACGTCAACTTACTTTTGGATTTGGGAAATGTGGTTACACAGCGTAAGAAGCGTATTCTAACCCAACGTCCCCATCAGAATGGCCCGGTGTACAGTAACGAGAGGAAGAAAACTGGAGGAATCACAGGGTTGGCGGGGGTGGGGTGACCCACAAAGCTCATTAACCGCAAAGGAAGGCCACAGAGACAGGACTGCGCTTTCCTGCAAAGTTTGCAAAAAGCTTTTCTGCTCGTTTGCAAACTAAGTGTCACCGAAAAAAGAAAATGGGTGGGGTGGAAATGCAAAGTTTCCGCTGACAAATTCTGAGCAGGAGCAAATCCCAGCACAACCCCTCTCTCCAGGGCTGCAGTCAAATTCCGAAGGAGAGAGTTCAGGTCATGAGAAGAGAAACAGGAAGCACAGATTCATGCGAGCGTAGGGTAAGAACCCCAACGTATGTCCATTTCTTATTTTCAAAAACAAGGTTAAACTGGGCAAGACAGATCGGTTATGCAGAAGTGGGGATAGCTTACCCTCGGTGGGGGAGGGGCAGCTACTCAAAGGGGGCCTGCGGGGGATCTCCAGGGACCACGAATTTTTGGGACCCACTGCCCCCATTGGCCCAGGGCTTTTCCATTCTGGGCAGGAAGGCGTCCCGGGGAGTGGACTGCTGGTCACCCCACTGGGGATGCTGTTTGCGGCTCTGAGGGCTGAGGACACAGGTGTGTTGAGTCTGTAGAATTCACAGCGCTAGATGCACGAGTGCTCACCTGTGCAGGCCCGTGACACCTGAATGAGAGGGGCAGACAGGAGGGGCGGGCATACCTGGGCCTGCAGCTCGGCTCTCTGGGCCTGCAGGAGGCAGAGCACCTCTTGGCTGTCCTCCAGCTGGCTCTGCAGGGTGGCCACCTCCCTTTCCGTCAAGAGCTTCGCCTGCACAAAGAAGCCAGACTCAGCACGCTCACACTCGGAGGAGAGGGGCCGCTGTGTTCTGCATATTTACGTCCCCCCAAGTTCGCAGACCGAGGCCCTAACCCCCAATGCATGGCATCTGGAGGTGGGACCTTTGGCAGGAGGGTTGGTTTAGATGAGGTCATGAGGGTGGGGCCCCCACGATGGGATTAGTGTCCTTATTAGAAGAGGACGAGACACCAGGGCCCCCTCTTCCATGCGGGCAGGAAGGAAAGGACAGAGAGAGGGGTGGCATCTACCAGCCGGGATGGGGTTCTCCCCAGGGGCCAAATCTGCCAGCCCCCTGACCTTGGACTTCCAGCCTCCGGAACTGTAAGCAATAAGTGTCTGTTGGTTGAGCCACCTGGTCTACGGTATTTTGTCACAGCAGCCAAGCTGACTCAGGTAGGCCTACCATGGCCACTCACTGCCTTTTCACTTTGTTTTCTAAGCCTGAGCCCTGAGCCAGAGCCACCAACTGTGCTGAGCCGTCCCCATGGCACACAGCAGGGGCCATGGCGACAGGGGAAGCCCTGTTGGTGCTCCCCGAATGTTTTGGAAGTAGGTCCACCCTCAACCTCTCCACACTCTGCAGAGCAGCTGCCCTTTTCCCACCAGCCTCTCCACATTATTCAGAAACATCTAAATCCCTTCCTGAGAGCCTGGCCTCTCTAGAGCAGCACCTTCTGACACAGAGACACCCCCCCCCCCGCCCCCTGCTAGGCAGAGTCACAGCCCAGCACGTTCACGGCCACCCACTGAAGGTGCCCCTGCTCTGCAGCTGCCTGCAAAGTGGCCGGAGCAACGAGACACAGAGAAAGTGAGAGCAAGGGAGGAGGAGTGGGCCTGGGGACAGAGCTGCCTAAGGATGGTGTGTTTCTTTCTGAGTCTCCCAGCGGAGCTGTGCATTCTCTCAGTCTCTCTGTGTGTGTCTCTCTCCCTGTCTGTCAGTCTGTTTCTCTCTCTCTCTGTCCTCCCTGCTTCTCTGTGCCTCGGCTCCCGCCTCCCTGCCCCAAAGACACAGACGTGGGGACAGCTGGGAGCAGAGGGGACTCACGTTCTGGGTACCACTACATGGAGGATGTGCAAACATGCCAGCTGAGACCTGCAGCCACAGCATGGACGCAGACACGCTGCAAATCCCTCACCCACCTCCCTGCCAGGGCCCGGCCTGCTTGTCTGGCCCCGCCTCTCCTCACCGCCCAGCTCCTACTTATACTACATCCTCCCCATGTCCATCCACAGGTGCCCCCACAGTGCCTCGCGCACAGGAGGCCCTTGGATACTTACTGTAGAGGAAGGAAGACAGCCGGCAGCTGTCAGCTGGAAGCCGGCACTAACCAACACCCCCCAGCATGATGCTCCCTCCTTATAAATTTACAGATGATGCCACCTCAACACCTAAAGATGTCACTCTGGGATCCCAGGGGAACAAGACAGAAACAAGACCGGCTCTGCAACTGTGTCTGAGCTCAGACCAAGCGATCACTGTGTAACCACAGAAATGACCACTAACTCAAGTGATGGTGCTTAGTTACCAAGCACAGCCTTAGCCTCACCCCATACCTTGGCCTCCAAGGTACAAAATAGGGGGATATTCAGCCATAAGACCAGCCCCCCACCCCTCAACAGTACCCAGACCAGCGCAGGTCCCCATCCACGGCGTATACCCTCCCCTCCTGTGGGGAGTAATAAACCCAGCTTGATTTGACCACAGGGGTGGCCCCAGGGACCTCTGGCTACAGGACACTGACTTTATGCTTTATGGACACATTAACCCCAGGCTCCTAGGAAGCAATGCTAATTATATCCTTTGTGCAAACTCAACGGGCATTTTCTAGGACAGTAACAAGAGTCAAAGGGGCAAACCTGAAAGCAACCACCTAGCTCGTATGTAGAATTTTTCAGCTGAGATTAATAAAGAATGTGATTCTTTCTACATCTGCTTTTTAACGTGCACACGAATCCCTGAGCACCTTGCTAAAATGCAGATTCTGACACAGTGGGTCTGCTGGGGGTCGGGCTGCAGATGCTGCATTTGTCTCAAGCTCCCGGGCAACGATGCTGAGGGTCTCTGATGATCACTGACACTATTAAACTAGGTCTAGATGGCTCTACATTCGTACAACTCAGAAGAACAGGGTTACAAGGGAACAGATGATGTGACTTTAAAAGTATGCTCTGATGTAAAACACCTATGAACTAAAGGAAAAATGTCTGCAAAACAGAACTAAAGTGTCTGGAAAGAAGTCTCTGACAAAGAAAATTATGCTTTAGGAGGAGCTGTTTCTTAGGCCTTAGTGGCAACCCCAGTTCAGTTGGGGTCATTGGTGGGCAATGTGGACAAGGATATCCCCGTCGAGGCCAAAAAAAGTAACTCTCCTGACTCTTAGATGTTACTTGGCAGGGTTCAAAAGTGTCTCTGAAAGCAAATTTGGGGGTTTCTTTAGCTTTGATATAAAAAATTAGGTTCAAACAAACACCCTAGCCCACTGGTTCTCCAGGGTGTGGGCCTGGGTAGACTTCTGTCCTAAGTCATCCTTGCAGAAAAACCCAGAGTCTTCTCAGTTGAACAATCTTCAAAACCCTGTCCCAGCGTAACATTCCTCTGAAGAAAGGACACATGACATTTTTGTTTTAATATGCATCCTTTTCAGTTTATTTTTATAATATCCTATCATGCGTCACAAAATCCTATAAACCACATTAGGGGAAAAGATACATCAATATCGTGTTGCCCTGCTAGCGAGCTAAGTGAGGAAGGGATTTGGAACATATTGGGAATAAGGTTTTACATCCAAATCCCAGTTTTTTAAAAATCGGCTTCAATCACCTCTATCCTTTCCCAAGAGTTTTCATGCCCCAGACTAGCAGAGCCTGACCTTGAAAATAGAGTCACTAATTGTCTGAGGTTCTCTGTATTCAAAATTATGGTCAAATTGATAAGGGGAATAAGAAAACAAACAACCCAATAAAAAAATATGGGCAAAAGTCTTGGGTAGATAGTCCAACAAAGAAGCTATACAAATGGCAAATAAGCACATGAAAAGATGCTCAACATCATTAAGGCGTGAGGGGATGCAAGTTAAAAGCACAGCGAGATACACAACATACCTATTAGAGTAGCAAACGGCAAAACCAAAGTAAAAACCCGACATACCCAGCGTTGACAAGGAAGCAAAGCGACAGAAACTTCCATCCGTTGCCAGTGGGGATGCAGCAGTGCTACAGTGCTTGGGAAACAGTCTGGAAGTTTCTTATAAACTAGACAAGGAAGGACAGCCCGTAATCCTCAAGAGGAAATACCTAAGAAGATGGTCAGGGGCACAGTTTATGTCCTCAGATGTCTAAATACCCACGTTCACCGTCTGAGTGAAAGAGCAGAAGAGTGGACTTCGAATGTGAACCCGCAGTGGGGTGACCTGACGCCTCTCCCTGGGTCTCTGGGCTCCCGGGGCTGCAGGACAAATCCCCACATGCGGTTTTGCAGCCGCCTGGGCTCCCGTTCTTACCTCCCTCGTGCCACTGGTTACGGCGGCTGCTTGCGGGGTGGTCTGGATGATCTGCTGCAGGATGCTGACGTAGGTCTGAATCTCCAGAAGGTTCTGTTGGGGGAGGAAAGCGTTCTCATGAGAACTTGAGCTCCCCACATTTTCCCCTCCAGTACCAGGTGACCTGCAGGATGAATGCCTTCACGTGTCCCACCGCCGCAAATAGGACAGACGGTGCAGAGGCCGCTTTATGCCTCCTTTAATCTGCATGAGAACACTGGGCTCGATGAATAAACCGAGGCTTAGTTCATGTCACCTTCCCTTCAGTCCCGTGGCTGCCTTGCCGCTGTCTCCATAGCGCCCTGGATGCAGGGTTATCAGAAAAGCAGGGATGGGGGACAAAGAGATCCCGGAGGGCACAAAGGACCTTGCTGACTGCAGCACAGGCGGTGCTTCAGAGGACAGGCTGTGGCCAGTCCGGCGGGGACTGCCTCACTCACTAGCTGCACGTGGCCTCAGGCAAGGTATTCAAACCGCCTAAACCTCCGATTCTTCCACAAAAGAGGGATTAACAACCTGAAGGCAATGCCTGGTCCCTTTCACCAGCAGATCACCTGGGCCTGCTCCATGCACGAGAGCTGCCGAGTAGCACAGCTGCCCCCTCTGCAGAACTGCCCTCGGCCACACAGTGGTCATCCTGCCAGGAAGCTATGCAACTGCCCCCAATGCCACACCATCCCCCACCCAGACCAATGACTCCTGGCTCAGGACACAAGACCAACCTTCTTGCCTCAAGGTGGGACCAAGCTTGTGGTGTGATTCACGCTCCAGAGCCCCCATGGGATCAGGCTGAGCCTGGACTCCAGCTCAGCCCCTTCCCCTGCACCTTCCTAACCCCCATCCCACCTATAGGCACCTCAGGCTCTGCTGACAGGGAACCTAGGACACTGTCTCTTGAGGCTGTTTTTTGGGATTCAGTGAGACAATGCAGCAGGCACCCACAGAGACAGGAAGGGACTCTGATGCTGCCTGAGCACTTGCCAAGTTCCAGGTTGTACCAGGTGCTTCACCCATATTACTTCACGTTGCCTCAGTGTGACTTTCCCCAGAAGCAGACAGTTATAGATCGAAAGTTGTGTCCCTCCAAAATTCATGTGCTGAAGCCCTAACCCCCAGCAGGATGGTATTTGGAGGTGGGACCTTTGGGAACAATTAGATTTAGATGAAGGTGGGGCCCCCAGGGTGGGATTAGTGCCCTGATAAGAAAGGCAGTCACTCTCTCTATGGATACGGATCTAGGAAAGGCCAGGTGAGTGCACGGCAAAAAGGCAGCGGTCTGCAAGCCAGGAAGAGGGTCCTCACCAGAACCCAACCCTGCCGGCATGCTGATCTCGGTGCTCCAGGCTCCAGAACTGAGAGGAATGAATTTCTGTTGCTCATAAGCCACCCAGTCTGTGGTACTTCATCATAGCAGCCCCAGCTGAGTAAGATACAGACCCTGGGGGAAGGATCTGGGTGCAAATAGTTTGCTTGGGCAAAGATGTCAGGAAACATGAGCAGTGGGGCGGGGAGGTGAGACACTGTGTTTTCAGGTGAATTACCCCTGTGGGCACCAGTCCTAGCGGGCTCTCTGGGAGCCGGTGCAGAGGGAGCTGGGGTACGTGTCCACCAACTCCATCCGTCCCTGGCTGAGGCTGCTCCCTCAGCATTAACTCCCCAACACTTCCTGTGAGGCAGACCTGCCCTCCGCTGCCTGGTGCACATCCGTCCTGAGGCAGAGACACAGATACTGCAGCTGGAGGGAGGCCAGGCTCCCTGGAGAGGTCAGCCCCGAGGGTTGAGGGTCATGGCCAGGCCCACAGGTGTCTATGCTCAGATGACATGGCTGTGCAGGAAGGAGAGTCTGGCGTTTGCATTTCGAAGATGAAGAAGCTCAGAGAGGTTAGGCCACCGGCCCTTGGTTACACAGCTCCAGGACTGGACATTTCCAGAACACCAAGGCCCCCCCAACGTGAGGCCTGTGAGAAGCTGGCAGGGGTGGGGGCAGAGCACAGCGCTACATGCGAGGAGGCCCCTGCATGCCATGTGTTCCCTCAGAGACAGCGCTAAAAAATTACGATTTTTGCATTTTCTCCATTTTCTGAGCTGAACCAGTCAACAGGCTACAGCTTAATCAAGACGGATCTGTGTGCAATTACTCTGTGGACTGTGACGTCCTGCACAGATACTGGCTCCCCCCGACCCATAACCCCCCCACACACACACACACACCGCCCCCCCCACATATACACACACACACACACACCGCCCCCCCACATACACATACACACACACACACACCGCCCCCCCACACATACACACACACACACACCACACACACACTGCCACCCCTCCCACAGCCCCGCAGGTCTGGCTCACTAGGTGCCGTCCAGCGACCAGCCCAGCCCCGCTTGGTTCGGGGCATTGCACACAGGGCAGCCCACTCCAGCCACCCCATTTTTTCAGCCACGAGTGCCCTGAACTGGTTTTTTGGGGGGAAGGGCTACAGAAGGGTCATGGTTACCTTTTTGTACCTGTCCTTGGCCGCACTGATGTCATCCTGCAGAAACTGGGCTTCGATCTGAAGGCGCAGGTTACTCAGCAGGGCTTCATCTGCCTCCTGCAATGAGAGGCATCGACTCTGAGGGGCCGCGGGGGGCGGGGGGCGGAGAGCACGGGCGTGGGTGTGACATCGGCCGGGTCTTACCAAAATGCAGACTTGTTTGGTGGGTCTGGGAGGGCGTCTGAGATTCTGCATTTCTAGCCAAGCACTGGGTTAGCCCATTGGACCTGGTCTAGAATAGTAGTTCTCAGCTGAGAGTGATTTTGCCCCCAAGGGGACATTTGGCACAATCTCGAGGCTTTCTAAATTGTCACCACTTGGTGGGGGTGGGGGGGTGCAGGGGCGGGCGGGAGGTGGGGGTGTTACTACCGGCATCTAGTGGGTAGCAGCCACCGATGCTGTTAATATCCTACAATACTTAGGACAACCCCACACAAGAAAGAATTCTCCAGTCCGAAGTGTCAGTAGTGCCAGAGTTGAGAAGCCTTGATCTAGAAAGATCAGGGAGAAAGAGTACATTTATACACCGATAACCTTAAAATTTAAGTTACATCTGTATTTGTTCTATATCCTATCATCAGTGAGTTGAGTTTCTAAGACTAAGAAACAGTTTTCCCTTAACACTGAAACCTTTATTTTAGAATGAAGCTAGACTAACACAACACTGTAAATTAACCATACTCCAATAAAAATTAAAAATAAACAAATACAATAGAATGAAGCTAGAGTCTTATCTTACCATTCGCAAGAATGAACTCTAAATGGATGAAAGATTTAAATAATTTAATACGGAAACAAAAACTCCAAGAAGAAAACCGGAAAAAGCTCCCTGACATGGGTGTTGGCAATGATTTTTTTGGACACGACACCTAAAGCACAGGCAACGAAATCAAAAAATTACAAGTGAGACTACATCAAACTCAAAACACCTGTGCACAGAAACCATCAACGAAGTGAAAAGACAACCTATGGGATAGGAAACCTTAATTTTAAGAGTTTTCTCCCAAGGACTGTTGACACCTTGAGGCCATGTATCTTCAACATAAAATTCATGTTTTAGCATGATTGCTGTGGTGAATAGTGTTTGTTCCTTTCAAGTTGGAAATAACACTTAGGACAGAAGATTGAATGTTCTCACCAAACTTTTTGATAATTCACCAACTTTTATCTCATTGATCTTTTTTTCAATAAATTTATTTGTTTTATTTATTTATTATTTTTGGCTGTGTTGGGTCTTCATTGCTGCGTGCGGGCTTCTCTTGTTGGGAGCACGGGCTCTAGGCGCATGGGCTTCAGTAGTTGTGGCTCTTGGGCTCTAGAGCGCAGGCTCAGTAGTTGTGGTGCACGGGCTTAGTTGCTCCGCAGCACGTGGGATCTTCCCGGACCAGGGCTCAGACCCGTGTCCCCTGCACTGGCAGGTGGATTCTTAATCACTGCGCCACCAGGGAAGCCCATATCTCATTGATCTTGTTTGGATCAACCAAATAGGTATGAGTAAGTATTTGTGCTCTTCATAAGATAGTGCTGTGGTGTCGGGAACTGACTTAAATACTCCAACGATTCAGCGAAATGTTACAGGTCCAAGTTCCTTGCCCCCTCTGCCACGCCCACCTGCCAATACCTGAGGGCTTGCTAAGTGAATTTTTACTGACTTCCTAATGACTTGTTAAAAAGCATGATGAACGTTAGCAATGCGCTCTCACTGACAAAGGTAGAAATGTGGTTTGCTAAAATAGTTAAGATACTCCCTACCACTGCGTGAACAGAGTTAAGACAGTCAAGGTATGAGGACAGGCCAAGATATTTTGGGACACGCGCCATCCTGGTACTAATAGCATTTAGGTTCCAGGGAGGCATTAGGCCTGCACTCTTAGGAAAGGCACTTGATTCCTTATAATCGTTCTGTAAAAGACCGCTGGTGTAGGGAGATATGATTGTCTGACGCTGACAGCAAGGATACCAGAATCCTGACCCTATTGTATCACCTGCCTTGAATGAGCTTTTCATGCAAAGTGTTGCCTTAGCACCTAAAACAGCAGAGATCTGGGACTTCATGGAGCCTGGAGAAGAGGCTGTATGAACCTTAGGGACTGCATCAGAAAAAAGGCTTATTTAATAAATATCCATTCACGTGAATTTGGTCTGAAACTTCAGCAAGATTGTCAGGGATCAGCTAACCCTCACCCAACTCAAACTTCTGAAACTATTTTATTTACCCAAGAGAACTGCAGAGTTTATCTTAAAGAACTTAAGAGTTGTGCTAGATCAGATGGGTCGATTTGCAATCGTTAGCGATGTACCTTCACGCATGCCTTTTGTGTAGGTGTATGCAAGCCAAAATTAAATAAGTTGGGACTTCCCTGGTGGTGCAGTGGTTAAAAATCCACCTGACAATGCAGGGGACACAGTTTCAATCCCTGGTCTGGGAAGATCCCATATGCTGCGGAGCAACTAAGCCCGCGAGCCACAACTACTGAGCCCACGCGCCACAACTACTGAAGCCCGCGCACAGCAACGAAGACCCAATGCAGCCAAAAAAATAATAATAATAATAAAATTTTTAAAATTAAATGTTATTCTAATACAGGGTTGTCCAACCCTCAGGCATAACTTTAAATTTCTTAGTAGCCCCATTAAATAAAAGAAACAGGTGAAATTAATTTTAACAATATATTTTATTTCACCCAATATACCCAAAATCTTATCATTTTATCATGTCATCAACATTTTAAAAGCTATTGATGAGATATTTTCCTTTTTTCCAGCCTAGGTCTTTGAAACCTGGTGTGTATTTGACACTCACAACACATCACATCGATTTGAACTCTCTGCATTTTGACCCCTCCCCAGCCTCACATGGCTAGTGGCCCCTGCGCTGGACACAGAAGGTCTAGAGGACTGATTTTAGACACGTGGACCATCTTGTCTTCCTCAGTGTCTCCTGCTCTAGGGTGAATCCCACAGCCCTTTCAGCCTCTAATTTCCAGTTACCAAATCCTTTCCCCTGAAGACTCTGAAATCCCTTCATGGATACCAGGGATGCCAACGCTGGGCAAACAGGTGGGGAGGGAAGAAGGGAAGGACCCCAAGACCCAGAGCCGGTTCCTCACCCGCAGCCCCTGGACTCTCCTGCATGCTTTCCCCGAGGTGCCACCCACTTCTCAGCCCTGGAGCTGGGCCTCCGCTGTCCAAGCTCCGCTGCCCATCGAGAGAAGCAACAGCGTGTGTGAAAATCACACCCTTTAAGGGACCCACCCATGGTCTGAAGTATTATTTTTAAATCAGAAGTAAAAGAATGAACCAAATTATTAAAAGGGATGCATGTCACCAGGTACAGGGCTCTGAACTAAAATAATGTGAAATCCGTCTTTGGGTGTTTTAGCTTCTGGGCTCATTCTTTTGATAAATGAGTTAACCAGTCGCTGACTTTTGATACGCTCTGCCTTCAGGAGTTTACCATCCTGGGGGCTTAATGATGGGTCCTCAAATCCTGTGTCACAGGGATGGTCACACAGAGTACAATGAAAACACAACAGTATTGCCCTTGTTTCAAGACCTGTGCTGTCCGACTCTCCCCACCCCCCCAGCCCCCGGGAGAGCAGAGCATTACTGATGCTCTTGTGCAAACGCCCCAGGGAAGGTGGGATGCCCCTTGGAGGTCCTGGTGAATGGCTTTCTGAATTACTCAGGACTGTCACATAAGCCTGGGGAAGCCCCTTCATGACAGACATGGTGAAGGAAAGAAAGCCTGGGTGTCTTTCCAGCAGTGGGAAAGGGCTGAGGAACCAGATAGATCCTGGGTAATTTACAGGCCTTGGGAAGGACAGAAACCAGGGAAGTCCCAGCAATCTAAGCAGCTGGGGTCCACGGCACAGCCCTTGGGATGACCCAGCTCCAAAGGCATTCATCTCTGCCCCCGGGAGTCACATCTCTGAGAGAGAGCTGCGATTGGCCCACATGGTCACATGACTGTCGTCTTGCGGACAATCCTACTAGGACTACACTGACCGGAAGGAAAATCAGCCCCACCCCCTTGAGGCACGGTGGTTCCTTGCGAAAGTGATTCTCAGCTCTGGGGAAGGGACACTGCTGAGTGGGCGTGGCTAAATCCGGGTCAGAGAGGAGGCAGTGCGGGGTGGAGACCTGAGCTTCACCTTCACTTTCGGGACGCTTTTCTACTCTCCCCACCCTCGGCCCCTCAAGATTGCTGAGGATGGAATGGGGCAGGGAATTCTCAAACATCTTAATTTTTACCAAAAATTCACCCACAACTGATACACAATTACTGGAGCTGAAGAACTGAAAGTGAGGTTTCAAGGACCTTTTGTGTTATTACTTATAAAGGGATCGAACACTCAAGATTTTAGAAATAGAAGGGACCCTGGGACTTCCCTGGTTGCACAGTGGTTAAGACTCCAAGCTCCCAATGCAGGAGGCCCGGGTTCGGTCCGTGGTCGGGGAACTAGATCCCACATGCATGCCGCAACTAAGAATTCACATGCCACAACTAAGGAGCCCTCGAGCCGCAACTAAGACCCGGTGCAACCAAATTAAGTAATTAAGAAAAAAATAGAAGGGACCCTAAAGGTCATTGGTCCTCACACTTTTTAAAGCCACATGTGTCATCCTTCAAACGAAATATCCCAGGGAAGCCAACATACAGAAGGAAAGCAGAGATGTGCTTCTCAAAGGACAGGACGGGGGACAGGAACCCCGATCGGCTGGCAACCCTCCTCCCTCAGAGGCCCTTCAGCAAATCCATGGAACCCGAGGACTCTGACAAACGCAGCTCAGAAACTGGAGTCTCACCTTACGGACGGGGAGATATCGCAGCAGTGGGCCGTTCAGCTAGTTAACAGAGGTTAACTGGAGATAATGGGAATGCGATCTTCCCTCTACTAGTCAGGAGTTGAGGGCTGAGTCCTGACCCTGTCCTGCAAGGTGCTTGCTGTTCGTCCCCCACCTCCCTCTCAGGGTCAAGCCAAACAACCGCTCTTAGGTCCCATCAGCCAACCTTTAAAACAGTGACACTCCCAAAAGTGAGTTGCTGCCGCTGGAATGTGCAGTTGCTGATCCGGGGAGAATTCGTTTGGAAGGGTTTTCTTTTGTTTGCACCAGAACTCAGAAATGTGTAGACGCTTGTGTTTTTATTATGCTTTTGGATGCTGTCAGCTGCATTTTCCAAAGCTCCACCCTCCGAAGCGTCTAGATTTTTCCAAATCGAGACTCTGGGCCAATATTCTAATTTTAGAAAACACTCCAGCCCTGATACTGTGTATGGTTTCATCGAGGCCAGTGGTTCTCAAAGTGTGATCCCTGGACCACACCATCTGGAAATGATTAGAAACGTAAAAAATCTGGTGGATCCCAGACCTACCGGATCAGAATTTCTGGGGTGGAGGCCCAGGAATCTGTGTTTTAACATGCCCTCCAGGTGATTCTGATGCACAGGAAGTTTCAGAACCGCTAGCCTAGACGATTTTTGAGAAAGTAACTGAAGAAATAACTAGAGTCCTATATACCCTTGAAAAATCAGCCTTGCCAACCCAGTCACAGAGGTGCTGGAAATCCATTAAAAACCCAACTGTCTGTATCCACACGCAGTCCCAAATCCAGCCCAACTAAAAAAATAAACAAAAACAAAACAAAAAAAAAACAACTGCTAAAGAATGGGTATTCAAATTCATTAAGATTTCTAGTTAATTAGGGTTTGATTAAAAAAAACACCTACTGGGCTTCCCTGGTGGCGCAGTGGTTGAGAGTCCGCCTGCCGATGCAGGGGACACGGGTTCGTGCCCCGGTCCGGGAAGATCCCACGTGTCGCGGAGCGGCTGGGCCCGTGAGCCATGGCCGCTGAGCCTGCGCGTCTGGAGCCTGTGCTCCGCAACAGGAGAGGCCACGACAGTGAGAGGCCTGCGTACCGCAAAAAAATAAAAAAACACCTACTTCAATCCTGGACGTCAAAAACCTTTCCAAAAATGTTAGAGCTGCTTTCCTTCCAGGGCTCACGCTGACCTGGAGGAGCTGGGCACGTCCCTCCACTCCCCACCCTCCCTCTTCCCACCACCTTGCCTTCCTCGACTCCACTCTCACCCTCTGCATCCTTCCTCACGCTTCCTCTGCCTTCTGTTCTTCCAGCCGCCCACCGCCAGCCTCCTCCTACACTCTTCTTCCCCAGATGGCTCTCCTCTTCTCCAGAAGTTCATTTCCAGCCTCAGAGGAATTCCTGGACGTATGAAGCCTTGTAGCCCTGAAATCAAAAGCTTCGTGCCCCATCCTTTCACCCCCCCCCCCGAACTCCCCTGCCTCTTGCTCCTTTCCAGACACATTTAAGATACACGACTTACATGGAAAAGCACATACGGCAGCTTTAGGTATTTTCTAAAATTGTTTTCCGGTGAAAGCATTCGACTAGCACCTACATTATTTTCAAATTGGCAATATACATAATGAGTCCTAGAGATTAGCCAAACCCAAATATTTTAAAGTCATCAGTTCTAGGGACTTCCCTGGTGGTCCAGTGGTTAAGATTCTGTGCTCCCGATGCAGGGGACCCGGGTTCAATCCCTGGTCGGGGAACTAGATCCCACATGCTGCAACTAAAGATCCTGCGTGCCGCAACTAAAGACCTGGCTCAGCCAAAATAAATACTTTCTTTTAAAAAAAGTCATCAGTTCTAATAACTTTTAATGGAGTATAATCTGTAAAAATACTGAATCACTATGTTGTACACCTAAAACTAATAGTGGGAATCAACTATACTTCAATAAAAAATTAAGAATAAAAACCAAAAAAAATGTCAATAGATAAAGATAAAATAAAAGTCACCAGGAATGCTGACCACATCCAAAGGCTGAAAATCTGAATAACTTTGGCCCGAGTATGTAAGTAGTATGTTGAGGAATTTATTTCATTTCCAAATGCATAGCAAGGAGCGGCTTGCCTTAACCTATGTGGCTGTTAATACAAGCACTCTGCTCTGGAGGTTTAATTACCTGGGCAGTATACATAGATGGCAGCTTTATGAACATGGTGGCAACCAGTCCTGTCCATACATTGTGATATTTTCCAAGCCAGACTCAAAGACTGGGTCAGAGATTCCTAGTGTACCCCATTTCACACGGCCACACCCAGGAATCAATCCCTTCCAAAGGGACCAAAGGAAACGGACATTAGGCTGCGTTGACAGTCAAAACCCAGATGATGTGATGTCTGTAGATATTCAAAGCTTTGTCAACTAAAATCAGTGATATGACCGACAGCCAACAAGATGTGAATTCTACTGTACCATTTCACCTCCTTCTTCTCCAGTGACCATCTCAGTGGACAGAGAACCTGAAGGTCCAGCTGGCTGACCCTTGAGCGGCTGTCTTAATTTGAGTTTTCAGAAACAGACCCCGAGGCAAGGACTGGGAAAGGGTCCCTTATCTGAGAGGTAATCCCAGGAGCACTGGAAGGGGTGGGGTAGTGATACAGGGAAAAGAACAAAGCCAATTAAGGTGTGGAATGAGCGGGTTTCCACTGTGGGCAATGGGCTCAGTCCTGCTGGGGATCCCCCAGGAGACTGGGAAACTCACCTCTGAACTGTCGGCACGAAGGGTGGGCCAGCCAGGGACTCAGCCACCCCCTCCTGTCCCCCAGTGGCTGAGGGTCGCCCCTGGGGTGCTAATGCCCACACTTCTGGACTGTGCCCCCTGCCACTGCAGCCGTTCCCAAGCTAGACAGATGCAGGAAGCTGCCAGCAGGCTCAGCATCTCTATGTGACATTGAGGGCGGCCTGGGGGGATGGACAGGGCACCAACATCTAATGGGAAGTGGCCACCTTCACCCAGAGACTCCGGCTCTGCGTCTGTCTCCTGAGAGACAGCGGTTCCCTGACTGTCCTTGGGAGGGAAAGAATAAGCCTTGGACACAGAGCACCTGGCTCTTGCCCACACCTGCCGCAGGTGGGCTGTGGGTCTCTGAAGTCGTTTAGCCTCAGCTAGGGTGAGTTCCCCCCTGACAGAGGGGCGATCGGACCGGGTTATCTGAGGGTAAAATAAACAAAATCCAAAAGGCTGTTCCGAGGCTCCCGTGAGCTAGTGCAGGGACCTCCCGATTCACTGTATTTGCATCCTGTGCCTGTGATTTCTGCTACATCCAAAATCTTCTACTATTACTCACCCCGTATTTTTTTCAAATTGATTCATGTTTATTGACATGCATTTAAAAAGAAACTTTTTTTTTAATGTCACCTGCTATAGAGAAAAGGTTGTCATAAAAATAAATTCACAGCTATTAAAAAGCTGTTCCAGGGGCTTCCCTGGTGGCGCAGTGGTTGAGAGTCCACCTGCCGATGCAGGGGACGCGGGTTCGTGCCCCGGTCTGGGAGGATCCCACATGCCGCAGAGCGGCTGGGCCCGTGAGCCGTGGCCGCTGAGCCTGCACGTCCGGAGCCTGTGCTCCACAACGGGAGAGGCCACAACAGTGAGAGGCCCGCGTACCGCAAAAAAAAAAAAAAAAAAAAAAAAAAGGTGTTCCTCCACGCACTCCCACTCCACCAGGGGTACGCAGCCACTTCCCGAGAAAACTAAGCTGGCGTCCATCACATCGCGTGACCTGTAATAACAACTGTAACAGGCAAGTCACGTGCATTATTATGTCATTTAACTCTCACCAGGCATGCAGACGGACACCTGCTCCTATGGTGGTGGGAACTAGCATTGCTCCCATTTTCCAGACGAAGAAGCTGAACCTCAGAGAGGGATACTGAGCGACAGCGTGAAGGGTCTTGCTAGCAGGCTACCCTCCTGTTGTGGATGGCACAGTTTTTGTGGGGAGAAGTGTCTTTCCCTGGACCCGGGAACAGCCACGCCGATGTGCTGCCCCCGCCCGCCCGCGTGCTTGGTCCCATCTTTCCCCAGAACCTTCGTAACATTCTCACGGGACTCATACCCCAATTGTCCACATGCTACATCACAGTATGACGGGGGGAAATGGTGGAATGCCTTTCCCCTATTTTTCATTTTCTTTCTACTGTCTTATTTTTCTACTGGGAATAGGCATTGCTTTTGTAATAAGAGAGAGAAAAAAAAACCCAGAAGATTTGAGCTTGTTTTTAAATCCAGTGTCACTTGCCACCAAAGGTAAAAAGAAGGACTAAGTTCTTTCTCTCTCTTCTTCAAGGAATGCCCAGGATGGTACCACGTGAGCAACAACCTTTGGGCCCAGTCCAGAGAGAGCCCTGCTTGCAGGGAGGACAAACAGTCACAAAGCAAAAGGAGGTGTGCTGCGGAGGGGCTGAACTGGCACCTAAAGGCGAAGGGTGTCAGGTGCCCCTGTCCCTGAAGGCCTCGGCCGATGGACAAGACGGCGGCCCCACCTGCCAGCCTGGAATCGCCACCAAAACACAAATGGGGGTGAGCCACAAGTGTCAGCTGAGAGCTGAGTGAGGGCAAATGCTAATAAGGCCCCAATCCATGCAGACTTCCAGCAGGCCTTGGGTCCTTGAAACCCAGCTCAGCACACGGCCAGTCATGAGCTGTGTGCTTAGGGCTCCGCTGCAGGACACCCTCCCCGCCATCTCTGTGCTCACTTCTGTGTGCCCATCTGTTCCACTGGCCTGAGACAGTCCAGCTTCTAACAGTCGACCTGCGTAATTACTGACAGCATCAGCTTCACACAGTGTCCCGAGTTGGACAATACATTAGATGCTCACACAGAGATGGTCACAGAAATATCATACAGTCAGTAACATACACAAAGCAATATTCAGTGTCCCTAGAGTGTAGTTCTGGCTTTCCCACCGACTAGCGGAATAATCCTAGACAACAGACGTTGGACGAAGCCAGGAAATTAGTGGCAAACACTCCGAGCTAACCCTGAGCTAACCCTGACTGTCTGAAGTTGCCTGGGGTTCCTGTGGAGAAGAATCTTATTTTTTTTCATTTATTTTATTGAAATATAGTTCATTTACAATGTTGCATTAATTTCTGCTGTACAGCAAAGTGATTCGGTTATACACATATATACATTTTTTTTCACATTCTTTCATGGTTTATCACAGGATATTGAATACAGTTCCCTGTGCTCTACAGTAGGACCTTGTTGTTTATCCAACCTATATATACTAGTTTGCATCTGCTAACCCCAAACTCCCAATCCATCCCTCCACCACCACCCCCCTCCCCCTTGGCAACCACAAGTCAGTTCTCTATGTCTGTGCGTCTGTTTCTGTTTCATAGATAGGTTCATTTGTGTCATACTTTAGATTCCACATATAAGCAATATCATATGATATTTGTCTTTCTCTTTCTGACTTACTTCACTGAGTATGATAATCTCTAGGTCCAACCGTGTTGCTGCAAATGGCATTATTTCATTTTTTTTATAGCTGAGTAGTATTCTGTTGTATATAAATACCACATCTTCTTTATCCATTCATCTGTTGATGGACACTTAGGTTGTTTCCATGTCTTGGTTATTGTAAATAGTGCTGCTATGAACACTGGGGTGCATGTATCTTTTTGAATTAGAGTTTTGTCCGGATGTATGACCAGGAGTGGGATTGCTGGATCATACGGCAACCAGGTGGAGAAGAATCTTAAGGCCACATCTGGGCGCAGCAGGGAAGGGTGATCGATTTTATCAGCAATGAGGTTAGGGGTGGGGAACGGGGAAGGGGGAAGGCAGCCAGGTACCCTGAACAAGCAACCCTTTAAATAACCAGTTCCCATAGGTCCTTCCCCTCTGATATCTGAGCTCTGAAATAATCAGAAAAGGATAATGCTTACAGCTCTTTGCCATCCCTGGTTTCGTCCAACCTCTGTGGTCCACAGTTATTCTGCTATCTGGTAGTCAAGTTCTCCTGGCTACAGCAGAAAATCCAATCAGTTAGGATGGGGATGGAGGATCCAAAGAAGGAAACTGCCCCTGCAAAGAACAACTCCACCCAACCTCTGCAGGAAGGTCTCCAGCAAGAAGCTAAGAATCCTGGTGCCTCGCACATGGCGACTGTTCATGCTTCAAGTGTGAGGAGCTTGAGGGTAAAAGGAAATTTCGTCCTCTATTCTCTTGAGACTTTCCCTGGGGAGGAGTAATCTCAAGACTCTTAGCCAACAGGATAAGGTAGCATTGCCTCCAGATAACCACCGTCCGGAGCAGGTTCCCTCCTAAGTTAGGTGCAGACAACAGCCAGTCCCTGTAACGCTGGCCCATTTTGATAGCCAAGCAAACCAATGAGCTTAACCGTCTAGGGATCTCTCACGAGCTCATTTAGCTTGTGGTAGAGGAGTGTGTGTGGGTGTGTGCATTCACTCACAAAGATTTAGTTGAAATTACAAAGTCAAGAAGGAGAGTGACACACAGACATAGAGAACAGACTTGTGGTTGCCAAGGGGGAGGGAGGGGGTGGGGGAGGGATGCAGTGGGAGTTTGGGGTCAGCAGATGCAAACTAGTGTATATAGGATGGATAAGCAACAAGATCCTACTGTAGAGCACAGGGAACTATATTCAGTATCCTGTGATAAACCATAATGGAAAAGAATATGAAAAAGAATGTATCTATGTGCATAACTGAGTCACTTTGCCGTACAGCAGAAATTAACACAACATTGTAAGTCAACTATACCTCATTAAAATAAATTTTTTAAGAAAGAAGGAGAATGACAGCAAAAGAAATAGGGGAATTCTGGAAGAACACAAAGAGGCAGCGCGCGAAACAACCGTTCAGCCGTTTAGCTCCGTCTTGCCGTGAATCTACTCAAACCCAAGGACGGGCTCAGCTCACCTTGTTTAGCCGTTTGAGCATGTCTTTCAGCAGCAGCTGACACTCACACTCATTTTCATACCTGCAGATGGGACACAGAAGGGAGAGTTGGGCAGCTTCTGTGATCCGGTACGTGTGGTCACACAATCAGCATTCAATTAACCTGAGTCCTACCCCCTCTCATTAAGGGAAGCAGGAGCTGAGGCTGCATGTTGGAGCCCACTCCTTCCCAACCTTCTGCACATCCCTGCACATGCAGGAAGTGCCGCCAGTGGCCCCATAGATGGACAGGAGTCTCCCGGCCCGGAGTCCCAGCCCCAGCCCCCCAGTGCCCCCTCCCAGCCACTCGAAGACGCAGGAATCGGATCCCAGCACACCTGTACCCCAAGTGCAGTGGCAGCACAGAGACTGGGAGGCTGTACTAACGATCTGTTACATCAAACAGCACTAACCTGACCTGGTCCGGATACCCTATGCTATTGTATTTATCATCACGTGTCAGCTTTTCTGGGTTACGCCATTTAATCCTCACAAAATCCTGGAATACAGCAGTTCCTGTTACCCCCTCGGGAAAGACGAGGAAACCGAGGTTGAGAAACTGGCCCGAGGCCTCCGCAGGTGCTCCTGGCACTTCACCCGCATCTGTGCGGCCTTGCCCTGCACACCAGGGGCCTCCTGTGGGCTGGCAGGCAGGGCAGGCTGGACGGGTCAGAGAGTCAGTGCCCCTGGGAGCAGCCTGCAAGCTCTGACAGGGCGAGTGGGTACGTACACACCCTGGCTCCCTGGCCCTCAGCTGGGATCACTGAGGTGTGCTCTCCACCCTGCAGGTGGCCTCCAGTGGCCATGCAGGTAACTTGCCGGGTGACGCACTCAGTGTTGGCTCCTTTCCCTTCCTGCCTATAACCTCCTCACTCCGCAGCTGGCACTCCCTGATGCCACCTCCCAAATAAGCGACTTTCTCAGGCTCGGCTTCAAGAACTCCAAACTAAGAGAGGGGTGCAGGACTCAGATGTGAGTCTGACAACAAAACTGTGTCCTGACAGCCACACCATGCTGCCTGGGTAGAGCAGGGACACCCTCAAAGTTAAACATACACAAGACTAATAAAGCAGCAGATACTAGGAGCAGGTGTATTTTTTTCCTCCTAGTCGACTTCTTCCCTGGACTTCTAAAAAGATGGTAAAGATCAAGGAAGCAGAGAGACCCCAGAAATCATTCCGGTCAAAACGAGTTTCCTTCTAGGGGGAATTTCACCCCCTGAAGAAAAAGAGAAAGCCCCTTCCCAAATGACCCCCGACCTCGTTCCCTGCAAGCTGTCCCCAATATCCATTCTAATAGGACTTAGAGCCCATCATGTTTGGTGGCCACAGGGCTGCCTAGAAGGGAGACTGCATTTCCCAGCCTTCCTTGCAGCTCAGTGTGGTCCTGACCAATGGGATGTAAGCATGTCTGTGGCCCCTTCCAGGTATCTGCGGTACGAGATGGTGCAGGTGTGTCTTTCTGCATCCCTTCCTCCTGCACCTGAAACAGGGATGCCACAAAGCATCGCCTTCTGTGTCCCTGTACACCCATGCCATGGGTCAAGTCAAGGACTTTATACTGTGACAGGTGCTGGGAAATCGTGCCTCAGAATGAAAAGTCTTGACTTCAGGGAAGAACATGAGGTATAGGAACACTGTTCTAAGTGTTTCCAGTTCTAGAGCCACCTAAGCAGCTCAGCTATAACCAGTAAGCAAAATATATTTGCATCAGTTTTACCTTTCACACCAAGATGTCACATTTAACAGTTTCTTTTCTGTGTGCCTCTAATGGAGCCAGAAATGATGTTTTTTAATGTTTAATTAGCTTTAAGAATAAAACTGTTAACAAAATCTAATTTTCTCATCGCTTCTTCCTGCTAGAAACGTCCAAGAATTTCTGTAGCTTAAAAACATATTTAATAAACAACATATTAATGCGATTTTCATGCTTAGACAAGCCTAGATATTTTATTACAGATGAGTGATTTCATTATAAAGAGTTCATTGTAAGAATTCATGATATATTCATATATTCATAGAAGTGAATATAAAAGTGAATTCATAAAGTGGAAAAAACCACTTTGGCTTCAATTACCTGATTGTTTTACAGGATTATTTTTGGTTTTCGGCGATTTGGATAATTGACTCTATTCATCATTGTATTTTGGTAGTTTTGTTTTTATTTTATTTAGTTTTTATTTTATTTAGCCTTTGTTTGATGTTCTGAAGACCTGATTTTGAAATCATTCAACTACCCAGGTAAAGAACATACCTAACAAGGCTGCATGCACCTTCCTATTTCTGCATTAATTTCACCTGGTTCTGGCTAATCATCACCTCACCTCTGGAATTAAACCAATCTCGGTGTGTGTACCCATGCATGTAGATGGGTCTGATTTTTATAATGATTTTCAAGTCCCACTACTCAAGTTAAAACATCAAAACTTCTCCAAGGGGGCAATGGGAGGGAATAAATTAAAGAGAATTATCAAATAAATCACAGCGCCTGAAGGGTCGGCTCCACGATGGACATACAACTCAGAGCCAAGTGAAATCAGGAGGACTCATCATGGCCACTCCTCCAACGAGGGCTCCTGGGAGTCATGCCGGCCCAGCCATATCACAGCTGACTGTGGCCCAAGGACCAGGTAAAGGCCATTTGGGGATCGGAGGTACTCTGATGACCCATGGAACTGCCCTGGGTGTCAACCAGCATTCACTTCCATTCTCTTTAGGGAACATAGCTTAGTATGAATGAAGTCCTACGTTTGGGCCTCACTCCACAGGAGTCCAAGGACAGCTTCTCTCTAAGACACAGTGTTCTGGAAAGGGTATGGGCCTAGGGTGAAAAACCCAAGTTCAAGTCCTGCCACCCACAGGCCCTCTGCAAGCCTCAGTTTTCCCTTGAAGGGCCACAGGGATTTTCAGGTGCATTCTTCCAGCTGCAAACCTATTTCTGTGGATCAAAACCAGAAACAGGGATTTCCCTGGCGGTCCAGTGGTTAGGACGCCATGCTTCCACTGCAGGGGGCACGGGTTTGATCCCTGGTCGGGGAAATAAGATCCCACATGTGCAATTTGGCCAAAAAAAAAAAAAAAAAGAAAAGAAAAACAGAAGGACTGATGGGAATGGAATCGGTGCTCATGATCTGATAAATATGCTCAGTACCCAATGCTGAATATCCTGCCCACGACTGGGGTTGAGAATGCGGAACTCAAACACAACGCACTTTTGAAGCAAACCCTCTGGCTACCCTAGACCAGAGGTCCTCAAACCTGGCTGTTCACTGCAATCACCAGTGGAGCTCATTAAATATAAAAAACCCGGGCCCCACTTGAGGTCCAGGATGGGGCCTGCACATCTGTATTTTTTAATTAATTTATATAATTTTTAAACAGATAAATCTCTTACATGGTTAGAGACTTTTTTAAATGACAGAAAAAGGTAAAAGTCTCCCTCTCACCTCTGCTCCTACTTCCTTATTCCCATAGGTAACCAGTGTTACGAGGTTTTTGTGTGTGTGCCTGTGTCGTCTTTTTTCTTATGCAAGCAAAAACTCTCTACTCTGACCCCCGTCTTCTTAAAAGAGATGATAACACGCTACTTTTTTTCACAATTGCACAGTATTCCATTGCATGAATGAATTACAATTTTATAACCTGACTCCTATTAACAGGCCTTCAGGTTGGTCCCAGGCCTTTGCTATTGCAGATCACGCTGCAGTGGATATCCTGGTGGACATGCCCTTTGACACCTCCTGGAGTGAGTATCAGAGGGTAAATTCCCTGAAGTGCCCAGCTGAATCAAAGCGCACACCCATTTATCACCTGGAAAGATGCTGACAAATTGCTGCGCATCTTTTTTCTTTGAATAGCTTTTTGGGTGATTTTCACACATTATTCAGTCTGTCAAAAGGGGGGACATTGCCTGGAGCAGGACCTCTGAAACTGCAAGGTCGTTAACTTAAACGACGAATCACCTGGGGGTCTTTTTCAGAGTCTGATTCAGGAGCTCTGGGTTGGGCCCAAGAGTCTCCGTTTTTAACAAGATCCTGGGTGATGGCAATGCTGCTGGTCCATGGATCACACTTTGAGGGGCCAGACACTAGCAGGCACACGCTGAAGCAATGTCCAGGTGTCCGCTGTGATGCAGTGAAGGCCGTTAGACTTAGCATGCTCAAGACTTGAATTCCAGTCCCAGTGCAGCGATCCACCAACTGAGTGACCTTGCCCCCAATCTCTACATTGTCTGAACCTCAGTCTCCTCATCTGTAAACTGGGTGCAGTACCGTCTATAACAGGATGAGGCTGTGAGGATTAAATAACATCGACACATCTCAAAAACACTGTGCTGAGCAGGAGCCAGACACATAAGAATATGTCTAGAAGATTCCAGAACAGGCAATAGTAATCTATGGTGACAGAAATCAGAACGCTGGGTGCCTCTGCTTGGGGGGACTGGGGAGAGGGAACCAAAGGCTGGGAAAGGGCAGAAGGTAACTTTCTGGGGTAGAGGAATATCTGGCTTGTTTTAGTAGTTACATGGGTATCTGTTAATACATTCGTCAAGCTCACTGAGCTACACACTTAAAATCTGTGCATTTCATTGCATGTAACTTAGATCTAGACTCTAAAAGACATTAACAGCAAATTACACGATTTCATGCAAACCGTGACGTGCCACCAAAATGGAAGCTAGTCCTATCTTAGGGAGATGCAGCACGTGCGTGCCTCTGCCAGGATGAAGTCACCGGTCGCCTGGGCCCGGAGACGGCCCTCCCACCTCCGGGGGCAGCGCTCTCCCGGCCCGCGCTGCCTCTTTACTCCCACGGCTGCGCTTACTTGCTTCGGAACTCGCAGAGGGCGCGCTGCGCCTCTGCTCCCTGGCGCTCCAACCGGGTGCGCTCGGCGGCCAAATCCCGGGCGCGCTGGCGGTTGCCCTCGACGTGGCGTGCGAGGGCATCCTCGGGGCCGGCCAGCTCGTCCAGGCGCTGGAAGGCGTCCAGCTGCCTCCGCAGGACGGCGTGGCGCTGCTCGAGCGCCCGGGCCCGCTGGACGTGGGCGGCCACGCGCTCGCCGAGCCCCTGCAGCTGCGCCAGGCTCGGCGCAGCCGCCCGGCTCTCCACCAGGCTGTCCGGCTCGACGGGGTGCGGCGCCTCCTCGGCGCGCTCGTACTGCTCCTTGCGGGCCTGGAAGACGTAGCTGCGCCGGTACATGACTCCTCTGCGGGCGAGCGTGCAGCCGGCTCCCAGAGGCCCCTCGTCGAGACAGCAGCGCGCTAAATAAACATCGGAGGCCCCTGGCACGCCGCTGGGACGTTCCAGAGCCGATCAGCTGTTGCTCAGCGCTGCGCCCAGCCTCGGGCAGAACAAAAGAGCGGTCGGCCTGCTTTTGTGCGCTGGATTAGCGGCCCATACAGCTCTGGGGGTTGGAAGGTTACATTGGGCAATGTGGTTTTTGTTTCGTGATTGTTAAAGCCCGTTGTTTTGTGAGTAAATGGAGGGTCAGGAGGACAGGAGAGGCATGCCTTTCTTTTGACTGCTTCCACTGGGAATTGTGAAGGAAGCCCAAGGGAGCTTGTTAAACTTGGACTAGTCGGAGAGCCCAAGGACCCCTGGCTTTGTCTCTTCTCTCTCTTTCAGTCAAGCTCTCAATGCCAGAACTTTTTAACAATACCATTTTCTTTTCTGATTACTTAAGCAATTCTTTTTCGTAATTGCAACATGACATTCAGGACCCCTCCTTATATTAGGGGTTCTTAACCGTGGATGCAAAATCAAATGGCACCTCTGGGTAAATTGTGAGGTGTATTCAGGTAGGTTCTTACTGATACTTGTGCATGTTTGTAACCAATCTCTTCTTTGTACAATAACTCAGAAAAGTTGTCCTTATTATAATATTATCCTGACTCTCATGGCTTCTGAAAACCTTTCCAGAGTAGGAGATACAAGCAGAACTCCATCAGGACATTGGCATAATAGATTATTTGAACCAAAGAAAAAATTCTTAAAGATTTGATAAATTGGCCAATTCTCAATTACATAATATGAAGGAATTTTTTTTTGCCACTATGTTTCATTTTAATTTGTATTATGGAAATAACAAAGCTAGGCTTTGACAAACTTAAAAGTAAATTGTGGGTGTTGAAAGAAATGAATAGCATCTGATCAGAATGTTCCTGAATATAAATATTTTGTCCTATCTCCAGTTTTAAAAATCATTATCAAAAGCCTGTTTTCATAAAAGTAAGGATTAGCAGGGCCATATAATTAACTCTATGGATTGCACATAGTATACTACAAATTAAAGTCATAGTTATCAAAGATCAAGAAAATTACACAGATCTTCGTTGGTTTCTCAGAATTTATTTTTTTCTCCAAAAGGACTACGATAATGGATTCAGTCTGGAATGAATCTATGTAAGGGCCAAAGTTGTGCTGGCAGTGTGGTTATTATTCTATTTTGCTGTCTTAAGCCATCTAAAAATAGATTTTATGATCAAATCAAGGAGCACCAATGAGTATTTTCTATGGTATGGCACACATATACCATGCTGATTGCATGGTAAATTGGTTTCAGGCTTCCTAGAGAGCAAAACCAACGTAGGACAAGAATAATTTATTAAAAAAATCATTCATTCCCTTTGACATCATGTATCAGTCAGCTATTGCTACAGAACAAAATGACCCCCAAACTAAGTAGCAGACAAGAAGTCTTTATCACCCTGTCCCAGGTCTGCAGCTCAGCTGGATAGCTCTTCTGCAAGCTGCAGGTCTTCTGATCAGCTCGTGCATCTCTGCTCCAAATGTCTGCCATCCTCCTAGAGCTTGCAGTGACAGAAAGATGAGAGCAAGCCCAGGCACACAAGATCGTTCTAAGCCCTCATTGGCATCGCATCTGCTAACATCCCATTAGTCAAAGCAAAGCCCACAGCCACAGCCTCAGTCAAGAGGCATGGTTCACAGAAGGCCATGGCGAGGGTGTGGGTGTGGAACTCTGTCACAATGGAGTGAAGCATTGGGAGGGACCAGCAACCCAGTCTACCGCTCATAGAAATCCCGTTTGAGAAAAACATAAACTTCCAGGAACATAACAAAAGAAAAAATATTATTTCCTTTTAATCCAGTGGAACAAACACTTAGAAAACATCCACTCACAAAGCATCATCTGGAAGAGTTAAATATTGAACAAGGTCAAGTCTCTACCTTTAAGGGGCAGGAGACAAATTCCTACTCAACGAATGAAGACACAAGGAAATCTGGGATAAGTTCTAAAATAGAGATGGTAATAAAACGCTGTGGTTGTATCAAGGCAGCAGCAGTGAGCGGTGCGTGGGCAGGTAGGGAAGTTGCAATTCCAGGCAGAACAGCATGAATGAGATGTGAGTCCTGTGCTCCCCGAACATGGTGAGGTCAAATCGAGGCGGGCATGGCAAGAACGGTCCCACAAGGGTAAGTTCAAAGGCCTCCCATTGGTGGTAGTGGATTGAACATGGGCATGATCTCTACTCCCTCCCCCGAGCCCCACCAAAAATGGCAGCAAAGAATGTTTTTAGATTAACACTCCACAAAAATAAGGAAGAAAAGAATACAGTGGACAAGATATGTGAACAAATTTTCAGGAGACTGACTAAGCACAGTGGAGAAAGCTAAGAAACCTAAGTGTCTCGGGGGGATGGGAGAGGAAAACAGCTGGTTCATGCAAGAGAACCTCAGAAATCTTAGGAATTGGATGTACCAGATATGGCAGAAGATGGAGGTGAAGGGTAGCGCTACCGAGTCCAAGCTCGTACTGCTCGCCACACGACAGGCCAATAAATGGAGAGGAGAGTTGTTGGGGGAATGCATAGCGACTTTATTCAGAAAGCCAGCAGCCCGAGAAGATGGTGGACTCGTGTCCCAAAGAACCATCTTCCCGAGTTAGAATTCAGGCTTCTTTTACACTAAAAGGGGAGGGAGGGTGGCTGGTTGTTGCAATCCTCTTGGTGCAGGAATCCTTTGTTCTTGCAGCAGTCCAGGTAGGTCTGGTCACAATGCTCCTATAAACCTTCAAGAAGTATTATTCTCTGCCTGCAACTTTTTATCTCTGTATGAATGTTATGCCTTTAAAGGTCAGAGCCTTGAGAATAGATTCTCCTGTGTATTTCAGGCTATAGGCAACATTCTTTTACAAAAGGTGCAGAGCCTGCACGACTAAGCCCCGGCAACAGAGCACAAAGGTTAGAGCTAAAGGAATAGATTCAATATGGAGTCAGGTTTGTTCTCTGTTACAGTAGAGCTGAAACACAAGAGGGTTGCCTGAGAGTCTGCATAGGAGCAGTTAGAATTTCACATCTCCTACCCCACCCTGCACAGTCAGGCAACCACCCAACCCCCATCATGACAGGAGACTGGAAGTTATTCTCCAGCGAAACTGAACAAGAGCAAGTTGCCAGGCACAGCCAAGGGTAGAATTATGGCCAGTTGAAGCCGGTGGGAAAGAGAGGCAGCTGCAGGCAGTGGGAGGTGGGCCAGCAAGTCCATCTGGTCCCAGTATGGGCACTGGTAGAAGGGGGATAATCACTTACAGAACGAGGGTCACCATACCTCCCAGTTTACCTGAGACCATCCACGTTTACACCCTTTATCTCAGTGTAAGTGTAGGTGGCACCCACTCTCAAGAGTATCGTGGTTTGTCTGAGAAGGACACAACAAACATCTCATCCTGGCCCTGGATGCATAGCCTGAATCCAACCATATAAGGAAACATCCAGACAAACCCAAAATAAGGAACATTATTAATAAAAATAGACGGGAACAATGTTCTTTAAAATGTTAATATCATAAAAGACAAAGAGAGATGTGGAAAGATTCCAGATTAAAGATGTGACATCCAAATGCAGTACTGATCCTAGACTGGATCCTGTGCTGGAGGAGAAAAGATGCTGTAAGATCATCACTAGCTCCTTCGGCAAAATCGGAAGATGGACAATAGATTACACCTGTATCAAAGTTAAATTTACTGAAGTTTATGACTACGCCACTGTTAAGTAAAATAATATCTTTATACTTAGAAAATAGCCTCTGGGGACTTTCCTGGTGGTTCAGTGGTTAAGAATCTACCTTCCAATGCAGGGGACTTAGGTTCGATCCCTGGTCGGGAAACTAAGATCCCACGTGCCGCAGGGCAGCTAAGCCCCGCGCGCCACAACTACTGAGCCTGTGCGCTCTGGAGCCCATGTGCCACAACTAGAGAGAAGCCCGCGTGCCGCAACAAAAGATCCTGCGTGCCGCAACTAAGACCTGATGCAGCCAAATAAATAAGTAAATATTAAAAAAGAAAAAGAAAAGAAAACATCCTCTGAACTATTTAGGGGTAAAATGCATGATGTATGTAACTTACCCTCAAATGACTTTTAAAAATTACATGTATAAATATAAACATTAAAATGTATGGAAAGAGAAAGAGAAGGAAAATGGGGCATAATAATAACAATAGGTGAATCTGGGTAAAAGGTATGCGGGTGTTGTTTGTACCATCCTTACATAGTTTGAGATTATTTTCAAAAACATTTGTGAAAAGTGTGATCACCTTATACATTAAGCACTTTGCGGTGTAGACATCTAAGAACTATTCCTTGCTTTACTTTATAGCCGACTAGCTACATAAAAGCAAAGAAAGGGAGAGGGACAGAGGGGAAATGGTTTAGTCAACTGTGCAAAAACAATAGGAGAAAATGGTCTATAACCATTGACCAATTTTAACCATGTGGAATATGTGATGACATAAGTGAAAAAGTTTATAACAAACATGAAGGGAAGCAGATAAAACAAACCACCAGATGCCTAGTGATTATAGTCATATAAAAACATACAGATAATTAGAAATTAGTGTAATATGCCAGGTTTGATGTTCATCACATCTTTTTATTTCCATTTCAAGTTGTTTCAATACATGACACTTTAAAATTTTTTAATTAACACTTTTGTCTGCTGAAAAAATAGGCATAGATGGTTTGCCTTTTAGTCAATTTCATACTCTAGAGGTTTAAGCCTTCCCTTTCAGTTCAGATACATTCTGAGCTGGCTCTGGGCTTTTTATAGACATAAAGGGTAGTGGAGGGGTCCCTGCTTTCTACTAGCTGTGAGGCCTTGAACAATTCAGTTAACCCATTTTCTGAAAAGATGGAATTGAGCTAAGGAATCTCTACCATCTTGCTGCTTGTTATGGGCTGAATTGTGTCCTCTAAAATTCATATGTTGCAGTCCTCACCCCCAATTCCTCAGAATGTGACTGTATTTTGGAGCAGGGCCTTTGAAGAGGTAACTAAGATAAAATGAAGTCATGTGGTTTGGTCCTAATGAAATATGACTGGTGTCCTTATAAGAAGAGGAGATTAGGACACAGATAGGAGCAGAAGGGAAAACCACGCGAAGACACAAAGAAAAGACAGCCGTCTACAAGCCAAGGAGAGAGGCCTCAGAAGAGACCACCCTGACGACACCTTGATCTCGGACTTCCAGCCTCCAGAACTGTGAGAAAATAGACTTCTACCGCTTGAGCCACCCAGTCTGTGGAACTTTGTTGTGGCAGCCCTAGCAATCTAGTAGACGCACTGCCCAAGCATTCTGATCCTGCACGGTCTCCTATTACGGTCCATCCTTTCCCAGGACATACACATGTCTGCCACGAGAGGGCCACGCTGCCCTAAGAGTGCCTCCTGGCCCCCAGGGCCACTGCAGACAGCAGAGGGGGCAGCTGGGTGCACAGGTGCACAGCTTGAAGCCTTGCAACCAAACTGGATCAACTCAAAAGGCGAGTCACTCTGGAAAGGCTCGTGTTGAATAAGGTGGCCAGAAACCCCGGAGTGAAAGGGCAAACCTCTGACCACCCCCAATGCCGGCTGCCTTAGACTGGCCTCCCCATCAGCTGTAAAGCAGGCTTGGCTGCTCTGTAAGTGATGCGTCGACACAAAGGAAGAAACACACTCAAAAGCAAGGCTCTCTCTCCAACTGCACGTACGTTGTGGACACTGAAGACCTTCTGGAAAGTGAAGCCACAGATTCACTCACTATCAAAGCCAGAGGGCACTGAGTATCCACCTGCTTTTCTCAGGGCCCAATACAGTAACTGAAGCAAATATCAAATTTGATGACAGATGTATTCCTTGTGGGTTTTGACTGATGGGACCAACAAAAGGCATAACAACTAAATGCACTGCATGATCCTGAATAGGAGTCTAGACCAGAAAAAACAAACAAAAATAGCTGTCCTGGAACATTATTGCGATGATTGATGAAATTTGAATAGATGGCAATATTATGTGTTAAAATGCCTGATTTTGATCATTGTTCAATGGCGTATGAGAAGATGACCTTGTTCTCAGGAAATACATGATGGTTCAAGGGATGATTAGGCACAACAGCCAACTTACTTGCAGTGGTTCAGAAAATAAATAACATATATGCATATGGAATAGACACACATATAAATCAATGTGAATAATAAATAAAACATGGAATAGTAAAGCAAGTAGAGAAAATTGCAAATAATTGGTGGATTTAGGTAAAGGGTATAATGGGAGTACCCTATACTATTCCTGAAACTTTTCTGTAAGTTTGAAATTATAACAAAAGAAAAAGCTACCTTCCAAAATCCCAACCACCTCTGGAAAATTTTTGCTGAGAGTAGATGCTTCTTAATGATAGCAAGAAAATGCAAAAATGCTCCTTTGACTCACCAGATGGTATCATGGGCGCGGTAACCAGGATTTCACTGATGACCAAGGCAGGAGTTTAACACACTAGTGATGAAGGGGTGTTGAGATGTATCTGGATTCACCTCCCCTGAGCACCAGACGACGGGGCACAGCCTTGGAATGTCGTTGAGACACGGTCACACCTACTCATTCATCCTCACTCTGGTTATGCATGAAAAGTGGTCATGCCTGTGACCTCAGGGATGCAGCAATGAGTCATGATCCCAGCAGGCACCATCCTCAGGACCAAGTCTCTTTCACAGTTATAATTTCTTGTGGCTTTCACTCTAGCCATGCTATTCATATTTCTGCTCTGTGCTTGTCTTTAAGATATCATTAAACAGACCTACTGCCATGCTCAAGTTGGGTCAGCCTACATCTCAACCACCCACTTTTGTTTTGGAAATAGATTTCCAAGTGGTTTGATGTATCATCGAGCCACAGTTGGCCAACTGGCATGCTCATTTTGCCCTAAAAGGAAGATGTTCCAGACCCCAATTTGTACCAGTAGGAAATGGATCGCAAGGAATTAGGCACAAACACCCATGAAGGCATTTCTAATAGAACTACACAGTCACAGATTTAAACCTACATCTGGTATACCCACTGTTTTTATCGGTCTTTATCTACTTCCTTATTGCTATCAAGAGGAACTAATTGAACTATGTCACAAGAGAAGATGTTCTATCTTCTGAAGTTTACCAACTTCTCAGCTTTGACCTAAAATTGGGACAGATGATATCCCAAACTATTTTATCATCTATTTTCAGATTCTGCACTCAGGGATACTAAGACTGTACACTTTAAGCCCTAACTTTCAACTCTCAGACCTAAATTCCACATAAAGTTTTCTAATGAAAGTTCTAATAATAGCTGGTTTGCAGAAGATTGCCATTGTTTGGAAGGCATATAGTGTTACTGAGTCCAAGCACATACTGCTTGCCACACAACAGCCAATAAATTGACAGATGAGCTGTTAGGGCAAGGAATAGTGACTTTATTCAGAAAGCCAGCAGCCAGAGAAGATGGTGGACTCATGTCCCAAAGAACCATCTACCCCAGTTAGAGTTCAGGCTTCTTTTATACTAAAAGGGGAGGGGATGTGGCTGGTTGTTGCCCACTTCCTGGTGCCGGAATCATTTGTTCTTGCAGCTGTCCAGATACGTCTGGTCACAATGTTCCTATAAACCTCCAACAAGACAATTATTTTCTTTTCTGCAACTTTTTAAATTCTATACGAATGGAAAAGTGTTAATACCTTTAAAGGTCAGAGCCTTGAGAATGGGCTCTCCTGTATATTTCAGGCTATAGGCAACATTCTTTTACAAAAGGTGCAAAGCCTGCATGACCAAGCCCCGGCATCAGAGCACAAAGGTTAGAGCTAAAGGAATAGATTCAATATGGAGTCAGGTTTGTTCCTCTCTGGTACAATTCCCCACTGTCAATGTCCATTCCACCATTTTGCGGGAAAAGGGGTGACAACCGCTCTGCTGAACGGGGGCGATGTGGGGGTGATTGTGGAATGGAACTGATCAACTTGGGTCAGGAAGTATTGCCAGGTTTGGGCAACCATGGCTCCCCTTTTTATGGCCCTGTCACAACACTTAGACAAGCACTTGAACATAAACATAAATTCCAGCACTTGGTATAAGGATACCCAGGATGCTCTGCTCTGTGCTATCTCTTTTTTTTTGCGGTACGGGGGCCTCTCACTGTTGTGGCCTCTCCCGTTGCGGAGCACAGGCTCCGGACGCTCAGGCTCAGCGGCCATGGCTCACGGGCCCAGCCGCTCCGCGGCATGTGGGATCTTCCCGGACCGGGGCACGAACCCGTGTCCCCTGCATCGGCAGGCGGACTCTCAACCACTGCGCCACCAGGGAAGCCCTGTGCTATCTTTATATCCTGCCAAACATTTCAGAAAGGGGGATTATTTCCCCCCTTGGTCCTTTCCAATGAATGGCTGTCTCCAGTGTAGTGAAACAAAAGAGAAGACCAAAAGTCATCATTACTTATCTGGTAGGAGGCTTGGCTCAAAACAGCAACTTAAGATCTTCTAATGGCTCACAAGACCAAGTCCCCTTTTCTTTCTTCTGTCCAGTTTCTGGAGGAGCGAATTTTCCTCAGGTCTGGTGAATCCATGGCCTTACATCCTGGGTAACCTAACAGAGGAGGGAGTGTTTAGCAGGACCTCATACGGTCCTGTCCGCTTAGCTGCAAGTTGATGTTCGGGTCCTTGTTCTCTCCAGGTTTTGAGGAGGACTCATCTCTGTGCTAGAAGGGATGCAGGAGCACCTCAGTTGGGTAGGCAGACCTACTGGAAGCAAACTTTTGAACAGAAGTTAGTATACTGCTAGAGTCTTAACATGATTGGCAACTGCCAGGTCCTTTAAGACGTCCTACAGATTCTCCCACACAGGCAGACACCTGGAATGGCCTAGCATACAATATTTCAAAAGGGCTTAATTTAAGCTTGCTTCTGGGAGCCACTCTGATCCATCTCAGGGCAACTGGCAAGGCTTTATCCCAAGTTAAATTAGTCTCTTGACATATTTAACAATGTTCTTTTTTTTTTTTTTTTTTTTGCGGTACGCGGGCCTCTCACTGTTGTGGCCTCTCCCGTTGCGGAGCACAGGCTCCGGACGCGCAGGCTCAGCGGCCATGGCTCACGGGCCCAGCCGCTCCGCGGCATGTGGGATTCTCCCGGACCGGGGCACGAAGCCATGTCCCCTGCATCGGCAGGCGGACTCTCAACCACTGCGCCACCAGGGAAGCGCAGCAATGTTCTTTTTACTGGTTGTTTTTTGGCTGCACCACATGGCTTGCGGGATCTTAGTTCCCCGACCAGGGATGGCACCCGTGCCCGCTGCAGTGGAAGCGTGGAGTCTTAACCACTGAACTGCCAGGAAATTCCCAGCAATGTTCTTTTTAAATGTATGATTCATTTTCTCAGTTTTTCCTGTTGATTGTGGTCTCCAGGATGAATGTAGTTTCCAACCAACATGCAGAGCTTTAGATACCTGTCGGGTTATAGTGCAGAGAAAAGCAGGCCCATTGTCACTTTGAAGGGTGTTGGGCCATGCAAATCGGAGGATAATTACCTTAAGGAGAGCTTTCACTGCTTCAGAGGTTTTTATTGTCTGGGTGGAATATGCTCTCACCCATCCTGAAAAAGTGTCCACAGACACTAACAAGTATCTTCAGTTTCCTGCAGCTCATCTACCTGCCAGTAGGTTCTCCGTGGGGCAGGTTCCTGTATAAAGTACTGAGTTCCCATGGGGGGTGCTGTATCAAGCAGCGGTCTTTGCATTCGTTTTAGCACAAATCATACAGTTCTGAGTGACTCGTTGGATGGCCCTTTGTAGGTGAGGCCCCATTTTATACTTCTGAATCCATTGTGAGGTGGCATCTCTCCCGTAATGGGTACTATTATGAATGTGCCTCAGGACGGGGTCCAAGCCTCGGGATAAAAAAACAATTCCTCATGCACTACATTTCCAGCTGGGCGAGGTGTGATCAAGAGTGGATCCTCACTCTTTAGCCCTTTCTTTGTCCTCTTCTGAATACACCGGCTGGTATTTTGACAGATGGAGCTGAGGAAGAAGTGACCCTCTCACGGCTTGATAATCGCCTTCTTTGCAGCTTGGTCAGCTAATTGGTTTCCTTTTATTATATGAGTTTCGCCTCTTTGGTGGCCTGGGCGGTGCATTACGGCCTCTTGTGAGGGCTTATGAAATGCTTCTAACAGTGACAGGATTTCAGAAGTGTGTTTTATGTCCTTATTATTTGAAGTAAGGAGGCCCCTCTCTTTCCAGATTGCCCCATGAGCGCGCACCATGGAGAATGCAGAGCGGGAGTCTGTGTATATATTCACCCACATTCCTTCAGCAATAAAGAGAGTGCTTGTCAGAGCAAAGATTTCTGCCTTTTGGGCTGAGCTCCCTGGGGCCAAGGCTCTCCTCTCAGCAGTCTTCTCTGGGGTTATCACTGCGTACCCAGGGCATCGCCTACCTGGTCCCCATCAGTGAACAGTTCCAAATCTGGCTGGCCAAGCCTTGGTCTGCTAGAGCACGCTGGGTCCATGATGTTCAGGCAGTCGTGCTCTGAGGATTGCGTGGCTTCAGTCGGGAGCAATGCGGCTGGATTTAGGGCTGAAGTGACCTGGAGTCTTACGCTGGGATTGTCTAAGAGAATGGCTTGGTACTTTCCCATTCTCCCAGAGGTCAGCCAATAGCCCCCTTTTTTGTTCCAGTAAAGAAAGGAAATAGTGAGGGACACACACAGTGGTAGGTTGCCCCAGGGTATATTTCTCAGCTTCCTGAAGTATGTCACAAGTAGCAGCTACAGCTCGAAGGCAAAGGGCCACCCTTAATGATACGATCTAGCTGCTTTGAGTTGAGGGATGTTGCCCAGAGCTTGAATTAACACCCAGAGACTTATGTCTTGTTCTTCATGGACATACAATTTTTTAAAAAATAAACTTATTTATTTTATTTATTTATTTTTGGCTGCGTTAGGTCTTCGTTGCTGTGTGTGGGCTTTCTCTAGTTGCGGCGAGCAGGGGCTACTCTTCGTTGCGGTGCGTGGGCTTCTTGTTGTGGTGGCTTCTCTTGTTGCAGAGCATGGCCTCTAGGCACGCGGGCTTCAGTAGTTGTGGTACACGGGCTCAGTAGTTGTGGCGCATGGGCTTAGTTGCTCAGCAGCATGTGGCATTTTCTTGGACCAGGGTTCAAACCCATGTCCCCTGCTTTGGCAGGCGGATTCCTAACCACTGCACCACCAGGGAAGTCCACATTATTTTTGCAAGGCAACCTGAGTTTGGAGGTAACACACACACTGGATCTGAAGATGCTGCTTTGCCAGGATTTCTACGTGATGTCCGTGTGACGCTAAGAACAATTCCAGGGCATCTCAGAGGTAACAAGCTGATGTTCCCAAGGCTGCATTTGGGGCACTAGTTTGCTGAGTCACTTGCAGTGCTGTTCTGCAGCTGCCTCTTAGGACCTAATAAGACCCAGTTGTTAAATTTTCAGGAATTTGGGGAGCTGGTTGACACTGCACTGGTGGCTTGAAATCAGCCAGGTGGGAATATTTATACCAGAGGAATTGACAAACACCATAAACACAGTTCAGGACATTTGCCCCTTGAAAGTCAGGTGTTCAACTGCCATGGCATTACCTGTGAAATAATATAGATCCATCTCTCCAGTGGCAGATGTTGAGGGAGAGAAACTTTTGATGTCTTTTCTTCAGACTCTGCAAACTCAAAGAAGAGAATCAGGCTTCCCAAGTATGTTATGTAAAATGGTACCCTAAATTTAAATGCTCAGCTTAAAAAAAAAATTAGACTAGAATCAGAGTATATAGCCTGAGAAAATGGCTTGTTTTGATGTCCAGTTGGCTCAAGAAGTTTCTGAAAATTAATTTATGATAAATTGCCTTATAAAGTTAACATAGCTCCCAAAATGTTATGGGGCCATTTCAAAAACTGGGGAAGTCAGCCAGTAAATTAAAGTGTAGCTCTGTAAAGGAAGAAAGAGATTTATCTCAACAATAGTTGAGACCCAGCTGGAGGAATTGGTCTTTATTTTAGTGGAAAGGGAGATCGCAATCCCTAGCTAATTTCAAGATTTATTTTTCCCCCTGAAATAATAGCTGACCATAGGCTCTGTTGTTCTTGGCTAAGTTTTCTACAAACAAGAATTTTGCAGCTGCAATGACCTAACTTGGGAAACAATTTGATAACGTTTTGTAGAAAACACAAAACATTTGTTTTATTCTTTCTGAAGACCAGCAGCGGGACTAGGGGGAGAGCATAATATTTTGCCTTGAAACAGAAAAAAAGTTAATAACATCAGTGGCTGGAAGAACATTTCAGTTCAAATAAAGGTCATCTAAAGCCCGTGAAGTGTTGTCTTTCAAACCAGTAATGAACACGCCTCACACAACCAGCTAAAATCCTGGATCCATTCAGTTGGTTATTAGGGCATAAGTGGAGACCTTTATCATACAGCAAATAGCTCGCTAGTTTTGACGAAAACAGCAGAAACAGTGGTTAGCTGCAAAAACAGACGTGTTTTAGAAGAACCAGGAGAACACTTCTTGATGTGGTTGGAAAAAAAGAAAAGCTGCTTGCAGTGACTCGGATTTCATTTGGATGATTGCAGACAATCCAAATTAGGCAACATTACTGCTGATAGTTTGTTAAAATATATACATATATATATATCAGCTCAGCTATCAGCAGAATGCCCTCCCAAAGCTGATTGAATATGTACTAGTGAAGTTATTTGAAGTAACTTGATACACTGTGTCATAGGACATGTAGATTAAAACCATGGCTGCTTGAGTTAAATAGTCCAGGTTTAAATCCTTCATGACCCATTAGCTACGTGATCTCAGCAAAGAGATGATCTCTCTCAGCCTCACACGCTTCATCTGTAAGCTAGAGATGTATTAGTTCCCAAAACATGTTGTCAGGGTTAAATTACGATGGTCTTACGATGGTCGGTGCTTAATAAATATCAGCCGTTAGTTTTTGCCTGTAGCCTGACTTACTGTAAGCACTTGTGTTGACTTGGAGTCCCCAGAAGCAGACCCTGAGGCAAGGGTTCAATTACAACTATCATTGGCGCTCTGCATCCGTGGGCTCCACCAACCGCAGATTAAAAATATTTGGGGGAAAAAATTGGGGGGACTTCCCTGGTGGTCCAGTGGTAAGGCTGTGTGCTCCCAATGCAGGCGACTCCGGTTTGATCCCTGGTCAGGGAGCTAGATTCTGCATGCCACAACTAAGAGCCCACATGCTGCAACTAAGAGCCCATACTCATCAAAGAAGATCCTGTGTGCTGCAACTAAGACCCAGCACAGCCAAGTAAAGAAATAGATTTTTTTTAATAATAATAATTAAAATTTTTTTAATAAATAAATTTATAAAAAAATTAAAAAGGCTTCCCCGGTGGCAGAGTGGTTAAGAATCCGCCTGCCAATGCAGGGGACACGGGTTCGAGCCCTGGTCTGGGAAGATCCCACATGCCGCCGAGCAACTAAGCCTGTGCACTGCAACTACTGAGCCCACGTGTTGCAACTACTGAAGCCCATGTGCCATACTGAAGCCCACGCACCTAGAGCCCCTGCTCCACAACAAGAGAAGCCACCGGAATGAGAAGCCCACGCACCGCAACAAAGACACAACACAGCCAAAATAAATTTATAAAAAAAAATAATAATAATTTTTAAAAATATTTGGGGGAAAAAAAATGGGGAGGATTCCCTGGCAGTCCAGTGGTTAGGACTCCATGTTTTCACTGCTGAGGGTGCAGGTTTGATTCCTGGTCCAGGAACTAAGATCGCACAAGCCTCACAGTGTGGTCAAAAAAAAAAAAAAAAGGAAAAAAATTCCAGAAATTTCCAAAAAGCAAAACTTGAATTTGCCCATGCTCAGGCAACAATTTACATTGTATTTATCACATTTACCCAGAATTCTATTAGGTATTATAAGTAATCTGGGGACGATTGAAAGTGTAAGGGAGGATGTGCATAGCTTACATGCAAACACGACACCATTTTATAGAAGGGACTTGAGCACTTGGGGAGGGGTCCTGGAGTCAACACCCCGTGTATACTGAGGGATGACTGCAGTGTATTTGGGAGAGGATCCAAGACACCAGTAGATGGGTGGAGATGTGGGGCAGGAAGGGAAGGCAGTGAATCATGGGCAACTGGGGCTCACTGCATCTGGGGCCTCTCGGAGACAGAGCAGGATGCCCCACGGAGACATCCCACCTGGGGCGAGGAAGCTGGGTTCTTATCCACCAACTCCCTGTCCATCTCTGGCTGAAGGCGGCTCCAAGGGCAGCCTTCAGGGTTAGAGGAACATGTTCAGGGAACACTGGAGGGGCACTGGTAGAGCTTCTAGAACCTGCATTGTTGTTTTCTGATCATTACATGAGCTGAAGTTCCTCTACATATGTAACAGGTCAACCCTACAGCGATAATAATGCAACAAAACAAAACAAAAAAACCTGTATTCATTCTATGCTGGTTTTAATGGAGGTACTAAGAGAAGAAATAATGTAACAAAAAAAATTTGTAAGTTTCCCTCAAATCAACACAGCACTGGGAATAAAATGTGGAGTTTAAACCCTAATTCTGCTTTGAATCACTTACTTCTTCCTCAGTACCTACCACCTGAAGCTAGAAATGTATCTAATGTTTTTCATAGTGCTGTGCAATAGCTAAGTTTTCAGGAAAAAGGAAAAAATCCCTCTTTTTCCAAAAATCACAAAGTTTTAACAGCTGCAATAACATGCCTCCCCAGTAACTGAAACCACTCAAGTTTTTAGGAAAAATAACGTATTAAGACTTTCCCATGCATCGAGTCAAAGGTTCAGATACTAAAGTGGTAATTAACACCTATAAACTCCATTCCTAAATTGAGAAATTTATCTGTTACATAATCTGATCATTTGTGTCTTTTTCATGTGAAAAGAGGAAAGTCCGTATATATGGCCAACATTTCCAAAATAAATAACTGCCTCAGAGAAAAAGACTGAATGATTTGACCACATATTATACAGACTTTTTTGTGCTACAAAAAAAAAGCCCAAAAAACAAAAAAACCTAAGAGCAACAACAACCCCCAAACAATGTTAGATGCTAATCAAAAACGGAGGGAAAGCTTGCATATCGGATAAAAGACAAAGTACTACATAAAGATCACAAATCAATCCAAAAGGACAAATATCCGATAGAAAAGCGGACAAACAACAAAAGCAACTGAGAATTTTATCTGTTACAGAGTCTGACCATGTGCAATATTTCCAAATGAAAAGAAAAAGCCATATATAAGCAGCCCAGGTTTCTAAAGCAAATAATTATACTTTAGAGTTTGATATGAAATGTTAAGGAGGAAGGTGCATGGTCAAAAAACAGGAAAAGATGTTCAAGCTCATTATTCATCAAATACTGCAAATATAAAATGAGAAAGTGGTACCTCCCAGCTAATTGGTGAAGGTTAAAAAGATCATTAAGTACCTACCTACCAGTGATGTGGGTCCAGGACCTGGACAGCCATACACTATTCCTAGGAATGTAACATTTCTAGAAGGCAAACTGACAACATACTGCATATTTCTTTGGATAGCTCAGGAATTTCGACCTAGCCACTTTACCTACAGGAATTCAGCCTAAGAAAATAATTGGACAAATGTCTGAACATGTTCTCAATGGATGCTGTATCAGTTTGGGCTTTCCAGAGAAACAGAACTAATATTATATATATATTGAGAGTGAGAGCGGGAGCGAGAGAGCGAGAGAGCGAGAGAGCGAGAGACAGAGATGAATTGAGAGTAAGGAACTGGCTTATGCCATTGTTGGGGCTGGTAAGCCTGAAATCCGTAGAGCGGACTGGCATTCGGGTAAGAGTTGATTTGCAGCTTCGAGTCTGAAATCCATCAGGGCAGGTCTGCAGGCTGGCTATTCAGGCAGGATTTCTACTGTTACAGCCTTGAGGCGAAATCCCTCTCCAGGAAACCTCAGTTTTTGATGTTACAGCCTTTAGTTGATTGGACACAGCCCATCCACATTAGGGAGAGCAATCAACTCCTCAAGGAGTGTTTGACCAAGACACTGGGCACTGCAGCCGAGCCACGTTGACCCATAAAATTAACCACCACGGATGGTCATGCCTGCTGCTTTACAGAGAAAACAGGAATCATCAAAAGACACTCTGAACTTCCACCTGGAGTTCCTAGTCCAACACCCCTTTTCCCTTCCCAGGTCTCCTCACCAACATTTGAGTCTGTTTACCACATGCCCTTTCTTTTTTTTTCTTCTTTAAAAATTATTTTGGAGTATCGTTGATTTACAATGTTATGTTAGTTTCAGGTATATAGCAAAGTGATTCAGTTATATGTATACATATATTCACTCTTTTTTAGATTCTTTTCCCATATAGCCCATTACAGAGTATTGAGTAGAGTTCCCTGTGCTATACAGTAGGTCATTATTAGTTATTGATTTTATATATAATGGTGTGTTTGTGTCAATCCTGATCTCCCAAGTTATCCCTTCCTCCCCTTAACCACCTGGTAACCAGAAGTTTGTTTTCTACATCTGTAGATAAGTTCATTTGTAGCCTTTTTTTAGATTCCACATATAAACAATATCATATGATTTTTGTCTTTCTCTGTCTGACTTACTCTAGGTCCACCCATGTAGCTGCAGATGGCATTATTTCATTCTTTTTTATGGCTGAGTAATATTCCATTGTATATATGTACCACATCTTCTTTATCCATTCATCTGTCGATGGACACTTACGTTGCTTCCATGTCACACATGCCCTTTCTTGAAGCATTTTTCTTAGCTCCAAGATTCCACTTGCTTCCGGGTTTTCCACTTCTTTACTCCTTCTTAGCCTCTTGAAGGGATCCTCTTCAAATTCACATCCTTGAATTAGTGGGGGTCCGCAGGTTCTGTCCTAAGTCCTCTTCTCTTTCCACCCTCTGGGCCACCTACAATCACATTCAGAGGCACATAGCAGGCACCCGCCAATAGCTTAAGCAAATATGATGGGGTCTAGAGATAGGCAGGTCAGGGCTGGTTGGCGGACCCTGATTCCTCCCCACTCTCATTCTGCCGACCTTAGTTTGCGGCTCTGGAGCCCCTGCTCACGAGATGCCTGCTGCCAGTGTCTCCCCACCAACTGTTTGGAATCTGATTCATTCACTTATTCAACAGATATCTATTCACAACCTACTATGTGCCAACACTCTTCTGCACTGAGAATACAGACGTGAAAATATATATAAAAATCCTTGTTCTTGTGGAGCTTATAGTCAGATGGGGGAAAACTGAAAGTAAGTAAGATAAACAAGTGAAAAATGCCCTGTGCCAGATTGGGTGATGGGTGCTATGGAGAAGAACAAAGCAGAGGGAACCGTTGCTTCTTGCTGTGCATTTTCTCCTATTACACATAGGTTTTGGGGTGGCGTGGACCAAACATTTTTGTTTGGGGACTTATTTAGCAGTATTGAGTCTCTCATAGCCCTACTCAGAAGCCTTCCATACTCTCTACTCTTTATATTTATTTCTGAATTTATAAAAGCCCCCAAACTGCGTATAATATGAGTCTTTAAGCATGGGTAAAACTACCCCAATGAATGGTTTGGAAGGTGTGTTAGGGAATGGAGATGCTCCAGAATTCAACACAGCTTTTTGAAGCAGCAAGTTACATCCCCCTGCAATCCCCCTTGCAACCCCCGTGCAATCCCTCCTACAACCCCCCTGCAATCCCTCCTACAACCCCCCTGCAATCCCCGCTACAACACCCCCTGCAATCCTCTGAAGCTTTTTACCCGAGTCCTTTCTTGCCTCTCCAGTGCTTTTGCCCTTCAGATGGACCGTAAACATAATTTCTTGAACACTACTAGAGAGACTTCGAGACAATAAGATCGGTATTAACCAGCTCTCACAGATGTTTGATCATGCTTGCTTGTACAGAGTTCCCCCATTTTAAAAAAGGAATGTCATAAAAGAATTTTTCCATAGAATTAAATAATATTAAGATGGAAAAAAATTAAAAAGCACAGGGAATCGGAAGGCTGGGGTTGTGTGGTAACTTTAGACAGGGTGGTCAGGAGGGGCTTCACAGAGGAGGTGACATCTGAGCAGAGAACCAAGGGAAGTGATGGGGCAAGGATCTGGATGGCTTCCTGGCACAGGGGCGCATGCTGATGACGGAATACGATGCTAGCCATGGTTTTAAAGATCACAGGAATACAAAACTATATCTATTGATAGATCAATCGTGTGTGTGTGGGGGGGTGGTGGTGTGTAAATGTACAAACTCTGGAAGGACACATTTCAAACCAATGATAGAGTTTCATTTTGGTGAGGGGCAAAGAACTGCAGGGGAGTGAAGTTGAAATTTTCTGTTTTGTTTTGTTGTTTTTAAGTAAGAGAAAGTACTCCCAGGTAATCTGTGTAATTAAAATTTTTTCAAGTCACCTTTTAAAATGACTGGATTAAAAGGCAATGGGCAATGAGGGGGGAATACTTATTTTCTTTCTTATACATTTTCAGAATTAAAAAAAAAACTGCATTTTTTAATAACCAGGAAAAAAAGTGCAACAAGGCGATTTCTGCTCTGTAACTATTTTTACTGCTTTTTGAGTCAACCAGCAGATGACCCAGGGCCCACCTGTGTCACGGCTTGTGACTGCTGCCAGCATCACCGTGGCCACCTGCAGACACACTCCTGCCACGGCCTCTGGGGGTGGGGAGAGCCCCCCAGCAGGCTGCAATGCTTAATAATATAAGATGAGCGAAGAAGCAAAGGGAGGAAAAGTACAGAGGACCAAGCCTTCCAAAGGCAAAGTCCCGGGTCCTTGGCACCCACACCGGGCCCCTGGCACACCCCCTGGTTAATCTCGCAGTTTCTCTCTCCGGGAAGCTGGAGATAAGCTTCCCAGCAGCTGGGGCAAAGGGCAGTCGGATGCAGTGTTTGGTTGCACTTGTGTTCCAGGCCAGCTGGGCGGTGGCTTCTTTACAAGAGCATGGGGAGCGACTTTAGCCATTTCTCTGCCCTCCGACCTCCCCTGCAACGTGTTCCAGAGTCTCGGCCCTGGGGGTCTGCACCTATCCCAACATGGCCTCCTCTTCCAAAGGATGGACGCCTTCATCCCCTGAGACTGGTTGTAGGAGGGTCATCGGCCTGACCTGGCAGACTGACAGAAACATCTTTTCAGACTTGATGCCTCTTCCGGGTGCCTGGCCTGGGCCCCTCACAGGCTTCACAGTCCCTTAATCCATTTTATTTGAGGCATGGAACTCTGGTCTGAGCCTTTCTCACTTTATTTCCTTTTGTGGGGGGGAGTGGGGGGGGACATGCCGCACAGCTTCACTTTATTTCTTTATTGGTCCTCCTCACCATGGATTTACTATGACTCCAGACTGTAAAGTGTGTGTGTGTGTGTGTGTGTGTGTGTGTGTGTGTTGGGAAAGCCAGTCTTAAAGAACACTACTAGTAAGTAAAGCTGCTCTGTTAATAAACTTACAATGGTTGCACAGGATAAAGCAGCTGCAATGAAGATTTAAGCTACTCATTACTACGTTCTGCTAAGTTGTTACACCAGCCTTTCCATTGGGTATGAATATTCGTATTTGTTTTTTTTTTAGAAAATAAAATCAGCTGATGGAAGTTAAGGTAATGCTGACTTTGTTTCATGAGAAATAAAAACTCTACTCAGGAGAAGCCCAACCATTATTTATGGCTCAGACTTTCTAAGTTTTCTCTGAAACAAGCTGATATTCTGCATTCCCAATATTCTCTCCAGAATGCCTAGTTTCTTCTACACAGAGAGGTGGAGGAATTTTTACTCAGGAAGGAAAAAATTTTTTTTTCCTAAGGGGAAAATATTTCTAACCATACCCTCATGAAGTATTTTCATTATATTAGCCAAAAAGAGTCTGGACTAAATAAAGTATAAAACCAAAGGCATTTGAAATGGCTTCCTAGCCAGGAAGATCCGGCAACCATCTCAGTTTCTGGACTCAGGAAAAACAAATGAGATCGCGGCTGGCCAGGAAGGCCACCGTGCAACATCCAGGAAGTGTTTTCTGCTGTTTTTTCTCTGAAAGCTTGGGAGTAGAGCTCCAGTTTATTTGTTGACTACACTGTTCTTGTTTCTTGTAACCATAGAGTCTGGTTTAGTTGAGTGTTTCTTATGTCAGGCTCCTGCCAAGACAATATTTATCATTTTAGAAATTTCCATGAGTCATAAAATAAACCTGAACCCTGCTCTACCTTCTATGGGCACTTCTTTCCTAGAGCTGTTTAAAAGAAAAAGAAAAAAAAATGCTGAATCTGGAATCCAACACAGCATTTATCAGACCACATGCATACTTTCTCCTGCATCAAGAGTCCTTCTCTGAGACTTGAAAGCCACTGAAGGTGTGCAGCCTGGTGCCTGACCCCTTCCTGCCTCCCAGCCCAGACCCCTCTCCGGAGGGCCAGGCCGGGGCTGGGAAACAAAGGAAGCCGGAGAGGTCTGAAGCCAGGAAGTGATTCACTGGCTCATGGGGTGGCAAGGAAGGTTTCCCACAGGAGTGAGAAACATAAATGATCAAGTGATTCCTTCCAACTCCAGCGTGGAAAATCTTGCGAGTGGACCACCTCTTAATGACTGAGCCTGAATTTACTGACCAAAAAATAAAAATAAACAAATGACTGTAAGACGTGATATGTTAGCCTCTCACTGACATGAAGAGTATGTGACATGAATCCTATTTTCTCCCTTTGTGCCAATCAGCTCCCTTCCCCCAGGTGTGGGTGGCTGAGAGAACCCCATCAGGCCACCGCCTGGACAATTACAGCAACTTATTGATTTTGCTGTAAAAATAGGCCCTGTGTCAAGAGCCCAAGGCCTAGAGTTTATATATCAAAATTCGAGGGTCTTCCTTAGTATTACTAGAATAGGCTACCCTACAAATTGCCAATACTGTGCTGGGTACTCAATAAATCTTCTCTTTAGTGCATTTTTGAGCTAAAGGGGTTAAACTCGTCAACACCTTCAGTTTGCAGGTGAGGACAGGAGGCCCAGAGAGTTATGTTGTACAAGAGGTTACACGGCCAGTCAAAGCTGGAACTGGTGACAGCGGTATCAAACACCGCATTGGAAGACTGATGATGGAAATACTGGCGTCTTAGAGGCAAAAGCAAAACAGTTACAGCAAAAGGCCCCGGATTTCACATCACAACCTCTGTCCCTTGGCTGTTTCTGGTCTAGCTGTCTTTGAGCCTGCTTTGAGTTCCTCACTGGGCAGAGCTGGGTGTCTCTGTCTGGACCATCATTTGACACCCCTCCTCCCACCCCCAGAAGAAGGGAAAAGAGGAAAGGTAGGAAGCACAGCAGAGCAGCCCCTCAAAGCAAAAACAAACAAACAAACAAAATTCATTTATATCTACCTAGGTATCTTAGTCCACGGAGTCTAGTTTTTTGGTAAAAACATTTGGTGTTCTTCCCTTCCAACCATCTGTCTCTGAGTGAGCCCCTCTCACCACCTTTCCGTACTTGTGTTTCCCAGCCTCAGTGAGAAATCATGTGGGGAACTTCCTCTCCTGATACCTCACCCATTAAGCTCCAGTAACATCTCCCTGCTATGATCTGCCCCTCCAGTAGGAGTCTGAGAATTCCCAAGGGATCCTGGGCGGAGTTGTCCTTGGCATTGATCTGTTTGCACTCGTGATCTCCCTGTGGCAGGGCCCATGACTTATTCATCTTCCTGTCCTGGTGGCAAACACAGCCACAGCTGGCACACAGTAGGGACCCAGCTGTCAAATCTAACTGAAAAAATCTTGCAAAGTGGCATCCCACTGTGAACGCAATGTTTCGCCTCCAAACACACTTTCATTTTTTTAACATTTACCTCCTCTTTTTCGTATGAGAAATTCAGTTGGTAAAAATAGATGAGATGACGCAAACATACTTTAAAAAGGCCAGGCTGCTAGGACTCCTGCTTGGTTAGTGTGTATTAGATTGAACCATAAGAAAGTCCTGTTTTTGTAAGTCAAAGATAGTTGTTGAGTATTGCCCATTTTCTATGTTCAGACTAACATAAGTGAAAATAATATAACTACAAATACACCGCTTTTTACTTTTCATCTCGAAGGGACTGTTTTACTTTTCATCTCGAAGGGACCGTTTGGCCCAAGGGGGATGAATAACCACTGGTTGGGGTTATTGTGAGACTACCTACTCCAATTTCTCAAGTATCAATAGTGCACTATTATCTGAAAAACACGTCATAGTTGTTCAATTTTTAACATTATAAAATAGTGGTATATGACTTTAAGGATTAATAGAGAAATCAATAGTGTTACCATGTGGTACTACATTGTTCCCATGAATGTACTTAAATATATTTAGCCCTTTCCTAAAATAGATGCCCAGGCCCCTGGGGCTGCCTGATCCAGCAGGACTAGGCTACAGTAAAGGAATGTCCAGAATGTATTTCCTATGGCTTCCATTTGCCTCGTTTTGTATAACCACCCATCCCCCGTGGTGTTAAGGAAGCAACGAGGGGTCCCTAGTTCTCTTGTTCGGCATCACTGTGAGAATAATAATAAGCAGATGGCTAACTCCTCTGGGCTCCTAAGGAACATCTCTCCCCCTAACCTCATCTGTAGAATGGGACTAATAATAATATCAACCTATGGCCATCACCACTAGTTATCTCCCAATATCCATTTCCCCTTCTTCCTTGGTAAAGGAACCCCAGTTTCTTAGCTGAGCACGTTGCTACTCAGAGAAGAGACCACACTTCCCAGCCCCCCTTGCAGCCCTGTGACCAAGTTCTGATCAGTGAGATGAAAGGAGAAGCCTTGCCTGGAACTTCTGAGAAGTTTCTTTAAAAGGGAAGAGGCAGATGTCACATTTCTACTTCCACATTTAAGGAGTTTGCAGCTCTGTCCTAACAACAAGTAAGGAGCTGGACAGACAACTCTTCTTGGATCCATGAGAGAGAAGAGAACACAGGGCAAACCGCCGCCCCCAAAGTGGAGACAGACAGGAGAATCCAGGGAGCTGTGGTTAACCAGAGCAGTCTTACGAGGGGCAACCACCGGGGAACCAGTGCCAGGTGGGAAAACCTGAACTGTGATGGACAAGTTAGGGGAGGCTCAGTGTGGACAAGTCTGAGGGTTAAAAACTCCCGAAAGACTCAGTCACAGGGGGACCCTATGTTTTGCCTCCTGAAGCTTACCATGTTCCCACAGTAAATATCAGAGAAAAATCCCCTCCTGCTTCCTGCAGGAACCATTGGGAAATCCTCCAGAGCACTTTGTTCTTCTTAACAAAGCCTGCCCTCAGGGGAAACTAGTTAATCGGAGCCTAACCAGTCAGGATTTGATCAGAGCCTAACTCATCTGGGTAAGGGAAATACCCACCTCCAGCCCACTCTAGACAACTTGGGGGTGGGGGTAGGAGTGGCTGAGAAACACTTGTGCCGTCCACAGAGGCACAGGCTCAGTAAAAGACTGAGTCCCCTCACACCACACCACCATGTTACTAAAGGCCTATTCACCACAGTTCCTTTTGCCTAGGACATCATGTCCAGCTACCAAGAAAACATGACAAGGCATACCAAAAGGCAAAAAACAAACAAACAAAAACCCACAAAGAAATAAAGAATGCCTTTGATGGGCTTATTAGTAGACGGGACACAGCTGAGAAACGAATCTCTGATCTAGAGGACATATCAGTAAAATCCTTAAAATCAAAAAGCAAAGAGAACTGAGACTGAAAAATACAGAACAGAAAATCCAAGAACTGTGGGAAAGCTACAAAAGGGGTAACATACATGTAATGGGAATACCAGAAGAAGAAAAAGAGAAAGGAACAGAAGAAATATTTGACACAATGGTGACTGAGAATTTCCCCCAATTATTGTCAGACACCAAACCACAGACCCAGAAAGCTAGGAGAACACCAAGCAGGATATGAATACCAAAAAACTACACCTAGACCTATCATTTCAAATTACAGAATATCAAAGCTAAAGAAAAGAAAATCCTGAGAAGGGGGAAAAAAATCTTACCTATAGAGGAACAAAGATAAGAATTACTGACGTTTCCTCAAAAACCATTCAAGCAAGAAGAGAGTGAAGGGAAACACAAAGTGTTGAGAGAAAAAACCCACCAACCTTGAATTCTGTACCCTGCAAAATTATCCTTCAAAAGTGAAGGAGAGGGACTTCCCTGGCGGTCCAGTGGTTAGGACTCGATGCTTTCAATGCTGAGGGCCCGGGTTCAATCTCTGGTCAGGGAACTAAGATCCCACAAGCTGCGGGGCATGGCCGAAAAGAAAAAAAAGAACTTTTACTTTTCTTATTCTTAATTGATGGATTAATGGATAACAGTTTGTTTCAAATAACAGCAACAATGTATTCAATTATATATGCTTTTGTATATGTCATATATGCCTATATATGCTTAGATATAAATGAAGTGAATCACAGCAATAATATAAGAGGAGGAGGGTATTAGGATTATTTTGTTACTGTATTTTGTTACTGTATTAGGATTATTTTGTTACTGTATTATTTTGTTACTGTACAGATAGTGTAAGGTACTCACACTATCTGTCAAGCGGTGAAGCGTTATTTGAAAGCAGACTTGGATTAGTTGTAAATGTATACTGCAAACTCCAGGGCAACCACTAAAAAAAGTGAGAAAAGTATAACTGATATGCTAGGAAAGAACAGAAAATGAAATCATCTAAAATGCTCAGTTAAAACCACAAATGACAGCAAAAGAATGGAAGGCAAACATAAGACCAAAGAACAAAGGCAACAAATAGAAAACAGTAGTGAATATTATAGCTATTCATCCAGCTATATCAATAATAATTTTGAATGTCAATGGTCTAAATGCACCAATCAAAACACAGAGGTTTTCAGAGTGCATCAAAAAAAAAAAAGAGCCAACTCTATGTTGTCTACCAGAAGCTCACTTTAATATAAAGACACATACAGATTAAAAGTAAATGGAGAAAAATATACCATGTTAACACTAATCAAAACAAAGCAGGAGTAGCTACATTAATTTCAGACGGAGTCGACTTCAGAATCAGCAAAGTTCTTGTGAATAAACAAGGGGGTTACATAACGTTAAGGGGTCAGTTCTCCTCTAAGACATAATTCTTTATGTGTATGTTCCCAACAACAATGTCAACCTAAGTGAGGCAAGACCTGACAGAACTGCGGGGAGGAATGGGTGAATCCGTTATCACAGTTGGAGACTTCAACACTGCTCTATCAGACATGGACGGATCCAGTAGGTAGGAAATCAAGAAAATCAGAAAGCAAGCTACGGGCCACCACACACCCAGCACAAAACCATGACACAAAGCACCGACAGAAACAAACCACAACACAAAACACCTGCACATGGCTTACTTCTCCATAAGGCCATTCACCAAATTGAGAGCAGTGGTTACCTCTGAGGAGGAAGCTGACGCTGTGGGGATGGAGAGCAAAAGCGCTCTGGGGGCTTTTCTTATTGTATCTTGGAATCTTGCATAATGAGAACACACTCATATCTTACTTACATAATTAAAATTATTTTTAGAAAAGAGCACAGACATAAATAAGGGTAGGGGAGAGAGAATAGGTGAATTTGTGAAGAGGCAGGAAAGAAGCTAAAAATAGTTTTTCTGCAATATATACTGGCAGGGTTATATCCCCTCGCAGGCTTTTCCTGATCATTGATTAACACATCTCTCTTCAAGTGCCTCATTAATGTATTTTCTCCCCTACCACTCATATTTATGGTTTTAAATGAAAGCACCTATATGTTCACAGATGGTTACATACGCAGAATATTTTCTAAATTAGAAACGGAACACACTCAGTCTCATATTCAAGGGGAGACCTTATGTTAAAACTTTTTCCCTCTGTGGGATGATAAGGAATGAAAATATCTAGGAAACTAATGTGTAAAGGAAGAGGTTAAAGTTCAATGGGGTCTTAAGAAAAATGGGGGCTCATTTTAGGTTAAAATGAACTGATATAGAGGTTTGCCTGATGGATTGTAAAACATCTTCAGATACTTCACTGACCGAAACAAACATGTATTAAACACCTACTATACATCAGGGGCTATGCCAGTCCATATAAGATACATTCTAGGGACTTCCCTGGTGGCACAGTGCTTAAGGATCCTCCTGCCAATACAGGGGACACAGGTTCAATCCCTGGTCCGGGAAGATCCCACGTGTTGCAGAGCAACTAAGCCCGTGTGCCACAGCTACTGAGCCTGCGCTCTAGAGCCCGTAAGCCACAACTACTGAGCCCGCGTGCCACAACTACTGAAGTCCACGTGCCTAGAGCCAGTGTCCTGCAACAAGAGAAGCCACAGCAATAAGAAGCCCGCGCACTGCAACTAAGAGTAGCCCCTGCTCGCCGCAACTAGAGAAAGCCTGCGCGCAGCCATGAAGACCTAACGCAGCCAAAAATAAATAAATTAAAAAAAAAATGCATCCTAAACACCCCTTGACCTCAAGGAACTCTCAATATAAAGTAGTGATGGTGGCAGCAAATGCATATATAAATTACAGCTATACTAACAGTAGGGAAAAATGTTAAGACCTCACTATGGAAGTGTGGTCTGAGGACCCACAGCATCTGAATCTCCTGGGGCAACTGAGACCCACTGCTAAACCCTTGAATTTGCATTTTAACAAGATCCTCAGGTGGTGTGGATGCTTCTCAAGGTTTGAGAAGTGATGAACTGTGGGACTATAGAAGGACCCACTCTTGATCCCTTCGAAAGTGGTCAGAAGTCTCCAGACTCTTGGGAACATTCCAGGATGAGAGACCAACAGCCCCGTGATGATGGCAGTTAGAGCAAGAAGGATTCTGGAATGAGAAGTTTAGTCTGGAAGGATACTGGGAACTTTGGAAAGTGTGGGAGACAGGACAAAAAAGGCAGGCTGAGGCCAGAGGCAGAAGGGCCAGACTGAACTGCTGAGATTTCTGGAGGAAGCCACAGGAAATTTTAAGCAGTAAAGTGACAGGATAAGATTCCTCTGTTTGGCCATAACTCTGGTTGCAGTGAGGAGGACGAAATGCATAAGAGAGGTTGGAGCAGGCCCGACTTGCATCCTTACATGAGGACGATTCCGTTTTGAACAGAAAAGAAGTCTTTGAGGACTCAGAGATGGAGGGTGGCACTGAGTCCCGGCCGACAGGGAAACACAGGGCTCCAGCTGCAGCTGGATACAGGTGGGTTCTTTCTTCTCAAAGTGCCCCGATACCCACCAGTCACATCAGCATCACCCGGGAATTGTTAGAAATGCAAATTCTTGGGTCTCACCTGAGATACATTGTCAGAAACTCTGGGGATGGGGCACACAAATCTGACTTGGAATAAGTTCTCGTTCACATTGCAAACCACTGTTCTAGCCTGCCAAAAATCTTGTAGTAGGTGGTAAGGCTTAGAATTGCCACAACTTTCTTTCTTAAAAAGAAAACAAACACAAAACAGGAGAGTAACGAGAAATGAGTCTCTATGTCTAGAGGCCAGAATAAAAGCCACATATAACCTAGATTTTATATAGTGCCCAGGAAAAGCAAAAGACATATTGACCATCTTGTCCAAAAGCCTCACATTTGGAGAATTAAAATAGTTCTGGTAGAGGCCTGTTAAGTTCTAGGTAGCCTAAATTAAGTAAAACTTAATCATCACGGTTGTAAATTCTTTGTTGCCTTTATTCCCCAGAAAAACACCCTCAGAAAAGGCGCTGGGATTCCTTCTGGCCCTCTGAAAATTGTGTTTCTGATGCAACCGCCCATTAAAAAAAACGCAATCTCAAATTAAAAACCCCCCAAACGGAGCAGCGGGGCTGGCGCCACCATCCTGAGGCATCTCTGCCGTTTCCCTGCCACACTGCTGCGGACTGCAGTGCTCCTTTCCCGGGCTGTTCCCAAAGACAAATAAATCACTCCTTGTTTTTTCCAGACCTGAAATTAGCGGTGACTCAGAGCGCTCTGAATCGCCACAGTCGCCTCGGCAAAGAGGAAAAATGTGCAGATTTTTCCTCTCGCCCGAGGGCCAGACGTGCAGGTCTGGGCCAATCAGGCGAGGATGGCGGGAATCTCACCAAAGTAGGTAAAAAATGCGGGACGCGCGGCCCCCGCGACCGCCCGCGCCCCGGCTCCCGCTGGTCCTTTCTTCGTCCCTCCCTCCCTCCCTCCCTCTCGTCCTCCTTCCTCCCTCCCCCCTCCTCCTCCCTCCTCCCTCCTCCCTCCCGTCTCCTCCGCCGCGGGCCCCGCCCCTCTCACCCCTCCCCCTCCCAGGCCCCGCCCCTCGCGGCGGTGCACACCTGGCCAGGTGGCTACTTCCATGTAAGGGCAACGGCGGCGCAGTGGGCGGGGCGCTACGTGGCCCCGCCCCGGTGAAGGGGCCACCGCCCCTCGCCCGCAGGTGCCAGCTGAAGCTCCGCCCCCTCGTCCGGAGCTGTTGGGGGAGGACCTCGCCCCCGCCCCACAGGCCAGAGCTGGTGAGGGGTGCCCGGTGCCCCTTCTCCGGAAGGCGAGGAAGACCCCGCCCCCGCGGAGTCGGGGTTGGGGGGGGGATTGCCGGGGCGGGGCGTTGCCAGGCCGGCCGGTTGCGTAGCAACGGTGGGCAGCGCGTGACGTGCGCCGCCGCGTCTGGGCCCGAGGCGCCCGCCAGTCCCTGGGAGGTTAGTGGGGCTGCTGTGAGGAGGTCGCTCCGCAGACTTGGTGCTCGCCGGCTCCCTCTCCGCGCTCTGCGGCCGCCGCGGCGAAGATGGTAAGCTGGGGGCCCGGGGCGCCGCGGGGTCGGGGCGGCGGCGGCGCGGGGGGACCCGGGCTTCGGCCGCCGCGGACCCGCTGGGCCCCGCGCCGGGGCGGCTCCTCGGCCGCTGCATTCTCGCCGTCGCCGCCGGCGCGGGGCCTCCCCCTGGCCTCGGTAGCCCAGCCGGGGTCGACCCCCCCCGCCCCGGCGACGCCGCCCGGGGTCCGCCCGCGCTCCCGGGTGGGGCCTCTTTGGCGCACGTTTCGCCAAGGCCGGGAGCGGGCGGTCGGCGACTCGGGCGGTTTCGGCCCCTGAGGTCCGTGCGTCTTGAGGAGGGAACGAGGCCTTTATTGAGCCACCTGGGGGGCGGGATGGCCACCGAGCGTGACCCCCACGATTCCGAACCGGGCCTGCGGTCCTTTGCTGCCGCCCCCGGTGGTCCGCGTCCCGCAGCTCCTCGTCCTGCGCGTTCGGCCGGGCGGTGGCCTGTCCGGCCTCCATGTACGGTCACAGATTTTCTTTTACCTGCAAACAGGTTGGCTCTGCCAGTATTTAGCGGGCAGGGGGTGGGCATGATGCTGGGATGCTAACTAAAGCAAATGAAAAAGCTTTTTAAAGTCCATTAAGCTATCCGAGTCGCTAAAAAGTAAACAGATGTTCCGCATATTCTAGGTGTTGGACTGCTTAATTCACGTATTTTCCCCTCTAAACTGTCACTCTCGTTTGCTGTAGAACCGTGCTCTTAAGTGGACGATCAAGTAGGACATTTTGTCGTTTTCTGTAGTCTGCGCATTCTGTTACCATTTTTGGTCAATGATTTGCAGGCAAAGGCTTACCAGACTTTGCTGGAAATATTACACTGTTATTGCATCTGTCTGCCTGGAAACAGTTGGTCCCAGTTTATCTTCCTACACAGTGTTTTCACTGAATGACAATTTGGGTTTTCTTAAGGTATTGCACCTTTCAGGGCTATGCAGACTGGCTCAGTGGTGGAAGAAAATTAGAGATTAACAGTAGTTTCTGGATGACTGAGGATATTTAGTACGAATTTGATGTTGTTCAGTTTTTGGTTCTTCTTTGGTTTGATTTTGTAAGCTACAAAGGAGATCGGCATCTTACAACTTTCTAACTTCTTTAAGATTGTACTACTTTATGCTAAAAGACTTAATCTTAGGGCTTTGAGTTTTCATAAATTTAAGACCATACACTCAGACGAAAGTGCTTTGAATCAGGCTGGAGCCGGCTTTAGTGCCTTCTGATTTGACATAACTTTATTTTCTGTTTGAAAATAGGACCAAACCTTTTTACTTTAGCTAAATGCTTAAACTTTAAAGCTTAACTTTCTTATTTCTATACATTCAAATAAAATGAAGAGTATGTTTAAAATATTTATGGTTCGGAAGGAGGAGGAGAAATAAAAATTAATCAAGATGGGTGATTCCGAGTACGTTTCAAACTTCGGGAGGTCGGAAGAACTTATGAACTACTCTTGTTAGGATGCTTGCAAAGAAAGAGAGTTTAGAATACAGGTGACCATCTTTATTTTATTATTTTAATTGACACAGTTGACTTACAATGTTGTGTTCATTTCTGCTGTCCCGCAGAGTGCTTCAGTCATACATATATATACATTCTTTTTAAAATATTGTTTTCCAGTATGGTTTATCATAGGATGTTGAATATAGTTTTCTGTGCTATACAGTAGGATCTATATGTAGAAGCTCACATTTGCTAACCCCAACCTTAGTCTGTCCCTCCCCAACCCCCTCCCCCTTGGCAACCACAAGTCTGTTCTCTTTGTCTGTGAGTCTGTGTCTGTTTCGTAGATCAGTTCATTTGTGCAGATGACCATTTTTAAAGCTTACTCTTGTATTTAGCCTTATGAGCACAGAGCTTCTCCCTTCATTCCAGCTATTAGAGAATATTATGAAGATGTATGTTTATTCCCTGATTTTAGCACTTTACCTCTGTATTTGAAACTGTTTAGATCTGTTGGTTGGATACTTGGTTCCAAGTTTCTAAGATTTTTTTTTTTTCGGATTAAATTTTAACTGTTGATGGATTTGTTCTACATTAACAAAATCACTTCCTGGTACTCACCAAGTCTTCTCGAAGCACTTGGGAATAAAGCAATTTGAAACCAACTCAGATCACCCTGAGCACTTTAAGATGAGATTTCATGTTTTTAAAGTCTCACTTTACAGTGCCAAAGAAAAAAAAAAGCCTACCCTCCACAGGAACCACATCTACACTCTCCAAACAAAACTTTGGTGTGCGTGTGTACTGGGTGCGCCAGCTTCCTCATACAAAGATTATTTACCAGCCTACCATGAAATTCCTAGGGTTATCTGCTGAGTAGTTCTTCCTGTTGGTATGGATTGAGACATCACAGGAGACTGGCCTAGCTCCTCTTGTAACCAGTGGCTCTCTGGGAAGTCAGAGTGTAGTCTTGTCCCTGAAACAGTAAAGGTCTGCATGATAATCTAACCCTTAACCTTACCCTAATGAGAACTTGGCTCTAACAAACTGAGCTGTTGGCTCAGACTGAATTACACCTGTATTCTTCCACTTGATGATTAGCAAAAACACTTTTACTTACAGCAATCTAGTGGAAGAGGTTGGGCCTGTGTTCCTGTGCCCATTTAACATATTAGAAAACAGTCTGTAAAGGTTTTATTGACTTGTGGCCTTTTCTGACTCCACATCAGGCTTTAAAATAATTTAAAAATTAATTTTGAAACATTTTAAGCAGGAAGGTACACAGAATAATAAGTTCCTTTGTACAAAAAAAGAAAAGGTTAACTTTTTGCCATATTTCAGGTTTTTATGTTACCTTTACAGGTAAATACGCATCTTTTTCCTCATCCCATTCCCTTCTCTCCCCAGAGGTAACCACTCCTGTGTCAAAGACGTAATGTACTGGCCGATTAAGGAGATGATTTTTGCAGGTTATTGCATTTGAGAGAACATTAATTGAAATGAGGAACATCTCAAAAACAAACAAAAAAACAACAAAAAAGGACAGAGACCTGGGGCTGGTAAACTGAGGAGTCTTGAGGAAGCCTGGGGACATGTCTTAATCTGGAAGTAAGCAAGAGCAGGATCCTTCTGTTGCCCTGAACACAAAATGATGGGAGTGAATTTCTTAATCTTCACTGCTTTTCAGGAGCTCAGGGCTCAGGTAAAAGTTCAGCATAGTCACCTGAAACTAACACATTTCATTGATGTTTCCATACTTTCAGTTGTACATGTATGCGTCTGTAATAATATATGTTGCCTTGACGTATTTTAAGATTTTACATAAATGTTATCATGCTTCGTGTATCCTTTTGCAACTTTGAAAAAAAGAACTTGGTGAGGTTTAGTTCTAGTTTGCCTCCCATCAGCTGCTTTCACGAGCCTGTTTCTCTATTTTCACTACTTGGCATTATGAGACTTTGAAAACCAATCGGATAGGTGTGAAATGGTTTCTCATTCTTTTAATTTGCATTTCTCTGATTAGCAGTAGTTGAGTATCTTTTCATTCTTGTTGCAGCTTATGTTTTTACATGCATGAGCTTTCAGTGACCCTGACACTGTGTAAATACTCCTCACGTCTTCATATAAACTCATTTGTGGAGCCATAAAGTAAATCTAACCTTAAAAGAAAATCAGCGAGAATGTGCTTGTCAAAGCCAGACCTGCATAATGAAGACTAATATACCTTGCCTCTGGCACCTGCTTTTCTTTGCCTGCCTCTCAAGCTGCTAAGTAACAGAAGTTCAGTACTCTTAATTCTAGCCACCTGCCCTTGTGAGGCCCTGGTTGTGGTAGAATGCACAGTGATCCAGAGTAGAGTTCCATCTTTGCCACAGGGCGTGGAGATTAACATCCTCTGTTCTATACTTACCCTTTTCCTTCTTTTTCCTCCGTTTTGGGGATTTTTAATTTGGGATTGCGTATTTTTTAATGGGCGGTTGCATCAGAAACACAATTTTCAGAGGGCCAGAAGGAATCCCAGTGCCTTTTCTGAGGGTGTTTTTCTGGGGAATAAAGGCAACAAAGAATTTACAACCGTGATGATTAAGTTTTACTTAATTTAGGCTACCTAGAACTTAACAGGCCTCTACCAGAACTATTTTAATTCTCCAAATGTGAGGCTTTTGGACAAGATGGTCAATATGCCTTTTGCTTTTCCTGGGCACTATATAAAATCTAGGTTATGTGTGGCTTCTAGCCAAAATGTTAAAAACAAACACACATGGGATATACGGGAAAACTGTACTTTCTGCTCAATTTTGCTGTGAACCTACAATGTCTCTACAAAATAAAGGCTATTAAAAAAATAAAACAAATAACCATAATCGTTTTTTGTAAACAGAATTGTTTTAAATCAAAATGGTGTTTATTGTATACAGGAAGATTCTAAACATTTGTGTTTTTGTTTATGTTAATGTAACTTATATTTTCTTTCAGTAATAATTAAGATACTTTGAGCCGAACACCACATTTGAAATTTGAAAAAAAAAATTGAAACTCTTTAAAAACTGTTGTTTTAACATGTACTTTTTTTTAATCTACAGAGTAATGCTCTAGTCTGAATAACTAGGCCTGGTCTCTGTCGTAGTCTTTGCTATTTGCATACCTAAACCACAGAAAATAATAAACCATAAACATGATGCTTGTTATTTAAGCATCTTGAGCTACCTTTCCACATAGCCTAATACTCCTCTCTAGGTTTTCCATGAAAGACATACCCAAAGATTTATATGTAACACTCAGAAATATTTTAATCATTGGTGTTAGAAATGAGTTTTCACTTGGAGTTGTCCTGCTTCTAAAAGCTGTCTCCTGTTCATTTTGCTTGAAATTTTACATTGGGAGAAGCATAGAAAAATAAACATCAGATTGGTTCATCTCAGTAATGCTTTGACAGACTTGTTACTTAATTCATGGAATCTTGGAATTCATGTACAAGGAATCTTCTGTACAAGGGCCCCCATAGAGTTGAGTACATAGTCTTGAGTGATCCTTAACTCTTGTAAGATTGTCTTCTAGTAGCTGACATTGTAATGCTTATGTGCTGTTTACCCTATTTCATGATTTGTTTGCTGTGTTAAAAAATCAATTTTTGGTAGATCTTTTAAAAGTAGCTCATTTCAGGAAAAATGCAGTCAGAATTCTTAAAATTCATATTTTAATCTGTAGTGTGAAATGGTGGAGATTTTGGCTTTATTTTTTTTGACAATGACAAGGGACCGTCAAAGAACTCTTGTGCTGTTGCAACAAGGCTTAGGATGAGCACTTGAAAGGTAGAAACTTCAGTGCGTACTGTAGCAGGAAACCTACATTTAAAACTAATTTATCTGTGTGTTTGTGCTTTTGGATCACATTAGAGGAAGACTGTTTACTACTTTCAACATTTTTGCATTACTTTATAGGTTGTTCCTCCTATTTCTACCCATATTTTTCTACCCGTAGAATTTTCTACCCATATTCCTGTCTTGGCTTGTTTTCAGAAGATGGGCAACTTGTAAATTTTTAAATTCTTTCACAAAGCACATTTTTGTTGGTGGTAGTGTTTTTTTTTTTTAAGTAATAGAGCTAAAACTAAAGCATGGGCAGATATAGGTAAAACTTCTCCAGCTGGCTCTGGAGCTATCTTTTAAGTCAGTTATGGAAGCTCTGAAGCTCTGAGGAATTCTCAAATCATTGAGGCCTTGTTTTAAAAACGTTGTAAGTCATCTTTAGACCAATGTTGTCGAATAGAAATAAAATGTGAGTTACATATGTATTTTTAAATTTTCTAGTAGCCCCATTAAAAAGGTAAAAAGAAAAGATGAAATTTGTTTAACCCAATATATCTGAAATATTGTATCAACATTTAATCAATTAAAAAATGAGACATTTTACGTTCTTCTCTCATACAAATTGTTTGAAATCCACTGTATATTTTATACTCAGCACAGCTCAATTCAGATGCTCAGTTTTCATTGGAAATATTTGGTATATATTTAGACATAAAATTTATAGTTGAAAAAGCAGAGTCATATACTTAAGTTGCTCCAAGCATACTTAGTTTTCCAGTAATGGAATTGATAATGAATTTAAAAATTTAAGTTAATTAAAGTGAAATAAAATTAAAAATGCAGTTCCTCGGCAGCACTGGCCATGTTTAATGGACTCTCTAAACCACATGTGGTTAGTGGCCACCTTAACGGACCAGCCTCAGACTTTGTGGATTGGCCTGTTTAATGTGTAAGGGGACGTTAGTGTGGGTACCAACACTTTTGTTAATTCTTGGCATGTCTGCATATGACTAACAGTGCTGAGGTAGCCTGTGAATCCCTTTTATGGAACTTATTAAGATGTTTTGTGGGACTAGACTGTTGAGCTCCATTGGCTAGGATTTGTATATTTCAGTACCACAACACCTCTCCAAGTAGGCCCACAACAGATGTTACCAAATGAACACGAATGAGTGAATGAGAGGGCATTCTTCATTATGATGGGGCCGGGTCCCATGGAGATGGATTACTTTAATTTTTATACTTTCTATTCCCACATACCTTTCTTTTAATACAATGGGAATTGAGTTTTAAGTACTGAACTAATTGAATAGTACCTCCCCTTTGTATATTGCGTTATAATTTAGTTCGAGTCTTAACAGTGAAAATCCTTTGAGATAGATAAGGCAGGTATTATTAGAGTAGCACCTTTCAACTAATTCTGACATGCAAAAACTGCTCAGTAATGCCAATTCTCTTTCTTTCTTAAAAATGAAACTGAATGGTATTTGATGCTCATTGAGGCATCCTGAACCATAGAAAAGCACTTGAAAGCTCAACAAATGAAAGAACAAGAAGTAATGCTATCTTAGATAACTTATAAGTATTTGCTGTGTGTCATACATTGTGTTAACTTATCTCACTCAATCCTTCTAGCAACCCAGTGAGGTAGGTATTGTTATCATTACTGTTAAACTATACTGAGAAGTGGTTAAGAGCTTGAGCCCAGAGTCTGGCTGCCTAGGTTTTTTGAATCTTGGCTCTGCCACTTACTGACTGTATAACCTGAGACACATTACTGACTGTTCTGTGCCTCAATTTCATCATTCCTCCAAGTGGGAATGATAATAGTACTTAACCATCACAACATTTTGTCGATGCATGTAAGTAAAGCAATGCCTGGCACATAGTAAAGTGCTTATCAGCACTGGCTAAAATAATAATATTAAACAACCTTAGATCCAAGTTTAACAGTCTCTTTTCTTTATATTCTGAGTACACCAGTGTTTACTTCAGTAATTGTAGATAAAATAAAAACGGTGAAGGAGTGCATAAAAACATGTTTCTAATTGTTTATTATTTCTTTAAACTAATTTTATTTTACTTGGAGTCATTATATATGATCAACTTTTTAATTTGACTTTTGAGGTGATTTTGATCCTTGATGTAAAAATATCTTGTCTTCCACTCATAGTTATATTTTTCTTGAAGTAATTAATGGAGAATGAAACACAGTTGTTCATTGCCCTCAAGGTTTAGAATAGCAATCATCTATTCAATAAATATTTGAGAAGTTATTATATGCCAAGAACTGACCCAGGTACTTGGCATACAGTACAGAAAAACAAAGTCCATTCCTTGTAGAAGTTATATTCTAATGGAGGTGGGCAGGTGGGAGGGACAACCAAAAAATTACAAGATCATGTCAGGTAATGGCAACTGGTGTGAAAAAAATAGGGTGATCAATAGGGAGTACTAGAAAAGTTGGCTACCTTGGGGTAGATTCTTAGGGAAGTCCTCTTGGGGTGACATTTGAGCTTAAGACTTGCATGGCAAGAAGGAGCTAGCTAGCCATGTTAAGAGCATTTTAGGTAGAAGGAACTCTGTAAGTAGAAAGGCCTTGAGAAGAGAATGAGCTTGACATGCCAGGGACAAAAAAAGGTTTGTGTAGTTGGAATTCAGTGAAAAGCAGGGAGAAAAGTAGGAAATGGACTGTAGGCAGGAGCTAGAGCTGGGTGAGCCAAGGTGACTGCACCAGGAAGCTGTCGGGTGTCTGGTGGTAGGGAGGTGTTAGGGTGTTAAGTTGTGGAGTGAGATAGGATTTAGATGTACAAATGGGGACAAAACTGATTGACCGTTGCTATTATTCAATCAGTCAGTGGTAGCTTGGATTAGGATTGTTAGTACTGGGATAGTGAGAAGTGATTGGATATTGTATATTTGGGGGGAGAGCTGACCGGACTTACTGATCATTTGGGTGTGTGGCATAGGGGAAAGAAAGACATCAAAGATAATTCCGAAGATTTAGACCTGAGCCACTAGGTAGTTGGTGGTGTCATTGTGCTGGGGTACTATATAAAAGAAGCCAAAATAGTTTGGCAAAAATTGAGGTTCTTGGGGCTTCCCTAGTGGCGCAGTGGTTGAGAGTCCACCTGCCGATGCATGGGACACGGGTTCGTGCCCCGGTCCGGGAAGATCCCACATGCCGCAGAGCGGCTGGGCCCGTGAGCCATGGCTGCTGAGCCTGTGCGTCTGGAGCCTGTGCTCCGCAATGGGAGAGGCCACAACAGTGAGAGGCCCGCGTACCGCAAAAAAAAAAAAAAAAAATTGAGGTTCTTGGAACTTTGAGGAACAACAAATTGATGCAGAAGTATTACAGATCTTTAAAATATCTTCACATCTGATTGTAATAATAATGTATGTTCGTTATATAACATTAAGGAAAATTGAGTTGTAATGACAGCCCTATCCAAAGTGCATTTGGTGCACTTTCTTTCAGGCCACTTTAAACATATGCTCATTCTTTCAATAAATAAGTGTTAGGTACCTTCTGGGAATCAAGTACTGTTGTAGGTTCTAGAGATTCAACAGTGTACAAGACAAAGTCCCTTTTCCTATGGAATATACATTCTCATGGGGGAGACAGGTAAGAAATCAGTAAATAAATAAGATAATTGGAGATTGTAATAAGTACTATAATGGAAATAAGGGAGATAGTGAATATCTGGAGAATGTCAGTGTAGATTTTTCTCAAACAGTTGAGTTCATCTGTAACAGTTTTATGTCCTTTATTTCTCACATCTCAATGTGACAAGGGTGTCAAGCTAATTTAATGGGGAAACGAATAGCGTCTTCAACAAATGATGCTGGGACAGGTGATGTCCACATGAATGAATTTGGATCCCTGCTTCACACTATATACAAAATTTAACTCAAAATGGGTCATAGACCTAAATATAAGAGCTAAAGCTATAAAACTCCTAGAAGAAAACATAGGCATAAATCTTTGTGAACTTGGATTAGGCAGTGTTTTTTGGACAATTTTCGTGGTATTTTTAGGCAGTGACACCAAAAGCACAGGTGCCAAGAGAAAAATAGGTAAATTGGACTTTATTAGAATTGAAAACTTTTTTACATCAAAGAACACCATTGAGAAAGTGGAAAAGACAACCCAGAGAATGGGAGAAAATATTTGCAAATCATATGTCTGACAAGGAACTTGCAGAATATATGAAGAACTCTTACAACTCAACAATAAAAAGACAACTGAATTATATGGGCAAAGGCTTTGAATAGACATTTTTCTAAAGGAAGATACACAGATGGTCAATAAGCTCATGAAAATATGCTCAAAATCATTAGCCACTAGGAAATGCAGATCAAAACATAGTGAGATCCTATTTCATACCCACTAGGATGGCTGTAAAAAAACTAACATGTTGGCAAGGGCATGGGGAAGTTGGAACCCTCCCACATATGTTGCTGGTGGGAATGTAAAATGGTGCAGCCATTTTGGAAAACGGTTTGACATTTCCTCAAGAAGTTAAACTTAGGCGTTACCATATGACCCAGCAGTTTCACTCCTAGTTATATACCAAGTGAAGTGAAAACACATGTCCACATAAAAACTTGTACATGAATGTTCATAGTGTTATTCATAATAGCCTCAAAGTGGAAACAACCCAGATGTCCATCGACTGATGATTGGATAGATAAAATGTAGTATATCTGTACAATGGAGTATTATTTGTCAGTAAAATAAATGATGTACTGATACATGCTATGACATGGATGAACCTTAACACATGTAAAGTGAAAGAAGCCAGTCAGAAAAAGACTGCATGTTGTATGATTCCATTTATATAGCATATCCAGGATTGGCAGATACATAGAGACAGGAAGTAAATTTGTGGTTGGCTAGGTTTGGGGTTGGTAAGAATGGGAAAGAGGAGTGATTGTTCATGAGTACTGGGTTTCTTTTTAAGGTGTTCAGAATGTTCTAAAACTAGACTGTGATGGATGCACAATGCGAATATACTAAAGCCCACTGAATTTACACTTTAAATGGGTCAATTTTATGGTGTGTTAAATATATCTGTAAAAACTATTTAAACTGTAATGGTATTATGCATATACAGTGATGGTATTAAATCATCTTCCTGTTAGATTTTAATCCGTATTGTAAGTAGTGCCCAGTCATCCTTGAGCATAAATCTTTGCCTTCATTGGCATTGTTTCTTCAAAATAGAGTCCTAGGTATGCAGTTACTGAGTCAAAAGTTTGGTGTTTGTGTGTATATATTTCTGATTTTTAAAATTTGCTCATCATAGAAAACTTGGAAAATAGAGGAAACTAGGGAGTAGATAAAGTCACTTATATTCCCACTGTTAGAGATGAAATTTCTTTTTCCTCTATGTATTTTACTGTACATAAAACTTTATATCTAGCTTATTTTTTCACTTAAACCAAATCATAATTATTTCCCCCATGTCATTAAAAGCTTACCATAAACATAATTTTAACAGCTGTATCACAAGCTATCCTGTGGATATATTATGATTTTCTTAGTAATTCTTCTGTTTTTATTTGGACTGTCTCATTTTTAGTATTATGCAGATTATTTCCCCAGAATAAATTCCTTGAAGTAGGAATACTAGGTTAAAGGGTCAAAGAGTTTAGATTTTTTTAAGGCTCTTGGTGAAAATGGCCAAATTGCTTCCTGAAAGGTAACAGTGAGTAATATCGTTGCCTGTGGTGGAAGATAAATCTGGAAGGGTAGGTTGGTTCAGATAATAAAGGGCCTCTTATGCTGTGTTAATGAATTCGGACTTTTGTGGGTGCTTGGGAATTGGTGAAGATTTTTAATCTTGGGCGTGATAGAAGATTTGAAGAGTAGATGAGAAGGAATAGATTTGAAATACACATTTAAGGAGGAATTTGGTAGGGCTTAGAAACTGAGTGTGACCACGGAACAAAGGTAGATCAGTTAACCAACAGCATCAAGTCTGCTTCCTGTCTTCGGTTCACTGACATGCTAGCTCATCCTCCAGAGAAGCCAAGTTGTTAAGCTAAGACAACATCGTTTACCATTAGCTTATGGTGTGTTCAGTATTATCTTTCTCAAAAGGGACTAGAGTGTTTTTTACATTGTTGCTCTTGAAGTAAAAACTAAAAGTAATGTATATTTTTTCCATTTAGGATAATTTACGTAAAGTAAAATTCACCATTTTTAGTGTAAGTTCTGCAGATTTTGGCCATATACAGTTGTGTAACTACCACCACAATCAAAATATAGAATAGTTCCTTCACTCCAAAAAAGTGCCCATATTAATACCTCCTCCAATCCCCAACAACCACTGATGTTCTTTTTTTAAAAAAATTTTAAATTTAATTTTATTTATTTTTTTATACAGCAGATTCTTATTAGTCATCAATTTTATACACATCAGTGTATACATGTCAATCCCAATTGCCCAATTCAGCACACACACCCCACCCCCGCCGCTTTCCCCCCTTGGTGTCCATACATTTGTTCTCTACATCTGTGTCTCATTTTCTGCCCTGCAAACCAGTTCATCTGTACCATTTTTCTAGGTTCCACATATATGCGTTAATATACGATATTTGTTTTTCTCTTTCTGACTTACTTCACTCTGTATGACAGTCACCAGATGCACCCACGTCTCTACAAATGACCCAATTTCATTCCTTTTTATTGAGTAATATTCCATTGTGTATATGTACCACATCTTCTTTATCCATTCGTCTGTCGATGGGCATTTAGGTTGCTTCCATGACCTGGCTATTGTAAATAGTGCTGCAATGAATATTGGGGTGCATGTGTCTTTTTGAATTATGGTTTTCTCTGGGTATATGCCCAGTAGTGGGATTGCTGGGTCACATGGTAATTCTATTTTCAGTTTTTTAAGGAGCCTCCATACTGTTCTCCATAGTGGCTGTATCAATTTACATTCCCACCAACAGTGCAAGAGGGTTCCCTTTTCTCCACACCCTCTCTAGCATTTGTTGTTTGTAGATTTTCTGATGATGCCCATTCTAACTGGTGTGAGGTGATACCTCATTGTAGTTCTGATTTGCATTTCTCTAATAATTAGTGATGTTGAGCAGCTTTTCATGTGCTTCTTGGCCATCTGTATGGCTTCTTTGGAGAAATGTCTATTTAGGTCTTCTGCCCATTTTTGGATTGGGTTCTTTGTTTTTTTAATATTGAGCTGCATGAGCTGTTTATATATTTTGGAGATTAATCCTTTGTCTGTTGATTCGTTTGCAAATCTTTTCTCCCATTCTGAAGGTTGTCTTTTTGTCTTGAGTATGGTTTCCTTTGCTGTGCAAAAGCTTTGAAGTTTCATTAGGTCCCATTTGTTTATTTTTGTTTTTATTTCCATTACTCTAGGAGATGGTTCAAAAAAGATCTTGCTGTGATTTATGTCAAAGAGTGTTCTTCCTATGTTTTCCTCTAAGAGTTTTATAGTGTCCGGTCTTACATTTAGGTCTCGAATCCATTTTGAGTTTATTTTTGTGTATGGTGTTACGTACGGAGTGTTCTAATTTCATTCTTTTACATGTAGCTGTCCAGTTTTCCCAACACCACTTATTGAAGAGACTGTCTTTTCTCCATTGTGTATCCTTGCCTCCTTTGTCATAGATTAGTTGACCATAGGTGTGTGGGTTTATCTGTGGGCGTTCTATCTTGTTCCATTGATCTATGTTTCTGTTTTTGTGCCAGTACCATATTTTCTTGATTACTGTAGCTTTATAATATAGTCTGAAGTCAGGGAGTCTGATTCCTCCAGCTCCGTTTTTTTCCCTCAAGATTGCTTTGGCTATTTGGGGTCTTTTGTGTGTCCATACAAATTTTAAGGTTTTTTGTTCTAGTTCTGTAAAAAATGCCATTGGTAATTTGATAGGGATTGCATTTAATCTGTAGATTGCTTTGGGTGTATAGTCATTTTCACAGTATTGATTCTTCCAGTCCAAGAACATGGTGTATCTCTCCATCTGTTGGTATCATCTTTAATTTCTTTCATCAGTGTCTTATAGTTTTCTGCATACAGGTCTTTAGTCTCCCTAGGTAGGTTTATTCCTAGGTATTTTATTCTTTTTGTTGCAATGGTGAATGGGATTGTTTCTTTAATTTCTCTTTCAGATTTTTCATCATTAGTGTATAGGAATGCAAGAGAGTTCTGTGCATTAATTTTGTATCCTGCAACTTTACCAAATTCATTGATTAGCTCTAGTAGTTTTCTGATGACATCTTTAGGATTCTGTATGTATAGTGTCATGTCATTTGCAGACAGTGACAGTTTTACTTCTTCTTTTCCAATTTGTATTCTTTTTATTTGTTATTCTTCTCTGATTGCTGTGGCTAGGACTTCCAAAACTATGTTGAATAATAGTGGTGAGAGTGGACATCCTTGTCTTGTTCCTGATCTTAGAGGAAATGCTTTCAGTTTTTCACCATTGAGAATGATGTTTGCTGTGGGTTTGTCATATATGGCCTTTATTATGTTGAGGTAGGTTCCCTCTATGCCCACTTTCTGGAGAGTTTTTATCATAAATGGGTGTTGAATATTGCCAAAAGCTTTTTCTGCCATCTATTGAGATGATCATATGGTTTTTATTCTTCAATTTGTTAATATGGTGTATCACATTGATTGATTTGTGTATATTGAAGAATCCTTGCATCCCTGGGATAAATCCCACTTGATCATGGTGTACGATCCTTTCAGTGTGTTGTTGGATTCGGTTTGCTAGTATTTTGTTGAGGAATTTTGCATCTATATTCATCTGTGATATTGGTCTGTAATTTTCTTTTTTTGTAGTATCTTTGTCTGGTTTTGGTATCAGGGTGATGGTGGCCTCATAGAATGAGTTTGGGTGTGTTCCTTCCTCTGCAATTTTTTGGAAGAGTTTGAGAAGGATGGGTGTTATCTCTTCTCTAAATGTTTGATAGACTTCACCTGTGAAGCCATCTGGTCCTGGACGTTTGTTTGTTGGAAGATTGTTAATCACAGTTTCAATTTCATTACTTGTGATTGGTCTGTTCATATTTTCTATTTCTTCCTGGTTCAGTCTTGGAAGGTTATACCTTTCTAACAATTTGTCCATTTCTTCCAGGTTGTCCACTTTATTGGCATAGAGTTGCTTGTAGTAGTCTCTTAGGATGCTTTGTATTTCTGTGGTGTCTGTTGTAACTTCTCCTGTTTCATTTCTAATTTTATTGATTTCAGTCCTCTCCTCTTTTTCTTGATGAGTCTGGCTAATGGTTTATCAATTTTGTTTATCTTCTCAAAGAACCAGCTTTTCGTTTTATTGATTTTTGCTGTTGTTTTCTTTGTTTCTATTTCGTTTATTTCTGCTCTGATCTTTATGATTTCTTTCCTTCTGCTAACTTTGGGTTTTGTTTGTTCTTCTTTCTCTAATTGCTTTAGGTGTAAATTTAGATTGTTTATTTGAGATTTTTCTTGTTTCTTGAGGTAGGCTTGTATAGCTATAAACTTCCCTCTTAGAACTACTTTTGCTGCATCTCATAGGTTTTGGATCGTCGTGTTTTCATTGTCATTTGTCTCTAGGTATTTTTTGATTTCCTCTTTGATTTCTTCAGTGATCTCTTGGTATTTAGTAACATATTGTTTAGCCTCCATTTGTTTGTGTTTTTTATGTTTTTTTCCCTGTAATTCATATCTAATCTCATAGCGTTGTGGCCAGAAAAGATGCTTGATATGATTTCAGTTTTCTTAAATTTACTGAGGCTTGATTTGTGACCCAAGATGTGATCTATCCTTGAGAATGTTCCGTGTGCACTTGAGAAGGAAGTGTAATCTGCTGTTTTTGGATGGAATGTCCTATAAATATCAATTAAATCTATCTGGTCTATTGTGTCATTTAAAGCTTCTGTTTCCTTATTTATTTTCATTTTGGATGATCTGTCCATTGGTGTAAGTGAGGTGTTAAAAGTCCCCCACTATTATTGTGTTACTGTTGATTTCCTCTTTTATAGCTGTTAGCAGTTGCCTTATGTATTGAGGTGCTCCTGTGTTTGGTGCATATATATTTATAGTTGTTTTACCTTCTTGGATTGATCCCTTGATCATTATGTAGTGTCATTCCTTATCTCTTGTAACATTCTTTTTTTTTAAGTCTATTTTATCTGATATGAGTATTGCTACTCCAGCTTTCTTTTGATTTCCATTTGCATGGAATATCTTTTTCCAACCCCTCACTTTCAGTCTGAATGTGTCCCTGTGTCTGAAGTGGGTCTCTTGTAGACAGCATATATATGGGTCTTGTTTTTGTATCCATTCAGCAAGTCTGTGTCTTTTGGTTGGAACATTTAATCCATTCACATTTAAGGTAATTATCAGTATGTATGTTCCTATGACCATTTTCTTAATTGTTTTGGGTTTGTTTTTGTACGTCCTTTTCTTCTCTTGTGTTTCCCACTTAGAGAAGTTCCTTTAGCATTTGTTGTGGAGCTGGTTTGGTGGTGCTGAATTCTCTTAGCTTTCGCTTGTCTGTAAAGCTTTTGATTTCTCCATCGAATCTGAATGAGATCCTTGCCAGGTAGAGTAATCTTGGTTGTAGGTTCTTCCCTTTCATCACTTTCAGTGTATCATGCCACTCCCTTCGGGCTTGTAGAGTTTCTGCTGAGAAATCAGCTTTTAACCTTATGGGAGTTCCCTTGTATGTTATTTGTCATTTTTCCCTTGCTGCTTTCAATAAGTTTTCTTTGTCTTTAATGTTTGCCAATTTGATTACTGTGTGCCTCGGCGTGTTTCTCCTTGGGTTTATCCTGTATGGGACTTGCTGCACTTCCTGGACTTGGGTGGCTATTTCCTTTCCCATGTTAGGGAAGTTTTCGACTATAATCTCTTGAAATATTTTCTCTGGTCCTTTCTCTCTCTCTTCTCCTTCTGTGACCCCTATAATGCGAATGTTGTTGAGTTTAATGTTGTCCTAGAGGTCTCTTAGGCTGTCTTCATTTCTTTTCATTCTTTTTTCTTCATTCTGTTCCGCAGCAGTGAATTCCACCATTCTGTCTTCCAGGCCACTTACCCGTTCTTCTGCCTCAGTTATTCTGCTATTGATTCCTTCTAGTGTAGTTTTCATTTCAGTTATTGCATTGTTCATCTCTGTTTGTTTTTAATTCTTCTAGATCTTTGTTAAACATTTCTTGCATCTACTCAATCTTTGCCTCCATTCTTTTTCCGAGGTCCTGGATCACTTTTTTTTTTTTTTTTCCTGGTACGCTGGCCTCTCACTGCCGTGGCCTCTCCTGTCGCGGAGCACAGGCTCCAGACGCGTAGGCCCAGCGGCCATGGCTCACGGGCCCAGCTGCTCGGCGGCACGCGGGATCCTCCTGGACCGGGGCACGAACCCGCGCCCCCTGCATGGGCAGGTGGACTCCCAACCACTGCGCCACCAGGGAAGCCCCCTGGATCATCTTCACTATCATTATTCTGAATCCTTTTTCTGGAAGGTTGCCTATCTCTATTTCATTTAGTTGTTTTTCTGGGGTTTTATCTTGTTCCTTCATCTGGTACATAGCTCTCTGCCTTTTCATCTTGTCTGTCTTTCTGTGAATGTGGTTTTTGTTCCACAGGCTGCAGGATTGTAGTTCTTCTTGCTTCTGCTGTCTGCCCTCTGGTGGATGAGGCTATCTGAGAGGCTTATGCAAGTTTCCTGATGGGAGGGACTGGTGGTGTGTAGAGCTGACTCACTGATCTGTTCTTTGTCCCTGTAGTTTCTTTCACCTTTGCACGAGTATCATATAAATGGAATTGTGCAGTCATAACCTTTGAGTCTGGGTTCTTTTCACTTAGGATAAGGTATTTGTACATCAGCAGTTTGTTCCTTTTGTTGCAAACAGTATTCCATTCCCCAGTTTAGGAATGTATTCTTTGTTTCCTATCTTAGTGAAAGGTGAGGCAAAATATTGTGGAGATCTTTTTCCCCCTAATATTAATAAGTGCTTGAAACAGTCATTCTCTCCACCTTGGATAAAACCACTAATAGATATATCTTATTATTAAGTAGTGCTTTTTAAATTTTTTCAACTGCAGAATCAAATGGCTATTTAACAGGGGAGGGGATTGCAGAAATTTTGAAATGTGTCAGTTTGTTTTATGGGATATTGACTTCTTAAAGGTCATACTCTTTGCATATTGAATACTGTATACATTAATGTCTCTTATCTAGCATTTATTCTGAAATTAAGTGATGCTTACATATCAGTTTTAGAAATAAAAAGTGTATATTTGTGACCTTTAGAACAGAATATTAAGTAGAAAACTTACGTTGATTAAATAAACATTTATTAAACAGCTTCGGTTCCGGGTAGATGGGGGATTGTGTGTATGTGTTAGGCAGAGGGCATTGATAAAGATACCAAGAGTTGAGGTGATGTCTCATGGTGGTTTTGATTGTTTCCCTGATGATTAGTGATGTTGAGCACCTTTTCACGTACTTCTTGGCCATCTTTATGTCTTTGGAAAAATGTGTATTCAGAGCCTCTGCTCATTTTTTAATTGAATTTTTTTTGTTGTTGCTGAGTTGTATGTGAGTGAGTTCTTTACATATTTTGGATATGTACCTTATCAGATACCTGATTTGCAAACATTTTCTCCCATTCAATAGATTGCCTTTTCATTTTGTTGATGGTTTTCTTTGCTGTGCAGAAGTGTTTTCATTTGATATAGTTCCACTTACTGATTTTTGCTTTTGTTGCTTTTGGTTTTTGGAGTCAGATCCAGAAAAATCATCACCAAGACCTATGTCGAAGAGCTTACCATCTGTGTTTTATTTTAGGAGATTTGCAATTTCATATCTTCCATTCAAGTCTTTAATCCATTTTTTGAGTTAGTTTCCTTATGCTATAAGATAGCGGTCCAGTGTCATTCTTCTGTACGTGGCTGTCCACTTTTCCCAAAACCATTTATTAAAAGAGATTGTCCTTTCCCATTGTACAGTTGACCCTTGAATAGCATGGGTTTGAACTGCACAGGTCCACTTAGAGGTGGATTTTTTCAGTAAATATGTGCTGTAGTACTACACGATCCGTGGTTGGTTGAATCCACCAATGCGGAACCATGGACTTGGAGGGCTGACTATAAAATTATATGCAGATTTTCAGTTGTGCAGAGGGTCAGTACCCCTAACCCCCAAGGTGTTCAAGGGTCAACTTTTTATTCTTGGCTCCTTTGACATAAATTAATTGACCATATATGCATTAGAATGTCAATTATTAAAAAGACAGAAATAACAAGTGTTGGTGAGGATGTGAAGAAAAGGGAACCCTTGTGCACTATTGGGGGGAATGTAAATTGGTTCAGCCATTATGGAAATCAGTATGAAGATTCCTCATACTGATTTTTTAATTTAATTAAAAATTAAAGAACTACCGTATGATCCATCAGCTCCACTTCTGGGTATTTATGCAAAGGAATAAAAGATGTATGCAACCCCTTGTTCATTGCAACATTATTTACAATAGCCAAGGCATAGAAGCAACCTAAGTGTTTATTGATGGTTAAGTGAATAAAGAAAATGTGCACACATATATAAATACATAAATGGAATATTATTTAGCCATAAAAAAGGAGATTTTGCCACTTGCAGCAACATGGATGTAGCTTGAAGGCATTAAGCTAAGTGAAATAAGTCAAACAGAGGAAGACAAATACCTTATGATCTCAATTATATGTGGAATCTAAAGAAAAAAACCCAAACTCATAGATAAAGAGAACAAATTGGTGGTTGCCAGAGGCAGGGTGGTGGGCAAAATGGGTGAAGGTGGTCAAAAGGTACAAACTTCTATTATAAAATAAATAAGTTCTGGGGATGTGATGTACAGCATGGTGACTATAATATTGTAATAGTACTTATTGTATATTTGAAAGTTGCTAAAAGAGTAGATCTTAAAAGTTCTCATCACAAGAAGGAAAATTGTAACGACGTGTGGTGATGGATGCTAACTAGACTTATTATGGTGATCATCTCACAGTGTATACAAATACTGAATCATTATGTTGTACACTTGAAACAACAGGTATGTTGTTGTGACCTAACAATGCTGTGTCAGTTATAGCTCAAAAAAAATGTCTTTCAGTTTCATCATCATCGCAAGTACATTCATGGTTCCATGATGTGATATGCAGTGAGTTGTCCTTATAAAATCAAATGATGTAAAAATTTTCCTTCTTTACAAGTTGTTTTTGTCAGTTATGAGGAATCTAAAAGATAAACATTATAAATATATGCAAACAGTATGTCAGAGGTCTGAAGTTCTGTATTTTTAGGAAAAAGAAAATAATAGCAGGTCTGATCAGGACCAAAATATTCTGTGGAGATCAATAAAAATTGCTTAGAAGTTTTTCGCTTTGTTTCTTTCAGAAAACCCTAAAGTTTTGAGATGTAGTATTTTCCTTGGTGTAAACTGAAGAATTGTACCATGAAGAATGGGGAAAAAATACAACATTTCATAAAAATTTTAAGGGATAATCATTTTTCAAAACCTTATAAAGTAGCTGATATTTCTTAGGTAGAATAGGGTTGGAGAAAAAATGATACTGTTAGTTCTTGCCCTTAAGGAGCACAGTCTAGAGAATGAGACACCCAATAGAAAGTTCATCACAGTCGTTGATGATTCTGTGATGGAAATAATCGTCCTCTGTGTTAGCATATGGTGGTTGAGAGGCCAAGTAAGCATTTCCTTCCCAGAGGGGAGGCCTGAGCTGAGCCCTGAAGGACTTGGCCGGCGGCAGAGGAGGAAGGTGAAGTATCACTAGAGAATGTGGTGTATTCAGGGAATCCCAGAGGTCGTGCATGACTGGAATTACGGGGTGCACGTCAGGGAGAAGTGGGAAAGGAAGCTGGAAAGATAGGGCATAAAGTGCTTGGCATGGATTTTATCCTGAAGGAAATTGGGCACTTGAAAGAAAACAGGAAAGACCTAGGACTTTTTGCCAGTGTGCTTCTATCCCTTGGTTGCTCGGACCCCCTCCCATTTTTCTATCTAGATTTGAGGCGGGTGGGGGGAGAAATGGGGGCTGTTACTTTCTCCGTCAGGTTTATGGAACTCCTTATTGTTCCTGCCCTGCCTTTCTGACTCCCTGCCTCAGCCTCCCAGCAGGTGGGGAACCTGTTACACCTAGTAAGACTGTCTGTAAATAAGATTGCATACAATCGGAGTGAGACAGATGTTTAGCAACTGGGCCTTTATTCTATCTAATCTATTTTGGCTGTTGAGATGATTTTTCTGTAAGTTATTTTTCTTTTGGTGGCGGGTTTTTTTCTGCGGGTGGTGGTTCCTAGAATTTAGGTTATTGAATGAGTTTTTTTCCTTACCAAGTAAGGTGTAACCATAAAATGGTTTTCGTGGAACTCTAAACATTAACATGCAGCTAGTAGAGAGTTGCTGTTTGGTCTACATAGGCTGTCTCAAGGACATTGTCTGTACTTTGCTGTGAGGTGAATGAAGGACTTCTACAAGTGGAAATTGGCTGTAAATTTAACAGTTTAGTCACCCTGGCTTTGGGGGATGAGCTAGTGTATCAGGGCAGAGGGTTAACTAGGAACATTTTCTGGCTCGCTGCTGGCCTGTGTAGTGACTGCGCAAATGACAGAACGGCGCTTCCCTCGGTGGCGCAGCCCCAGGAGGCAGGCAGATGGCGCTGCTGCCAGCTTCGCAGCCCTGCAGAGGCGCCTCTCGGCTAGTGGAGCAGGGGCTCAATTTAGCTCTTTCTTGGCCCCCTTGGCCAGGCACGGTCTAGAAAACTGTACTCAGCAGCTGTGGACATTTTGGGCTTATCAAGGGATGGAGGATTTGCTGTGTGCTTGCCTGACTGATCTTTACTTACTGGGCAGGGACAGATTTTAAGGCAGAGCCTGTTAGTTCGCCCCACAGCAGGCCCCAGTTTTCATCCTTGTGACCTTTGCTTCACACCTGTAGCTGATAGTTGTGCGGAGGATAATGGTAAGAGGTGGTGTGACTCAATCTTGACTGTTAAAGAAGACCGTTCTCATCCTTTGTGTTCTTCATATCTTTGCTGTTCATCCATTTAATAGTCACGGGAAGAAAGGAGAGAGATACATCAAATGTCAGTATGTTTTTTAAATCTGTAGTTGCGGTCGTCAGAGGACAGGTAGGAATTACTGTTTCAAATACAAATTTTAAGCTGTCTGGTTGTTTTGACTCTTCCAAATTAACACTCAGAATATCCCCGTGCCAAAAAAAGAGTCTATTATAAGTCTCTTATCCCCCCAAGATTGCTTCCTTACCTCCAGAAATAGTTGGCCATAATTATTACAGTAAACTGGAGTTGAAATCCTTGCCCTTGGGGGCATTATTTTACTGCATAGTATAGTAACGGTGGTTCCTGAGGACAGGAGGCATCCATAACGCTAAATAGTATAGTGTTTTTCCAAGGTAGAAAACTACGTAATATGTTTTATAGATTTGTCTACCCAATATATACTATTTTGGTACATATTGAGTTAATTTTATGTGTTATTTTATGTTAAACTATTTAAAATCCTCAGTTGTATTAGCCATATTTCATGTGCTCAGTAGCCGTGTGTGGTAGTGGCTGCCATATTGGACAGTGCAGACAGAGAACATTTGTATCATCACAGAAAGTTCTGTTGTTCAGCACAGCTTCAAGGTCGTGTTGGAGGTGGAGTGTCTTAGCATCATTTGCATATGGCCACCTATTTTCCTGTTTTCAGTATGATAACTAAGCCAGAAAGACATACTGTTTACCCAGAGAATAACCTCTAGTATTCCAGGGAGTGGGGTGGCGGCAGAGTGGAGTTCAGGACGGGATCTAGAGACCTAAATGCTTCTCAAACTAATTTCATTCATTCTTATTTGAACTCTCAGTGGCTTTTTGGTAGGGAGATAAATTAAATGTATGTATTCTGCCTCCCATCTTGACACAGGATCTGTGAGGTTCTTAAATCTTACATGTAAAAATGTCCCTGAAGTACTTGTCACTCTCATTTTATTTGTTGTGTGATCATTATTGCTCAGAGGCACCAGTTGTAGTAGCCAAAAGCCTAAATATTCTGTAGTCAGTAATGTTCTGATTCTCTTGGCCCTTGTGCAAGGCATGGTGTAAATAAAGGATAATTGTGAACCCATTTAAACTCCCCAACTCCTTTGATTAGCAGTTACGGTGGGTGTTTAAGAGTTGGTAGGTTGAGAAAGGACCTAATTAATGCCATTTTTTTCTGCCAGGTGTTTGTAAATTTGAAACTGTATTTGTCTGCTATGCAGTATTCTACTTTCAAATGTTTCAGACGCTCAGCTTAGAAAAATAATTTTTTAAAAATTAATAATTTTCTGAGGCAAAACAATAGCTTTCATTCCTGTTTTCTCCAACGAGGATTGGGTTAAGTGTAGTTGGCATCAGTTATGGAGCCAGCAGGCATCCTACGTGAGTTTGGTAGTATAGACATAGACCACTGTTTCTGAAGTTTTGTTGAAAGGTAGGCTGCTGTAAGCCATCACATTTCGTTTTTGGCCTGGTTCCGTTGTCTACAATAATTGAATCAGAAAACTTGAGCTTCTTTCAAAGATTACCACCCTTACTCTAGAAGTGGAGAGAGTTGATGTTTTAACTTTAAAATACCCAGTGTTTCATAGTCTTTGTAGCTTTTACTTCCCCCTCTGTTTGTGAGTAGTAACTTTATTTAAAGAAGCGTACACTGGGTGAATGTTGAATATAAAGACAGTGCCTCCGTGTACATTATGCATTTAATCTCTGAATCAGTGTTTTACACAAGCTCTGCCAGAGGAGACTCAGGTTTGAGATCCATTATGCTTCAGGTACAAGTTAAAACTGGTAGTCACGTGAGATAAAATAAGTGAAGAATCATTTAACAGCAACTATTTTAACATGGGGGTGGAGTTCTGAAAGCAACTGTTACTCACCAGTGGTCACTGGTACAGAACAGAGAGAAACTGAAGTCGTGGATAACATATCTTTTTAAGGTAATCACAAGGCTCTTGTAATAGCAATCTATTTTTGCTCTCAAGATTTTCTTTCCCAACAGTGCAGCAGATTTTGGTCCTATTTCAAAGTATCCTTTAATGGTCTTTATTGTTAAAACTTTGCAGTTGAATATAAATAACTCTTTAGAAATAAATTTAAAATTGCAACTGAATTTGGTTTTGCTTTAAAAAATAAACTTTGGATTTCTTGACAGCTGAGCAGTTAAAATGTTAATAATTAACATTTTAGAGAAATACTGAAAACTGAGACTTATGGGAAAGGATCTTTTCTATTAGGTAAAAAACACAGTGAACAAATGATTCTGAATATTAGTGTTACAACTGTTTTTAAGAGATTCATTGAAATGTGATAACAAATCCACAGAATTTAATACTCACAGGAATTCTTAACCATCATGATGGATGAACTGTATTTCAATATAATTGGTTTTTTTTTAATGCTGTATCTTTTATTTTGATTGAAATACCATGTTGAGAAAGGACCCATAGGCTTTACCAGGAGTCTGTGGCTCAAAAAATGCTTTGACTTTGGGCCTATTAGTTTTTATAATGTATGCTATCACTACTGCTTCATTATAAAAGTTAAACTTGTAGGCAAAGAAGTAAAATAGCAATGAGCTAAGATTTTAATGTTTCTTGAAATTTTAGAGCAACAGTTTAGTGATTGTCACCTGGGGCTGATTGGAACTGCAGAGTCTCAGACTCTACCCCAGATATTCTGAATCAGAATCTGCAAAATCTGCATTTTAACAGGATCCCCAGGTGATCCTACTGACCTGGTGCATGCCCCTAAGTAAATCAGTTGAAGGAACTCCTTTACTCAGGAGATGTTAAATGACACGCCCGAGGTGACACAGCTGGTTAGTGGGGAAGCTTGGGTGGAGCTGTTGCTCTCATAATTCTGGTGCTTTAATATCAAGTTATCTGCTTTTGGCCTCTAAAAAGTTAATAAACTGTAGTTACTTAAGGAGTAGTTTATCTTTTTTCCATCCCACTAGTCCGTACCCCAGGCTTTCCCGTTCACCCCCCAGAGTCAAAGGTGGAAGAAGAGCCCTGCTGGTGCCCGTGAGACCATGGAGGAGCAGTGGCAGAGGCGCCGGGCTGGAGGAGTGGTGTCCCCTGCCTTCCCAGTCTGCCCTCGCGGTTTTATTTTAGTCCAGCTTTATAAAAATCATTATCAAGAGTCTGGGCACCAGTTGTTTAATCTTCCATATCAAGTGTATTCCAAGTATATACTAAGTAAATCAAGGTCTAACAAATTCAAGCATATTTTATTCATTACAATTGAATCTAATGTACATGTTGCCTCGTGCATGTTTTAAATTACTTTCAAGGGCAAAAGTTAGTATTACAGTGTTAGTAGTCGTAAAGAAATCGTACTTGTTTAACATCGAAGCCCCTAAAGCCACCGCAGTGGGAAGATGAGAGAAAATGAGCATTTGGTGATATCAGTCAGCCTCCTGGTCACTGACCTGAACACTTGATTCTGTCTGCTTCCTCGCTGTCTTCCCTTCCCAGCCAGCGGCTGTGGAGCACAGGGGATGTCCTCACCACCTCCTCCTTGTACTGTGCCTGCCACGCTGGTGGAGGCCTCATGGCCCCGGCCTTGCTGACCGCAGTGGCCTTTAGGTTGTCTCCTTGCCCCAGTCTCCTCCTGTCCTGGCTCTCTCATGCATGGCTTCGTGTATTTTCCAAAAAATACCCAGTGCCTCCAGACTCCTGGGCCTGCCGTTGGTGGCCTCTCCCCCGAACCCAGTCCACATCCTGGTTTCCTCCTCTCATACTGGACGAACCGCGTTCTGTTTGTCAGGAACTGTCTTTTCATCCTTTCAGCCCCCTTATTCTGGAGTGCTTTAAGTCACCTTCCAGACGAAACTCTCCTTGATTTACCCGCATCCCCTCCCTGTCCCCAGTTTGATCTCTACCTTCTTTAAACGCCCTTCTGTTGGAGTTTATCAAGGAATAGTGAATGTTTTACCAAGTATTGAAGCACTATATGTGCTCTTTATCTTCTCCACTAATCAGTACACTCCCTTGAGGGTCTGATTTATTCTTGATTTCCTCAAGGGAACACAAAAGTGAACAAGACAGACATATAGTCTTAAGGAGCTTACTGCCCCTTTGGGGAGACAGTCAAGTAATCTTGAAGGTAGGACATTGAGGCTGTAGTAAGTGCTATGGGCTAGAGGCATATGATCTCATGGAAGCGCGTGATAGTGGTTTTGGCCCAAACAACTTGTTTTCCAAGTGAAAATTGATCTGAGGTGTAAAGAGTGAATGAGGCACAGTGAGCAGAGGCCCCGAGCCGGGAGGGAGCCTGAATGCAGACAACTGACAGAAGGCCGGTAGTGAGCTTCCTGAACTTCCGAGCACGGGTGCTGTAAGGTAGGGCTGCAGAGGTGGGCGGATCACGCCTGCGCAGAGCAGTGGAAAGCCGCCACTGAAGTGTTTTACGCACGGTGATGGTATTCCTGTTCCAGATCTGTGGCTGCAGTGCACTGGATGAATTAGGGGGAGTGGAGGTGATCACAGGGTGCGTGAGCAGTCTGTTGTGTTTGGGATGACAAATTAAACGCCAAATATCAGTGGCCTAATAATAGAGTAAAGGTTTATCTCTGTCGTGCAGTGCAGTGGGGTTGGGCAGCCCTCTTCTGTCTTGAGGTGTGTCTGCCAGGGTCATCTTTGCAGGGGAAGGCAGAGCTTGAAGATCAGCTTTAAAGGGCCAGGCCTGGCGGTGCTTCCTGTCACGGTGACCACCTCTCACCGAGCAGGGCTCAGTCTTGTGGCCCCAGCTGAGCTTGCGAGGAAGGCTGGAGAACGTGGTCTTCCTGGGTCCATGCATGTCCTCGTCTCCCTCCCCTGCAGTGACTTGAGAGGTTACTGGCACAGTTACGGTAATAGGCAGTGGTAGCTTGGGCTGGGAGAATGGCAACAGAAATGGGGAGAAATGAATATCTTGGAGAAAAACTTGGAAATTCAAAGGGCTAAGTGAGGTGAGGGTAGAGGATTGTTGAGGATGTCTCTTAGGTTTGGCGCTTATATGAAACTGGGATGGTGGTGTGTACTGGGAAAGGAAGACTGATGAGAAGGAGACCAACCTGTATCAGATTTTGGACATGCTGAGCATCAGATCCCTTTGAAACATCCAGCTGCAGATGTTAGATAGGCAATTGGGTGTAAAGACTGTGAGTTCAGAAAGGCAGAAATCTGAACACCGTGCGAGTCCTTTGGATTAGGTGATGGAAACCTCGAGCGTGGATACCTCAGGAGAATGCAGAGTCCTTCCTTTCCACCAACACCGCCATGAGCATCTGCTTTCTGCCAGATTGCTCAACCGTTGCCTCTCTGACCTCACTGAACCTGTGGGGTCCTCGGATCCCTTTGCTGGTCCTTAGGGGATTCCCTTTGGAACTACCCATCATAGCTATTCTAAACCTTTACCCTCCCTCTTCCTATTTTAGAGGAATAAAGGCATAGTCTTTCCTAAGACTGACTCGTGCATCTGTGCCCTGCATCTCGTCAGTCTCATTAGGATTCTGACTGTTGTTTGAGTGGTTAAGTATCCTCTGGAGCCAAATCGCCTGAGTTCAAACCTCAGTTCTTCTGTCAGTTTCTGTGTGACCCTGGCCAAGTTACTTAATCTTTCTATGCCTCAATTTCCCCATCTGTAGGATGCAAGCAGTAATGGTAGCTAGCTCATAGAATGGTGATTTAGAAGTGTGTGACAATAGAAGTACTCAATATTAGTATTTTTTTCTTTTTCTTTAGGGTTTGGCTTTCTTTCTCTTGTTCCTTCAAGCTCTTAAACTGTTAGTGTGGCCGCATCTCCCCAGTGGAAGACAACTTACATGCATTGGAAGTCAGCGTTCAGTCCTCCCCTTCCCTTCGCCATCAGCCATCCTGTCTGCTGTACCTCAGTTCCCTGTGCATCCCCAGCCCACTGCCCTGGATTCCTGCCCATCCCTCTGTCTCCTGAAATGCTCAGAGGCCCAGTCGTCAAGCCCAGTGGTCCGTTTCCAGTCATTCTCGAACTTTACAGTTTCTGGTATTGCTGACCTCCCTTCTGGAAATATTTTCTCTTGGCTTCCAGGATGGTCTTTTCCCCCTTCTTACTTTTTCTTCTTAGCCTTCTGATAATTTCTTCTTAATTCCATTGACTTGTTTCTCTTTTGCTACTTAATGTTGATATGCCTCCGTGGTATTGACTTTGGTCCAAAATACCGATTAAGTGGAGCCTTCCTATTAGATTTGTGCTGTTTCCAGTTACTGACTGGTCATCTCCACCTAGATGTCTTGCACATTCTTCAAGATTAACGTGTTAAACTGTGCCCATCCTCCCCCTTCTGTTTATCCATCAGTCTTTCTGGTCACCAGTCTGGAGAATCCATCCAGGGTCGTCTTTGATGCTCTTCTGTACTGTTTCTCTCAGCTGTATTGGCTCTGCTTTGAAATGTCCTTGGATTTGTTTTTGTTTTCAGCAGCACTGCTGTAGTTCAGAGCTTTCTCTGGATATTGGCAGTTGCCTCAGACGTGGTCTTCCTGCTTCCAGTGTCTTTGCCAGTTTCTCCTTCACAGTCTTTGGTGTTAGTTTCCTCAAGCATAAATGTCTCTAGTATTCCCCTCATCAGAAACCTCCATATTCCTCATTTCAGATGGAAAAAAGCCAAAATTCTTCCTTACTGAGGCTTTTAAGGTGCCTGTAAGTTACAGCCAGATTTGACGGAGGTTAGTTGCATTATGATTGCAGGGTACACATTTACTTTCTGTTTTCAATTACTGATACATAATTAATTTAATTTCCAAGTCGTAATTGAGTGTTGTTTGAAATACTTCACTTAGATATTGACAGATACATTCAAATATTAATTGGTTGGATTCAAGGCTTCACATGTTTCCTTCATGCTTTTAAAGATGGATTAGTCAAATGTGATTTACAAATCACCAGTTATGGACTAGGGAGTTAGAGGAATTAGGGTCTGTTTCTAATTCCTTGTTAATTTTTGTCACTTTGAACATTTTATTCATCTCTATTCAAAAAATCAGAATAAAGATTCTTAACTTGCTTTCCATAGATGAACTGTGAAGATCAGAACAATACTACTCCTAAAGCAGTAAAAGAAGGTTTAAGGTAGTATTTTTTAAAAATGGGAAAGCGGTAAGATTGTGTAACTTTGGAGGTAGTTTTCTAGCCTTAATTTTCTATATATTCCTCTTTGTTAGAGTAAAATGTTCATTTAGGATTAGATTAGGTAGGATTGAAGTGGATTATGATTAGATGTAGATTAGATCAGATGGGATTGAGGTGAGCTCTTTTAATCAATGAGATGATTAAGTGGCCCAGTTACCTTAATACTAAGTAACTGCTAGGATCTTTGTGTATTTTAACCCCCAGAATTCTTACATGGATTTTTCTTTTCTTTTTTTTTTTTTTTTGCGGTACGCGGGCCTCTCACTGTTGCGGCCTCTCCCGTTGCGGAGCACAGGCTCTGGACGTGCAGGCTCAGCGGCCATGGCTCACGGGCCCAGCCGCTCTGCGGCATGTGGGATCTTCCCGGACCGGGGCACGAACCCGTATCCCCTGCATCGGCAGGCGGACTCCCAACCACTGCGCCACAAGGGAAGCCCCTTACATGCCTTTTTAAGTAACAACTTTATTGAGATATAATTCACATATCATAAAGTACAGTTCGCTGATTTTCAGTATGTTTCCAGAGTTGAGCATCCATCACCACTGTCAAATTCCAGAACATTCCATCACTCCAAAAAGATGCCCGTCCCACTAGTAGTCGCTCTGCATTCCCTCTCCCCTTTGCCACTGGAAACCACTAATCTGCTTCCTGTCCATGGATTTGACTGTTTTCAACATTTCAGGGAATAGACTTGTGAGCAATGTGGCCTCGTATGTCTGGGCCTTTACTTAGCATGGTGCTTTTCAAGGTTCATGTGTCGTGTAGCGGGTATCAGCACCTCATTCTGTTATGGATGAATAATATTCCATTGTATGGATATGCCACATTTTGTTTATTCATCAGCTGATAAACATTGGATTCTTTCTACTTTTTGGCGGTTAGAAATAATGCTGCTATGAACTTTCACGCACAGGTTTTTGTATGGACATATGTTTTCATTTCTCCTGTGTCTACGCTGAGGAGTGGTGTTGCTGTGTGTTAACACATGCATTGGAAGTCAGCATTGGAATGTTTTGAGGAGCTGCAAGATGTTTAATGTTTTGAGGAGCTGCAAGATGGTTTCCTGAAGCGGCTGCACCATTGTTGTAGTTCTTTCAGCAACATTTAAGGGCCCTAGTTTCTCAACAGCCTCACCAACATTAGTTTCTGTCCACAGCCATCCCGGTGGGTGTGAAGTAGTTTTTCATTGTGGTGTTGATGTGCACTTACCTAATGACTAATGGTGCTGAGCGTTTTTTTCCAAGTGCTTCTTGACCGTTTTTTAAAAATCTTCTTTGGATAAATGTCTATTCAAATTGCTTGCCCATTTTTAAATTGGGTTGTCTTTTTTATTGTTGTTATAAGGTTTCTTTGCAAGTTTCTTATTGGATATACGATTTGCAAATATTTTTTCCTAGTGTGCAGGTTATGTTTTCATCTCACACGCATTTATATTTAATCAAATGGTGTGATGTTAATTTTGGGTATCATTAACATTTTGGCATTGTTTAGTATTTAAATTCTATTAAGTTTATAATTCTTGCTTTAGAAAAGCTAACATGCAAACCAAAGTAGTTAATGAAGCATAAAAAATTATAAAGTTAATGGAAATGGCACATTTCTTAAAGAAGTTGAAAAGATCAAAAAGTGATTTTAGATCTTTGGTTATCAAGATCTTATGTAACCACTTCTTCATTTTGGAATAGCAAGTATAACATGGTAAAAGGTTATTTTCTGTAGTCAGTATAATCCTAAATTAAGCTATCCTCTTTGTTATAGCAGTAAATATTTATTTATTTTTAATCAAGATATAATCGACATATAACATTATGTAAGCTTAGGGTTTACAAGGTGTTGATTTTTGATTCATTTATATATTGCAATATGATTACCACCGTAGGTTAGCTAACACTTCTATCACATCACATAATTATCATTTCTTTTCTTGTGGTGGGAACGATTAAGATCTAGTCTCCTAGCAGTCTCATTTATTCTAATTTTAATTTAAAACTTGGAGATTTTATAAATGAAATTTTACAGGTATGTGACTGATATGTTACTGGATTAATCATATAATTTTGACATGTTAGTAGAACAAAGATCTTTCAATTCTTTTATTAGTGAAGTATGTGCTGTAGTAGTGGAATTTTCTCAACCCAGCCACTCTGACCATCTATTATTCGTTATGAAAAGAATTTCGGGTATTATTAACACCCAAACTGGGGAGATGACTGCCCCAGTCAGGGCTCTGAGCAACCTGTATAAGAAGAAACTAATTCAGCACCCCAGGAAGCACTGTTTGCTAGGTTTCAGGGTTGGAGGAGCTGCTGTAGCTGAATCTTCCCTTACTCCCGCATAATAGTGATGAATGGCTTAGATATGTAATCTTTTTAAAAGTTTAATGACTGAAATTAGTGTTTGCAGCTCAAATTTTCTAGTCTTCCTATTAGATGGTAAATATACCTAAAAAAATTTAAGTGTATGCCAGTCTATGAACCAAAAGTTACGTAGTGTTTTGTATTTGGCATGATAAAAACTGTAAGCCTCCTTGTGATTTTTTTCCCCTCTCATTCTAGGCCTCAGGAGTGCAAGTTGCTGATGAAGTATGTCGCATTTTTTATGACATGAAAGTTCGGAAGTGCTCCACACCAGAAGAAATCAAGAAAAGAAAGAAAGCTGTCATTTTTTGTCTCAGCGCAGACAAAAAGTGCATCATTGTAGAAGAAGGCAAAGAGATCTTGGTTGGAGATATCGGTGTAACCATAACGGATCCTTTCAAGCATTTTGTGGGAATGCTTCCTGAAAAAGATTGTCGCTATGCTTTGTATGATGCAAGCTTCGAAACAAAGGAATCCAGAAAAGAGGAGTTGATGTTTTTTTTGTGGTAAGCATTGTTAGAAATATTGAACCTTTGTAAATCTCAGAGTTAATCTCTTATTGTCAGCTTAGCACCTCACCAGATTCTTCTCCAACACGCCCTGCCAGGAACCAGCCTCCCGCTTCACTTGTGCCTCTGTGGCCTTTGAAGCTGGTGCTGGCGTGGCCTCCAGCTGGGATTTGCTCTGCATTCACATTGTCCAGTAGGGTAGCTACTAGCCTCTTGGGGCTGTTGAAATTAAAGTCTGAAGTTCAGTTTCTCAGTTGAATCACCACATTTCAAATGCTCAGTAGCCACATGTGACTAGTGGCCACCTTTTTAGGTAGCACAGCACCGATACAGAACATTTCCTTTGCTGCAGAAAGCTCTATTTATTGGACAGCGTTGTTGTAAATAGTGAAACTGTGCTATAAAGTGATTTACATGGCCTTAAAAGGCTGTCTAAATTAGTTATTCTGGTCTTTTCAAGTAAGTTCATATTTGAGATTAAGCTTGATTTAAAAGTCACCCTATATTCCTCATTTAATTGTATTGTATGTAGTACATTCCTTGGTATGGAATTCTTACACAGCGAGAATCTTCTCTGGCTTCCAAGGGGAAGGGGGAAGTGGTAACGGCCTCTGATTTGGGGGGCGTGAGTGTCCTCTGGACTCTGGCCTGAGCCCAGCAAGGCAAGGAGGGGCTTAACTCTCAGCTGTGTGCCACCAACAACGTGGGACCATGGGGCTGGGAAGTCAAAAGAGTTCAGGTCTCAGGGAATGTAACCCTAGGCCACGGCTCAGTCCCTTGCAGCCCTGGCTGCACCTGGTGAGGTCAGATGCGCGTATTGGGCGCCCACTGTGGAAGGAGCCTGGCAGCCACAGACACAAGTGCATAAAGATAGTAGTGAGACTTAAAACCGAGCATGTTGAATGAAGGTGCATCCTTTAAACTTTTATTTCTGCTACATGCCAGGCATTGTGTTAGGGCTGGGAAAATAGCTGTGAAAAAACCAGCTAAAGCCCTGGCTCTTCCGGGCTTTACTCTTGAGTGGCAGGTATGGCAGGTAAAGGTTTAAGCTTTTAAACTGGTTAATATTTCCTTCATTTGCACTATTTTTTATCCTGGATTTTTATCCTTTTTTTTTTCCACTATGAAAATGATACATCCTTATTAAAGAACATTTGGAAAATAAAAGTAGAATGAAGAAGAGAAGATTCAGTGTTAGTGCAGTGTTTTATTTTTGCTTTATTACTTTTTAAAAGAAAGATAAAACCTTATAGGAGTTTTCCATCACAAGCTCTGTTTAGGGCCCAGGGAACGGCTCTTGCTTCAAGTATTTTGAAGATCTGTTTAGAGTAAAATCAGAACAGCTAAAGCTTTTTTTGTCCCTGACGTATTTTGCATAAGAAAAGCACCCACTTACTTTTGTAGCTGGTGCATCTGAGGTCCTTGTTGTGGCTTTGCCTCCCTCCTTGGACCTCAGAGTTGTGAGGAATATGCGCCGAGAGACCGAGAAACTGCCCTTCGCCTTGTTCCCAGGAATAGACTCAGCCCGCTGTGTGGGCGGCAGACTAGCTGAGGGCCCCACTGGGGCACGGTGTTCATGACTGTGGAATGTCCTGGAAATATGGCAGCTAAATGGAATCGTGGTGGTGTGGAGTGCAGGCAGGCCTGAGGTTTGGTGTATAGTGAGAGATGATGCATTCGTAGATGTGCAGTTTGAGTAGATGAGATGTTTCTGTGCATTGTTAGTATTTCTCTTACTTTCAACGTTGCAGGTAAAGAACATGGTAAAGCGTATGCTGTGCTTCCAGTATTCGTTCAAGAGGGGGAGGCACTAAACGTTTTGTAAATATGAGATAATAGTTATATTAACAATTAAGACATAATGATTGCTGAATTGCCATTAAGCTTAGAAAAAGAAATCCTTGTGACGTGTTTTACTATGTTAGACTGAGATGGACAACGAGTGCCTGAGGTCAGAACTTGCTGCTGGAACAGATGTGAATGAGGGGACCGGGTGGGCAGGGGTAGTAAGGGGACTTGGACTTTATATACATTCTTTTCCAGAAAACAACCTGAAGCAAAAATTGCTAGCATCTCTTAATTCTGGGTGGCAGATACTTGACTTACAGATTATTCTCTGTACTTTTCTGTATTTTGAAACTTTTCCACCAGAAAGTATTAAAAACCTCATACAAAGATGGTGGTTATTAGCCTGAACTCAAGCCTTTATTGATACGAGTGAAAAACAATTATTTGCAAGAAAACAGTTGGGTCATACAGTGAATTATCCAACGTTGTTTCTTTTATTCTAGCGCCATTAACTGATTTCTAATCATTGGTCCTCAACTTTTTTCCCACCTTCGTCAACCTGAGTTATTCTGTATACGCTCAGCCACCACGGTCCAAGGAGCGGAATTGGAAAAATTGTGTAGTTAGAGAAGCTCTCCCAGAAGATTCTGAGGACCCTCCCTGCCCACTGCTGCAGATGTTTAACAAGATGTAAATTGAACTTTCTCTAAACCACTGTTTTTCTTCTTTGGCGCTTCTGTATCCAGGGCTCCAGAACTAGCACCTCTGAAAAGTAAAATGATCTACGCAAGCTCCAAGGATGCAATCAAAAAGAAATTTCAAGGTAAGGCCTAGCTGACTTCCGGTACTCGGCGGTGTCATGAGCCCTGGCACGGGGACCGCCTGTTCTAAGAAGCACCTTACTCTCTTTGGAGGGCCCTGGCCACAGAGGAGGGCATCACTGCTTGTTTAGAGGAAAACCCTGGAGGCTGACCCAGCTTTCTGCGCGTCTCTGCCTTGTGCAGGCCACCCTGGGCCGAAAGGCCTGTGTTCGATATTCTGTTCCCTCGACACTGTGTGTGTACTCCTGTTCAGTCTGGTGTGAAACTAGTTTGAGATGCTGTCAAGTTTCTCACGTAGCAGGTGGGGACTAACTGGTCATACTAAGTAATAAATTTGCTGTTACCTCTGAATGTAGTTGACAGAACACAGTTGCACAAAGGAAATGTTCATAAATGGGAAGGGCTGCTCTTGTCGCTGGCTCTTCTTTGGAATGGTATGATTTTACGTTATAGACGCATCTGTGTCCAGAGGAGAGTGGCCTCAGTCCTTGGGCTGGCCAGTTATATTTGACTTGCCGCTGGGTGATTGGGACCCTGATGAGATGGCCTGGACGCACTTACTGTCTCCAGCCAGGAGGAGATGTTGGTATGATGGACAGAGCATGGGGCAAGTGCCCTTAGCCCGCTGAGGGCTAAGCTTGTCGTCTGAGTGCTGTGTGACCTCCACGGGCCGGGTTCTCCCAGCTGGGAACGGGAGGTGCGCAGTAGAAGAGGTGGCCCCCTACCTTCCTGCTGTGGCCGCTCCAGACAGCTGGGAGAGCCGCAGTCACAAGGGCTTGGCCTAGGGTCATTTTCATTTTGCTTGTTTTACTGTGACTGATTTTTATATTCTTGTAGTAGATCGGGTTTGCCCTAGCGTGTTTTACTTGGGAAAACAAAGTTCTCGCTTCCTTTCCTGCATCGTGCAGTCCTTGTCAGGCTCCTCATGTGCTTGGTTTGGTGTCGGGCTGCCCCTAGAAGTGTGTGCACTGGCCGGGGAACTGGTGTTTTGACGTGACCCCTTAGCTTCAGCACTGGCACAGGGCACCCCAGAGGGCGTCGGAGTGGATTCCTCCTCGCTCTGCGGTGCGTTCCAGTAAAGGAGCTGCTCCGTGGACTTGATCTGCTGACGTGAAAGACCATCTCCCTGGTGCCTTTTTTCCTGGTGAAACCTTCGCTGGCTTTCTCCAGTCAGTCCTGAGTGGTCCAAAAGCTGACCTGCTGTGCTTTCAGCAGCTTAAGAAATGGTCTTAAAATTATGGAAAATCAGAAAATGCAGCTGTTGAAAAGAGAGCAGCTGTTTACAGAGAAGCTACTGTATATGATTCCATAATTGAGCTCCTTTTGTGCAGTGTGGTGTTGTAATTTTGATGAGAAGGCGATCAGTAAAACATTTTACATAGTCTTAATTGTGACAGATTTCTTGATGTATTGTGCGGTGCCACTGGAGACCTGTTTTCTGGAGCAGAAGTGATCCCATTTGTAAGTGCTCTTATTCCTCAATTCAGTTGACTAAATCAACTGTACGATCAAAACATCAAATTCATATGTTTATGTATATTTCAAAAACCAAGAAAAACTTCCTAGACCTGCTTTTTAACTTGTTGAAATACAGCGCATCTGTAGAAAAGCGTACGTGAATTACGGTTGTTTCCTGGTTTAATGACCAGCGCCCCGAAGCCTTCCCGGTGCCCCTCCTCACACCACTGCCCCTACTTCTTCCCCCCAGGGACACCAGTCCCCTGGCTCCTAACAGCATAAGGTAGCTCTGGCTGATTTTGTGTTATACGAGTGGAACCGTCTAGAACATACGCTATTAAGTCTGGCTTCTTTTTGTCAGCATTAGTCTGTGAGAGTCATTCGTGATGATGCATGTGGTTACAGATTGCTCGTCACTGTGTGCTATTCCGTGGTTTGTATATGCCACGGCTTTCCCACCCACGTTTGAACTGGTCTTTTAAAACAGTTGGATATCTTAGAGAAATACGTAAGCTACTGCCATAATTCTAAATAGAATTGTTGTTTTTCCTCCCTAGGCATAAAACATGAATGTCAAGCAAATGGGCCAGAAGACCTCAATCGGGCTTGTATTGCTGAAAAGCTAGGTGGATCCTTAATTGTAGCTTTTGAAGGATGCCCTGTGTAGACCATCACTCGGTGCCACAAACTGAAAGCTTCCGTGTTTAATGTTATCCTTTCGCTATGTAAGTAAAGCTGATGCGTTTAGGCCAGGGACTCGCTGAGGGGAGCTGTCTTGTCATTTGCTAGGGTAAACTATTCCATGCACATGTGCAAATGGCCCTAAATAAATCTAAACTCTAAAGTTGTATTGGTGTGAAATTAAATTCTTACTGGCCAAATGCCTGTTTTGATTAGTTGACTTGTAAAGATTTTTGTTAAGCTCATGATTTTTAATAGTGCAGTTCACACAACAGTCCAAGGCCACATGAAGAGAACTACTGCATCTTCATTAACCTCAGTAGTTACTTTGTTTCTTTTGCTTAGAGAATTGGTCATAATCTGGTTATAATTTTGGCCGAAATTCTTTTTTCTCTGTTGAGCTAAACTGAGTAATGGAAAATAATTCTCACAACATGTAACGGCACTAATGTACTTACTAACTACGTAAGATTCTACCAGACGTGTGGCGGAGACTGCTTAGAACCAGCACCGATCTTGCACAGCACTACTTCATGCACGTGGCTGGCACACAGGAAGCAGCTCCTGCACCTGCAGCTGCTCGCTGGTCTAGTTGGGAGGCTGTTCTGAGAGTGACCTTGCATCTTGGAAATCTGGAGAATGTGCACTGTCTTGTAACAGCGAATTATAATGCAAATTTGGGCTCCAGTGTAATCCACTTTGTTGATGAAAATGGTGAGGTGGTGTATTGACAGACTGGGATACCGGGATGTCTTTAATTGTGTCTCCTTCAGAACTGTGTTGCTTCTGGTACAATAAGGTTTGGAAGAACATTATGTTTACTCTGGGGCCTGGGCAAGCTTCTTAATTTCCTAGAGTAGTTTGCCGACTGTCTGAAGCAGGGAGCGGGTGTGACGGCCGACAGCCACGGGAAGCCACGCTGAGGACACCTGGAAGTGACTGCCTTTCACATCACAGGCGTAACACTGAAAAACACAGAGATGCATAAACAGTGGAATTTAGAAGTAGCAGTACTGGCTTTATGTAATAAAGGAAGCATTTTTAATTTCTCTCTCGTGTAATTATTCATGGCTGAATTGGGGATAAAGGATTTTGCCTTCCATGTGTGGGGTTAGGTGTGGAGGTTTGGGTATTTCGGACAATTAGCATTAAGGCCACAGCCCCCTCCTCCTCTGATTGAATGAAAAAGTTGGTATAAAAGTTGGGAGTCTTTCTCTTATTCCAAATGTTTATCCAAATGCCAGGATTTTGTCTCCTCTCTGATTCATCTGGGAGCCAAAAAAGGATACGCTTTGATCAAAGTACTTCTTTCAAAATTATCTAGAAAATAGTGCTGGCTTTACCAGCACTGGCTTTACCAGCACTATTTTCTAGATAATAGTGGTTTTCTAGATAAAAGTGGTTTACTGATAAGCTGCTTGTCGTTCTTTCATCCTGAATTTGTTTTCTCTTCTGGAAAGCAGTGCTTTTAGTGAGTGTACGTTAACAGGCCTCCGAGAAGCGCTGCAGGCCCAAGGCTGCCCTTTTCAAGAATCAGCTTTGTAGGTAGAGCCAGGAGTCTAGAAGGAGAAGGTCTTTTCTGTGGCTTCACCTTGTGACGTGTGGCCCCACCTGTACGAGTACCACCACTCCTCCGTGCAGGTATGTCGGGGTGGGGCTGCTGCCGTGGGGAGGGTTTCGAGCACAGGGATGTGATGTGATGTAAACAGCTCCCAGCGGTCCACTTGACTCCAGAAATTGGGAAATGCTAACAGTCACTTATATCTCTGCCTAGGGGAGCTTTTGGATTCCTGAGGTTGGGGCCCAAGAATCCTGCTAACCAGCACTCCGGGTAATTCTGCTGCAAAATTAGAGTTTTGAGACCTCAGCTGACATTGGTGAGGAATAAAACCACAGGTATTCTCTGCTTTCAACACATTTACACTTTTATAAGTGTTAACACATTGCAGAAGTGTGTGTGGAAAGCTGACTTAGGGTTCATTTAATCATTACTCTTTTGTCCCGAGGAAGAAGCAGATAAAGCCACTGCTAACGGAAGTTCAGAGCTTGACTGTGAAGTTTGTTACTCAGAGAATATTAATCTCTAAGAAAACAGTGAGCACAGTGACTCAATAACATTAGGCTTAGTCGAGTGGTTTCCTTTTTTTAGAACTCCTCAGAGTGCTGGCTGGTCCACACACGGAAGTGCAGCTTCTGTTTCTTCACCAGTTCGTGCCCTTTGGACTATCAGAGCCTGGATATGCCCAAGGGCAGACTCATCACTTTGTCATGACCTGGGGCACTTCTGAAACGTGCAGTCAGTCTTTAGACCAAGTTCCAGCCGGGCTGCAGCTGGAAGAAGGGTCACTGCATGGTTGGCTGGAGGGGCAGCAGGAGGGGACTTACTGAGCCTGCAGCCAGTGCCTCAGTAGCCAGTCCAGAGAGGTAAAGTAACTTGTCTAAGGTCACACAGCTCATGGGCGGCACAGCTGGACAGCTCAGGTATCGTTTTCCGGTCCTAAGCTATTCCCATCACGCATCTGGAGTTCTGAGATTTTGTTCTATTTGGGGCGGGAAGGAAAACAACACTCTTCTTTTGCATTTTGAGTCCTGTTGGCCCCAAACCTGCAGGAAGCTCAAAGAGAAGGCGTTTGTGGAGTGTCTGGTGGCTTCTAGGATCTTGTGTCTTTGCTGCCTGCAGGTCAGGCATCCCGGTGTTTGTGCATTTTATTGACAGTCACGCGGAGGTGACTGGAGGAAGCTAGTCCAGAAAGCCGCCACCAGCGTGACGGAGCTTCCGGGTCTGGAGGGGATGTTGATGGGCCTCGTGACTCTGAGCTTCAGGTCAACCCGGGAGCCTCTGCAGGGGGACTTTGGACCAGATGCTGTCAGAGCCCCCAGCTCTCCTGTCGGGGCCTGAGACATGGGCTGGGTCTGTGAGGGCAGCTGCCCGCCCCCCTCCCCAGCCCGAGGGTGGGACCTGGCCCAGGGACAGCGAGGCCCGTGGGCTCCCCCTGCCGGCCAGCAGGGAGCTGCTGCTGCTGCTGGGCCTCAGGGTGGGGGGTTGGGGAGAGAGGGGCTCACCCTGCCCTGGGCCGCCTGGTCCCCACAGGTGGACGCTGGGCCCCACCAGGCGGTCTGAGGACGGAGCCCAAAGGCAGCAGCTCGGCACCCCCAGGGTCTCCTGTGCCTTCTTTCCTGGAAGTGACCCATTCCTGTGCCTTCAGGGGGCATCTGCCTAGCGTCAGGGTCCTCAGTTCTGAAGCTGGTGTGGTGAGGGAGGGGAGCTTAGTGGAAACGCAGGCTCCTGGGCCCACGGTGGCCACTCGGATGCCAGAGACCTGGTTTGGGGCACGAGGCCGTCCTGTTTCCCACCAGAAAATGGCCCCAAACCCCTACCCTTGCGTGAAGGGCCCTGTGTGCCAGAGGGTGAGTCGTGAGCCGGGCGTGGGCTCCAGGCTCACAAACCTCCCCAGGTCTCCTGACCTTGGCTGGTGTTAGAGGCGGGCCTGAAGCCTGCCCAGCCTTTCACCAGGTGAGCCACTCTCACTTTTGCAGGGTTCTTTGCAGGGTGGGGGAGGTTCCTCTCCCACAGGCACTGAAAGATGTCACGTGAGAACTGAGCCTACGGGCAGGCCCGTGGCCAGCTCAGGTGTCATCAGTCACTTCCGCTCGGGCTCCTGGCCAGAACCTGTGTCCTGCGGCCCGCGGGCTCCCTCTCCACTTTAGCCCCCTGCAGAGTTCCAGGCGGGTATGACTGTCCCCCTCAGTGGCTCCCAGTGCCCTCCTGTCTAGACCACTTGACTTCATGACCTGGCTACACAGGGCCCTCCCAGACACTCACTCTGTGTGCACCACTGTCCCCTTGGCCTTGACCCCTCCTTCTCTGACAGTGCCTCTGTGCTGAACTCCAGCTTCTGCTCACATCTCTGGGGAACTATCCCAGAATTTCCAGCACCCTGATCCCAACAGAGTTGCAACATACAAGTGCCACACAGCAGGGCCAGGTGGCCCACGTACCAAGTGCCCCTGAAAGCCAGGCCCAGGTCTTGGCTGTGCAGACTGAAAGCACTGCCCGGCCTCTGGCAGTGGCTCGCATGGGGCCTTGGGCAGCACCCTGGTCTTTCCCTCCCCAGGGTCCCGAGGCTGCTGTGACAACCACCCCAGAGAGGAGTCAACCCCCCCCCCCCACTGCGATGAATGGGATGCGGAGCTTCTCAAGCAGGTGGTGAGACCCCAGTACTCAGCTGCTTTCCCTGGGAGCACCACCCTCCCTTCCATCTGGCTGTACCTGTAGTCTAAGTTCAGCCTATCAGACCCCTCTCCCAGGATTATGGGTCCTGGAATTGAGCTGAAAGTACCAGCGAGACCCCCGCCCCCCGCCCCCGCCCCGCCAGGGTTGCTCTGATTCACCTTCTGTTCCTAGGTTGGTGCAACTGCTCCTGTCACCCTGTCTCTAAATCCTTTTTACACACCTCCTGACCACAGATTCTGTGGGCCCCTCAGAACACAGTGGGTCCAAAGATCACCCCAAGTTCAGCTGCCTGCCCCCCGGCCCTGGGCCAGCCCTCCTGCAGCGTGGATGTTTGCCCAGGTCCGTGTTCATTCCTGGAACTCACTTCACATGACAGCCTAGGCTGCCCACAGCCCTGCTAGGGAACCGCCTCAGTTCCTCAGGGTGGAGCCCACAGGGCATCTGGCCACCAGGTGTCACGGGCCCTGCTCCCTCATCCTGCCCGGTGGGTGCTAGGGCCCGGGTGGGGAAAGCGCGGGGGGGACCAGAAACCACACTCATTCTCTCCCAAAGTGCCGGGCGACACGCGGGTTTTAATGGCATCAACACCCAGGAGGTCACACGTCAGTTGTGGTGGCAACTTCTTCCAGGGGTGAGAACTGCTGCCTCGCTGGCTGTGACCCTACAGTCTGCGCTGCAGCCTTCAGGACTCACCACCTGGACCGCCCATCGCCCGACCGCCAACCCCACAAAAGACACAACAATTGCACTGACTGATTGACATACACACCCCAAGGTCCCGGCCCCCTAGCACACACCCAGGTCTGTCACACAGCTGCTGAGGGCTTTGGCGTCTGCTGGCCGGTGGTCCAGGGCCGGTCCTAGGGAATAGTGTTTATCGAATGTGACAAAGATTCTTTTACAAACTGGGGTCTGGAAGAGCTACTTCTGGTGCTAAGAGACTCTCGTCTCTATGGCTTCTCAGAGCTACCCAAGTTGGGCCCAGATAACGCTGTGTTGGTTTGTTTATTGGTCAGGAATGTGTAAGGCATTTTGGTAAGTTGAACAGTGACTTCTTTTTCCGCAGGAAGCTCAGACAGATGTTCCCTCCTTCGAGCTGCTGCTGCCGGCCTCCTGTGAACAGAGGGCGGGGGAGGGGCAGGCTGGGCCTAGGGGCCTCGTCCCTACACCACCCTGCCTACCACCTTCCACCTTGAGAGGCCCCTGGGGCTGGAGGAGGCACCCGAGGGCTTGGCGGGGCAGAGGACAGCTTTCAGGCATCCCGGGGCGCCCAGCCCTGCCCAACCCCCGAGGGGATGGCCGGCGGCACTCACTGGTCTGTCCAGCTGCTCCTGCAGCTTCTTCACCGTGTCTTTCTCCTTTGCCAGCTGCTCCTGGGTCGTCTTCAAAAGCTCCTGTAGTTTGGTGGCAGCGCGTCCCAGGTCACTGGTTAATTTCTTCTCCTTTTCTAGTCTCTCCTGTGGGTCAGAGGGTTGAAGGGGATCAGCCTTCACGTGACGCACAGCAGGAAGGCCACCTGGCTGCGCACGTGGGGCCGAGGGTGTGAGGACGCGGCCTGCGGGTCACAGGGCTGTGCTTCAGGGTCGGGCACTGGTTGCTGAGCACCTGCCCTGTGGCCAGGGTGACGGAGGAGCTCAGCTTCAGTTCTACTCGATTTAAATCGTCACACTGGTGACGTCCAGCTGTGACACTGGACACTTAGGGATCCCCCCCCCCCGACCTCGCCAACCTCCAAATTAGGCTGGACGCTGCCCGAGGGGCCTCCGGGGGTGACAACGGGGAACCTTGTACCTTGAGCCGCGTGGCCTCCTCCGCCTCTGAGGACCCGAGGGCGCTGCTGCAGCGGAGCTTCTCCAACTCCCCCTGCAGACGACTCGACACGAGCTGAGCCTGGACAGAGCGGGGCAGCGGGTCAGGCCCCATGTGGACAGGAGGCGGGTGACGATGGCGCAGCGACACCCCCTGGGGTGGGACGCGGCTCAACCCCCTAGACCCGCCGCCCTGACCCAGAGAAGCCCCGACGGCACGGGGCAGCCTGACCTCCTCGAACTCAGCTGTGAGCTTCTGCCGCTGCGTCTGCTCGTCCTCCAGGATGGCTTCCGTCCGCTCCAGCTGCATCTTCAGCTGCATGCAAACACCGCAAACATGCTCGGAACCTGGGGCAGACCCTCCTGGGTACCCAGGGCTCTGGGCAGCCTGACACCTGCGGCCACATCTTCTGGCTGTGCCCAGGGCCCCCTCGACCCTGCCCTGCCTGGGACAAGCGAGCGGGGAGGCCTGTGTGCCTGAAGCCCCCCTGGGGGAGGCAGGGCCCCGACCCCTGGGAACGGAAGCTGGTATGGCTGAGAAGAGACGCAGACGCAGCCCCTCTGCTGAGACCCCAGGACAGAGGAGCCTAGGCACCGCACGAGCCCTGGCGGCCTTCCCACCCCGGCGAGGCTCTGGGCGGCTGCCGCCCAGATCAGGGGTCTGGATGGCAAGGGCCCCACCAGTGATGCCCCAGCCCCCCGCCCCCCTCCCACTCTGGCGTCCTGAGGAGTCGGGCATCTGGGCAGTGGGGCCGGGAGCTGCGAGTGGCCGGAGTTTAGCCAGAGCAGAGGCTGCCGTCCCTGCCCTCCAGCTGGGTGGAAGGGCCCACACGGCGGTCAGTGATGGACACCTGGGGACGGGCTCACCACCCTAACCTCGATGGGGTCCTGCTCTGCTGAGGGGGCCTCTGGGGGGGCAGCCGGGGACCCGGCTACGTCACCATCCTCTACGTGGCTCTTCATCTCACTCAACTGCTGCCTGACCTGGAACAGGGAGGGTGGGTTTGTGCCTGACATAGCTGGATGCACCCCGCAGGAGGACGGCAGATGCTCTCAGCAGCCAAAGCCCACGGGGGACCTGCTCTGACAACTGTGGCCTGTGTTGGCTCCCGTGCAGGTTCCCTGGGGCAGGAGAGCCAGCGCCACGAGCCCTCACCCGAGCCAAACTGTGGCCGAGGGGCCCGCAAGGGGCCCGGGCTGACCCCACATGCACTCTGTGGCAAGGCCAGCGGCGCAGAGAACCCCACGCCGGGAGCCAGGTGACCCCCGAAGGATGTGGTATGCGCGGGGCTACGGAATCTGAAGAACGGCAGGCGGCCGGTGGGCTCGGCACAGACACTGCCGCCTGCCTCCCGCTACCCTCCTGGGTGCGGTCCCCCGTCAGGGCCTTTTGTGGGGTCCCCGACAAGCTGACACTCTTACCTCATAAGGTCCCCTCACCCCTGAGCTCCACTGCTGGGGGGCCTAAGCCCCAGACCTCTGAACCTCAAGTCTGAAGGGGCAGCAGTGTCACCCACAAAGCTTGGGTGAAGGTTCCCAGCGGGGATCTGGGGGGGGCCCTGACAGAGCTGCCCCATGAGGGGCGCCCCAAGTGTGTGGGGCTTCACCCTCCAGGTCCTTTCCTCCTGCCAACAGCCCCAAAAGTCAACACCAGACCGCAGAGGCCAGTGACGAGGAGAAACTCGGGGCGTGTCCTCTGCATGTGGCCCAGGCCTGGCTTGGACATGGCTTTGGAGAATGGCCCTCAGACTCGGCACCTGCCCTCGGGGGCGATGGTCCCCGGTCAGGCCCGAACGACCAGAGGGGGCACCCGGGGAGCCAGAGCGTGCACCCAGCGAGGGGGCTGCTCAGTGGGTGCTGCTTTGGGAACGCCAGCCCCCCGGACCAGACCTGGGGTCTCCTCGCAGAAAGCCAGACACGTACGTTTTTCACACACACACACAGCACCCCGCGCCCGCTCCCCCCACCCCCCCACGCCGGTGGCTCAGTGTTAACAGCCAACTCATGGTTTAATGAAAGCCCGTGCAGATCACACGGACTGTGTCTGGCCTCACGGGCTGGTACTGGAACCAGTGGGCCGCCCCCCCGCCGCTACAAGGCCAGGCTGACCTGGCCAAGGAGCGCGGACCAGAGTCACACATCAAGGCTGAAAACCGGAAGAACCAGAGGCCCCCGCGTGGCCGGGAGCCCTGCGCAGCTGCAGACGGGTCACCTGGTACCGCCCAGCGTGGAGCAGGCTGCCCTGCACACTGCAGATCTGACTGACCTGACCTGAGCCACTGCTGGGTGAGGAAGGACCCTAGTCCCACAAGAAGGACCCTAGTCCCACAGAAGGCCACGGGGCAGAAGGACCCCCCCAGAGCTCCCAGCGCAGACCTGGAGCCCCGTGGTCCTGGCAGCCACAGGCCCAGTGTGCAGCGTGGAGCAAACGTGTGAGGGGCCGTCCACACCGGGCCCAGCACAGACCGGCGCACGTCCCCTTTGACGGGACGCAGAAACACACACCCAACCCCAGGGCACATGCCGGCCACACCAGTTCACTCACCAGGGCAAGCTCGTCGCTTTGTTTCTGGGCTTCACTCTTGGCTGCATCCAGCTGAGACTGAGATTCTAATAAAAGCTGCCTCAACTTGGACAGAAAACAGACCCGGGTGGTGGGAGAAAAGGAGAGAGAGCCAGTTCCAGTGAGTCAGCACCTCACACCCAACCAAGCACATCCACATATGCCACCCGGAGAGCCTGTGGGGCGTGGGGGAGGGGTGGGCGCAGGCCCCCAGGAGCTTCTGCTCTTTTTTGAAGACGAAGGAAGGATCGTCTTCAGTACACGCTAGTCTCAGGCCTGCACAAATGTTTGTGGATTGTCTTTTGCAAAGCGAGGCCAGAAGTCGGAGATCGAACCAGGATCGGGGGTGCCAGGCTTGTGTTCTCTGCTCCCCAAATCAGAAAACACTCAGATTTAAATGCCTTCCCCGCAGAGATGGTGTCTCCACACCGGGTAGAGAGATCCTCTCGCTGCCAGGCTGACCTGGCTGCCCCCTGCCCTGGCCGCAGGGCCCCCACCAGGCCCACCTGCGCCGGGACACTCACCCCTGCCACCTCCGTGGCGTAGTTCTGGCACTCGGCGCTCGCGGCCGCCATGTGCTTCTCCAGCTCGGCCTCCAGATGTGACGTGTGCTCCCTCACCTGGACACAACACACATCAGGAGCCTCGAGCCGGCCAGTGGGAGGGCACGGGCCACGGGGACAGGGCGCTGGGGCCACCAGGCCCTGGGACAAGGGCTGAGGGGGCCCCCGTGGCCTGATGGCTACGAGCCAACTGAGGCCATGCAGGGGGGTGCCCCCCAGGCCCAACACCTCCTGAAGATGCACCCTGGGGCCGCACGTGTTCTCAGACCTCAGCAGCTTTTAGGTTTACTTGCAAGGAGGGTGCGGAGTGCAGCAGGGCCACCCGGCAACCCTCCCACGGTTCATGAGGCCACGGCAGAAGCCATGGTGCACCGGGGCCCAGCCACCCCGAGGTCGTAACGGCTCATTAAGGACAAGCAGGGACGTGCGGTCGGGGAAGGAAAGCCGCTAGAGGAGCCTCTGTAGCAGGATGGCAGCCCTCCGGACGGCGCCCGCACGTACCTGATCGGCACTTTCAAGTTCCCCTTTCAGCTTCCCGACAGTCTCTTCGAGATGCTTCACTGTGACCCGCGACTACAAAGCAAGAAGGGGAAGCGCCGTCAAGCACGAGCCCCGGGGGTCCATACTGGGATGCACCCCACCTCCCGGGAAGCCCTGTGGTGCCCCCGCCCCCCCCCCCACCCCCAGGTATGACCAGCACTCTCTTCCTTGGGGGTGGGTCTGGGGGGGGGTCTCCTTGAGACCGGGACTCAGCTGTCGGTCATTCCACAATGACACCGTTTGTGGCATCACCAAAACCCAGCAAACGTGACTCCCAAGTGACCCAGATAACCCCGTGGGCGTTTCCCCTGAATTTTATGGCATTCTGAGGGAGTGGAGTTTGGGTTCCGAGGGAAGGTGGGCCCTGGGGAGACTGGGGGCCGTGCGGTACCTTCTGGAGCTCCTCCTCCGTGGCGCTCACCCGGGCCTTCCACACCTGTTCCTCCTCCTCCACGCTCTTCTGCAGGGCTTTGAGCATGGCCTCCTGCGGGGATGGCACTGAGCAGGGCCTGGAGAGGCCCCCCCACACCCCCGTGGCTCCCCGCAACCCCCCGGCTCAAAGCCCAGAGCGGCGGCCGTGCGGGAGGAGGGGGTACAGTTCCGGAGGGGGGCCCCCGGCCGGTGTGCGAACAAGGATGTCAGGTCTCTCGTCTCCGGTGGGTTTGCACCAGGTGGGCCTCAGCGGCCCAGGACGGGGAACCCAGGACTGGCCATCGCAGAGGGAGGCTGAGTGAGCATGGCCCCTGGAGTCGCAGGAAAGCGGATTGAAGCCGAACGCTGTCCTATCCCTTCCCATACTGTGCCCCAGACCTTCAACCTGAGCTCACCCCCTTCACCATTCAGCCAAAGAAACTGGGCCCAGAGAGGGGCAGTGACTCGCCCAAGGTCACAGAGGCCTCACCGTCTCGGCCAGGATGCTGCGGTACTGGTCACACTCGGCCTGAAGGCTGTTCTGCGTCTCCTCCGCCTCCCTCAGCTTGGCAGCCAGGTCCTGAGGGTGGAGGGCAGGACAGGGGCCTGCTGAGCCAAAATCCGATGGCCAGCTCCAGGCACCCTCCATCCCGCAGACCGGGCAGGGCGCGAGTGACAGTGGCCGTGCTCACCGAGGGCTCCGTGTGCGCTGGTGGCTGCTTCAGCAGCTCTGGGCCTTTCTCTTTGAGCTCCTGCAGCCAGTCGGCGTAATTCTGCGACAAAAATGTTCAAGGTCGGGCGGGATGTGCCCCCACCCGCACAGGGGTCCCCCGAGAGCTGCCTCCCCTCCTACCTGGTGGGTGGGGGCAGAGAGGCCCGGGAGCAGGGCCAGCAGGGCCTCCCTGGTCTGGGCCTCCGTCAGGCTGAGCTGCTTCTCCGACTCCTCCTGGGGGCGGGGCGGGAGGGCGGGAGGGTGGTCAGTCACGGAGCTTACGGCAGCCCCGGGGGTTTCACCCCAGGAACATGTCCCCAGCCGTTCAGGGGAGGGACAAGGATCGGAGGAGACCAATGGTGGCTCCGTGGGGCCGGCTGGGCGGGGGTGTGTCTAACCTTAGCAGGCAAGTTCCGGCCACCCCACCCCAGGCCTGGCCAACTTTAAACAAACTCAGCTCTAAAGAAGGGGGATGGCAGCACCCCCTACGGGACATGCAGGTTCGCGGACACCTCCCAGCAGACACTCAGGCTCAGGTCTTCTTTCTGAGCGTGTGCATATGGGGGGCAGGGAGCGCAGAGAAGAGGGGTGGCCACCAGGGTCAGGAGCTCCTGCAACCCTGTGGGCGGGAGGATCAGGGCTGCCACGTGCTGAGGGGATAAGGCAGGTCGGGGTCTCGGCTCTCCAACAGCTCCTGGGCCCCCTGCTGCAGCTGCGCTGGCCAGAGCCCCCTCCATCCTCCCTGATGCTCCCACTCAACGCAAGAAAAAGGAGCCCAAGAAAGCGGGAAGGAGCCATAAGTAAAGCCGAGAAGGACTGCACTGTCCCTGGGGACAGATAGCCTGTCCCCACACCCTGGGGGCAGGGGGGTGGTGCAGATTTCTGGCTGAAAGTCCCATCTGGTCACCCGTCCCCAGCAGGCTGAGCCTGCCGCCTGCCCCTAAGGGCCCGAGGCCTGGAACGGCACTAGGAGCTCCCGGACTAGAGCCGGGAGTGAGGCTCTGTGTGTGACTTGGGGCCGGTGGCGGGGGGATGGATGGCCGGCAGATGGACGCCCAGCCTGACCACAGCACCACGTGCCTAGACTTGAGTCTCAGAAGCCGACCCTTCTCGCTCACCTGCTGATCCGTGGCCTGCTATGGGCCCCCGACCTCGTGACCACCATTCAGGTGCCCGGGTCATGGGATGCCAAGCAAGGGCTGAGGACCCAGAGGCCAGCTCCCTGTCTTCATCTGGCTGTGTGACCACAAACAAGTCAGGTGACACCTCTGGTCACAGCTTCTGCATTTGCCACAGAAAGGCCAGACAGGCGCCCAGGTCACTCCTGGGGAGTGTAAGTGTAAGCTCCCCAGCTCCGCCTCTCGGAGGCCTCATCTGACACAGCCTCAGGCTTCCTGGGAGGCTTGTGAAAGTTGCTGCAAAGCTCATGATAACAGGACAGTAATTCTGCGTTGCAGGGGGAGCAAAAGGGAGAGGGAGGGCAGGCCTGGCCAAAGCCAGTGGTGAGGCCCCGCCTGCTCATGCTGCAGCTGCAGACCATGTCCCGGCCAGGGCCCTGGACACTGACCCACCCGTGCTCCCCCGACCTGGGCCTGAGTGCTCGCTACTAAAGACTGCCCTTCCCCCAAAGCTCAGTCACGGAGCCCCTGGGCCAGGACCGCAGGGGGCCTGCGGAAGCAGACAAACGTCAGGCGAGAAGAATTCACACGAGCGAAGTCCATGAACAGACCCAGCTCGGGGCCCCCGTGGCCTCCGAGGGCAAAAGGCCCAGCTGAGAAGCAGGAGACAAGGGCTTGCCGCTCCCCGCATGTCAGGGAGAAATGCGCGGCGGGAGGGCAGGAGGGCGGGCAGGAATGTGCAGCAGCCGGGCCCTGGGTGGACTTCTGAGATGCCCTGAGGCTGAGGCTGCCCTGCACGCAGTCTGTGTGGTCTGCTGAGCTGCTAGACGGAGGCGATCCCGAGGCCGATGCTGACCTTGGCCTGGGTCAGGGACCGCAGCTTCTCCTCGCAGCCCCTCTCAGCCGAGGCCAGAGCCTCCATCGCCTTCCAGTTCTTCTCTCGGAGGTCCTGGGAGGAGAGGGGAGACGGTCAACAGCCAGGCTGGTGTTCGCCGGGCGGGCGAGCCCTCTCCGACCCGTCTCTGGACCTCACAGGCCACCCCGGGCAGCACTGGCGCCAGGCCGCTCTCGGGTGGCCAGGGCCTGCGGGCGCCTTTCAGGGAGACGCGTCTGCGGGCGGCGGGGATCTGCCAGCTCTTCAGTGGGAAGAGGGTCTGCCACCAAGTGTGTGTGTGTGTGTGTGTGTGTGTGTGTGTGTGTGTGTGTGTGTGTGTGTGTGTGTGTGTGTGTGTGTGTGTGTGTGTGTGTGTGTGTGTGTGTGTGTGTGTGTGTGTGTGTGTGTGTCGGGGGTGTGTGTGTGTGTGTCTTGGGTGTGTGTGTGTCTTGGGTGTGTGTGTGTGTGTCTCGCGGGGGGCTCCGGGGTGACGGCCCGGGTCGGAGGGACGCAGCCGAGGCTCCCATGCGCCCGCAGAGGAGGCGCCCTACAGCCCCCTCCTCACGCCAGGTGACCACATGACCAAGCCGACCGAGTGGGAGTCAGGACCCCCGAGCCCCACCACAGGGGGCAGCTGGACGGGACAAGGAGAGGCCCCGAGCCCCCTCCGCATCCACACGGCAGGTGGCCCCTTGACACTCACGTTGTTCTTCACTTTTTGCTGCTCAACTGCCTCCTTGAGCTCCGTGGCCTCCTTCTCCAGACACCACACCTGCGACTCCAACTCCATGAGGCTGAGGGGGGATGGCGGCGTCACTGCCGGGCTCTGAGGGCCCGCGGCCGCCATAGGCCCTGTCTCGGGGCCCCTTCCTCTGCCCCAGAACACCCGTGGGGCCTGGGGCTACGGTCAGTCCCCTCCCCAAGCCGGCACAGGCTTCAGGGGAGCCCCAGTAGCCACCGTGGCCCCTCCCCTGAGGGCTGGGGGCCCAGAGGCCAGCGCTGTCCCACTTGGTGGCACTGGCTGCGGGGACGGCAGCGGTCAGAGCTGCCACAACGGCCAGTGCGCGGACGCGCCGCGGACAGTCAGGTTTCCAGATGCTCTTTCTTCTGGTAAACTGAGCCTGGTCCCACTCTGTCCCGCAGCACGCGTCAGCTGGCCCTTCCCTGCGGCCACGGCTGCCCTCGAGACTGGGCTGGGGCTCCTCGGAGGACGCCGGGGCCGGAGGCTCGGGTGGCACCGTGGCCGGCACACCCATCAACTGCATCCCTGCTCTCGGCGCTGGGACCGTCCTGTGTCCAAAACCTAACTCTGCTGAGACCCGAAGGCTCCCCCTCAGTCCTGCGCCGGGGCTCCAGGGAATCAGCCCGAGACGACCCCGGATGCGTGCGGCTGGCAGGCCGGGGGGGCCATCTTTTCGCACTTCTCTCTGGACTCGAGGCCCTGCGGCTCCGTCCACCCCATCGCCCGGAAAGCGAGGGGTGGACGCTCTAGAACTGCTCTGGCTGCTCTGAGGAAGACGCTTCAAATGGACACTTAATACGTCACCTTCTGCGTTAAGATTTAGGACAGGGAAGCCCCGGGGTCGCACAAAAGCTGACATCCAGAAGCCGCCAACGCCGACTTGAAGCAACACAACAGGGCCCCTCTGGGAGCAGGAGGAAGCCCGTCTGAAGATGCCCCCGGGGGGGACACGTTCGTATTTCTCACCAGGGGCCGGCAGTACACCACGCTAAGGAGGTGCATGAGGACCAAATAACCTCAGCGAGGCTGTGTGCGCTGCCCGCTCTGACGCCCCCGAGCACCGTCTCATTTTCATTCTAAGTACCGTTTGCATGTGGCCTTGAAGACGGCTGTCGACTTCTTGGATGTTGGTTTCAGGCCACAGGACCTGACCCCACCCTCAAAGCTCCAGTGGGACCCCTCGCAGTTTCTCCTTAAGCCGCTGGCATTCTGCACCAGCGCTGGCCCCGCACACACCCCTGCAAGAGCACCCCCAAAGGCACGAGGCCCCGAGGAAGAAGGCACAGCAGGCCGGTGGCAAGGACACGCTGACAGTCACCCCCCTTGGTAGCTACGGCCCGAGTTCCAGAACATCTGGGGCTGGATCACTCATCCCCACCCCAGAACACGATGGCCTGGCCTAGACGCAACTTCCAGATAAACAGTCTGAGAAGGAAATTTTAAAAAACCCTAATTCTGCCAAACATCTACATGATGCAAAAAGCTAGAATCAACCCTGCTTGCAGCATGACTTAGGTAACTAGCAATTAGCTGTGCAGTCCAAGAAGCTGATCGTAAAATACAAGAAGCAAAACGCTTAACAAACACCTCTCTACCCTGGCAAGTGCCGTGAGAAACAGAGTTTGCGCAAAGCTTTCTGGGAAGGTGCACGGAGAGGGTTTCCTTCTGAGTCTCCAGCAAGATGCTTTGGGGCCGCCGTGAGGCCGGCTTCCTTCCCCAGCCCCCAAACCCGAGCCCAAGGCCACGGAACATGGGCCGTGGCCTGGGGAGGCGCTGGGGAGGGGACTCACTGGCAGCAGCAGCCGGAACAAGGGAGGTTGGTCCGTGGACGACCCAGGACATGACCGACCACCTGCATGCTTAACCCCACGTGGCTGCCCTGGGGACCCCCAGCCACGGCAGCCAGGGCCACCCCCCAAGCTCATGGACATCTGCTGAGGGACACATACCCAGCCCCCTGGCCTGAGAAGCCCACCAGATCTTAGCAACAGCAAACACACAGTCCAAGCAGGCCTGGGGCTGGGCCACTGAAGTCACCCGGCATCAACCCTGCGACCTGGTCAGCTGTGAACTGCACCGCATCCCAGATCTGTGCAAAAGCCCGGGCATCCTCCCGGGTTCTCCACTCTGGGCACGTAACCACTTTCCCGTTTGGGTTACAACTTCAGCTCCTAAATTCCCTCGCCCTGTGACGTGGAGAGAACACCCTGACCAGCCGGTCCTTCCCGGGGAGAGAAGGATGGATGGATGCATGGATGGACGGATGGACAGCGAGGCCCATTCCCCTGCCGAGGCGCAGCCACTCTCCCCACAGCCTCGCTCCTCGAAGCAGGAGCTCCCTGCAAGGTGCCCTCTTCCCTGCCCAGCCTGTCCTCGTCCTCGAGGTCACTGGAGGGATGGGGAAAGGCAGGGCGTCTCAGAGGGCTCCTCCCTGGGACCCCCGCACCCAGGCCACGGCCCCTGCCTCCTCTTACCGGGCCTGCTGCTGGTTGGCCTCCTCTCGGCTGGCCTGGAACGAGAGACAGAGCCCTGAGGTCACCACGAGACCACCTCGCATGACAGGTCATCAGGGCAGGGCCCCTGTGGGGTGGGTGGGGGCGCTCCCAGGAGGAGGTGCAGCTGACCTGGGCGTCCCGGGCCTGGCTCGCCTCCAGCAGGGCCTCGATGGAGCGGATCCTCTCCGTGAGCTGCGAGTTTTGTGCCTTGGCCTCGTCCAGCTGCCCGTGGACACTGCTCAGCTCCTCGCACCTGCTCCTCACCTCAGCCTCGGAGGACTGCAGCTTGCCGTGCAGCTCTGCGGGGAGGGAGGCCAGAGGGTTGCAGGGTGCGGGGAAGGCCGGCACAGGTGCCCCATGCTGCCCAGTGCACGCCTGCGGGCTTCCAGGCACTCCCCTGACCCCTGGGTGTCCTGTTAGCTGGTGGAGAAAGTCACAGCCTGGCTTCCTTCTCAAGGACTCACTAGGGTAGAACAGAACGCCCCCGGATCACTCAGGAAAAGATGGAAAACTGAATGGGCTCCTGTTGCAGTTTCTAAAACCTTACTCTCTGGGAGATGGGCTCACGTCGCTGAGACCAGAGGCAGGGGGGCGCCTCAACGTGCCCTCCCTCGGTGACCTCCGCTAAGCCCCACCACGGCTCTGAAAGTCCTCCACGTGTGCCTGACTCCAAACGGCGGCCCGGCCCTGGTCTCCTCCCTGAGCCCTGGCTCAGACGCCGGCCACGTCCACACGCAGCTCTGCTCAGACCTCCTGGTCCCCTCGCTGTGGCTGTTCTGCTTTCCTGTGCCCCCGCCTCTCACTCACCTACCAGGCTTGTGGATCCAACATCCACTGCCTGCCGAATCCACCAGCGCCTCCGTGGCTGCCTGGGCCCAGCCCAGGTGCCTTTGGTCCGACGACTGCAAGGCCCCATCCCTGGTCCCCACCGGGAGCCGGAGCATCCAGAAGTGCAGATGGGATCCCGCCAGCCCTGCCCGTGCTCCCCGCCCCCTCAGCACTCCACACGGCCCCTGAACTCTTCAAAGGAGGGTGGCCCGGCCCTGCCCGTCTACCCCACACTAGCCACTGCCTTCTTCTCCAGTCTCGCTTGCTGACCTGCATCTGTTTCTTGTACAGGCCAAGTTCAAGTTCACTCCCATTCTCAGGGGCCCCTTCGCGGTTTCTGTGAGGCTGGCCTCTCCCCATCATCCAGACCTTGGGCTTAAACATCCCCTTCTCCCCAGAGAGGCCTCCCCTGACCACTCAAAGCCACACCCGGCCCATCACAGCAGGGGTCAGCAAACTAGGCCCTTGGGCCAACCCAGCCCACAACGTGTTCTTGAAAATAAAGCTTTATTGGCACGCAGCCAGGTCTGTCTGTCTAGGGTGGCTTTTGCACTGTGGCAGCAGAGCTGAGCAGTTGTGACAAATACCATTTGGCCTACAAAGCCAGAAGTATTTACTGCCTAGCCCTTCACAGACACAGCCTGCCGTTTCTAGGGCCTGCTCTCGGTCACGCTGCCTACCTGAAGTCTGTCGACATGGGTCCATCTACTGTGCCCGTCTCTCCTGCCGGAACGCGGCCCCAAGCCCGCTGCTTCACTCCCGGCCAAGCCCCAGGCACCCACAGGAGTGCTCGGCCCCCAGCAGCGGCTCCAGAAGTACTGGTGAGCCCTCACGGGCACGGTCTGCCCTGCTTCTCTAGGGGCCCTTGGTGCCCTGGGTTTCGTCACCACCTCCCGTTTGAGAAGGTGACTTGTGAACACAGGGGGACCATAAACCCACCTTCCAAATCTGGCCTCCAGGCCTGACTGGGCTGGAAGAGAAGGCCGGCAGCAGCCCCAGGAGCATCACGGCTCCAGGTGGGCCCCACAGCAAGTGACGCCGAAGGGGCAGCATCTTCCACCTTGAGCCCGCCCCCGTATCCCACCCCACAGGCCACACCCCCACAGGCTCCATCCCACCCCCATATCCAGCCCCACAGGCCCCGCCCCCACATTCAGTCCTCCGCAGCCCAGGCCTGACCCCGAGCACCCCCGGCACGTCCCCTGACGGGTGGGGAGTCAGGGGTCCCAGCTGCCCTCGCCACCCCCACCACGGAGCCGGCCCCCACACCGCCCTCACCGGCCATCTGCTGCTGCTGCTCCCGGGCCTTCTCGGCGTCCGCCCGGAGGCTGGCATGGCTGGTCTGCGAGCGGCACAGCTCCCGGCTGACCTCATCCAGGCGCTTCTGCAGGGCCTCCTCGCTCTCCTTGTGAGACGCCTGGGGGCCAGCAGAGGGAGGAGGGCTGGGAGGATGCGGCAGGAGGTGGGCCCTCAGCCGGCTCTGCCGTCTAGAGCTCCTCACACCCTGCCATCCTGTGCCGATGACTTATATAAGCCTCCTGGATTTCCAGGTCAGTTCACCTGCTAGAAAAGGCCAAGAGGCCACCCTGGACCCTGAAGAGCGGGCTCCTGGGGAAGAGGCCTCAGGTGAAGGCAGGACAGCCCCAGAAAGGCAAAGGCCCATTTTCACCTGAATGTGGCACAGGGAGAGGCTTCCTACAAGCTAAACGTCCGGCCTGAGCTGGAGATTTCCCGAGGGGGCCTGGGAAAGGGCATATGGTTGTTAGGCAGTTCTGGACAAGGCATCCGTGTGTGTCAGCCACCCCAAGACACAGGTACCACCACCACACCCACATTACAGGTGGGGAAACTGCACCTCTGAAATCCGGGCCTCACTATCAATACCACGGGGACTCTGTGACCTCAGAGAGAGGAGATGCTCGCGGCCTGGGAATTCCTGGCTACAGTGATGGTGACAACCCGGGCGCCAGAAGGCTCCAGCCCCGGAAGCCCCAGGGCCACCCGACAGCCTTCAGAACATAACCACCAGGCCCTCCCCAGGGGCTCTGATCTCACTGCTCAGGGTGGACCTACTTTACACCAAGTTATCCATCTCAATTCCACCCAAACAATCCAAACTTTGTTTATCTGTGCCTGTTCTTAGGCACACACACAGCAGTCTTACAATTTCGTGTCTGTCGTTCTAGTCCCTTCCATAAAACAGCCCCACTGCCCCACACGCTACAGCCGAGAGCTTCAGTGACTGAGCAGAAACAGTTGCAAAGTTGTGTGGGTCTCCAGGGTTTCCTTGTCCTCCAGAGAAGTTACACGCACAGAGGTATGACAATTGCCCCACGCCCGGTCACCCTGCCCCGAAACAGGCCAGCTGGGGGACGCAGCACTCGTCGGGCCAATGAGCAGGGAGGCCCCGAGACTGAGGGGCCCACTGGTTGCTGCCCAGCACCTATGGGGCAGGGAGGGGACAGTCTTCCTCCCTCTGGACAACAGGCGTCCCCCTGGGAAAATACGAGCTTCCGGGCCACATCCAGAGGCTGAGAAGAAAGAACACCCACCGGGCCTTGAAGCCAGAGGCCGCGCCCACCGGCCTGGCTGCGGCCGGAGCTGTGACACCACACGTGTGGCAAGTGTGGGACGCTGACTGCTCTGGGGCTGCCCTGGGGCTCAAACCCTGGCTGTGGGTGAACTGGCAGAGTTGCTGAACTTTGTGCATCCAATTTCCTTCTGGGTAAATTACAGATAATAACACTATCTACCCCATAAGGTTGCAATGAGAATTACCTGAGTTAAGCTTGTAAACGTTCAGAACAACGCTTAGCACACAGAAAGCACCCACTCTATGCTGACCAGGTATCACTACTAACGAGGCCAAGGTCAAGGGTTCCAGCCCCAGCCCTGCCTGGGTCCACTGCAGTCACAGTCACAGCTGAGAAGGGAGGACCCAGGGAGGCCACGCGTAGAGCCTGGCGGGCAGGATTCACGGGCACCGAGGTGGCTGCCCCCGAACTCACCTGCAGCTGCAGGACCTGCTTCTCAAAGGCAGCCGCCTTGGCCTCCAGCGTCTTCCGCTGCTGCTCCTCCTGCCGTGCGGCCTCCGACTTCTCCACCAGCTCCTTGCTGACCTTGCCCAGCTCCTGCCGGAGCTTGGCCAGCTCTGCATTCTGCCTGCAAGACAGTCAGGAGGCCCCGCATGACGGACAGAAGAGGGCTCAAGTCAGCTCTCGCCAGCCCCAAGAGCCGCCCCGGGAGATGGGACCAGAGGTCTGAGCCCTTCCTCCGGGGCACCTGCTCTTTCTGAAGTAGCTGCCCATCTTGGAGCCCCTCTGAGGCCCTCTATATAATCAGCCACGTGGGTGTGACGTGTTTTGTTGAAGATGCTGTTTTACGAACACGGTGGAGGGACCAGCAAAAGCCAAGGGCAAAATGTGCACTAAAGCAGCCCATGGAGCCCCTGACAGAAGTGGCTGATTCCTCACGGCTGGTCTGGGCCCAAATGAGCCCTGGGATGCTGCCCTGCAGGACCGGGACCGGCGGCCCGCTCGAGTCCACACGCTGGATTCACTGGCCCACTGGACCACAGCCAGGCAGGGAAAGAGGCTGCAGCATCTTACACGAGACCCCTCAACGCTGCACAAGAGCTGGGTCTCAGGACCAGCGAGGAGGTTCAGGAGTGACGGAAGGAGATGTGACTGACAGCGAAAGGGGCAACTCCGGACCCGCCTTTCCCAGCATGAGGAGGTCGTCAGCGTGCAGCCTCCTTCACAGCACAAAAGACACCTCTTCACGGCAGGACTGACCGTCCAGCCAAGGGACAGTACCAGACCAGGTGAAGGCGACAGAAGAGACGGTCCACAGCCCTGAGAGGCAGGAAACCTGGCCAACACCAGCTCTGCCCTGCTGCCTGGGGAGGGGAGATGTGGGCCCCCCGTCTGCACGGGGGAGGCCGCCCCAAAGCCCTCTGCGGGGCCCTCAGTGCACGCTTTCCAGGGCCAAGATTCGAGACCGGGGAGCCCACGCGAGGCTGGACTCCGGTACCAGGGATGGGGATGAGGGTGGGAGGCCAGCTGGGTGGCCCCTTGGGACCGACATGAAGCTCTGGGAGGGACGTGGGGACACCCGTCCCACACGGCAGAGTGTCCGCAAGCTGATGGAGTCAGCAGCCGCAACTCAGGGCCAGGCTTTAGAGCTGTCCCCAGGATGGAGCCAGTAGTGGACACTACATGAGAAGGAAGCCAGTGTCCCTCCGTCCCCACGGTCACCTTCTGCCATGACTGCTGAGGAAACCGCAGCCCCAGACCATCAACCTGCCAGCAGGTCAGGACGGAGATGAAGACAGGGACCCCTGAGAGAAGGGACCAGCGAGGAGGGTGGCCGTCAACCTCACTCCGAGTCAGCGGGGCCGCCAGGAAAAGCAGCCTTGTGAGCACAGGCTTTGCTCCCGGTGCCGCTTGTGGGCGACACTCTTCCCACCTGCCCTCCTGCTACGGGCGCCTGCTCTCTCTGCTCCCGTCAGCCTCCTCTGGGGGAGAGGGGATGGTCTGGGGATAACAAGCACCCCAGAAATCCCTACAGGACACCCCGGACGAGAGAAGGCAAAGAAACGGGAACCAAGAGAAAATGCAGTGGGGCTTCCTCCTGGCCAGCCTGCTGGGGTGGTGGTGCTGAAAACAGGGCCACAGAAGACCCTGCCCCCTGGGGAGTGGCCTCTGCCGGCTCACGGAGGCCTCCTGGCTTCAGCTCCTGAGCAGCAGACGTCCCCTCCTGCACAGGAGACCTGACCAGGGGGATTCAGGGCACTCAGGCCCACGGCAGGGCCCACACCACACCAGACCCTCATCTTGGATGGTCAGCCTGGCTCTGATACTCTGGGCCAGAAGCAGGGACACTGTGAAAATAGACATGAAAAAGTATCTGCTCTCCCAGCAAAGCCAGGACCTGAGGGGATCTGGTGACACGGATGCCGGGCATGGGCTGGAGCTCACTAGCCCTCCCAGGGCCTGACCACGCGAGAGGTCGCCGGCCACGTGTTGAAGGCTCACGGAGGGACCCTGCCCACTCCGGGCCCTCGGGGAGGTGCCAGGGTCCGGCCAGGGGCGCAGGGCTTACTTGCTCTCCACTTGGCTCGTGGCCTGGTTCAAGGCGTCCCTCAGGATGGAGTTCTCCTGCTGCAGGCGGGCCAGCTGCGTGTTGGGGCCATTCTCCAGCTGCTCCTGGAGCGTCCGGATCTGAAAGGTCATCCAAGGGGCATCAGAGGCCGCTCGGCCTGACAAAGAGAGCCACCTCGGAGCAAGGTTGGCAAGACCCCAGCCCGCAGACAAGAGCCCGGAGGGCTCCGCCTTCTCCCCCCGAGGTGGGGAGGCCCCCTCAGAACAGGGGCCGGAAAAGTGCAGAGCCGAGCACTCAGCCCAAAGCCCCAGATGGAGCTGGTGCGCTCTGCCCCGACCGAGGCTCTGAGACCCAGCAAAGGGCCACAAGCCACAGCCTACGGTTACCCCGAAGATGCCGTTTCCTGCCCTCTGACCCCCTGTGGCGCGGCCCGCGGAAGCGGAGTGCAGGGCTCTGGCCGTGCAGGCCAGGGCTGGCCCGCCCGCCGCTGGGGCTGTGCGGTTTTTGGGCCTCTAGTTGTATGGCGTTCTCCCAACCTCGAGTGGAGGAGGTGGAGCCGGCATGACTCCAGGGTCATGGAGAGGCTGTGAACTTGACCCATGGGCCCCCAGGGAAAAGGATGGAGTGCTGACCACTTGGGACCGGAGTGCTTTCAGACAATGCTCTTTAAAATGTGCATACATCTTCCTGCTTATTAACGTTAAACACACACACCATCTGGCCAGGTGAAACAACCCTCCCCCAAACAAACGCGATGGTGAGGGCCCCGTCCGCGGGCATCCGTGCCCGCCCTGCTGCCCACCTTGCCCTGCAGCTGCTGCACCTCCTGCACATGCTCCCGGTAGCTGGCCTGCATGCGCGCCTGCACGGCCGTGATCTCCTGCTCCCGGGCCACCAGCTGCTTTTTCACTTTGGCCTCCCCGGCTGCTGCCTTGGCCTTTTCCGCTGCCAGCTCCTGGGAGAAAGCAGAGGGCAGAGAGGCTGGTGAGGCGGGCGGGGGCAGCTTATCAGATGAAACCAAGACCATCATGACCCGGAACATGACCTGGGGCCAGGAGGAGCCTGATTGCAGAGCCACAAGACCCCCGTCCTGAGCTCTCGGACGGACGGGAGCAGCCACAGCAGAGAACGAGCAGGGGATGAGGAGGGACCCCGGAATCCCTGCCGGCCTGACTGGCGGAGGGCTGGCCATCAGGCCTTGAACACAGTGGGCACCGTGGATACAGGCAGGAGCTGGGCAACGTGGCATCCTGTCCCTGGGCTCTCCAGGGGCACTGGCTGAACCCTGCTGGGATTACAACACCCTGGTTTGGCTCAGTGTCCGACAGCCAGGCTCCAGAACGCCCTCTTCTACTTGAGTATCTCTGTCAGGACTGACAAGGCAGCAAGCCCTGATGGCCGAGGGGTCAGCCCACTCCTAGAGGGCCTAGGTCCCCGTGGACAGCCACTCGGTCCACCGCCCTATCCCTGGAATGTCTGCTCCGGTCAGTGGCAGATGCCCACAATGAACACGGGACGCGGGGCCTGGGGACCCAGAGCCGCAGGCAGGGGCAGAGCGCAGGGTGGGAAGGGCTGGCCAAAGGACGGGGTCTCCATCATCGCAGAAGGAATGGCAGTGGACGGAAACAATGGGGGAGCAGGAAGTGATAGTGTGAGGAGGGACCCGTGCACCGGCCCCCTGGCGGAGGTGCTCTCTGTCGAGGGGGCCTCTAGCCAGACTGGGGCACAAGTCCCATGAGATTCAAGTCCCCTCCCCGTCCTGGGCAGTGGACCAGAGAAGCGGGAGAGCCTCCTCTTCTCCAGGCCGGGATGCTAGGGAGGTCTATCCCAAAGGGCCAGAGGGCCCCTCCCGTCTGAGATGGGACAGAACCGGAGGCCAGGGAAGGGCCGGGCTGAGCGGGTGGCCGCTGGGTGCCAGGGCAGCTCTGCATGCCTGGAGTTCCCTGGGACCATCCAGGACCCCTGGCCCCGCTCTTCAAAGAAATCCTCTTCCTGGCTGTGCCCAGGGCGAGGGCCCACAGGGGCAGAGGCCACTCGGACACGCATGTGTCTCGTTCCTTCAATCCTCTCAGTAAGGCGAGGCTCTCCATCTCTGGTTTGAAGCTGAGCTCACAGAGCCTCGGGGAGGACACGCTTTCGAAGGCCGAGAGCAGCCCTAAGCGACAGGATGGGCAGGAACCTGGGGCCTTGTGGGCCCACGAGGGTCCCAGAAAGGATGGTATGCGAGGTGCCCCTCCTCTGGCTGAGCTGGCCGCTCGGCGGGGATTCAGGGCTCCGGCAGGCTTCCTCTGACCCATGCCTGCCACCCTACCCCAAGCAGAACAGAGGCCCCTAAGTACACGGTCCAGCCCGATGAATAATCACGGCCACACAGAAGTGGCCCTCTGCCCACCATGCCAGATGCCCGGAGGCTGAGCACAGGTCTGGGGAAGGCCTTCCCCACCCTGAGCAGGCCTCAGGCAGGTCTGGGCATCCACCCGGCTCAGGGTGTAAGGATCCCAGTCTCCTGGGACAGGGTCCCAAGGCCACCAGGATTCAATGGGATTTCCCTTCCTTTTGCCCTGGGACTTTTTAAAGGCAAAGAAAGGCCAGATTTTCCTCAGGGCATCTGTTTCATCCTCCACAGCTTCTCTTTCCTCTAGGAGCTCAGAATCCCAGGACTCCTCCTGTCTGTCAAATTCTTAATTCAGTTGCAGTGGTCAGACTTATCTTCTTGAAAGGCACACCTGCTGCTGGGGGCCGGAGCCCCATTTCCTCTGACTGAGCTGAGAGGCACCGTCGCGACACCACCAGCCCAGAAACTCACTTGCTCCCCAGGCCGAGCGGGCCCTGCACCGTGAATCTCCCGAGGCGGCTGAGGCGTGGACTGGAGCACCCCCGCCCTGAGAGTCTCCTTGTCCACGGAGGATTCAGAGCCCAGCCTCTCGGGCCCGCGTGAGGACAGGATGGGGTCCAGCCCAGAGTGTCACCTCGGGACAGAGGTCCCGGTGCCCAAGCAGATGACAGCTGGAAAGAGTTTTCCAGAAGGACGGCTCTGGAGCCACGTGTGGTTCCTCAAATCCCTGAACACGTCCCCGAAGACGCTCAGAAACCAGGATGGAGGTCTCAGGACGCCCGAGCCCGTGAACTGGTGCCCGGAATGGTCTTTGAACCCAACTCTGTTGACTTCACCCACTTGCAAGGCGCCCACTTAACCTGGCAGACAGTCCACACGGCCTCTGTGTCCTTTAGCCACAGATCACAAGAAAAGGAATTCACCAAAACCCTCTTTTGCAACCATAAAAACTTCTGTACAAGGACAAAGAAATTGTGACGCGAACTAAACAAGAAACGCGGATCCTATCCACCCCCCAGCTCCTGGGATGATCAAGTTAGTCGGAACTTCTACATTCTCAGAAGTTTCTCATATAACTTTACTCAACGGTGCTAGGCTGGAAGACGTGGCACAGCAGTGGAATCCCCTCCGCTCTGCTTGAAACTCTCAACAGAGAAATGCAGGGACTCAGCATCCACGGACTCCAGGGCACAGAAGGACAGATGGCGATGCCTGGGCCTCAGTGGCCCCTGCCAGGCAAGGTGACCTCTGAGCTGAGACAGGAAAATGGGGGCCCCACCCTGGAGGGCTTCCTGAAGGAGGGGGCTCTTTCCAGTGAGCCAAGTGGTGAAGGGCACTCGAGGCTAATGCAGGAGCACCAGAGGCCCCGGGGAGGCAGTGAGGAGCAGGCGCGTCGGGGAGCAGACTCGGGTCTGAAGACTGGGAGCCACCTGCGCTTGAAGAGGCGGCCCTCCCAGGGCTGCATAAGCGCTGAGAGCCCGTGAAGACCCCCTGCGGCTCAGGGAGAAGGATGCCGTGGGGGAGGCAGGGCCCCAGCTGGACGCACTGTCAGACGTCTTGCCTCAGAGCCAAGGCCTGGAGCCCCAGGGGCTGCGCCTGTGTCTCATGGCAGGGAGACGGTGCCTGGGCAGGGCTGGAAATGCGTCTGGTCGGGGAGGGGGAGGGCGAGGGGGAGGGGGTCTGTGGGTCAGCTGCGCTAGGGTTTGGAAACTCAAGTAGCCACCCCGGAGGGGAACGGCAAGTGTCCTACACAGGCAGCAGCGCCTAAGGGGCTTCCTGTTGCAGGGTGCACCCCCCACCCCACACCTGCTGTCCAGCCCGAGGTGGCCGGAGACCCCGGCAATGGCCACCATCCCCGTCAGAGGCTGCAGCTGCTCACTCGTGACACGTCCAGCCCACCCTAATCTCAGGGGCCAGCACGAGGAACTGGCCGGGCAGCCACACAGCCACCAGCCACAAAAACAGTCACTCCCCTTTCCTCTCACGTGAGCTTTATTTTGGGGTCAACACATCTTCTCAGGTTGTCCAAAAAGAGGATACAGAAGAACAGCCCCCAGAACCACAGACTCCACAGTCGCTGCTGGCCGCGGGCCCTTGGGGCAGGAGGCCTGGGACTCACAGCCCACTTCCATGGGGCAGAGGCTCCTGGCCTGGGACGCGCCAGCAGCTGGGTGGAAAGGGAAGCGCAGTCGGCTCTTGGGAGCAGGGTGAGTGGCTCTGGCCGCCCTGCATCCAACCAGCAACCCGAGGCCGCGGGGGACACTCCCGAGAGAGAAGACGAAGGCCACCGGGCAGGAGGCTGCACTAGGGGAGGCCTCAGAGAGCGGCCTTCCCCTTCCGCCTCCTGGATGGAGCCTGACCAGGAGCGACCACGGCAAAGCCTCGTCTTCCGCTCCCGCCGCCCGTCCGTCCCCCACTGAACAAACCTTCCCATCTGGCCTAGAGCCGCAGCCGTCGCTCAGGACGAACTCTGAGGCCTCGTGAGCGAGCGACGCAGGCGCCCAGCCGTGTGGGATGTTCCGAGGCCCCAGCCGCCTCCCTGCGCCCGCTGTCCCGCGGAGGAAGCAGGGACAGGGCGAGGGCCACGCAGGGCGCGATGCTGGGAAGGACAGCTTAAACGGGAGGGACCAGCTTTCTGCAGGGGACCTGGACCTCCTCCTCACAAGGAGTGGCCATGTGCCGACCCCTCCTGAACGAGGCCCCCAGCCCGTCGGGGCAGCACGGGCCCTCGAGACCAGTGTTCACTGGGTACATACGTGTCACGTGCTGAACCACCACGGGACCGCTCCCCAGACAGCGGAGAAGGGGCAGCAGCCCCGCTAAGCCCTCGCCACGGCTTTCTGCTCCAATTCTCAAGAAAAGACCCTGGGACCCACCGTGCCCACCCTCCTCTCAGGGCATCACCCTAAAAAGACGGGGCCACAACCGCAGGGCCGGCTGTCCCCTCCAACCCGTGCGTTCCCAGTCCCGAGAGGGACCCCACTGTGCAGGGGTCCTCACGCAGCCACAGCCCCCGGGCCGACCCGGCGCCGGCCCTACCTTATTGAGCTCCCTCAGTTTGCTCTTGGCGGCGGCCGCGTCCTCCTGCTCTGTGGCCAGCAGCTTCTCCTTCTCTTCCAGCTGGCGTTTCAGAATCGCCACGGGGTCACCCTTCTGAGTGGCCTAGAGATGCCCACAGAGCCACGTTAATGGGGTGGCCAGACGCCTGGTTTGAGACTCACCCCGACCATCAGACCCGACCCAAAAGCAGAGCGGCGGCCTGACGGCACACACTTCTGGGGGCGGCCCCTGCCTCTGCCGCCCGGTTGGCCAGGCCTCGGGTCCAAAGCTCTGGACCCCTGGGGTAGTTGTGGGAGCATGGTTCTTCCCTAACCCCAGTCGATGGTGGCCAGGGCCTCTTCCCGGCCTGCTGGGGGCCGTCGGCCATCGTCCCTGGCTTGGTGCCCATCCCTCAGCTGCTGGGGGCGGCCTGCAGGCTGCCAGCTGAAGCCTGGAGGCCCGGGCACGGGGTGGGGGTGGGGGGTGGGTACCTGGGGACAGTGGCCTGAGCTGAGTTCAGGCCTCTCTTGTTGGAGGGGAGCGGCCACCTTGACCTCCGGCCACTTCAGGCCCAGAAGACGGCCCAACGCGCACTGAGCGAGGAGCTCCTGTGACCGCAGGGCCCGTCACCACTCAGCAAGGGCTGGGGCGGGGCGGGGGTGGGGGGTGACCCAGTGGCCTCAGGACACTCCCAACATCTCTCACCACTGAGGTGCCACAAAATCCTCCAGCAAAATTACCTACAATTCCAGCTGTTTAAGGAACAAACATGCCCCGCGGCACCTCCTGGGGCAGCTCGTGGCCACAAGCACCAGACAGAGAGAAACCAGGGAGACAAACACCCTCCTTCCTGAGCCCGAGCCCCGGCCACAAACCAGCGGATCCCAGCTCCTGGCCCCCCCGACGCCCCGCCCCGGCCCTTAACAGCCCTCCTGCTGCAGTGGCTGGGCTGCAGCTGAAGCAGAAGCATCTGCGGGTGATTCACGTAGCCCAACCTGGGGAAGGGCACAGAGTTGTGCCGAGAGGCAGGTGGAGGTGTTCCAGGAACACTCCGCGCAGCTTGTCAGGTCAGGTGCGGCCGGCCTGCGGGGCACCATCCAGGGGAGGCCGGGGCCCAAGACCAGGAAACCACTGCCACTCACTGGCCCCTGGGGTGGGGGGAGGGCCCACCTTATGCCACGTGTCCTGGACAACACCTGCTTTCTCAGACAGGATCTCGATGAGCCGCTGGGCCTCGCCCTCGCTGAACACCATGCTTCCGACCGTGGAGACCAGCGTCTTGTAGGGGAGGCAGAGCGGGCTGTCGGTCTCCGGGGGCCCTGCACAGAAGGGAAGGGGCAGGGACTCACACTCGGGCACCAGCCACCAAGCCCGTCACACCCCAGAGCAGCAGAGGCCAGTCAGAGCCGAGGTCTCTGTCTGGCTGCCCAAGGTCTGCGGGCCGAGTGCAGCGAGCCCACCCTGGGGTCTCAACTGGACTCAGCTCAGGTCCTGCTCAAAAACAGCAGCGGGGAAGGTCCCCAGGAAAGAAAGGCTGAGTATTCCTGGGCTGGAGGAGATGTCCCCCTACTTTTTCATCATCAAAGTGAGCAGACTTGGGCAAGGCATACTTTCCCATAGGTGCTTTTTTCCTTCCTTCTTTTCCCAGCAAACTGCCTAGGCCGGCTCTGGCCGTGCGCCACCCAGCGACGCTCACGCCCCTGCCAAGACTGAGCCCCACCGGCGGGGAGCAGGAGGCTGCCTCCCCGACGTCCTGGTTCAGACCCTCTATTTCCAGCCCTCCCTGGACGAAGCTTAAGGCAGGTTTCAGGACAGGGATGGCTGGGTTCGTCCAGAACAGGGCTGCCCGCTCGCTGGTCCATTAGTGCGTGACCTTGCTGGAGAACACAGAGCCATGTGCCAACAGCCAGCTGTCACTCCTGGACGCCCGACGCCCCCGCGATAGCTTCACTCTCACGCAGCCCCTCACACAGCCCCAAAGACACGAAAGGGTGAACAGAGACCCCCCCCCCCCCGTCTGGCAGCTCCTCGCGCTGAGCTCCCCAAACTGCCCACGAGCTGTGGAACGACAGGGCCCCAAACGAGCTGAAACAGAGCCAAGCGGCCGCCTGCAGCGGCACCTGCAGCCAAGCCCACCTCACTGAGGACAGCGAGGGGAAGGTTTCCATGGCAACCGAAATTCTCTGGCTTGTCACAATATTTTCACTCCCTAGTCACAATATTGTCATTACAAGTCAAAGCACTTAGCAGGATCCCCTAATAAAGGGGACGTGGCACGTGGCGAGCTGGTTGCTACGAGCACCTTCACTTTAGAACTTTCTACCCCGCGAAGCTCGGGAGTAAAAATAACCATGTTGGGCTTCCCTGGTGGCGCAGTAGTGGAGAGTCCGCCTGCCGATGCAGGGGACACGGGTTTGTGCCCCGGTCCGGGAGGATCCCACATGCCGCGAAGCGGCTGGGCCTGTGAGCCATGGCCGCTGAGCCTGCGCATCCGGAGCCTGTGCTCTGCAACGGGAGAGGCCACAACAGTGAGAGGCCCGCGTACCGCAAAAAAAACAAAAAAAAAAACCAAAAAAAAACAAAACCATGTTGACATTAAAGGCCTAGGAGCTTGAGGGTGTCATGAAAACTGGGAGGTGGGGGGAGGCCCTCTTCAACCTTCATTCTTTTCACTGAAATATGTACGTAAAATAATTTTAATGGTAAACTTCTGCACCCTAGAGAAAATTCAAGTACAGCTAAGCCAAAAGAGAAGGAACCACTCGGACGAAAACCTCACGGTCAGCAGTTTGGTCTCTGGGCTTCCTGCTCCGCCCCGTCGGCCTGCAGACCGATGTTTCTGCCAGGCTTTTTCAGAAGAGGGAGGTCGGCCAGTGTCAGACTGGGCAGGATGGCCTCCCTGAAGCTGGCCACTCAGATGTTTTCCTCTGCGGACCCAGAGATGCCTGCTCCTGCGCTGCCCCCAGCCATGCCGGCTGCCAGGCACCTGCCACGTGGCTAGTGGTGGGAACTGGGGTGGCTCCCAGGGGAGCACACACCAGATTGTGAAAACTTGGTATGGAAAAACAAAAGAATGTAAAATACCTGCAATGATTTTTTTATATTGATTGCATATTGAAATGATAGCATTTGGGGTAACTGGGTTAAATGAAATATATTAAAATGAATTCCACGTGTCTCTCATTTGCCTTTTGTAGTGTGGCTCACAGTGTATTTCCAGCCCTGGGGCCCCAAAGCACCGCCTGCTGAAGCCCTGGCAGCCCCGTCCCTGCAGAGGCCGCAGAGTGACCATCCTCCTAGGCCCCAGGGCCCCTGCTGCACTGCCCCCCACCCACCTGGGGGAGGGGACACAGACCTGGATGACACAGCTACGCTTCCCTATGGAATGCCGCATCCTTCACGGCCACTACCCCAGTGGTCTCACAGATGCATTCCCTCCAGGAGGGCCCTGTGCACAGAACGTTCCTGAGAGTATTCTGGGAGTGTCATTCTAACACACGTTTGTTAAAACTTTCTCATGTAATTATACTAAATTGTATTAGATGTCCTAGTGAACAAAGTCACAAAAACCTGTAACAAGTGGAACACCCCAAAGCTATGTAACGGCAGAACTTAACTCTCCTCGCCCACCCCCCACAGAAACTTCCACGGCCTTCTCCATCCTCATACAAACACTGCAGCATTAGTTTTAGAGTAGAGAGATATGACTTGACTTTATTTCATTAAGGTAAGAACGGCGCCATATTTATTCACCCCAAATCGGGGAAAGTAAAACTGAAAGAAAGGAAAGTTCTGGGAACCAGAACTCTGGGCCTCACGTGAGTGGCATTTATTTCTGGGTTTCAAGGCCCACGAGACGGGCACGCTGACCCATACACAAAGGACTGACGTGTCCTCTGGCAAAGGCTCGAAGGCTAGAAATAATCCTTGGGGTTGTGAAATCTTAAGGCCCTAAGAGAAACTTGTCAGAGACTCAACGTCTATTCTGTGAAGCCACAGGCTTCACAAGGACCACGTAGCAGTGAACTCCCGCGAGAGAGAAGCAGCCAAGGCTCCGCCCACGTAGGTGAGTCTGAAATTCCAGGTACGGCCGGGCCGGAGGCCTGGGGGAGGAACCAGGCAGCAGAAGGGCACAGCGGCCGGGGAGGGCCAGCGTCTCACTGCTCTGGAGTAACCCGGGCTCCTGCCTGGCTGGGGACACAGTGAGCACCCCAAGCGCTGTGCCCTGCAGGGACGGGGCAGCCTCCCCTGAGCGGGTGGCCTTGGCCATGGTCCTTTCCCTCCAGGTGACAGCTCCCACGGGGTCCAGGCCAGAACCCGCAGGGCTGCGGACGCATCGAGGAGAGCTAGAAACGAGACTGCTGTGTGCCATCTCCTGACCTTCAGTGCTGACAGCTAACTCAGTGAAAAAAACCACCACGGAGCTGAACACATCCACGGGCCAATTCCGATCTGCAGGTCATCCCTGCCCTTGGGCTGTGGGCACCCTGGTCAGAGCAAGGCCCCTGGAGCCAGGTGGTCTGGGCTTGAATCTTGGCTCAGCTCCCTCCCACCTGTGCATCCTTGGGCAAGCAACTTCACCTCTCTGAGCCTGTTTCCTCATCTGTCAAATGCGGGCAACGGCAATGTGCTGGGCACAGGGTAAGCACGGCAGAACCGATCAACAGGGCCAGGAGCACCCCACACCCTGACCCCTCCTTGGGCGGACAGCGCCCCAGTGAGGAACTTGGGTGGGGAGGCAGGGGGTGAAGCAACTCTGCCTTCCTCTGCCCCCGCAGCTGGCGCTCACGCCCCCGTGGACAGAGCACTGGGGCCCACGGCCCCTGCTCGCACCACTGTCTTTGCACACGAGGTCAAGCGGGCAGCACATTTAGGGAAATGAGGGGCCCTCTGCCTCCCTGGGCTCTGAGCGGAGAAGCACTCAGCGCTTGTATAACGTGCCTCAAACTCCCAAACTACGCTCCCTTTCGTGACCACGCCGGGAGGCTTAATCACCTAAAATTAGACCTGTCCTGCAAAAAGGGCTGAGGAGTCTCCCCTCTCACCGTCGACAGTGGGGTCTCAGCCACCAGGGACTTGGCGCTGTTTCAGCAGCAGCCCCTCCAGGTCCGGGCCCTGGAAGCCCTGCCTGCTCGTGCCTGGCTCAGCCAAGCGACAGGGGGCGTCAGAACAGCTGCAGGGACTGCACGCACACAGCTGTGATCGAGGGAGTTACTGCCAGGCCCTGGCACGGGCGTCAAGAGCTCCAGCTCCACTCCAGCTGCTGCTGCAGGTGCCTGGAAGCCCTGTGCAGATGGTCTCCAGACATGAAGTATGCACCTACTGTGTACCCCACAGTCTGCAAAATCCTGGAAAGGCCTGTGGGACTCCCAGCTGGGAGAGGGGAGGAGACCCCGGACACGGAATCAGGCAGCAGAGCCACAGGGCACCTGGGGAAGCAGCCACGGCAGCAACACCGGCGAGGCTTCTAACGCAGGAGGTGCTTGAGCCAAACACTACCAGGTGGAGAGCAGGAAGGGGAGGGAGTGGCAGGGATGACCCGAGGCTGGTGGAGCAGAGGCAGGTGGCACTGGCATGGGTCCCGGGGATCCGGGCTTCACCTCATGGGCAAAGGGGCAGTGCCTCAGAGTGAGCAACGTTTGCACTTGAGGACACCTGGGGGCCAAGGCTGGAGGCAGGTCAGGGAGGAGCCCAGGGCCGGGGCTGAGAGCACCCAGGAAGCGGGGTGGCGGTGACAACCTAGGGCTTGACAGCAGACACGGGTGGGGTCCTGGAGACCGGACGAGAACTCCAACAGCAAAGACGCTCACATCCCAGGGAGTGTCCAAACCGGTTCTGAACGCCTCCGCTCACACACACAGGTGCAGGCCGAACGGCAGCTGCTGGCTCGGGACCCTGCAGGGGCACCACCCCAACAGTGTGGGTGGGGGACCTGCACGCTCCCCCCAACAGGAAGCCAGACCCCAGCCTCGGGAAGCCCCCCAGGACATTCCCCAATCACCTGAGCCAAACTCAGGTCAAAGGCCAGGGCCCCAGGAAGGGCCCCTGCGCCTCCTGGAAGCCCAGCACTTCCCAAGCAATCGTCAGATTCAGAAACAGAGCCAAGCCCCCGACTCCTGCTGACCCCAAGTCCAGAGGGCGGCCACCGTGTCCAGAAACAAGGAACCTGGGCCACACCCCCAGCTGCACGTTCACGGACAGTGGCCGTGTAGGGTCCTCCCGAGTCTTCGGGAAAGCGACCCTTCGAGGCCCGTGACGGAAGATCCACCAAGTGTGTCAAGAGCTGGAGCTGCAGCTCCTGCCGCCCTCACAGCTGCTGGTCTGCACCACGGCGGTCCTGGGCAGCACACACGCGGCCGACCCCAAGCCCGGCTCAGGCTGAAGCCCAGCACTGCCCAGGGCTTCCGGCTCCCAACAGGGTGCAGGCCTCAGACCAGCGGCTGCACTGGACCCTGGCAATGGCGTTTTAAGTGCACTGGAGCAAAGGACAAATAATGTCAAGAGCAACCCTACCTGGGGCCTTTGAATCAGGCCTTTTCATTTGGCTGGAGAAAAAAGTAATCTCTTGACAAGCTGGGAGATTGGACACATAATGACATCTAATGGAGTTTTTAAAAAATCCTATAAATTGAATGACTGTATTTTTCTCTTTATACTTTTGCTTTTCCCCCCAAATTTTAACAAAATCAATTTTAAATCTGAAAAAAGAACTAAAACACATCACAGTATTTCTTAAAGAAATACAACCCCTGGAGGGCCTTTGCACAAGCTCCTTCCTCGGGCCTGAGGGGACCAGGAGGTCTGACCTACTGCCTGCAGGAAGGACGGGGGACGTACAACCTCAGCCTCCTGCCCTGGCAGTGACGGGAGCCACAGTGCCACCCTGTTTAAGAGGAGTGAACGGAGAGCCCTGGAAGAACATCTTCCAGCAGGTTCTCTGAGATGTGACACCAGACTCGCTTCCCCAGGGGATGTTTTGTTCTTTCAAAAAGAAGAAAGGGAAAAGTTGAGTTTGAAGAACTTACACAGAAAGTGAAAAAAATCTCAGGAGCTCTGCAGTTTTCTTCAGAGCTTCAGACCCCGAGAAACTGAGTTAAGTTCAAAAGAGAGGCTCAAACGTAATCTCCACACCCCACCTCTGTGCCTCGGCCTGTGCAGGAGGGGCAGCTGCTGGTGGTTGAGCCTGGGCGGGGGCAGGCGGAGACCCAGGCCCGGGGTCCCAACTCTCCCTTCTGGGAAGTCCTGAAACAGAGCTGAGCTTTGGTTTCTGCTGTCCTAAAACAGGTAAAAATACAAACCCACCTTAAAGGAAGTTGGGGGATAAATGCACAGAAAGAGCCCCTCCCCACACACCAGGCTGGAGCACAGTGGGGCCGGTTCCCCGGGACCCCGGCCTCAGGCACAGCAGCCCGCGGGGGGTGGGGACAGCAGGAGGCAGGGGTACAGCTACTGTCCAGTCACACGGCTCAAGATGAGGCCCTGTGGGCCACAGACACCCCGACTGAAGGTCTCCTGGTGGGTCTGGCCCCTGTCCTGTTACATTACAGGACACGACCCTATTCCTGCATCTCCCGGGGTCCAGCAGCGGCAGGAGGCCTCTCACAGCACGGAGCTGACACCCCTAGGATGCCGCCAGGTCCCGGGTGCAGGAACTACCTTTCTCTCTCACCTGACCTCAGTCACCACCATCTGCTGGGTGCCCAGGGGCTGGGGCAGCCCAAGAAGCACTGGCCACTTCCCTTCCTCAACCTGCGCCCCCGAAGGAGCAGTTCTCTCTGCGGCTCAGAGGATGCTCAGGGCCCTGAGGTCAGGGCCCTGAGGTCAGGGCTGGGCTCCCTCCTGGCGCCCGAAGGGGTGGGACCTCCACTTTGGTACGAGGAGGGCCTGTTTCTCCAACTCACAGACAAAGAATAGAGTTTTGGTTTCTCTTCCATTAACAAGAATACGTGTGACAGAAAAACTGGAAAATGCAGAAGGGTGAAGGGAAGAAAATAAAATTCACCTACAGTCCTCCCCGCAAAGATGGCTCTTCTGCCCCGTGGACCTGTGAGCGCATCGGACTCAGCCGTCGTGGGATCGTGCGGGCCGGTCTGAGGGTAGGTACCTCCACCTCCTGGAGGCTGGCTGGGCCCTGACGTGATGGCCTCTGGCCCCTGGTAGATGGCACGCGTCCATGTTAAGGGCCAGGGTCTGGCATGATGCTGGGCACAGAGTCCAAGAGGAGGGCCCCCCGGCCTCAGCCTTGCTCGGCAGTGATGCCCGCAAACCAAGCCCCCGTGGCAGCATGAGTCCCAGGGCTTGGGCCCAACTCAGTTTCCAGAAGGTGCCTCCTGTCCGGCCCAAGTCTGGGCATCCAGTTCCCCAGGCCTGGCCCGCACTGTGTTTGCGTGGACTCCCTTCCAGGAGCTGAGGAACGGCCCTGCCGAGAAGGTCCCAAACCACCCCCATGTCCGCTTGCTTCCTGGGCAAGAAGCGTGCTTTCCTTATGAACATGAATACTCGCCGCGGTGGCCCTCGGAGAACAAACCAGCAGAGGCCTGGACGGTGCAGCCGACTCGGAAGCTTCCGTTCTGGAAGTTTCCACTTCGTTATGATTCCGTGAATCCCCTCTTCTTCAGACACTGGGAAAAGAATCCGTGCTTCTGTTTCAAAACCAAGTGTTTTCTCGTAGTCCATACCTGGGCTCCTGACGGCCCTGAAATCGCCCCCATCTCCACGGGGCCACGTGAGCACCGAGGTCAGGTTGGGGGGGCGCTCACGTGGGCCCATCACCGCGGGAACCGTCCGCTGCACCAGGCCTCCAGAGGGTAAGGCAGATAGAGCTTGTCTTCCTAAATTAAAAAAGCACCCGCCTTTGGACTTAGCAGTTACCTATCTAGGAATTTACGTTATAGAGATACTCACCCAGTGATACATGTACGCCACTGTAGCATTAATTTCAGCAGCAAAAGAATGGCACACTGCTTCGTGGCATTTAAGTAAATGACGTTATGGTCACGCCGTGGGCTACAATGCAGCTGAAAGCGGCAGCCCCAGGGCGTACTGAGGAATAAAGGAGGCAAGTCCGTCTCTGCAACGCAGGCCCGCTGCGTGTGCCGTGTGATGAGCGGGGCATCGCCGGGGGCCCCCCGGGAGGTCGGCGGTGGCTGCGATGGAGTGGAGAGGAAGACTCTCAATTCTTACCTTCCACGCTTCCATACTGTATGAATTTTGTTTGCTGGAAGCACGCATTTACACAATAAATTTAAGAAAGGATTAGGAAGGTGGGTGTCCATGTCAAGTCTGGTCAGACCTGTCACACAGCCTCAATTTGCTCCTGTAGGAAGATCAGATCAGAAGTTCCGGAATAGCTCCAACTCGGGCCTGCGGAAGCGTGTCCTGTGCCCGCTCTCCTCTGGGGCTCCTGTCAGCGGAGGCCCTGCTGGGACAACCGGGTGTCAGGACAACTGCGGGAGCCACCCCAGCTCCAGGGCTGCTCTTGCTGATGCCACGTGTGTGGGCTAGCCACAGGCTCTGGGAGCTCTCTCACGGTTTCCGTGATGCGGGGCGACGGGGAGCTCACTCCCACCCACTCAGGACACAGACAGAACAAAGACGGAGGAACTCCTGACGCCACCACAGGGCTGCAAAGACAAGTCCATTTTCACGGGGCCTCCTGCAAGGTGACCCAAGAGGCCCCCTCATTCCCGATGGCTCTTGTTTAGAAAAGCTTTGTCCAGTAGAACCTTCTGTGCTGATGGAGATGGTCTTCATCTGCACTGTCCAAACAGGTAGCCACTGGCCCTGTGGAACTACTGAGACCTTGAGTGCGGTTTTCACTCTGACCTTTTGATTGATTTGAATGTTAACTGGCCCCACGTGACCAGCAGCTCCCGTACTGGTCAGCGCAGCCCCAGAACCTAGCTCTCTGGTGCCAACGGTTAAACCTCGTGGCCCTGGACCCTCCCCTGCCCGAGCCCGGGTCCCTTCCCCCAAGCTCCCTCCCCGGCCTGCTCCGCACCAGCGACACAGACCCCCCCCAGCCATCTCCCTCATCCCCGCGGCATGGTCATCAGGACACCTCACCCCCCAAGGCATTCACACCTCCAGGCCCCTGAGTTTCTGGATGCCCAGGGCCAGCCAGCCAGTGGGGATCTGTCCACAGTTCCCTCGAGGGTATACCCGTGGCCCTGAAGAAATGGAGTGTGCAGCCCCCAAACCGACTGAGTCCTGGCTGGCAGGCAAGGAGGTCAAGGGCAGGCAGCCGGGGGTCAAGGGAGGAGCACGGAACACGAGGTGTAACTAAGTGAAGGGAACGCGGCCTGCTTCTCACTGGGCAGTGCGGCCACAGGGGCCAAAAGCTCGATGTGAGTCAGATGAACGGGACCCCAAGCTCCACAAACAAGCTGTGACTGCAAGGGCAGTGGGGGCCGGTTCCATGAGCCACGGGAAAGGCCGAGCCACCCGTCCACACCCGTCCTCGCACCCTCAACCACCATGGCTGTGGCGGACATGGCTCAGCGGGGAATGCGGGGCAGTCAGAGCGACAGGTTCACTCTGCCCTTGGGAAGCGGTCCTTCACAGGCGCAGCTGCAAGGCTGCTCGAAGCCAAGCCCTTACAGAAAGAGCCCACCTCCCTTTCCTGCCCCCACCCTCAGGAGACTCGGGGCCCTGACCATCACTGCAACAGCACCGGCATCTCCGGGAGCCGCTTAGACATGCAGCACCTCGGGCCTCACTGGGAACCACTGAGTCTTTATCTTAACAAGACCCTGCACGTCAAAGCCTGAGAAGCCCTGCCCTGGGGGGATCTCCACGGAGACGGTGGGGGTGGGGTGGGAGGGCAGCGGCGGACAGGGGCCTGCATCCACTTCGAGGGTCCACCAACCGTGGGAAAATGGGGGAAAGCACACGGGGCACGTCCAGGAAAATGAAAAACCGCAAGCACATCCCCCACATTTCCAACTCTTCAGAGTTGAAGACAAGCAATTCACCGCTCAAGTGTCACATCACCCGCAGGCCACCGGTGTGGCTGCGCTCTCTCTGCGGCCTGTCCGTGTGCTACGTGGCTGGCCGTGTGGCCCAGCGCCCCACCCTTTGTGATTTTCTCCCTGCAACCTCAGAGTCACGGCCTCCTGCCACGAGTTGATCAGTACTAATTTCGGCCATCTTTCCTATTTTCTAGGGTTTGATTTCTTTTTACGTTAACTCCAATATGATACACACCTGACATTTTCACAGGGACTAAGCAGACCCTTCCAAACCTTAAACATCCTGCCTAGGATCACTGCCTTGACCTGTCCCCTCCCCGCCCTGAAGCGCAGGTGAGATACAGTCTAGTTAGGACCACTCTCTTCCCTGACCTGCTGGCCTCACTCCAGCACCCTACTGTAATTACAATAGTTTGGGACTGTGTTCACACATCAGACAGAACCGGCCTTCCAATAGCCACTTAAAAGGCTATTCAGTATTCTTACTTATTCTTCCCTCCAGGGGGGACTTTTAAGCCCACTGAAATTTTGGCAGGAAGAATAATAAACTACTAAGTTAACTTGGGAGTGACTATCATTTTATCTGCAATATTTAATCTTTCTTATCCTGAATCATGGTATTTTTTCTGTTCAAATTTCCTCTTATACCACCTCAGGCGAGCTGCTCTGTGGGTTCACACAGGTCGTTAAGTTAGGTCTTCCTCCCAACAAGGTTCTTTATTACCTGCAAATTAGGACAATTTTGCCTTCCTTTCTAATATTATCATGTTTCTGTTTCATACCTTACTTCAATGGCCAAAGCCCTACACAGTAACGATGACCACAGGAAGGTCTAGTCTGAACACACCTGATGCGCGAGAAGCCAGAGAACAGGCAGCTCTCACCTGCATCCCCGTCTTCTGCCTCGAATGCCCTCCTCCCAGGGTCAAGTGGAGCATCACCGTGAAGAGAGGGCAGCGTGCTCTCCCTCCGCCACGGAGTCAGGGTTGAGGCTGAGCGCCTGGGTTTTCAAAGGGCCTGAGAGGCTGACATGGCCTGTGGGGCAAGGTGGGCCAGTCCCTGACCCTCACATGGGACGAGTGTTGCCTGAGTAAATGTCCCCCCAGAAGTTGGGGCGGAGGAAACAGCAAAGCAGATACAACTTCACAGAGGGAAAAAACGTAGGGCCCTGCCTACCTGGCACGGGTCCAAACGTTTCAAAGCCCCTAATGTACCTCACCAAGACAAATGCAATTAATTTTTCAAATCAACTAATGGCTAATCTAAGAAAGAAAGAAATCTAGAGAGAAAGAGAAGAAGAGAGAGAGAGAGAAAGGGAGGGAGGGAGGAAGAAAACATCAGACTACTGTATCAAGTGAGTGATGAATATGAAACAGGAACTCGCGGGCCCAATTTCTACAGTAATCCATACTAAAAAGATAACGGACATTCATGTTCTACATTATCTAATATATGTATCTGATACATAATGTCTATTTTAATGTGCTATTAATGCTCCATTACATAACGGGGGTGGGGGGTAGCGAAGAGGGAAAACTGGGAGGCAGGGGTGTGGATGCCATTGTTTCTCAGAAACGTCATCCTACTGCTACTCATGCAACAAACATCTAGAAAAGAACAAAGCTATGCTAAAGCACCAGGTGAGGTAAGAACGCAGAACAGGCTGACAGAACGCAGCCAGACGTTTGAGAAAGACTGCAAGACACGGAACTGTCCTAGACTGGGTGGTGGATGGAGTCACTGCTCCTAATTCCTCACCCCTCCTCAACTCACACCTTTTCCCAGGTCACTCCGCAGTCCCTCCCACTGAGGACAGTAGACTTCCTGCCCCTTGACTCAGGCTCAGTCTCATGGCCTGCTCTAGCCAACAGGATGCTGGTTTGAGCAGTGCCCTTTCACAGCTCTGCCAAAACCATGGGAGGGCCTCTGCCCTCGAGAGTCACTGATGCCTCGGCCAGGGCCCCAGAAGTAGCACATAGAAGAGACCTATGTTCAACCTGCAGCAGGAGCTGAACCAGTTAAACTGCAGCATGAAGCAGAGCCACCAGCCGAGATAACCCCAACCAGTCAACCTCCAGCCAAGTCAACAGAAACATGAGCAGGAATAAACGACTGACACTGTGAGACCCTGAATTCTGGGATGTTTGTTATGCAGCCATGTGGCGATAGCTGACTGATACAGATGGCTTCCCCAAAGGGAATCCATAAGCCACTTAAAGACTGCTTTTCCCTCCAAAGTCATAAAGAAATCAAAGCTACTCACCAGGCTCACCTTTCTTCTTAGACCCAGACTTCTTCTTCACAGGAGCTTCTTGCTTTTGTGCCTCCTGGCTCTGGACCATATCTGCATTTTTGCCCTGCATAGGAGCTGACTCTGCCTTTTTACCCTGGTTGGCAGATGCATCCACCTTTTTGCCCTGGTTGGGGGACCCTTCTGACTTTCTGCCCTGGTTCAAGGTTCCCTCTGCCTTTTTGCCTTGATTGGGGGCCCCCCCTTCTGCTTTTTTCCCCTGGTTTGCAACACCCTCCGCCTTTGTGCCCTGATTAGCAACCGAATCTGCCTTTTTGCCCTGATTCTGGCCCCCCTCTGCTTTCCTGCCCTGGTTGGGGGTTCCCTCTGCCTTCTTCCCCTGGTTCTGGGCCCCCTCTCCCTTCTTGCCCTGGTTCTGGGGCCCCTCTGTCTTCTTGCCCTGGTTGGGGGCCCCCTCTGTCTTCTTGCCCTGGTTCTGGGCCCCCTCTCCCTTCTTGCCCTGGTTCTGGGGCCCCTCTGTCTTCTTGCCCTGGTTGGGGGCCCCCTCTGTCTTCTTGCCCTGGTTGGGGGCCCCCTCTGTCTTCTTGCCCTGGTTCTGGGCCCCCTCTGTCTTCTTGCCCTGGTTGGGGGCCCCCTCTGTCTTCTTGCCCTGGTTGGGGGTCCCCTCTGTCTTCTTGCCCTGGTTCTGGGTCCCCTCTGTCTTCTTGCCTTGGTTGGGGGCTCCCTCTGCCTTCTTGCCCTGGTTGGGGGCCCCCTCTGTCTTCTTGCCCTGGTTGGGGGTCCCCTCTGCCTTCTTGCCCTGGTTGGGGGCCCCCTCTCCCTTCTTGCCCTGGTTGGGGGCCCCCTCTCCCTTCTTGCCCTGGTTGGGGGCCCCCTCTGTCTTCTTGCCCTGGTTGGGGGCCCCCTCTGTCTTCTTGCCCTGGTTCTGGGCCCCCTCTGCCTTCCTGCCCTGGTTGGGGGCCTCCTCTGTCTTCTTGCCCTGGTTGGGGGCCCCCTCTCCCTTCTTGCCCTGGTTGGGGGCCCCCTCCCCCTTCTTGCCCTGGTTCTGGGCCCCCTCTGTCTTCTTGCCCTGGTTGGGGGCCCCCTCTGTCTTCTTGCCCTGGTTCTGGGCCCCCTCTGTCTTCCTGCCCTGGTTGGGGGTCCCCTCTGTCTTCTTGCCCTGGTTGGGGGCCCCCTCTATCTTCTTGCCCTGGTTGGGGGCCCCCTCTGTCTTCTTGCCCTGGTTGGGGGCCCCCTCTGTCTTCTTGCCCTGGTTGGGGGCCCCCTCTGTCTTCTTGCCCTGGGTGGGGGCCCCCTCTGTCTTCTTGCCCTGGTTCTGGGTCCCCTCTCCCTTCTTGCCCTGGTTCTGGGCCCCCTCTGCCTTCCTGCCCTGGTTGGGGGCCCCCTCTCCCTTCTTGCCCTGGTTCTGGGCCCCCTCTGCCTTCTTGCCCTGCATAGCACTGGTGGCAGAGGCACTGCCCTTGGCACCCACTGGGGACACAACCACCATAGGGACCTCCTTGGGAGCGGCTTCCAAAATGGCAGCCTTTGAGGCAAGAACCTGGATGGAATTTACTACAGAACTGACTGCTGGTTCCACCTTTGCCACTTTTTTCTCCTTCTTCTTTTTGTCCTTAGGGGAAGAAGCCGGCTTCTCCTGGGGCATGGCTGGTACCGTGGCTACAGGGGGAATGACCACGGGGGACTGGACGGGGGTTGGAGCCACTGCCACTGCAGGCGCCCGCACTGCGTCCTTGGGGAGGATGGTCACGTTGGGGCCTGGCTCATGGTCAGGTATCTTCCCGTTGGGTTTCTCGTCCTTTTTCTTGGTCTTTCCTTTCTTCTCCACTGTTTTCTCCTTCTTTTTCTTCTCCACTTTCTGGTGGTGAGTTTTCGCCATCTCCCTGCGCTGGTTGGCTAGAGCTTCTTCATACGACGTCTCCTTCATGGAGAACGTCGACACCAGGAAGATGCCGATGGCGGAAACAACCATGAATCCACCAAAGACCACAACCCCCAAGGTCTGGGTGTCGTAAATATCCATCCTGGCTTGCTTTCCTTTCACCTGCCAAATACATACATGTCAATTATTTTTTGTAGAAACTGAGGTATTCAACAAGCACCAACCCCACCCCTAACACCTGACTTACGGTTTCACTAATTCTTCAGACTGATAAAGTGAAGGAAGAAACAAACTCAGGCCATCTCCGATGTCACCCATTCTCCCCGCCCCCTTCAGAAGTGAGCAACTCTTACGTAAGATATTCCATTAGTGCCGGGACATACGAAGCCATGGAGAGACAGCAGCGAGGAGCTCTATAATCAGGGCACATAACACCCAGGAGACTCAGATGCCATGCTCCCAGTTCACGATGTTCCTCACGGCAGGGGTCAAAGATGCACATGAACACAAGCACCGGCCAGGTGTGAGACAACTGGGAGTAGTGAGGACTGTGGCAAACTGCCCCACTACATTAGGGCCAGGTGACGCCCAGCCACAGCTGATTACTGTAGACATGCGGGCACCGTGTTGAGAGATCTTTCGCTTTCTCACATTAGGACAGAAAATTTTTTTTTGCTTAACGTGAAGTTGACTGATTTTAAAAATACCATGTGAGTCAAACCAAACACGGCTGCCGGCTCTCAGCCACAGCGTCCAGGCCAGCAGGCCCTTGCGAGCCATCTGACTCTGCTGCCTCCATTTCCTCCAGTGCTGATAAACACAGCTACCCAGGGCCAAAGATGAGAACCCACGCATTACAATCCGGAAAGGTGATCAAAAGTTGGTGAGGAAAAATGGCCTTTAGCCAGTGATAGCTCCGAAGAGCTATGCAACCTGCAAACTTGCACATTAGGAAACAGGAAATACCAGTCTTGGGAAGCCGACCAAGTAAGACTCCAGGTTTGGAATTTCACATCCAGAGGCTGCAAAGAGGGAGGAGGACAGTGTCACCAGGTCCACTCCTCGCCCTGGGGAGGGGACCCTTTGCCTGATGACAAACTCCCAATCAAGAGGATGAACCACCCCTTCTTGCTGGCTGGGGACCAAAGTCCATAGGGTCAGAGGTGGCCAGGTCCACACCCATCAGCTGTCAGCCGGGCTAAATCTGACTTCAGTGAGAAACTCCAACAGGCTCATTTCTTGGATACATTCAACTTTTATCAACTAATATTGATGCTACTACAATCATATTCCAGTCCCCTGAACTGGGGAGTGAGAAACAGCTCCCCCAGGAGGACAAGCAGTGGACCTGAGAAGGGAACGCAATGGTGAGGTGGGGGAGGAAGGCAGCAAGGGGGAGAGCTGAACGGCCCCCGGGTCCCCAGAGCACAGTTTCTCCGTCTTTCTACAGAACCCTTGCGGGAAGAGGGTGGAACGCGCTCTGCTCTCCACGGTGGTAAGTCCCTCAGCTGCGGCTGTGACACTTACTTCACCCAGACTGTCGCCGGGCCTGCAGCTCCAGGTCAAGCTCCACATTCCACTCCTCAGGCCCGAGGTGGACTCCTGGGGCAGCGGGTTCTGACCCCGGGCCATGGGTTCTGGCAGCGAGATACACAGCCAGGGCCCCTCACACATGACAGTCAGGAGAGGTCACCCCACACGAGCCCTTCGGGATCCTCGCAGCCAAGTGTGCAAAAGGCCTGGAGGGGGGTCCCGTGGGTGGGAGGACAGGGACAAGAAGCTGGAACGTTCCAGGCCCCGTTCTAACCCCGCTGCTTGGAGGGCGTCCACCAACTGAAACTCCGGGTCCTCACAAGCACCCCTCAGAACTTCGCCAACGTGGACACGTTTCAGGTACAAAGCAACACCATAATCACTATATCCATCCTATTCAGATGACAAAAACCCTTTGACCTTCTGTACAGCACAGGGAACTCTACTCAATGCTCTGTAATGACCTACATGGAAAAAGAATCTGAAAAAGAATGGATACAAAACTCCTTTGAAACACCCCTTCTCCAGAGGCAGCACCACGCCAGGGGCCCGGGTCACCCTGGCTGAGGGTCCGTAAGCCCCGGGTGGCGTCCCCAACAAGCCCTGGAGGTCGGGTCCCCTGGAGTCCCAGGGCCACCACCCCCACGATGGGCGCCTGCCCCCCACCGTGGGCTCTGCAGATGTGTGGTTTGGTTAGAAAAGCCACGGTTGAAAAGTCAGCTTTGACTCTCAAGTTAGGCAAACACGGGATACGAAAATATATTCTCTGTCAGGGGCAGAGTGGAGAAAAGCCAGCGGGAGAGCACTTCCCTCCGCAGTGGACAGACAGATATCTGAGTCCATCACAGAGGTGTCTTCCCAGCTTTGCAGGACCGCTGCTCCAGAAAGAAACTGTATCCCCACCACTAACTCCTGAGTATGAGTTTCTTTGAAAGGACGCTTTCACAGGAAGATGAAAAGCCCTAGATTTGTGGTAACTCAGTGAAACAGTGAAGGCTCAGGACACATCACCATCATCACGGACAGCCAAGAAGTCGAGGTGGGAGCCGCCTTCCCGCTGCCCTGCAGAGTCAGCTCCTGCTCGAGGGGCGGGGGTACCACCGGTGCTCACAGGCACAGCAAAGCCAGCGATGCCTCAAGGACGCTCTCAAGGTCAGCCTTCAAGGTCGGCCTTCTGGCGCTTCGCTTCTGAAATCCCCACCATGGTAAAAGGCCCCCAGAGGGAATCTCCCGCAGGGTTTCCCCAAGGGCCGTGCCCAGGAGGGCAAAGAATCCGGCCAACCGTGCCACTGCATCCTGTGTGGGCTGACCACAAAGAACCTGCACTCCGTCAATCCCGGAAACCTCTATGAAATGCGCACTCTTATTTACTATGGCCAGTCCGCTTAGAGTGCAAAGCAGAAAGGTGAAGGCCTGCCAGGGCAGGGGGCAGAAGACTCCCCCGAGGCTCGGGGACCGCTCCCAGGCTTGGCCGGCTGACATGCCCTGGGCCACCTCGGGGCTCCTCAGAGAATGGCTTTCCTCTGCTCCTGGGAGTAAGGACTCGGGAACAGAAGTTAAGTGGACGCCCCAGGCACGGACTACATTTGCTGATTCGTGTGGCCCGACCTGGCTTGTCCAGTCTGGCCAGTTCAGTCCAACTTGGCAATGGGGATTTGGGGACGTTTTGCGAAAAGGGCCCTCAACAGCACCGCTGGGGCGGGGTCTCATCACTCTCCAGCTGCTCCTCGGGGGCCACGTGTGGGCACTTGGAGAAGCCACGGCAGGGGAGCGAGACGAAGCCTCCCGACTGAGCCCAAGCCCCATCTCCTGGGCGGTAGGTGACTTACCAGGAAGGCACAACCCAAAACACAACGACAATAAAATGGAGACACTAGCAGGTGCGGCTGCATCAGGATCACTGTCTCCTTGTTTTTGTAAATATTATGAAATATTTCAAATATACGGAAGATTAAGAAAAATATCATGAACGTCCATTTACCTACCACCCAGGTTTAGCAAATCCAAACATCTTTCCCCGTTTACTTTAGATACATATATGTAGGGTCTCATCCTTCTCTCCAGAGAGAACCAATACTCAGAACGCCACCACTTCCACACGCGTGCGGTGCTTACACACGTCCAGCACCGCTGCGGTGAGGGCTGTGTGAGACACCACTGCGGGCATCACCTGGCAGCATTTCATCCTCTAGGACACACCGCAGGGCCCAGGGCTGCTCCCCCAGGGCAGTGCCGCGAGCTCCGCCCTCTGCGGCCCGCACCATCTCCTCCTGCACTCACACCCGGCTGCGGCCCCACGTGCCTCCCATGGTGAGCTGCCCTTCATGCTGCTTCCACGACGTTGTCTGCTCATACCCTTGGCCCATTTTCTAAAGGGTTGTCTTTTTCCCTCATTTGTAGGTGCCCTTTACACATTTGGATATTAACCATTTGTATCCAAGTCTGCGGTTTCTTTTTCAACCAATTTTGTTTGAAAAATTGTTTCACTGTTTTGTTTCACAGTGTTTTCTTGTTTCATTGCTACCACCCCAGAGTCAAAGAGAACCTGTTTCCTTTTCCTTTTTTTAAGGAAAAATCTGTTGCTATCCTTTAAATCTAAATAATTACTCAGTTGTGTTGGAGAAAGGCAACGCATTCCTAGGAGTCAAAACGCAAAAGGAACAAAGGGGTTGATACCGAGTGAAAACCTCCCTTACACCCCTGACTCTCAGCCACCCAGGTTCCAACCACTGGGAGAGAAGTCCTTTCACTGTTTATTTCCTTCTACAAACTTCAGAACACTTTTCATAGCTGGGTTTCTAATCACCTGGGATCTACTCTGGCATAGGAAAGGAAACAGGGTCAGCTTCCCCCACGGCTTAAGTTACCCAGCGCCCCTTCCGGACTGGTCCATCCCCGCCACCCCCCGACTTTTACAGCCTCCTCTGTCCCATCTGGTTTGCAGTACACGTGGATCCCTCCTCACCGGACTCACACTTTGTTCCACCTAAATGTTATTTACGCCCTGCGTCAATACTACATTTTGGTCTATGCATCCCTTCCAAAAATTCTACTGGAACTTTTATTTGAAACACACTGAATTTACAGGTGAACATGGGGAGAGCCAATGCTGTATACTATGGGAGCTGTTGGTGAATGGAGCGTGTAGCACTCCACTTATTTCAATGTTCTTTTATACTTGCAGGGAGCTTTTATGATCTTCTCTATAGAAGTCTTACACATCTTTTTTGTTGTTGTTAAGGTTATTGCTATTTTTAAATGTACTAGAAAAAGATATCTTTTTCTTTTTCTAGCTACAGACAACCAGCAAAGTTATTCATTTTTGCGTGTGTGTCGTTTACCCAAATATTAAGCTAAACTCTCATCAAATCCAGGAGTTTGTGGATCCTCTTCAAGAAAAATCACCTGTGAAAAGAGTAATTTCTTGCTTTCTAATCCACACCATCGCTTCTCTCTCGTCTCACAGAGCCGGCTCCAGGCTCGCTGGTCTCACGGCCAGGTCTCCACTTCTGATCCTTCACTGTTAGATGCTGTGTTGACTGTAGGCTTTTGGTAGAAACCTTTGATCAGGTTAAGCTATCTTATGTTCCTAGTTACCTTTCCTTTTTTAATAGGGTATTTTAGCAAATGCTTTCTCTTTACCACTTGACATTTAATCTGAATTGGATTGAATTAAAAGAATATATTCTAATGTTAACTCACAGGTGGTTCTGATGGTGTAAACACTTCTTGACGGTGGGTCTTTTCTAATCCCTCACTAGATTTGGTCTGTTCACATTTTTATGTGGGATTCGGGTGGCTGTGCTGTCAAGCGGGGCAAGTCAGAGCTCATTCTCAGACTGTTCTTACGCAGTCTTGGTAGCAAGGTCACTTCAGTCCCGTAAGATGAGCTACAATCTCTTTTCCTCCATCCTTTGTAGGTTCACAAGAACTTGCCTGTAAAACTGTCAGAATCTGGTTTTTCGAGATCTGTTCTTGGAGGGGGGAGAGTGGGTAGAGAGCTGATTTTTCTTTAACTGAAGTATAGTTGCTGTATATTATATAAGTTACAGGTATACAATACAGTGATTCACAATTTTGAAAGGTTTTTAAAGTATAAACCTACTCCATTTATAGTTATTATAAAATATTGGCTATACTCCCCATGTTGTACAATAGACCCTTGTAGCTTATTTTATATCTAATAGTTTGTGCCTCTTAATCTCCTACCCCTCTCTCGCCCCTCCTCGCTTCCCTCTCCCCACTGGCAACCACTAGTTTGTTCTCTATACTGTGAATCTGCTTCTTTTTTGTTATATTCACTAGTTTGTTGTATTTTTTAGATTCCACATATAAGTGACATCATACGGTATTTTTCTTTCTCTGTCTGACTTATTTCACTTCGCACAATACCTTCTAGGTTCACCCATGTTGTCGCAAACGGCAAAATTTCATTCTTTTTTTATGGCTGAGTAGTATTCCATCATATACGTATATATAAATATATATGCGATATATATATCACATCTTTTATTCATTCATCTGTTGATGGACATTTAGGTTGTTTCCATGTCTTGGCTATTATAAATAGTGCTGCTATGAACACTGGGGTGCATGTATATTTCTGAATTAGTGTTTTTGTTTTTTTCAGATATATACTCAGGAGTAGGAGTGCTGGGTCATACTGTAGTTCTATTTTTAGTTTTTTGAGGAACCTCCACACTGTTCTGTTTTCCACAGTGGCTGCACTAATTTACATTCCCACCAACAGTGTATGAAGGTTCCCTTTGGCAGAGAGCTGATTTTTAATTGCTATTTCAATTTCAATGATGATTCCAGAACCAGCTTTTGGGTTTGTGATCCAATCTATATAATTAATTTTCATTATTCCTTCCTCCAACTTCCATTGGTTTATACTGTTCTAACTTCTTGACATGAACCTCCCTGATCATGGCTTTATCAGTTTCTCCTGGAAATCTGTTGATTTGTGCTTTATTTGGAGGGCATCTGTTAGGTGAATATAAGATCAGAATTGTTACATCTTTCTGATAAAGTGCCTACTATTTTTTCCTTTATTATAAAGTGATTTTTTTTTTTTTTTTTTTTTTGGTGGTACGTGGGCCTGTCACTGCTGTGGCCTCTCCTGTTGCGGAGCACAGGCTCCGGACGCGCAGGCTCAGCGGCCGTGGCTCACGGGCCTAGCTGCTCCGCGGCATGTGGGATCTTCCCGGACCGGGGCACGAACCCGTGTCCCCTGCATCGGCAGGTGGACTCTCAACCATTGCGTCACCAGGGAAGCCCCTAAAGTGATCCTCTTTATCCCTAATAATGATCCTTTTTTTTCCCACTTCATTCTGATTGTATGTCTGAATACACTACTATGTGTAAAATAGACAGCTAGTGGGAACCTGCTGCATAGCACAGGGAGCTCAGCTCGGTGCTCTGTGATGACCTAGATGGATGGGATGGGGGGGATATATGTATATATATATATAGCTGATTCACTTTGTTGTACAGCAGAAACTAACACAACATTGTAAGGCAATTATACTCCAGTTAAAAAAAAAAGTTATGCCAATTTTGGGGGGGTTAATATTGGCCTAGAATCATTTTCTGTTCTCCACATGCAACCTTTCTGGGTTCACATGTTCTAAGTGGAGCTCTTAAAAGCAGCATATAGCTGGATTTTATTGTCAGACCAGCATGGCAATTTGCTTTCTTAACTGGTACGGTTAGTTCACCAACATCTACCGTGATTGCCTACGTATCTGGACTCATTTATACCCTTATTTTGTTACTCCTATTTACAATACTTTTTCTTTGCTTATTCCCCCTTTATTTATTTATTTATTTGCATTCCACTGGACATCTTTTCCTCTGTGTTTGAAAGTTACTCTTCTGTTCTTGTGTGTGTCTGTGTGCAAGCGCTCTTTTAAAAAACTGTAATTAATGGGCTTCCCTGGTGGCGCAGTGGTTGAGAATCTGCCTGCTAATGCAGGGGACACGGGTTCGAGCCCTGGTCTGGGAGGATCCCACATGCCGCGGAGCAACTAGGCCCGTGAGCCACAACTACTGAGCCTGCGCGTCTGGAGCCTGTGCTCTGCAACAGGAGAGGCCACAACAGTGAGAGGCCCACGCGCCACGATGAAGAGTGGCCCCCACTTGCCGCAACTAGAGAGAGCCCTCGCACAGAAACGAAGGCCCAACATAGCCATAAATAAATAGATAAATAAAAAATTTTAAAAAAACTGTAATTAAAATGTCTTTTCCCCTTACGTTCTCCTAACATACACACCTGACACTTCCCAGGAGCCTTGGTGCTCCACCCACTTCTCCCTCACACATACTTGGGCGACCTGCGGGTGCTTGGAGTTCCAGACACTCGTGTTAAATTACCCAAACGGTTCCCAGTCTGCTGCTGGCCACTGCTTCGTGCACCTCACGCCTTCTTTTGAGTCTCCCCAAAGCACGTCCTCGACTACTTGCTTCAGCAACAGTCTCCTCTTGATAAACACCCGCAGTCCTCACAGCCCTGGAAGGACTTCTTTCCTTCACCCTCGCTCTGCATGAATGGATTAACTGGGTCCACAGTCCCGTGCTGACAGTTATTTTCTCTCACCACTTTGAAGACATTATCTTATCTGTCTTCTGGCTTTTTTGGTTGGCAGCCGTGGCAGGGTGTGTGCTTACTATGGAAAAACATGTTGTTGAGCTGTCATTCCTTTGTAATACCTTTTAAAAATACCTCCTCGCTTTTAAGCTCCATCTTTGGGGTTCCAAGCCTTTACCAATGCCTTTAGACGTGTTATTTATTTTTATTATCTTAGGCTCACTGTGCTTTCTCATGTTTTTCACCAGTTCTGGAAAGCCCTTGGCCACTCAGTTCTCTGGAGATTTCCTTGCTCCTGTTTCTTTGTGGTAGAAGTCCTAACTAGACCTCAATCTCTCTGTGCTACCACTCGGACATACGCTCCACTTCGCCAATTGTCTCTTCAGCTGAATCTAACCAGTTCTATAATCAGTCCTTTGAGTTATTCTATTTTTTTTCAAGTTCGCCTTGTTTTTTCCCTGGTGTTATTTTTTCCCATTAATGTTTTCCACTACCTACTTTTATACCTCTGACAGTGACTCTGGCAGGAATTTATTAAGTTGCAACCCTGTCTGGGCTGAATTTCAGGCTTGTCTCTAAAGAGCTATTTTATCTTTGCTTCAAGGAAGCCTTCAGAGAAGGCGGCAGGTAGGGACACATTTTTAGATGCAGCAGCTCCTGTTAAATATTCCCAGGAGACTCTGCCTCCCCCGCCTCAGGACAAAACAGATAAGCTCCCATGCCATCTCCCCTGGCCACTAGTCTGTCCCTTCGGTGCAGGTTTTACATTGGAGTGTGAGTTGGGTTCCCACTCCCCACACCCAGCTCCCACCTGGACATAAAAACCAATGACCCAAGACCCAGACTTCGGAGGACTACGCAACACCCACACTGCAGGGGCAGCTCACCTCTGGACCCAGACAGTCCCCGCCCTTGTCTTACGGCATTCGGTAATCTCTTTTACTACCTTGTAAACTCAGCTATGCTTTTTAGAGAACGCTTATTAGCTCCATCTAACATTTCTAAATGTTTATAGAGAAGAGAGTTTTCAGGTCATCTCATCTAAAATTTTAAGTGTGACCTCTAATTCTTCTTTCTTTTTCTTTTCTTTTTTTTTTTTTAACCTAAAACTAAGAGAAAATCTTGTAACTAAAAGATATAGTATTCGGAAATAATTTATTTCATGTTTTAAGAGGATGGAAATAACTGACTTCCTACTTCAAAGAAACAATGCTATTCATTTTAAAGAAAGATAAAACACTAAAAATAGAAATGTATTCTATTCTCAGCCTTGGCTTTTTCACCGGCCATTTCAGATTCAATTTCTTTGCTAAGGAAAAAAAACAAAGCATTGACATGCTTTTGTGTTTCTCCAATATAACAGTCTTTGGAAAAGTAGGTACTTGAATGGACCTAAATCTTCTGAGCACTTACGAGGAGCCTACAGGGCTCACTACACGCCCCTGAGGTAGGGGTCAGGAGTCCTGAGTCCTCAAATCGCCCACGAGCAGTTCAGATGTGCAGAGTTCTTCCTGCAGTGGACACGAAGCTCCCAGGAAGCAGGATCAGTGGTCTCCCCACCGTGTCCAATCAAACCTGGGCACATCCACGCTCCAAGCGTCTGTGTAGGCTCCACTAAATACCAATCAGGCAGGGGCCACTCATTTACACAGTCACAGGGTTATGAGAACCACCTTGAAACAGAAAAGCACAGGCATCCTGGCGGAGGAAGAGAACACACACTGTGGGGTCTCACACGCTTTGGGAAAGAGTTATTTTCTTCTTGGTTTTTCGGCTTTTACACTATTGCAGATGGGGTCTCTCTTAAGTTTCATTTTCTGTTTGTTGCTGGTAATACTGACATGTAATTGATTTCTGTAGGGTTTTCCCCCCCGACCCACAGCAACCTTGCCTAATTCTACTAACTTTCTACTAGTAGTAATTCTACTACTTTCTTCCCAATCTTTCTATCCTCCGCTTCACTTCTCTTGAATTTCTGCACAGGGCAGGATGGCCAACACCGTGCTCAAGAGAAGGCGTGTCAGCTGGCAGCCTGTTCTTCCTGATCTCAAAGCAAAACTTCTGGGCGTCTTGCTATGCAGTGCAATGTTTGCTGTAGACTTTCCTGCAGGTGTCCCTTCATCAGGTTCTTGGTTCTCTTCTTAGCTTAGTGTTGTTAAGTTATATGTTCCCAGAAATTCACTGTTGTTAAAACTTGCAAAATTATCACCATGTTGAGATGAAAAAAGGCGGCTTATACAAACAATGTGTGGTAGAGCCCCCTCCTCTGGTGGTTAATAAACACCTATGACACTGCTTTGCTTTTATTTATTAGCACAAGTTGTTCATGATAACCACTCATCTTTTTAACGTCACCACATATGTAGTGAAGTCCCATTTTACACTCTTGATGTTATTTGTGCCTTTTTCTTGACCAATTTTGCTTGATATTTGTCAACATTATTCATCTTTTGTAAGAATGAACTTCTCCACTGTATATTTACTTGTTTTCTGTTTCGTTAATCCCTTCTCATTGTCACTTCCTTCTGAGTGGTTTATTTTGACTTTGTTACTTCTGGAGACAGATGCTTACTTAGCTCATTAATTTTCATCTTCTTTCTTAATATGTGTATTTAAAGTTATCAATTTCCCTATAAATATTTTAGCTACATCCTACAAGTTTTGATGTGTAGTATCTTCATCATTCATTTCAAAATATTTTCTATTTTCCTTCTTTTTTTGACCTACAAATACATGCTAGAAGTGTTTTATTTTAATATACACATACATGGAGATTCTCTATTTATCTTTTTATTCATATTTCTAGTTTAACTGACCTCTGGTCGGACTACCTGCTCTACATAATTTCAATCCTTTCATTTGTTGAGATTGACTTTAAGGCCCTGGATACAGCCAATCTTTGAAAATTCTGAAGTCAAATAGGTATTAGCTGGCTACAGTGTTTTGTTTTATTTATATAGAGTCATAGATCACATTCCTAATTTTGTTCAAAGTTCTAATCCTTAGTGATTTTTTGTCTGCTTAGCTGTCAATTACTGAGAGGATATTGTAAAATTCTCTACTATGCTTATAGATTTGACCATTTCCTGTAGTTCTGTCAATTTTTGTTTTATATATTCTTTCATTTTCACCGTCTCTTGTAAACAAGAGTTGGATTTTTAAAATCCAGTAAGATATCTTTATGTTTTAACTGGAGTATTTAGTCAATTTACAATTAAAAAAAATTTTTTTTTCTTTTTTTAATTTATTTGGTTGCACCGGGTCTTAGTTGCGGCAGGTGGGATCCTTAGTTGCGGCCTGCGAACTCTTAGTTGCAGCATGTATGTGGGATCTAGTTCCCTGACCAGGGATTGAACCCGGGCCCCCTGCATTGGGAGCATGGATTCTTAACCACTGCGCCACCAGGGAAGTCCCCAATTTACATTTTAAATGCTGATATAGTTGAGTTTAACTCTATAATCTTATTTTGTGTTATTTCCCCACCAGTCCTGGAGTTCTTTTTGTCTCCTTTCTTATCTCTTTTTGGATTGTTTTTAAATCACTCCATTTCTTCCCCTCTACTATTGCAGAATACAGTTTCTATTCTTTAGTGACAACCTTTAAAACACAATAATATGTGAGGTTCACAAAGTTCAAAATTAAACAAAACTTTACTCCCTCCGCTAATTCTAACACCCCCCTAACTTAGGTGTTATTAACCATATCCTTTTCCCAGTGCCCCTCCCAACATTATTATTATTATTTCACATTTGTTTAGAGTTGCCCAAATGTTCCCACCTTCTTCATTCTTCTTTCCGTTTGGCACTATTTTCCTTCCAAGAACATCCTGGAGAGTTTCCTTTAGCCAAGATGTCACTAATTAACGGTCTTGGTTTTTGCCTTAAAAGTTACCTTTATTTCACCCTCACTCTGGAATCTTTTCCTTTGGTTGCTGTATCACTACACTTTCTACATGTGGGTGTTTTTCCCTTGTTTGGATGGGTGTCTTCTCCATTCTGTACAATTCTCAGTCATTATTTCGTCCAACACGGGCTCTGGCACACCACCTCTTCTCCCTGATTCTCAGTTGGTCTTACAAGTTACTTACAAGTCCTATTTTGTTCTAAAGTGAAACCTGTACATTCTGCTCTATCTTCCAGTTCAATCACACACTTCAATCTGTTGGGTTTTTAACTATAGTGGTTGAGCTGCCCATGGCTAGAAACTGCACCTGATTCCTTTATCAAATGTGTTAGGTCACTTAACAGTTTCCTTTCTTTGTAGGTATTTTCCACCTTGTCTATTACTTTAAGCAGAGTAAGAAGTGCTTTTAAACACTGTGTCAACCACTCACTGTCCCTGTTTTCACAGAGCTCCTGCTGGTCCTCATTCACTGAACGCCTGGCGTTCTGTGTTTGGTTATTCTCAACCAGGGATGCTCGTTTGCCTTGAGCCGAGGATAAAGGCGCAGTCCTTCAAAGACCTGCTCGCTTGTGGACTGGCCGTGGGGCACTCTCTACAAAGAATCAGAATTGGCTGGAAAATGTCCTACCACTGAGGTCACAGGATCTGCACGAAGGACAACATCTCAGGAGGGGATGGGCTTACTTCTGACTCACCTTCACCCTGGAGGTGCAGGAGTCCTCGGTGGGCACAGCTTCCATCATCCTGCCCACCTTGGTCTCTGCCCCCTGCGCCCAGAGGTGCCATCGGAACTCACAGTTTGCCCAGTTCACCGAATGCCCTCAGGACTGTGCTCACCATCCAGGGTTATTCTTTGCACTGAGACTCTGGTCTCCTCACTACCTTCCTCAGGATCTTCCAAGCCATTCAGTGCTTTCCACAGGTGTTGTTTTCATCTGTTCTGTAGCACTTGCCCCACCCGAGTGAGAAGACTGGTCCAGCCCACCAGTCCACCCTGTCACCGGAACACAGCCCGCCCTTACTTCTTCAAGCTACTGACATTTGGCACTGCTGCCACTCGTGGCCAAACCAAACCCCAGCCAGGCAAGCTCTTAAAAGGAAAGAGGTCATCCCTGCGATGTGACAGGAGGGCTGTTGGGTAGGGTGACTCCCAGATCCAAGCCTGGATGCACATCTGTCCCAGGAGGAGGGGAGCCTGCCCAGTGCCCTTGCCTCCCGGCCCTGGGCTCTGCGCAGGGTCCCGGCAGGTGGGCAGAGGCTCAGGCGGAGTGACCTCTAGTACCCAACGGCCGGCTCCTTTGTTTTGAAGAAATCCACTTAGCACTCCAACAGTCACTACATCTACCTTGTTGGAACCGGGGTGAGGTGGGGGGGTCTGATGAAGAATCTCCCCGCAGATCAAAGCTCTGTGAGCCCTCCCTCATGTACTGCGAGGGGTTGCCTTTCTGCTTGGACAGCATCTGCTCACCGGCAGTAACACCTGACCCTTTTCCGCAAGCCCTATGCAAAGGCTCCTCTTTGATGAACCATCTCCAGGACATGGGGAGGGCAGCACGAGGGGGTGCTTCTTATCAGTAGCAGTGGTAACTCAACTTCACCCTGGTTCCTTGTTGAAGTCATGTTCCAAGATCCTAGGCTGCTGGTGGGAGTACAAATGAGGACCAGCGCTCTGGGGAGTCCGCACTGTTGTCCACAGCTGAGCATATGCCTCCCGTTGCTGCAGCCCCACCCCTGGGAACAGACCCCGTGGAAAAGTGGACACGGGGTCGCCAAAGTCAGGGGCAAGACTGCATTTTACAGTATCGTGTAATTTAGAGTACATCAAAACAGAAGCCCGAAAGTGGAAACTATCCAAGTGCCCCTGCACAGTGATGTGCAGAGTATGTACAATAGGGGGATGAACTACAATAGGCCAAGACCACGGATGGACCTCATGCTCACATATAACGTCGAATGGGAGGCCACGATGAGCACAGGCCGTGTGTCCACTTGCCCTGAGTTCACGCGCAGGCGCGAGGGACCTGTGAGCTACAGGTCAGGGGTGTGGTTACCCCCGGGCACAGGCAGCAACCCGAGGGGCACGAAATGAGCTGCTGGGGGACAATGTTTCTTGTTTGGCTGGTCACATGGGGCGCTGCTCCGTGAGCTGTAGACGAGACAGTGCATTTTTCTATATTTGTTCTACTTTAGTAAAGAGTTAAAATATGTATATACACACATGCCAACTTTGGTAGGAAAATGAATCCACACAGCTCTCAAAGGAGGAGCATCTCTGATGCCAGGCGGGTCTGTCACAGCACATACACTCCTGCCACCCCCAGGCCCCTCATATGCGCTCACTACGCAGCTCCCAAGAGAGGGGAAGTGGAGACCAAGGTCACAGTGGGCACCGCCTCCCACCTCCAAGCCCCACAGACCTCACTGTCCCTGCGGCTTCCAAAACCAGACTGTTCAGAACAAACCTCAGGGCTTCCCTCTGAGGTTGGAGGCAACAACACAGGCTGCAGTGGCCAGCTCGGCCGTGGCTAAAGCCCCGTCCATGCCCCTAACGACATGTCACTAACGAGGCCGCTGTTGACGGTGTCGTCACCACTCACTCTTGCGCACTGACCCCTCCCCCGAGTCACTGCAGTTACTACGGAATTCCCCAACTACGATGATCTAGAACTCACCAAGAAATGAAAACGTGTTCAACAGAAATAAAGTTGCATCTAATTCCTATGCAGGATGAGCCTTAATTAAAAAGGAAATCGTTTTGCTACAGCTGAGTTGTACATTTTAACCACTGAATGAAAAGTTCCAATAGAACATACTGCCTGGGCTGAGGGCCAGAACCCGGTCTCTCACGGTTCTGCGTGAAATGCGTAGGCCAGATCCTCCCGTCAGGAGGGGCCAGGAGTCTATGATCTACTTTTCCATTTCTTTGCCTAAAAGCAAAGGCAGGCAGAGAGGAGACAACGAGGGATGTGGGCTCGGCCTGGAAGGGGCTGCGATCAGCCAGCCCGCCTGTCTCCAGTATCCCACACCTGCCCAGCGTCCACGCCCGGTCCTCGAGGAAACGCCATCTGGGAGGCGGGAGGTTCACCTCATCCAGCCCTCTCAGTCCAACAAAGTCTGACTAAAAGAAGGGAGAATGGAACGCCAACTACCGGAAAAGAATTTCCCCTCCTACCACGAAGGAGCACTCTTGCTCACGAAACACAAAACCCACCTCTTTTCAGAGGCAGTGCACTGTTCAAACCAAAAATAACGTTTTGTTTCCTGGTGAGGGCGTCGTCACTGATACGCTCGGCTGCTCTGCAAACCCATCTAGCTCATCAGCTCCGCTGGGAAATAAAGGATGCTCACTGCGAATTCTCCTCCTGGAACCAGCGCAGGCACCTGGGAAGGGCCCGGTCTGGTGAGGCCCCCGCGTGGGTGACGGACAGCGGAGAACAGGCAGCGCTGAGACCAATCTAACCGGCCTGCAGGTGCAGGGCCCCTGGGAGAGAGCGAACGCCCAAGCCTTCTGCCCAGGGTCACTTCAGAGCATTGGCTTCCGCTGGCGGAGCGGGATGGGCCACATGTGGCAGCACCGCCGTGAGTGTGACGGTCAGCCTCCCAGCTGGAGCCTGGCTGGGGGGAATCCCAAAGTCACTTGGCTTTGGAATATGTTTTTTGTGTTTATATTTGATGCTCTAGGAATCCAGGCTACTTGAGGCTAAATGATAATGTACTCACAGAACACAGGCACTAGAAAATCACCTGTTAGCTCGGCAAGGATGGGCACCTACTGTGTGCCACTGTCCAGACACTAGGGACACCTCGGGGAAACAGGGCAGCCACAACCCTGCACTGGGAGAGCTTACAATCCAGTGTCAGAAATGACAAAGTCAGTCACATATGTGACACATCAGGTGGTGATAATGAAAACAAAGCCATGCAGAGAAGTGGGACTGGGGTCACCGGGCCTGTCACTTTAAGTAGGGTGGTCAGGGAGGTCACAATGCACAGACCTGAGGATGGTGGGGGAGCAAGCCACATGGCCGTCTGGGAAAAAGCTCCCCAGGGAGAGCAAGAGCATGTGCAAAGGCCCTGCGGCAGAAGGGCCTGCCCGGGAAACAGAGCAGGGGGTGGGGGTGGCAGCAGTGAAGCCTGAGGGAAAAGTGGGGCCTTGGAGGCCACTGGACAGACTCTGGCCAAGGAGGGTCCTGAACACAGGGTGGCACGATCTGCTCTGGGAACAGACCAGAAGGCAGGGGTGAGGGCAAAAGCAGGCAGACCACTTCAGACCTAGTGAAATAACCCGGGGGATGAGGGGTCTGCACCAGGCTGGCACCAGGGGATGCGGTGAGAGTGGACGGAGCTGACATGTTTGCCGTCGTAAAGGATACAAGTGTGAGAAGGCATGGAGTGAAGGATAAAGCACGATGTGTGGCCTGAAAGATGGAGCCAACTGGCCTGGTTTCATGTTACACGAGGAGGAAACTGAAGCCAAGGGACGAGAACAGTCACATCCAAGGTCACACCACTTACTCTGGGGACTAGAACCCAGACCACTGCTCCCCCCGCTGCCCCAAGCTGCAGCCAGTGGGGGACGCCGGTGACTACGCAGGTCACATGCGGACGCCCTCCAGCTCCTCTTTGCTCCCAGACGCTGGAGTAGACAGTGTCCCTCGGGGACCACCGGCACCCAAGCACGTACTGTGAGCAAGGCTGGGAGGAGAGCACAGCCCCTGCCTGGGGAAGACAACCACAGTCCACGGCTGCCACCTGAGAAAGCAGAACTGGTGTGCCCAGAAATTCCCACTTTCCCCAAGAGAACCCCCAAATCTAGATTTTAACAACAACAACTTCTCCAATTTTAAAAGGTGGCTCAGTTGTTTAGCAACCGGGCCTGAACAAACCTCACATGCCAGCCAAGTTCCATCCATGCAGGGCTCCAGCTGGGAACCAGTCTCAAGACAGCCTGAAACACACCTGGTTCACTCACACCTCAACCAGGGCCAGGGCACAGAATTAGAGCTTTGGGTCTAAGATGGTCTTCTATTCCAACTCTGGAGCCAGCAGATGGTATTCACTATCACTATAAATAGCTGATCACTTCCGCCACAACCTTAGGGGCCTCCTGTCTGACCAACAAGAAAGTAGCTGTCTATCACTCTGGGCTCTGTTAACTGGTTTGACGTTACTCTACACAATGTGCTAAGATGAGGCCACTAGTAAAGCCAAGAATTCAGAAATTCTCCCCAAATACTATCCAGTGATCCTTTCAAAGTTCTATGGAATATAACAAAGCCCTGCAAAGAGCCAGGAAGCAACTGCTGTCCGCCAAACAGGAAAATGCCTGCACCCTGGACCGTGTAAGGTTAGGAGACCGGCAGCTGTTCCAGCCTTGCCAAAATAATCCAACGTAGAAATTACAGAACTTTCTTTATAAATTAAAGTTGCCCTGCGTTGCTAGGCATGTGGGAGATGCATGTCATTTACAGCTCTTAAAGGAAACACGCTACATGTGTCTGGCCTCCAGTCGTGGGAGTCGGCCTGCCTGTTTCAGGAGACTCATCAGAACTTGTGTGCCTAAGAAAACAGCCTCCTAGGAAGTCCCCAGGTTAATTTTCCATAATGCTAAGTGGCCCTCTTGCCCAGGCTCTCTCACTTAGAATTAAATATTTACTTTCCCTACAAGCCATATGTTTTCTGCCCAATACCTATCTTCCGTGTCTGTTACATTTGACCACTTTGATGCCCTTGGTGTTAGGTAAGAAGCTCTCCAGGGCAGGACCACTGTCTGTGCTACGCCCCTGCTCCCCTGCCTTCTTTCCCTTAACATGCAGTTTATAATGCACACCAAGGGTCAGGAAGAACTGCTTTCTAAAGGTGACATCTTATTAGGTGGAAGCGCATGAACAGCCACTAATTTAATTTTATTTAACTTTAATTAAGTTGAAATACCTCCGTGTGGCTACCGTACTGGACAACACAGTTCTAGATGGAGTGTCTTCGGACACGAACGAGGTTCGTTTGTGGTGTCTGAAGGCCTGGCACACAGGAGAAGCTTGACAAAGACATGAAATGAAAGCCCTGTCTTGGTACTGCCACATCCCACACTGAATCCCCGCCTTCGTTTCCATCTTCCAATTCCAGGTGCTTCCTGGGGTACTTACTGTCCCAACGAGTATGGAATTATACGGCCTGTAGGTGTCGGTGAACATTCAGAAGGCCGTGCCCACATCGCCCAGCAGCTGGGCAACAGGAACTGACCTGCTGGGCCTCCACGTTCTCATCCACAGGATGGGAACAACCACATCTACGCTATGGAAACTGGCTGCTGTGAGGCCGAGATGTACACCAAAGCCGTGAATCTGACTCTAAACAGTAAACCTTAAAAATCAAGTTGGGCTGAGCTTCGGCTGTCCAATGAGATAGCTGGAGAAAATTTAACAGGTGTGTTGGTCTACCTCATTTCATCCGCAATTATTGCGTTACGGGCCAGCCCTTAACCATCCCCGGGCCAGAACGTACAGATGGACAGCAGTGTCTCCACCGTCATCATTCTCACTGACCATATTTTTTCTCCAAAAACAAGATTTTAGCACAGAAAAATCTGGATTCTCGAAAAGAATGGTTGACTCCTTGCCTATACGTCACTCACCTCCTCGTTAAAACTCCTTGGAATAAAAGAACAAGTAAGAAAAGTCTGGGGTCCTGACATTTTTAAAAGGCGTCCCTGCTACATAATAAACCAGGATGCCAATCAAATGGTTTGCATTCAGCCACTTACATGGAATTTGGTGCTGTATCATCACTACAGCCTACTGACTTAGGGCTCGTTTCAGCAAAGAGCATAATTGCTCAAATGTGACTCAGTGGCTTGGGATTTATTTAAAATTCTCCCATCACCAAAAACTATTCATGCACCAAGGTACCAAACTAACTTCTTAATCTCTGTAGAGATGTTCAGAGGCCAACTCCTAACTGTGAAAGTGAAGAGTTCTGATCCAGCACAGTGCCTGCGGCTCGACTCCCTGGCGGCTGTTTCCAGTCCCCGAGACACCTCTCTCTCCCTATCTGGCCACCCACCCCGCCACCCTGCAGCTCAACGGGTCCAGAAGCCCTGAACGTGCAAGCCCTGCTCCGCCTCCTGCCTCCAGCTTTCCTCCTTCGCTTCATCAGAGAGGGAAGTGGCATCTCCAGGCCCTCAGAACCGGAAGCTTCTTTCTGGAAGGAAAACAAGTTGGCAGCCCACAGTGGGCCTGACCTTTGGAGAGTTCATAAAGGAACAGAGACGTCACCACAGCCCGCTGCAGGATCACAGAGCCTTCTCTGGGGTTGGATCAGGGGGAAGTCAGGACAGCCAAGCACAGAGGAAAGCGTAGGGGGAGGCAGAGTGCTTCCCAGCCCCGCGGGAACAGCCAAAGCTCTGAAGAGACCTCCTCCCCAAAGTCCAGAAAACGCCACACAAACGCCCCCGCTCTGAAGGTTCCAGCACACCAGGCAAACAGTGACCCACGAGGCTCCCAAGAGCCTGCAAAGTTTCATTTTCTAGATGCTTCCTAGACTCTGCTGACCTCCGACCTCCAGGAGTTATTGCCAAACTTCCTTCTGCTGGCACAAGGTCCCAGGGTTTCCCAGCACTTACCTGGGAGGCTGCCCGACCCTACAGTGAGTGGGTGGTTCTATCTCCAGGCTACAGATAAGGAAACCCGGGTTCAGAGAGGTTAAGCAACCTGAGCAAAGGGTCTGCAGCGTGGCAGGGGTGGGATCCAGACGACAGGACGTGGCAAGGCTGCGTCCGCAGCGGGTGGGCCAGAGCCAAACCCAGACCCCACCACCCTCCCGGCCCGAACACCCTAGAAACTCATGCAAAAACAGTAACAGTCAACACCTGTGGACTACTCCCTACACGTGCTGGGTCTTCACGGTTCTCTCTCCGGCAGCCCGGCTGTTCCGACGTGGAAGCGGACCCCGGAGTGAAACAGCCTGGCCGACTCCCCACGGTGCCGGCTTTCGGAAGCCCACCCCTTAGCCATGACACCACCCGAGCTACCGTTTGTGATCTGCAATGTGGGGAGGGTTCCCCGAGGCTTCCCAGATGCTGCCCGGGAAGCGCGGACCCCAGCCCGCCCTCCCCTGCCCGGCGCCAGGCCGGGAGCCCGGGACCCGGGGCGGGAGCCAGGCGGGGTGCCAGCGCGCTTGACGGCCGGGCCGGAGGTGCCACTTCCGCCGGGCCTGGCACCGCCGGCCCATTCATCGTCCCCCCGCCGGGCGCCCTCGCACCGGGTCCGCGCGGCCGGCCGGGCAAACAGCGCCCCCGGCCCCGCCGCCAGGGGGAGCAGGGAGCCGCCTCCCGCACTCCGGGAAGTTGCCACCGCGGCCGCCGGGCGTCCGGACCCGGACGGTCCGGGTCTCCGCACGGCGGGCCCCGCGGCCCCGAGCCCGGCCCGCCCCGTCGGCGCCGCCCGGCCCCGCCGCGCCCCCAGCCGCAGCCCGAGGCGGGCGCGCTCGGCTCGGGCCCCCATTCAATCCCGCCCCCTCCCCCGCCGGCCCCAGCCGCCTTCCGCCCGCCCCCACCCCCCCAGCCCGGACTCCAGCCCGGCAACGTCATCCAGCCGCTTCCCGAAGCTTAACCCCTTCCTCCGCCAGCTGTGCGCCGCCCCGCCCCGCCGCCAACTTTCTTCGCCCAACTTCGGAGCGCGCCGGCCGGCCCGACGGCCCGGCTGGGAAGGACAGAGAGAGGTGGGGGGGGGCGGCCACGTCGCGCCGCGGGGCCGCCGCAGGTCCCGCAGACGGCGAGGGCGTGGGGTCCACACCTCGGGCACGCTCGGCCAACGCCCCTGCACCGGGTTCGGCCCGGCACACGCCCCCAGGGCCCGCCCGGACCCCCAGGGTCCGCCGCCGCGGCGACGGCCGGGGGCGCCGCCGGGGGAGGGGCCACCAGGGAGACGTGTCACTCCCGGCGCGGCCCGCCCGGCCCGGCCCCGGCGCCCCGACGGCCCGGCCCGCGCGCCGCCACCGCCGCTGCAGGGCCCGGCCAAGTTTCTTACCTGCAGCCGGAGACGCGGGAGGGAGAGCGAGAGGGCAGGAGCCGCCGCCGCCGCCGCGGAACCGGGAGAGAGGAGCCGGCCGAGCCTCCGCCGAGAAGCCGCCCCCGAGCAACTGCAGGCGCCGCGACCCCGACGCCACCCGCTCGGTCCGCCGTCCGCTCCGGCTGCTCGCTGGCTGCGTGCGCGCGTGTGGAGTCGTGGCACTTTCTGCCTCGGAGCTGGCAAACGGCCCCCTCCGCCGGGATCGCCGCCTCCTGCCTTCCCCACCCGGGCCAGCCATTCATCGAGCCGCCTCTCCCCATTGGCCCGCGCCCCGCCACTCCGCCGGCCGCTGACCAGTCAGAGCGCGGGCGGCCGAGCCGCGGCGGCGGCCATTGGGCGGGGAGGCGGGTCTCCGCTTCGGCCAATGGGAGAGGGGAGGAGCTGCGGGGAGCCTCGGGGGCGGGGCCTGTGAGGGGCGGAGCCGCGCGGCGCGGCGCTCGGCCCAGCGCGGGGGCGGGGCGGGCCCGGAACCCGCGGCCGAACGGGGGAGGGGGCGCCGGCCGGCCCCGCCCACCCCGGGCCAGCGACCCTGCTTGCTGGCGCTGATTCCGGGAAGGCTGTGGCCCGGCGGGCCGCGAAGGTTCGAATCCCAGCGGCGCCGCGCCTGCGCCCCTGGCCCCTCCGGGCTGAGATGGCGGTGGGTGTCACCCTGAGCAGGGTTGCGCAACATGCGAACAGTAGGGAGAAATGCTTCGTTTAAAACCAACTGACTTTCCCTGCAGCAGCGCCCCCTCCGGGCCCTAGATGTGAGGACAAGTTATGCTGGGGGTCAGTTCAGAGAGGGCACGTCACTATCTTCAAAGAGATTGCAATCAGCACCAGAAAGAATTTTCTTGAGTAAACTGGGGCGGAAAGTCCAGACGGTGCAGGAGGAATGGAGGGTGGACGTCATTTACACCCATTTTTAGGGAGGTTACAACTGAGGCACCGTCCAAACCTCAACTGGCAGCAGGGCAATGACTGCAGTTGACCTTCCGGCATTTTACTCTGCAATGGGGAGGGTGAGAGGGTCTGACGCACATAAACTCACCCACTTTCCAGAAAACTGAGTAAACGGTGCTTCATGACAGGACTTCCCGACCCCTACCCCCCCCCATATAACCCAGCACTCTCTCTTCATAACCAAATAAGTCTCAATTAAGATAATTTTAGGCCTGGTTTCTAACCATTATATCAGTGTCTCTTAAAACTAACTCTTTGAACTTGAGTCAAAGCCAGTTTCTTTGAAATTAAGGTTTCTGGGAGGGCAAAAGGGCTGCTGCAGGCTGATCTGCCCTGTACCACTTCCCCCACCCCCGTGGCTGCAGAATCCTGTTCCTAATAGCTGTTTCTTGGACAGTCTCACATACTCCCTCCCTCTTTGTCACTGGTACCATAGGAGTTGTTAGATGTGGAAATACAAGCCATCATGAGGGAATAAAGAGGGGCTGGGTTGAAATTAAACCGTTCATTCATATTTTTAATCTCAGCAGTTCCCTAGCATATTAATGATTAATCCGCGGGAATTAACCTGGATTAGCTTTCCACACTCAGTCTTTTTCCAGTGGTGAGCCCCGGCTTGACGTAAAAGTCAAGAATCCCAGCTTCTTGCTGGCATATGCTACCAACTAGTTCTAATTGACCGTGGGTAAACCAGTTAGCCTCTCTGAACATGGATGTACCCTTTTAGGACAATCGCTCCCCTCTCTGGGTTTTGGAGAGTCATTCTTCCATCCACCCATCCATCCACCCATCCATCCACCCATCCACCCATCAACCCATCCACCCATCCATCCTACCTACCCATCTACCCATCCATCCACCCATCTATCCACCCATCCACCCACCCATCCATCCACCCATCCACCCATCCACCCATCCATCCATCCACCCATCCATCCACCCATCCATCCATCCATCCACCCATCCACCCATCCACCCATCCATCCATCCACCCACCCATCCACCCATCCACCCATCCACCCATCCACCCATCCATCCACCCATCCATCCACCCATCCATCCATTCATTGGTGTCTGTCGAGTGCCCGGAAATCACTACAAGCTGGGCAAGCAGCCTAGACTGATACTTAGACCCAGTAAAGACCCAACTGCCCTCAGAGGCCTTGCTGTGGGCACAGACCTCCTTCATCTTATTCACACTGGTTTTCCCAGAAGCAGATCCTGACCAGGAGGGTTTGGGTGCAAGTGACTCATTTGAGGGATGATCACAGGAAACACTGGTAGGAAAGTGGGATGGGAAGGGGCTGGTGAAGAGCACAATGTCAAGCAAGTGGCCTCTGCGGGCAGCCAAGCCTCAGCATCGCTGGGCACTAGGGAACCATGTGGAGCCCGCCCCAGAGGTGTCCCCCCTGCAGTGCGGGACTCCCAGTCCTCGTGGTGGAGGGCTTCTTCTGGGGGGCTGTAACTCACCCCGATGCTCCGTCAGCCAGAGAAAGCCTTCCAGCAGAGAGAAGCAGCTGTTTGCAGCAAGAAGCCCTTGGCAGAAGGCTGAGTGCCTGGGGCATCTGGGGGCCACGATAGGACCTTCTACCGACCCCACACCTGCACAGAGTAGGGGCTCCGTAAATGCACATTCCATAAATGTTGTTAAACGAATCATAGGATTACAAAGTCCGTAGGAGCGAAGGGTGTTTACAAAAAAGGGTCTCTCTGTCTGCTCCCTCCTGTGATTGACGTTTTTTTGGCCTCAACACAACATAGGGTTCAGTATGGACAAGTGGCCTGGCCTGAGCCTTTGCCTTTGCTCAGTCCCTGCCCCTTGTCCAGCCTCCACGAGGAGGTCAGCTCCTGCCCCACCCCACCCCCACCTCCTAGCCGACCTGACTCACAGCCACTGCTGTGCCTGCAGACTGCCCTCCTCGGCCCTGCTCCGCCTTCTCAGCCTGTCTCAGCCTTGGTCTCTCCCAAGGCGTGTCTGGGAAAAATGGGAACCACCCCCAGGACTAGATGGACAGGAGGTGCCTGTGGGGGAGTGAGGGGCTTCCCCCAGGCTCAGAGCCCCTGGCCCTGCCGCAGGCCTGTAACCATCAAGCCACCCAGCACGAGAGGGATCCCATCGCCCAGCACAGCCTCCAGGTCCTATCTGCTCAGTGCCAGACACAGGCTGGAGCCTGGGAATCAGGTCCCTGCCGCCCCCTGGATGACAGGCCAGTGAGGGCTGTCACATGAAGCCAGGCCAGAGAGAGGCCAAGGCGAGCTCAGACTGCGGAGAGCAGAGGGGTGAGAGCAGAAGCTGGAAAGAGAAGGGGAATTAGCCAGGCCAGAAGGTGAGAGAACAGGGCGGGTGGAGGCCTGGGATCTAGGTAGCGTGGTGCACCAGGGGCCTGCCGATTTGTGGTGTTTTGCCAAAGCTTGAAGGGTGAAGGAGAGGGTAAGAAGAGCTGAGTGTCAAAAGGCGAGCCTCACGGGCACAAGGGAACCATGTAGAGGTGATGTCAATGCTCCGCACCTTGGCGATAGTGACAGTTACACGATCAAATTATGCGCTCTTGAAAAGGGCGACTTTGGTTTGTAAGCAAATTATTCTTCAATCAACCTGACTTAAGAAAAAAAAAAAGATACGTCCTTTTTGGGTTTTAGTTGTATATTAAAAACAAATAAAGCATTCTTATTGGGAAAAACTAAACATACAAGAATAATTACCTAGAACAGCCCATTAACTCATGACAGGGCTTTGCTTTCTATGACTAACTTGCAAATATTATTTTTAAAGAGTAGGTAGAAAGAGAAGATATCTTACAGTGTGAAAAGAGGTTTTACTTTATCAACAACTAAAAAAGGATGATAAAAGACAAACAGAAGAAAAATATCATGTGAAAAAAAGGACGTAACGTTTTTAGGTCTTATCACGTGCCAGGCACTATTGGAGATGCCTTACAAATAAGGAAAATTATTTCACCCTCAGAACAACCCAGTAAAGGAGGCACAGTTATTATCTCCACTTTAGAGATGAGGAAACGGAGGCACAGAGAGGTTGAGTACCCTGCCGTTTGTCACAGGGCTGGTCAGAGGAGGGGGGTGGGCGCCAGGGTCCATGAGCATAACCACTGCATTTGGTGCCAGATCCCAGAAGGTGTGCTGTACCTGTGCGGGTTGCAGTGGTGGTTCAGGGAAGGCTTTGTTGTCAGTGACAGCCAAGGTCGCTCCCATGGCCCCCTATTTCGGCTGACTGTGATGCTCAGCTAGGTTGGGGACCCACTGGGTTGGAGGCCATTGCAATAGTTCTGGTGGTGAGGGCTTGAACAGAGCAGTGGCACCGTTGGGAGGTGTAAGGGTCCTTCATGAGGGTGTTTAGGAGGTGGAGTAGGTGAGGCTTCGTGACCACGGGAGTAAGGGACAGGGAGGAGCCACCTGTGAGCCCCTGTTCTTGGCCCGAATGACAGGGAGCATGGTGGTGTCAGTGCAGGGGCAGGGCATGCAGGAGAATGAATAGGTGGGGGAAAGGAAGTGGGGAGGATGTTGCCTGTTGTCTTGACATGTCGAATTTGAGGAGTCTTGGGGAAGTCCAGGGGGAGATAGTGTTTCACTGGGTCTGAAGCTCAAGGGTGGAGGCCAGTGTGGCTATTACAGTTGGAAACCTGAGCACGAGAGGAGGTTCAGACCTTAAGGACAGAGATGAGATGATCACACCCAGCATGTGAAGCTGGGAGCTGCATGTGGATGGGGACAGAAGAAACCAGAGCTTGAGTCCTGCACAGAGAAAGGAAAACCCACAAAAGAGTCTGTATCAATCTGCTTTTGCTGCATAATAAATCACTCCAAAACTCAGTGGCTTATCACAATTCTGGTTTCCTATTAGAGCTCACACATCTACGGCAGCTGAGGCTTGGCTGGTCTTGGCTGGCCCACGCATAAGTCACGCATGGGTGGGCTAGGGGTTCACTTCTAGTCTGGGCTTGACTGGAGCATCTCAATGCTGCTCCACAAGGCTCATTCCTTTCTTTGGGAATCAGAAACTAGAGAGGGCGTTCACTTCTCATGGCGATGGTTGAAGCAAAAGAAAACAAGCAGAAATACACATGGAAGGGAAAGAGTTTCAAGAAGTAAAGAATGATTAAATGCAGACTGGAAATTCAGCAAGATGAAGACTGAAATGTGTGTTAAACGTGGCAACTCAGGAATCAAAGTTTTAGAGGAAGGGGTGGGTGAAAAGTTGGCCACCGAGTTGTGGAGGGCTGAGAAGTGAATGGAGCCAGGGTGGGGGGCAGGTAGAAGCAACGTGCATCCATTCATCCAACAGATGAATCCAACTCAGGACCTATCACATGTCAGTCACTGTTCTAGGAGGTGAGGAGACAGCCTTGAACAAGGCAGAGGGTTCCTTTCGTGGAGTTCACATTCTAGTGGGGAAAAGACGGTAGCCAAGTCAACCAATACATAAGCAAGGTGAGTCAAAATGGTGCCAAAGGCTACAAGGAGCGAGAAGAGGCTCCTGTGAAGGAGAGGGGTGGGCTTTGGGAATGGGGGGTGCAGAGGATGTAAGAGGCCGGTCAGAGAAAACCCCTCTGGGGAGGTGATGGTTGAGCTGACACTTAAAGGACGAGAAGAAGCTGATCTTGTGAAAAGAAGGAAGAATAAGTGGAAAAGCCCTGGGGTGGGGAGGAGCTTAGCAGCTGGTTCAGGGAACAGAAGGAGGACTGTGTGACTGGAGCTCAAGAAGGAAAGGAGAGAAGGCAAAGGCCGTGAGGCACGAAGGTGCAGACAGGAGAGGAGCCTTAGGATGTATCGGAAGCCAGGGGAGCGGGAGTCTTAAGTGGGAGAGTAGTGCCGTCTGATCTGCATTTTTTTTTTAATTTTTATTTAATTTATTTTTTTATACAGCAGGTTCTTATTAGTCACCAGTTTTATACACATCAGTGTATATCCCAAAAGGTCACCTTAGCAGTGGTGGGCAGAATTGTTAAGACATGGAATGGAGGATGCCAGGACCAGGTAGGAGGCTTTTGTAAGATTCCAGGCAAAATATGGTTGATGTGCCGGTAAATATTTAACTATTGGCTACTGGAGTTGGGGGCAGGGGAGCATTCCTAATTTGTAGCATTTGCCAATTTCTGGGGTGTGAATACTCCCATCGGAGCTGATTTCAAGTAACCAAACACAAAGATGCGAAGAAATTCGCAGTAACATACCATTATAAACCATACAGGTAACCTCATGAATAATCTCAAAGGCAGATATAATAGTAAAATGTAGTCAAATAATTAGGAAGTGATGAGGATGAGTATTTATTACTTTTGTTTTTACTATAATCTATGTCATTGTAAGTTTATATCATAAAATGTTTAATAATGGCTGTGTTTAATGAACTGCTTGAAAAATTCCTGAAAATGCAACAATCAGCCCTTATGAGGTGGCTGGTTCCTTCACAGAACTGAATATAACAGTCACCTGGACTGGAGTGGAGGGTGAGTGTGAGTGTGTGTGTGTGTGTGTGTGTGTGTGTGTGTGTGAAAGAGACTCAACAGTATTTGAAAATGTTAGAAAATGAAATCCTGTTCATGCTCATGTTGACATTTCTGCACACATCTCACGCCATGTCTGAGCTATGGACTCGTTGCGGGCAGTGGCTGGAACTGATGCATCATTCTGTTCCCTGAAGACCTACCCAATGCCTTGATTCTGGTAAAAACTCACCTTAGGTTGGCTCTCCTCAGAGGAAGACCTTGAGAAAAAGATTTGAGTGAAAGCATTTTATATGGAAGGTGATCCCAGGAGTCACCAGGAAGGGAGTGAAGAAGTGAGCCAGGGAAGGAAGACAGCCAGTAAACAGCGCATCACCAGCAAGTTTCCACCGTGAGCAGTTGAAGCTTAATCCCGCTGAGGAACCCTGGGATGCGGTGGTGTATGCCTCAGAGGTACCACCCTGAGCACCGAGGAAGCCAGAGTACTTACTCACCAACACCTACCCATCACTGGTTGAAGGCTGCTCCTGGCGTTTCCAACCCACGCCCCAGAGAAAGACCTGAGGAAGGGTGCTGGTGTTTGCAGTCAGCGGCTGTGGAGATGCCCAGGAATGGCAGAGGGGATGTGAACAGGGCATCAGCTGGGCTGATCCAAAACTGATAAATATTTCTTCAAGGAATGAACAAACGACTGAATGTAGGGCCCTCTGAGCTTCTAGAAACACAAATTTAGGGTTTAAAAGCTTTGAAACAGAACGCAGATCCTTCCGCTCCACAGTCAGCACATTTATCTTATACTTTTGCAAAATCTAGAGCAGGAGACCTATGACATCCCAGACGATTTAAGTTCTGCAGCAGTGTTACTCGAAATCAGAGTAATGTTGTTATACACTTAAAGAAAACGCTCTGTAGATAGACTATACTAACCATCAAAAGAAAAATAAAACTTACACAAAGAAAATAGATGGTAAGAGTGATCCCAAATTACAAATTTCTATGGTTGCTAGTGGTAGTAAAATATACCTTGGCCAAAAATGTTTGGTTTGCTGTGTGGGTGATGCTGGAAGTGAGCTTAGAGATAGGAGCTTTTGCAAAATTGAGGACTGACCTGGGGCTGGCTGGGTCCCCAAAGAAAATATGGGGGAAATAAATAGATGGATGATGTTTGCGTGGTACTTTCCTATTTCTAAAGTCCTTTGAAAATGATCCTTACTAGAACCGTGAGAGGGAAGTATTATTATCATTAGCTCAGTTTACAGGTGAGGCAGCTGGTGTTCAGAGAAGTGCAGTAGCATTGCTCAAGACCCCACACTTATAAATGACAAAGTTAAATAAGTCTAGAGACTCCAAAAATGGCATCTTTCCATGATACAACCCTCTGCTTTTGCCATGGAAAAAAACAGTGGGGAAATGAGCAGGTATAACAGACCCTACGTGAGTTAATGAAACCTTTCTCCTTTCTACTGTCCTTCCAGGACTCCATGTGTTTCCCCTTCAGCCTGCTCCTCAGATAACAGTGAGCACTTGGTAAACTGTCAGAAATATTTTAATTGAACTGAATGTGGTCAGCCTGGCTTGGTTAGATGCCTCACACTGGACATTCAGATTCAAAATCTGAGGGCCATCAAGTTAAAAGGCTTTCCCTGAGCAGAAAGCCTCCTTTACTAGTCTAGCTAGTTAGACGTCTTGACTCTTTTTAAAGATTACCAGCAATGAAGAACTCAGGACTCCGACACTTTGTCCCTCGTGCCCGGTTTACTTTATTCATTCATTCGATGAATGTATCTGGAGCCCTGCTACACTCTAGGGTCTATGCTAGGTGCTAAGAACTCAGCGGAGAACAAGAAAAACAGGACCCTGTGCTCGGGGAGCCTGTGGTGTAGTAGGGATGGGCACAGGCAATCACTAATTCATCAGCCTAACGTTCAGCTTGTGGGAAATGCTCCAGTGTAAATAGAGTGAATTGGTGTACAGAGCTGTGAAAGACCCAACTGTCTTTCTTCTCTCGCTCTTTCCAATCCATCCACTCGCTTTTAGCAAACTCAACCTTCCAAAACCGGTGCTTCCATCTTGTCTCGTCCCCCCTTCAGGAGCCTCAGATGGTCTCCTCTACGTCAAATCTTTCTCTGCCTGACTTGTGTGGACTCCCGTCGCCTGGTCCCCCCGACGTTCGCCAAGCCCTACACATTCCCGCCCGTGCCCATGCGGTGCCTCGGCCCAAAGCATGCTCTCCCAGCCTCTTGCCGTCCCCTTCTGCCCCAACTCTCAAGGACTGCCTTTGCTCGTTCATCCTGGAATCGGGCACTACGTTTGCCAAGCGCCCGCTTCTTGTTGTGGTGCAGAGCTGCATCGAACTTGGTTTCTCTCTGCCCTTGAAGAGCTCTCAGAACTGCTTCCTCCACAAAATCTCTGAACACATTTTTCCCCCACCGCTGGCTCCACGGAGAAGCTGCCCCAACACAACTGGGCACTAGTTTGCCGGCAGATTCTGTGAACAGGAATTAGAACTCTTCAACCAACATTAACGCTTATAAAAGGCCTAAAAGGTTTTTCCTTCTGAATCCACTGTGATTTCTGGTTCTGCAATGAGATGCTTTTAGCTTTTGGGAAGTCCTTTCTTGTATCTATCTTAAATCCCTCCTACCTCCTTCGTACTTCTTTCTTAAAGTCTTATTCTTCTTGGCTTTAGGGCACAGATAAGGCATCCCCACGCAATGTCCGTTCAACGTTCACCGAGTGCGTCTCAGTTGATTAAGTGCCTGGCACTTAAAAATCATTATTCTATCCCCTCTTCTGGGTTCTCTTCTCCAAACTGCAGCTCCTTAAACCTTTTTTCCACGTCTTTTCTCGAACCACTTAATCATCGTGTGGCTCTTCTCAACTCTGTTAATCAGCTTTTTTTTTTTAATCATTAGTGAGAGTTTTGAAGAAGGTCTTTAAACCAGAAGTAAAAAAGAAAATAAAATCCAGAAAGGGCCTGCAAGGGCGATTGAGCTCAGCTCTCTGCCTTTGGCCTGGCAGCCCCTTCAACCAGCTAACAGATCAAGCAGACTGTCTCAGTTCGGTACAAGCGTCCAGCCTCCAATCTGAACGTGCGCTGCAGACAAATTAGATTCGGTGGGATGAGAACATAGCCTGTGGCCCCCCTGACACCTTCTTTAGATTGCTGCTGGCCACTGCAGTCAGAAAAATCCAGGCCTGGGCAGAATTGAGTTAGCTGGTTTAATTTAGGCAACTTTTATTCCTTCTTCCATTGTGAGTCCACAGACTCTCACAGAGTTCTGGGTGCCACCTGTGGGGTGTGTGTGTCTGTGTGCATGTGTGTGGGGGGCGGGGGGAGATGAACTCCGGCTAATTCACACTAAAGTATTACTGGCTTACCACGCAATGCCTCTAAAGGCAGGGGAGGGTGAAGGCAGCCATTGAGGATGGGGCTCCAGCCTCTAAACCGTCTGTACCAGGAAGGCATTAAGGTTTATATTAAAGATGCACATGATTTTTGCATTCTTCTCCACAATATATCCACAAAGGCAGTTTTTCTAAAAAGGGAAATTATTTTATTGTTATTTTTATGACACGAGAGTAACGTATATGAATACATAATGCGGATAATACAGGAAAAGCTATCAAGAAAAACGTGGAAAATCACCTGAAGTCCCAACCCCTGCCATGTGACACTTTTTACTTTTCCCTTCTATACTATTTTCTATTAATAAATACAGTTTAATGTATATTAAATATTTAACATTACAATATAATATATATTTAAGATGTGTATAATATAATATAAAGTTTTAAATTATTTACTACTGTGTAAAAAGATCCTAGCAATTTACCTGGTAGTGTCAGGTCCAGGCAGTGAGGATGGCTCGTCTGACCTCAGGAGTGACCCCTCCAGGAATCATGCACATTTCAAATGAGGAAGAAAGAGAGGGCAGAAGAACTTTCTGGAAATGTGCTGGGTGGGCACTTTAGGGAGAGGGGGCGTGCATCCCAGCCTCTGCCCAAGTCTCCCAGGCCCTGCCCGGCCCTCAGCCCACGGCAGTGGGCAGCCGCTGGCGTGGACAACTCCAGGGCCTGGCAGGTCTGTGAGCGCTGTCGGTGCGCTGGGTCTTCCCTGAATGACCCACCTACAAACCTAGATTCATCTTCCTTGCAGAGAGGTCTCACTCTCCTCCAGCAGAAAGAGAAACACGCCCATTCCTAAAGAAGTGTTTTCTTTCTTTCAGGCAGGAAAATTAATGAGCTCCATCTTTGGCATGGATTAGAAAATTCCACCGTGGCCTTGGCAGGGCTCATGCCAACACCAGAACTTTAGAGAAACCCCACATTGAGAGCTACGAGGAACAAAGGTAAGGCTGGCTGACCTGATTTCCTTGCTCACAGTCGGGAAGGGAAAGGGGAGAGGAACAAAGCACCTGGCTGGAGAGGTGCGCCCGGTTGAGGGAGGTGCTTCCCCCCCTTTCCCGAGCTGTTCTGGGAACTAGCAGCACAATGCCCTCCTTATTCCCTGGTCCTCACCACACGGACTGACGTAGAGCCTTCCCCGGCAAACGTTCAGACTGTGGCCGCCAGCACGTCTCGGGCAGATTCCTTCAGCCACTGGGGTGGGTGCCCGGTCTCAGCAGAGGAGGAAAAAGCCGTGTTTGCTTCACAGTCTCTGGTTTTTGGAAAACAGTTGGCAGACTGAATAAATACAACATGTTGCCTAGTTATCAATAAGTATCTGTTCACTCTCAGTACATGATTTTTGAGCACCAACTTTGCTCCAGGGGCTGGAGACATAGCAATGAACAAAACAGAGACCCTCTACCCAAGGAGGTTTGGGATGGGAGGTAGACAATCAGCATTTAACAAACAAAATAACTTCAGGTACTAATAACACCAGATGATGAGGTAGAACATGGTAGCGGGGAGGAGGCTATCTCAGGACGCTCAGGAGAAGCCTCCAGTGACGCTGTTGCTGAAACCTGCATCACCTGAAGGATCCAGTGGAGGCAAGATGTGGGCACAACAGTCTTCTAGGCAGCGGGAACAACACGTGCAAAGGCCCTGGGGGGGGAATGTTGTCTGGCAATTTCAGGGAACTGAGTGGAAGCTGATGAGGAAGGGGTGGTAATGAGCAAGGCATAAAGAAAGGCAGAGACCGGGTTTATTACAGGAATCATCACATCTCACATTGTAGGGTGTGTTACAGTTTGCAGAGGGCTTTGAACACACACTATCTCAATTCAATCATTTTCCTTAACAATATTCCTTACCCAATAGATAAAGAAACTGAGGCTCAGGAGGTAACTTCCTCAAGGTCACAAAACTAGGAAGTGATGGGACAGGACTCTGACCAAGGAGTCTGTTTGCACAACTCCACAGGGCTCTATCCACGTGGCAGGGGAAGATATTTGTATCATTGCTTGGAGTTTGTGCAGTGCACGGCCTGTGCCACTGTACATAGTGACCCTGTGCCAGCTCAGGTCTATTTTCTCCAAATTTCTGTGGTTTATTTCTGTGCTGGGGCTGTTGGAAACACAAAGAATAAAAATATTATTTCAAGCCCTTGGTGAGCACATGATGTGGTTAAAGAGAAACAATATAAGAAAAGATGGTGGATGATAACAGTATTTGTTTCCAGCAAAGACATTATGGCTGATTTCGCAGGGGCTGCGAGATTTGCACCCGGTTTGAAAACTTAGATTGGTGGGCATACAGGAAAAAAATCATAGGACTTCATGACACAAACATGCAATTAAAACCTGGTGAGTCGTCGACCACCATAAGTGCTTGCCTCCAATGGCTGCAGAATTTTTAAAAAATGAACGTTTATTATTCTATCATATAAACAATAAGATCATACAGGTGAAATTTTGGCAAATCTGAGAAGAGAAAAAAGATCATCTATAATCCCATTCATGAAACAAAACTTCTTTTCACATTTTAGTGTAGCTCCTTCTGGTTTTTTCCCCAGGGAAGCAATATGTGTGTGTGTGTGTGTGTGTGTGTGTGTGTGTGTGTGTGTATTTATACATACATATATATATGTATCTGAACATATATATATGTAATACACATCATATATACACACACTGCAAGTACAAACACACACATTCTCACCTTTATTGCAGTATAATTTACATGCTTTAAAATTCACACATTTTAAGTGTGATGGTTGACAAGTTTTGACAAATGTATGCACCCGAGTAACCACCACTATACTAAAGATTAGAACATTTTCTTTTCCCCAAAAGATTCCTCATCCCTTTACCCCATGCGCCCCAGGCCCTTCCTTAGCCTTGGACTAGTTTTGCCTGTTCCAAAACTTCACATAAACACAATCAAGTGTGTACTCTTTTGTCTCTGGCCTCTGTTGCTCAAGGTATTTTTGAGGTTTATCATGTTAGCTTGTATGTACCAGTGGTTTATTCCTTTTTATATCTGATTAACATTCTATTATAAGAATATACAAGAATTTGTTTATTCAGTCACCTGTTAATGGACATTTGGGTTGTTTCTGGTTTCTGGTTTGGGGATATCATGAATAAAGCAGCTGTGAAATTCCTGTACCAGTCTTTTTGTGATGTTTTCATTCCTTTTGGTAAATACCTGGAAGTGGAATTACTGGGTCATAGGGTAGGTCTCACTCTATGGAAAACTACCAATTTTCCAAAGTGCTGTAGCATTTACAATGTAGAGAATTCAATTGCTCCACATCCTTGTCAACACTTAGTATTGCTGCTTTTTTTTTTAAAGGGTTTTTAAAAATTTACTTATTTGTTTATTTTTGGCTGCATTGGGTCTTTGTTCCTGCATGTGGGCTTTCTCGAGTTGCAGCGAGTGGGGGCTACTCTTCATTGCAGCGCGCGGGCTCCTTGTTGCAGTGGCTTCTCTTGTTGCGGAGCACAGCCTCTAGGCGCGTGGGCTTTGGTAGTTGTGGCACGTTTCCCATGTTTCTAAATAACACTGAAATTAACATGTGAGTGCATAGATTTCCCCCATATTTTAGATTATTTCCTTTAAATTAATGACCGAATAAAATGATCAGGTCCAAGGCATTTTTGTGGCTTCAGGAGGGTAAATATGAGGTGAACATTGAGACCACTGTCTTCAAAGGCACAAGCTGAGCCCCCGTTCCTATCTCAGTTCTGTGCTGGGGTCTCGGAAGGGGACCCCTTTCATGAATGTGAGCCTTTTGTCGAGAGGCAGAGCTAATGATGGCTTTGCGGCCAAATACATTTTGAGTCCTGGGTGATGCTGTTATTGACACCAGGCTCCAGTACAATGGGCTTCGTTCTCCCTCCAGCCACGTTGAAATGTGGGGCAAGAAGAACTCAGGTGCCTCGTCCCCTAAGAATGATCTACGCAGGTGCCCAGCCAAGCAGCCTCGGGCCCCTCAGTAGCAGTTCCAGAATTTCTGTACGTGAAGCGTCTGACTGAAGGGGGTGGGAACTTGCCTTGAAGGGTATTTTGATGCCATGCCCAGTGTCTTCATCTGGGCTGTGTGTTTGTTGGCGGCCTCGGGAGAACTGGTGATGATGGAGAGGAGTGTGTGGAAGGAGCGGAGGGCTATGGCCCCCTGCAAAGCAGTGGGCTGATCCTGCCTACTGCAGGCGTGAGGCTGGGCACCCTGGAAAGCACATTCATCCCATCGGCCAGCAGACACCCTTATCAACCCCTCTCCAACCATCCCACAGCCGCCCAAACCTGATAAAAGCCATATTTTATATGGTGTCTGGTCCCCCTCCAAATTCTTATTTCAGGAAGAATCATCCAGGGAGGTGGAAACCAGGAGGAATTTGTATGGCAAATCAGTCCCCTGTGGGTACCACATTCAGGCCTCCCGTGTGGAAGAAAAGGCCTTGGGGCCAGCTTGCCGAGGCCCCTTCTTCCCGCTGGCCTCCTCCTGAGAGTGTCAGCTGAGCTCCTGCGTTTCCTCAAGGTGTCCCTGATGACAGTCCAAAGGGTCACCAGCAGAACGAATGCCTCCCTCTGCCCTGAGACCCGACACTCACCAGCAATTCCCAGAAATTCCCGATTGTACTAAGCCACTTTGTCTTTCCTCCTCTCAATGTGAACTTATCAAGGACAAAAACCATTCCTTATTCACCATGTCCTAGTTCGGGTTCCCCTCAAAGCAGACCCTGAAAAGAGGATTCAAGGGAAAGTCCTTTACTTGGGGGCTGATCCCAGGAAATTCTGGTAGGGGAGGGGGGAAGTGAGTCAGGAGAGAGGCAGCAAGACAGGATGTGTAACCAAGGCGGTGACCACTGCGGGCAACTGAGGCTCGGTCCCAGGGGACCTCTGGGAGATGGTACAGAGACCTCCTCCAAATGACCACACCTGAGCGGGAGGGTGACCAGGTGGGGAGACTTTATTCCCTGACCTTGCAGCTGCACCGCCTCCAGGCAGGGTGGGCTCCAGCAGCTGGAAAAAGCCACCCAGCAAAGAGACACAGGTGCTGGCAGCTCTGTCAGCTCCCTAGTGCACCGAAGGGGTAGAGCCAGGAGGCTGCAGGCAGCCAGGGCACAGACAGCATCAGCCGTGCCTTGCCAGCGTGACTCGGCACCTGCAAGGGACAGATCCTTAACGGAGCGGGTTGTTTGAACCCAGAGGCTTGGAGGTACCCCCGGAAGTCAGTTTGTGAAGGAAAGCTGTATAAAAGATGGGTTTGTTTTAACTGCGTTGACCCCGGCCAGGCAGGGGCAGGGACACCCAGCGTCGGGGGGTCTCAAAGCTGCTCTCAGGCTTGCAGCACAGACACCTCACTGCCTCTCCAGCAGTGCCGGCCCAGAACAGCACCCAGAGGGGTTCAGTTCTTGGTGGGGGGGTCCCCTGACACCAGCAGGGACAGCAGGCTGTGTGTGGGCCGCCCCAGGGTGTGACATCACGATGCAGTCCATTCAGGATCTGTGGACTGACTTGCCCCTGGGCCCAGTTATAAGCTGAGCCCCCAGGGCTGACCTGCACTTGCGGGGCCAGGCAACTGAGACACGCTGACCTTCGGCGCCGACCTTCCAGGCACCGTTGGTGAGTACTCAGGCTTCCGGAGAGCTGTGGACACAGAGACAGCCCGTGGTGGGCGGGCCGAGCCCTTAGGGTCTCATACTCAGAACAGGATTATCCAGTCTGGGGGCCAGGACTGTACCAGGACCAGCCCAGGGCCCTTCCTGGGGAAGCCAGCTCAGGCCACCCAGGCACCCCTTTTCCAGCCCCTGCCTGTGGGGTTACTGGCTGCAGGAAGTGATATTCTAATCACCTCCAAGGCCTGCTTTGCCACCTGGCCCTGCTCCCTTGGGCAAAGGTCAGCGGTGTGCTTGCTAGAGGCTGGGGGGGAGGATGGTCAGGCTCTCAGATGACAGATCCCAGGGAGGTGGTAGGCCGTCCTCGGGCCCAGGACACACTCACAGCCGTGTGAGCAGGTGGGGCCTCGGTGGTGCGAGGGATGCTGAAACCACCGCCCCTCCAGAGACGCACACCAGGACCCTTCCTCTCTCTCTGTACACACTGCTTCTCTGGCGGTTTTTAAATCAACTCCCATGGCCCTCAGGTGTGTCAGGACTCTTTCTCCCCTTTGCGGACAGTGAGGGAGATTTGAGCCGGTGGTGGGAAGTGGGTGGATGGATCAGGACCCCAAGAGAGCAGGCAACACGGAGGAAGGGGCTGGGGGTGAGGCAGGGACAGAAGCCACCTCTCGAGAGGATGCTGGCTCTTCCCAGCCGGGCCGCCAGCAGTCAGCCAAGGGTGGTCTGCGGCCAATGGGCAGGGGACCCACGCAAGGGCACCAGGAGGCGGGGCTGGCCTCCCTGCAGCCCCCTTGCGCTCTCCTCCAGCCTGTCCGTCCATCAGCTTCAGGCGTCCAGATGGGCCACTCACCGTCTGTGACGGGGCACCCGCAGGTCCCCATGGCATGCGTCACCCTGGTGTTGTTCTGGGGCCCACGATTTTGAGCAGCTCCTGGCTTTACCCGAGTGTGTCAGGCAGTAAGTGAGATGGGTGCGCAGAGAAACCTTTTACCCTGAGGCTTCACCATCACTCCTTCATCTTCTTTGGATGCCTGACCCCTACCCCGACTCCTCACACGCGAGTCCCTGGTGCCGGTGGTCTCCAAGTCCGCTGAGAACACTGGTTCCACCCAGGTCCACTGACCGAGGCGAACAGTCTAGGGTCCAGAGATAGAGGGCCCCTGCGCCAGCCCCCATTTGGAGAGGTGGGAGGGAACACATGTGAAGCACCTACTGTGTGTCAGACCTGCTACCTCTGCCATTGCTCTTAATTCCTGCCACCAGGAAGGTGAAGCTTATAGACACAGAAGCCAAGAACTGTGTTTCAAGAGGGGCATTAACCTAGAATTTATATATACCCTGTGTTCAGACTGGCTCTCCAACATGAGAGCACTCTGAAAATAGAACGAGCTGCTTTGCCAGGCAGCCAGGGTGCACCTTTGGAAGCGTCCAGGCAAGCCAGGTGCCTCCGCCAGCAGGGCTGGGACGCGACCCTTGTGATCAGTCGGGAGATGATGGACCAAACGATCTTTAAAGGCTGCTCTGGATCCCAGATTGCAGGATCCGGTTCTCAACACCTTGCTAATCTTCCACGTTTGAGTCCAACTGGGTCAGGCCTCCCAGGGCAGCTGCAAACTTTGTCAGGAGGGGAGAGCTGAAGGAACCACAGAGATAAGCTCTGTGGACCTGCGGGGCCCCAGGTAGGAAACAGGGGTCCAGGCTGGAAAAGGGTGTGGTCCAAGGCCACAGCCAATCCGCAGAATGAATGTTTGTTGAATGAATGAAGGAAGGAGTGACAGTGCCAGGGTTGGAACCAGACTGGATGTGAATCAGACATCCCTTCACCCATCTCTCCTCCTTTCCTAAGACTGTTCTCAATCAAATTATGCTTCGGCGAACACATACGGAGCACCTGCTGTCTGCCAAGTGTTCACAGAGATTATTTCATGCAGTCCTCCCCTAACCCATCAGGTGGGTGTCCTCCCCTAACCCATCAGGTGGGTGTCCTCGCCCCCATTTCTCAGATGAGGATGATCAGGTACCCGCCCCAGAGGTTGGTGAACTTGCGGAGGTGTCACAAACGCTAAACAACAGCGCGGTCCCGCTAACTCCAGGAAGGGCATGCGTCTCCACCTTCGGCCTCCCGGCTTGAGCAAGGAAGCGCTGCTCTTCCTAACACAAACTGCCCACGACTTGACCGGTCCCTCAGGCCCTGTCTTAGCCCCGCCCCCAGACTTTGGCCTGGCTGACATCGGGCTCCCCGTGGACCCTCCTGGTTCTCTGCCCGTGCGTCTCGCTCTGACAGGACACCAACAGATGTTATGCGCCAAGGAAGAAAATATGCTAATCGAAATCAGCTTCAGCTAATTGTAGCAATTTCCCTTCTGCGAGTTGCCCTGAAATAGTAGCCACGCTCTGTTCTTTTTCACATCAGGGAGCCCCAAATTGGCAGCTTAAATGAGGTTGCAAAGAAGGCAACTAAACAGCCTCTTTGCTGCCAGTTACTGTGAATGAGGCCTTGAACACACGCTCTGGGCAAGACCCCAGCTCCGCGCTCTGTGCACTTGGCATCTCGCTGGGGATTATAGGGACCCGCTGTTGGGCCGGAAGAGCCTCACTGAATCCTGGGGAAAACCAGGACCTCAAGGGATGTAATGAAGTACCAAGCCCCAGAGCACACAGTCTGACCTTGAACCCTGGCTTACTTCTGACTTGTTCTATAGCCAGCGCCGGCCAACAGGACTTTCTGCATTGACAGAAACGTTCCCATCGGCGCTGCCCCATATGGTAGCCATGATCCACGTGTGGCTGTTGAGCTCTTGAAATGTGGCTCGTGGGACTGACAAACTGCATTTTCAATTGTACTTAACCGTCACGTAAGTTTAAGTTTAAAGTAAGATAGCCTTGTGTGGCCAGTGGCCGCCGAAAGGGATGGTGCCTCTGTAGCCCTGCCAGCTTCTGTGACTCCATCCCCATCCCACAGACCAGCCGCCCGTGTCCCCTGTCCCTTGGCTGCACCCCCTTTCCTCTGGCTCAACATCAGGACCTCAGGTCAAGTATGTCTCCTCAGAGGGACCTTCCCCACCCCCACTCCAAATCGGTCCTTATCCCTCTGAAGTCATCGTGTGTCTCAGTTCAGGCTGTCATAACTAAATACCATCGACTGGGTGCCTTCCAAACAACACAGGTGTATTGCTCCCCGTTCTGGAGGCTGGACGTCTGAGACCAGGGTGCCGGCAGGGTCGGGTGGCAGACGGCCACTTTTTCACTGATCCTCACGTGGTGGAAAGAGAGGGAGAGAGCTCTCTGGAGTCCCCTTGATGTGAGCACTCACACCGTTCACAAGGGCTCCACCCTAACCAGCCCCCAAAGGCTCCATGTCCTAACACCATCACCCCAGGGGTTAGGATTTCCACCTGTGAATCTGGGGGGACACAAACATCCGGGCCACTGCATTGTGGTTGCATGGTCTCCTGTCTATCGCTGTCTCCCTGGACAAGAACATCAGTCCTGCAAGAGCAGGGGTGCTGCCTATGCTTGCACCTCCACCCGTGCCTGGAACGGCATTTGGAACAGCGCCTGGCCGGTGGCAAGTGCTCAGCACAGAGTCTGGAGCGAGTGAACACCCTGCAGATGGCCCGGTAGCTATTCCTCAGCTAAATAACAAAATGACTCCAAACAGTGGCTTCAGACACCAATGATGAGCTGTTTCTCCTGATTCTGTGGGTGAGATACTTGGGCAGGGCTCAGCTCCATGTGATATCAGCGAGGGTCACGTGCTCAGCTGCGTTTATCTGGGGGCTGCGCTGGATGAGGCGGCCCAAGAAGGAAGGCCCTCCTCACTCGTCTGGAGCTCACAGGTCCTCAGGCGGCATCCCCACAGGGTTAGCCTAGGGTCGGACTTGTTATATGGCAGCTGGCTTCTGCGGGAAGAAGCAGAGCCTCCAGGCCACTTGAGGGCCAAGCAGGGCACGGAAGCACCACTTCCAGCACACTCCTGGGCCCAAGCAAGTTAGGGGGCAGCCCAGATAAAAAGGGAGGGGAAACTGTCCACCGCTGATGGCCGAGGCAGCAGTACACGCAGGGAGGACCAGCTGATGTGGCCACAGTCACCACAAGGTGTTTCTCAGGCTGGAATGTGCACCAGACCACCCGGGGTCTTGTTAAAATGCAGATCCTGGGACTTCCCTCGTGGCCCAGTGGCGGTTCCTACGCTCCCAACACAGGGGGCACGGGTTCAATCCCTGGTCGGGGAACTAAGATCCCACATGCCGCACCATGTGGCCAAATTAAAAAAAAAGTGCAGATCCTGATCCAGTGTGGGATGTGGCCTGAGCCCCCGCATTCCTAACGAGCTCCCAGGAGACGCCAAGCCTGCAGGTCCCCACCCACACGTGCTGGCGCAAGGCTCTCTTAGAGCAAAGTCCATCAGCACTGGCCCTCTGTTTAGGTTCAGCCTCACAGAGCCCCAAATACCACCACAACTGCATCCCTCCACTGGGTTGAGCCTTGTGCCCTATTGCTGGGGTCCGTGTGATCTGTCCCTTCTCCTGGCACTCGGGCTTGCACCCACACTGCCATGGGCAGCCATCCCAGTCCACGTCCTGAGCAACCCCCTGCACTTCACCCTTCCTCCTCCCATTTAACATTTGATGCTGCCCATGACCCTGGCAAAACTGGTTGGGGCTCTTTCAGTTACAGGATTAGAACCAAACTCAAGCTATTTTAAGGGAAAAGGATTGATGGGAGCATGCAAGGGCTTCAGGAATGGCTGGATCCAGGGCCTCAGTGATTCCAGAAAAGTATTTGTCACCATCTTCAGCTCTGCTTTCTCCTGGGGTCTTGCTGGCAGACTCTCCAAAGTGAGGAAGAGATGCCCCTCTGGTTTGCACTTTCCAGCAAACGTGCCAGAGTTCTCTCTGGTTGGCCTCGTGGGGTCCCCTGCCCACAGTGAAGCAATCGCTGTGGCCAGGAGGATGTGTTACCTCACGGCCAGGCCTGGGTTCTGTGTAGGCCCTTGGAGCCAGGTGGTGAGGCCAGCCCCCCTGAGTCACATGGAACGAGGGCAGGAAAGGTGGGATTCTCCGTGGAAAACTGGACAGGAGAAAGAACTTCTGGAACGTCAGGAAACTAGCACGGTCGACATGAGACAGGTGCTCTATTATGGTGGGGGAAGCAGAGGGCAGGGGCCCTATCAGTTCCAGGGGGCTATCTGGGCCTCCTGTCTCCCAGCACAGACTCAGAGGGACTGCTGAGCTAAAGAAGAACTTCAGCACCAGAGGAGACATGAAAATTAGCCAAGGCATGGTCCACAGAACCCTGGCCCAGGGATGTGAACTGATGTTATTTCAAAGGCCATGTGGTCCAGGAAGGTCAGGAGACAGTGGGTTAGGCCACGTCAGCAGTTCCCTCTCTGCGCAGGACTTGTCAGGGCCTTGAATAAGCTGGCGGACACTGAATTGACAGGAACTGGGGGGAAAATTAGAGGCTATTGTTCTGTTGAGCGCACTTTGGGAAATTATTAACCTAACTCCACCCCACTCATTTTATGGACGAAGCAACCAAGAAAGGGAAGTGACTTGGACAAGGTCATGCAGCTCTTTAGTTTCAGGCTGAACCCCACCTGCTGCTACGGTGACCTATGTGACGCTGCATAGAAGCATCACCTTGTGCCTCAGGGGGCCCTGTCCCAGCCCTGGTGGTTTTCCTTCCTCTGGAGGGTGTTCTCTGTTCTCTTAGACATTCCCGCACAAAGGCCCTGTGAGGGGCTGCTGGAGCCCAGAGGGCTGCCCAGACCTGAAGGGACTATGGAAAGTGCAGGAAGCGCGTGGGTCTGCACTTAGGAAATCGCGGCCTCCTGACGGGCAAGGTGCCTGCATTGTGAGGTTGAAGAGGCTCGATGCCTGCACAGACATGGAAGAGTCAGCAACAGCCAGGGGTGCCAAGCCCGTCAGGCAGGAGGGGTTAGAAGGAAGGTCGTGTTCCTGGAACCAAGCACGCACTCTAAATCCAGACAGAGGTTGTGCGTCAGGGCCGCAGCGAGCTGACGTGCATGACGGCTATAACAACATCATGTTTGAGGACCCGGTCTGGGCACTTCTCAGCCACTCCAAGACCCACATTTATAAAGAGAAAGCGGCTGTTGGTTAGTCGGTGGGACTCACAAGTATCAGCTACACATGGAGGACCCAGGCTCTTCTCCTTGCTGAGTTCACCATCTTGGCTCTGTTATTAAACTCTCTAAGCCTCAGTTTCTTCATCTGTTAAATAGAGCTACAACGCATTCCTGCCTCACGGCTCTGTTAGGAGGATCAAATAAGCCTGTAGCAAGGGCTCCTGAAGTGGCAGGGGGAATGGAGAGGTGGGATCAGGGCCGGCTTCCCGGCTGCTAAGGAGCCTCTGCGCGGCTCCCTCCGGCCCCTACACTGCCACTCAGGGAGAAGCTGCATCCGTGAGCAGACAGCAGTGGCTCGGAGCCCAGAGAGGTGTAAAGGGCTTCTCCATATGGGGCAGGGGGTGTGTGGCGTACGTGTCCCTGGTCACTTCGAGGTGACTCTATCCAAAGGCCAGGCGGAGAAGCAGATGTCATGAGCAGAGTGGGGTGTGTGTACCTAACCCTTGAGAGCAGAGTCAGCGCCGAGCGTGGCTTGGTGGACTTTGGCCATCAGCACTCAAGGCCACCCAGAGGGAAGGGACTGGAGTCCACACCTTGGCATTTTGGGCCGGGTTTGCACACACAGGAAGTCAAGCCTTCACCAGTAGGTGCTTTGACAGTTGAAAGTCCCAGTGGGGACTGAAGAGGAGATGCTGGGACTGTCTGGCCACTGAGTGGGAGATGGGAGCAGAGGCGGGAACGGTGGTTACCTGCTTGTAGATACACTTCGTGGGGAAGGTCAAACCACATCCCCAGGAAACCCTGTCTGAGGTTGAAGATGAGAACCACTCTCGTAAGAGTTGAGAGTGGCAGCAGAGGTTCCTAATCTGGGGCGCTGGTCCACAACCCCCAAAAACAGATGTCAAATTTTATTTATATGTGCAGGTGGGGCGTTTTTCTGGAAGGAGAGTCTATAGCAGGAGAGGCAAACTGGTGGCGTGGCTTGGTTTTGTTGGGTCCACACTGTGTTTCAGGTATTTGAATTTTTGCCCAACATTTAAAAATTGGGAACTTGCATATAAAAATCAAAACTTCTGTGGGGCTTCCCTGGTGGTGTAGTGGTTAAGACTCTGCACTCCCAATGCAGGAGAGCCCAGGTTCGATCCCTGGTCAGGGAACTAGATCCCACATGCACACCACAACTAAGAGTTCGCATGACACAACTAAGGAGCACATGTGCCACAACTAAGGAGCTGGTGAACTGCAACTAAGGAGCCCACCTGCCGCAACTAAGGAGCCCACCTGCTGCAACTAAGGAGCCCACCTGCTGCAACTAACACCTGGCACGACCAAATGAATAAATTAATTTTTTAAAAAAGTTAAAAAATAAAAAATGTTGGTGTCTCTCGAAATAACTCACAAGATCTGGCCACCTGGGACCCACACCCCTGAGAGGGGCTACCTCATTAAGGTGGGGTGTGGGCCCCCAGACGGCCACATCCGCACCACCTGTGGCCTCCTTGATGAATCCCAAATGCTAGTCCACACTAACCATTGCCCTTGCACTGTTTTTCCTCATGGATTAATTTTGCTCACTTGCCTGAATCCTCTGGCTTTTGCGTTTGTAACCCCTAATCTGAACTTTGAACAGAGGCTCAAAATGGTGTGTTCTCAACAAAGGCCATTGAAACTGAGATCCCTTCCAGCCTAAACTCTTCCCTAACAATCCAGGGTGGAGACTGATGCTCAGTAGGGGCAGATCACAGCCCTGCCAGCGCCAGGGAATGCAGAATCTCTTCCCCGGAAGGAATGTAGTTATGCTCTGGGTCCAGAAGCGTGTTTACAAACGGGCAGGCTTATCTCATGATGGCCACAGAACGCCCAAAGGTCTCCAGAAATAACTGAAACTCCTTTGTATCGTCTCTGCAAGGGGCCTCTTTGCAAAACACATAGTTCGTGTTCTGCTCAGATGATAACGTAATGAGTGAAACCAATGGCAATCTTTGGGGAAACCTTTCTTTATGGCCTCGAGAACCTGGCTTTTGAAAGCGGACAAATCAGAAAGAGAACAGAACTCTGGGTGAGACCTCCTCTCTGAAGCCAGAGCTAACAAGACTCTGAGTCTTAAGTAGGACTTTGCATTTGGGAAGATGGGGCAAGTCACTCAGAGCTGCTTTCTGAGCTGAGACTCACAGGTGCATAGACGCCTACTCTCACAACCCTTAGAAGGTACTGGACCTGCTGTGCTGAGGACCCAGACGAGGGCAGGCACACAAGTGTGAGAGCAAAGGGATAAAGGAAAGTGGAGTCTTGGCCTAGAACTTGGACTAGAATCTTGGAATCTTGCCAAAGAGCAAGTAGAAGACACACACGTACGGGCCTTGCATGTCTTAGAATGGACTGAATATATGGCTTAAAATGTGGCATGATGGCAAGTTTCCTCCTGTACAATGGCCGCCAGCTGCAGCCCTTGCTCGTATCTGCACCAGAGCAGAGGAATTCAGTCCAGAGCTGGAAGGAGAGAACGTGATTGTCCAGAAATCCAGCAGAAGACTTTCTTGATGACTCAGTGTTTGGGAACCAGATGTTAGTCTGAGCACAGTCGGATTTGAGGCCTGGTGATGCCCCAGGCCAGTTAATGTGTCATATCTGTAAAGGGGGCCATCGTAGACCCCGCTTCCTCGCACTGCCGGGGAGATTAAATGAGATGATGCACAAGAAGAGCTTCCCATGACCCTGGAAGCTGGACCAGCGCTAACTGCTCTCTCGGGCTGGATTTCCCAGTCACCGACCCTGAGAAACTGATTTGAGCACAAGAAGTAATTTGCAAGGGGATCCGGGTCACACCAGGGGGGCGGGGGAAGGGCGGCAGGGAAGGGACGGCAGCAGTGCTCAGAGCAGGTCGCCGCCTGGGGCCATCCACCTGTGGGTCCCCACCCGAGCTGTGCAGGGACTGGGTGTTTATCCACCTGCAGGTGTTTATCCACCTGCAGGTCCTTGCGGTGGGAACTGCGAGCCCCGCCCGAAGGAACGTGGGCGGGCAGGGACAGCCTCTGAGAAAACTGCCCTCGTTGTTCTGATTTTTCGAATTCTGATCTGGGAGAGGCAGGAGCCACGCAGACCTCAGCTCACATCCATCCCTGCCCTCTACTGGCTGCGTGACCCTCTCCGCCTCTCTGGGCCTCGGCTTCCCCGTCACTCAGAATGGGAACAATTCCCCACTGCTGCCTAGTTAATTCTGAGAATTAAGTGTGACCACAGCCACGGACAGGGAGAGGCGGTCGGTGTCCTGCAAACGTGAGGCCCTTGATTGCGTTTCCCTCACTTCCCCGCAGTGGACGTTCTGTTCTTGCCCCAGGGTGAGCCCAGCCGGCAAAGATGGTCCATCCAGAGGAGCAGGACACGCTGAATCCAAACTAGTGTTGGCCTCCGAGGCGACTTGTGAGTGATGCGCTGTCCTTCAGCAATTATCTCCCCGGCCGTGTATTATCAGGCTGTTTCCCCTCTCTAGCTCCGTGGGTCTGTAGCTTTCATATCCAGAGAGGGAGGCAGAGGAGCTGGCCTGAAAGGGGCCAAGCCAGGAGAGAAATCTCAACAGGAAGAATATCTGGCCCTGCAGCTCACCGGGCAGCCCAGGGTCCACAGTGTGGGCGGACCTAGGGGCTTCTGCTGAGTCAGAGGTGGGGAGAGAGCTGCCGGGGGAAATGCAGGCTGCCCAGCAGAAACTGAATTTCAGATAAACTGCAAATAACTTCTTTAGAATAAGTATGCCTTGTGAAAATATTTGGGTCAGACTTACATTAACTAGTTATTTATCTGAAATACAAATTTAACTGGGCATCTTGTATTTTCATTTCCTAAACCTGGCCACCCTAGTCTGGAAGAACAAACCCTCACAGGAGGTTTGGGTTAGAAATCAGCCCAGCGACCATCCAGCAGGCCCTGCAGGCCAAGAGGAGCGGAGAAGGGTCACCCGACCCCGGACTGGGCCTCCGGGAGCTTCACCCCAGGGCCTGTAACCGCCCCCTCAATTGAATCGCTGTTACCGTAAAGCATCGTTAACCGTGCAGTGGAGTCGGTCACAAATGCACTCGCGCTGCACCCACATGTGCAAAGAAAGTGCACTTCTCTGTTCTTACGCAGTGGGGTCCAGGCAAACATAGGCTAGCCGGTCAGTTCCGGGAAGCAGACCTCAGACCAGGATGCAGGTGCACGTGGCCCGGAGAGGGGGAGGGGAGCAGGAGGGGGAGGAGCGAGCAAAGCTGTTGCCGCTGGGGGCCCCTCCCGCTGGATCTCACAGGATCCCGGGAGCAGCAACGGTGCCAGAAAGCGGGTCCCGTCCCAGATGAGGGGACCGGGCTTTGTACTCGGTGTCAGGGTCACAGGCGTCTCCAGGAGTGGCCGCTTCCACTGCAGGGTCGGGAGAGCCGCCGCTGAGTGTGGGAGTGTGGGTGGCCGCACTTTTAGCAGCTGGGCCATAGGTGCTCTGGCTGGTCCAGGGGATCTGGGCGTGCGCCAACCGCACCTAGTACGCGCTCTGTCTTCAGTTTCACGCTGTGTCCTTTCAGTGTGAGCAGTCAGCTATCCAGGCCGATTTAAAGAGTGTCTTTTGGGAGATGGTCTCCTTAGCAACCGCTCTCCCCCTCCCCAGCCTCCCTAAGGAGTTCTGTGGCTGTGGGGCTGGGCAGCGATGCTTATGCGTCTTTAAGGAGGGGGCGGGGGGCAGGGCTTTGAGAACTCGTGGTGCCTGCAGGATGATGGCCTGGCCCCTGAGGCAGTGGCTGCTCTGGGGGTCATCAGCCCCTTCTGGTCTTGTAGGGGTATTTTGGCACCCGATGCTGGAGTCTATGGCTCGGCCATTGCCCTGGTTGTAAGGTCCCCATTCCTGGGACCACTTCATCCGGATGCCAGACTCTGGCTCATCCATCAGCCCTCAAAGCATCTTCTGCCTGGTGCTCAGGCTCATGTATCCAGCAGTTGCTCACGGCCGCTGCACCACTGACCCAAACACCTTGGAAGCAGCCTGTTCTTGTCATCTCTTGATAAGCGCAGTGAAGCAGGCCACTGGGTCTCATGCACCATTCCCAGGGCCTGGCCAGGGTGCCAGAACTTTCCCTCTGGAATCTCACGTGTCTGCCCACTGTGGGATTTTTGTCCCAGAGAGGAGCTCCCTGCCCCTATTACCTGCGTCCCAAACAACCTGTTCTCTCTTGTGGGTAATGGGGTGAGCTTTCTCCTTCCTCTTTCTAGAATCTGCGGCAGAAAAGGTAGATTCTCTCTTCTTCTTTCTTTCTTCTGGAGAAGCTCCTTCTCCTTGTCTCTGGGGCTATAATGGCAGAGAGAGGAGGAATCTAAAGCTCTACCCAAAAGGGGGTGTAAATCAAGAGGTTAATAAAATTGATCTGTTACAGCACACCCATGTTCATAGCAGAATTAGCCACAATAGCTAAAAGGTGGAAGCAGGGCTTCCCTGGTGGCGCAGTGGTTGAGAATCTGCCTGCTAATGCAGGGGACACGGGTTCGAGCCCTGGTCTGGGAGGATCCCACATGCCACGGAGCAACTAGGCCCGTGAGCCACAACTACTGAGCCTGCGCGTCTGGAGCCTGTGCTCCGCAACAAGAGAGGCTGCGATAGTGAGAGGCCCGCGCACCGCGATGAAGAGTGGCCCCCGCTTGCCACAACTAGAGAAAGCCCTCGCACAGAAACGAAGACCCAACACAGCCAAAAATAAATAGACAAACGTGGGGTTTAAAGAAAAAAGAATATTATTTAAAAAAAAAAAGGTGGAAGCAACCCAAATGTCCATTGATGGGTGAATAAGGATAAAATGTGGTCTGTGCATAAAATGCGATATTATTATTCAGCCTTAAAATTCTAACACATGATGCAATATAGATGAACCTTAAGGACAGTATGCTAAGTGAAATAAGCCAGTCGCAAATAGACAAATACTGTACGATTCCACTTATATGAGGTCCCTAGAGGAGTCACATTCGTAGAGACAGAAAGTAGCATGGTGGTTGCCAGGGGCCAGGGGAGCTGTTGTTTAACTCCAGTATGAAAAAGTTCTGGGAATGGGTCACACAGCAATGTGAATATACTTAACACTACTGAACTGTACACTTTTAAAATGGCTAAGATGGTAAATTTTATATTATATATATTTTTACCACAATTGAAAATAAAAAGTGAGGGAAAAAATATCTGTTACAAAAGCAGATGTCCATGGAGGGTAGCTAATACACTCATCCGTTCCTTAGATGACGTATTTTATTAGATCAGCCCTGGATCCTTTGCAGAGAACAGGGCCCCAAAGAAGAGGAAATACTTTCATGAAAGAAAAATGCAGCCAGGAACAGTCCCAGCTAGAACCACCTCCCAGACAAAGGCTATCCAGCAGAGACAGGATTTTAGAGACAGGGCAATTATATTTAGGGAAAGGGGGTTAGGAGACTGAGAATCATGAGACAGGAGAGGTGACAGCTGGAGAAGCTGTGGCTTCTTCAGGGGACCGTTGCAGGTGGCTCAGGTCTATAAAGCCTTACTCAGAACCGCGGGGGCCACAAGTTTTGGGGGACTCAGATTTTTTTGGATTTTAGAAAAGCAGTGTGGTGCCTATTCTGTGCATCCGAGACCGTTCCCAGGAGAGTCTGGCTTGGCACCCTGTAAACAAAGCCATTAATATGCCTGTGGTAAAATGTATAAATATTCACACTAAGTGGGATAATAAAGACTAGAAATAGCCTCATGTCAGTTCAGACTAGGTTTTGCTGCCAAAGAAGTTTCAAAAAAAAAAAATCTTCTGGTTTCCAGAGCTTTTTGGATTTTGGATTTGAAAATGGCAGAATAGGGATTGGGGATGTGTGTGAAGTCTCCACCATCTACAGATTATAAATTAACAAAGGCACATGACATTGGGAGGGACCAGAATGATGAGTTCCCGTGAACCTAACGTTCTGATTTTATAAATATGAAACAAAAGCTTCTCGCCCAAGGTCACACTCCTGGTCGTGGGCAGAGCTGGGATCAGACTCAGGTCTCCTGCGCCCAACCAGCACACCCAGTAGGGGCCTAGCCGAGGCCTTCACACCCAGATTGCGCTTTGAGTGGAGTCTGGAATCCGTGACGCCAACCCTCCCTCTCCTTTCTAGTTCCCTGAAGAGGGGACCCCTTGACTCTAGGCACGTCCTCCCGCAAAGCTGAGTTCACCTTGTTAAGTTTTCTCTGGGCAAGGCACCCACAGAAGGACTTGTCCTACAGGTTCATAGACGACTCAATGCCTTGCCTATAGATGGTGGTCAGTAAAGATCTGCAGAATCATTTAATTTATTTGGGTTTTCATCACTTGTAGACCCATCTAGAGAAAGAGCTATCATTAAAAGGCCACGTGTAAGACAGCCACCAAAGATCTTGTTTGCCATTGTAGAACTGGAACTAAGGGCAAGGAAGGCAAATATTACCTTTATTTTTGAATGATGAACATTAATGGTCATTGAAAATCGATTTTTCCATCCCTGATGCCTAAGCCATGGGACTGATCCTGCCCCGGGTCTCTGGGCAGAGTGAAGATGCTTTTGTGCCTAGAACAGTACCCAGCATATAGTAGGTGCACCACCTCAAATGTTGAATGAGTGAGTGAAGGAATGAACATTGCGGGTGTATTAGTTAGGACTCTTCGTTACAAATAGCACAATCTCAACTTAAACTGATTAAACAGAAGTAGAAAATATTGCCTGACGTAATTGAAAAGTCTAGGGGTAGATGCCTTCAGGCGTGGCTAGATCCAGGCCTGCAAATGATTACTGGGGAACCTCTCTCTTTCCTTATCCCAGATCTGGCTTTCTTATATGTTGTTTTCCTTCTTAGGCAGGCTCTTGGGAGCAGGTGATGGCAAACATGGTTACAGCAGTTCTGGTCTCACATTCTACCAAGCTGAGTAATCCTCGCAGAGAAAGACATCCTAGACTTGGCCTGGGCTAGGGAATGCACCCATTTCTGAACCAATCACTGAGACCAAAGTGATCCGCTAGTTTCATTGGCCAGGCCTGCGTACGGTTGCCCCGTGGAGCCAGGGTGTTGGGATGACAAAGACTGAGGTTTGGGGAAGAGAGGTCAGTAAAGGGAGTGGAGGTGATGGTCCCAGAAGCAGAAGGAGCAGGCACTGAGCAGGGGTAGACAGCTGACGTCTCCTACAGAGCTGGATGCCAAAGCGTCTTCCCGTGGCATGTGAAGGACGCAGCAAGCTCACGTTCTAGAAGATGATAGTGCTTAGAAACAACAGACACCAACTTGGTCCGATACCCACAGAGAGTCGGCTTGAAGAAGAATAATTAAACACAACCCCAGTGAGTCAGCTCACTGGAGTGGGGCTTACTCTATTCCCGACTGCGCACTAGGAGTCGACATTCTTGTTTGATCTGAACAGTCATCCCGGTGACACTCATTATGCCCACTTTACAGATGAGGAGACTAAGTCTTCGGTTCAGGAATCCTCTTGAGCTCTCCTAGCTAGTAAGCGAAGGGGCAGATAATCCCACCCTCTTATTTCTGACTCCCTAGCTTGGGCACTTCTTGGGCCCATCTGTGTTGCTGGGCCTGCCATCTCTCAGACCTGCTTTTCCCCGTGATGTTTGCCCCTCGCCCCGGGGGTAGCACGGATGGCCACCGGCAGGCTTGGGTCCCCCCAGCCAAGCACTCCTCATAGAGAGGCATTCCTGGGTGCGCCAGGATGTGGCCTGAGAAAGTGAGGGGGAGGTCCCACGCCAGCCAGCCCCAGGCCGTTGTGGTGAGTATGGTGTGGCCTGAAGAGTAATTCTTGAATTGACTGAACAAAATGGAGCCCTGGTCTTCAGCCCGTGAACTTCCATCCTAAAAGGGAGGCGAACTTACAGTGGCTCCTTGGACCCTCCGTGGATTAAAGGGGAAGGAGTCAGACCTCAACACCACAGGAACATCACCACCCTTCCGAGACGGGAGGGCCAGACCCGGTCATCTGAAGGGAGAAGACTTGCTCTGAGGAGTGGGGCAGAGTTACCAAGAACCTGGGGTGGTATTTGACAGACAAGGTATCCTTGGATCCTGATGGGTGAGAAGTGGGTAGTATCCTCACTCCCTCCTGGTCCAAGTCTGTCAGAACTGAGTTGAGTGCACTTGAGTGCAAACGTCCATCCATCCTCTCACTGGAGGCCCAGGGCCTCTGCGGAGGCCGTCCTGAGGTCACTCTCACCCTCCCTCTCTTGCTGCTACACAGCTGCCGTGTTTTGAGGACACAGGGAAGGATCCTGAATTTTCCCATAAATCTGCTTAGTTTAGGAGCTATTTATGTTCTCCAGAGCTTTCAGGCATTGGGCAACTTTTTAATCGAGGGTGTGAGGACTTTGAACACATGAATTTAAGTTTTAAAATAAAGGGAGAAAGAGAAAATGAAGACATTGAGATAAAGAAGCAAACATGGTAACTAGGAAGGGAGGGAGGTTTTAATCCACGCTAGTTTCTCTATACGGTTGTCAAATTGAGCTCAAAGATTCCTAGTAAAAAGGGAAAAAGGATGTTTGCAAGTCCTTTCTGTCATAAAGGTAGAAATATGCCAATTTTGGAAGGTATACTTTTTTCTTCACATTAAATTCCAAAAGATGTATCTTGTGGGACATTTTATAGAACAAGATGTAAGCAGCAGAATGCTCCCCTTTACCCCCTGTTACTACCCCAATAAAGGGTGAGGGAAAAACACAAAGTCTAATATTAAATATACCGTAGTTCCTGGGGAAGGCGATACCGTAAATGCCTGAATAGAAAGCAAACACGAAAATAAGATAATCTTTCATTTGCTCAAAATGTTTTTTGGCTCTTTGAATATATAAACTCTCAGGGATATAGATGAAATAGTCTACATAGACTATTTGATCTTATAATTTAATTACACACATTTAAAGTCACATATTATATAAAATGGTATATTTAGAAATATATTACGTTTCTGTTTCCATTTCAGGAAAACAATAGTATTCTAATTATATTCCTGTACGGTCCACTTTGGTGTCTTCCTCACTGGGGTTACATTTCGTGTCATCTCCCACGGTTTTCAGAGAATAATGACTTTGCTTTCCGCTAATGGGTGTTGAACGGCATCACCTTTCGAATTCACATATTATGTCCCCGCTGGAAACGGCATCCCAAGCCCCACATGCCCATTTGTCTGGTATCAGAGTCCTGCACCCTCACCCCATTTATCTAACGGGGCAGATAAATTTGTTAGCACTTCCTCACAAAGACCGATTGTGTCGATTTTTTAAATGATCTTTAAATGTCGTCAAACATTTGCAACTAGAAGGTCATTCCTTTGAGAATCGTGATCAGATTCCCTTGACTTGTATTCTTTATTTAAACAGGTGACTCCTCTAAGCATCTAAACCCAGACTTGACCGAGGTCATTTCCTGCCATGTGTCTTCCCCAAACACTACTTTGAGGTTGAAAACGATGTAATTGAGAAGAACACCCTGTAACACAGGAGTCTTTGGCGGGACGACACTACGTTAAAGCATTTGCAGTCACTTTGTCATATGGCCCTCGAGCAAGCGCTTAATCTGACCCTACTGCAGCCCCCCCATCCTGAAGCCACCCCGCACTGGGAAATGTCACTGACTCAGAAGGGGGTGCCCTTCTGCATGGTTGCTAGCTGCATGGTCTTGAGCAGGTCACATAAACTTTGGGGCTTCCGTGTTCTCATGTGTGACATGAGGGGTTTAGGCTACATCAGAGAGGGGCCGGGGAAGCACCGGGGACCACCCGACAGCTCCGTGTTTGGGGCAGGGGTTGGTGTTCTCACCTCGTTCCCAAGTCAACAGAGTAATTCTGCTTTGATCTACTTTATATAAAGGGATTCCAGGTAAAATTTCCTTTGAAGTAAAGATCCCTTTTTTTATAATTTTAAAAACAGGGGGATAGACCATTATTGAGGTCTGCCTGCTCTGAAGTTGTCTGAACTCAAAGCCGTCAGGGTCATAGTTAAATCTTCCTGTTGATGTCGAATGAGGGTATGATGTGCCCGGTGATCGGGGTGGGAGTGTAGACAGTGCCTGAGGGTTGGTGAGCTTATGCCATCTGGCAACACAGACGGTGGAGACTCCACTGTAAAGTCCCACTTAGCTGGAACCCCATCATCCTAGAAAACCAGCTCATAATTTTATGAGAAAGAAGCAAATGACAAGGCAGCAATGGTTCTCAAACTTCGCAGCATATTGGAATCACCTGGGGAGTTTTTTTTAAATTCCAGTGTTCAGGGCATACTCCACATTAATTAAAGCAAACTCTGGAGGAGGGACCTGAACATCAGTAATTTGTAAATTTCCCCACGTGAGTCTAATGTGCTGTCAAGTTTAAGAATAAGTGGCATTGGTACAGCCACTATGGGACACAGTATGGTGGTTCTTCAAAAGAGTAGACATAGAATTACCATGTGATCCAGCAATCCCACTTCTGGGTACATACCCAAAAGAACTAAAAGCATGGTCTCGAAGAGATGTTTTTACACCCATATTCATAGCAGCATTATTCACAATAGCCAGAAGGTGGAAACAACCCAAGTGCCCATCAATGGATGAACGGATTAACAAGATGTGATATATATGTACAAGGTGAGCTTCCTTAAAAAGGAAGAAATTCTAACCCATGATACAGCATGGTTGAACCTGAAGGACATTACCCTAAGTGAAAAAAGCCAGTCGCAAAAGGACAAATACTGTATGATTCCACTTATATGAGGTCCCTAGAGCAGTCACGTTCATAGAGACGTTCATAGAGAAAGCAGAATGGTGGTTGCCAGGAGAGGAGGGTGGAGCAGGGTGAGGTGTGGAATGAGGACTTGTTTAATGGAGTTAAGAGTTTCAGTTTTGCAAGATGAGAGACTTCTGGAAATCGGTCGCACAATAATGTGAATATACTTAACACTACTGTACACTTAAAAATGGTTAAGGTGGTAAATTTTACGCTACGTGTATTTTACCACGATGAAATATAAAATAACATGAAAAGAACAAGTGGCATCACGTAATGCCTTGCCACTCAAAGTGCGATCCACAGGCTGGGAGCATCATCATCTTCCAGGAACTCGTTAGAAATGCAGCGTCTCAGGTCCACTCCAGACCTGCTGCATTTGAACCTGCATTTTTCTTTTTCTTTCTTTCCTTGTTTTTTATTTTTTAGAAAGACAGTTCCGCTATCACAGTGGGAATTTTATTTATTTTTTAAATTTTATTTATTTAATTATTTTTCGTTATGTTGAATCTTCGTTGCTGCACGAGTGGGGGCTTCTCTCGTTGTGGAGCACGGGCTCTAGGTGCGCAGGCTTCAGTACTTGGGGCACATGGGCTCAGTAGTTGTGGCTCGCGGGCTCTAGAGTGCAGGCTCAGTAGTTGTGGCGCACGGGCTTAGCTGCTCTGAGGCATGTGGGATCTTCCCAGACCAGGGCTCGAACCCGTGTCCCTTGCATTGGCAGGCGGATTCTTAACCACTGCACCACCAGGGAAGTCCCTGAACCAGCATTTTTCAACAAGACCCCCTGTGTGGTTGGTGCGTACATTAATCTTTGAGAAGTGCTAGTTGCAACGGACCGAATATTAGTCCAGGGTTTAGAAGATGGAGCAGACAAGGTCATTCGTCTACCCGGCACCCACCTCCTCCCTTCCTACTTCCTGGAGACCCCAGCATTCTCCAAGCAGCCATGTGCTCGGGAGGATGACTTCATACACTCCCCCCACCCCCCACCCCGTGGTCTTACTCCCCTGGCCAGTGACTTGTGTAAGGCTGGGCATGTGGCCTGGTTTTGGCCAGTAGAAGGAAGGGAAGTTCTGCTGTAGAGGTTCTGCTGCCAAAGCAGAAATGACCTCTCCTTCCCTGTGAAGTTCTCATGTCAGGATGTGACCCGAGCAAATTCCATAGGCATCTCGGGACCTTGGGGGCAGCTAGACCAGTACTTGAAAAACAGAGCCACTGACTGACAAAATCCTGGGTCCACCTCACCAATGATTGCTGATTATGTGAGATTAGAAATGTATTTATTGTTTAAGAGTGTCTGAGTCAGGGCTCTCCATTCCTTGGAACCCAGGGTTCCTCAGCCTTGACTCTCTGGATGTGTTGGACAGGATAATTCTTTGCTGTGGAAGGGCTGCTGTGTGCATTACACGATGCGTGGCAGCAACCCTGACCTCTGCCCATCAGACGCCGGTGGCACTCCCGCCCCCCCCAGTTGTGACATCGTGTCTCCAGACACATGGCCCCATATTTGGAGGGGGTGACAATTGGCCCCCAGTTGAGGACCACTGTCGCAAAGGCACCCTAACGAATGCAAAGACCTTTCCTCGGTGGTCCGTGAGGAGGGTAAACATCGCTGTCTATGCTCCAGAATGTCTCAAGGATCCAGCTGTGTGAGAAAAGCAAACACACAAGGTGTTGCTAACGACTGGCTGTCTTTGATGCTGCTGGTGCTTTGATAACAATGTTGTGCTTTCCATTTATTCTTTGAATAGGCAGAGATGTTTAACTTAACAGATGGCCAGTGCGGATAGGGAGTGGAATTTTCCCTGGGCAAAGTTGGTGACCCGGCCAGCACTCTCTCGGCCTCTTCCTCCCACTCAGAAATCCTGATCTCTTACCGCCAGGCCCCGAGCTGGGCCGCCAGCCCCGACTCACCGTCCCACGAGGCGATGGGTGCTGCAGATTCACGCAGTATCGCGTTTTCACAGATTGAGAGATGTTCATATTGAACTGCTGAAGAGAGAGATCTGTGTTCTCCACGTAATGTTGTATTCGCAGCTCACACATCCATGGATTTGAGACTCGCAGAGTCGGTGGCTTCTGGACAAGAATCAGTTGACACACCGAGACCACTTTCCTTAGGAGCCCCCTGGCCCCGAAAATCAGTGCATTTCGATTCATCACTCCTTGGAGAGTTTAGTTTCATCCAAAACGTTCCCTGGGGCAGGAAGGCTTACAAGGAAGGTCTGGAGGAGAGTTGGGAGCATGGGGACGGGTTGGGGGACCAGTGCTGTGAAAGCCACAGATGTTTCTGTGGTTGAGGTCAAGTGTTTCCCGTGTGCCAGCGCAGTACTCAGCACTGGGGCTGGGGTGCGGAGCAAAGGCCGTTTGGGAGGCGCTGCGGCCCTTGGGGGCCTCACAACCTACTGGGGAGTATGTGGAGGGTGCTGGGTTGCTCTCCTACCCTCAGCCCGTATGGTGGTCACTTCCCCAGGTAAGTGCCCCCAGGAACACGGCGACTACCCTGATTTTGTGTCCCATCCCCGCCCCTGCAGCCTGTGTGCTTTGCAGGTCACTAACCTGCTTTCTGAACCAGAGGGAAGACACATGTATCAGGCCGTAGTCAATGTCTTAGGCCTGGCGTATGAGGATTTGACTGGAGAAGACACACATTCACAGCTTCTGGAGGAAAAGCAGTGTTTTCCTTTGGGGGAGGGGGCGTGGCTTGCAGGCCCTGCTGCAGCCCGATTATTTCCAAATAGGAGTGGAGCTGAGGGTTGAGCCAATGAACAAAGGGAGGCAGAGTCGAGAGTCACAGGGAAATCAAGCGGGAGCCTTGATCGACCACATGTGACGCACCTCGGGACATTTAGGTGGCACATGCTAGTAAACCTCCGTTAAGTGTAAGCCAGCTGGAACCGGATTTCCTGTTGCTTGCATCATAAACTAAGGAGCAAACCTCCAGCGCGGACAGGCAGAGAGGAGTGAGGGTGTCTTCACACAAACGACGAGGACAGTGACCCTCGTGTAGGGAAATGGCTGGTTCTGGTGGGCCCGCTTCACCCGGGGACACAGACCCTTACGTGTATGGAGACTCGACTTCTGGAGATCTGATGGGATATTCGGGACACTGTGCACCTCTGCGTCCTCATTAAGGCCCTAGGAGACTCACATCCAGGGGGAAGGTGGCCCATTGGCGGGGTGAGAGGGGTGAAAGTACAGCTTTGCTAAGAGACAGCGTTTCTGCCTGTGGCTTGAGCAAGTCCTGCTGGGTTGGAAAAGCTGACTTTTCGGGCTGAATTTAGAACACAGGCGACCAGTCAGGTGACTTAACAAGAGAAAGGATTAGGGCCCCGGAAGAACATTGCCCCAGTTCCCAGGTGTCTCCCGAGCCTCTTGTCTGAAGGATGTCACGCTTGATAAAGGGGACAATTGCCTTACTGTGAAGATGCAGCTGGGATGAGGTGGGGCAAGGGGCAGACCTGGGGCACCTCCCCACCTCGGAGATGTAGTTAGATGTCCCCAGTCCGAGGAGCAGGGCAGCAGGCAGGGCACAGATCAAGGATACAGACCTGTGAAGATCTCCACTCAACCACCAGCCCATGGACTTGAACAGAAGAAACCCAGTAAATTCTGAAGGGGGCTGAGATGCCAAGGAAACTGGCCAAGTAGTGGCCTGAGATCGCCCATCCCTCAGGGAGATCCCTGAGCTTGTGCCCACAGGAAGTGGGGTGCTACAACAGTGAATCTTCTTGGGAGGCATCAACACCAAGCCCCTCAGATGTTAACAAGGCGGTGGATGGGGACCCACCCAAACCCAGAACTGGGGGCAGCACCTTGTCTGCTGGAGGAGCTGGCTTCACCACAAGGGCAAGGACTCCCCAATATTTCCTCAATACCGTATGTGCTATCGACCAATGGCAACTGAGTGTGTTTCCCACCTTCTCCTTCTCCAAATGGAGAATTTCCCTTCTGCAAATTCTTACTGCAGATATCCTGGTTTTTCCCATCGTTGCTGGCTATGTTGATGATGATGAACTGCAGAATTTAGTTCATAGGTTACCATCCCTTGAGTAGCTACTTCCAGACATGATGGGGAGTACGATGCATCTCACAGAAAATGTGAACTCAAGTCTGAATCCAGTAACTGGATGAATCATAGAGCTCCGCCCTTTGGGGGAGGGGTGAGTCCATTTCAGCCACCTGTGGGTATTTCTGATGGCTACATAAGGGAAGGAGATTGTACCAGTGTTAGTTCATCAAAGGGGTAGACCATAGTGGGACGTTATGGTTACTGCCTTCACACCCACCTGCCCTTCTCTGGATAATCATCCTGATTTTGTGCAGGTAACTGTACTTGAACTCACAGCTTGTACAGCTTAGAGAAAGCTGACTCCACTCCCAGATCCAGGACTGGACATACGGCTGGATGAGGCTCTGCTTGGAACTCCTCTGAAACAGTTTCTCTCTCTTTAGAAACTTCTTCTTTTGGGGTTGAGATTTGGGGGGGGGGCGCGGCATGAGTGCTGGAGCAGCCATTTCATCACCATGAGGGGAACCAGCCCCCACCGAAACCAACACAGGGAAGAAAAGTTGAAAGAACCAGAGAAAAGGATCTGCAACCCTGATGGTACCAGACCCACCCTCGCTCTTGGGCTCCTGACTTATATCATGTCTTCTTTAATATTTGAGCCAGTTAGAGTTTTCTGTTATTGCAACCAAACAACCAGCTATTACAGAATGAGATAAAAGCTAAAATAAAAATATGAAAAAAACGCTGGAGAAGGTAGATTCACTGGCTAAGAGAAGCAGGCTGTTTCTTTAAGCATTTAGGGTGGGAAGGTTGGCAAGGAACCCATCAGAGCTCTTAGCATCAATCCCACCCTTTTCATGGGGAGTTTTTGGGCTTATCTGAGACCATCACTAACGTCCCCACCTAACCCGTGCAGGTGGGGATGCGTATGTAAAGGTTTCAAAGCAGGGCGTTGCACCTGGCATCTAAAAGTCCCCAATAAACGTTGGGCGGTGGCAGGATACTCACTGTCTGTTGGCCCCAGCGCCCGCCCCGGGAAGGCCGAGGGAGTTCCCTAACCACCTCCCTCCCCATGGCTGTTGCAGAATATGGACCACATGTCTCCCAGGCTGAGAACCTTCCTTTCTGAACCCATTGGAGAAAAGAATGTTGCCTGGGTAGATGGGGTCAGCCGTGAGCTTGCAATCAATCTGTGCACCAAAGGTTTCAACAAGGTAATTCCTCCTTTCTCGTTTCTCCAACTTCTCTTTCAACCTGTATTCCCCTAATCCTGCCAGATGGCAGCCAGTGCCACGTGTCCCTGCCAGTGGCTGTCGGAGAGCAAAGCTGCCACTTGGCCGGGCGCCACATGCTTGGTTGGAGGCTACTGACCCCGCATGCTTGGGCAGCCGCCAGGGTCCACAGATAATGGGCAAATCGAATCACTGTGGCTCAGAGCAGCTGGGCTGTGCGTGACTCACTTGGTGTTCAAACACCCAGGGGTCGACAGCAGCGAGCCGGCCGCCCGAGTCTGGGGCCGAGCTGTCAGGATGGATGATTTGGGTGCACTCCCCACCCCCATGAAGAGACATGAGGGTCTCTTGTCCTATCAGGCCATGGCAGGTGGAGTCATGGCAGCCTGGTGTCTACACCAGAGTACGAGGAAGTGAGTTATTCTAAGATGTCACTAGCAGTCCGAGAACAGCCTCAATGATGGCCAATGGAATCGGAACGATCTCTTCTAGGCAACTGTTTCTATGGTGCTATTATATGAGGCTGCAGGAACCTTAGGAGAGGATGGGAGATATTCCCAAAGAGAGCCCGGAGAAAGCGAGCGGGTGGGAATTCACAGGAGCATTGCACACTCGGTCGAGAGAGGCGCCTCCGGCAGAGGCACTGTATCTCGTTCCCTTTGGCCTTAAAGTCAGCCCTCACCGCTGGGCGGGAAGAGGCTGCAGAGACGCCCAGGGAGGCGGGGAACCGCTGAGTGCGCAGCTGACGGTGAGATTGGTTTGCACCGGCCCAGCGCATGGCTGTGTCCAGGGGGCAGCTGGACGACTGGGCCTGTGGTTCTCTGATGGACACGCTGCCCTGCACCACTTGTTAAACATTCTGAATATCACCCGAATCTACCACAATCTGATACCCAATAGGTGGGATTGTCAGGAAGACAGATTGAGGTAGATTTGCTTCTTTCCTCCCAGATAAAGCAGAGAGGACCATTCCCAAGCAGAGAGCAGAGCAGGCAAGTCTGATCAGGGAAGACATTTTAAATTAAAAATTATTTTTTAGAAGAAATGATCGTCCCTTTTACTTTTCTATTGTGGTGTAACATACCCACACTGATGTGACGGGTTCAACTCAGTGAGTTTTTACACAGATATACATGCATAGACCCACCACCCGGATCTGGTGGTCAGGATCCTCGAGAATTCCAAAAGCTTCCCCTGTGTCTCTTGCCAGTCAACTCCACCCCCCACTCCCAGAAGTCACCGCCATTCTGGCTTCTACCACCATTGGTTTAATGTCTCCATAGTTCTGAGGTGGTGTTGTTGTTCAGCCATACTCATCGTTCAAAAAATATTTTAATCTACATACAGTAAATTTCACCTTTTTTTAGTACACAGTTCTGCAAGTTTTGACAAATGCACGTAGTCATGTAGCCACTACCACAATCAAGGCCTAGAACAACCCCATCGTGCCAAAATGTTCCCCTTACCCGTCACATTTCCCACCTTCAGCCCCTGGCAACTACTGATTTGTTTTCTGTCCCTATAGTTTTGCTTTTTCCAACTTGTTTCAAGTGATTCTAGGAGGATGAGAGGCATATTAAAGATAAAGGAATGAATGAATAATGGGAAATTTTCAGGCATCCGAGAACTTGCTACATAGAGTCAGGGCTATAGGGAAGGAGGAACTGGCCAGGTCCCTGGAGATCTGCTCCTCTGTGTTTCCCACCTCCTAGCTAGCTGTGACCAGCCCTCTCCTTTTAGGCTCTACTCATTCCAAGGGCCACTAATTCCAGGCACTGATGCCAGGGGTTCACCTTCTTCCTCTGCTTTGAGCCCCTCACCCACCTGCGAATGAGATGAGAGGTCGCTGTCTCCACTTGACAAACGAGGAGACAGAGGCTCTGGAAAGTGAGTGCCTTGATCAGGGTCCTGAGTGAGGACAAGAACAGCCATGGATTATATGGTCACAAACCACCCAAGAATATCAGGGCCAGGAGGCCACCCTGGCGGCGCGGGGGGGGGGCTTTACACTGAGATTTGGTGATGAGCTCCTGAACCGAGTGCTGGAGCCTGGCTGGGCCTATACGAGGATCCAGGAGGAGACCCCAGTGTCGCACCGACAAGATGAGCAGGCGCTTCGGGGGGGGCGGGGCCGTGGGCGGGGCCAGCAGTAAGAGGCAGGTAGATCCCGGCAGGGCGGCGCCTCAGATGTAGCAAAAGAAACGCAGGTTCCTGTAGTGCTTTCCATAGGCTTTATTTTTTAGAGCAGTTTTAGGTTTACAGCAAAACTGAGAAGAAAGTGCTGCGAGGTTCCCTATGCCCCTGCCCCGTACACAGCCTCCGCGTTACCAGCACAATGGTAGGTTTCTTACGGGAGAACCTACACTGACACCTTATCTCCCCGGGGCCCAAAGTTGACATTAGGGCTCACACTTGGTGCAGCGCATCCTGTGGGTTTGGACAAACGAGTGATGACAGGTATCCACCACGGTGATGTCCTACAGATCACTTCTCTGCCCCACAATCCTCTGAGCTCCTGGGTTTTCACACCCTGCCTGCAGGAGACCTGGACATGGCAGGCCCCTCCCCAGGCTGGGGGTCCCTGGGGTTTCTTGGCTGTGAGCAGAGATCCCCTCAGGCTCCACGCCTGCTCATGGTGCCTTCCTTGGCCTGTTTCATGGGTGCTGGCCTTTCCGAGGACCTGCTGGGATGCAGATGTGTGAGGCTGCCCTCAGCCCTGCCTGCCTGGGCCCCGCACACCGCTCCCGAGACACCAGATGCTGGAACCAGGAGATGGGACACCAGCCCCGCCCTGGGAGCCCAGGGTGCATCTGGGTGTGTCGATCATCCCTCTAGGACTGTGGCCCTGGACAGGGGCAGGCATGGAGACACCTTCTCAAGCTCCCACCAGCCTCTAAGTCCAGTAATTTCTCCTCGATGCCTGCCCCACCCAAGTCAGACTTGCATTTCTTCTTCTACAGAGGCATGACGTGCTTGGCGGGGTTGCCCCTATCTCTCTCTGCACTTTCCCAGAGCTTTGTCTGTGGCTTGAACAGTTCTCTGACTCAGTTGCAGTCCTGACTTTCAAAACTACGGATTCACCCAAGTCTCAAAAGTCAAGAATGTGGCTGCGTTTTCTCTGGGTTTTTTCGTGCCTGCCCTCCCCTGGGGCTGACGGCTTCGGCCTGACGATCTACACCTTGGCCGTCCAGCACGGCGGCCGTGGGCCACTTGTACCTGCTGCGTACTGTCTGAATTGAGTTGTGCTATAAATATAAAATACACATGGCCGCGTTAAAGACTCAGTGCCAAACAAACAAAAAATGGAAAGCACCTCATCAATAATTTTTTAATTGATTACATGTTGGAATGATAATAATTTAGAAATATGGGAAAAAATTAAAATTATTAGAGTTCATTTCACCTGTTCTTTCCCCCTTTTGCCGTGGCTTCTAGACAATTAAAAATGACACGTGTGCTGGCCCACATTAGATTTCTACTGGACAGCATTGGTCTAGATTTAACGGCGAAATGTCTGCAAAGGTGAAAGGAATGACCAGAAGAGGGAAGATACATCGTGCTCAAGGTGTCCGCGCCAGGTCTAGCTCCGCCTTATATTATTCTGTCCCCCCACCCTCACCCCCATGCTCCACCAGACTGTTCATGAACTACAAGCACATGGGGACCACCCTCCCGCGGACCCAAGGCCCCTCTTAAAATGAACTTTTGTCTCCTTCATGGGCCCACTCATGGCCCGCCCCCTCCGGAAGCAAGCCCTCCTTCTGCCCACCCACCCTGGCCGGACACGTCGCTGTTTCTAAACGCTGAGTACCCAGCGGACCCCTTGCTGTCACATTCAAACTATTGATTGTTTTTTCCACGCGTTCTGTTAGAGGCACAGCTCCCTTTGGTGTCCTCCCGTATCTTCTCTGAAGAAAGGATTGTTCTGGGTTTCTTGTACTCCTCCTCTCCCTAGGAAAACCCAATGGAGGGGGGTGAATTTCCAGGCACTCAGTACATTCAGAGTCATGGGCAGTGCCCTATGGGGTGACTCCAACAGCGTGGAAGTAAGTTTCACATCCCACAGAATCTGGTTTGCCTCAGTACCCTTTGAACACCCTACGAAGTCATAACCATGCCTAAATCTTCCTTCTGAAACATACTTGGAAGATGAGGGAGCAGCAAATGTCCGGGATGCCCACCTGCTCCCCAAGCCTCTGTCACCTAATAGAACCAGCACCTGATGCTTGCTCCATGTCAGGCACTGATCCGAGTGCACTACATACAGTTATTTCATTTAATTACCAAAAGATCCCATAAAGTATACTATTTCGTCTCTATTTCACCGATGAGAAAACAGGCACGAAGCAGCCAAGTGCGTCACTCAAAGTCACTCAAGGTGAGAGAGACAAAATCTGAATCTGGCAGACAGGCTCTGGGGTGGGCAGTAGGGCAAGGGACGCCCCCCGCACCCCCAGCCCTGCCTGACGCCCGGACCCTACAAGGAGTCAGTCACAGAAGCTTGGGGTTATCCTATGCAGGGTTGCCAGGTAAAATACAGCACGCTCAAATTAAATTTGAGTTTCAGTTAAACGATGTTTTTGTGTAAGTGTGTCCTAGGGAGATGGGCAGGGGGAAGAAAGCACAGTGGGTTGGACATTCATGCTTCAGACAAGGAGTTTTACACTGGAAACACTGACAGAGGCTGCACTTGCGAGGTTGTCTTTGGCACTCAGTGGCCCTGAAGACTGAGGAGTCAGCGTCCAGTCGGAGAAAAAGAAAGTTGTTCATCACACAACAAAGCCTGGTGGTGCTGTAAAGTCCATTCGCCACGGGCGCTGAGGGGCTGGGAACTGGCAGGGGGGGAGCTTGACAGTGAGGGGCCGAGACTACGTGTCTCTGTTTGAAAGGCCAGGTGTCATAGTGGAGATGAAAAATTTTTTTTGGCCGCTCCATGGGGGATCTTAGTTCCCTGACCAGGGATCAAACCTGCGCAGCCTGCAGTGGAAGCACGAAGTCGTAACCACTGGACCGCCAGGGAAGTCCCTGAAATTTTTAATGAGCGTGGACCAGGACCTAATCTGCGGGCCCAGTGCAAGATGAAGATGGGCGGCCCCTTGTTGAAATTAATCAGGAATTTCAAGGTGGTGGCCGCACACCAGCAAACCAAGTGGGGCTCTGAGCTCAGGGCCTGTGTGACGGCATAGGTCACTCACCAGGGACCTCAGACTCAAATATCGCTACTGTTTCGCAAGGAACAGGCACGGCACACTGGAGGCTGGTCCAGACCTGCTCACGATTGGGATGTGGCGTTGACGGAAGTCTTCCCTCGAGCTGCCATCCTGCCACACAGGCAAAGGCTGCCTCGGGAAGGAATGAGCATCCCTGGCCTGGGTGGCGGGAGGTGGGGACGTCTGTCAGGGTATCTGCATCACTCTCCCTGCAGCCAGGTTTTTCTGAGCTTTGGTCCAAGGAGGCAGGGGGTGGCTCCTCTTCCCCCAGGTTAGGGGCTCGCTCCCTACAGCCTGCAGAGAAACCCAGAGGGCTTCCTTCCATCAGGGCCATGATGGGAGCCTACGACTCCTGCTTCCCTGGGGAGCAGGGAGAAGCAGGTCGACTTCCAAAGAGAAAGGGCAGAAGGGAACATCAAGTTGCCGCTTGGGTCTGGAGGCCAAAAGATGAGGCCCTCTTGCCTGTGGCTTTCCTGGAAAGTTTGCCTCTGGTCCTGCGAGCCACGAGGTCCCTGGCATCCTGGCTGCTGGGCGTGGAGGGACATGGAAGCTCTGGTTACCAGAGCAGCCGACGCCAGCTCTCAGGATGGTGGAGGTGCCAGGCCAGGCCACAGATGGGTGGGGTGTGCTGGAATGGGGCCAAGGACAGGAGTCTTACCTCCAGGGTTCTCCATGACCCATCTAGAGAATGGACGGGGCGCATGTCAGGATCCAAAGCAGGAAAACGTATCAGGGGTCTGAGCCTGCCCATGGTGCTCAAAAGCATCACTTACTACTATTATCATCCATGTTCTCTCTCCTGGGACAAAGCTCTGCACCTCCCATACCTACTGCAGCAACGGGCTCAATCAACATTCAGTAAATGTTCACTTTTTAAAACGTTGAATTAAGAAACATCTCAGGGACTTCCCTGGTGGCGCAGTGGTTAAGAATCTGCCTGCCAATGCAGGGGAGATGGGTTCGAGCCCTGGTCCGGGATGATCCCACATGTCGCGGAGCAAATGCGCCCAAACGCCACAACTACTGAGCCCGCACTCTAGAGCCCGCGAGCCACAACTACTGAGCCCACATTCCACAACTACTGAAGCTTGCGTGCCTACAGCCCATGCCCCACAACGAGATAAGCCACTGCAATGAGAACCCCGCGCACTGCAACGAAGAGTAGCCCCCACTCGCTACAACTAGAGAAAGCCCGCGTGCAGCAACGAAGACCCAGCGCAGCCAAAAATAAACAAATTAATTAATTAAAAAAAAAAACTCAGTAAAATCACCCCTGAAAAGACGAGGATGCTGACAAAAGTAAAATGAGCTCATTCTAACCAATTACACCGCTTTTTCAAAAAGATGATTAAAGTAGCAATTTAAAATGACCATGAAATCCTAGCTTTTGTCTCTTTTCAACAACTGGATCTGGACTAAAATTTTTTTTAAAACCCCAAACTCCAATGCTTGGGTATATTTTATGACTGGAATTCAGCTTTTATTTAATTTGTCTTTTTAAAAATGCGTTCATTTTGGTTAAGATGAAGTTTGCTTGGTTTTATGTAAGTGAAATACATAGACGCCAGTGGGTTTTCCTGGAGGGGGCCCAGGACTCAAGGCCTGGACACTGGTTCCCATTCATTCCAGGCCAGAGAGCCGGGCACTGAACGTGGCCTTCCCCGTTCATGTCCCGGCCAGTCTGTGGCCTTGGATGTCTCTTTCTCCTTGTGGCCCTTGCCCCTCATGACTGTCAGTGATGAAACAGCACGAGAGGAATGAAAAGCTGTGGGACCAGGACTCAGAAAACCAGAGAACACCATACAACTTTGACTTGTGGGCACTTAATCTTTACATGTGTTTTTCATCCACAGAGACCCTTCAGAAGGGGAAAAGGGGCAAGGTTCAGTGTGCTTGATACCTTGTCTGCTCCTCCCACAGGGCTGCAGTCTTCCAGGACAAAAAAGGAATTTGCATTTCTCCACTGGTCTCACACTGAATTCACTTAATCCAATTTGCAGGGTGGGGCGTGGCAGAAGAAGGGCCTTCAGAAGATGCAGAAACTGAACCCCAGGATCTGCAGGTTCTCACTTCAGGTTAAGTGAGTTGCCTGGAGTCACAAGGCGGGTTTGCAAAAACAAACTGATACTAAGGTGCCCTTCACGTGCCAGTCCCAGGTGCAGTGGTTCTCAGCTGTGGGAGATTCTGTCCCCTGGGGGACACCTGGCTATGTCTGGAGATGGTCATGATTGTCACAATTCAAGGTAGGGGGTATACTGCTGGCATCTAGTGGGTACAGGCCAGGGATGCTGCTAAACTCCCAGCAATGCACCTGAACACAGAATTATCCCAAATGCAACAGTGTCAAGGGTTAGAAACCCTGTGCTTGAACCATTGAGAAAGTGGCAGGGTGGGGGGCACCTCTAATTCCTGTGTGTGTTTCAAAGAGAGAAATATTAGATCCGAGGCCTGAAGGGAGCATCAGAGGTACACGAGGCTCTCCCTACTCCAAATATTGTTCCGGGACCAGCATTAGAAATGCAGAGTTTCAGGCCTCACCCCAGACTTACTGAGTCAGATCCTGCCTTTTTAACAAGATCTCAAGGACATGTCCACATTCCTTCCAGGCTACACGGCCCCCAAAGCCACCTGTAGAGATGGACATTCAACTTGACCTCACATCTCACCCAGGCCAGTGTCCGAATCTGCTTCGCCAGGGTCAGGGTTTCAGGGACAGCCCTTCTCCCTTGAATCTGACCTGTGCCCCCTCCATTGATTTGCCAGGGGAGGAGAAGCACAGCTGAGTACGTTTCCCGTGTTCCTCCACGCAGGCCTACATCCTGCTTTTCCCGTGTTCCTCCACGCAGGCCTACGTCCTGCTGGGACAGTTCCTTCTGATGCACAAGAACGAAGCCGAGTTTCAGAAGTGGCTCATTTGCTGCTGTGGTGCCACTGAGTGTGAGGGGCTCCAGCTTCCTGTAGACCCTCCCCCCGCACTGCCGCTAGGAAATGATACCTCTGCACTGGCTCTGGGCTCCAAGTCGTTATTTTTCTTTTCCACTTTATTGACACACATTTGTTATAAAAAGTAGTTCAAGAATGTAAAGAAGGACAAACACAAGAAAAATGACCCCCGGATTCTACCACCCAGAAACGGCCATCATTCACCTTATTCACCAATATCATGCCAACTGTCTCTTTAGCATAAATTTATCTAAAGGAATGGATAATTTTATTTAAAAATGGGGATTAAATTTTAAGTCAGCGTAGCAGTTATCTATTGCATAACAAATGAACCCAAAACGTAGCTGCTTCACGCACACAATCATTTTGTCTCGCTCAGTTTCTGAGGGACAGGAACTGAGAGATGCTTAGCTGGGTGGGTCTGTCTCAGGGTCCCCTGTGAGGTTACAAACTGTGGGCCGGGGAGCAGGTTGGTGGGGGCTAGGGGACCCACTTCCAAGAAGGCTCCTCACGTGGCTGGTGGCCCAAGGCCACAGCTGGTCTCTGAGTGGGCCTCCCTCGGGCTGTAAGGACCTGGCATCTAGCTGCCCCCTGAGCAGGTGACCCAGGAGGGAATAAGAGAGCAGGAAGCTGCAGTCTTTCATGACCTAGACTCTGATTCACACAACATCACTTCTGCCTTGTTCTAGTTTTAGAACCAAGTGCCTACATCCTCAAGGGAGAATTAAACTTTCTTGAAATAGCAAATAGTATGCAAACATTCTTAAGAGCATCGCAGACAGATTTTTGAGGTATAATTTACATATGGTAAAACTTGCCCTTTTTAGGTGCATAGTTCTATGAACTTGACAAATGCATTGTCCTGTAACCGCCACCATCATGGAGATAAACAGCATCTTCGTCACCCCAGCGAGTTCCCTGGAGCCCCCCTGTAGTCATCTCTCACTCCTCCCCAGCCCTTGGCAACCAAGGGTCTGTTTTCTGTCCTTAGACTTTGGACTTTTCCAGAAAACTGTATAAATGGAATCACACAACATGTCGCTCTCTGAGGTACATTGTCTTCTTTTACTTCGTATAATTCAGTTGGGATGAATCCATGATACAGGCTTCTTAAACTTAAGAAACGTAGCAGGTGTTGTTGGTGTCCAGCCCATATCCTGGCGGCATTCACTGTTCTAAGAGAGTCCGTTACTTCACTCAAAAGCAGCTGAATCCCCTCGGCCTGAGGGGTTCTCTGGCTGCAGGAGTGGGGTCAGCCCACGCACAGGGCAGGGAAGAAAGGCCTGGGAGTTAACACCCAGGGTAGCCGTTAATCATGGGTGGAAGTTGATGGCCAAATGCCCCGGGTCCTCTGCCTGTGGGTGGGACAGCTCTGAGGCAGTCTTCCCCACTCTCCACTGGAGCTAAGCTGAGCTCCCCATAAAGGGTGGCCCCGGCTCTGTAACACCCGGCCTTGCTTCCTTCCCCTCCCTGCCTTGATTTCCCACTCCCCTACCAGGGCTTCCTGGGACCACCCTCTATACACAATGAAATACTCAAATTTTAGAGTCTGCTTCCAGAAGAACCTAACCTAAGACAACAGTGTGAATATTTATTTTAACAGAAGAAAAAAGTGGAACTGAACTGAAAGAATTGCTGAACTTCACTGAATCTTTTTCTTCATCACTAGATATAGTAATTTCTAAATCAATTTCTTCTGAGTTTAAAGAATAATGTGGAGAAAACAGTAAGAGTGAAGTTAGTATCATTAGGTTTATTTTAAACTTTGTTTTTCAATATTAGATGGTATAAACTCCTACCAAAGAAAGAAATAAAAGTAAAAAGAAATTAACACTTTTACTTCTTCCCTCTCACTTTTTAGTTGGTTTTATTGTTACTTTTAATTTGTGAAGGTTTAGATAGCGTATGTGTTCTTCCCATAAGCATACCCCCTGCAGTTACTTAGTTTTATATTTAAGAGCTTATCATTAATTTTTGTATCATTATTTTAAAAATCATAGCTTTGTCATTCCTGAATTCTTTATTTTGATACGTCTCTTTGTTCGTCGAGTTGGATCACCGTATCAGTCAGAATAGGCCACAGAATGCTGCTACAACAAGCAAACCCCCAAATCTCAGTGATTTAGCCAAACAAGGTTGATTTCTCTCTCATGGTACATGTCCAGTATATGTCATCAGGAGAGCTCAGGAGCTGAAACGTCTGTGAGGAAGAGGGGTCGACACTGACTCTTGGCCCAATATCTGTAGTTTGGGGGCATCCATGACTCAATACATGATTTCAATGAGTATTTATGGAGCGTCTAAGGTTCTGAGCATGGTTAGACACTGTGGGAAAAGCAAGGGAAATAAATATGAGTTTCTGTGGTTTCAAGGAGCTTACAGCCCAGAAGTGATGGGAGAGGGGAGGGCAGAACAGCCCAGAGGTGGTGGGAGAGGTGCAGGTGGGGGTAGGGGGTGTGGCCAGGGGGCAAACAGCCAGTAAAGGGGTCTCTGTGTCAGGTGCGGGTCACGCTTCATCACTGTGGGCAGCTGACCTCAACCCTGCTGGGGACTCAGGAGTCAGTGTAGACACGTGTTAATTCACCCCACCCTGGGGTGTCCATCACACCTTCTCTGTCCTTTGTTGAGGACTACTCCCCCGGGGAGTTAATCACTCAGCACCCAAGCCAGCCGCGTGGTGAAAATGAACCCCGCTGAGAAGGTGTTCAGGCCCCGAAGGGCAGGCACGGACAGCCAGGTGTCGGCCAGCCGCGTGCACCCAGGCAGTGACGGCGGGGCACACAGCAGGGCAGGACACTGACAGCTCTGCTGCAGGCGGGGTCTGGAGTAGCCCTGGCTTTGAGAACAGAATCCACCCCTCACCACTAGTTCTAAGACCTTTGGAAAGTCAACCTCTCAGCCCAGCTTCCCAGCTGTAAAATGGTGATAATAACAGTATCTACTCAAGCGTCCAGAAGATTAAAATTCCTGCAGCTGGTAAGAGCTTCATGTGTGGTAGCTCTAAAAACCTAAGTTTTGAAATGTGCAGCACTGACTGGGTATCGTTATTGAAAGAAAGGGGAGGTGGGTATGGATGAGTGTGGCCAGGGAAGGCTGCTAGGAGGAGGTGTTAAAAGGGGAGGTCAGGGTTGAGTGAGCTGAGGATGGAGAAGAGGGAGGGGAGGAAGCAGGGGAGAGAAGGAGCTATGAGGGGAAAGACAAGCCCAACTGGCCCAGAGAGAGTGAGCTGAGGACCCTGCAGGAGAGGTAAGGGGTGGGGCTGTGGGCTGCCGAGTGCGAGGCTCCCCCACCCCTACCGTTTCCCCCAGACAGAGGCTGAATGTGAGCAGCTAGCTGGCCCCATTTCAGAAGGCTCTGTCTTGAGGAAGCCTAGTGCTCTCAGCAGTTGGCAGGACCGGGACACATCTGGGCCGATAATCCAGGATAGTGGGCCCTGCTCGCACCCCTAAGAAAGACGCTGTAGCAAGTGATGTGAAAAATACCCACAACCCTCCTCTCCTCCTGGTACCCACACCCTTCACAAAGACTCTGCAGCTCCGCCTGTCAAGAGTCCATCTCCCTTCCTGCTGCAGCTGGACCGCCCCTGTGACTTGCTTTGGCCACAGGCACATGGCAGAGGTGACACCGTGACAGGTGTGAACCCCCTGTGACCACCACGCAAACGAGCCTGGGTTCGCTCACTGGAGGACAAGAGACACGTGGCCACTGCCCCGGCCCACGGCCAGCCAACCCCCAGATGTGCAGGTGAGGCCTTCCTGGACCAGCCCGCCCATCAGCTGACCTCAGACCCATGAGTGAGTCCAGCTGAGGTCAGAAGTGCTTGGCCCAGATGAGAAAAACCCAACTAACCCACAGACGCGTACAAATACATCTCACTGTTTTAAGCCACTGTTTTGGGGGTAGTTTGTAGGGCAGCTGTAGCTAACATAAATCGCCACGTGAGGCCTGGGAGTGTGGAGTATCTCCAGGTATTAACTGAGAATCTCCTACTTGACCTCTATTTTAGAAAGCCTCCTGATGGCCTCCTGGTGGGCGGTGGTAAGGAGAGGGGTCACCACGGGTCACACACAGAAGCCAAGCGACTGTGATGGGGGTGGAGAAGGAGAACAAAATATTTTTTTAAAAGTGTGTCTTGGGGTGGGAGGAGGTGGGACAAAGCTGTGACAATCTCAGGGCGAGACCGGAGTGTCCATTGTGTGACCAGCTGTGGGTGGTCTGGGGTGACTGATTCCTGGAAAGGTCTGAAAGGAAGCTGGAGACAAACCTTTAAGCAAGTGTTTCTGGAAATATATATAAATTTTAACCGATAGCTGCTCTAAATCTTTACAAGCAGGAATACAAGGGGTTGATTCAGCACACACTACACCAGCACTTCACTCGCATTCCCCAAATCCTCCCGGGGTGAGAAGGCGGCATTTTCCCTGTCTTACAGGTGGGGACTCTGAACAGCAAAGAAGTTAAGTAAGCCGGTCACACTGACTGACTGGTGGTTTCAATCCGGGTCTGTCTGCTGCCTGCAGAGCCGCCTCGGGGGTGGGAGAGGGAGTGTATCTGGTGATTTCAAAGTGCTCTCAGGGACTCAAAGGTGGCATCTACCAGGTACAGACAGGCATTGGAAGGAGCGAGGGAGACCTGTTCGAACGGCCATGCAAAGATGACCGTGAGATAGTGGGGCAAACAGGTCACTGAGAAAGAATCATTCAACAGATGTTTGCTGGGCACCTACTCTGTGCCAGGTGGTTCTTGGTACAGGAGAAAACACAGCAGATGAGACTATCTTCCCTCAGAAGCTGGCATTCTAATGGGAGAAGGCGGGAAACAAAGGTGAATGAGTAAAATACATATTAATCTGAGTGGTATGAAATTGACATGGTAGGGGTCAAAAGTGGTTGAACATGGACAATTTTATGTGGTTCAGCCTTATAAATTAGTTTCAGGATGAGTGAAGAAAAGAAAGCAAGGGGGACTTCCCTGGCGGTCCAGTGGTTAAGACTTTGCCTTCCAACGCAGGGGGTGCAGGTTCGATCCCTGGTCAGGGAGCTAAGGTCCCACATGCCTCGTGGCCAATAAAACCAAAACATAAAACAGAAGCAATATTGTAACAAATTCAATAAAGACTTTAGAAATGGTCCACATCAAAAAAATCTTAAAAATAAAATACAGAAAGAAAAGAAAGCAGAGGAAGGGGGTCAAGACTGTTAGGGAGACGGGAGATTTTAAATAGGGAAGCCAGGCCAGGTAAAGGCCTGGAAGGGATGAGCTGAGAGCTGTGGGAAGCCTGGGAGGAGATACTCCAGGCAGAGGGAAGAGCCGGTGCAAAGGCCCTGAGGTGGGGTGCGCCTGCTGACTTCAGGGAGAGGAGCGAGCCAGGTCGGGGGCAGCAGAAAATGAGGTCAGATCGTGTGGGCCTTGTGGGTTATCAACAGGACTTTGGCTTTAACTAGGACAGAGATGGGACCCCACTGGAGAACCACGTGATCAGACACACAATTGAGAAGATCACCCTGCTGTGTTTGGAAGAGTCTCAAGGGGCCAGTTAGGAAGCTATGCGGGAACCCAGGTGGGAGGTGATGGGGGGTCACCAGATCTATCCTGAAGGTAGAGCCGACGGGGGTGAGCGTCGATAGAAAACGGGAGTGGATCAAGGGCTGAGAAGGCAGAGGGATGAGAGAGAGCTACTAAGAGATGGGGCGGGATCACCCCAGAGGTTGGAGGTTCCTGATGCTGCAGGAAGGCGGTGTTTCCGAGAATGGGGGTGGGGGCACCTGTGTCAGATGCTGCCGACAGGTCAGGTGGGTAAGGACTGGGAATCAGGGCCGGAGAGAATTTTTGCACGCTGTGCGGAAGACCCCAGAGACGGGAGCCCTGGGGATGCGGGAGAGAGAGGGAGGCGTTGCTGCGTCCTCGAGCAGGTGCCCGGTGGAATCCAGGACACAGGAGGAAGGACTGGCCTTGGCTGGGAGCACACAGGCTCCTCCGCAGAGGACCACAGGAGGGGAGGAAGAGCAGGGGCCTGACGCGGGGAGGTAGGAGATATGGAATCTCTCTTCCCACAGCCTCTCTTTTCCCAGTGCAATAGGAACAAGGTGGCAGGCTGCGGACGGTTGCAGACGGGGTGGAGTTAGTTGTCTAGGACAGTGGAAGGATGGGTGGGTTTTATAGAGGGATTCATTTGTGTACATAATATAGATAGATAGATGGATAGGAGATCAGATAGATAATCACTTGAGCTTTTTATCAGTAAGTATTACTTCTGTGATCAGAAAAAAAAAAAACAATAGAAGACATTCCATTTTGGAACACGAAGAACAAGAGCTCTAGAGACAGGTGGACGAGGCCCTTGGGACAGCCATCCTGTGCATCCAACACCCCGTCCTTCCCCTGGATTCTCCCATACGGCTGGTCTCACATCCCAAACTCTGTCCTTCTAGGCAGAGAGAAAGCTCCACTTAGAATTCTCCAACTTGGAGACTTTGGGACCTTCTTTTTCACTCACTCCCCCTACTCTCTAGTTCCCACTTAACTTCCTAAGGTCAAGGTTACCTTGGAGAATGGGAAGAGGGTAGTTGTCTTTCTGGATCCATTTCTACCAGATTCTCCATAACTATGCATTGTGTTCCCGTCTGGTTTATTTTAAGGACAAACCTTCCTGCACAAACTATGCTCTTGGATTGCTCGGCCTGGTCCAGTGACTGGATCTTCTTGGATCAGACTGAGGGTCTGCTGTGGCCAGGACACTGGGCAGAGATTCAGAAGACCTGGATGACGCCACTAGCGGGTCTGAGACCACAGCCAAACCCCTTGACTTGTCTGTGAAATGAGGGAAATATCTGATTCTCCTATCTCTCAGCTTTGCTTTAAAGAGAATGCAAAAATAGACAGAAAGCCATCTAAAGTGGAAGGGAGCTGGGCTGCCCTCCAGCAGTGCAGCGTGTAGCCACAGCATTATTTTATCGTGGCGGCAGCTGCAGGCTGGTGGCAGCGACAGCTCAGCCCTCCTTGTTTACGCACATTGGTCAGTACCTGCTATGTTGTGCTGTGACAACAGCAACAACGAACAAGAGCTCAGTGGCTGGAAACGATCAAGCCTTGTATCTCAGCAACATCACAGGCCCATTTCAGGTCTGCTGGGGACGGTTCTGGACGGCCCTCCCTCCAGGACCCGGGCTGACGGAGCAGCTCCTTGTAGAACATTTGAAGGCTGCTGCAGCAGAAAGAGAGCCCTGGGGGTGTCTCACACCAGCAATTACATGGGCTGGCTCAGAGCTGACGGGTCACTTTCACGAACAAATCATTGGCCAGAACACGTCATATAGTTTCACACAGTGCCCAAGGGGACCAGGCAGTGCTGTCTGCTGGCAGAGGGGAGCGTGGAAAATTGGGGCAAACATCTCAATTCACTGCTACGGAGTCCTTCTTGGGAGGGGGTGAGATTCACAGAAAGTCCCCGCGAAGGTTCTGTCCCATGCCATATATGTCCCTTTTCTTTGTTTTTTTGAAAATTTCCCACCATTACTCAAATATAGGAGAATGTATAGAAGGAAATTCATAACTCTCCCCCAAAGACGATCAATACCATCCAATATTTTATTGTACTCCTTTCCACTCTTTCTTCGCTTGCATAGGTATACATGTGTTAATAACAGCTTTATTGAAATATATTTCACACATTGTAAAATTCACCTTCCCAAAGTGTACAGTTCAGTGGGCTTCTGGTGTATTCACAGAGCTGTGCAGCCACCACTGCTATTTAATTTCAGGATATGTTCATCACCCCCAAAAGAATCCCCATTAGCAGTTCCATTAGCGGTCACCCCCCACCCCCCAGTCCAGCCCCTGGAAACCACTAATCTACCTTCTGTCTCTATGGATTTGTCCATTCTGGACATTTCATCAAAATAGAATTGTACACCCTGCGGGCTCTTCTGACTGGCTCCTTCCACTGAGCAAAACGTTTTCCAGGATCATCATGGGAGAGTAAGTGCATGTGTCCATTTAAATCAACAGATGGAGATTCTATCAAACATCAGTTATCCTGTTTCCTTCATTTATATGTTTTAAACATTTTCCCTCATTATGAAATCTTTGAAAAATAGTATTTCCTGGTTATACAACAATTCATCCAATTTATGTGCAATCATGTATTGAAGAGTGCCCCTAGTTGGGGACTTTTAGGTGGTTTCTGTGAGCAGGTAACCATGTTTTATTGAATGAATGAATGAATGAATGGAGGCTTAAATATAAATCTTTGCCGCATTCCCCATCTTTCCTTTAGGAAGATGCCTAGAAATGGATCGACAGTGGGAAACAGACATCTTCAAAGCTTTCGATTCTCACTGCAACGGCTTTTCTGCAAAGGTCGACCCAATCTGCTGAACGTGGCTTTGAGTGGGTCTGACCACATCTCACTCTGTTTCACTCAAGGCAAAACCAGATTCCTTATGTGGCCCAGAATGCCCTACAGTCTGGCCTGTCCCTCCCTCATCCCTCTGTCTCTGCCTCACTGGCTCTCACCGCCCGGCCAGGCCAGCCTCCCTGTTGGTCCTGAAACACATCACACCCTCTTGCTGGCAGGGACCTCTGCACGGCTGTTCCCTGAGCCCGGAGCCCCTTCCCCAGTCCCCGCCCAGCTCACTGCTACCCTTCAAGGCTCTGCTTTCGAGACCCTTTCTAAGCAAGGCCCTCCTGTTAGAAACGTCACCCCCAGCATCTCCTCTTCCAGCTTTATTTTTATGTTTCCCCAGAGCATTTATCACCTTGTAATATACTGTGTAATTTGCTTATTTTGTTTATTGTTTCAACCCCCTGAAATGAACACTTAGGGCCTGGCCCAGGGCCTGGCATGGGGGAAGCGCTCAATAACCGAGTGTTGAATTGAGCTGGCGGCCAGCACGGAGGGTCTCCCTATAAAATTGGGGACCCCGACCTCCTCCTCTGGATGGGAGTGCAGGCTCTGGTCTTCCCTCAAGTCCTAGTCAGTGTTCTTTCTTGATTCAGCTCGGGAGCCAGGTGGACAGGCGGCTGGCTTGAGGGCTGTTGGGTCTGCCCTGTAGTGAAACTGGAAGGGGTGGCCCCCGACAGACTAGCCCCTGTGACTGGACAGCACAAAGGCATGTTTGGGGAAGGAGCGCAAATCTTGGGGCCCACACAGAGCAAGCCCACCAGGGACCCACCCAGCCCCCAGCCCTGGAGCTTGGGCCTCACCAGGCCTCCAGGGACCAGGCTCCCAGCCTGGACACAGACGGCAGCCCCTGGTCTCTGCAGAGCAGGCGGTCTCCGGCACAGGCACCGGGACAGCACAGTGAGCGGGGAGAGGAAGCTCCCGCGGGAAGCTGGGACTCCCCTCTCAGCCAGGCTGTCAAAGCAGCAGGGCGTCCCTAGGAGCCTCCCATTTTGGGCTACTTCTGGCCAGGCTCCTGGGGCTTCCAGGGTGGGCGGAGGATCAGAAATGGCCCCAATCCCGGAGCTGCCCCCAGGTCACCTCCACCAGCAGGCTGGACCACCTCAAGGGCCAAAGGGCTTCCCTCCTGATCTGCCCCATGAATCCCTTGCCCACTCAGACCCCTGGGATCCAGCCACTATGGGGGGAGACACCCAATCCTAGCCAGGAACGTTTCTGGAATTCTGCCTTCAGAATGACTATTAACACTTAAAATGTTCTCTTAAATATTCTCAATATGTCAAGTCTGTCTTGTGAGGGTCCATTTGAATTTGGGGAAAAGTAAAGTTACTTAAAGTCTTATGAATTTGATGGGTGATCGAGTTATGGAACATGGTCTTTTAAAAATTTTTTATTGACGTGTAATATACACGCAGAAAGGCGCACAAATCATAAATAAGCATCTTGGTGAGTTTTCAGGAATGGAATACCGGCCCAGGTGGAGAACAGGGCACTACCAGCAGCCAGGAGGCCCCGAAAGCCCCTTCAGACAGGTCCACCTCCCCAAGGCTATCCTGACATCTAGCAGCAGAGGTAGCGTATCCTGTTCCTGAACTTGATATAACGGGAGCATGCAATGTGCACACTTCTGTGTCTGGCTCTTTCCATTATGTTTGTAGGATTCATGCCTATTGCAGGCACAGTTCTTTCTTTTTCGTGACTGTATACTATTCTGTTAAACAATTGGACTAATTTGTTTATTGACAAATAGTGCTGCAGAGAACATTCTTGTACTTGTCTTTTGGTGAATGTATTATCATTTATCTTGGGCATATACCTCAGAGCAGAATTGCTGGCTCATAGGTATATGTATATTTAGCTTTCTCAGATACTACAAAACATTTTGATGTGGGATAAAGTAATTTAAGTGTTTCTCAAGGGGCTGGGACCTTGGGAGGAGCATGAGTACTTCTCATGCTGGCATTTCAGGATTCCTACAAATGGTTTCAAACTCCCTCTCCCTCCCTAAACCCCGAGATTCCTGAGAGCCCATCCAGGGAACCCTGACCCCTGGTTAAGAAAGTCTGTCTGATGGTGGGGGGTGAGGGGTGGGGGTGCATCCTTCCTCCAGAGGGTGTGAGCTGCTGTCCTAACATCCCAGGCAGGCTGGAGAGGGTGACAAGGGACAGCCCCTTTTGGGGCATTGCCAACGGCTCAGCCCGGATGCGATCACCACTGCTGGACCCCAAAGGAGTGGTCTCCCCTTCCTCACATCCCTGTCCAGTTCATCACTTGGTGCTGTCAACCCCAACTTCAAAATGCACGCATGACCTGCCCAGTTCCTTAGCTCCGCGACACCCGGTACTGCTCTTCTCTGGAAGATGACAATCCCTTCCCCCCTGAGCCTCCTGCTTCCATGTCTGCCCCCTGTGGCTCATTCTCTGCCCAGGAAGATCATTTAAAAACAAGTTTAAAGACCTAAATGTAAGACCAGACACTATAAAACTCTTAGAGGAAAATATAGGCAAAACATTTTATGACATAAATCACAGCAAGATCCTTTTTGACCCACCTCCTAGAGTAATGAAAATAAAAACAAAAATAAACAAATGAGACCTAATTAAACTTAAAAGCTTTTGCACAGCAAAAGAAACCATAAACAAGAAGAAAAGACAGCGCTCAGATGGGAGAAAATATTTGCAAGTGAAACAACGGACAAAGGATTAATCTCCAAAATATACAAACAGCTCATGGAACTCAATATCAAAAAAACAAATAACCCAATTAAAAAATGGGTGGAAGACCTAAATAGACATTTCACCAAAGAAAACATACAGATGGCCAAGAGGCACATGAAAAGATGCTCAACATCACTAATTACTAGAGAAATGCAAATCAAAACTACAATGAGTCACACCGGTCAGAAAGGGCATTATCAAAAAATCTAGAAACAATAAATTCTGAAGAGGGTGTGGTGAAAAGGGAACCCTCCTGCACTGTTGGTGGGAATGTAAATTGATACAGCCATTATGGAGAACAGTATGGAGGTTCCTTAAAAAACTAAAATTAGAACTACCCTAGGACCCAGCAATCCCACTGCTGGGCATATACCCTGAGAAAACCATAATTCTAAAGGAGACATGTACCACAATGTTTATTGCAGCTCTATTTACAATAGCCAGGACATGGAAGCAACCTAAATGTCCATTGACAGACGAATGGATAAAGAAGATGTGGCACATATATACAATGGAATATTACTCAGCCATACAAAGAAACAAAATCGAGTTATTTGTAGTGAGGTGGTTGGACCTAGAGTCTGTCATACAGAGTGAAGTAAGTCAGAAAGAGAAAAACAAATACCGTATGCTAATGCATATATATGGAATCTAAAAAAAAAATGGTACTGATGAACCTAGTTGCAGGGCAGGAATAAAGATGCAGATGTAGAGAATGGACGTGAGGACACAGGGGTGGTGGGGGAAAGCTGGGAAGAAGTGAGAGTAGCATCGACATAGATACACTACCAAATGTAAAATAGAGAGCTGGTGGGAAGCAGCTGCATAGCACAGGGAGATCAGCTCGGTGCTTTGCTACGACTTAGAGGGGTGGGATAGGGAGGGTGGGAGGGAGGCTCAAGAGGGAGGGGATATGGGGACATATGTATGCATATGGCTGATTCACTTTGTTGTACAATAGAAACTAACACAGCGCTGTGAAGCAATTATACTCCAATAAAGATGTATTAAAAAAAAAACTAGTTATGGCCACACTTCCTTAAAGTTGCAGTGCCCTTTCACTGCACTTAAAAACCATCCAGACACCCCCAGACTGCCCCCCCACCCCATGTGACCTGCTCCCGTTTCCCTCTGGGACTTTGTACTTCTCTCCCTGTGTCCTCATCAAAACTTTTCTGTTCCTTAAGTTAGACCAGTAAGCTCCTGCCTCAGGGTCTTTGCACATTCTGTTCCCACCTCCTGCTATGCCTTTCCCGCTGATATTTGCATTGAGCTCAAAGTCACCTCTTCAAAAAGACCTTCCCTGATCATTTACCCTAAAGTCCTCTCCTCTCCATTACTCCCTGTCACATCACCCTGTTTATTTTCTTCCTAGTGCTTGTTTCCTCTAGAGAGATGGTCCTTTACCCTGAATGCCTGGCTCCCAGCACCAACATGTCAAGTGGTGCATCCCGGCACTTCCACGCATATCTGCTGAGTGAAGTGGAACACAATTCCAGTGCAGTAGGCGTGGTCCTCTGGGTTCCCTCACTCACGGGCTCACAAAACCCGTGGTGGCATCCCCACCACTGCTCGCAGGCTGCCTCACTCAGGGGCCCATAAGGGCACACGGGTGCATTGGTCTTTCCCCCTGGGCCTTGGCAACCCCTGGGAGGTGAGCTGTCCCTGCTCACGTGTTTGGGCGGCAAGTCTGTGACTCTGGGGCACCACTCCCCTCCTGCGGACAGTGCCGTGTCTGTCACAGACCTGGAACTGCCCCCTCTGATAACTGGGAAGCCGAAGCAACAGGCAATGTTTAATGAGACATCTCTGAGTACCTGTGTGCCAGGTGCAGAGCTGGGCACTGGAGTCAGGAGCTAAAGTTCACAGGCCCTGTCCTCGGGAAGCTTACAATTCAGGTGGGGAAGAGAGGGAACCAGACAAGTGCAATGCTATTGGTTCAGAGGTTGCAAACAGCTCACAGTGCAAAGATGCTGTGAGATGCCTTGCCTGGATGCCCTCGGCCTGCCTCGGGGTCACGGCAGATGCAGTGGACCACCCACCCCCTCAGGCACGCCGCGGGCCACTGCTTCTGTCAGCACTTGTGTTGCTTGAGCGCTTGCAAGCTGAGGGTGGCCTGCAACTGGGGAGCACAACAGTTGGTGGGTAAATACCCTGGCTTCCCCACCCTTGAGGGACCACCCTGAGGCAGGTTCTACAGTGTTTCCCGGAGCAGCCCAGTGGGACAGAGCCCATTTATCCACAGGCAACCCGGTCATCGACATACCTCTTATTGGCTTCCTTTTTCCCCACCTCACTCCTCCAGCCACTCCCTGTGCTGCTTGGATTCCCCTCCCAAATGAACTACCTGCATCCAAGTTCTCATCTCAGAGCCTGGTTTGGGAGGAACTAAGACAGTGAGAAGCAGCTGGGTGTCAAACAATAGGGAGCAGTGGGGAGTGTGGCAAACTGCAGTGTCCACGCCCCTGAAAGGGAGCAACTGACACTCAGCCATATTGTTAACTCCTTCAGGTATTCAAGAGTTACAGAAATCCAGGTTGTCATGGGAAGACTCCCAACTTTTTAATGTTATAACAAATGCCAGAAGTTTGAAAAATACAGTAAAGAGCAAAGCACTTCAGTGACTGTAATCTGCCTTCCAGCCAGCAGTTTGCTGGCCCTGGAGAGCTAAATGAAGATGTGTCCAGGCAGCCCAGGCACCCAGCCCAGAGGGTGCAGGAAGGGGAGAAAGCTTTCTGAACGTGGGATCCCTGAGTGGGGTCTTAAGGAGACAGCAAGGGGACGAAGGTGAGAAAGAAAAGGAAGAGGAGGTCAGGCAAAGGGAGAGGTGATGGGCTGGGCCACACGTGAATAAAAACGGAGCCTTGAAGCTTTGGGGGTGTGTGTGTCTGGAGAGCAGGGTACATGTGGGGATGGGGAGAGAGACCCTAGATTGTCCATAAAGGCGAGAGTCCACTATATGCCAGACCCAGTATTAAACACTTGTGTGCAGTTTTCATTGCATCTTCAAAAGTTGGAATTACTGTTTGCTTATTTATGGAGAAAACGAGGCACAGAGAGGTTAAGTTGTTTGCCTAAAGTCACACAGCCAGTGTGTAGAGAAGTCTGGACTCAATTGGAGCCTTGCTACTAGGTGGGTGGGGCCAGGTCTGTCAACACCTTGTGTGTGATTCTTGCATCTTTAAATTTTATCCCAACCACAATAAAATGATCCCAAAGTGCCCGTGAGCATTGGCAGCAGGATGCAGCCTTAGTGAGGACCCTGCAGTGGGGACAGAGCAGACTGGGGTGCGCTGGGGAGTGAACAGGAGGTAGGGGCTGGGGGACAGTGAGTGCAGAAATGATGCCTCACCCAGGGCCCCTGGGCGACCTCCGAAGCTGGAGGCCTCTCAGCTTTCAGGTCGGTGCCATGTGTGATGGGCTCACAGGCCCTGGGCAGCAAAGGCAGCAGTGATGACCTTTCACCTTTCAAGGGCTGCTCCAGGGGAGGGTGTGGTGAGGAAGAGTCAGGCTGGGGGAAGTGGCAACTGGATGCGCTGGAGCCAGAGGGAGAAGCAGGGAGACGGCCTCCCTTCCCTCTCTGTGCAGAGACTTCTTAGAACTCAGGACCACCCCGAGGGGAGTCTGGGAGGGTTTGCATGCCCTTGCCAGAGGGCCTAACCATCGCTCCATCAGATTTCAGGCTGGAGTTTTAAACGCTCCTGGGAGGGTGGATGGGCAGGGGCCAATCTCTGCCAGCTTTTCACTTCATGTGATGGAATCTAGAACAGCACATGCCCGCGGATAATCAATACCCACTTGCTGGGGTCAGAGGAGCCACTGGTTGTCCGTCCACCGTGGGCTGTGTTACCAAGATCGCTGGGACACCCCTCGCCTGGCCTGAGAAGGCCCCCACGCACTGCACCGCTCACAGGTGGTCCAGCATCTGCTGTCAGTGGCTTAAGCAGGAACCCAAGGTGTTAGAAAATTCAGTGTCTCCACTCACTGGATTGTGTCTGCAGCCAGGGGAGCAAGCAGCAGAGCAGACAGCAAGAAGGACCCTCCGGTCCAGCTGGCCTGGAGGAAAAGCACGTTTATCTAAGGGCCACCCTTTGGAGAGACTCTTCAGGATGAGCTTCGACTCCAGTAACTGATACCTGAGACCAATCACTTAAGAGACACCTTAATATAGATTCATCCATTCATCCATCCAACCAACAAATATTTACTGAGAACTCCTGCAGATTTTTTAATGGCCACAAATTATTTTAGATTCCTCTCATCAAGAATTGGGGTGTAGATTCCCTAGTAACTACTTTTCCAACAGAGTAGAGTGGAAGCTCTTCTTTGGAACTTCCGAGGCTGTGCAGCTCTGGTCTAGTTCACTGAAAGGCTAATCCGCCATATAAACAATCTGATGACCCCGAGGTGGCCAGGCTGAGTCCCGCCTCCAGCCATTCCAGCCTAGGCACCAGACCGGGGAGTGAGGAAGACCTGTTGGACGTGGACCCGCCAGCCCCAGCCAGTGCTTTGAGTCACCCCCAACCACTCAGTCTTCCCAGCTGAGGCCCCAGACAGTGTGAGACAGAAACAAGCCACCCTGCTGGGCCCTGCCCAAACCTGTGGGCATAATCCAATGGTGGTTGTTCTATGTCTCTATGTTAGGGGAGGCCATTACGCACAATAGCTGAGATTATGCTACTGTGTATTAGAACCTGCTGTGTATTCGGTGCTATTCCAGGTACTGCAGATAAGCAATAAGCAAGATAGGCCAAGTCTTATCCTATGTGGGGCTAACGCTCCATCTGGGGAAGATGGATAGTGCAAACAAACGCTCCGGCAGTGACTCAATGATTCAGAAAAATAAAACCAGAGAATGTGATAGGGACTGTCAGGCTATCTGAGGTGGTGGTGGGGTCAGGGAAGATCTATCTGAGGAGGTGATATTTGGGCTGAAACCTGAATGATAACAGGAGGATCAGGGGAACAACAAGCACAAAGGGGCTGAGGATGTTGGAGGAGCAGACCAGCCCGTGAGGGTGGAAAGTGGTGAGGAAGGGCAGGATTGGAGGAGACAAGACCAAAGTGGCAGGCCAGTCACGGCCATGTGGGTCATGGTGAGGAGGCTGGATTGTATCCTAAGAGCAATGGCAAGTGACATTAAAAAGATGGTTCTGGCTGCTATGCAGGGAGTCAATTGCAAGGAAAAAGGGAGGAAGCAGGGACTCCAGGGAGGAGCCTTGTGTATAATCCAGGCCTGAGCTGGTGCGGGGAACAAGGAGGTCATGGTGGAGATGACCAGAAGCAGATGGAGTGAGACTTTGTTTCTGAGTTGGGCTAACAGCTCTCATGAATGGATTCATTGTAGAAAGAAAGGGAGAGGGAAGACTCAAGGATAACTCCTAGGTTTCCCTATGTCAAATAATTTTGGATTGTATTCTAGGCATTGTCAATGCTATTTTACAGAGCCTCTGGATTCTGTTATATTCCTCTGAAGAGTATTGATGCTTGTTTGTCTGCTTGTTTACTTGTTTTATGAAGCAATAAACTTGGCTAGACTCAAACTGCAGATTCTGCCTTTTGGGCAGCAGTTCAAACCTCAATTCAGTTCTCTTAGCCCCAGCTGGGCCATTGGACATCTTCCCCACGTGTGCATGGTGCACAGTCAGCTGGAGATTTGGACAGAGTCAATACACAGGATAGGGGGATTTCCTCCTCTAGGCCTCACCTTTCTGAGGTTCTCTCACTTTCCAATAGCTGTGGTTGCCCAGACTCTTATCTTCCAGTTCTACAAGCCAAGAAGACTGCAGGTTTTCTATTGGAGTTTTAGCTGCTCTGCATAGTTTAGTCTGGGAACTGCCCTTGGGCTAAATAAAAGCCAGAAAAATACAGAATGGGAAACTCTTCCTGTGCCACTCCTTTACGGCCAAGTGCAGAGCCCTTTCGGTTTCTGTCTGCTTTTGTTCACTCTCCAGTGCATTCAGGCAGTTTTTTAGTTTGTAAGTTAAACTTTTAATTTTGAGATAATTCATTGGTAAGAAATAATACAGACGCTTTTACTCTCAATGTTTCCCCCAATGGTAACATCTTGCAAAACTGCAGTACAATATCACAATCAGGATGTCGACACTGATATAATCAAGATACAGAACATTTCACCACCTCAAGGATCCCCCTCGCTGTCCTTGGATAGCCACACCCACTGCCCTCCCATCTTCACCCCTTCCTTAACTCCATCACCACTGTTGTCCATTTCTAAACTTTTGTCATTTCAAAAATATTAATATACATGGAATCGTACAGTGTGTAACTTTTAGAGGATTGTTTTTTTGTTTTGTTTTGTTTCGGTTTTGCTTAACATAATATCCTCGAGATTCGTCCAAGTTGCACGTATCCATAGTTCATTCTTTAACTCCATGGCATTCCTTACTCCAGGGTTTTTTAACCAGTCACCTGTTGAAGAACAGCTGGGCTGATTCCAGCTTTTGTCTATTACAAACAAAGCTGTTATGAACATTTGTATACAGATTTTTGTGTGGACACAGCCTTCATTTTCTGGAATAAATGCCTAGGCATACAGTTTCTGATTTGTATGGTAGTTGCATGTTTAGTTTTTTAAAGAAACTGCCTAACTCTTTTCCAGCACGGCTGTACTGCTTCACATCCCATTGGCCATGCATGAGTGATCCAGTTTCTCTGCCTCCCCACCAGTATTTGGTGTTGTCACTATTTTTCATTTTAGCCATTCTGATAGGTGTATAATGATACCTCGTTGTGGTCTTAATTTGAATTTCCCCACTGGCTAAAAATACTGAGTATCTTTTCATGTGTTTATATTTGCCATCGCCAAAAATATTTGGGTTTAGTGGATTGGGTTTCATTGGAATCCTTGGTGTGCACATGGCAGAAACCCACTTAGAGCTTGCAGGGCCCAGAGCAGGAGTTTGGTGGAAGGAGCCGTTTCTGAGATACCGCCAGTGAGTGGGGGAAGGGCAGGAGCCAGCCTGGGTCTCAGGTGGCTGGAATCCTTAATCCAACCTTGTCGCTACCCTCTCTCTGCCTCTCTCTCTGCCTGGCTGCTTTATTCTCTTCAACCACAGACTGCAACTTCCCAAGGCAGAGCACACAGTCACCACCAGCCCTGGGGCCTCACGTCCACAGCACCCAGAAACAGGGGGCCTAGCCCTCGGTTGCAGGTTTTAAAGTTCTGGGGGAGGGCAATGATCCACATCGTGGTGGCCAGGGCCACAGGGATTGGCAGTCAGAGGGGACAGTTCCTCATGGTGGGCAGCCTTGCAGACCCAACCACAGGTGTCCCCGCCAAGTTTACCGCTAGCTTCAGAGGTCCGGACGAGACAGCTGGAAGGCTGTCTTCTCACACTTGTTCTTCTCACACTCAGTCTGGGAGTTCTGCTCCGCTCCAGCCCAAACCCCATCCAAGCATGACAGACCATTCAGGCCAGCCTTCCTGGGGTTTCTCTAACTCCTGATGACTTCCTCTGTGAGTCAGAGCAAAGCTAGCTGCTATAACAATAAGCCCCTGCGTCACAGTGGGCCACACAGTACAAGTTTTCTTCTGGCTCACTTACGAAGCCCGTGTGTGTGTTTGAAGTTGAGGTGGCCTTCCACATGTGGGGATCTAAGTTCTCCTTTCATCCCCAGCCTCAGAGTCCTCTGCGTTCAGCCAGGAAGATGGGGAGAGGTGGGATGGGGAAGACACACCCATCACTTCTATTCGCATTCCCATTGGTGGGAACTGGTCATGTGACCCTTCTGGGATGCATGGGCTGATGGGAAATGTAGTTACTGGCTGGACAGCTCCTTCCCAGCCACCAGTTTATACTAGGGAAGGAGGAGCACGCATTTTTTGTGGTCTGCTGGCCATCTTGCCATCCCTCCTCCTGCCCGTGTGCCAGCCACCCACAGATGAGTCCCTCATTGTCCTCTGTTTCCTGCCTGCCAATCCCAATGTCCATAACACCTGGAACCCTTGTCTCTGCTGCTCCCAGGGACCCAGCAGGCTTCATGAAAGATGGTGAGCCTCCCCCAGTAGTTATAGATGCCAGCTCGCCCAGCTCCAGTCTGCAGACCAGCTGCCTGCGTCTATGAATTAGGTTTTATGGGCACCAGGGCCGTGAGCAGAGTGAGGAAACGCAGGGTCAGGCAAGGGCAGGACTGGATCCTGCCTTCAGCTAAACTTTTGACACTTTGTTCACCTTGGATTTTTTTGTATTACTTTTGAATTTTTTTTAAATCATGTTAAGGTGTTATTTATCCTGATTCCTGAGTCTCTTGGTGGCCCCTTAAACGTGGCGCCCTAGGCAAGCGCCTCCTTGCTTCACTGTAGCCCCAGCCCTGGCCTCGCCTTCCAGTCAAGGTCCCTCCCTCCAAGAGCCTGGCCCAGAGGAGGCGCCCCACCCTGAGTGAGGCTGGGGCAGAGAGGAGAGGAGGGGAGGGGTCTTATCATTGTGTCCCAGAGAAGAACTCCAGTCTCTTCCCTCTGCCCCCACCAGGCCCACAGGACGGGGAGGCCGGCTGTCCGAGGAACGGGGCCAAGGGCAGGTGGCGGGAGGGCCCCCGTTCATCCCCAGGAGGCCGCCCGCCTCCGGCCAAGGCTCCTGCCGCCTCTGAAGTCGGCCCAGGGACCTGGCTTATCTCACTCCCCTGGAATCATTCTGAGTTGAGTCCTATGAACCTTCCAAACTGAAGCCACATTTCACAACAGTTTGGTAGAAAAACACAATCGTCACCTGTTTGAAGCTACAGAGTTTTCCCCAGAGCTGTTGGGTTTCACTTCACAGTCCCCAGGTTTCATTCCTTTTTGCTTTGCAGCTGGTGGTCTCTCTGTCTCTGCCTCTGTCTCTCCCTCTCTCTGGGCAGGTATTGCGCTGGGGGCTCAGTTAGGAGGGGCTCTGGCAGTTTCTCTGGAGGTCAAGGTGTCGGGGCAGGCAGCAGCTTCCTTTAAAATGAAAATCAGAATATTTCCCAGCCAAGCAGGGCACCTTGCATCCTCGTGAGAAGGACCAAATGCCTCAGAAAACCGTAGGCTGCTCCTGGCCCCAAGAAAACAAGCCCTGTTCTATGAATTCACGGAGGCTGACCTACCCCTTCACCCCCTCACCCCACATCCCACAGTTCCCTCCCAGATGCACGCTGAAGGGAGAAGCAAACGAAGGTTCACAGCAGCATGAATCACAGTCCCCCAAACTGGAAACCACCCAAATGTCCATCAACGGTGAAATGGATAAACTGAATCAATGATAACCAATAATCATCATAACGAATAAATAAATGGATAAATGAATGCCATCCAGTGGAACAGCCTGCGGCGACGAGATAAACAATCTATAACTATATACACAGAACATCACATCGAACAAAAGCAGCTGGACACGGCGCACATGCTGGGTGATTCCATGCGTGTAAGGCTCTGCTGTCCACCCCCAGCAGCTGCCTCACAGGGTACAGGCTGGAGGGAGCGTGGGGCTCTGGGGCTGGTGTTATAGTGGTTCTTGATCTGGGCCTTTTCCATCTGTAAAAACATGGCAAGCTGTACACTTATGCCCGTGCACATTTTATTTATTTTTTTGGTCGCGCCGCACGGCTTGTGGGATCTCAGTTCCCTGACCAGGGATTGAACCCAGGTCCTCGGCAGTGAAAGCCGAGAATCCTAACCACTAGGCCACCAGGGAATTCCCACACACGCACGTTTCTATGTATCTGTTACATTTAAATGAGTCAAGAGCAAAAGGCAGCTGTCCCCCCTCCTGACTGTCCTCTTGGACTTGACGAGCCATGAGGAGGCGTGGGGAGTGGAGAGGGTGCCCCTAGGCCCCTGAACGCTCCCCTTTGAGGGGAGAGCCCTCCAAGCTGCCCCACCTCCCCGACCTGTCCCACCCCAGAGTAGCTAAGCGAGGCCGGCCACATGGACTGGGACGCCCTTCTTGCTCCTGGGACTCCAGTCTAGCCGGAGCCCAGTGTAGGCCAGTAGATGCTGGGGGGCGGGCAAGGGAGGAGGGCCTGAGCCCTTTGAAGCAGAGCTGAGACAGGGCCGCTCTCACCTGCCTACAGGGCTGTTGGGCTCCAAGGCCAATGGCACTCTTCAGCCGGGTCAGCTCAGCCCCCTGTGGCCACCCGCGTTCCTCACAGCCTCTCCAGAGGCCAGAGGGTCAGGGGCAGCTTTCCTTGATACAGGCAGCACGTGTGCCTTGAGAACCTCTCGTCGGCCAGACACTGTGCTGGGTGCCGGCAATCCACCCCTGTCTGCACAGCACCAGCTCATGAAGAGCAAACAAGAGAGTAAACAGGACGACCAATTCAACAGGACAGCGGGCAGCAGACTGTCTCCTAACATCTGTGAGCCCCAGACAAGAGCTCACATGGAGGTCACTGGCCTAGAGCCCACCCTGCTTCTCTCCCTACACTGTGCTCTTCCTGCTGCTGAAGGGCCCGCATAGGTGTGAGCAGCCCCAGTGCACACCCCCCTTCCGCCCTACCTCTGCACAGGTGCACACACCTGTGAGAGACGAGGGAAGCGGGGCGAACAGCATCGCAGGAAGAGGGAAACAGCATCAAAGGAGGAGGGAAACAGCATCAAAGGAGGAGGGAACAGCATCACAGGAGGAGGGAACAGCCGCGCCAAAGCCCTGATGGATGGAGTTCACAAAAAGAGGGCCAGCATGGCTGGAGCAGAGGGACTGGGCAGGGCAGACCACACATTTCTTAGAGAGACAAGTGTTTTACTCTCAGGGCTGTGGGGACCCAGTGGAGGGGTTTTTCTTTCTTTTGTGTCGTATCTGTGTAACTGACACACAGTAAATTGCACCAATTTTAAGTGTAGGGGTCGATAAATTTTACATATGCATACACCCGGAAACTACCACCAGTGCAGGACAGAGAACATGCTAGAGCCCTACAGGTCTCCCTCATGCCCCTCCCCTTTATATCACCAAAGATTTGCTCTGCCTGGTTTTGACCTTCATGTGAACGGAACCGTATGGCCACGTACTCATTGATGTCTGGTTTCTCCCACTCAACGTTCCATCTGGGAGATTCACCTGTTTCGCCACATGTAGAAGCAGGTCATACTTTTTCACTGCTGTGTAGTATTTGTGCTTTTGTGTAAATTTACCATAAAATGTTTATCTCTTCTCCTATGGTTGGACACTTGGGCTATTATGAAGGAAGCGGCTGTGAATGTTCTTGGCTAAGTGTTCAGGGGTCGTGGGTGCCCCTCTCTGTTGGGTGGAGATTCAGGCGTGGAACTGCTGGGTCTAAATTCTGCCAACGGGTTTTCCAAAGTGATCTGAGAGTTTGATGAGGGCCTGGCATGACTTGATCTCTGTGGATGAAAGACCAAGTCTGCCGCTTTGTGGAAGAGAGCTGTGAGGGTCTGAGTGGAGGCGAGGAGACCAGTTGAGTAGGTGATGGAGGGGTCCAGGTGAGCAGGCACAGAGCTGCAGGTAAGGCTGGTAGCAGCGGGAATGAAGCAACGTCATCCCACTTCAATGAGAAGGACGCAGTGAGCCGACTCGCCTAAGCCCCGCGATGGAGCACAGAACCATCCCTGCCGCCCGGGGTTCACTTAGCCCAGCAGTCTACCTCCGGGGCCTCTCCTGGGCTCAGGGCCCCATCCCCTCTCCAAAGCCCGTTGAACTGTGGTTCTGCAGCCCCGAGGGCTAACAAAGCTGGCACAGGAAGCCTCAGAGAGAAAACAGGCCTGCTGGGGACAAGCAAACAACTGTCCTCCCTCCCAGCCGGGAAGTCACTTGAAATCTAGTTGTTTTGCACATTTGTTTACGGCCCCTGCTCAGCTCCCCAAACACCCCATCTCCTGGGCTGCTCCCTAGGTTTTCTCTGGGGTTGGGACCCCAGTAGCAAACGCCCAGCAGTTTCTCAAGTCTTGTTCACGCTCCACCCCAAGCTGTCCGCTGCAGTGGGGGACAGGGGGCACAGGCGTCCCCAGCTCACCCACCTGGCACCTTTGGGCAGAGTTGGTGGTCGCCGCATCCATGCCTCCCAGCATGCAGTGTGGAGCGTGGCAAGCCTCCTCCACCCCTAAAAAACATATCTGGAAACCCAGCCACATATGTGTTTCCTGTAGGGACCAGTCAAAATTGGCCAACCACCTAGTCAGCAGTCTAACTGGAAATGAGCCACCTTTATGACTTCACTAGGTGGGGGTGAGGGCTGCCTACGTGTGGTTGGGTCCCCTGGGAGTGTCAACACAGCATATCACCAGGACTATTTGCGGCAGGAACATAAATCCAATCCCAACTGGGTTGAACAGCAACACAACAAATTCACTGGATTACGCACCTGAGAGTTCTTGGGGTTTGGCTTCAGGAATAGCAGGCTCCAGGTGCTCAAAAATATCTTAGGCTCAGAATCCACAGCACAGCACTCCAGATGAAACTACTCATCATCCTTTTCCAATACACCACCTCACCCCAGAACCTGCCCGCTTCCCCAGTACTGCTCAGCAGACGTGTGTTGACATGGACTAGGTATCTCCCATGGGCTACCCCTGCACTGGGCACATTTGAACAATCAGGTTTTAATGAAAGCCATCTGCTGCTGTTCCCCTTCCCTCTGCCTAAGCTCTGAGGCGTGTTGAGAGCAATCTGTTTCCAGAGTGCATCCACAGACATTTAAGATGGAAGGTCCATGTTCTTGAGGCCATCCCAAGACAGAGACCCTACAGCAGTGGCCCAAATTCGCCACCCCAAAATGTGTCTCTCTGGTATATTATTTTTAGCTGGTTATTTTCTAAGAAACAGCAGGCATAGGAAAAACTGAAAACCAAGTAGGAGTTACCCTTTTGTAAGAAACAAAAATCTCCATTTGTAAGGGTATCTCCCTAACTGTACCAGGCGTAGGAGGATGACCAAACGTCTAGAAACTCTTATCAATGGAGGAGACACCGACTTAAATCCACGTAACGCCCATACCCCTGTTCACTGTGCCTCTCCTGGGAACCTCTCCGAACTGACTCGCCCCACCTTCAACATCCTCTTTTGCCTTTAGCTGAGGATGGTATTTAAGGTGAGCGCTCTGGCCATTTTGGTGAGTTACTCAGTTTTCCCAAGTCTCTCTCATGTATACACATCATTAAACTTTTTTTTTTTTTTGGCAGTACGCGGGCCTCTCACTGTTGTGGCCTCTCCCGCTGTGGAGCACAGGCTCCGGACACGCAGGCTCAGCGGCCATGGCTCACGGGCCCAGTCACTCCGCGGCATGTGGGATCTTCCCGGACCAGGGCACGAACCCGTGTCCCCTGCATTGGCAGGCGGACTCTCAACCACTGCGCCACCAGGGAAGCCCCATCATTAAACTTTTGCTTGATTTTTCTCCTGTTAATTTGTCTCAAGTTAATTTGATTCGTAGTCCAGCCAGAATGACCTAGAAGGGTAGAGGAAAAGTCCCAGTCGGTAGCATTTGCCAACTTCCATGTTGTAAATCCTCCCACTGTAGCCGATTTCAAGCTTCCAGCCTGATGTTGCTGAAAACAGAGTTGGGAAAAGATGCACACGATCCGCCCTCCAGAGCTGACGAGAGCGGCTCCAGCACCCCAGTCTCGGAGTACATCATGCTTCCCATGCGATTCTAGGAACACATCAGATTTTTCTCTGAGGCTAAGATTCACCAACAGTCACTCAAGAACACTTGCTTACAATCCAGGACAGACACCTAAGTTCTCTTCTGCAACTTAGAGCTACTTCCAAAACGGCAGCTAATGCTACTTTAGGTTCTAGAATGAAACATGCAGGGAGAGGCCTTAGCTGACCGTCTGTCTGCAGAGCCTCCTCTGGCACTGGGTCCTTCAGTCACTGGGCTCTGCTCTCGTCTGGGATGGTCACATTTAATTCCCTAGTTCACTGACAAAAGTAATACCTTTGTAAATTTTCCCACAAAATGTCACTATGGAAAATGCGCAAAAATCGTACATGAGCATCGTGACCCAACTTGAATTGTGATGAATTTGTGACCGATCTTGTTGCATCTCCCCCGACCCATTCTCCACCTCCTGTGTTACTTTGAAACAAATCCCAAACAACCTATCATTTTGCCTAAAAGAGTTCAGTCAAAAGCAATACCGTTTTAACCTGGAAAACTCATTTAAAAGGGGGTGTAAGTAACTGAGAGGTCTAAATTGTCAGCCTTCACTTAGTGGAATTTTTAACTAGGTCAAAGGTGAAGAATGATGCAGGGATGGTGGCGCCCAGAGCATCATTTCCCCAGCGGGGAGGTGGGGGAGGGGAGGCCTCGGAGGGGGCTGCTATTGGTGGGCTGTGAACCTCCACCTGTACACAGCCAGTCCCCCTCATGCCCGCACGGCTCTCAAGGCCATTCTTGTTACTACCCTGCATCAGATTCTCGCGCAAAAGGGTATTTGAGTTCAATTCAAAGAATGCTCCAATTTTGTTCCATTCCCCTAAGTTTCAAGTATATAGATCTGGATGAGATGGATTCATTAGGATTTTTTATCTGTGGGTGGAGCCAGGCAGAAGCACCGGCTGCTGCTCTGAGCTCTCCGGCTCTGCAGACCCCTCGTGCTGTTGGGAGGCCTCCCCTCCTGGACATCTGGGAGGCAGCCCCTTGGAGGGAGGGCAGCCGGGTCTCACCCTCCCCCCAGCGATCTGGAGTCCGCACGCTGCATCTCAGGGCTTCAGCGTGTTGATTGGCTCTTGTTGCATTTAGAAAATGTGGGGGTCATTTGCAGACACTAATCAATTAGGAGGTTTTGCGTAAAAATCCCTTGGGGACCACCCAGCAGCTTCTCTACCCAGCCTCCAGCAGTGAAGGTGGGGCCTCACTTCCTCCCAAGGAGTCTTCAACCAGTGACAGGATGTTGGAATAAAGCCCCAGCATCCTTGCCCTGGGGTGGGCAACTCTGAAGTATGGTCCAGGCAGGTTCCCTGGGCCCCAGCACTGCCTATTTACACTCTTCCCACCTCCTTCCCATCCCTACTCCTTCCCACTCCCCTATTTGTGCTTCCAGGAATCTCCTCCAAATCCCCAAATCCTCTGCTGGCAGGCAGTACCGTCTGCATCTGGGAGATTTCATCCCCACCCTCAGCCCAGTCTTCCCAGTGACGGCTTCTGGGCCCGGCTGGGCAGATTCCTGCGGAGCCGGCTGTGACCCATCCTTGCGCAAGAGCCGCCACACAGACCTCCAAAAGGCCTCTGCATGTGGGAAAATATTGGGCCAACAGCCTGTCATTTCAGAGAAGCTCGAGTACAGCCTTCCCCAGCTCTGCAAGTCCAGCCTCTCTGTACGCGCGCTTTAAAGGCCCTGCAAGCAGCTGTTTACTCTCCAGCCTGGGCAGCACTGAAGGGCTCACTCTAAATATATCCGACAAACTCACAACCCTCCGCGGCCCAGATGTGTGTTTGTCAGTCACCCCTGAGCCTGTGGTCAAGTGGCGCCTAGAATGCCGCCGGGCAGAGGCTGCGGTTCAAAGCTCTGCACCCTCCTCTGCGCCCACCCTCCCTGGGAGGAATTTCTCGGGGAAGAAAAATGGCAGGATGTTGAGATTCATTGTGAGGCTGGCTCCAAGGGCTTTGTAGAGTTTAACAAGAGGCCTGGCACTTAAAATATGCACCAATAGGGCTTCCCTGGTGGCGCAGTGGTTGAGAGTCCGCCTGCCGATGCAGCGGACACGGGTTCATGCCCCGGTCCGGGAAGATCCCACATGCCGCGGAGCGGCTGGGCCTGTGAGCCATGGCCGCTGAGTCTGCGCGTCTGGAGCCTGTGCTCCGCAACGGGAGAGGCCACAACAGTGAGAGGCCCGCGTACCGCAAAAAAAAAAAAAAAAAAAAAAAAAAAAAAAGAAATGTGCACCAATAAATATTTGTTAAATAAATTCTGAAGCCATATGGGTGGCTTTCTCTCTCTCTCTCTCTCCCTCAGCCCGAAGTCCACACATGATGTCATTGCTTGTAACAGGTAACAACTAAAACCGACCTTTGCATCCAGGGAGTGGGAGGATTAATTCCTATGCTCTCTCCACCTAATGGAATATTCGATGCCTTGTCATGGGGAGAATGTCAAGCTCTGAGCTGGAAGTACCTCCACGATGCCAAACTGTTAAGTAGAAGCGGAGCAGGCCGAAGACTGCTTGTGAGAAACGGGAAAAAATGCTCTTCCCTGCGTGAAACACCTCTGGAAAGATAAACACTGAAATCAGCGGGTGCTGGTGGGGAGAAGTGGAATACAGCGGGTCGAGGTGAGAAAGAAACTTCACTTTGTATATTTTATAATGCATATATTATAAAACATACACACACACACCATATATATTAATGCAACAGCACTAAAAACAAAAAGAAGGCTGTTTTCTAGTCTGAATACACTAAGCACGGCGTGTGTCCCAAGATGGGTTTCAGGATCCCGGATCTGCCCGCCCAGCACTGACTCAGAGCAAACAGTCCCCAGTCTGTCTTGATACGGCCAGTGTGGCCCATGTGTGGCCCCCTCGGAATCAGACCTGCCACCTTCGCCTCCTCCAGGCAGAAACAACAACCAGAAGAAAGGGTTCTAACAAGGACAAGGCAGACGCTGCTTTATTCATTCTGGCCAGATTTGCTGAGCACCTGCCGGGTGCCAGGCAGTGTCCCAGGCTCTGGAGACACAGCAGAACAAGACATAAAAACCCCTGCCCTCCCAGGGCTGGCACTCTAGCCAGGAAGGAGGGGGGACAGATGACAGAGAAGTTAAATAGTGACAGAGGCAGTGTGGTAACTAGTGGCGAGGGCTAAGTGGGGGGAACATCAGGAAAGTGGATCAGAAGTGGGGGGTTGCTATTTTAGGGGGGTGGGGGAGTCCCCACTGAGAGGCCAAGGCCTGAGAAGGTGGGGGCTGGACTCTGAGACACGGGCTGGGGGAAGCCAGTGGGACCAGCGGGTGCAAAGACCCCACTGAGCTCCACAGGGGACCAAGCCCCTCCCCCATTTGGGTAAGGGTCTGTGTGCGCTGGAGCTCCTGGAACGCCCGGGAGACCTGTACGGGGGGTGGGGGGGAGAAGGAGAGGGAGAGGGAGAGGTGGGGCCCAATTTGGAGAAAACAGGCCCCAGTGCCCAAAACAAAAATGAATATTCCAAGGATACTTCGTCCTAAATCTTCCTTCCTACACAGACTTTCCCAGCATGGATTCTTCAGACCACTTGTCCTGCAAAACGATCCCCTGAGAGTAAGAGGGCCTAGGGGTCCCTTGGAGATTCACAGGGTAAGAAAACCTGTCTCGCTTTGTCCAACTGGGGGAGCATCTGGGCTCACCAGACAGGCAAGCACTCTGGTATCGGGGCGACCACCCATCTGTGGGAGCACATGCAGCGTAAGGGAGTCCCACCTCCTGCTGCCCCAAAACCTTCTCTTTCGGGATGGGGAAGGGGGTGGAGGGAGGCGGAAGAGGACTTCCTGAAAGTGCAGCCTGGAGGCCCTGCTGGTGGGGCGGCGCCCATGTTGCTGCACGTGAGCACCCGTGCATGCGTGGGGACAGTCAGGCAGCACTGTTCACGGTGGCCCCAGACTGGAACCAGCCCAGCCCCCCATCAGCAGGATGCATGGAAGATGCACGTGTGTTCACAGGATGGAACACGACACAGCAAGAAAAACAATCAACTACACGACACACAGCAACAGGGACGAACGTCAGACGTCTCACTGAGCAAAGGAAGCACGTCCTGTACGATTCCATTTATGTGAAGGTCAAGGATGGCGACAGACAGGTCAGAGTGTGGCTAATGCGGGGGTGACTGACTTGAAGGGGGAGTGAGGGATGCTGCTGGGAGCCAGGGCTGCCCCGCCTCTCGATCTGGGCCGTACAGCAGGGCTCACCTGGAATGTCTGCCCACTTACAATTCCTGCATTTCACCCTCTATGAGTTATATGCCGATAAAGAAGTAAACAAAGTGAAAAGTAAAAACATAAAAATAAGGGCTGGAAAAGGGGAAGGGGTAGCCTAGAGCTATCCACTTTTCTAGTCCTATTAGGGATTCCCTGGGTGCAAAACTCCAGACACAGCCAAGAAAGAACCTCTACATGCGCCACTTGCTAGAGCAGAAGGACCAGCTCCTGTCTGAAAGCCAGGTGCCAGAGTGGTGCCTGGAAGATAGTAGCTGCTCAATAAATATACAGCAGCTAAAGGAATAGATTCCAGGCCCGTTCTAGGAGCTGGCCTCACAGTGAGCACATGGACACTGCTCTTTGGGAGGAGATCACAACAAGATGATTTTAGACACTAAGTGCATTGAAGAAAATGAGAGGGGCTGTGTGTCGGCGGGGACGGGTCAGGAAGCCCCTCTGCACTGAGACCTGAAGGATGAAAACATGCCAGCTTTGGGCAGGTGAGGAGCTGTGTCCCTGACAGAGGGGATGGCCAACACACACACACACACACACACAGAACAAGCCTCGCTTATTCCAGGGTAAGGCAAATAAAACAAATAATGAGTGATAGCATGGAATAAACGGTAGAGCATATGGTTAGGAGTCCAGCTTTGCCACTAACTTCCCGTGTGACCCTGATGGTCATTCCTCTCTGGGCCTCCGTCCTTCTTGCTGTGAAACGAGGGACTTGGCTGGAATGGGGAGTGGTGTCTGCTAGCGCCGCTCACACCCGACTGTGACAACAGACCATGCACATCTCCCCCGCCACCCCGGCTCCATGGGCAGTGACGTCACATGGGTGGGATGAAATGGGCCATCGAGGGACCATGTACACCATGGATGCTGGCAAACTGCTGCAAATCAGGCTTTTTTTTGAGAGCTGGTTGTTGAATATTTACCAGCACACCCTGGACTAGATGGGTGCTTCTTACACTTCTGCTAAAGTCTCCTGGTGCAGAGGAGAGCTTGTCATACCCCAGAGGCCTGGGAGCTCAGCATCTTAGGAGAGCTTTCCTTAAAATCTCCTCTTGTCGTTTTTATTTCACAATTTTACATTCTGTGCCTTAATGTAGCTCTGCTTCTTGTTTCCTCACACACTCGAAAGTATAAAATGTTATTTTCCTAACCTCGGGGAGACACTTTTCTCTATTCCTTCCAAACCCCAGGCCCCGGACTTGATCTTGGGCCCTGGGGGGCTGGGGGGCTAGCGAGCCAGCCCTGTCAGCCCACTGGCGAGTGCACGCGCGGCCTGCGACTCAGGACACAGGCTGGCAGGGTCCGCCCTGGACGGTGGCCCGGGTTGGCCGGCAGACGCCCGCACCTCTCGTGAAGGAGCAGCTGCCCTGCTCCTTGCAGGTGGCCCCACAGACGCTGCCAGCACCACGGGCATTTCCCCGCGGACGGAAAGGAACGAGGACTCCCTTTTCCTCCCCTGACCCTCTGCAAGTGTGTGGGCTCAGCTTCTCAGGCTGCGGCTGGGCCAGGAGATCTGGTTTCTGCGTCCCAGACCCGAGGCTGCCGCCGGCTTCCTGGCTGACCTTGGACAGATGGCTGTGTTTTGTCTGTGACTCTTTTTCCACCGTCAGCTGCCCTTACCTCACTGCTGGGGACACTGGGGGCGTATCAGCGGCGGCCTCGAGAAGCAGACAATAGTTCCACGCACAGAGCTGGGCGTGTGAACTGAGGGTCCGTATCACTGAGAGAGGGGCCCAGACCCCCCTCCAGGGATGCAGCCCCTGGGGTGCTAGAACGTTCATCATGGAAAATTCCAGAAAAACTGTTCCAAAGCAATGCCATCCCCCAAAGGGTACCAGAGACCTCCATGGAGGGGGGCAGAGTGCAGTAGGAAGTGGGGGGGACACAGTGAAGGCACCCTGTCCTCCCTCCTTCTCTAAGCTTCTCAGAGCCACCGCCTCCCGCCTGCATTCTCCTCCCCCTACCCCGGACCTCGGGAACCCCTGCCCCCCACTCCGCCTAACTGGTGCCCAGGAGGTCACCTCGTCATTGCAGATCCAAGGGCCACTCCCCAGAACGCAGCTCACCACCCTCATCCCGCCGCTTGGACAATCTTGACCTGTTTCACTTAAACGCTCTACCCCACCGGGGTAGCCAAGGCAGAGCCCGGGATCGGAACTGGGGGCAGGTAGTTCACGTGGGAGGAGGCCCAGGAGGCAGAAGGGAGATTGTGGGGACAAGGAAAGAGCACGTGTTCTCGGGCACCTGGGGCTCCACTCCCCCTGCTCCCCTCCGAGCAACGTGCAGGATGTGCCCTGGGGTGACCGCTGCAAAGGACAAAAGCTGGGGCATGAGCTGTGCCCCCACTGACACTTCTCCAGGGCAGGAGGACGGAGAGCCGCAGCGTGTGCTTGCGGGGGGAACCCACCTGCGTGCATGGGAAGCGTCCACGCCGCAGCCACGGTCAGTGGTGGATCAAGGGATGACTCGGGGGACACCAGGGTGTCCCCTGGCCTTGGCCTCCCTGGCAGCTCGCCCCCTGTGGCCCTCCTCCTGCCCTGCGACACGCCTCTCCACCTGTTTCCAGGGCCTCTGAGCCCCGCCCCTCACAGGCTCCCCGACCCACCCTGCTCCCGCCCTCTTGACTGTCCGTCCAATGCCCTTGGCTTGTTTCCTTGGCTGCACTAAGCACATTGTGTGAACACTCTTCTGTTTGAGCTTCTTCCTCCCCCAAGAAACTTCTTAAAAGCAGGGACAGGCCTTCCTCTGGTGGCCTGTTACCTAACACAGTGCTGGGCACACAGCAGGAGCAGCTCCAGGCAGCATCGACTGAGGGCACCAGGCAGCGTGTGCAGAAAGCTGGGCAGGTCTGTAGCTCAAGGCTCTCGCTGACACATCTAGCATTTTGACGGGGGCTCAGCTGAGGCCGTCAACCAGAGCGTCCACAGGGATCCCCTCTAGCATGGTGGTCTCGGGGCAGCTGGACTTGCCATACAGAGGCTCAGAGGTCCAGCCAACCAGGAGGAGGCTGCGGGAAGTCACAGAGCATCCCTTCGGTCACACTCCACTGGTAGAAGCAGACACGAGCCCACGCAGATTCAGGGAGAAGGACATAGACCCCGCCCCTTCATGGGAGGAATGTCAGAGTTTGTGGTCATGTTTTTAAACCTCTCCCGTTCTGTGTGGTGGGGAAGCAATACAGGAATAGGGAATTGGGACTAAAATAAAATAAATAAGAAATTCTATGTTGAATGGCGGCTCCATTCAACATGACTAATCCCAGGAACCTATGACCATCACCTTATTTGGCAAAAAAAAATCTTTGCAGAGGAAATTAACTTAAGGCTCTTAACACGAGATCATCCTGGATTAACCGGGTGGGTCCTAAATCCAACGGCAGGTGACCCCATAAGAGTGAGGCAGAGGGAGATTAGACAGAAGAGGACGACACACAGGAAGGGCCACACGAGGACGAGGCAAGGATGGAGTCATGCAGCCACCAGTCAAGGAGCGCAGGGAGCTGCCCAAAGCCGTATGAAGCAAGGGGGCTTCTCCCCAGAGCCTCCAGAGGGAGCGAGGCCCGGCAACACCTTGGTTTTGGGCTTCTAGTCTGAGCATCTGTGAGATGATAAACTTCCGATTTTTAAAAATTATATTTTATTCAAGTATAGTTGATTTACAGTGTTGTGTAAATTTCTGCTGTTCAACAAGGTGACTCAGTTATACATATATATGGTCTCTGTCATATTCTTTTCCATTATGGTTTATCCCAGGATGTTGAATATTGTTCCCTGTGCTCTACAGCAGGACCTTGTTGTTTATCCATCTTATATACAAGAGTTTGCATCTGCTAATCCCAAACTACTAATCCTTCCCTTCCCCACTCCCTCTCCCCGTTTGCAACCACAAGCCTGTTTTCTCTGGCTGTGAGTCTGTTTTGTAGATAAGTTCATTTGTGTCATTTTTAGATTCCACATGTAAGTGATATCATATGATATTTGTCTTTCTCTGCCTGACTTACTTCACTTAGTATGATAATCTCTAGGCCCATCCATGTTGCTGCAAATAGCATTATTTCATTCTTTTTTATGGCTGAGTAGTATTCCATTGTGTGTATATGTGTGTGTGTGTGTGTGTGTGTGTGTGTGTGTGTGTGTGTGTGTGTATTTATTTATTTATTTATCTCACATCTCCTTCATCCATTCATCTGTTGATGGACAGTTAGGCTGCTTCCATGTCTTGGCTATTGTGAATAGTGCTGCTGAGAACACAGGGGTGCAGGTATCTTCTTGAATCAGAGTTTTGTCTGGATCTATGCCCAGGAGTGGGATTGCTGGGTCATACGGCAACTCTATTTTTAAGCTTCCAATGTTTGAAGTCACTGGTTTGTGGTAGTTTGTCACGGCAGCCCCAGGAGACTAATACAAACTGAAACATAATAATGTAACAGGATTTTTTTAAAGGGACTCTTTCCATCTTCGTTTTGACTGAGGCCCAAAAGCCAAGGCCGACCAAATAGGTGGTAAGATGCCCCGGACCAGATGCACAGACACCAGGCGCACGATCCTCTGTCTCCCAACCACCGCAAGGTCACGAAGGGCTGAATCTCAAGAGGCCAGAGGGGCGGAGAGTCCTCTGAAGAAAGTGGCCAGTGGGGGGGAGGCCTGCCCCCCGGGAATGAGTGGGGATGCAGCCGCCTCGCCTCACGCCTGGGAATCTGAAGGCAGGAGGCTGTGGCCGTTGGCCCACCGTGAGGGTGAGAGAGGCTGGGACCAGAGCCACTTCAGCTCCCGTCGGGACCCGGCCCTTCCCTGGCCTTCACCTCTCCCCTCTGGACTTTCCACGTGGAAGCTCCGGGAACAGCCGGGTGAGTGGTGAGGAGGGTGGGAGCTCAGGTCTGAGAAATAGCGAAAGAGCTGCCCCTACCCGCTCGCCCACTGCTGGCAGTGCCCACCTGAGCTGGGCGGGACCGCCACACGCAGAGCTTGGGTGATTACACTGCACTGGGCATATCAGCTGTTAAAATGAGTCAATTCTTCCATCTGAAAAGGGGCCAGAGGACATTTTGTCACCTAAGACTGAGCAGGTGAGCAGACACCAGCTAGAGGTGTCTTCCTGGGGCCCCACAGGGCACATGGGAATGGTCCCGGGGCCAAGAACAAGGCGTGGGGACCACGACGGCTCCAGTTACGGGGACGGGAATATTGACAGCTCCTGGGCACGTCACACCACACCTGGCTGGCATGTTCCCTGGCTGGGGTACTAGCATCTACCTGTGTGTTCTCTCTTTTTTAAATTTTTTTTTTAATTGAGGCAAAATTAACCATTTTAAAGCAAACAATTCAGGAGCATTTAGTATTTTCACAATGTTGTGTAACCACCACCTCTGATTCCAAAACACTTTCATCACCCCAAATAGAAACCCCGTACCCATTAAGCATTTGTCCCCTATTCACCCTGCCCCCAGCCCCTGGATGTTTCATATAAACGGAATCATACGCTGAGTGACCTTCTGTGTATGGGATCCAGATAAGCCACCTGCGCCAAGTCCAAGCTCAGCTCCGCTTTCGAGGAACCCAGCAAAGGCTCCCATCACCATCCACGGCAGGGGCCTCGGTTCAGGCGCTCCCCGCCCAGGCCACCGCCCTGCTGACACGATATCCGACCTGGAGGCCAGGAGGGGCCTCTTACCTCTGCTCCGAGCACATCACAAGAGAAAGCAAACCACCCAGTTCATCCTGATGTTGCCAAAACCCAAGACAAGAATTCCACCTCAAGGCGCTTCCTTTCCCAAGAACACACGGGCAGCTGGGCTTCCGTGAAATCAGTCTCCAGTTCCGGACACCCAAGGCTTTCTGCCCCCCGCACCTTCCCTGTGCACAGACATCACTGGAGGAGGAACCCGGGCTGCACTCTGCCTGCTCCAGGGTTCCGTTTACTCACGTTTGTCCAGTTGTGCATGACTCAGACCAAGGGACTGCCCTGTACTCCGCCTCCAGAAACCCCGAGGGTCCCGACAGCCGGGACATGTGAGCGGCTACAGCCTAAAACCCCCGCAGGCCCCAGCTGGCTGTCGGCCCCGCCCCTCCCTCTGCCTCCTCCCCCGCAGGATCCTAACTGCCTCTCAGCCCTGCCCCCACCCGCTTTCCAGGTCCCCAAGCTGCAAGGGTCCAGGGCAGTGTGATTGTGTGACGTCTGGCTTCGCGGTTTGGGGTCTTCCAGGCATTTACTGGGCCCACCGCCCATCCCGGGGCCAGGCTGATAGAGGGCCCGGGCCTGAGGGTGCTGACCTCACAAAAGTGGTCACTCCCCACTTCTTTAAGGAACCTGTCCTGGTCTCCTTTTCCTACCCACCCCATCCCTTCTCGCCTCCACTCGCAAGGGAACACACCCCCGCAAGCCCCCCCTTTACCTGCTGTCACCCCTGCTAGACCCCAGCTCTCCATCCTCGGCGACCACCTAACACTGGCGGGGCTCGGCGAATGTCTGTTGACTGAATTGCATGTGCACCATACACACAACACACACGCACGCTCACACACACATGCACACACACAGCACAACACACAGCAGCCCTCTGTCTCCGCTACATGGTGGAAGCACCTGAGTTGCTTAACAAGGCACTGAAGCCGGGTCATCCCCGGGGATCCTGATTCGGTGGGTCTGGGCTGGCTGGGCTTTCCGAATCCCCCAGGTGAGCCCAGTGTGCGGCCCCAGTGGTTCTCAAGCATCAGGATCACCTGGCAGACTTGTTAGAGCACAGGCTTCCGGGCCCCCGGCAGGCCTGCAATGGGGCCCTAGGACCTGCACTTCTCAAGGCAGGGGCAGGGAGTGGGGGACCCTCAGGACACGGAGTAAGTGTCTTCTCACGGCAGAGCTGGGAGCAAAGGGGCAGGGACCAGGGACATGGAGGGGCCTGGGGAGGCGAGGGGCCGGTGGAAGGCAGAGGACAGGGGAGGGGGTTGGCGGGGCAGTAAGTGCAGACCCCACGGGATTTGAGAAGACAGATTAGAGGAGGCGGCCGACTTTGCTGCCATGAGGCAGTGAGTGAGCCCAGGTGTCCTCCGCCCTCGCTCCCGGGTGTCCCTGGGGCCTGGAGTGGGCTGAGTCAGCCACCAGCATCTTCCCCAGACAAGGCACAGCCTCCCCGCCGGCCTCCCCGCCGGCCTCCCTGCCTCCTCTCTGCCCCACCACCGTCCCTTCTCCACTTGGCAGCTCCAGTGATTGTCCCATAAATGTCAGCCAGGCTGTGTCACTCCCCTTGCTTAAAATCCTCCCAAGAGGTCCCCCAGGACACCTGAACTAAGTTCAAACCCTACGTCCATTGGCCATGCCCTTCTGCAGAGGCCTCGAGACCTCCGCACAACTGAGGGGGCCCCAGATGTGGGCTCTGAAGCCCACAGAGTCACTGCCTCCCGAGGGCTGCCCCCAGCCCATTCCTGGGGCACTTGGGGACCTCTTGCGGGCCATGTTAGCACCAGGGCTTGCTGAAGGCCTTGCTGAACCTTCCGGAGATGCACGCCATCTAGGACACACCCACCCCGCCTTCCCTCTCTTGGGGTTGGACTTACATAAACCCTGGGGAACTTCAGCCTTCACCTTTGTTAACTGATCTTAATATAAGGGGATCCCCTAGTTATAATGCTACACAGGAGCAAAAGGACACCAGTTCTGTGACCCTGCTAAGTACTCCTTTCCACCCACGGAGAGACCCGCTGTCTGAGGGCAGCTTCCCCTGTGCCAAAGATGTGGGACAAGTGATTTAATAGGGAAGCATTCCCAGGGAAAACTGGCCAGGCGCGAGGAGTAGGACGGGGAAGGGGAGGAACTGGCAGGGATGGACGTCAGCTCGACGTCATCTGGGTGTGTGGGATCTTCCTTGAGGCACCCTGACGACCTCGCACGTATCCAAGCGCCATGGAGGCAGAGGCTTGAACCACAGCTGATCTGAACGTGGTGGGAAGGCAGGATAACGCCCCCAGAGATGTCCACACCCCAATCCGTGGAACCTGTGGACATGCCACCTTCTACAGCAAAAAGCACTTCTCAGGTGGGATTGGATGAAGATTCTGAGATGGGAAGACATCCTGGATTATCCGGGTGGCCCAACGTGATACAAGGGTCCTTGTGAGAAGGAGAAAGATTCCACTATGAAAACAGGTTGCAGTGGCCCGATTGCCACGGGGCCGCGGGCCGGGGGAACGCAGGTGGCCTCCAGATGTGGGAAAAGGCCAGGAGAAGGATCCTCCCCCTGAGACTTTAGAGGGAGTGCGGCCCTGCAACACCTCGATTTTAGCCCAGAGGAACGCACGGCAAACTTCTGGCCTCCGGAGCTGTGCGGTAATAAATTTGTATTAAGCCTGCGATAATTTGTGAGAGCAGCAGCAGGAATCTAACCCTGAGCCTAGGGAACACCTTGATCCTCAGAGCAGGAGAGGGCGGGGGCAGGGAGGAGGCTGTCCTGAGGCCAGTCCTCCTGGGGTCCTGGCTCTGCAGCTCAGCAAGGCGCATCGTGGTCAGCCGGCCTCTGGTGTTGATGTCCTCCTTTTCTGGTGTGTGGGACAAGGGCCTGGGAGGCTGACACCTTTGGCTTCTCTTCTCACTGTCTATGTGTGTAATAAACTGTGGAATCTAAAAGTGGGTGGTTGTGTATTCATTAACCCAGTCCCTGAGGGCTTGGTGCTGGCCTGGCCTGTGTGTTTGAGAGCGTGACCCAGGCCCAGCCTCAGCAGACCCGCAGGGGGCTGGGCAGGAATTACACCCAAAGGGAGGGGAGCTGCCCAGCACGGAGACTTAGACCCCCAGGCCCTCCAGGCTCTAAGCAGTGCCCAAGGGCAGGCGCCTGAAGCCGCAGGTATGCGCATTAGCAGCAAAGCACACAGGTGCTGGCAAGGGGATCCCAACAGCCCGGGGTGGGGAGCGGTGGGGGGCGGGAAGAGATGAGGCTGTAGAGTTTACTTCACCCACCGAGAATTAGGAAGACTTGCCTCGGTGATGGACTCAGACCCCACGGACTGAAAGTGGACATGCAGCCCGTCCTGTGTAGCTGTAGGAGCACCAGCGAGGTCCCTGCTCCCCGGCGGCCATCAGGGACGCCATTAATACTCCTGCCAACGGCCAGGGAGGCGATGGGGGCTGTCCACAGACCAGGAAAGGTGGTTGTTTCCTTCAAGAAATACAAGGGCCCAAGCTGCACTTTTCATGCCAAACTACTCATGGAAGCCAGTGGGCAGCCGGCCACCCCAGGATTCTCAGAGCCCAGCGCCTCAGAAGGTGACTCCACCTGGACGCCGGCCAAGCTGACAAGGGTGGCCCTTCAGCGACAGCACAAAGGGGACACCTCTGCTCTCGTGTCTGGATGCACCTTTATCTTTTCTTTCACTAAACCCAGCTCCCCCCGACCTCCATGCACCACCCGCCCCAACCCCCCTGCCCCCTGGGAGGTTTCCATCCCCTGTATCTTCCCTCTGGCTTCTCTCCTTCTCTCCTTCCAATTTAGGGATGCCGAAGCCCCCAGGCACCTGGAGCACGCTCAGCCACAAACACCTTCAGGGACAATGACGAGTTTCACTCATGATCTGGAAGAAAAGACTGGAGGGAAGGAGGTGGGTTTAAATCGGAAGGTGGCGAACCTTTTTTTGCAAAGGACCGATGGGAACTCTTTTAGACTTCACAGGCCCTAGAGTCTATCACAACCAGCCAACTTTGTAGCTCCTCTGTAGCACAAAAGCAGCCACAGACAATATGTAAATAAGTGGGCCTGGCTGGGTTCTAGAAAACTAATTACGCAAACAACCAACAGGCTGATTTGGCCTGCGGGCAGTTTGCCAGCTCGTGGTTTACATGTTCACAGAATCCAACAGGTTAAAATTAGAAGGAACTTAGCCATTCAGTCCAGGGATGGCAGATGGGCTTCAGCCCACCTACTGACTCTGATTCTCAGTAGTGGCTCCTGGCACACTTGTGTTGAGAAGGATTCTGAGGCCAACACTCAGCTCAGAGGTAAAGGGTCATAATTGAATAGCATCCTATGCCATGGGCAGGGAGGGGGCGGTGGCAGCCCCAGTGCCTTGTATTGACCACTTGATTAACTAAACTCCTGCATTTTATATGTGAATAGCTAGACCCAGAGAGGTCAAGTGACTTTCTCAAGACTGCACAGCTAAACTCAAGGGAGTTGCTTATTTTTTTTTAATTAATTAATTTATTTGGCTGTGTTGGGTCTTTGTTGCTGCATGCAGGCTTTCTCTAGTTGCGGCGAGCGGGGGCTCCTCTTCATTGTGGTGCACGGGCTTCTCATTGCAGTGGCTTCTTTTGTTGCAGAACACGGGCTCTAGGCGCGTGGGCTTCAGTAGCTGTGGCAGGTGGGCTCAGTAGTTGTGGCTCGTGGGCTCTAGAGTGTAAGTTCAGTAGTTGTGGTACACAGGCTTAGTTGCTCCACAGCCTGTGGGATCTTGCTGGACCAGGGCTCAAACTCGTGTCCCCTGCATTGGCAGGCGGATTCTTAACCACTGCGCCACCAGGGAAGTCCAAGGGAGCTGCTTATCAGCCAGTTTCTTCATTTTACTCTGCAGCAGAATGGCAAGTTACGTTTATCCCGTTGTCTCATCTTCACGTCTAAACCAAAGAATTCCCCGAGGCCCTTTCTACCAAGTTTCCTAGCCTGGCCTCTTGAGAGCTAAGTGACAGAGCCCAGGCCCCAGCTAGTCCTTGATTGGTGAGAATCGACGTTCTGGGGGCTTTCACACCCATCAAAACATCAAATTCGTGATGTTTGAAGCATTGAAAGCCACTCCCATGGAGCGCTGCCTGCCGGGTCCTTGTTCATAGTGGGGCATGAAGTGGCCCCATGATAAGCGGTGGTTTCCCTCCTTGGCAGGAAATGTTTTGCAAGCGTTGTGGACCACTATCTTGTGGTCCCTGCTGGGCTGAGGCTGATCTCGAGCCCACATCAACATTCTGAAACATCAAGCTCTGGTATTTCTCACCCGTGGGTCTATTTCCTGAGATTCTAAACGGTTATGAGTATCAGATAATAACAGACAGGGTCTTTATTAATGCCAACTAGTAAGCAACTGCAGTAACAAACTCGAAACAGGATGCAGGTCGAACTTTTGGAAGAAACTTGTACAACCCCGAACTCTGTCAACGAGGTTATTTTATTTAAAAAGCGGATTGGGGGCTTCCCTGGTGGCGCAGTGGTTGAGAGTCTGCCTGCCGATGCGGGGGACACGGGTTCGTGCCCCGGTCCGGGAAGATCCCACATGCTGCGGAGCAGCTGGGCCCGTGAGCCACGGCCGCTGAGCCTACGCGTCCGGAGCCTGTGCTCCGCAACGGGAGAGGCCCGCGTACAGAACAACAACAACAAAAAAAAGCAGATTGGCCACTGTTACTGCACATCTGGTATCAAAACTTTGAAATTGTTTGGGCCTCAGTGGACTTGGCTGGTAAATGGAGTAATACCAGCCCCGTGGCCGTTACAGTGGTCAAAGATGTAACAGACTGTGGCATCAGCCCACACCCCCGGGCCGTCAGAGAGTCACTCATGGCCTTGGTGGACAAGGCTTCCTCCCTCCAGCACCCACGGCTCCCCCTGCCCTGCCCCAGCACATGCAGCCAGAAGAGGCGGGGAGAGACCGCCCGCAGGTGCAGCCCCCAAGTAACGAGGAATGACGGAAAGGACCACGGCGTCTTCGCCCCTCAGTGGACACCTCTGTGGAATCGTTTGGTGTGTGAAATTTTATACAGTCTCTCAGAAGGTCCCCAAGGGTGCTTGAGCCCTATTTCCTTCTGTCATGAACACACCCTTCATTTGTTCTCTTCTCTTCTGTCCCATTAATTCCCTTCCTCCCCATGTGTCCTGGGGTCATCTCTCAAATTAACTACCTATACCCAAATCCTTGTGTCGGGGACACACTTATCCTTAGGTTGGCATGAGAATGTGTGTGCCCCCGACCCCACCCTGACACCAGGAAGGGGATGAGAGGATTAAGCCCTGTGGGCAGCCATGGGGAGCACCTGGTAAATCCCATGTTGCACTATCAGAGTCAGTGAGGATCAGGAAGCTGAAGTGGCCAGTAGCAGTCATCGCAGTTGCTGTCCAGCATGCTCGCCTAGCCCCCATCTGATGGTTACTCTGGGAGCTCCCTCTCATCACCTGGTCCTGGTGGGGCTGCTAATCCCTTCACCCCACCCCCTCCTCAGCCACTGCAGTGGGCATGTGACCCAGGGTAGCCAATCAGAATATTTCATCCTCCTGGACATTCTGATTAGCTCAGGCCAGTCCAATCAGAATCCTCCCTGAGGTTAATATGGGACCCTAGGAGAGACTGGATAGGAGGCTTGCCAATCAGAATTGTAAACTGAGAAGGTAGCCCTGGAGTTGGGGATGCCTGGGATTCCACCTGCCATGAGCTTGTGTGCAGAATGAGGATAAATAGAGTCAAGTTGAGATATGAGAGACGGCCCACATCACCAGAGCCACTGGATCCAGCTGTACCTGAAACCATACTGTCTTTGGACCGTGTGGTTACTAGAACAAACATAGTCCCTTTTTTGCTTAATTTGAGTTGGATTTCTGTCACTTACAACCAAAAGGTTTTGGACGAGAGGGAAACATTTTTTAGCTGTGCCTACTTGTGTTACCGAACCAGGTTCGTCTTGACCGACGCACAGCAAAGCCAAAACGCTGAAATGCTGAGGTTCGCAGCAAAGAGAATGTTTGTCCACAAGGCAGCCCAGCGAGGAGACAGGAGAACAAATCTCAACTCTGCCTTCCTGAAGGGAAGGGGCTTGGGGTATTTATGGGATAATGAATAAGGAAGCAGGGTGGGCTGAGGCATGGGGAGCGTGGGGAAAGGCGATTGGGAAAAGGTGCAGTAATTGTCATTCTCCACGGGCGTAACTAAGCTACAGGCTTATGCACATTCTGAGGGTGGAGTTTTCAGCCGTTCAATGTCAAAAGGTCACTTAGCGGGACACTCATGCATGCCTGGTTGGACGGCGGTGGTCCTCTCCAGTCTTAACCAGCTCAGCTAGAACTAGACGCAGCTGACCCCAAGTTTCTAAAAAACAAATCTTGCAAACATCTTATTATTTAGGCTCCATGCCGTTTGGAGGACATGCAAGTTTTAAAAAGACCTTGCTTAGTGAAAGCAGGTGAAATGGATTTGACTCATTACTCACAGTTTCACCTGGAAGGATTTCTTTTCCTGACAAAAGCCAAGCTGTTCTGCATTCCCCTGTGCCCCTTGCCCCAGCTTCTACTAATGGGCACTGGAGGAAAACAGTGTCCTTTAATTTCCAGGACTGCTCAGAGCTAAGTTGGAATTTATCAACTATCTAGTCAATTGGTCAATACTTTATTAGGGATCTTTAAACAATTGCAGAGCTGCAAACAGAAGATCTGAGAAGTCAACAATTAGTGCCAAGTAACCTTCTAATGTGCAATCAGAGGTCAAAAAGAGAGAATCCAGGAAAACCCCAAATAGATATCCATTAGCCACAAGGGATAGGGATGTCATCAATTACTTAACATGGAGAGACTGAAGTTACACCCATCTGTGTATCCATTCAGTCACCCATTCATCTGTTTATTAACAGACATTTATTTAAAGGTGTTATTTGGATTGTGTTTTATTTTGTGTCCCCTCAAAGCAAACCCTGAGACAAGGATTCGAATGCAAGAGGGTGGTTTCTGGTGACTTGCACAGGCCAGCTCTGCCTTTGAACTTCTCAACCATTCATTCCTTGGTGCTGTTCCAGGTGGAATTGTTTTAACCGCAGATATCAGGACACGCAAGTAATGGTGGCCTAAGAAATAGTGAAACAATTATTTCATAAAATAAGAATCCTGTGGATGTGACAGTTTTGGTGTAGCAGCCCACTGACATCAGGAAAGATCATAGATTTTCCCAGCATTCCTGCACCACCAACCTCAGAGTGTTGGTTTATCACCCCCTTGCTTATCACCTTATGGTCACAAGATGGCTGCTGCAGCTCCAGACATCATAACCACACACAAGTGGGGGAGGGACAACAGCAGATGGTATTCAAGTTGTTCCAGTCTCCCTCCACTTTAGTACTTTAGTGAACTCCAGGCAGTTTCCAACTGCCTTTACCTGAAGACTTTTTCCGAAAACCACAGAAGGCTACTATACCCATGAGCATCAGATCAGAAGTGACAAAAACTTCATATCCCCCAAAGCCACCCCCAACCAATGATTGAGAAGGAGTTGGTATATAAATACCCTAGTTCCCTGGTCCCTCTGAGGGATGACTCCAAAGCAAATGGTTTACACCTTTTCCAAGACTTTCCCTACATGATCAAGCTCCGGTCACCCATAGTAGTGCCTATAATACACCCTTTGTTAGACACCTTCCCTTCCCTGTCTCAATTCCCTGACCGCCTACCAGTGTTTCCTGTAAATATTGTACCCGCAAAACTGCTTTCCCTCCAGTTCTAATCTCAGGGAATGTTGGGGGTCCCCAAAGTGAGACAGATTTCCCCCTTTATCAGGGAGGGAAGATCTTTCCCCAACTCCCCTGGTAGACTTCCCCTTGGCCAGACTTGGGTCACACGCCTCCCCCACCTGCCTCCAGCTGCCCCAGGGGGAGTTGAAACAGAATCTGACAAAGGGAAGCAGGACAGTTATGCCTCCTGAAGTTGGGCTCACTGCCCCCACCAGCCCAGATCAGGGTTTTGTGAGCAAGATGAACAGAACAGGCAATGATTGTTGAGTGGGCAATTACGCAGCGTCGGGTTCTATTCAGTAGTTTTAAATCAGTGCCTGAGACGATAACACAGAAGCCACGCCTGGAATGTTTACAGAAGACAGGACACCAGGAGGCGTAGCAAGTGTGCTGCACAAGAGAATAAGGAACGTCCATGAACCTTACAGAACGATGGACTGTTTAGCGGGGTGAGTGAGGTTCAGTGGGAGTTAGCGCAACTGCCTGTAGCTGCGCCAAAACCAGAACCAAACAAAAACTAAGAAAACAAAAGTAAGCACACAAGTGTTGGATGGAAAAGTGAGGACTTATCAAGAACACAGTGACGAAGGTGTAGGGATAATTCCGTGTGTCGGCTGCCGGTCTCCAACAGGATCACAGGTTCGCCCCACAAAGGAAGATGCTGAGACAGAGGGAAGTGAAAGTCCTGTGCTCCTTGTCCTGGACTGGCATAGCTGGGGATCGGGCACCACCTGTGACATCCCTTGATAAGCAGTAACCAAATGGAGTGTACTCAGAGGAGAGTGGCCAGGATGAAGACAGACCTGGATGCTGCATCACGGGAGAAGAGGCATCTGCTGGAGGGTGTGGTGAAGAGAAAACTGTATTAGTGCAGGTACTGGAACTATACAAAGATTTCTGCCTCTTCCCGGTGACAACAAATATTTGAGCTTGGCTATATTGTCCTCTTCCGATCTCAATACTCAGTGTCCAGACAGAGAATCAGGAACCTCTTTAGGTATTTCCAACAGGAGAGATTTAATACAGGGAATTTGTTACAAAGATATTGGAAGGTGCAAACAGGGAGAGATCAGGACACCCAGAGAATAATACCTGCGGGAAGCCATGATCACCTTTGGGGCTGGAACAACAGGGAGAATGGGATAACCCAGGGCCCCTGGAGCCGCCTGAGCAGGAACCTGCGTTATTGCTGCTTCTGCTGGAGGCTCAGTATGCAACAGAAAGAATAAGATTAGCCTCCTCTTTGGCCGCTTTTCAGTATCTGTCCACGCCTCCCCTTGGAGGAAGCTCAGCAGAAGCTGCTGGTAAGAGAGCCTGGGAAATGGCACTTGCAGAATTCCAGCCCCTTGGACGTGGGGCGTCAGGTGGTTCACAGAGCAGGGTGGAAGGTGGAGAGAGGATGTGTGGGTGGATGTAAGGAACGCTGTGTAATGGCAGAACTGGACGAGAGAGAGAGAGAGAGAGAGAGAGAGAGAGAGAGAAAGGACAACCCCCCTCTTCCGTGCTGTGTAACGGGCGTTCCAACATCTCACAGGTCATTGGACAAGATGTCCTATAAGGTCCCTTCAACGCATAAGAGTCTCAAATTCCAATTATGTATTGTCCACATTCAATTTCCATGGCTGTCTTCCATGGCAAGGGTTTACGCGTTTCACGGGGTGTGGGGGGTGATTATTTGGCTCCCAGTAGACACCGATCTCCCTGGGAACTGGGCTCACAGCGGACTTCTCATCCTACTGCCTACCTGTCTCCCGGCGCTGCCTTCATCAATGTCATCTCTAGGCTGACGGGCTTCTCTGTGCGGGGCTCATTTAAAACTCCACTCTGCTCTTGAAATGCACCCGGGGTCTTAAAGGAGAGATCCCTTCCAAAAACTGGACAGGCACCAAAATAAATTATGCAGAAAAATAAAACCTTTTTCTCCCGCACAAAAGAAATTTAAGAGCTCATTAGCCTTAGGAATAAATAGTATTTTCTAATGTGTGAGGCCAGTGGGCAGAACCATGAATATTCATGAGCAAGCTCCCTGCCCCTCCATCCTGAAATGAACGTGTTGGAATTCATTCATTTGAATGTGTTGGAATGAACGGTTAGGTACTGCCCATTTGGGGGAAAGATATTAACTATTGGTAGGCTGATTGACCAAAAATGCTCTATAAACAGGATTTCTGACATTTTCATTAGAACTTGCACCACTTTCTGACACAAGTTAACTCCTGGCAAATGCAGTGGAAAAAACTGGTCAAACTATTGGTTTCAGATCAAAAATCTGGATCAAGGAGGCTTCCAGGTAGTTTTATAAACTCTACTGCCCACCCCACGCCCCTCCCCAGTAAATAACAACTCTTCCCACCGTGGCTTTCGTGCTGCTCCTCTGTCTCCCGCCATATGAGGAGAAAGTCTCATGGGAACCAAACCAGTGTGGCGAGCAGAGCCTCCTGAAGTCTGATTAGGAGCATGCCAGTCCTTGTGGACAAAGCCTTGGGGTCTTTGCCTCCCTGAGGGTCTTTTGGGTTTTTTTCAGGGTTGGATTAAGCCAATGGTTCTCAACATTGATTGCATATTAACATCATCTCGGGAGCTTTTCTGTATCGTGATACCCACACTGCAGACTCCCAGACCCAGCAGTGTCTGGGTGTGCACTCGGGTCGCAGCACTTTACCACCTGAGCAATTTCAACGTACAGCCAAGGTCTCTGTGGTGCCTGGTTTCTGAGACACTGCCATCAGTCCCCACCCTTCCTACCATACACACAGCTCCCCCACAGGGAGGGGCAGTGTGTTCCTCTGCCCCCTGAACCTGGCGGGAGTGATGCATGCCACTTCTGGTCTAGCTCACTGCTTTCTTCACCCAAGAATGTTTGCTCTTATGACGGTTCCCACTCAGAAGCCGGCTGCCATGCTGTGAGATGCCCAAGCCACACAGAGAAACCACGTGGTGCGGGGTGCTGTCAAGGAGACAGCTAATCGTCAGCTGCCACCCGCGTGGGGCAACCCTCTGGGGAGTCCAGCCCAGTCAAGCCTTCAGATGCCTGCAGTCCCCGTTGACATTGACAAGACGAAAGTGAAAGCGCCCTGCTGAGCCCGGTCCATCCGTAGAAGCATGAGAGGGAATGAGTCATTATTTGAAGCCAGTAGGTTTGAGGTTATCCTCTGCCAAACAGCAATGGTCAGATGGAACCACTGAGAACCACAGAATCAAGGGGCACCATCCACAGGTAGACACTCTCCTAAGATACCTACTGTCCCCAGGGTATGAGGACTGTCTGCATCTACAGGGCCCCAGCCCCGTCCACACCCTGAATCCCGCCCACTCCCACAGCCCGCTGGGGCAGGGGCAGCACAGAGAACAGAGGGGAATCACTTCTGTCCAGGGAGAAGCTAACCAACAGGTGTTCCCTTCTGGTCCAAAGATGTATTTGGTCTACTTTGAATTTTACTACCAGTATTATTGATTTTTATATAGTGTGTTATAATTCATAGAGTTCTCGATCCCACTGGGTCTCTCCTGATACTTCTGGAAGGGAAATACGATCAACAGTCCATTTTGCAGATGAGGGAGTCAAAGGCTCTGAGAGATTATGTGACTTTGCCCAGATGGCATAGCCAGTAAGTAGAGGGATTGGCCTTGAGACCAAGCCAGGGCCTTTTCCCACTCTGCTACACTGCTTCTCTGTTTTGGAAAAAACAAACATAAATAACATTTGGAGAGTGTGGTAGAAAGTGCTGGTTGCCATTCAATATCTGTTCTCACTTTCTGGCACAATAACAAAACATTGATTATATTCAGGGAAAGAATGTATCCAGATAAACTCACATTTCCCAATCTCTCTTGTAACCAGGTGTGGACGTGTGACTAAGTGAGATGTAAGCGTGGGTGTTGGTGGGGCTTCCAGGAAACCTGCTTCAAAGACACCTGTCTCAATTAAGAGAACTACCTCTTTTGCCTTTTGTCTTTCTTCCAGACTACAGTTCATACAATGGCTGGAGCTCCAGCAGCCGTATTGGACCACGAAGACACTCTGAGGGCAGAAGCTACTTACTACAGACAATGGAGCAGAAATACGTAACAAGCTTGGGTTCTGCCCTGGCTCACCTACTTCTAAACTTCTTATTAAGTGAAAGAACAAATGCTTGGGGATTTAAGTCATTATTTTTTAGATCTCTGTTACAGTCAACTGCAATTTCAAGTTTATAAAGTTTACATAACTGATTGTTAAATTCTAATTGAAGTTACAATTTGATGGTACAACTAAATCTTAGGACACCAAAAGTCTATATTCCATCCTAGGGCAACAGACGCTTTACAGTAAGGTCTTGATTCCAGCAGGCATGTGTACACCACAGGGGGAAAGGTGAGTCTGCCACAGAGTGGATGTGCAATTTATATTTGTTAGATGGACAAAGACTTCTGTAGACATCAATTTGTGCCCATTTCTGGTCACCACACCTCTGTTCCCTGGCATCCTTTTAAGGACTTGAGAAATGTATCACAAGAGTGACCTTTTTTTGGCCCAGGAAGAGCAGGAACTAGGTTTTCTCGAGAAAATCAGCCTCAGCCCTCAGTCCTCAGAAGCCTTATCTCCTGTCTCTCCTGGTGGCCTTGAATTTGCCTTTGAACTTAATGTTATACTCATGGAGATTTTTAAAGATGCTTGCATGGTTGCATTCCTGTGACTTTCCATGATAAGAGTTGGCTGTTTGGGTTGGGATCCACAATGAAGTCAAGTGGAGCGTCCTGAACCCAACCAGAAGCTCAGCCCAACCAAGCCCAGCCAAACCCACTAAAGATTAACCAACTGCAGCCAAACTACTGTCTCATGAGTATGAAGTTAAAAGGTTGTTGATGTAAACCACTGAGATTGTGGGGTTGTTTGTTATGCAGCATCATCACAGAAGCGGCTGACTCATACACCATCCATTCAGATAGCTGTGCAGGAAACCTGAATGTCACCCTTCTCTCCTGCCTGTCCCTCATGACTCACATCCAGTCCCCAAGCCCTAAATGCTTCTCCAAGCCCTCCCAGCCTCTCCAACCCTTCTGCCCTAGACCAGGCCGTGCCTCTCTGCACTAGAGTTCTTCTCCAGTGGCTTTCCTGCTTTTAAAGCACCCCTTTCTCTCTAGATGCTGGTGAGGTGTCTGAAGTGCACATCAGATCATGGCCCTCCCTCACCTGAGATCCTTCCATAGGGTTCAGTTGGGGCATGACCAGGGACTTCTGTGAATACATGCCATCCCTCTTCCTGGGATGCTCTCCACTCCGAACCTAATCCAGCTCCAGTTCCCACCGTGCAGAGCTTGTGAGCTCCTTCAGACACTCTCCTTGACTCTGCAATGTCTTGCTGAGCGCTGTCCTACCCAGTGCCCCATCCTGATCCCCGGATCACCCTTTAGGACACTGTTAAAATTGCCTGTGGCTTGTCCAACTTGCCCATAAATTGTGAACTCCCTGAGGGCAGGGCCTGAATACATTTCCCCAGAATAAACTCCGTGAACATGTCCAGCCTGAAGGCCTGAGCCACTGCCAGCAAAGAGCGGATCCAACATCATCTCGTTCTGGAGGAGGCACCAGCCCTCCAAGGCAGAGAGGCTCAGCTCTGCCTGGAAGCAGTGGGTCTGGCTAGAAAACTCGAGGCAGGAGGGGAGGAACCAGGGAGTGAGAAAAAGCATATTTCGGGGGAAGAGGGAAAGACAGAGAGAAGAGGAGGGGCAAGAAGGAGAGAGTGAGAGGGCAGAGCTGAGGCTACAACCAGAAAGAGCAGGAAATATAGGCGGGTTTCCACATCCGCAGGCTCTGCTTCCGAGATTCAGCCAACCGTGGAATTCAAGGCTGGTGGGTCCGCGGATGTGGAACCCGTGGATACAGAGGCCAGCTGTCCTACACCATTTTATATAAGGGACTTGAGCATCTGCGGATTTAGGTATCCACAGGGGTCCTGGAACCAATGTCCCTCAGATGTCAAGGGATGACTGTATAAAGATGGTCATGAGGACGTTTGGGGAGAGAGAAGAGCCGGCAGGAGAGAGGCCTGCTTCGTGGTCAGTCTCCCTTCCAGCTCACGCCTCTCAACTCCCCCACAGAACTGGCTCAGGCCATGAGTGCAGTTGGCTCGGGCCTCCAGTTCTGGTGCCAGAAACATAAACCAGAGAGTGAGAGGCGGGAGCCCAGAGGAGGCAGGCCGGGTGCCCAGCACAGAGGATGCAAGGCTGTGGGGCTCTGCCGCCCCTGAGGTAGGCCAAGAATTCTAGTCTCCCAAGACCAGGAGAAGCTAAGGGGACATCAGGACAGCCGAGGGCCCTGGTGCAGAGGGCTGCACCATGGCAGGAGGGGCTCCAGGCCAGGCCCCGCCAGGACGTGTGAATCCAAGCTGTGTCCTGGGAAGGGCTGGACCTGCCATAACATTGTTGCAGAGCCCACAACTCAGGCAGCTCAGGACAGAAGAGGTTTGTCCCGAAGGAGACTCTGAGTCAAGCTGCTGGACCGTCCCAGTGACTCAGCCTGGGGGCTCGAGAAGCACATCTCCAGGGCACACCTGGCTGGAGTGTCCAGATCCATGAATCAGAACCACCTGGGGGTTGGGCGCCTTCCAAAACTACAGTCCCAGGCTCCACCCCGGAGACCCCGAGTCCACAGAGCCGGGGAAGGCCTGGCAAACTGTGTGTATTTTTTTAAACCTCCCGGTGATTCTGAGAGGCAGCAAACTCAGGAATCATTGATCTAGAGCAGGGATCACCAACCTTCTTCTGTCAAAAGCCAGATTGTGAATATTTTAGGTCTCACAGGCCAATGGGTCTCTGTCTTAACTACTCAGTCTGCAGAGTGGTCCCACAAAAGCAGCCACAGATGATGCAGAAATGGGGGGCACGGCTGTGTAAACTTTATTTATGGACCCTGAAATTTGAATTTCATAGAATTTTTAGATGTCATGAAATTAAAAAAAAAAATTTTCCCCCAACCACTTCAAAAGTCAAAATCACCCTGAGCACAAATGAAGTGGTGGACAAGACTTGGCCCAAGGGTCGTAGTTTGCAGACCCCAGCTCTAGACCAGAGCTACTATGAAGAATTACGTGTGGATGTTGAGAGCCGGAGTTTAGAAACTTTAAGAGCAGTTTGGCATTGCTGTGGCATCCAGGCATAGTGCGGAGGGCTCTGAGTAGCCGGGGGGGGGGGGGGGGGGGGCCGGTGATGGCAAACACGCTGGCGAGCTCACGTGGCACGTGCTGCTTCTGGTCCCGAGAGGGAGGTCCACCTGTGGTCAGGGGCGGGTGATGGGTTGGAATGTTTAAAAACTGGTCCTTCACCCCAGAAGTTTTGAAAAGCAGTGATCTAAATTATTCCTTTGATTTCAGGTAGGATCCAAATCCTCCTTAATCTTTACTGAATCATAATCTCTAATTCCCCCTAAAATCTGCAGCCACAACTACAACAAACAAAACAAATCATGCAAGGAAAGAAAGAGCTGAAAAGGGACGTAACAAATGCTTAGTGAAGATTCTTGGAGCAGAGCGACAATGCATATTATTTCTCTGTATTTGTCTGTTTTCCAAGTTTTCTGTAAGGAACGTGTGTGAATTTTATCATCGAGAGTTTTGGGGGGTTTGGGTTTATTTAAAATAAGAAATGGCTTTACAGAAATTCTCTGAGGACTAACCTCTCCTTTGGACAACGCTTCACAGTGTCTACCAGCCCTTCAGTCAGGAGGTTCTCTTTTTTATTTTTTCCTTAAATTTTTAGTGGAGTCTAGTTGATTTACAATGTTGTGTTAGTTTCAGGTGTACCGCAAAGTGAATCAGTTATACGTACATCCACTCTTTTTTAGATTCTTTTCCCATATAGGTCATTACAGTGTATTGAGAAGAGGAAGTTCATTTTTATAGTTAATCCATGTCTAGAGAATCAGGGAAGAGAAAGACGAAAATGGAAAACACATGCTGTCCCTCTGACTGCAGAGCTCCAGTTCTTGTTTTTCTTTGGTATCTTTACCATGAGGTTCATGGGTGGGGGGCAGGGGGGTGTCAGGGCAGAGATGCCGCCAGTGGTCAGGAGTCCACGACTGTGAGGCCCCAGGGAGCAGAGAGCTTCCTGCGCTGACCAGCTCAACCCCAGGGCGTCTGCTGGACCCTCCCCAGTGAGTGCCTGCCAGGAGATCTGAGAAAGAGTGTGCTGGAAAGTTCAGGGCAACACCACCTCCTTCTAGGGAAAAACCCAAATGCCCAGGGATCACGGGCCTCCGTGGACTAGAGTTCAAACCCTGACTTGACCACTTTTTTGCTGTGAATTTCAGGCAGAGCAGTGGAGTTTGCCGAGCCTCAGTTTCCCCCTCCAAGACAATGGGGGTAAATAGTGCGACCCCAGCTCCTTAGCAGGGAGTCATGGAGAGCAGACTCCTGACACGGGTGGGCTCGGAGATGCTAGTTGATTGAGGTCAAGGTCATTACTCCAGGCAAAGGGCAGGACATGATAACTTCTTCAACTTGAATTGGCTCTTCGAGAAGACATGAGCTGGGAAGGAGACGCTTGCTTTCTGGGCTCCAGCCCTGCACGTGTGTGCACACATTTGACTCTGCCTATGCGGCCGGGGAGACCAACAGGCTTCAGGATTTCCTTTGCTCAAGATCTGCACCGTCCAATTTTGTAACCACATGAGGCTACATGTAGCTATTTAAATGTAAACTATTTCGATTAAAATGAAATTAAAAAATTCTGTTCCTTGGTTGCACTGAGCACATGTCAAATGTTCAGTAGCCACATGTGGCTGCCATCATGGACAGCACAGATTAAACCCTGCCACCATCCCAGAAGATTCCATTATTCAGAGCCATCCTAGTGGCTCAGCGGGACCCCAGAGGACAGCCCTAGACAGTGAAGGATTCTGGTGGCGATCTGTGCTCTCATTTCTGCAACAACACCTTTTCTATCTGAAAACAAAAATCTACAGAAATGCCGTCTCGTGTCTGGCATATTTGGGGGATGAGCAAGCAGGCCCCTGGGTGGGTGAGGTTGGCGGCCCCTGCAAGCATCAGGCCCCGAAGCCGAAAGGGGCTGCTGCTCACGGGTTGACTGCTCTTAAAAAAACAACCAGTAAGGAGGTGGTGCTTTTGTTTCTTTTAACAGAAATATTTTAAGGAATCTGTTTTCAAAATGGTTTGGTGCTATTCACAGGATGGAAAGAGAAAGGGCAGCTCCAAGCAGTGAGGACGCTGAGCCACCCGACAGCTCAGGGGCCAAGACGGCCTCCGGACGCCCCAGATCCTCCCTGGGGCCCCAGGTTCTCAGCGGTACCCGGACGCGCTGGGACGCCCCTGGACAGTAGGATGGATCTGGCTCTGCTTCTCTAACCTTCTCCTGAGGGAGCTTGGGAATCTTGATTTCTATTCCTGATCTCAAATGTGGTCTGTTCCTCCCTCGGGACGTGTAGGTGCTGTCAGCGTCCTCAAGCTGTGCCACCCCTGGGAGCTCTAGCCACACCCAGCTGCCAACACCAGCCCAGCTGAGTTGAGCGATGTCTCTGGCTAAGCCCGTTCCACCCACACTCAGGCGTGGCCATCAGAAGCGTACAAATGTTGTTCAACAGTGTACAGTCGAGCAAATACCCCGCGCCCTCGCCCCCTGGGCTGGGGGTGGTGGTATAGCTCCGTGGACTCGTCCCAGATGCCGCAGCATGCCTGAGCTCAGCTGCCCACCGTGGTCACTGACCAACCCCACCCCCTTCATCACCTCCCTCCCTCTCTGTCTCCCCACACACATCCCTACCGCTCTGTCCTGGGATCACCTCCCAAATAAACGATTTGCCCTCGAAACGTTTGTTTCGGGGTCTGATCCTGGAGAACCCAACCTAAGGGAGAGACCAAATCCCCAAACAGTCCAAGAGCAGCACCAGAAAGTTCTAGAATCAAGAGAGAAACGTGTGATTAAGATGGGAGGGGGAGGTGAGAATCCACAGAGAAGTTCGGAGCGATTTCTCAGCGAAGGAGCCGATCATCTGGGATTCCCACGGCTCAAGGGGATCCCCGAGATTCAAATATATCCTTCTAGACACTCCAGGGGGTTGAAAGCAGAAAGGGGCCCATGCGTCTGCCCTGGAGGATCAGTTTAAACACCTTCCCCATGAGGGGCCCAGATCCCTAGCAGAGGCCCAGCCCACCGAGCCAGGTCCAGTCAGCCAGGTTAGGGGAGACGCTCACGAGCCTCCGTGGGCACAGCACTCACTGGAAACCAGAAGGGACAGGTGCCAAATGCGTGACGGTGTAGCCCCAGAGTCAGGGGGGTCACAGGAAGGAAGGAGGCCACGTCCTGCCCTGGTCCCTGTGCAGGGGGCCAGCGGGCTGCCCTCGCCCTGTCTCCTCTCCACAGAGAGACGACCCCCTTGCTGGGTGGGGTCAGAGCACCCCCCAACGCCTGCACCCCAGGGCACAGCAGGCCGGCAACTGGCAGAAAGGCTTCCTCACCAGGCGCGTGCATAGCTCGAGAGCAGCCGTCATCTGACAGAGAAGTGAGAGCCTAAAACTGTCCTCTATGTATGAAATAGAAAACTAATAAGGACCTGCTGTACAGCACAGGGAACGCTCCTCAGTACTCTGTAATGGCCCATATGGGAAAAGAATCTAAAAAGGAGTGGATATAGGTATATGTATAACTGATTCACTTTGCTGTACGGCAGAAACTAACACAACATTGTAAATCAACTATACTCCAATAAAAATTTTTTTAATAAAATAAAACTGTCCTCGTCGGCTACATTTTGGTGTTTCTGCAAAAGCATTCAGTGAACCCAGGGTTTCCTCTTGCTGCAGAGCTGCATTGTTATGTCTGGTCACCCACGGATTTTTCCAGACTGTCTGCGTCCCTGCTTCCAGAGTGGCCTGTGGGAGGAGCTGGGTCAACGGCACGGACAGCTCACTGCCTAGATTATTGGGCTGTTTTGGTTTTTAGCTTTGAATTTTGAACTAATTTTAGACTTAGAGGAAAGTTGCAAAAAATAATACAGAGTTCCCGTATGTTCCTCATTCCGCCTCTTCCCATGTTAGCGCCTCACATCACCCAGCATGGTTGTTAAGGACAGAAAATTAGCATCGGTGATTCAAGTTAACATCTGGTAACTGAGCTGCAGACAGTACTAAATTTCACCTTTCCTCCAATAATGTCCTTCTGGTGCAGAATTTTATCCACGATCCCACATTTCATTCAGTGGTTGTTTCTTCTTAGTCTCCTCTAGTCTGGGACAGATACTCCGTGTTTCCTGGTCTCCAAGGACCTTGACACTTAAGAGTACTGGTCAGTTATTTTGTAGAATGTCCTTCAACTTTGGTTTGTTCAATGTTGTCTCATAGTTGGAGTGAGATTATGCATTTTTTGGCAAGAATTCCGTTAAAATGATCTTGTGTCATAATATCAAAGGGTTCGTGATGCCAATATGTCCTAATACTGGTGATGTAAACCTTGATCACTAGGCTAACACTGTGTCTACCAGGTTTCTCCGCTATGAATGCAGTTGTATAAGATATACTCTTGGGTGCCTGGCTTTTTTTTCTCAATACAATAACAAGTTTTTGAGATTCAGCCATATTGTTGCAGGTATTATTTGTTCCTTTTCATTGCTGTAGAGTGCTTCATTGTATAAATATACCACCACTTCTCTCTACCTCTAGGGATGATGGGAAGCATCAGCATCTCCCTCTCCATTGCCTGCAGCACTTTGGAGGTTGGTGCACTGAGTACAGTTGTACAGTGCACGACCTGTGCAACTGGATGTGGCAAACTGTGATCCAAGGACTACCTGAATTACAATCCAGGGCCTCTGATTTCTTTACCCCAGGGGATTCTACCACATAATATTATTTGGAAACTCAAGGTGAAGCTCATGCTCTGGCATAGCAGTATGGTATAGTGGTTATACTCATGAGCTTTGAAATCTGACTCCTGGTTCAAACCTTGTTCTTGACACTCATGAGCTAGGTGAACTTGAACAAGTTACTTTTCACTGTGACTGTTCCGTCAGTCAAAGATGTGACGTTGGTAGTACCTGTCCTATAAGCCTATTTCAAAGATTGAATGACATTTTTTTAATAGATCTTTATTGGAGTATAATTGCTTCACAATACTGTGTTAGTTTCTGTTGTAAAACAAAGTGAATCAGTCATATGCATACATATATCCCCATATCCCCTCCCTCTTGAACCTCCCTCCCACCCTCCCTATCCCACGTATCTAGGTCATCGCAAAGCACCGAGCTGATCTCCCTGTGCTATGCTGCTGCTTCCCAGTAGCTAATTATTTTACATTTGGTAGTGTATATAAGTCGATGCTACTCTCACTTTGCCCCAGCTTCCCCTTCCTGCTCTGTGTCCTCAGGTCCATTATCTATGTCTACGTCTTTATTCCTGCCCTGCAACTAAGTTCATCAGTACCTTTTTTTTTTAGATTCCATATATATGTGTTAGCATATGGTATTTGTTTTTCTCTTTCTGACTTACTTCACTCTGTATGACAGACTCTAGGTCCATCCACCTCACTGCAAATAACTCAGTTTCGTTTCTTTTTATGGCTGAGTAATATCCCATTGTATATATGTGCCACATCTTCTTTACCCATTCATCTGTCAATGGACATTTAGTTTGCTTCCATGACCTGGCTACTGTAAATAGTGCTGTAATGAACATTGTGGTACATGTCTCTTTTTGAATTATAGTTTTCTCACGGTATATGCCCAGTAATGGGATTGCTGGGTCATAGGGTAGTTCTAGTTTTAGTTTTTTAAGGAACCTCCATACTGTTCTCCATAGTAGTTGTATCAATTTACATTCCCACCAACAGTTCAGAAGTGTTCCTTTTTTACCGGCATTTATTGTTTCTAGCTTTTTTGATAATGGCCATTCTGAACAGTATGAGGTGATACCTCATTGTAGTTTTGATTTGCATTTCTCTAATAATTAGTGATGTTGAGCATCTTTTCATGTGCTTCTTGGGCATCTGTATGTCTTCTTTGGTGAAATGTCTAGTCACCCAAGTCCAGGACACATCCCATACAGGATGAACCCTAAGAGAAACACACCAAGACGCATATTAATCAAACTAACAAAAATTAAATTCAAAGCAAAACTATTGAAAGCAGCAAGGGAAAAACAAGAAATAACGTACAAAGGAATCCCCATAAGGTTATCAGCTGATTTCTCAGCAGAAATTCTGCAAGCCAGAAGGGAGTGGCAGGATATACTTAAAGTGATGAAAGAGAAAAACCGACAACCAAGAGTACTCTACCCGGCAAGGATCTCATTCAAATTTGAGGGAGAAATCAAAAGATTTTCGGACAAGCAAAAGCTAAGAGAATTCAGCACCACCAAACCAGCTTTACAACAACTGCTAAAGAAACTTCTCTAGGCGGAAAACACAAAGGAAGAAAAAGACTCACAAAAACAAACCCAAAACAATTAAGAAAATGGTCATAGGGATATACATATCGATAATAACCTTGAATGTAAATGGATTAAATGCCCCAACCAAAAGACATAGGCTGGCTGAATGGATACAAAAACAAGACCTGTCTATAAGAGACCAACTTCAGACCTAGGGACACATACAGACTGAAAGTGAAGGGATGGAAAAAGATATTCCATGCAAATGGAAATCAAAAGAAAGCTGGAGTAACAATACTTGTATCGGGTGAATGATATTTAATTAGAAGAAAGCCTTTAGCATGGTGTCTGGCGTATAATAAACACCCAACAAATATTGTTATTGTTAATAACATCATTGTTGTTCTTATTATTTATGAATTAGTAATAATATTATAAGACTGCTCATTTGCTTTGCAACCTCCATGGCCTAGCCAAGGTGACACATCCAATTAACCATCACAGTGGGCTACAGTTTGTGACTTCCATTCACGTAGAGGGTCTCAAAACTCAAGATCCCTGCAGCAGCCAGTGCAGTGACTAAATGAGGGAACTAGTCAGGTGGGGCTCCCTCCTGACCTTCAGGAGGAGTGGGGACTGTGGCTGACTAGGGAGCCCATGCTTTGCCCCGATCCACTCTCACGTGGCAACATGGAGCACCCGGAGTGCCAGACACACCAATTTTTTTCAAGAAATATTGAAATACGGATTTCTATGTGAATTCTTCTATTTCTTTAATGATGGCAACGAATTTTTTTAAATATGTGCAGGCCAAGCAAATCCAAGTGTAGAAGGACCATTAGGCAGCTCACTTGCAGTCAGACTCACAGGATCTTGCTGGGTCTGTCAGATTCCTTGTTTTACTGATGCATGGAACTTTTGGTAAATAAATGGTAGCTTTGTAGAGGGGGTAGTAAGTTCTTTCAAAACAGGATTTCTCTGAAGACCCAGAGCATTTTAGTGATCTCGTTTTAGTGTAGATCAGAGTCACCCGGAGGGCTTGTTAAAACACGGGTGTTGTGTCCCACCTCTCGTCTCCGGTCCACGGGATCCAGAGTGAAGGCTAAGATTTAGCATTTCTAACAAGTCCTGCTGGCCCAGGGGCCAGACTCTGAGAACCACTGGTCTAGAGGGAAAGGAGAACATGGGTGGGTGTCGTGGCAACATGACAGGGTAGAGCCTGCAGTGGGGGCAGCTGGGTGGTCATCCTCTTCGAGGTCACTAGGTCATGCCGGCTCTGGGCTGTTACTTTGGGCTCGCCGGGTTCTCAGTCCTTCCCGTCTCCCCCTCTGGGGTCCTGTTCCTCAGAGCTCCGTAAGGAAACGTGAAAGGAGGAAGGTGAGGTGAAGGCACCTCCTACAAGATTCTCCCCCCCACCCGTGAATGATGCCCTGAGGCCCAGGGGCCTGAGAATGAGCCTTCCTGGTCCATCTCTGATGGTTGCACAACAACGAGTGTACTTAATGCCACTTAAAATCGGAAAAATAACCAGGAAAACGATAAACTTTATGTTATGTATATTTTACTACAATAAAAAATATACACGTGTGTGTGTGTGTGTGTGTGTGTGTGTGTGTGTATGTGTGTAGTTTTCTGACAATTTGCTATAGCAGCCCCAGGAAACTAATACACCCTCCATGAATGTTGGCCGAAAAATAAAGGGAGAGGGGAAGATGCTTTTGAAGGTGATGAGTAGCAGAGCAAAAGCTTTGACCTATGTCTGTGCGTCTCAAACCTAAACCAGCCTCCCCAGCTACGGCGAGGTGGTGTCTCCTGGACTAGACACCCTCATCCCAGCCTCCTCCAAGTCACGTGACCCCGTGGCTCTTGGGGAGCTGCCTGGGAGACGACTCCAGGCCCCCAGGAGGCCAGGGCTGGAATTCGCAGGCCACATTCTCTGGGTGGGCTCCATAGCCCCCACAGGAAAAGGGAGTGGCAACCCCCTCAGAGTCCCTGCACGTCGCAAGAGGGTGAGGGTCCTCCTCTGTTGGCCCACCGACCCGAACGGAAGCCGAGTGCCGTCTGCCAGGGACACCACAGCCACCATCCCCCGCCCGGCAGGGAACAGGGCCTGCCGCCTGGTGGCTCCTCCCTGGACGCCTGGCCCTGCCTTTGCTGGTTTGGGTCCAGTGGAGGCTTCTCACCGTGGCTGAGAAACCGGAGGAAGGAGATTCACTCCAGCTGTTCTTAGATGCCGCCAACAGCTGTCTCCCCGCCGTCTGGTCTAGTCTCTGCCCCTTCCCCCTCGGGGGCATGAATTAGGGTCTCTGCAGCTCAGCCACGTGGGATGGGTCTACATGTGCTCATTCAGGCCCGGGCACCTGAATTAAGAGGGGCCTCAGCCACTGCATCCCAGTGACCAGAAAATCAAGAAGAATAAACTCGGAGCCTCTCGAGAACGGCCCCCTCTCCACTCTGCGAGGAAGAGGCCGCATCAGCAAGGACAGAGGCTCCTCCCAGGAGGTCCCTGGTGGAGCCAGTGCCCTGGCAACCCCGCTCCACGCGCTTTACCTCATGCGCTCAGAATGTCCTACTGAGAGAGGAGGACACGATCTGAAGTCCACCTCTGGCCACAGAGAGGACAAGCGTCACTGCCACGTGGCTCCCCAGAAGGCTGGAAAAAGCTGGGGCTCTAAATGCATACCCCCTCTCCCCAAAGCTGACTCTGGAAAGAATTTCCCACGTCCCGAGCTCCTGTCTCCCTTTGATTTTTCTTTAAATCATAACCACATATTTCTTGAATTTTTCCTTTGGCCAAGAAACACAGGCCTCCTGACCAGCACCCCAGCCCTGCCCACCCCTCTGGCCTGGGCCCCAGCCATCCAGGCCCCTTTTTAGCTGGCAACAGGGCAAACAGACCCCCTACATGTGGAATTGAAGCTGCAGCTGGCCCAGTGGGGGAAGGATGCCCAGGCTGGAGGAGGCCCCAGAGCTGCGCCCACAAACAGGGCTGGCTGTCCACTAGTCTCGGCCTCATCATTAGCTCTGGTTACGGGGTCAGGGCGGGGCCCTGAAGACACTTCCTTTCTCTCCTAGAAGTTCCCACCACCTGCTCCTCCAGCAACTGGATTCCCTAAATCCAGCATCCTCGCAGTTTGCCTGGCTCGGCACCACCTGCATTTAGTCCAAGCTGGGAATGAGTTTGAGATGGTCCCATGCTATTAGCCGCGCTCCTGAAAGCATGACCATTTTGCTTCTCTCTTAGCATGTCCATCCCCACCTGTACTCTTCTCTGGGCGATAAGCTCAGAGGGAGGTCGTGTGGCTCTCCTGGCTTCAGTCAGCCCTGGGCCCGGGCCCTGGCTCGGCCACTGTCAGCTGTGCCTGCTGGTCTGTCCCTTGCACTCACAGGCCTGAGTCACGGGGGCCAAACGGAGGCCCACGTCCCATGTGTCTGAATATCTAAATGTTATAACTCAAGCCAATGAGCCATTCAGTAAAATATGCTCCATGTCCCTACATTGACTGTATTCTTCCTAAAGGGCCAGGAGGTCAGGTTTGAATTCAGCCTTCTAGGCCTCCATGGAGATCCACTGCAGGACGTGGCCAGGTGGGGAGAGATGACCCAGGCCAAGGCCTGGCCCCTGGCCTGCCCGCAACCACTCTGTCTTGCCCTGCAAAGGCCTCCTACACGTGCACACGACCTCCCAGCCCCGAGTCCAAGTTCCACCAACCCTTCCACAAAGAGCTGCCCCTCGGCCACCCCTGCACCTGCTCCAGTCCTGGGTTGCCTTTGGGGATGTGGTGAGGGGCAGGGAGGAGACCCGCACGGGCCCTGGGAAGAGGCCTCGTGCCACTGGGGCAAGAGATCTAGGGTCCCAGATACACGAGGCTTGGTCCTGGAGGCCTCACAGGCTCTGGGTAGGCATGTCCCCCAGCCCCTAGCCTCCTTACCCCCTGGCGAGGGGCAGAGCAGGGAAGGGCCAGAGCAGAGCCCACTAGAGTACAGAGTCCAAGGCAGTGTCCCCCTCCCTTGCTGAGGTCTAGGCCTCTACTGATGTGACCTTGGGATATTTTCTCGACCTCTCTATGCCTCAGCTCCCTCCTCTGTAAAAAGGAGATTATAATAAGGCTTGCTCCACGGAGGTGGTGTGAAGGTTGACCAGGATAAAGCAAGTAAAACTCCCAGCACAGTGTCTAAAATGTAGTAAGTGAGTGCATACTGCTGCATAACAAAAGACTCCAAAGCTTGGCGACCCCAAGCAGCACACCATTCCATGCTCTCTGATGATGTCGTGGGTGAAGCATTCAGGCAGGGCTAGGCTGGGCAGTTCTTCTGCTCCTCGTGGCATCTATGGTGGTCACTCAGTGACCCGCTGGTGGGTTGCTGGTTTGAAGGCGCTTCACTCGTGTTTTGGTACTTTGGGGGGGACAGCTGGAAGGCTGGTCTCTGCTGGGACTATTGCCGGCACGCTCACCTGTGGCCCCTTTAGCATGATGAGCTCAGGGTGGTCAAACGTCTCTCATGGCAGGTCAGGGCTCCCAGACAGGAGATGGAAGCTCCCAGACACATAAGCCCTGGGCCTGGAAACTAGGACAGCAGCACTGCTGCCATTTTCTGCTGGTCGAGTGGCCACAGAGCCTCACCTAATTCACAGAGAAGGGACAGAGGCTCTGCGTTTCAACGGGAAGGACAGCAGAGGATTTATACCCATCTTTGTCACAGATGGCAAAATTATAACTCTTATGATTTTTCAAACAAGGGAGGTAAAATAAGAGGCCAGAAGATGGTGGGGCCGTTTGGTCTACGACATCTTGAGGTATAACAAGATGATTTTTGGAGGCTCAATGTTTAGTACTGTTCTGAAGGCTCTCTCCTCTCCTGACCCCTGTCCCTTGCCCACCCCACGTCCCATTCAGTAGATCCTCGCCTTGCGTGAGTTGATCCACTTGACCAAACTGAAGCTCCTACCGAGGGTGATGCGTGTCATGAGGTGCTGATGGGAGGGTAGATGGACGTGCAGAGCGGCTCCACCTTCTCCTGTGAGGCTCACAGTCTAGGGAAGGGAATAAGGAAGATGTACATCCAATGGGCTGCTGCTAAGCCAGCTCTCGGGGAGGGGGCAGATTTGCAGTGTTTGTTGAGTTTCCTGGCATGAATCCTTCCCCAGTGGTGGATTTCAAACGCCAACATGACTTTACTGAACCTAAGCTAGTGCGCATTGGCTCCGGTCCCCACTGATGGTTTCCAAAGGGTAAAAACAAGGTGGGTGTTGTCAATGCCGAGAACAAGCTGCAGGGGAGACCGTGTCGGGTTGGGGTGGGATGAGGGGTGGTACCTCCTGAAGACGATGGCGTTTGGGGTTTGGGGGGTGGGAAGATATGTGTGAAGACCTCCCAGGCAGGAGGGGCAGTCTGGGGAAAGACCCAGGGCTGGGAAAGCCCAGGGCGCATGGGAGACCCGTCCCAGCCAGAGGCGGGACACATGGAGAAGAATGGTTGAAGATCTGATCGGAAAAGGCAAAGCAGCCGGACTTGAAAGCAGAGCTGAGGACTTCATCCACTGGGCAACGGGGAGCCGTGAAGGCTTCTGCGCAGGGGCTGACCTGATCCAGACAGGGAAGCAGGAGCAGGTGCGGGCAGCCCGGGTGCAGGGGGAGCCCGGCCGGAATGGGGGGACAGGGAGGGGCAGCCCCAAGCTGCACAGCCAGCTCGCTTTCACACGAGGGACACATGGCCAAGGGCCGTGGTACCCTAGGCTCCGAGGTTACAGCTGGGGATTTGCAGTGACTTGTTAGTTTGCTCTGAGGAGTTATCCTCCCAGAGAAATGAGAAAAGTTAATGGCCAATTCCTGAAAACCGTTCCATCTTCCAGACAAAGAATGAGGCGCTCTCCAGTGGCCTCTGTAGGGGAGAATTTGGGGACGGGGCTTCTCCAAGGCCTCCCTGCACGAGGCCCAGCATCCTTCATGGACCCTCCAAGGCCTCAAGCCCCTCTTGGTCACCTGTCCCCACAGTGACAAAGGGAAGGCAGGACAGGGAAAGCCAAGAATGTGCTTTGCGCATGAGACGCCTGGGCCCTGGTCAGGCTGGTGGGCCACCCCTCAGCCCTCTTGTGCTCCATCTAGCCTGGTGTCATCCTAAATGAGGGTGGACATGAAAAGTCACCAAAGACCCATGTGTCCCTTACACTATGACGCATTGTCCCCTTTAATCGTCATACACATCCCATCTGAGAGTCGGTATTTATAGCCCCACTTAACAGGTGGAGCTGAGGCCCAAAGAGGTGAGAGACTCTGGCAGGCAGGATGCAGGAGGCCAAAGGCCCCTCCCTGCCCAGGGCTTGGCCTTGGGGTGTCCAGCCTGTTTGGGGACAGAAAACTCACACCCGTGAAATAATCAGAAGGAATAGAGAAGGCTTTCTGTAGTCGTCTTCAACTCAACAACCCCGACGATGCTGGGTCTGCAGAAGCCCTTGGAAACCCCTCAGGACAACACATTTTACCCATGTTTACTGCGTAGAAACAGCCCTTACGGTGACCCAAACGGAACCACCTCCATTCGCGTGTAACCAGAGTACAACCCGGCCTCCTCGGGGCCAGGCGAACAGGGTTGAATTCACATGAAACACGGTCCTCTCCCAAAGCCTTGAAAGTGTTTTTCTAAAGTATCTGGAAGAGGCAAACACAGGAGAAGAAGGGGTGGGGAGGGGGGAAGAGAGGGAATATTCAAAACCCGGGGCGCCACCATTCTTTCTCCCCAGAGCCCGGCAGCATAGGGAGCTCTCTGCTCTCCCCTGCAGGCTCCGCAGCCCTCTGCCTGCCTCGTCCCCTCCTCCCCACTCGCTCTCTCCTACCTCCCTTCTCCAGGAGGCTTCCCCTCTGAGAGTAGCTCTAAGTGCTTTCTTAAGAAAATCAGTTTAGCCTCTCGGGCCTCCAGCATCTTCTGGACGCCTCCCCAGCCATTACCCAGTGAACACAACCAAGGCTGGGTGACGAAGGCCAGCCAAGTCCGAGGGAAAAACGTGTTTGTCACTGTCACTCGTTTCATCGCCTGTGATGGGGAAGATTCTGAGCTGCGGCTAAAGGCATCGATGTCACCTCAGCTCAGTCACTCTGTAAGTGTGTGACCTCGATGAATTCTTTAACCCTTGGACCTTGACTTAGAGTAGAAACTGGGAATGGGCACTCCTCCCTGTGGGATGAGAGGTGCCGTGAACTTTGAACCTGCTACGTCCGGGGCTGAGGAATGATCAGCTTCCCGGCAAAAGGCACAACCAAATCTCATCCCCGAGGAAACAGACCCAAGCAGGAGGCCGCTCCCCAGAACAATCGGTCTGTGGTCCTCAAAAGCATCATAAAGGACATAGGGCTCTAGAGAAACATACAGGCTGAAGGCAGTGTGATCTGGGATTGGACCCTAACTCAAGGATGGGGGGGTTTCTATAAAGGACATTCTAGGCACAGCTTGGGGGACGCGTCCTTGGATCACGCAGTAGATCATAGCTCTGAGTCCATGCCATAGCTCGTGAATTTGATAAACTGTACTGAGCATGTGTAGGAAGATGCCCTTGTGCTTGGGAGATACACACTGAAGTATTTATGAGTAAAGCAGCAGGACTCTCCAACATTTTCAAGTGTTTCAGAAATTAATAACAGCGGGACTTCCCTGGTGGCGCAGTGGTTAAGAATCTGCCAGCCAATGCAGGGGACATGGGTTTGATCCCTGGTCCGGGAAGATCCCACATGCCGCAGAGCAGCTAAGCCTGTGCGCCACAACTACTGAGCCTGTGCTCTAGACGCACGTGCCACAGCTACTGAAGCCCACGTGCCTAGAGCCCGTGCTCCGCAACAAGAGAAGCAACCGCAATGAGAAGCCCGCGCACCGCAAGAAGAGTAGCCCCTGCTACCCCTGCAGCAACGAAGATCCAACGCAGCCAAAAATAAGTAAATAAATAATAAAATTTAAATAAATAAATAACAAAAAAGAAAAGAAATTAATAACAGCATGAGAGTTATATGTGCATGTGTATATTAGACATATATACTATATATATATGTTTTATACATATGGAGAGAGGACAATGCAAAATGTTAATAATTAGGAAATCTGATGACTTTTTGGCCCTGTTTTTATAAGTTTTCTGTGGAAGTATTTCAAAACAAATAGTTAAGAAGAAAAACAATAGTGGTACACAGAAGCTCTGCGGTTATGAATTTTAAAATATCAAAGAAGCTTGTTACTCAACTCTCTCATTCAACAAGCATTTACTGAGTACCTACTATATGCCAGACAGGGCTAGCAACGGGGAACAAAAGCCTCAGTGTAGAAGGCCAGACCAGGGTCAGGTGTGCAGTGGGCTCCAACGTGTGCTCACCCATCCCCCTTGGACAATAGGCTCTCATTGCCCCAGGGAAGGCTGGTACCCATTGCCGGCAGGCCCTTCCCGGGCATTGCCCTCCCCTGAAGGCATCCACTTGGCCTAAGGTTGCACCCGCTCCCGGCATCTAATGGCTGGTCGTTTGGGGGTGGGGTAAAGGCCTGGCCCCTTGCCTGGGTTTGAGATAAGAATAAAGGCCTCCCAGATTCAGATCTCCCACAGGGTCAGCTCAGACCCCCGTGAAGACAGCGTCGCAGTTCAACTTCTCCCTTTGCCAAGAGCACACGACCACAGACTCAGGGTTTGTGTCCAAGGAAACATCAACGACAGAGTCCCAACAGGAAACAGATGCCACCGTCAGATTAGGAAAATTCAAGGTGTGTTCCAAAGGGACAACGTACATGAGCGTGGGTGGGGTGGGGTGGGACCAGAGGGACAAAGCAGTGACCAGGGGCTGGGACCAACCAGGCTGCTATCACCCCTATGCGGGACGCCCCAGGAGACAGTGCACGTGTGGAGCAGCATCCTTTGGCGAGACACAGCCAGCCCAAGATGGCCCTGCTGAGAAGGAGCTGTGACCTCCTTGCTCTCCCCGCCCCTCTGACTCCTGCCTGGGCTCCCGCTGAACCCAGACAGATGTCAAGTGCATGAGAACTACTGATGCTCTGTGTCAGCCCCTAGGGCACGGCGGGGGGGGGGAGGTGAGGGTGGGTCTGGGGGCAGATGGGAGACAACCAGCGTAGGGCCCAATACTCCACCTTTGGGTCTTATCCCTTCAAGAATTTGATGGAAGTTCTGAACTCTCCCCAGGGAAATGGAACGAACTCACACACCATTCTGCACCTAATTTTGAGGAATTCATGGACGTTCCTCCAGGAAGTCACTGCACCCTCAGTTAAACGATGCGGAGCTCTGGAGTGGTCCAAGCAGAGCCCAAATATGGGCTACAGGAGGGAGGAGAAGAGCAGAAGAACGGGAGGGGGTGCCAATCTCCTCATCCTACAAAGCTGGGAATAGAGAGCTACATCGGCAACTGGTGTTGGAATAGGAGGTGCTCCTATAGAAACAAGAATAGTCATCGAAAGTTGACACATTGGGAGTAGGGAGCTGAATCCTCGTCTTAACTATGGTGAGGTGAATAGCTATTGTCTAACGATGGTAATTGAGGAAGGGAGGTATAAGTTTGTGATTTGGAGTCTAGAGGAAAAACATAAACTGGAACTTCCAAAAGATGCTGTCTCTGGGGACTGGGACAGGTGGGCAAGTACGGCAGATGAGATGCAGCTGCTGTCGTTTTCAGCTTTTCTGACATATCTGAGCTGTTGCCACATAATAAATTGCTCTTATAAATATAAATATACTTTTAGAAACCTTGCCTTTTTTTTTGAGGGGGGAGGGACATCCCTGGTGGTCCAGTGGTTAAGATTCCATGCTCCCACTGCAGGGAGCATGGGTTCGATCCCCCAGGGAGCATGGGTTCAATCCGTGGTCAGGGAACTAAGATCCCACATGCTGTGCAGTGCAGCCAAATAAGTAAATAATAAAAATAAATAAAATATAAAAACCTTGCTTTTTATCTGCCCTTATCTCTATCCCTCCAAGGCCCCAGAGCCAGTCAAACCCTGTATCCCTCCAGAGGCTGGCTCGCTCCCACCTGCAGAGCAGAAACGGCCCTGCTTCCACCACCCAATTCTGTGTCACAACAAAACCAAAATGTGGTGACTCAAAACAGTAAAAATGTATTATTTCTCACGATTTTGTGGATTGACTAGGTGGTTCTGGCTGGGAGCTCAGGGGAGCTGCTGACCAGAAGCCTCCGTCCCTCTGTGTGTGTGTGTGTGTGTGTGTGTGTGTGTGTGTGGTGTGTCTGTATGGTGTATGTTTGTGTGGGGTGTGTGTGTGTGTGTGTGTGTGTGGTGTGTGTGTGGTGTATGTATCTGTGTGTGTAGTGTATATGTGCGGTATATGTTTGTGTGTGGGGGGTGTGTGTGTGTGGTGTGTGTGGTGTGTGTATGGTGTATGGTATGTGTGCATGTGGGGGGTGTGTGTGTGTGTGTGTGTGTGGTGTATGGTATGTGTGTGTGTTGTGTATATGTGCGGTATATGTTTGTGTGGTGTGTGTGTGTGTGTGTATCTATGTGTGTAGTGTATGTGTGCAGTATATGTTTGTGTGTGGGGTGTGTGTGTGTGGTGTGTGTGTGTGTGTGTGTGTGTGTGTGTGTGTGTGTGGTGTGTCTCTCCAATCAGCGGCATGAGCTTCCTCACAGAATGGTGATTAGGTTCCGAGAAGGAACAATTCAGGAAGCAAAGGCAGAAGCTACAGGTCTCTGCAGCCTTGGTACTTGCATATCATCACTCGCACTGTGTTCTATTTACCCAAAGAAGTCAAAGCCCAGCGCAAACTTAAGAGCAGGGAATTAGATCTCATCTCTGAGTGTGAGGAAGTGGCCAAGAATCGTGGTCATCCCAACGGGCGGAGCCAAAAACCTTCACAGCAAAGGCTGAAGACCGTCACGTGACCGCTGCCCCTCGCCCCAGCAGTGCTCCCACCGGCCACACCTTGATGGACTGTCTGCTGGCGACTTCCTGCCTGCGCTTGTGCTTCTGCACGGTCCCAGCCCTTTCGGGCCTGTCCTTTCAGTCTTCTGAGTGCAGTGCCACCCATGGTCCCAGACTGATGTGATCCCCTTGGCTCTTGATTTTTTACTAGTATCCTGGCCTTCAGATTTTAAAGCCCCAGATGACACAAACTAAGTCTTCTAGAAAATGCTCTGTACATTTTAGTGGAAGTCACTTTGCCCTCCCCCTGGAGGGTTGTAGTTAATAAATGCAATCAGTGTTTAAATTATGTATCTATGAATATATACATTACAGAGCCATATCTGCAAGGCTGCCACCTTGCATAACTCCAGGGAGGCCCCATTCACACTATAGGCTGTGTATATGGTGCCCCTGGAGTTACTCAGTGCACAGCTCACACGACTGAACATGGACTCCCTGGGTATGGATGCTTGATAAATATGTGTTTCATTTGACCTCTCCAGTGTATACTCCTTTCAGGGCAGTGGCTCTCAACTTGGCTGTACATTATAACCACCTGGGCAGGCCACAGCCCCAAATAATTACATCTGAATCACTTTGGGGTGGGACCCGGCATCAGTATTTTTAAAGCTCCCTAAGAGATTCCAATGTGCGATCAAGGGTTAGAACCAGTACTCTCAGGGAGTGTGTACAGAATCTTTGAAAAGCCTTGTGGTTTTTATTGTAAAACTATAAAACAGCTGGCATTATTGTAGGAAAAAATTGAAAGTCGCACAGAAACCTAAAAAAGCAAAACAAAAAAAACGACTTCCGTGCGCTATTACCCCGCTGGGATTTTCCTTTCTCTGTGAACCTATTTCCCCAAGGAGTCGTGCGCCCGAGGTTTGCCAGCTTCCATCCTGCTCCTGTTTAAATGAGGAGTGGGCGGGGAGAGTTGGGGTGCTGTTGGTAAACTTCACCTTCCCTCTGGCCTCAGGCTGAACGTGTGAACCCCATTTATCTGCAGAGGTAGTTCAGCTCCTCCTTTAACCTTTCCTAGGGACACTCGGGGTCAAAGGTCACATCCTAGGCCTCCTGGGGCCTCAGTGGGCTCCAGGCGTTGGAGGGAGACTTTCATTACCTGGCTGGGCCTTGCTTGCCCTTCTGTGAGAGGCCGGCCCACGCCGTCTGCCATGGCTCCCAGCCGTGCGGAGCTGGAACCCCGCGTGACACCTCCTGAGCCTTCGTATCTGTCTAATGATCCTCCGGAACACTCAGTGGAGCCCAAGCCCCCGGCCTCTCTTGACCCCAGGACCCCAGGTCTTCCTCCCTGTTTGGTGAGGTCCCTGGTTCCTGATCCAATGCCAGGTCCAAGGCCAATGCCAAGCCTGAGGCCCAGCGGAACAGGGGCCGGTGACCCGCGGGCCCACCTCCGCTGGTCCCATGGCCGACCACTGCCCACCGCTGGGACACGTGGCTTCTTTATCAGGGCCCTGGGTAGGGCCTGTTGCTGCTGAAGCATCCTAGAGAAACTTCCCAAGCACCCAGCCCTGGAGGTCCCTCCACTTGGCCCCCAGCCCTGGCTCAGATGCCTCCTGCCATGACATGAAGGACTCGCAGCACAGCCACTCCACACAAACGTTTCCTGAAAGCCTGTTACAGCACGTGCTGCTCCTGGTGGCCGGAGTTACAGCTGGTTCCTCCCTCTTGGAGCAAAGACGGAACAGGTGTCCCGAGGGGCCCTTACTGGGACGTAACCCTGCCCGGGACTGGGGGTGGCTGCCTGGAGGAAGGGCTGGTGGATGGGCCATGCAGGGTGACGAGAAGCGGGTAGGTGAAGAGGACCAGCAGTGTCCCCGAGGGGGAACACTGGGAACGTCCCAGGGCCTGTGGCAGGCAGGGGAGTCTCCTTGTGTGACCGACTCGGCTAGAAATTGGTAAGAGGCCAGACCAGAAGTTCAGGCAAGCTCTACTGGGACTCGTGCTGCACCACGAGGGAGAGAAACAAGTAACAGGTGCCCTTGCTCATCCCCGAGGACGGGGGGCTGGTTCCTTACATGGGGTGAGGGTGTGGGCGGCTTGGTGGGTCAGGCCGGAGGCGTGGCTTAGGTGCCCCCCACCGCGTGGTGCCGTGTGCAGGCGGCGCCCCCAGGACCCTGCCTTTGCTCCCGGAACCTCAGAAGTGGCAGCTGCTTTGTGGCCTTTTTGTATCTTATTGCTGATAATTGCCCAGACTGCACATGTGCGGTCCCTTACAGTTTCTTATATAGTTTAAGAAACTTATAGTTCCTTATAGCCTTGTCCCTTATAGGTTCTTTGTATCTGTTACTGGAGGAGACGTTTTTCCGGATGCAAGCACTCAGGTAGAGGGTCCCAGGTCCCAGCCTATCTCACTTGGAAGGGAGGCCATTGTGACAGGGCCCCTCCGGGCAAGAGAGTGGAACGAGGTGAGCAGAGAGGGGCAGGGCCAGGGCACCAGCTCATGCGGGCCACGTAAGCATCTTAGAGAGCCTTCCGAGGTTTCTAGGCAAGTGAGTAACACAGCAGACAGACAGACAGACACCTGCTGAACTGCCCAGGTAGAGGTGTGGGAGTCATCATCAGACATTGCCCTGTGTTATCTCTGAGGAGACACGGAAATCTGGAACGTGGTTTGCCTCCAGGAAGGGACGGGGAAGGAGGGAGATTGCTGACTGTGGATTCTTCCATATCTTCTGGATTTTATTTCATGTGAGCACATCAGCTATTCCAAAGTAAAATAAAAATTAAGATCGATCCTGTCAAAATAAAAAATCGTAACCTGAATCTCTTCATAAGGAGCAATCTGTCAAATCCAAATTGGGGAGAATTCTGCCAAACGAACAACCTGAACACTTGAAAATATCAGTGTCTCGAAAGACAAGGCAGGTGGGAGAAGGTTCCAGATGAGAGGAGGTTGAGGAGACCCAACAGCGGGGGTGGCAATGGGCCTTGGTTGGGTCCTAGATCAAAAGGGAGAGGCCAGGATTAGGATAACTGGCAAAATCTGCATATAGACCATAGAGAGAGACCGGATGTGTATCCATGTAAAATTCACTGGGTGTGATAATGGTTTTGTGCTTACGAAGGAGAATGTTCACCATCTTAGAATAGATATGCAGGCATCTCTGAGCAAAATGTCAGGACATCTGTAACGTAGTCTCAAATAGTCCAGCAGAAAGAAAGGAAGGAAGGAGGGAGGCACGGTGGGAGGGAGGGAAGGAAGGAAGGAAGGGAGGAAGGGAGGGAAGGAGGGAAGGAGGGAAGGAGGGAGGGAGGGAGGGAGGAAATATTACTGATTTTGCGGGGGGCCCAATGTCTAGGTTTCTATAGAGAGATAAAGCAAATGTGGCAAAATGTTGATTGTTGGTGAGTTTAACAGTTGTTATTCTTGCAGTTTTCTGTGGTTTAAAATTTTTCAAATGAAAAGTTGGGAAAATTAACATAAAATAAAAATACTTTTAAGCGATTGCCTATGAAAGGAAAAAAAATGAGTGTTGGCAGATTTCAGAATGAATGTTGGAAGTTTTCATATTTTAGTCAAAAACGAATCCCTCCCCTGGACTGTGGTGGCCAGCTGACCTATCCCCTCTGCGAGTAACATAACAAGTTAAAATGCTCCTGCTTCCATGTGCCCTTTTAAAAACACTCTGACTCCACAAAACAGGTGAAACACCTCACAGTGAAGGGACTGAGGAAGCTACATGTTCAGAAACTTCCCAGTTCTTCTCAAGCATGTAGACATTTCCAACAGTGTAATGACCTGACCTTTTTCACAGGCCAAGCCCAAGTCATTTTTCTTTGAATAAGCTCAGATTTGGAAAAAGAAAATTAGCCAGGTGGCCTTTAAAGAGTGAGTGTGATCATGGGAGCTCCCAGCACTGTGGCTGCAGGAGGGGCAGGGGGATGGCTGGTGACTTGGGTCTATTGGACCCGGTGACGCCCCTCCCTCCACCTGCAGGTGCCGGTCGGTTCACCACGCACCCAGAGTGTGGACTGGCCACCACGTTGCGTTTACGGTAAAACTGGAGATAATGAGGAATAAAACTCATTACTGTCCACAGTTGCCCAGCAGTGAGTTGGCCCTGGTGGGCATCTGAAGAGAGCGTTTTGCTGGTGCAGTGGGCCCCCAGGGAGTCCTGGCTGGCTGGGCAGCGCCTGTGGTGGGGAATCCTGAGCTCTAACGCGGTGTGGAGAACTGGGGATGCTGGACACAGGTCTTGAGCTTGATCCCAGGCTCTCAGGGCTGTCTGGAGCACCTGTGAGGCCCAGGGTGGGCAGATTTCTGACGACACCACCCTAGGTATTCAGATTCAGGTTCAGATTCTGAAGTGGCTCAGTCTCTCCAAACCTCATCACCTTCCTCCCTAAACCGGGCAGGTGAGGGTCCACCAAGGGGTATGCTCTGAAGATGAAGAGAGGGGAAGCGTCTCAAGTCTCAGAGCAGAGGATGAGCACAGAGCAGACGTGGACGTGGTAGCCCCCAGAGTGGGCTCAGACGGGCTCCGCGGGACCGGGCCTGGCCAGCACCGGATGTACCGTGCAATGGAGGAGACCGCATCCCTGGGGCCCCTCCAGCCGCTGTGGCTGCGGAGGGAGAAGCGCAGGGGCACGTGGAAGGAGCACACAGTGACCCTGTGGGGAGGGCGGGGAAGGTGGGGCTGAGAAGCCGCCCTCCAAGGAGAGGAGAGAAGCCTCGCGAGCTGCAGGGTTTCTGCCTCCCTGAGTGGAATTTGCAAGTTGGGATCCTGAGGAGAGCTACTCAGGAAAATGGGGCTGAGACTAAGGCAGCACCCGCCGCCCGCCTCCCCTCAGCCTCCCCGCTAAATACATGCCAAAGAAAGCGGTTTCATAATTTATATCCATGGAGAAAAGAGGGATCCTTCACAAGATCCTGATTCATTGGACAACTGGGCGGTCATCTAGGAAAAATAAAGCTGGACCCCAGCTTACTCCTCACCCCAAAATAGACATGTGAAAAGATGCTCAACATCACTAATCATCAGAGAAATGCAAATCAAAACCGCAGTGAGATGTCACCTCGCACCTGTCAGAACGGCAAGCGTCAAAAAGACCAGAAATAACAAATGCTGGTGACGATGTGGAGAAAAGGGAACCCTCGTGCGTCGTTGGTGTAGCCACTGTAGAAAACATACGGAGGTTCCTCAAAAAGTCAAAAATAGAATTACCCTATGATCCAGCAATTCCACTGCTGGCTATTAAAGAAAACAAAATACTGATTTGAAATATTTGATATATGCACTGCTATGTTCATTGCAGCATTATTTACAATAGCCGAAATAAGGAAGCAACCTAAGTGCCCATCAATATATGAATGGATGAAGAAGATATGGTTTATACACACACACACACACACACACACACACACACACACAATGGAATATTACCCAGCCATTAAAAAGAATGAAATTTTAAAAATAAATAAAAGAATGAAATTTTGCCACTTGTAACAACATGGACAGACCTAGAGGGTATTGTACTAAGTGAAATAAGTCAGACAGAGAAGGACAAACACTGTACACAGTATTTTCATTATATGTGGAATCTAATAAACAAACAAAGCAGAAATAGACTCATAGGTACAGAGAACAAACCAGTGGTCCCCAGAGGGGAGGGGATCAGAGGTTGAGTGAAATAGCTGAAGGGGATTAAGAGACACAAACTTCCAATTATAAAATAATTCACAGGGATGTAATATACAGCTAAGAGAATATAGTAAATAATACTAATTTTGTATGGTGACAGATGGTTAATAGAATTATTGTGATCATTTCATAATGTATCTGATTGTCAAATCACTATGTTGTACACCTGACACTAACATAATATTGTATAACTACACTTCAATAAGTAAATAAATTCCAGATGGATCAGAAAGTTAAACATTAAAACTGAAACCCTATAAGCATCAGGAAAAATGGAATAATTTTTAAAAATAATCTCAGAGTGGGATTTTTCTTAGCATAACACAAAACCTGGAAGGCATTTTTTAAAGTAATAAATTTAATTACATTTAAAAAATTTAATTCAAATGTCCAAAGACAAACAACAAAGTACAAAGAGTATTTACAACACGAGGGTTGGCAAAGGTTAATTTCCTTAATATATAAAGCACTTCTAGACATCGATAAGAAAAAGACCAACAACCCAATAAAAACAGATGGCAAAGGATAGAGCAGAGCTCATAAAAATGGATATAAAGCTCTTTTAAACACATGAGAAGATGCTTAACCATACTTGTATAAAGAAGCAAGGATTATAATGACTATTACATACCAATTACTTTTAGTTCCTGGACTGGCAAATATCAAAAAATTTGACAGCATTCTGTGTTGGTGAGGATGTAGAGAAATAGATGCTCTCAAATATTGTTGATGGGAGTTAAAAAATCAGTACAGTCGCTCTAGAGGGCGTTTTGACAATATTTATAAAAATTAAAAATGCACATATCTTTAGGCCAAGTGATTCCACTGCCAGGATTCATCCCACAGACACACAGGCACTCATGCCAAGCAGTCTAGTTAAGAAGATAAAGACGCTCACTGCGGCTTAGTGAGACAGAGAGATTGGGAGCAACCCAAGTGCCTGGCAATAAAGAATTGGTTAAACAAATGTACAATCCGACAAGGGATACCAAGCGGCCATTTTTTTAAATGAAGAAGCACTTTCTATGCGCAGATCAACCTATCTCCAAAATACACTAAATGAATTTATATACAGTCACTGCTCCTCGGTGTCCACAGCGGGATTGGGTCCAGGCCCCACCCTCCACCTCCAGGGTACACCCAAATCTGCAGATGCTCGAGTCCCTTATATAAAAGGGTGCAGTATTTGCATATGATCCACCCACATCCTCCTGTATACCTTAAATCACCTCTAGATTACTTATAATGTTGGCCCACACAGCAAATTCAAGTTTTGCTTTTTGGAACTTTCTGGAATTTTTTTTTTGGAATATTTTTGATCCATGATTGGTTGAATCCATAGACGTGGAACCTGCAGATATGGAGGGCTGACTCTGTGTGTGTATGCGTGCTCATGCCTTGCACATAATATATACATGTATATATTATATACATGTATATGTTATACATTTATACATACCTTGCATAAAATATACATATATATATGCTTGCATGGACTATCTCTGGAAGATGCACAGGTAGCGGTTCCCTCCAGAGAGGGGGAAGGGATAGAGGGCTGAAAGCCACTTATGTTTCATGTGTGATTATATTAATAAGCAGATGTATTACCTATTTTGAAAAATAACACATTTTTAAAGCCTTTACACTTGGGTAGATCAGCCATGTCTTCCTCTTGAATGAGTTCTGTCCTTCAAGTCGGAAAACAAACTCCAGGTCTTCGCTGGTGGTCCAGTGGTTAAGATCCCGTGCTCCCAGTGCAGGGGGCCCAGGTTCGATTCCTGGTCAGGGAACTAGATCCCGTGTACTGCAACTAAGACCCAGCGCAGCCAAATAAAAAAATAAATATTTTTTAAAACTTGTCAGACTTTAAAAAAAAAAAGGAAAGAAACCAAACTCCAAGGGGACCCCAAAAGTGATGCAGGCTTGGAAATGGGAAGCCTTAGCAAGTCTGTGCAGACCCACTGGAGGGCCCGGTGCACCACGGCAGCTCCAGGGTGGAGCCAGCCTGGAACCCAATGAATGTGCTTTGGTCAAACTGGACAGGCAGAGAGAGGTTGGGCGTGTGTGGAGAGGGGCGGTGGGCTGTCCTGAGCCGAGAGCCAGTAACCTCCAGAAGAATTGAGAAGGAAATTGGGGCCTTCCTCATGAAAGGAGACAGGGCCGGGACAAGACTCAAGGAGGTGGAGGTGCTGCTGAGAGGGGCCTGGCTCAGCCCAGGGTGAAGTGGGGTGTGGAGAGCCCCTTCCCAGCCGAGGACCTGGGCCCAGCAGCCTCTGAGAAACACTGAGGCCCACCAGGCTGGAAGCAGCGCCCCGCCTCCCCCACCAGCCACATCTCCGTCCAGCCGTTGGCCTGTGTCCACTGGCCTCCACACCGGCTGGGCTGAGTCAAGGAATTCCAAGGAACAGGCAGCTCCTGCCTGCACCAGGCTCACCATGCCGCCCTCCCACCAGATGTGGTCAAGTTGGACTCAGAGGTCTGCACTCTGTAACCTCACCCGCTTCTCTGTGCCCAGGTTTCCCCTCTACATCTCAGCTAAGTGTTCCTTTTGGAAATTTTCAGCCCTTTTATGGCATAGTTAAGGGGAAAGGAATGTTTCCAGAACTCAGTCAAAGACGTTGGCTTAGCTGGGTTGGGAGGGGAGGGCGACTTCGGGAAGAAGAACTAGGGGTCGGCTGGGGCTGGGGTGGTGGTGAGGGGACAATGTGAGGCCCTGGGGAGTGGGACTGGGCTCCTCCAGGCCTGGGCCACCCTTCCCAGGGGCCACTGGTCCTGAGCCTCGACTGCCTACAGAGACTACAGCTTTCTAGCCTCTGGTCATCCTGTGCATCTCATCACCCCTCAAGTCTCCTCGCCCACCCAGCACTGCTGACGTACAACACACGTGCTCAAACGTCCCCCGTCTGCCGTGGGCCCCCCGGGGTCCCCCTGCTTCTCCCCGCGGCTTGTCTTACCCTCTGTCCAGCTACACTGGAGAAAAAAGTTATGGGGAAAAAGAACTCTCGGGGATCCACCCCAGCTGAAGTTGTTGAGAGCAACTCTGAGGACACCAAGCAGATTCCACAGAGACCACCGTCCCACCGGGACTCCGGGGGCTTCCTGCCACTGGGGGTCTTCCGAGCCTGGTCCAGTCTCCCCGCTCAGACCCCTCAGCCCAGACCTCTGCCCGGCATCTGCTTTCCCCATGCTGTCTTCTTCCTCCCATTGCTTGTTGATTTCCTGCCAAACCATTTCCCTCCTGGCTCCAAACTTCTGTCGGGAAAGAAATGAAATCAGCACTTGGAGCACTGGAAGGGGAAAAACAGCTGCTTTTAACACAGTGAGCTCGGGGGGAGGGGCAGCCGAGCAGCTGGATCTTGGTGGAAAAGGAAGAGTCTGGTGGGAGCACAAAGCTCATGGCAGGAGGGGCAAACTCACGTGCCCCGTGGGCCCAGCGGACACCATGATGGGGGCTTCCTAATGGCATCTTGGGCTGTAGTCTTCAGACGCAGACACATCTTGTGTCCACATTAACCATCCTTTGGCCGTGTATTTTCCTCCACTTTAGAGATGTGAGTACAATATCTTTCCTCTTCACTCTCCTATTAAGAAAAATTATAGTGCGTGTGTTTGGGGCACAATAGAGAGCAGTGGGGGCTGTGGCATCAGGGCCACCAGGTAAAATTGCTCAGGATGGGCAGACTCTGTGCCATCCACCAATTGTGGCACGTGGAGTGTGGGCCTCCGTTAACAAATCTGACCTAGAGATCTGGATTTTTGTGTAAAAATCGCCTGAGAGTTAAATGGTGGCACCTAATCCGGGAGCTTTAAGGCACTGGCAGGTCAGCGCAGTGTGGGCTAAACAAAATGCACCTGAGAGCTGGGCCTGCGGGTCAGAGCTTGAGACCCCGGTTTATGGGTGAGAGCTGACGTGTGGACCCGGCTGACTGGGCCACCTCGGCCTGGAGTGGGCAATGCCGGGGCTCCACCCATCCCCTCAGGTCTCCTCTTAGCACTGTGTGTCCCTGACCCCTTCCAGCTCGAAAGTGCTTTTGCTTTCCCAAGAGGGCACCTGGGGCTCGCCTTTGGAGGGCTACGCTCAGGCAACTGGAGCTTCCTTGCCTGGAGACAGCGAGCCTGAAACACCTAGAACTTTGCCTTCTGCTGCCACACTCGCCCCACGCCTGTCATTCTTGGTGAAGGAGTAATGGGAAGAGGAGTATGGAAGTCCTGCCCTCTTGCTTTGAATCAAGATCACCCTGAGTAGCCCTCACACTCCAGAGCTCCCAAGGACCAGGCTGACACCGCCCTCCCTTGGGACTTTGCCTGAGATCACCCCTGGCTTGGCCTTCCCCCTATCCTGACCTGCTTTCTTCACTCCCTTCGAAGTTCCTCCTGGGAGAATTTCCTTAATAAATCACAGGCACACGAGTCCTTGTCCCAGGATCTGTTCTGAAGGACCCTCCCGTAGACACAGCCAAGCCAACAGACAACTCCTCCCACGGTGGAAAGAATAACTTTTCCAGGAGCTGATACAACAGTTTGAGAGCCTCAGAGCTGTAAACCTTGTCTGACCATCAACTTAGGAGGCTTGGGGCTCCTACACACCCTCTGCCCGGCCATCACACCCCACCCCTTCCTGTGCATGTCACCCTCCTTTCAGCCTTGTGATTGCTCCCAAACATCCCCTTCCCCCAGCCCCCGCCCCCCAACCGCATGGCAGCCACGCAGATAGTGTGTCTGACCCCACCCTGGGGTAAAAGCCAATTTCAGCAAGTCCCAGCCCCGTTGCGTAGCAGCTGGTACAAATAACCCACACTGAAGTCACTTAGCAAAAGAATTCCCAGGGAATGCTGTGCAGAGCAGTGCAGAGGTGATCTAGTTATCTGTTTGTTTGCTTTTTTTACATCTTTATTGGAGTATAATTGCTTTACAATGGTGTGTTAATTTCTGCTTTATAACAAAGTGAATCAGTTATACATATGTTCCCATATCACTTCCCTCTTGCGTCTCCCTCCCTCCCACCCTCCCTATCCCACCCCTCCAGGCGGTCACAAAGCACCGAGCTGATCTCCCTGTGCTATGCGGCTGCTTCCCACTAGCTATCTACCTTACGTTTGGTAGTGTATATATGTCCATGCCTCTCTCTCGCTTTGTCACAGCTTACCCTTCCCCCTCCCCATATCTTGAAGATGGAAATCCGGGAATGCAGAGGCAATCTAGAGGGTGCAGGCTCGGAAAACGAGGGAAGCCAGCCGAGAATGCAGTTGACCTACAAAAGAGGGCAGATCAGAGAACTGAAGAGAAACGGAAGGCAGAGCCTCGTTTCTGTTGGTGGCGACCAAAAGCACCTGGAAGTGAAGAAGCCAGTAAAGGGCGTTTTACAGAGCCAGCTACTGCTGTGGGCAACTGGGCCACTCAGGAAGGAGGTGACCAACAGCAGAGGGGCAGGTGCCTCAGACTTACCCCAACTGAGGGAAGAGGAGCTGGGGTATTTACACATCAGCTCCCGCCAGCCAGAGAAGCACTGCTCCGGTTCACTGGGTCCCAAAATAGAATTCTCTGGGAGTTTTTTCTAAATCATGATGTGTGGGTCCACCTCCAGAGATCCTGAGTTAACGAGCCTGGGTGCTGGGTCTGGTGAAAGCCCCCCTAGGAAATTCATGTGCACAGAACTGTTTGGGAAGCCCCGGTCTAGCTGATTTCTCAGATCCCTGTGAGCCTGCAAGTTTGGGGCCTCCCTGAACGACTTCAGCTGAGGATGGAAACCCTGAGAAAGCCGCCAGTGCAGCTGGAGATAAATCACTCATTGGCTGGGGCTGCAGCTGGTGGAGGCTTGAGAAATAAGGGTTTTGGCCTCAACTCCACTGTTCATGCTCCCGTGACCATAAAGGAGCCCGACCCTCAGACGTTCTTTATAGAAGGAAAAAAAAATGTCAAGCATATTTTCCGAGGTTTAATTTCCTCCCAGTGTCCTGAAGAAACCCTCCTAAAGCTTAGGCTGCCTCAACCCGAGTCTCTGGTAATAACATCAAAGTCTTTGAAATTGAGACCCAGTGTGACTTTGCTAAAGTAAATAAAAACCAGGGGAGGAGGGAAACTAGAAAGCGCCTGGGTCTAGGAGAAGCCGAACCTCCAGAGAAGGTGAAAAAAGAGGCTGTTTGGGGTGGGGGAAGTGGGCAGAATTCTGAGGGTTAAAATTCAGGAAAAGGAAAAAACACGAGGGTTGCCAGATTCAGCAGATAAAAACCTAGTTCAGTCAAAAACTAGACGCCTAGTTCAATTTGAATTTCAGGTGAACAATGAATAATTTTTTAGTGTATAAGTGTGTCCCATGCAATATTGGGGGCACACTTACATTAACTATTGCATGGGGTAAGTCTGTACTAAAAATATTATGCATTGCCCATCTGAAATTCAGACTTAACTGGGCATCCTGGATTTTATCTGGCAACCCGAAAACACACAGGCAATGAGATTGGTCTCAGCTGGTTAGGACACGCTTAACTAGGCGTGTGAGTTAAACTGGGTGTCTCTTGCGCTTACCTAAATGTCTCTGGTCTCACCTGGGCGGCTGTGGCCCAGGAGGTGCCTCTGGCCTTCGATTTGCAGGTGGAGCGGAAATGCCAGAAGAAGATGTGGAAGGAGATGAAAGGGGAGGGGAGAAGGCAGGAAGGGGTCCAGCTGGGAGGGTGAGGGGCCCAGCCTCCCCCTGCCAGCCCTCCTCACCCCCACCCCACCCAGCCCTCGCTGCTCAGGCCGGAAGAGCTGCATCCCCAGGCTAGGGCAGAGTTTGCCTCTCCCTCTGTAAGCCGAGGATGCGGCGGGAAGGTCCGCACCCGGGAGCTGCTGCGCCCCAGCCCCGCAGAGATGGGAAGGGGGACTGAAGGCTTATCCACACCCCCCCACCCTCAGGGCCACCCCTGCCCCGTCTCCCCGCCCCCCTGAGCCCTACATTTTTCTCCCGGAGCTGCCTCCCTCCACCCTCCTCTCTTCCCACCTCGCGTCCCTCCAAATAAGGAAGCCGGAGCTGAGGAGCGGTCGGACGGGGATGCCGGGGGTCTGGTCCCCTCCCCGAGAAGGGATCCCGCTGCCCGCGCGGCCGGGAGGGAGGGGCCGCAGCTAGAAGCGGCCTCGCGGGCCGAGGTCGGGGTCGGAGGCCCGCGGCGGGCACGGCGCTAGAGCCCAGTCCAGGTGAGAAGGGCCTGCGGGCCTCCCAGAACCTAGCCGGCCCCGCGCTGGCGGCGGCAGGACGGGGAGGATGACGTGGCGGCGCGAGGAAGCGCCACATCCTCGGGCCCAGACTTCCCGCTCCCAGGATCCGACCCAAAGAAAATAAGGCAGACCGAGGAGAGATGTCCGGAAGCAGTCACCGCGGCAAAAGGGAAACGGTTTAATACATCTTGGTACATCAGCACAATGGAATGTGATTTTATATCTTCTGGCGTTCGTTAGCTGCCCACTTGGTTCCAGGCATCCTGCCAGCTCGTGGGTACACGAAGGTGGGGATAAGCCTGGCTCTTTCCCCTGGGGGGGGGGGGGTGGTCACAAGCAAAACCATGGCTGTTAAGAGCACAGACTCCAGAACCAGGTAGCTAGGTGGGCTTGAACAGGGGTCTATCTCCCCATCTGTGAGATGCGGACCTCAGAGGGAAGTGGGGGAGGGTTCAGTGAGGTTCTGCCAGCAAGGGGCTTGGCACGGTGCCTGGCACTACATAAGGCGCCCAACAGTTACCAACTGTCATTATTGCTGTTACTATTACTGTAGGCATGTGATCGGTGTCGTAACAGAAGCATGGACAAACTAGGATGCAGGCCCAGAGAGCGATGGGCTAAGTACCATGGTAAAGGGCACAGAAGCTACTAGGAGGACACAGAAGAGAGTGTGCTAAGCAAAGAACAGGAGAATGTGCAAGCCCTGAACATAGAGAATGGTGTCTTTCATTCCGCCCCGGGATGTCACCAAGGCCCCCGCAGGTGATGGCTCAGCTGGATCTTGAAGGGTGTGAAGTTTGCTGGATGGACAAGAAATGGAAAGGCATTGCAGGTAGAAGCAAACATGCGAGCCAGGGAGGAGGAGAGAAGGGGCAGGGTGAATTCCAAGAACGGCTGCCAACTGTCTCCAGGAGAAGCAGATTAGTGTCCAGGGTTGCAGCTCTTCCCTTATGTGCATCTGCCCTCAGCTGCACGTGTGCCAAGCCGGCCCTCCCTCTGTGACCGTCTAGGCCTTGGCTCTGTGCTCCAGACCCCACCAGGCACAGCCTCCATCACGGTGAGGTCCCCATCCTTTTAGTGACCACCCCAAACCACTCAAGACACTTTGAGGCCGACATCAAAAGGAAAGGTTCCGGGTCTTTATCTTTTTCTTCCCACAATGATTCTCGGCCCCTAGGCAAATCTGCCCACCCTTTCCCAGCAACCTTTGAGCTCTTCATACCAAGAGACGTGGAGGAGGAGCAGGGATGAGCCATTTTTATGGCCATTGACCCAAATCCAAGTGAAAAGATCCCAAGCTCTTGAAAGAAGGGACTGTGGTGGTGATACTGATCATAATACCTAACAAACATGGTAGCTTCCTCTCCATCAAGCACTGTGCCGACACCATCTGTGTGACTTACTAGCCTTATTCCCCTGGCTTCAGATATGCAACTGAGTTGATGAGATCTCAAAGCCACCCAGCTAGTAATGGTAGATCTGAGATTCAAACCCAGGGCTGCCTTACTGCAGAGTCCATCCCCTTACCACCGGACCATCTATTGAAAAAGCTGAACATGCCTAGTTAGGGCTTTGATCACTAGCAGGGAGAAGGCGGGGCTCCTGACCTCTTCAAGTGGAGAGTGGGTTAGCTGGTAAGGTTGTCACCAGCCAACAGGGGCAGAGCCACAGACCTGAGTGCCACATGGTGAGTGTCCTCTATGCTCCAGACACTGCCCTGCATGTCGTGTCTCTATCTGTTGGGTCCCAGCACAAAACCCACAAAAACCACACAAGGTCTTTCAACCAAGAGAATTTAATACAGGAGGTTTGTTTTGCAGCTTGGACTTTCTGAAGAGCCAAACGGGATGGCAGGGTGACCAGAGAGCTTAGTAACAGCGGGAAGTCACTGCTGCCACCACTAGGGTCAGGACAGGAGGGGAGAAGCTGGGGTTACCAGAGCCCACAGTTCAGGCCACCTGGCAGGAGCTGGAACCACAGCAGAGATGTAGCCACTGCCACAGAAGACACCAGAAGCACGGGGTGGGGTGGGAAGATTTCTAACCCTAGCAACTTACCCTCCAAGGTAGTTATTTTTACCCCATTTTAGAAATGAGGAAACTGAGACTTAAGTGACTGACCCAACCAAGACAGAGGTCAGTGAAGCCCTGATCTAAACCCAGGTCAGAGTGTCTGTCTTCATGCTCTGGCCAAACCAGTCACCTCAGGAACTGTGTGATCCATGAAGACCTTAACAACAACAAAAGAAGACAATCTAGGAGGCTTCAGTTTCCAAACACTTGACTAGTATGGGGTCAGGGATCAAGGGGTGACAATGGTGCCCACGTTTCTCTCCTCTTCTATCCCACCAAGTCCCAGCTGTAGCCCAGAGAGGAACGTTACATGAAGCCACAGCCAGGATTCTGGGTGTTGGGGCTCCAGGGACATTTTTACCTTTGTGCTCCTCTGTACTTTCCAAATTTTCCCGGAGGAACATGCACACCATCATTAATGGGAAGGACAAATCATCTCCAGGCATCACTAAAAAGGTAGAAGTCTCCAGACGAAGCCTTTAGCAGAAAAAAAGTTGGGGCCAAAGATGGTGACAGGAGGGAAGACTGGCCAACACAGATGGCTCGTCACTGGCCTCCTCCCCTGGGAGGGGACACAACCAGGAGGCAAAAGCATGCCATGCCACCGGTTGCTCTTCACACACACACACACACACACACACACACACACACACACACATACACACACACACCCCTTATATGCACAAACACACACACGACACACACAGATGTACAAACACACGTGTGCTTTTTTTTTTTCATTTTTTTTTAGCTGCGTTGGGTCTTCGTTGCTGTGCGCAGGCTTTCTCTAGTTGTGGCGAGCGGGGGCTACTCTTCGTTGTGGTGCGTGGGCTTCCCATCGCGGTGTCTTCTCTTGTTGAGGAGCACAGGCTTTAGGCGCGTGGGCTTCAGTAGTTGTGGCTCGCGGGCTCAACAGTTGTGGCCTGCGGGCTGTAGAGCGCAGGCTCAGTAGCTGTATGTAGCACACGGGCTTCGTTGCTCCGCAGCGTGTGGGATCTTCCCAGACCAGGTCTCAAACCCATGTCCCCTGCATTGGCAGGCGGATTCTTAACCACTGCGCCACCAGGGAAGTCCACATGTGTGCTCTTATAAGCAGGCCCAGCCACAACACATATGCACACATATTTGCTAACATGTACACATGAAATACATATAAACACACATTCCCATACACATATCCACACATGCGTATATACTAACACACAAGTGTATATTTACACATGCCAAACAGAAGTCTCTTGTACACATGCACACATCACACCCATGTACACGGGCAGGCACACACACACACATCACACACACACACACACAGGCTCATTCTGCTTCACTTTTAAAATGGGACTTGGCAAAATTTTCCTGTCATAGCATCTCCCAAGGTAGTATCTGGCCTCCTCGGAGAAGCTCCCAGTGACACCTCCCAGGAGCAGGGAGGCCTTCGCCTTTCAGCCCCAGAGCACCAGCCACAGGTGCCATCTCAGGTGTGAGCTCCAGAGAGCAACTCCCCTGTGACAGCAGCTGGAGGCCCAGCACGTCCCCTTGAGCACCCAGAAGGGCGGCCCATGAGCTCCCTGGGGACCCACACCCCGATGAGCCAGCCACCACTCTCAGGAGTGGGTGCAGCTGGCAGAGTCCACATGTGCCCAGGGGAAGCCACGAGGCCAGACCTGCTGGGCTCACAGAAAGGCCCGTGGAGTCTCTTCCGCGAGTGGTGCTGGGAAAGCTGGACAGCCGCGTGCGAGTCAATGAAGTTAGAACACGCTCTCACACCATGCACAAAAAGAAACTCAAAATGGCTTAAAGACAAATGTAAGACAAGACACCATAAAACGCCTAGAAGAGAACACAGCTTAAATGTAAGACAAGACACCATAAAACGCCTAGAAGAGAACACAGGTACAACATTCTCTGACATAAATCATACCAATGTTTTCTTAGGTCAGTCTTCCCAAGGCAATAGAAATAGAAGCAAAAATAAACAAATGGGACCTAATCAAACTTATAAGCTTTTGAAAAGGAAACCATAAACAAAACAAAAAGACAACCTATGGACTGGGAGAAATTATTTGCAAATGATGCGACTGACAAGGGCTTAATTTCCAAAATATACAAACAGCTCATACAACTCAACAACAACAAACAAACAACCCATTCAAAAAATGGGCAGAAGACCTAAATAGACATTTCTCCAAAGAAGACATACAGATGGCCAACAGGCACATGAAAAAATGCTCAACATCACTAATTATTGGAGAAATGCAAATCAAAACTGCAATGAGATATCACCTTACGGTCAAAATGGCCATCATTAAAATGTGTACAAATAACAAATGCTGTATACTTAAAATCCAAAATGCTGAGTCACAGGCTATCTTAGAAAATGATACTAGATGGCTCTCCAGATGACCAGCCTATACTCCCACCTGCAATCCATGCTAGTGTCAGTATTCCCTCTTCTCCTCAATAAAAAAATTTTTTTTCAGCTTATTAAGGTTTACCATTCTAAGACATATAGTGATTTATCATTTTTGTTTTAATTTGTATTTTTATGGTTATTAACATTTTAAGTACTTCATATTCTCAGAAACCTTTTGCGATATCTTCCTCAGTAAATATATTGATCATACAAAAAATAAAATAACAAATGCTGGAGAGGGTGTGGAGAAAAGGGAATCCTCCTTCACTGTTGGCAGGAATGTAAATTAGTGCAGAAAACAGTATGGAGAACAGTACGAAGATTCCTCAAAAACCTAAAAATAGAGTTGCCGTATGATCCAGCAATCCCACTCCTGGGCATATATCCAGAGAAAACTCTAATTCGAAAAGATACCTGCACCCTTATGTTCATAGCAGCACCATTTACAACAGCCAAGACAAGGAAACAATCTAAATGACCATCGACAGATGAATGGATAAAGATGTGGTACATATATACAAGGAATATTACTCAGCCACAAAAAAAGAATGAAATAATGTCATTTGCAGCTACATGGATGGACCTAGAGACTCTCATACTAAATGAAGCAAGTCAGAAAGAGAAAGACAAGTGCCATATGATATCACTTATATGTGGAATCTAAAATATGACACAAATGAACTTAGAAACAGAAACAGACTCACAGACAATAGAGAACAGACTAGTGGTTGCCGGGGGTGGGAGAGGGATGGAGTGGGAGTTTGGGGTTAGTAGATGCAAACTATTATATACAGAATAGATAAACAACAAGGTCCTACTGTACAGCACAGGGAGCTATATTCAATATCCTGTAATAAAATATAATGGAAAAGAATATGAAAAAGAAAGGCCCTTGCCATCAGAAGGCTTGAGCCAAGCGCCTGCCTGTCTGTGGGCCTCTGTTTCCTCATCTGTAACGAAGGGGCCTCTCAGCTCTAGACCCAGCTCAGTGCGTCCCTCACCTGCTGCATCAGGGCCTTGTAGCTCGTGCTGCAGATTGAGCTCCTGATCTTACGAGCAGCTGGAGAGAAATTTAATTCAGAGGCTGAAGTGCACCCACCACAGTCACTGCCACTATAAATATACATGTAGCTCACTCACCAGAGAGCCCAGGTGGCCCAGGGGAGGCTGGGGGACGGACCCCCCCAAGCCAAGCGGTGCATTCACCCACTCCTGGCCCCTTCAGGTTAACCGCAGCCCCGCGGCTTGCCAGAAACATCTGCCGGCATGTATCCTGGATGACAGTGGCGCAGCAAAGGGCCAGGGATGGGAGGGGCCCGCTGGGAGCTGAGGGCCTCCAAGAGGTCTAGAACAGGAAGGGGGTGGCAGGCACTGTACCTGCAGGTGTGAGGACATGGGCTTATGGGCAAGCCTGTGCCTTTTGAGCACCAAGGCAGGGGACCTGCTCAGGGCGGGCAAAGATTCCCCTCTGCAGCGAGGTAACCTTCCAAAGAGGGTGCCCCGCAGGGACGGAATTCAGAGCTTTTTCTTCTTTAGAGAAAGACCTTGCCCATTACATTGTAAGATGGGTGAAGACTGGACATTAGCTTGAATTGACCTGAACTTGGCATCCCTTGGAAAAGGGGATGAGCCCCCGACGGTCCAAGGAGTAGGGACTGGGCCCAGAGGGAAGGGGGTAACTCAGGGTGCCCAGAGCAGTGCTGTCCTTTGACCCTGGTGAGAGCCCCAACCCTGGCTCTTCTGGGCCACGTTCCTCCCTACAGGGTTAGAAGTTGGTAAGGCCAAGGGGACATGCCCAGCTAGACGATCCCACACAACCCCTTCTTCTAGGGTAGCATCCCCAGACTCCAGGGGTGGGCCGGGGCCGCTGTCTGCAAGATGTCTACCCGGGTAGTTGCAGCGGCCAGGGTCCCAACCGGAAAATAGAGCCCAGGCCAAGTGATTAATCGTGAATTAATGTAAGGAAGGGGTAACTGAAACCCTAATAAGGGCAGCGAAGCAACCTAAATTAGAAGCGGCAAGAAATTGCTGCTTCCCTAGGGCTGGAGGGACAGAAGAAGAGAGGGTGCTCTCAGGAGCTGGAACCACGAAGGAAACACAGCCCGCTCTGGAGACACCACTCAGAGTAGGGGAATGGGAAGGAGCCCCACCCGCTTCTCCACTCCCCCCCGGCACCCCCTCCCTCCCCGCTTCCCATTGGCTGCACCTACAGGAAGCCGGCGTGCAAGGGACCCTGGGAAATGTGGTCCATGGGGTCGAGCCCCGCAGCGCCGCGGAGCAGGGAAGGGTGAGGGGGGTCCGGATGGCTGTAGCTGATACCTCAGCTGTACGGTGGGGCGGAGAAGGGTTGCTGTGCCTGCCTGAAGGCAGGAGGTGGCCTCTGCTGACACCTTCGGGGCTCCTCTGATCCACCCTGCGGTGGAGGGTGAGTTTTGCGGGAGAAGCCGCTGTCACCCTGCACCATCCGGAGGGAGAGTGGGAGAATGACCTTGTGGGCACTTCAGGTCCCTTGACCCAGGGTCTGGGGAGCCAGCGCGCTGGATCCCAACCCTTGACCTTCCTGCACGGTGGCTCCTGAGCGGCCCTGCCGGCCAGAGCTGGGCATCTGACTCCTCCTTAGCGGAGCGCCGGCAGCATTGGGGGCGGGACGGTGCGGGGGTGGGGGGGCGGATAAGAGCAGCAGTTGCTGTTGGTGAAGCAATTAGGAGTCTAGGCGCTAAGCTTCATGCTCTAGGTGGGCTGTATCATTTCATTCTTTTAACAACCTCTAATACACACCAAGTGTGTCCCCATAAAACCCAGGGAAAAAATTATTATAATCAAAAAAAAAAAATTTAAAAGTGAGTCCCACATGTTCACAAATAACTGAGCAAAGTCAAAGTCCTGAAACTGAAAAAGGGGAACCTCCCAGAAGATCTGAGCACATGTGGTGTGACTGCTTGGTGTGACCCCCAAACTAGACCTTGGGGTCAACATAGTTTTCTGTTAAGTAGATAGAAAAATGTTCACTTCTGCATATGTTCTGTGTAACAAAGCCTGCATCAGCACCACCTCTGTTTTCATTCAGTATTTATTGTGATTCAACATTGTAAATGTTTCACGTGACATCATACTTTAGAGGAAAAAATGAAGGATCAGAGAGGTGGAATAACCTGCCCAGGGTCACACAGCTTATCAATGAGAGACTCCGTGATGGAGTAGCTGCTAGTTAACCCCCCACTACTGACATTTCCCCACCTGTCAAGTCAGGATCAAGGCTCCTGGCACTGAGCCGAGGTGGGCAGGGAAGGGGTGTACATTCTGACAGCATCCCAAGGCCAAATACAAACTGGGGGAGGCACCAGAGTGTGATGCCACCACCGCCTCCATGTCATCACAGTGAGAACATTGTGTGCAAACAGAACGTGGTCAGTACGCTGTCCCGCTGGTAGAATGGACAGTCAACTCTCGGAAGCCTCTCTGGCCCTCCCTGGCTTTTCCCTTTAAGCCGATAAGAAGGGGCTGTGGAGCGTTCCAGTCTCCCTTACCCTAGGCAGGCCCAGAGGCGTTGGTTGACTTGCCCAAGGTCACACAGCTGGCTGGAGGAGAACCGTGGACCACACATGCAGCTGCAAACCCGCTTCATGGTCTGCTTCCTCTCTCCTTTGGAATGCCCCTTTGCTGCTAGAGTTTCAGTGGTTCAAACCTAGAGGGCAGAATGGGTTGGGTGGGTTGGGTTTTTCACAAACTCCTTCACAGGTTACAGACAAGATTTCACTCTTGAACAGAAAGTAGGAATTTATGAAGTATGGTTTAAGGCACAGCTCTCTCCCTCCTCTCCACTCCAAACACATTAGGATCTTTTTTCCCCACCCACTCCACCCCCAAAATTATTCTACAGGGCAGAAAAGAGGAATTTGTGAGTTCTCCCATTCCTAGTGGGACGTTTCCCCAAAAAAAGACAATTAAACCTTCACTGCTCAATAGGAAGAGGGCAGCTCCCGGCCCCGTGGCTGCCTGAGACAAAGGCAAACGGGAAGAAAGCTCAGGTCCAAGGCCACAGAATCCAGGCCTCTCGTCCAATCGTTCCATCTGGGACCCAGGGGTCCACATCTTCCAGGTCCCTCTAGGAGGATCAATAGTCTGCCAGAACTCAGGAGCTGTGGGGTCAGCAGTGCTGATACCTGAGTTCATGGCTAACGAGCTGCAGAGAGCAGGAGGCCATTTCTACCTCACTCAGAGATGGACAGTCCAGTTGGAAGCTAAGCTACTTCTGAAGGATGGTAAGATATCAAGGATGGTATTATATCAGTGAGCTTTTGCTGCATAACAAACCACCCCCAAACTCGGTGGTTTAAAACAACAACCATTTATTTAGCTCATGATTCTGCAGGTTAGCAATATGGGGTGGGCTCAACTTTGGCCCCAGCTGGGCTCACTCCTACATCTTTGGCCAGTGGCAGGGTTTGCCGGGCCTGGCTGATCTAGGAGGGCTTGGCCAAGGTGGTGTGCCCCTGCTCTGTGTGGCCTCATCCTCAGCAGGGAAGCCTGGGCTTTATACCTGGTAGCTGGCAGGATCCCAAGACAAGAGCAGGAGTACTCAAGGTCATAAAGTCACTTTGACCAGATTCCAATGGCTAAGTCAAGTCCCAAGGCCGGGCCTGAATTGAGGATGGAGAAACTGGCCCTAGCTGTTCATGGGAGAAGCTGCAAGGTCACATCACAAAGGGGCACAGATACAAGGAGGAGAGAAGGACTGTCACCATGTTCCCGGATGTCCTTTCTAAATTCTTCTAGGAACAAAGTAGGGGCTCCAGACGGAAACAAACATGTGGAACAGAACAGTCCATCCAAGCAAGGGTTCTGCGGCACCAGCCTGATGTGCCCCTGCTAAGTGCAAACCTTAAGCCTTAGCAGTGGTGAGCTAGAGCCCGTGAACGCTGGTGCACGACAGCCAACTGTTAAATACTCCGGAATTTTGTGAGCCCCTTGTTAAACCACCATTGCTTGAAATTGGCCACGGTGGGAGTATTTACACCCTGAGAATTGGCAAGCACTACAAATCAGAGAGCTGGCTTAGCAGGGCACCACTGCCCTTAGGCCAAAACAAACACTTTCTCTTCCAATCTAATGAGTAAGATGGACAGATACACAGCCAAAGAGGATAACACACTAATCAGAACATGATGAGTGCAGTACGGGAAAGAAAGGGAGAGACCAGAGACTCAGAGAGAAAGGAACTCAGTTCCCGAGAGGCGGGGATTAGCTAAGTCATCGCAGAGGAGGTGGCCTTTTAGCTGGGCCTGGAAGAATAAGTAAGCAGAAGCGAGTCTGCAGCCTGAGGGGGCAGCACAGGCAAAGGCAGAGAGCGGGGCTGAGATCACGCCGTAGTGTTTAGTCTGAATTTGGCTTCCAGTGAGGTCAGAAGTTTAATTATCCCCATCTCCATCTTGGGAAGTAAGTGGTCCAGGCAGGCACATGGCCCTGCCCCCTACCTGCCCTTCCCCCACCCTGTTCTAGAATCTCGGAGAACAGCTGCAAGACCTTCTCACTCTCCCTCCCCTTCTCGGCAGCAGCAGCAGGTGGTCTCTCCACCACCCCGGATCTGACACCTGGCTGTGTGCACTCAGACAAGTTGCTTCATCTTTCTGAGTCCTGGTTTCCATGTCAGTAAAACGGAGCGAAAGTAACTGCAGGGTCACCAGGATTCGGGGGGTGGTGCCTGTGTAGCACGGTGGCTGACCCCCAGGTGTGGACACTCGGGGTGGGGAGTGTGTGTGTGTGTGTGTGTGTGTGTGTGTGTGTGTGTGAGAGAGAGAGAGAGAGAGACAGACAGACAGATTAGTTTTTTCCTTCTTTCTAGGCCCTGGCCAACCCCCTCTTGGCCTCCTCCATCTGCTCTGGGAGGGGAGGCCGCTCTCCTTCCCAGGCTTGGATGGGTGGGGCGAAGGCCTGGGTGGCCTGGCCGTGTGTTGGTTGGTTCTAGGTGGGCAGCTGCACTGAACCTTGGCCACTTCAATCCAGCTTCGCTGATGTAGCCACTTCAGACAAAGGGTCCGTGGGGACGCCTGGCCCCAGCCCCCAGCCTGTCCGTCTTTGCCCGCAGCCCAGGCCCCCCATGAGGGGACTGTGCCAGCCACACCTGCCTGGAGAGACCTCTTCAGGAAACAGCGCCAACCCCTCCAGGGACAAGGGGCGGGGTGTCTGGTTGGGGCGGGGCCCAGGAACAAGCGGGCAGCACATGAGGGCGCCAGGTCGGCCAGGTCAGCGATCCAAGCAAATATTTGGCATATCAGTGCTCAAGGCTGACCTTGACAGTCCATCACTGCGTCCTCGGAAGTGGTATCAGGCTGCTCTCCCCCACGCCTCCCCCCGTACAGGGATAGGTATTTCTAGCTGGGGGCAGGGGCCCACCCATCTTCCCAGCCACCCCACCCACCAACCCACCCCCGGCCCCTCCAGCTGGTGAGGATTCCCTCTGCAAACCCCTGAGGGAGACGGCCTCGGAGGGAGGCGAGGGAGCTGCACCCACACCCCCTGCGTCCCCTGCGGCTGGAGAGGGCATCCTGCGCTTTCTCAGAAAGCTACTGAGCGTGGCCCCAGCCAAGAGCGCAGCACTGCCTCTCTGGGTGCTTTGTTCCACTTCCTGGAGGCTAAAAATACCCTGGCACTGCCAAGGCAGCCCTTGAGAGCCCAGGGGAGCCGGCAGTGGGAGCGGTGATCCAGCACCTGGCACAATTAAAAGGAGAAACCAGTCACTCCTTCAGCTCAGAATAAGCCAGCCTCCTGGGCGCCCCACCCCCTGCCCACTTGGTCTGCAAGGGAAGCCTCCCTGCACCCCTGCTGTGCCCCTGCTTCCTTTCTCCTTCCCCAGGCTGGACCACCTCCATCCCCGTCTGGCCGGAGCCTGGAGTTGCCTACACGACTGTGCTCTGACACGTGTCAGAACAGCAGCTCTCCTGCAGAACGCCCTGGAAGCCTCACATTCCTCTAGCAAAGCCGCAGTTAGCACCCAGGCTTCAAATGGAAATTCCCTTAGTGGGTGATAACCCAGTGGCTTAAATTCAAGACAACTTGCCTCAGTCCATCTGCATCTTCTCAGGACCTCAAGCCTCTGTGAGAATCTGATGAGAGCTCCAGCTCCAGGGCAACATTCACCAAGCAATTCGAGGCCTGAACCCCAGCCAGGACTCCCCACAAACACCCCCAAGTGAGGAGCCCTCCATGGGCTGGAAGCCGGGCCCTGAGCTACACGCTGACATGGAAGATGGCGGAGTGGCGCGCAGACGAATACCAGCCAATGGCGCGAGTGCGGGGCGGTGGGGTGAGCACCAAGGGCTATGGGACTGCGGGTGTGGAGGGGAAGAGGGTGCGTTAGAATGGGGTTTTGAAGGACAGACAGGATTTAACCAGAGAGAAAATGCAGGCTCAGAGAACTTGTGTTCCTAGCAGGGCGTGAAAAAGCAGCCTTGTTTGGGAGCAGGGGTGGCCAGAAGAATTGTACAACGTATGAATGGCGAGTGTGCTGGTTTTCCATTGCTGTGTAACAAGCAACACACGCTAATTATCTCACAGTTTCCGTGAGTCGGGAGCGAGCACAGCTCTGCGGGGTTTTCCTCTCACGAACTGGGTTCTCAGCTGGGGCTGTGACACCCCCCGACCCCAGCCCTGAGGCTTCAAGGCAGGAAATCTTCCTCCCAGGTCATCCAGGGGATTGGCAGAATTCCCTGCCTTGCAACTCCTACTGCCTGTGGGCTGGAGGCTGCCGTGGGCTCCTAGAGGCCTCCGCAGTTCCCAGAGGCTGCCCCCGGCCCCCTCCCCATGGCCTTCTCACTCCATAAATTGGCCAAGAGAGAATCTAATCTTGTATGAGGTAACCTAATCAGGGGCAACATCCCTCAGTTTGTCCACACTGGGGGAGGGGATTATATGGGGCCGGGGGGGGTGGGCGTGGATTAAAAATAGGGAGTGGAAATCATGGGGCCATCGTAGAATTCTGCCGACCACGGTAAGACTTAGCTAGAAAACAGGGTTACAGCCCAGTTGAGAAGGCCCTTGGTTCTGTGGGAGACAGAACGCCACTGAAAGGGGATGGGAGGAAAGAACGAGAGCAGAGGCACAGGTCATTGCCCTTTGGGAAGGTGGTAGCCATGGTTCCAGGGGAGAGGATGAGGGGCTGTGGCCATGCGGATGGAGAAGAAAGACCCGATAGCCACCTGGCTGTCTACTCAAGTGTCACCTGATCAGTAAGCCTCTCCCTGTCCACCTGACATAAAATGACCACCTGTCTCTTCTCCCAACTCCGCACCCAGCCTTATTGTCTCACAGCCCTGACCACCATTGGTCATGCTCTGTGTTTGCCTGTTTATTGGCAAACATAATTGTCTTTCTCTCCCTCACAGAATGTAAGGACTTTGTTTGGCTTACTGCTGTATCTCCAGCCACTAAAACAGTGCCTGGAGTATAGTACATGCTCAATAAATATTTTCTAACTACAAGAATGAATGGATGAATGAATGCGTTTAAGAAATTCTGGCAATAGACTTGTTTGAACTCCATACAATTAAAATGTAGCAGCAGGGGCTTCCCTAGTGGCGCGGTGGTTGAGAGTCTGCCTGCCGATGCAGGGGATGTGGGTTCGTGCCCCGGTCTGGGAAGATCCCACATGCCACAGAGCGGCTGAGCCCATGAGCCATGGCCGCTGAGCCTGTGCGTCCAGAGCCTGTGCTCCTCAATGGGAGAGGCCACAACAGTGAGAGGCCCGCGTACCGCAAAAAAAAAAAAAAATATATATATATATATATATATATATATGTAGCAGCAGAAGAAGGCTGCATTGCTGATATGCTGAGGTTGGTCTTGATAGATTTCGTGGTGATGCTCAGCATCTCCTTGGGAAGGGGTAGGTCAAGATGGGAAGTAGTCACTGAGGTTAGCTTTGATCGAGTGGATCTGAGATGGTTACGATCAGCTAGGTCGGGATATCTAGTGGGCAGTTGGAATTGTGAGATTCAGAGCTCATGAGATGAATAGAGAACAAGGGAATAGACTCTGCAGTCAGTGCTAATAGAGGGCAGACGAAGTCATGAGGGTGAATGACGGACGAGAACCAAGGATGCACCTGGAAAGAAGGAGCCCCTCTGAGAGGTAAGAGAAGAGAGGGGAAGGGGTGCCAGAGAAAGAGTTCTGGAAGGAAGGCAGGCCAAGCAAACAAGACAAGGACCGAAAGTCTGTGGCGATGAGGGGGCCGCTGATGACCACGTGAGCGCAATCTCAGAGTCGTTGCGGATTCCAAGTCACTGAGAGTCTGCATGTGGGTACCAACCACCCTTCAAGGAGGAACCTGGGGCGATGCTGAGAACAGACATGATGGCGAGGAAGGGAGGAGGGGGAAAAGAGGGCGGGTCCCAGAGTGGGCGGAGGAGATTCTGGGATGGCCTAAAAGCACAGACCCAGGGAACTCACCGGAACATTCCCCGCCCTGCCTGTCCCAACCCTCCCCTCGGCAGAACGTGGGCAGGCACAGGAGAAGGTGAGGAAAGCAGGGACTTGGGTGGAGAACACACGCAGGTCCTTGGCCTTGAACTAGCTGTTGAGAGAAGCTTAAAATGGAATCCTCGCGGGAGCTCAGGAGCTGAGGGTGCCTGGTTACACGTGGAGCGTCCTGCTCTCACCCTTTCCTCTGGGGTTGGAACCCGTTACAGCCCTGTGGCAGACGGCATTTTCTAAAAATGGCCACACATCATCTCCCATCCCATGTGCTCTTCCACGATGGGACCTTGACATACTGCCATCGAGAGGTGAGGCCTGTGTCCCTCCACCCTGAACCTGGTGGCCTTCGTGACTCAACTAGTGGAGCCTGGCATCAACCACGGCAGGTGACCTCATCCTCGGGGTTGGACCTCACGGTTGGACAGGGCCATGCAGCTTCCGAAGGTTTCTGTCTCTGGAGACATGTGTCTTTGAAGCCCTGGATCACCATATAATAAGTCTGATTAACCCAAAACCACCACAGAGAGAGACACTCGGCCCAGCCTCAGCTGAACTCCCAGCCAACACAGCCATGCCGCGCCTCTCGCCAAGGCTCTTGACTGTCATCTCCCTTGTTCCTGGGGTGGAGCACAATGTCCTGCCCGTTCCCCTTCCCCACCGAGCATTCCCTGGGAAGGCTGGCTTTATTCCGCCATCTGGGGCCCAGAGTAAGTGATAAGCAGGCCCTTGGCAGGGTACCCCCCCTGAGCAGGTCCCAGTGGTCGTGGGCACAGGTCACCTGCCAGCTCCCAGACCCCCACCTACTCCACTCCAGGAAACATGGAAAATCCAGAGACCATCCCGGGCCCAGCTGCACTCCACGAAGAGACTGGGCAGGCTGCCCAGAATTACACAAAATGGACTTTGGGCTGAGTGCCCAAGCTGGACTGATGCCCCCACCTGCTTAGAAAGGGCACTCTTTTCGGAACCAAGGCCACACCTTGTCACGAAAGCCAAATGTTGGCAAAGCAGGACAGATGGGTGGGAGGGGCCCCTGGGGTAGACGAGGCACCTCCCCGGGGCCTCCCCAGCCTGTCAGTCGGAGGAGCGGAAGGCGGCCCTCACGTACAGGTAGTAAGTCGTCCTCGTTATTGAGGGCAGCCCAGCTGCTTCTGAGAACGGGCTGCTAAGGCATCCGGGACTCATCCCCCAAATCCCAGCCTTTAGCAGTGAGATAAATAGAGTTTAGGGAGCCTCACGAGATGGTCCTCCTTAGAGCAAAACCGATAAGTGAAAATCAGGAAAAAATTGTTTCATATCCTGTACTTGTGATAGGATACATGTAACCTGCCATTTAAGATAGGATTTGATTTATTATTTAAGTTGCTTTATTCTCAGGCATCCAGTCTTTTGGTAAATATCCAGGGAGCATCTAGTATGCGCCCAGCACCAAAAGAAAAAGGCGTGTTTTCAGGAATACTTATCAATATATGTGAGAATTTGCAAAGGCTATTTCCAGAACAGCGGTCCTCAATTAGGGTCCCTGGGAACATTTGTTAATGTCTGGAGATATTTTTGGCATCTAGGGGGTAGAGGCCAGGATGCTGCTACGTGTCCTACAATGCACAGGACTGTACCCACAACAGAGAATCGTTTGGTCTGAAATGCCACTAGGGCTGAGATTGAGAAACTCTGGCCTGGAAGGATGAGCATAACACAAGAAACAGGTGAGCAGTTGTTACCTGTGGGGCAGGGGAACTGGGAGACCAGGATACACAGACGTGTGAGATGATTATTCTTCATCCTGTGCTGTTTTGAACCATTTTGTAGGATTTCTTACCACCTGCGTGTATTACTTATTTTCTAAAAGGAATAACTATGACTTGTCGTAGCCAGACTTATTTGGTGGCCTCCTGCTGGTTGTTGGCAGAAAGGAATTTGAAAAAGAGGGAAAACCAACGCGTTCACAGTCCATGGTGCCCGCAGCCCATGGGCCATCCAGCCTCCTCTGGTCCAGGACTCCTCAACCTCGCCCCACTGACACTATGGACCAGATCATTCTTTCCTGTGGGAGGCCATCCTGTGCACTGTAGGATGTTTAGCGACATCCCTGGCTTCTGCCCACCTGATGCCAGGAGCATCCTCCCTTTCACTGTGACAACCAAATATATTCCCAAATGTCCTGGGGGAGGGTGGCAAGGGGCAAAATCACCTCTGGTTGGGAACCACTGTGCCAAACCTCTGCAAATCCAAACACAAAGAATTTCCACTGACCTCACAAATCTGCAGTGGTCCAGCTGGACCCTCAGGTGGACGCATAACCACGCAAACTGGCACAAGGACGTGGAGAGAGCAGAAGCGCATGGAGCAAAGAGTGGGGTCCCAGCTGCCCGTGGGAACTGATGCTCACAGAGAGTAAGAGGGGTCTCGGGGCTCCTCTGAACCATTCACCCGTTTCACCGAGGAGGAAACAGAGCAGAGAGGTGATGTGGCCAAAGTCACACAGTGTATGATGACCAGTGACACTGGGACCACTCTATTCCCTGTAGCATCCCGAGACGTCCCTCGGAGGCTTTCCTTGTCCCTCATCCACTCCCTGTTCCACGGGCACCCCAGAGTCTCCTGGGATGCCCTCTTGAAAGTGGACCACCTAAGATAGTGCATGGCTAGTGCGTGTGTTTTCCGCAGTCACCCTGTCTTTCTAGATGAGCAATCGCTCTGCTGTTCCTGGCACAGCATGGGCTCCAGCGTGAACCGGCTTGTTTGTGGACACAGAGTTGTCTCCTAGGGACTCATTCTGCAGCCACAGGCAGCTGGGACCTGGGGAAAGCTGGTTTACAAAACTCTCTGACTTTTCATTGATAGAGAGCAGCAGGGAGGAATGGCATGAGAATCAAACCTCACCTTGTTTCAGCTCCCTGGGGAAGGCAAGTCAGAGTGAGCCTGGCCTTGGCAATGAAGTCAGCCAAGCCAGCTGGTCCCTTCTCTCCTTCCGGTGTGAAAACCAGGTTGCTTTTTTCATGGTGAAGAACCCAGGCTTTGAAGCTGGACTGCCTGGGTTTGTAACTCCACTCTGCTACTTCCTGGCTGTGTGGTCTCAGGCAAGTTACTCAACCTCTCTGAGCCTGAGTTGCTGCGTCAATAAATGGCAATAACAGTGTTGGCTTCATAGTATCATTAGAGTCAGCTGAGATAAAACACGTGACATTCTTAGCATGGTGACCAGCACATTGTAACTACGAGTGAAATGATTCCTGCTGCTATTACTGTATGATTCATTATAAATATAAGTATGAATATAATGTTTATAAATATAATTATATAAATTTCATATATATTATAATAAGTATAATAATACCATGGCTCATGGGCCCAATACAGGTTTTCACAAATAAATTCCATTTGGGGACAGACGGGCTGGAAAACTAATGAGAAATTTCTGGTCATTTGTATGACATCCCTCCCCCCACCCCATATTGGAAAATAAAAGGATCTTTTAAAAACAAATTTTAATGGTGGTCTAGCTCATCTGAACAGGACACAATCGCCCTGTTCTTGGTTTTGGCTGTTTTCCAGCTGCGGTGTTCTTCTCATTGGTCAGAGAGAAATCCCCAAGGTTTGGCAAAGGAAGCTTTTAATTGCTCTGGATGGACCGATTTCTGGCTTAGCTGCTCAAGCGTATAATTGAGGGAGAGACAGAGAGAAAGAGAGAGAATGAATCACTTTGAGATTACTTTGAGATAAGTATATAGTCAGACCTCCCCCTTCCTGATCAGACCTAAGACAGACAGCTCTCCTGTCTCCCCCAGCTCTGGGGAAGGAGGGCACAAAGCAGGAACTGCGTTTTCTTGATATTTATCTAAATAATGATGTGTGATAAATAACAACTGCTCTCCTTCATCATATGTGCTTGCCGTGTGTTGAATTTCCCCAGAAACAGACCCTGAGACAAGTATCTAGTCAACCTGCTTTATTTGGAGGGAATCCTGGAGGCACCAGGAGAAGATAGGGAAAGTGAGTCAGAGATTGGAAGTCAGCCAATAAAGGGTGTGTTATCAAGCACGTTATCACTGGGGCGCCGGGCACTTACTCTCCCCGGGAATCATGGGACGAGGGAGCTGGGGAATTTATACCCCAGTCCATCAGTCACGGCTGGGGTATAAATTCCCTGGCACTTGCAGCCTCCCCCAGTGCAGGCAGCCAGAGGAAGCCCTGGGCAAAAAGTCACAAGAGACAGAGGGGAGCTTTCTGGAAAGGGAATGTGTGGGGTGAAGGGGCACCAATAGCACCCAAATAACAAACCCCAAAGTATGATGAGTCCCTATTTCCCCACTCAAAAGATCCAAAGGATGTGTGACATAATTGAATATATAATCTTTCTTTTTAAATAGATGAAATATTTAATCATCTATTTATAACAAGTAACTTACTTGCCATCCATGCCCACGATCACAGGTTACATGTAACGATGTTACTTTAGAAGATTCCTCTCACCCTCAGTCCGTGACTCAGTTTCTTGCCACCCCTTCCAACGCATCTGTGGGCTCAGGGTCTCTGCCATCATCAAAGGCACCTTTTGAGTCATCTGAGTTTGCTAAGCACATCTTCCCTCCCCTCTTGGTTCTCAGCGATGCAGCATTTTTGGAATCTGTAGGACGCTTTCACTGGCATTTTTATCCCAAGCCTCCAGCACCTATTTACATAACATTAGGGCAGCTGGTGGTCCCATTCATCCAGAGGTGTCTGTGCCGGATCCTCATCCTGTAACCACTGACTATGAGTTCTTAAGTGTCCTCAAAAGATCTGTTCACACTCACACTGCAAACTATGACGCCACAGAATCGGTTCCAAATCTGGATTAAACTTCCTCGCCTCCTTTTAAGCAGCTCCTCAGATGACCTCAGTAAATGGGCATAAATGTTTCAGGCAATGAATCTCACCCAAACAGCACATGGTGGTTCAAAAAATAATAACTGAGAGCCTTCCACTACAAGAAAGAATGTGTGCAGTCTTCCTTGAAAATAAACAGCCTCTTGTTCCGAGAATCACTTGGGGAGAGGAGAAATTCACAGTGTATCCAAATAGAGTAGAGTTTTGGTGGTTCTAGGCATAAACTCAGCTAATCCTCACAACCATGCACCATGAGGTGGGTTCTGGGATCGTCCCCATTCTACAGATGGAGTAACTAAGGCTCAGAGACGGGAGGGAGTTGCCCGAGGTCACATAGGAAGTGGCAGAGGGGTGATTTGAACCAGGTCTGACTGAAGACAGGAGTGGGGGAGGGCTGCCGGGGGGCTGGGTCCCTCTGGAGTTGGGAGGGTGCCTGGATGGAGAGGAGAAAGCTGCCTTGACACTAATGGACCCAGACACTTTCCCTCGCCCATCAGGGGCACCTCCGCTGAACCCCAAGGGCTCCTTGTCTCCCAGGACCCCCCGAGCCCGCTGGAGACTACCCCAGTCTAGGCCTGGAGCCGACGGCCGTGTGTGGGCACCATCTCCCCAAGCAGGGGGGTCGAGGAAGCCCAGTGGCCGCACGTGCACCCCTGAGTCCCAGGTGTGTTTCTTCCCTTCTAGAAATCAGGATGAAAAAACAGAAGAGGAAGAAACGGGAGCGGCAGAACGGAGCCCCAGCGAAGAGAAGACAGGGACCCGCTTTCCCCCAAAGGGGGACACGGTGCAGCCACAGCCGCTGGTTCCTGGACAAAGCTGGGGCCCCCCGGGGATGCTGGCGAGCCCGCAGGAAGGCCTCCCTCGGCCTTGCTCTCACATCTCCTCACAGCCGCGATGTGCAGAGAGTTCTCAAGGGCAGGGTTCAGGTTCACAAGTGGATCCTCAGAAAATCGTGCCTCCCGGCTGCCCGCAGCAGCCACGTCAGCAAAACACACCGCGGAAGAGAAGTCTGCGGCCATGGGGCCAAAGGCGACTCAGGATGCTGTTTTAAATTAGCCAACGGCTGTCCCCTCCCACCGGTGACAATGACCAGGTTTGGGGTGGGGGGCAGCAGGTGTGCCCCAGTTCATGAACATTTGACAGACAATCCCAAAGCTTGAGGCTGAGATCTCCACGGTCACACGGAACCTCTGTCTCAGGCAGCCCAGTGACCTCAGGAGGGGCCAGAGGGGCCTGTGCGAGGTGGCTTCTGTGACCCGTCTAGCTGGGACATGCTCCAATTCCATAGTCTCCCAGCCGCCTTCTAATGGCTCCACTGGGCCCCTGCGTGGTCCCCCAACTGTTTAAAAAAGGAACGTGTGTACTTTGTGGTGAGAGCACTTACAGACCTCACAATTTAGTCTCAAGAAGAGACTGGAAGACAGCTGTCATTTTGGGCAGCCCTTTTCTTATGGGGGGGTGCACCCACTGTGTGGACCTTGGTGGATGGGAGGCCCCACCTCCTAGTCCAGAGGCTGGGGAAGGACATAGGCCTTGGCCCAGACAATGGGACAACCCTGCCCAGGACTCCAAATGTGGAGCAAGAGGTGAAAACATGCAGGAACCAGTTAGCGTTCGTTTCGGGGCAGCAGCAGCAGCTGGTGGCCCAGGCAGAAGCCAGAGGCTATCAGCAGCGACATCCAGCAGTGCCAGTGTCCAGCCGTGGTTGCCAAGCCAGCCCATCCCATGCCTTTGGCTGCAGCCCTGCCACCAAACCACCCATGGCTCCAGTCCACTTGCCAAGCCCACAACTTCGTGCTCTTTGTAGATCCTGCAGGCTGCCCAAGAATCTCAATAGATTTGTTTCTTGCTTCAAGTTTAGCTACAGTTGATTTTTGTGGCTTGTTCCCCCGAAACACTGACTGATAGTAAGCCAAACCATTCTTACTTTTTTTTTTTTTTTTTGGCTGTATCGTGTCTTCCCTGCTGCATGCGGCCTTTGTGCAGGCTTCTCGTGGTGGTGGCTTCTCTTGTTGCGGAGCACAGGCTCTAGGCTTGCGGGCTTCAGTAGTTATGGTGCACAGGCTCAGTAGTTGTGACTCATGGGCTCTAGAGCACAGGCTCAGCAGTTGTGGCGCTCGGGCTTAGTTGCTCCGTGGCATGTGGGATCTTCCCGGACCAGGGATTGAACCCGTGTCCCCTGCATTAGCAGGCGGATTCTTAACCACTGTGCCACCAGGAAAGTCCTCAAACCATTCTTTCTTACTTCAAGAGTTAAATAATGTCAAAGAATAATTTGAGGAGTAAAAAGGTAAAATTATGACTCTCATCAAAATATAAAGGTTCTGTTTAACTCATTCATTAATGAGGGACCCAATTAAGGTGTTCCAAGTGGTTCAGAGGAGAATTTCCAAGGACCACACACATAGAGGTAGTCAGAATGCCAAAATCACCTCACAAATGGGTGCAGAGGGGCTTCCCTGGTGGCGCAGTGGTTGAGAGTCCGCCTGCCGATGCAGGGGACACGGGTTCGTGCCCCGGTCCGGGAAGATCCCACATGCCGCGGAGCGGCTGGGCCGTGAGCCACGGCCACTGAACCTGCGCGTCTGGAGCCTGTGCTCCGCAACGGGAGAGGCCACAACAGTGAGAGGCCTGCGTACTGCAAAAAAAAAAAAAAAACAAATGGGTGCAGAGGAAGTCTGTCCCACAGGGTGATAATCGATTGAATTCCACGGGACCAAATTAATTTGCATTTCTATGAACATAAATCACTAGCATTATTGTGGGGTTTTCCGTGACTTACAGAGTTGTAAAACAGCTCAAAGAGTGTGAGAGGCAGAGATGGCCTGGAAGGATGCCCTAGACAGGACATCAGGGATCTTTTTATTTTTCTTGTCCATTTGCAAGTCTGTCACTAATTTTTCCTGACGGTAATATAGGAGATGATCAAATGGACGGAAGAGACAACACAGGCAACACTCAGAAGATTGTACACTCATCTTGAACTCAAGATTACACTCATCTTGAACAGGCTACACTCAGTGTAACCAGTCCAAGACGGAATCATGTGGAAAGTCCTCGGGGCAACTTGAGCTGGGTTTTAAGGCCTAAGTCAGAGCTGAAGAGGAGGGTTTTCTGGAAAGTGTGAGCAGAAGCTTGGGGGCAGTAAGGAGGCTGGCAGGATCCACTGGCAGGTTGGACGCATCTGCCCAGAAAGGCTGGCTTGTGACGGCAACTGGCAATGACAAGATTGGAAATGTAAATTGGAGCATCCTTGTGGCTTCTTATTGCAACTCTCAGAGCTTATTAAAGGGAGAGGGGAAAGGGAGGTAAGATGGCCAAATAAAAATAGTGTAGAAAGAGTCACCTGAAAGGGCTGCTTGATTTAGTCTGCTCACAGTAGGCAAGGCTGGGGTGCTTTCCTAGGGACTCTCTTTTGGAAGTGTCCCGCCTCCTTGCTGAGGACGAAGCAGCAGGCAACCAGGTTTGAAACCAGATGACCCCAGCCCTTGGCGGGAGTGGGGAGGGGTAGGGTTTACACTCAGACCCAACCATAGTCAGGGGATGCTGATTCTGGAGTGGTGAGAATGTGGAAAATTGGGGCCTAGGTTACTACTATGGCAATCTAGAGTCTGTTGCCCACTGTATCTGGAGGAGCAGACGGGCAGAGCCTCTAGGACATAGTCAGTCTGCAGGGAAATGCGAGCAGGCTGGCAGAGAAGTGACCACAGGCCCGGGTGCCTGGCAACCTCTGGTCCACGAGGCCGCAGTCCAGGTCCCTCCAGGGAACACTTTGTCCCTTGAATTCACATGAATAGCTCTCCACTCCTTGCCCCCAAACAGGCTTCAGGGAGCCTGATGAGCCCTGACACATTTCTTCCCTAGCACCCACTCTCCCTGCACCTGGGCAAGGTTTGCAGGAGAACTGTTGAATACGGATTGCACAAATGAATGAATGGTACGAAATCCCATCATTTCACTTCTTTCAGAAAGGCCCAGGAGGACATTCCACTCCATCCCTCATGTATTAATTAAACGCCCATGGCTCCCTTTCACTGGACACCCACCGTATGCCGGGCACCGTGCTGACCCCTGCACATTTCAGAGGCAGCTCTGAGCCAACTGCCTGAGTCTCAGCCTGACGCCCCGCTCTGCCTCTTACCAGCTGTGTGACCTTGGGAAAGTTACTTAACCAACCTTTCTGAGTGTCCATTTCCTCACTCACAGAATGGGAACAATAACTTTCGTGCCTCCGTAAGTTATGGGGATTTCGGTGAGTGAAAACAGGCAAAGCCCTAAAAATGATGCCTGACACAAAGTAAATGCTCAACAAATATTAGATCTAATCTTCAAAACGCCCTTCAGAAGGTAAATACACGTATTACCCCCATTTCAGAGATGGTAAACTGATGCTTAGAGCCCTTTCCTGAGCTGGTAAGTAGTGGGGCTGGGGTTCAAACCGATTCCCGAACCTGTTTGCAGGTTATGTCATGTAGCTTAAATACTCAGTGTGCACCTAAGAGGTACACAGTGCAAGGTGCTGGGGATACGGCTGTCACCAGAACACACCCAGCCCCACGCCCTCGCTGGAGGCTGACCTGGCTGCCCACCCCCACTCCCCGTCCCTAGCAGCCCCAGCAGCCGCAGGGATGCCCATCGCCCTCAGACGACTCAGGCTTGCGGGCTGGGCCGTTCACGTGTCGGGAAGGGAGGGGAAACCCATCGCCGGGGGAACACCCTCTCGGGGGTGGCGGGCGTCCCTGAGGGCGCCAGCTGCAGCGCTCACTGAAGCTGGCAACGCTTCAGTCCAGCTTTTTAAAAAGTACAGTCCGAGCTGGAGTAAACCCGGAGGGAGACGCGGTCGGGCTGCGACGGAGGCCCTGCCGCCCCGGGCTTGGTGGCCGCGAGCGCGAAGCCTGCCCCAGGGCCGCCACGTAGAGGAGCCAGCCTTCCGGTCCACGCCCGAGCCGGCCCAGCCCACCCCGCAAGCCGCTGCCCATCAGCCTCTCGAGGGGACGCGGACTCCGTCAGGGCTCGGGGAAGGGCGGGGCTCGAGGAGGGCGGGGCTGGGGGGGAGGCCTGCTCACCAGGCCCCGCCTCCCCAGCGTCGGCTCCCACCCCAGCCCCGCCCCCCAGGGGGGCTGGCCTCTCCCGGGCTCCTGTCTTCACATCCCCAGGTCCTCCCTCTGCGGCGCCCAGTCCCCCTGCAGTGGCCTCTGCCTGCACGCTCACACTCACACAACACCCGGCACCAGGTCCCTCTAGGCTTTCTTCCTTATCCAGTTAGAGCCCTCAGAACCCCCAGAGGTTCAAGGGCCTGTGGTCCACCAACACATTGGCTGGGTTCAAATCCCTGCTTGCTGGCTCTGTGACTTTGGGCAAGTTACTTAATCTCTCTGGGCCCCAGTTTCTCCATTTGTAAAATGGGGATGATAGTGACAAGTACTCACTCCATAGGGTTATTGTGGAGCTTAAATAACACAAATAAAGGGCCTGGCTTTAAATCAGTGCTGTTCTCCCATAGCATGACAAAGGCTAATTAGAATACAGAGCCTTGTCTTCCCAAGGAGACTTAGGGTTGGCCAAAGGAGGGCCCTGCTTCCAGGACAGGAATTAAGGTTTTGCTTTAGAATAGGCACGAGGTAGGAGATGGAGGGGCCCCCTCTGTATTCTTGATATCACAAAGGCAGTCGAATTCCATGGTCTCTGTTTGCTTACCAAGCACTTATCGAGCACCATCTGTGTGCCAGGCCCTGAGCGGGGAAACCACAGCACCTGCAGATCGAGGAGCTCTCAGAATCCAGAGGCACCAAGCAGCACAATGCTGAAGAGTATAGAAGGTGCTACAGAAACAGGAGACCAGGAACCAGCCCCAAGGCCAAGGGAGCAGCTAGAAACCTTCCTGGGGTGTCAGGGAGCTGGGTCTCCAAGGAGGACGACCCCCATGGACAGAGGGCACCCTCTTCCTGAGCTCTCAGATGCGTAGTAGGTCCCGTTTGCTCTGCCAGGGAAGCGGGAAGAATTCCTTAGCCCCATTCAGCTGATGGAAAAGTAAAGGCCCGGAGAGTAAGTGACATCTTCCCCAAGAGCAGACCTCTAGTAAAAGGATGTTCTGTCCGATCCTAAGTGGCCAGCTCTTTCTGCTTCCACACTTGCCAGGAGTTCGCCGGCAGACCAGAGACGAGGGGGAGGAGAGAGCCTGCGCAGATAAGCCAGGCTGGCCGGCCACGGGCCTGGCACCAGGTCTGGACTTTGTCCTGTGTGGGTGCGGTGAGTCTGCACAGAAGTATCCACACCCCCACGTTGCTCGGCCAGCCCCAAGGCCAAACTTCGTGCTCGCGACTCCCAGAACTGCCCTGAAACAGGGCTCCTTACCACGACGCATGATTTAAAGGGGAGCAGGGGCCATTCCCACCAAGAATTGTTTCCTCACCTGCCTGGGCCTTTGTTGTGTCCACACAGGCACGAGCAGGATGAGGGGGTGCTTTCATTTATTGGGCACTGGGTGAGCCAGGCCCTCTGCTGGGACCTCACAAATATCAATTCCCTCCATCCTTCAAATCAGAACCCCGGGGCAAGCATCATGGACAGCAAGCAGCCTGGGATGAGAGGACCAAAATCTGGCTCTGATGGAGCCATGCAGACATCTCGGGTGGGGTGGTTGGGATTTGACCCACCCTCCTCAGTGGAGGCAGGGGGCTCTCCCTGTTCACTTGGAGCCCACACGGGCCAGGCAGCAGGCACAGGGACCTCCTTGGCAGGGTGAGGTGAGACCAAGCAGGAGGCCCTGGCCAGCTTTGGCCCCTTGCAGGCAGGGCGGCCAGACGTACCAAATAAAATCGCAGGACACCCAGTTACATTTGAATTTCAGGTGAACTAGAAATAAGGTGTACTATAAGGTGTTCCGTGGACTAGGGCTGTTGGAATGGGGATGAAGAGACAGGGGCAGATTTAAGCTTTAATTTGGAGAGAGGCTCTGCGGGGATTGGCCGTGAGCTGGATGTAGGAGTTGAAGACATGGGAGAAATCAGGGACGCCCCCCCCCAGGCTCCAGGCTGCAGCAACTGTGTAGTTAGTGGAGCCACTGAGCCAGCAAGGGGGATGGAGCGATATCAGATCAGCGAGGGGAACCGTGGGATCTGCTTCTGGTGTGTTAAATTGAGGCTGCCTGTTTGAGCCCCAAGTGGAGGTTGTGCAAGTCTGGGGCTTAAGGACAGCCCTGCTGGGGACCTACCAGCATGTGGATGGTATTTGCAGCCATGGTTCTGGATGCAGCCACCTGGGGAGAGTTCTGAGAGCAGGGACAATGGTCCAGAACTTGGCCTTGAAGACTCTCCATATTTGCAGGTCATCCAGAGAAGGAGGGGCGTCCAAGGAAACGGAGTCAGAGCAGCCAGGGAGGCAGGAGGAAAGTCCACAGTGGGTGGGCAACAGGGCAACAGAGGAGCAAGTCTCCAGAAGGCCGGGGCTGACCGTGGTGGATGCTGCAGGGAGGTCTGGGGAGTGGAAGCGAGGGCCGGCCTGCGGTGGACTGGAGGCAGAATTAGAGGGGAGGGTGCAGAGGCACCACATCCATGAAGAAATCCTGTCGTGGACTTCCCTGGTGGTGCAGTGGTTAAGAATCCGCCTGCAGGGGCTTCCCTGGTGGCGCAGTGGTTGAGAGTCCGCCTGCCGATGCAGGGGACGCGGGTTTGTGCCCCAGTCTGGGGGGATCCCGCGTGCTGCGAAGCGGCTGGGCCCGTGAGCCATGGCTGCTGGGACTGGGCGTCCGGAGCCTGTGCTCCGCAACGGGAGAGGCCGCAGCGGTGAGAGGCGAGCGTACCACAAAAAAAAAAAAAAAGGATCCGCCTGCCAATGCAGGAGACATGGGTTCGAGCCCTGGTCCGGAAAAATCCCACATGCCGCGGAGCAACTGAGACCGTGCACCACAGCTACTGAGCGTGCGCTCTAGAGCCCGGGAGCCACAGCTACTGAAGCCCGCGTGCTGCAGCTACTGAAGCCCATGCACCTAGAGCCCACGCTCTGCAACAAGATAAGCCACCACAATAAGAGGCCTGCGCACCGCGATGAAGAGTAGCCCCCGCTGGCCGCAACTAGAGAAAGCCCACGCGCAGCAACGAAGACCCAACGACAAAGACCCAACGCAGCCAAAAATAAATAAATAAATTTATAAAATAAAATAAAATAAGAACGAAATCCTGCCGTGCGGGCGGGGCTGGAGGCAGAGGGAACCAGAGGGCAGTGGGGTCTGGGCAGTTTTCCATCCATAACCCTTGGGGCACGTTCCTGCCTGGAGGCATGGAGACAAATCTTGACCATCCTCCAGCTGGCAGTGGGTCCCTGGACAAATCAAGTCAAATGGGAACTGAAAACAAGGGCCTTCGAAAGTGTGTTAAGTGACGTAAAAGAGTGGGAGGGATGAACACACACAACGACATGGATGGATTTCAGAACCGTTACGGAATGTGAAAGAAGCCAGCCTCCAAAGAGCATGTGAGGTAGGAGTCCATTTCTAAGAAGGTCTAGAACAGGCAAAACTAATCGATGATGAAATAAAGATGAAAACCATGGCTGCCTCTGGGGTAGAGCGGGGATGGATGGACTGGACGGGGAAGGGGCTTGAGGGAACCATCTGGGTGATGGCAATGGTCTGAACCTGGACAGGGCTCTGATTCACACAGGACAATGCATTTGTCAAAACTCGGCAAATGGTACACTTAAGATTTGAACATTTCATTGCATGTAAATTTCACCTGAGAAAAATGAACTATAAAGTAATTATTCAACTGTACTTAATGATATATGTGCTGAACTGTTTAGGGGTGACGTGTGCCATAGTTTGCAACTCTCCTTAAAAGGTATGAAAAAATAAGCTGGATTGATGGGTAGAGAGTTGGATGGACATATAATGAAGCAAATAGAGCAAAATGTCATCCAGGTGGTAGGTATTTGAGTGTTCACTCAACTTTTTTCACGATTCACTCCACTTTTCTGTATGTATGAAATTTCTGTAATAAAATGTTGTGGGAGCGGATAAAGAAAAGAGGATGTGAGAACACTTTTCACCCAGTCCCAAGATGCTTTTTGAGCGCTAGCTGTACATGAGGTGCTGCGAGACAGGAGTGGTGCTGATGGCGATCCCAGCGCCATGGCGTGAGGCGCCCTCCAAGTGGGTTCTCCTTAGAGCAGAAAACTGTCACTGTTGCTTCTCACAGGGGACACCAGAGGTCAAGAAAAGCACACACAGGCCTGCCAGGAACTGATTTAAAGAAACAAGTCGCTGGAGCCAGTGGGGTGGGTGGACAGCCAGGTGGCCTGGCCCCTGGCCATTTGGATTGGGTTATTCAACACATGCTAAAGACAGTCAGGTTTGCGAACAACTGCTTAAACTCCAGAGGTTGAAATATGCCCCTTCTAATTTGCCCACTGGTAGGGTTTTTGAATAATGCTCCAGGTCCCTCTGTCTATACAATAGACTAGGAAACCCAGACCCACCCCCTGCAGGATGTATCCTCAGGGAAGTTCATCATTGCCCGTTTTAAGAGTGAAAGTTTGGCAACAGCTGACATGTGTGTTGTCCAGGTAGAGTGCTGGTTAAGTTATTCACGGTGGTTTAGAAATGCAGTGAAATTCTATGCAGCTGTTAAAAATGAATGAGGTAGATCTATATGTCCTAGACTTTAACAGCTGAAATCTTAATGTAAAAAAATAATAATAAATATATATATAAATGATCTTATTTATATAAAATTATATGTAGGTAAATGTCTATGGATATACATATAAATGGATATGAATATAAATATATATAACTCTTTATATTATGTCCTGCATGTTTGTGTCCCCCCAAATTCATATTTTGAAGCCATAGCCCCCAATGTGGTAGTATAAGGAGGTGGGGCCTTTGGGAGGTAATTGGGTTTAGATGAGGTCATGAGGGTGGGGCACGCAGCATGGGGTTAGAGCCCTTATATGGAGCTCACTCTCTGCCACGTGAAGAGAAACAGTGAGAAGGTGGGATATACAGCCAGGAAGTGGGTCCTCACCAGACACCAAATCTGCCAGCACTCTGATCTTGGACTTTCTAGCCTCCACAACTGTGAGAAATAGACATTTATTGTTTAAGCCACAGTCTGTGCTATTTTTATTACAGCAGTTTGAGCTAAGACAGTATATAAATGTACACACACACAGAGCACTGTAAAAATGTTCACCAAAATGCTAATAATGGTCACTTCTCCATGACGGAATTAAAATTTTCCCTCTGCTTTCTTCTTCGTCTTTTTCTGTATTGTTTAACGTTTTCACGATAAGCATGTATAATTAATGAAGCAATTATTTTTAAAGCTAATTCTTAGAGTAAATGGCCACTTGCAAAGTGCTTATGAGGCTGCCGTGTAGCCCCGACTGTTCACAGCCGTGTCCTCTAGTCCCACCCTGAGTCCCAGAGCAGGAAGAACTTCTGAGAGGGGAGGTGAGCTGAGCACCCTCCCCGCCCATGACTCAGTGCACTCCTACCCCTCCTGAGCCCCAAGACAGGAACAGTGACAGCATTTGTGGGGCTCAGCGCAAAAGCAAAAGGTAGGGCCCTTGTTCAAAAATCATTAAGAATTTCAAGATGGTGACAGCAGAGCCTTCAGCCAAGCGTGAGGCCCTCGTGAGTACAGGGCCTGTGTGATCGCACGCACTGCACGCCTGTGAGGCCCTGCCTGGCGAGACCATCTGAGAAACAGCCAGAGAGGCGGCCAGGAAAAACCGTCCAGGAGGAGCTGAGCATGGCCTTGGGAGGCTGAGAGGGAGACCCACACGGACCATCAGCTAACCAGGAGTCTCCCCAGGGCCAGCGTGAGAAACATTCCGGGTGTGGGTGTGGAAGGCACACAGCGGGAGTGGGGGGCAGGTGCGTGGAGCTGCTTTAATTAGTAAGGGGCGGTCAGGAGGGCCTCCTGCCCTGGGACTGTGTGGGCCCCTTGGAGGTGGCAGCCACCCACTCTTCGGCATCCCTGGCTACCCGAGGGAACCTCCTCCAGGGACCCCACACACACCCTGGGAGCCCCCAGCCCGGCCTGCCATCCCCCCAGCGCTCCCCGCAGGGCCCTGCGACCACCGCATCCCCCGCTCACGGAAAACCTGCGCCGGCACCGGCCACAAAGAGAGCCTGTGTGGGGCCGGTGGCACAAAGGCCGCTCTGTGCGGGGAGGACCCGCCACCCCTCCTCCGCCAGGCACCGGGCGCGGCGAGCACCGGGGACACGCTGGCCGAGTGCCCGGGGCACGGGCAGGGCTCCCACACGGTCTTCGGGCTGAGGTCCAGCCGAAGGGCTCCACCGAGTCCTCCCCTAATCGCGTCCCAGCCACCAGCCGTCCCACACCCTCTAGCCCAGCTGAATGGGACCCCGGCGATGAGAACGAAGACCTGCGGAGGCCCCGCGGTCTGTGGACACAGCCGACCCGTCGGGCGGGCACCCGCCGTCCTCCCGGCTGACCCCATCCCCGCCCCGCTCCACTCCCTCCAAGCTCGGAAGCCTGTGCTTCTGCTAAACCAGAAACCCTCCCAGGCCCCCGCAGAGGCTATCTCAATCCTTAAAACCCGTCTCCTCCACTGTCCCCTCGACTCCCCCCACCGCAGGACCCCAAGGCTTTATTGGGCGCGCGTCCACGGCAGCACCTCCAGGCCGGGCGCGGCGCTCAGCGGGTGCCTTGCCCGCCCGCCCTGGTGCACACAGCAGGTGCTCGGTAGATGGGCCTCCCCGGCCGCCCCGGGGCACACAGCAGACGCTCGGTAGACTGGTCTCCACCGGAAGGACCGCGTCTCCTCCGTGGACCCGGAGCGGCTGTGGCGGCCGCGCCCCGCCCTCCTCCGAACTCACCTGCGCTTCGCGGGCAGCTCCCGAGGCCCGGCTCCCGCCTCGAGCGCCAGCAGGGCTTCGCTCCTCCAGCTGAAGGCACTCAGACAGCCGGGCGCGGGGCGCGGGGTATCTTATGCCGCCCAGAGCCACCTCCACCCACGAGGGTTAGGAGCTGGCCGGTACATCCCTCAGCTTCCCCTTCCCGGTGGGACAGTTCTGGGGTGCCTCCTACCCGGTTCTTCAAATGGTCCCGGGAGGATGGAGTCCCAGGTGCCGTCGCAGGTAACCACCCACTATCGCACCATCACCTCCCCCTTCCTGTCTCCTCTCTCGTCCCTGCCTGTGCACTACCTGCACCTGGGCTTGCGCAGGGTCTGCTCTGGTGTGGAACTTCATTCAGACCTCGGTCTCACCTCCCGCTTCCTTCACACGCGACAAACTTTTGTCCCGTGTCTGCTGGCATCAGGCAGTGGTGACGGGGTGAGGAGAAAGTTCTGTAGCCCTTGCCTGCCCCCCTTGCGGTGGGCACCTGGGCACCACGTCCCGGGCGAGAACTGGGAGGGTTCCTCCCTCGGGTCAGTCCGGGGTCTGGGCACCCTCTCTGGCTTCTCCAGAAAACCCCTCCATCCACGGGTGGCCCCACGGTCCTGCAGGCTCAGGACCCACCCTGCCCCGCACCCTGGAAAGCTGAACCCTGGGTCTTGCATTGCCTGGGGCTCTAGTCCCCTCTTCCTGTTGGATCCAGCCCTGGGGGGGAGACCCTGGCAGGAGACTGGGGGAGGGCTCAGAGCCTTGATCACACCCCTCACTCCTCCCTCCCTCAGTCATCGGGGTCTGGTGGGGCTCCTGGTCGGTAGCTGCGCTGGAACACCCTCTCCCTGGGCCCTGCTGGCTGATGCTACTAGTGGATGGCTCATCAGCCCCTGTGGTTCCCTCCACCCTGCCCACCTGGCTGTGAGCAGCCACTCCATTAGGAAAACATCCTTAGTGATCCCAGCTGAGTTGCTGCTGGTCTGTTGTCGCCTTGACAGAGCTGGGGGCCGTGGACAGCACCCGGCCCCAGCAAAGTGTTTGGTATTCAACTCGGATGACCTTGACGCAAACCCCAACGCTACCTTTTACTTCCAAGCTGCTAGGTGTCTCTCAGCCTTTGCTTCCACATCTGTAAAATGGGTATGCTAATAGCTATGCTAATGTCTCGGTAATCTCAAAGCTGCAAATAACAGAGAAGAGGGAATTCTCTAAGGGCCCTGGGGCTCCTGACTTGACAGAGGAACCCGAGCCATGTTCTCATCCAGGTTCCGTTCGTGTCTCTGTCTGCTTCTCTCCTTACCTCACACTTGGCCAACTGTGGTTCCCCTCCAGTTCACCAGTCTTTACACTCTGAATAAATACAGACTTTATTCCACAGAAATGGGCCCACACTGCACAATGGGCTGCAACCCGCTTTTACTCACTGATCGCCAGGAGCCTCCCCCGGTATCACTGGATAGTCTTCTGCTCTGCAGCCGCACTGCCCCGTGTACTCTGGAGGTTCTACTAAGATTTATTCCTTTGACTTGTCCCTTATCCTAGGATGTTTTGTAGTGACTGTCACCAGGGTTTGAAGCACACATCCCTTCCAGAGCCCTCTCCCAGGACCCTTTTTTTTTGGCCACACCGCATGGCTTGTGGGATTTTAGTTCCCGGACCAGGGATTGAACCCAGGCTCTCAGCAGTGAGAGCGCGGAGTCCTAGCCACTGGACAGCCAGGGAATTCTCCCAGGATCCCTTCTGAAGCAGGGACTGACTTCCTTCCCATCCTGATTTCCTTCCTCCACCCCAGCCCTCGACCTGGCTTCCACCTGGAGCTCCCTACACACAGCGTGGTGCAGGCACGGCATCCTCCCCTCCAGTCCTGCTCTGACTTACTGTGAGCTTTCTGAGGACAGCCCCCTTGGGGACGAAACCATCTCCAGTTTGGGCCCCGTTCCCTGGCAACCGTGACTTTTAAAACACAGTTGACTCTTGCGCTGAAGAAAAGCACAAAGCTACTCTTGTCTCCTGCCCCAAAGGCCTGTTTTCAAGTTCAAACAATAGCAATTCGATTGAACACACACATCCACATCCCTCCTGAGGCCTTCGAAAGAGGAAGAGGACACCACAGAGCTTTTGAAAATATTGTACAAAATAAAGTTTTGAATATCGGGTGAGGCACAGTCCCTGGGGGCACAGAGGGCACTCAAACTGGGTGATTTGAAGGGAGTTTGGTAGATTATTCACAAAGGAGCAGTAGGATTTAGGAAATGAGTGTGGGGTTGTGCAGAATCCTGGGCTCAACATCGAGGGGCCCTTCCCAGAGCTGAGGAGGGATCACCAGAACCCAGAGAGAATGACCGCATGGAGAGGGCCCTAGACAGGAGCTGGGGCCTTTAGGAGAGGGAGGCACCCGACCTGTGCAGACCCAGAAAGGAAGGAGCTGGGGGGTAAATACCCAGACCTCACTTTCCTCCTGCCCCCCAGACATCATCCCACTGGATGGACCCAGCTGGAAACAAGACATCATGGCTTAAGTGTCCAGAATCCCAGGACCCAGGTCAGAGTGGAGAAGGACCAGGGGTGCCCGGGCGGGGAGCAGGGAGGAGAGCACTGAAAGATATACTCTCACAAAGCCTTTGAAAGTGTGCAGTCCAATTAGAAATTATGAATTTATTGAACAAGGAGTAGTCATTTGCACAACTAAATGATGTTTTTGATTTTACAAACATTTTCAACTCGTTACCTTTAAACTAACCAACTTCCCCCTGCAGTTAAAATATGGTTCCATTTATGGACAATTCAGCTGATTCAGAGTTGTGCAGGACCCCAGACGTTCAGGTAAATCAAACCAGGGCGCACCAAGGGCTGGCTTGGAGTTACGCATAATTCCCGACAACGTCCCATCCAGCGACCTCCCTGACGGCATCGGAGTGGGGAAAGGGCAGATAGTTTCCCAGAAGGAAATTAGAGGCCGAGAAAAGAGGGGGCAGATGCTGGAAGGCCAGGAAGCCAGCTAGCCATTCCATGAGGCGCAAATTAACTTGCAAAGCTCACCCTGTTCATTTAGTGGCTGAGTCCTGATCAAAATACCAGCCTGTCCTCCCCGACAGCTCTCGTGAATATTTCAGGCTGCCTTCCACCTTGACCTAAGCGTCCGACCAGCACAATCTTTCCCAGAGATGTTCTTTCTTGATGCTCCCATCAGGAACTACTCAGGCCTACCACAGGAGCCCCTTGCCTTGGGAGATCCAGGAGCCAGTGAACATTTCCCAAGGAAAGTCCTTATGATGGGATTTTTTCCTGTGCTCGTAGCTCCCCAGGTACGAGACATCACTGCAAAGCTGTACTTCACTGGTAACAGTGTAACACATGACAGCAATAAGGATAGACCCGCATGCAGCTGGGGGCTCTGCTCAATGCCAAGGCCCAAGGCGCCCACAGAGCCCCAGCCAGCAGACATGCGGCTGAGTCCACTGTCCTCGCTGCTGCACCCAGGACAGCACATCTGCCAGCACTCTGCTGGATACCTGACCTCAGCTGGAAGTCACGGACACAGACAGAACCTCCACGTGCCATCCAGCCATCCCAAACGGCCACGTGCAAATCCTCTCCTGGTTCTTCATCTCTTCTCACCTCGTGCTAACACGTAATCGTGCTTAACAAACTTGGAAGGTGGATACAGAAAGCGCCATCCCGAGCTGGGTGGGACAAACTACAGGAAGCTCAGAAAACACTGTGTATTTAAAGAGCCGTTTTGAACAGCTGACCTTTTCAGACAAATCCCAGCAACCTTGGCACCGCCCCTGAGACGGCAGACTGGGGAGGGTGTGCAGCCATGGTGGCATGTCGATGACCACTCAGCAACACCTCCTGCGCCCTTTTCAAATGCCTACTGTTTCCTGACAATAGTGGTGGCCGTGGACAGGCTGGTCCCCGATGTCATATTCCCTCAATGGAGGCCTTTGTCTCCTGCCAGCAGCTCCACAGCCCTTGTCTTCACGATGCGTCACCCTCCACCGGAGCCCTGCTCTGTGGACAGTGTAACATGGTTCTGGCAGGGCTCAAAGGAGGCCTCCACTCCCTCCCAGCACGTGCAGAAGTGCCACTTGCAGGATGCAGAGCGGAGACCTCCATCCCGGAGCTTGACGGGAACTCGGCCAGCCTGAGTGGGGGATGATTTCATCACACCCTCCAGCTCCAGCCTCTCCCGATCACCTTCCAGCCACATCCCTGTTCCCGTCCCTGTTCCCATGGTAACCAGCCTTTCAGATGGACCCCCACCTCCTGGCAATCAGTCCCTTCCCACATTTCAGAGGGCTGACCCGAGCAATCTGTTGTGGAAGGGCAGGATGTGACTAGGTCATAACAGACATCGTGGCTTCCACCTTGCTCTCCCCAGGATCACGCCTCTGCCATGGGGTGAGGGCAGTCAAGCATCCCCGTGGAGAGGTCCGTGGGATCAAGAACTGAGGCCTCCTGCTAACGGCCAGCATGAGCATTGCATCCACGTGAGTGGCCGTCTTGGAAGCCAGTCTGCCAGCCCCTGTCAACCCTTCGGGTGAGTGTAGATCTTGCATCTTGACGACAACCTCATGGAAGACCCTGAGCCAGGACCGCCCTGCTAAGCCACTCCCAGATTCCAGACCCACAGAAACTGTGAGACAGTAAATGACTGTTGTTGCTTTAGGCCACTAAGTATTGTTACACATAACATGGCATTAGGGAGCCTGATATTCTGGGTGATAAAGTCTGAAGCCTGCAGGGGCAAAGAGCAGAGTGGTGAAGGGCAGAGAATGGACATGGTCAGTGATCCAGCACATGTGGTTTCCGGATTCCTTACTGTCCTGCCCCTCGTTGTGAAAAAAGGAAGGAGGTGTTAAAAATGCAAGTTATCCAATATGCTCCAACCACCAGTCAGTACGTAGGACACCCCCTCCAACCATGAACTGGATATTGCCCTCCCACAAAGCACCCCAAATCATGTTCTTCTTATAAAAATTATACAGCTTTCTTGACTAGAGCTCCGAGCTCCTTTTCACAGAAACTACAGCCTGGCCAGACCCCCTCAACCAGTTCTGCACTTGGCCAATGGATTTCTCTTTAAAATCTAACCTCCTCTCTCGTCAGCTTTATCTTAGCTTCATTCTGAATTTCCAAGCTATCGAAATAACTCATCTCAGCTCAGTGATCACTTTCACTCTTGCGCCCCCAACATTGCATCACCTTCATATCTGATGCCATAATTTCTCCCCATCTGCATCTGGAAAGTTGACTGAAGTAGTGACCTGGGCAGAGCTAACCGCAGAGCCCTCCACTACAGACTCCACGACTGCCTGGGGCCAGAGACCCCTTGACGACAAACACTTTGCAGAAAGTTGTACAACCTGCCATAAATGCCCTGGAAATGCTCTCATTATCAATGAGTTTTCCAACCCATTATTCAAATGCTGGCTGGATACAGTTTATCCATTCACTCTATTCACCAGCACTGTCTACAAAGAAAGTTATCTTAGCTTGTGTACTACTTTCCCGCAGCTGCTGTAATAAATTGCCACAAACCTGTTGGCTTAAAACAATAGAAATATATTCTCTCACAGGTCTGGAGGTCGGAAGTCTGAAATCTGTATCACTGGATGGAAATCAAGGAGTGGGCAGGGCTGTGCTCCCTCTGGGGGGCTCTAGGGAGGAATTGGTTCCTTGTATCTTCTAGCTCTGGTGGCCGCTGGCATTCCTTGGCTCGTGGCTGCATCACCCCAACTTTCAAGTCCAGTATCTTCAAATCTTTCTCTGCTCTGTCTTCACTTCACTTTCTCCTCTCCACGTGCAGGTCTCCCTCTGCCTGTCTCTTATAAGGACACACATAATGGCATTCAGGGTCCAGCCGGATAATCCAGGATAATCTTTTTTAAGATCCTTTGTCACATCTGCCAAGACCCTTCTTCCTTATAACATCAACAGGTTTCAGGGATTAGGACCTGATATCTCTGGGGGGCGGTGGTGGGGGGAGGCATTATTCAGTTCACCCACACCAAGATTTCCCACCTCCTGATCACTGCATTCTTTCCTAATGTTTACAAATAAACTATATCATGTTCTGCTCTATCATTTTCCAAAAGTTAACATCAAGGTTACTGTCTCTACTTTTATCAATCCACTTAAGAACTCTGCTTCCCCAGGCCGCATCAGTCCGGACATAAAAATGGGGTCATAATAAACAAAAACAGCATTTCTCAAGTTTGCCATTACTGCTGGTTCTCCAGCCCCCTAGAAACATTGGGAATCCCTAGAACGTATCTCTTAAGTAGAGGCAGCTTAGAGGTTGAGATCACAATCTCTGTTTGGACGGTCTGGGTTTGACCCATCACTGTGACCAACTTTCCAAAGATGACCACAGAAATCTCTCCCCTCCCAATGCTCTTCTGCAGTGTGGACTCGACCCCCGCTCCCAGCAAGAGGTGGCGTCCGTTTCTCCACCCCTTCGATCTGGACGAGTCTATTGTGCGTTCTCCCATAGAATGTGGTGGAAAAGACACTGTGCCATCTCCGGGCAAAGCCCTAAACTGGGCAGGCAGTTTCCCATTCCTGCCTCTTGGAATGTTCTTTCTTGGGATGCTCCTTTCTGAAGCCAGCCACCCGGCTGCGAGGAAGCCCACCACACAGAGAGACCACTTGGCCGACAGCCCCCGCTGAGCTTCCAGACGGCCAAAGTGAGAAGCCACCATGGACGTCCAGCCCAGTCAAGCCTTCAGAGGCCTCATGCCCCACCAACGTCTGACTGCAACCACAGTGGACCCCAAGTGAAGACCACCCAGCGAGCCCAGTCAACGCACAGAACCACGAGTGACAATAAATTGTTGTCTTAAGCCATTGAGTCCTGGGGTGCTTATTATATACCAATACTTAAATGAGCCACTTATTAACTGTGTAACCTGAAGCAAGTGACAGGCCTTAGCTGAGGGTCCAGCCAGAAGCAGACCCTGCAACAAAGACCTGGTGCATGTAGTTCATCTGCATTCCAGGAAAGCCAGGTAGGAGAGTGGGGAGGTGAGACAGGGAAGAGAAGGCAGCCAATAAAAGGGTAGCGTTTATGAGCGGGTTACCACAGTGACCCGTCCCTCCAGGGACCTACAACTACTGTCTCATCAATAAAATGGTGCAGCCATTGTGGACAACACTATGAAGTTTCCTCAAAAACTTAAAATTACTGTGTGACCCAGAAATCCCACTCCTCAGTATATATCCAGAATAATTGAAAACAGGATCTCAAAGAGATATTTGCACACCCATGTTCATAGCAGCATTATTCACAATAACCAAGAGGTGGAAGCAACCCAAGTGTCCATCAGTGGATGAATGGATAAACCAGATGTCGTATATACCTACAGTGGAATATTTTCCAGCCTAAAAAATAAGGAAATTCTGTCATATGCAGCAACACGGATGCACCTTGAGGACTTCATGCTAAATGAAATAAGCGAGTCACAGAAGAACCAACACTGCATGATTCTACTTATGTGCAATATTTAAAGGAGTCAAATTCATAGAAACAGAAAGTAGAATGGTGGTTACCAGGGGCTGGGGGAGGGGAACAGGAGCTGTTCAATGGGTATAGGGTTTCAGTTTTGCAGGATGAAAAGTTCTAGAAACCTGTTGTTGCACAGCAAGGTGCACGCAGGTAACACTGGAAACTTAAAAATGGTTAAGATGGTAAATCTTACATAATGTTTTTTTACCACAATTAAAAAAAATTGTCTCAGCAAGGAGCAAACAAGTTGGGGTATTCACCATCAACTCCCTTGTTGAGGGTCACTCTTGGGGTGTTAACTCCACCCCCCATGCTAAGGGCCAGAGAACACCCTGTACAGAGATGCAGGAAGCCATCAGCACAGATGGGACTCTCAGGGGTGACCTCTGGGTGAGCAAGGACCTGGGTGGGGCACTTATGGGGTCTGACACATCACCTACCTTTGAGTCTCAGTTTCCTTGTCTGTAAAACAGGAATAAGCAACACCCACCTGGGCGGAGGTTGTGAAGGCTATTTTGGGTGACAAAAGCTCCCTGCCTGCTCCCCCCACCCCCGGGGCCTCCCCAGTCTGAATTTAAGTGCACACAGCTCAGTCCCGAGTTAGGACCACCCCCACCATCACACACCCTGCCTCCCCGCTTTTATTTTTACAAATCAGTGAAATATTTGCCCAGACCCAAACTTTTGGAACCAGCCTCTGAGGTTTGCAAAGACCGAGGCAGTAGCTCTGGGTCCCAAATGCACACTCCACCTCCTCCTGGACTCCGCCCCCCCTCCCAGCTCACAGATGTTCCCGCTGAGAGAGGTGGACACACAGGCAGCCTCTCTCACCAACCTCCACCAGCGTGACATCACCTCCCCCGGCAGACAGACTTCGCCCTTCTTTATCTCGCTCGTTTCAGGCTCCAAGCACGGCTTTAGACACCCTTTCTGGAGGCTGGGAGAAAATGTGCTAAAATACCAGCAGTGATCCAGCTGGTCGTAGGACTGAGGGAGTCGCTCTTTCTTCTCTATGCTTCCTGGATTTTCCACAATAAACACATTCTATTTTTTATTGACAGAAAAACCAATTGTGTTTTTTAAGCAAGCCACCTAAAAGCCCTGGTTGCCTCCGCATTTTTCGTAGCCTCAGCTCATTCTGAGCGTCAGTTTTTCAGCCATGATACTATTTCCTGCCTCTCTGGTTTGAGTCCTCTGCCTTTGGACCTTTGCTCCGTCCTTTGAACATTTGAGCTAATCACAGATGCTGGTGTAAACCACACCAGCCTCCCTCTACGTGTCTTGATTTTCCTTCTCACTGGGAATATTTATAACCCAAATTTGCTTTACAATCTCCCAAACCAAGAAATTATCCTCACGTTCTGATACGATGCACTAAGAACGTGCCACCCCGTCCCTAATATAGGAGGAAACATCAGACAGACCCAAACTGAGGGACAGTCTATAGCATAACTGGCTCTCACTCTTCAAAACTGTCAGTGATGACAATGGCTCCTTTCCTCCTCCCCAGCTGGAAGCACAAGGGAAGTTTTCGCCCAATATTCACTTCTTAGAGCAGATTGGGCTTCTGGAGGTAATTCACAAACAGGTGAGGACCCCTCTCCCACTGGGCCCCCTCTGGAGTTTCAACTCAGCCTGGTCTACACTGAGCCCCGAGCAATTCGTCAATTTCCGTTCTGGTTCCCTTCCCCAGCCCTGGTTCCTGTGTAGCTTTCTGCTCCTGGAGCTATTGATTTAGTAAAAAAACAGGACTTCCCTGGTGGTGAAGTGGCTAAGAATCTGCCTGCCAATGCAGGGGACACGGGTTTGGGCCCTGGTCCGGGAAGATTCCCACATGTCACGGAGCAACTAAGCCCGTGCGCCACAACTACTGAGCCTGCGCTCTAGAGCCCATGAGCCACAACTACTGAGCCCACGTGCCACAACTACTGAAGCCCGCACGCCTAGAGCCTGTGCTCTGCAACGAGAGAAGCCACTGCAAGGAGAAGACCGTGCACCACAACGAAGAGTAGTCCCTGCTCGCCGCAACTAGAGAAAGCCCACGCACAGCAACGAAGACCCAATGCAGCCAAAAATAAATACATAAAATAAATAAATTTTTTAAAAAAGAAAAGCATTAGGGCTTCCCTGGTGGCGCAGTGGTTGGGAGTCCGCCTGCCGATGCAGGGGACACGAGTTCGTGCCCCGGTCTGTGAGGATCTCACATGCCGCGGAGCAGCTGGGCCCGTGAGCCATGGCCGCTGAGCCTGCGCGTCTGGAGCCTGTGCTCCGCAACGGGAGAAGCCACAAGAGTGAGAGGCCCGCGTACCGAAAAAAAAAAAAAAAGAAAAAGAAAAGCATTAAAAATATATATATATCTTAAAAAAAAAAAACTGTCAGTGTTGTGAAAGACAAAGAAAGCCTGAGGAACAGCTCCAGACTGGAGGAGACACAACCACAGGCAACTTGTCATCCCGTGATCCTGGATATCCTTTTGTTTAAAAGGAAGGTATTGGGACAATTGGTGAAATCTGAATCTGAATAAGGCCTGATATTACATCACTGGATTGATAGAAGTTTCCTGAGTGGGGTAAACGCACTGTAGTTCTAGAAGAGAATGGTTTTTGTATTTTTGGGAATTATACAGCTGAAGCTTTGGGAGGTAAAGGGTATCCTATCTGCAACTTATTCTCATATGACTCAGAAAAAACAAAACCAACACACACACACACACACACACACACACACACACACAGAATGTGGGCGAAGAGTAAAAAACAAGTTCTTTGTTCTATTCTTGTGATTTTTCTATAAGCCTGAAATTATGTTGAAATTAAAAGGGAAAAAAATCCCACAAACCTCAGGCACCGCAGGCCCGTCGGCCCCTGGGGCTGTCCTTTCCGTGTCTGTGCCTTTAGCTCTCTGACGAGAACCTCTTCCTCCTGTCTGGGGGCTCATCCCTCTCTCACCCACAATTTCCCGCTGACTGTCAGAATTTCCATTTGGGACTGTCTCAGGATCCCTTTCGCTAATGAAGACAAAAAGGCCTTTCCCTACCCTGCTGCAGAGCAGGAATTCCCCTCCACGGCGGATCCTGGATTCTCTCCATCACAGCAGTGGTTCTCACCCTCGGAAGCCCTAAAAACTCCACGCTGAGGAAACACCCTAGATTAGAATCTCTGGTGGGGGAACCCAAGCACCTGTGCTTGGAAAGCTCTCTAGGTAATTCTATTGAGTAGCCAAGACTTTAAAAAATCGACCCTACATCCCACCCAGAAAGACAACAATTAAGACCCCACCCCCACCCCGACTGCATTCCAGAACAATCAGACCAGAATCTCCGGGGTTGGGGCCCAAGCAACTGACTTGTTTAAACTCCCCAGGAAATTAGACCGCCATCACGCTGATTTCTAAATATAAAAATAAAAGAAACAATTGAAAACAAATCAAAAAATAAAGAAAAACAATCAGCTGGAAACAGGTGATTCCAAAGAGCAGCCACGTTTGAGAACCAGTGACTGAGGACGGCGGTTCCCAAACTTGAGCTGCATCTGAGTCTCCAGTGAGGCCTGATAAAGCGCAGATTGCTGGGTTCCACGCCAGGGTTTCTGATTCAGTCGGTCTGGATGGGGCCCGAGAACCTGCATTCCTAACAAGTCACTTGTCAGGGGACGCGCCTGCTGCCCCTCAGGACAAGACTTTGGGAACCACTGATGAGAATCTCCCTATTGTGTGTGGCGCTGGGATCAGCGAGGCGGCACCACCTGAGAGCCTGTTAGAACTGCAGACTCCCAGGGCCCCCAGAGCTCCTGATTCAGAATCTGCATATTAAACCAGCTTTCTTGATTTCCAAGCCGCGCTGCTCTAAAGGAAATCCCCACCATCTCACACACATACACGTGTGTTAGGGCCCCGAGCACTCAGGACTCAGGATGGAGTGGCTGCATCTGGGGAGGACCCCCATCAGTATGACCCAAAAAGCCCTCTCGTAAAAGATGGTTAACATAACCCAGACAGGCAGAGGCCACCAGTCTGCTGGACCACGATGAGAGGAAGGGGGTGGGCAGAGGCCCTGTAGGGGTTAACCGTCCAGAAAGCACAGGTGGGGGTGAACACCCCAGGAGCCCCCTGGTCTGCCCTTTGATTTGACCACCAGAGAATGAAGTTGACACAGCTGCCTGACTCCTAGGAGACTCCTGGCTAGCCCAGTCACTTGACGTTCTTGACCTCGGACTGTGTCCTCACCCTGATGCAGCCCCTTTAGGGACCCTGAGCAGGGAGCCCAACTCAGAGCTAGGTGTCTGTCGCTGCCGCACCGTCATCGTTGCCTGCAGGGGCTGCACTTAACTGTCTGCGGGCGCTGCCCTGAGGCTGCACTTCACCGGCTCTTCACAAGAGTCCTGAGGTCGGTATTTATTATTAGCCCCAATTTACAGATGAAGGAACTGTGGCTACGAGAGATGAACTTGCTTGCCCCAAACCACAGCAGCTGTTAAGTGGCAAGGGCAGAACTGACTCCCAAATCTCTCTGGCACCACCGTCTTGACAATAAACTAACCTGAAGCAGAACCCTCACCCGGAGAGCAGGAGCCTTAACTGGCCACTGCGCTCTTCCTGTGTTTCCTCTCTGGTTTCTCCTTTGCTGAAATGACAGAAACAAAAATTATTCTAAAGCTGTGACCCTTGGGCATGTGTGGCTGTTTACGTATAAATTAAAATTAAATAACATTTAAAATTCAGTTTCTCAGTCACACTAGCCACGTGTCAAGCACTCAACAGTTTCACGTGGCTGGTGGCTACTGAAATCGCATAGGACAGATTGTAGAGCAAATTTCCAAAAGTTCTGTTGAACAGCCCTAGTCCGAAAAATTTTACATGCCCTTCACTACCCACGGTCACTCTTCATTCCAAGTTAACTTTAAAAAAGTAAAGAAATGAAACTTCAAACCCACAAAGCGTGCTTTTACCTTGTTCTCATTTGTCAAATAGAAGCCAACGTTTTCAGCCATGAAACATCAGGTGTTAGAAGGGAGGCCCCTACTGGCAACACATGGGATTACAACCTAGCACAATCAGACACTGGAAACAGGCCAGAGGCTGGGGTGGAACAGCCATCACTGAGGTATCAGGGAATACACAAGTGTGGGAGAAATTCCATATCTGGATAGGATCAGGGATGAGACTCCAGGAGCAGACCCTCAGGCAGAGAATCCATCCATCGCCAGACTGAAATCTCCAGTATCATATACCTCATGCCTAACACAATGCCTGACACCAAGAAGATACATAATAAATGTTACTTAATTTCTAAAAATCTAAAACCAGTAAATGGCACGAATTTTCCAGTCATTTATCAAAATGGGCATATAGGTTTCTGCCTTTGATATTCTGATGTGATGATTATGTAACTTCCTAATAAAGCTTGGTCTTGATATTAAAAAAAAATTAGTCACTTAAATAATTGATTGATTGATTCTGAGGATTCCAGAACTGCACCACTGATTATTTAATCCTTTTATCATTTTTTCCCCAATTGGACACATCCTTCTTTTTTGTTTTTAATTTTATTTATTTATTTATCTATTTTTGGCTGCATTGGGTCTTCGTTGCTGCGCGCAGGCTTTCTCTAGTTGCGGTGAGCGGGGGCTACTCTTCGTTGCAGTGCGTGGGCTTCTCATTGCGGTGGCTTCTCTTGTTGTGGAGCACAGGCTCTAGGCACGAGGGCTTCAGTAGTTGTGGCTCACGGGCTCTAGAGTACAGGCTCAGTAGTTGTGGCGCATGGGCTCAGTTGCTCCGCGGCATGTGGGATCTTCCTGGACCAGGGCTCAAACACTTGTCCCCTGCATTGGCAGGCAGATTCTTAACCACTGCGCCACCAGGGAAGCCCCCATCCTTTATATTAAGAAGCCAATGGAGAAACAGGATTTACTATTTCAGACACTTAGCTGACACAAGAGTGTTCAATAATCAAGGGTGGTTAGGACTTTATGAAATCATCAAGAACAAGATGTCAAAATTTTTGAGTCTCTGGTAAAACATGAAAAGACATTCCTGGTTTTTCCTTTGGCCCAAGGTGGCAGGAATGAAAGATCGCCTGCCTGATCGGGAGATGAATCAAATCCCAAACCATTCATTTATCCATTCAGTTCACAAATACAGACTCGGCCGCATGGGAGCCAGGTGGCAAAGGAAATGAGCTGGCGGCTGCTTATCTGAGCCCTGAGCACAAAAGAACACAACGCATCCAAAGCTCATCCCCAATCTGGAAAGCACCCTGGGCCGAGCAAATGCTCCACAAAGACCTGGGCTGGGGAGGGCAGCCTGTGGTCTCTGACGTCTCTTCTGGGGTTCCAGGTGCTGGGAGCCCTGGGCTATTGGATGCAAATCTTGACCGTGAAGAAATTGGAGTATAGATAGTGATGCAATCCCAGGGCCCTGCAGAGGACCCCCAGTTATTGGGGAGGCTTTTCATGGGATCCAAGCAAGCCGATCAACAGGTCTGAGTCAGGGCTGTATTAACGATCTGGTGGCCTAAGGCTGCTTATAGGTCGCTGTCCAGAACTGGAGGGGACACGGGGTCTGGCCTAGCTTCACGGGGATGGAAGAGTGGAGAATGGAGAATATCATTTATTGCAAGATCCAAAACAGCCCGCCCTCCGTCAAAAAACAAAGGATGGTCCCCCTATTTGATGAGTTTCACTGGGTTCCAGCCTTGTGCGTGGTCCTGTTCTAGGTGCTGGGGAGACAGATCGGTGAGCTTCCGGGGCCAGGGGCAGACTCATTACAAAGGGCCCTTCTATCTCATCCTCCTCTTCACAAGCCCACTTGAGCCCCCTCTCAATTCCTGGCATAAGTAAGGCACTATTTCACGACACTTTTACCTTAATTAAAAGGTCTCAGATACCCATACCCAATGTGCAAACGACTTGGACAGGGGACTATCCGAATGGCTGGGAAACATGAAAAGATGCCCAACAACAATGGTTACAGGGAAATACAAATTAAAACTACGAGTGCTGTGACTGCACCCTCACCAGAATGGCTAAAGCCAAACCTCTGGAAATGTCCAGGGTGGGTGAGGTTGGGGAGTAGCACACACTGTCAGTGGGAGTGTGGATTGGTCCAAGCACTGCAAGAGAACTGTCGGGCAATTTCTGTTCAAGTTAAACAGGGACTTCCTTGGTGGCGCAGTGGATAAGACTCCGTGCTCCCAATGCAGGGGGCCCGGGTTCAATCCCTGATCAGTGGAACTAAATCCCCCATACCGCAACTAAGAGTTCGCATGCTGTAACTGAGGAGACTGCCTGCTGCAACTAAGACCCAGAGCAACTAAATAAATTTTTTTAACAAAATAATAATAATTAAAGTTAAACATACACTTAACATACAACCAAGCAGTTCCACTCCTGGGGATAAACCCAAAGGAAAGGAGGGTGTTCGTGCACCACAAAGGCCATGTCCAGAAATGCACATCACAGCTGAACTGCGAATACCCAGATCCTAAACATAACCCAAGTGCCCATCAGTGGAAGAATGGAGAAATATCACTTACGGCACCGAAGGGAAATGACCGAACTGCTCTTACATGCGATAATATGGATGAATCTCAAAAACAATGTTCAGGGAAAGAAACCAGACACAAACGAGCACATCCCGTGTCACTAAGTTCATATGGAGTTCGACAGGCAAAACTCACCGGGGGGACTTCCCTGGAGGCGCAGTAGTTAAGACTCTGCGCTCCCAATGCAGGGGACCTGGGTTCGATCCCTGGTCAAGGAACTAGATCCCATATGCATGCCGCAACTAAGAGTTCACATGCCACAACTAAGGAGCCCGCGAGCTCCAACTAAGACCCAGCACAACCAAATTAAAAAAAAAAGTCCTCATCCATGGCGCTGGGGTCAGACAGTGGCTGCCTGCTGGGGCGGTGGGAGGTGGCGACTGGGAAGAGGGCTTGAGGTGACTCACTGGATGATGGAATGTCCTCTGTGCTGATCTGGGTGGTGGTCACATGGGTGTAGACACAGGTAAAAATTCATCAAACTGTCCACCTAAGATTTGTGCATTTTACCGTGTGTAGATTATGCCTCAATAAAAGGGTAAAAGCAATCAAAGGTCTTGGTGACCACACTTGACAGAAGCATGGCTGAACATCAAAAGCTTACATGAAATACCATGACCACATCCCCTGGGGGTTTAACAGAACAGCGTCTCAAACACAGTCACAGTCCCCAGGCCCTTGGCAACAGTTTCCATCCTTACTGCTCACCTAGCACCAAAAGGGATGTGTCCCTTTCCAGCCAAGCGGGCTGCAGCCCCTCCCAGAGCTCTCAATGGACTCACTCCCTGGAGTTGTCCTCCAACAGCTCCCAAGCACCTGGGGTTGAGTGCTGCCGGCGCAGCCCTGCACCCCCGGAGCCAGGCCTGCTCAGAGCCTCGGAGACGGCCCTGCTGGACTTTAGTGGAAACTTACGGGGCCCTGAGCAAACTAGACACGCAGGGCTGGCCTGCAAGGAAAGGTTAGACAAAGGGGGCTTCCCTGGTGGCGCAGTGGTTGGGAGTCCGCCTGCCGATGCAGGGGACACGGGTTCGTGCCCCGGTCCGGGAGGATCCCACGTGCCGTGGAGCGGCTGGGCCCGTGAGCCATGGCCGCTGAGCCTGCGCGTCCGGAGCCTGTGCTCCGCAACGGGAGAGGCCACAACAGTGAGAGGCCTGCGTACTGCAAAAAAAAGAAAAAAAAAGTCCTGCTGTATAGCACAGAGAACTATATTCAATATCCTACGATAAAGCATAATGGAAAAGAATATTTTAAAAAAAGAATGTATATATATATATATATATGTATGTATAAATGAAGCACTTTGACTGTGCAACAGAAATTAACACAACATTGTAGATCAACTATACCTCAATAAAATATTAATTAATTTTAAAAAACCAAGAGAATGAGTTAAAAAAAAAAAAAAGAGCTGTCAAGTGGTAGGAAAGATCCAGACTGGAGGTATATTTGGGCATCATTAGAACAAATTCAGTTTTTAAGTCCATAGGAATCAATGAATCACCTGAAGAGAGATTTAAAGAAGAAAGAGCCTGAGCTCCTAGGAACCCAGACTTTAGAGATTGGGTAGAGCAAAGGGAGCAAGTAAGGAAGCACAAGAAGACTCCAGCGAGGCAGAAGGGAAACCAGAAGAGGCAGGTGTCGCCGAGGCTGAGAGACAAGAGGATTTGGAGAAGGAAGTGGCCTCCCGGGTGGGACGCGGCCCATAGGGTGGGCAGCACGGAGGCGGTCAGGACCTGGACGAGGCAACTCCAGTGTGATGATGGGCAGAAGCCCACTGGGATGGACCAAGGGATGAATGGACAGAGCGGGGTGGGGAGTGGAAGCTTGAGTGTCAGTGACTCTATCCAGAAGGTTGGATCAACTGGGTGCAGCTACAGGCAGATATGGACCAAGGACCGATGGAAGAATGGGCGGGAGCGTGTGCAAGCTGAGTGTCAAGACTCTATCCAGAAGGTTGGATCAACTGGGTGCAGCTACAGGCAGATATGGATAAATGATTGATTCTCTTCTGCTCAACATATTATTGTGAAAAACTTCAAACCTGCAGAAAGTTGAAGGAAGAGTACAACGCACAGCTCTTCACCCTTCACCTAAAGTCATCATTTGTTAACATTCTGCTGCATTTACTTTCCACACACACACACATATTCATTTTGGGGTGAATCACTGGAAATAAAGTTGCAGATACTCCTAAATACCACAGCATGCCTTTCCTAGGAACAAGGCCATTCTCCTACATGACCTCAATGCCACATCCCACCCAAAGAAATTTAACATTGAATCGGTAACATCATCTAGCAGACAGACCATATTTACGTTTCCCCAGAAGTCCAGACACGGCCTTTATAGCTGCTTTCTATTTCCTGGTCCTGGATCCAATTGAGGTTCACTCCTTCCCTTTTGTTGTCAGGTTTCCATACTTTAATCGGAAACAGTCCCTGGCCTTTTTCTTGTCTTTCAGGGCACTGACATGCTTGAAGAGTTCAGGCCAGTTGTCACGTTGCCTGTCCCCATACTGGATTTATCTGATTGTTTCCTCATGACTGGATTCAGGTTAAACATTTTTGGCAGGAATACCACATAGATGATGTGAGCTTCTCAAGGGAGAGTTTTTGAAAGATGGAAAATACTCCATCGACTTGAATGCAGATGTAAATGATGCAGTAGATCAGGATGATGACGGGGAGGGAAATTGGCTCAGTGAAGGAGGTCATAACATCCTTAAATTGGCCGGAGGTGGGGTGCGGGGCCGGGGGATGGGGAGGGTGGAAACAGATGAAGGGATAGACATACCTGACTGGCAGCAGGTACGTCTCCTTGGTTGTAGCAAACAAGGAGAAGCAGAAGGTGGTGTGAATGAATGAACATAGTCTGAGGCAGGGAGGGTGAGTCTGTTTGGATCTGATAGCTTCTACCTCCTCACTGAAATGAGGTGGCTGGTGGGAATGTAAAAAGGCACAGCCGCTGTGGAAAACAGTATGGCAGTCCCTCAAAAAATTAAGTAGACAGGAATTCCCTGGTGGTCCAGTGGTTAGGACTCTGCGCTTCCACTGCAGGGGGCATGGGTTCAATCCCGGGTCGGGGAGCTAAGATTCTGCATGCCGTGCGGCATGGCCAGAAAAAAAAAAGAAGAAGAAAAAGAAGAAATTCCCAGGCCTAGATGTTTTCACTGGATAATTTTATAAAATATTTAAGGAAGGCTTAACACCAATTTTATACAATGTCTTCCAGAAAATAGAAAAGTAGGGAGTACTTCCCAACTCATTTTATGAAGCTAGTATTATCCTGACACCAAAACCAGACAAAGATAGTACAGAAAACTAGAGACCAATATCCCTAATGAACATAGATGCAAAAACCCTTAACAAAGTATTAGCAAGAAAAGTCAGTCATATATAAAATGAATCATACATATTGACCAAGTAAGATTTATTTCAAACAATAAAATATTTGAATGCAAGGTTGGTTCAATATTTTAAAAATCTATCAATGCAATCCACCATACTGACAGTCTTAAGAAGAAAAATCACATAATCATATCAATCAATGAGGAAAAAAGCATTTGACAAAATTCAACATCCATTTATGATTTAAAAAAAAAAAAGCTCTTAGAAAAATAGAAATAGAGAGGAACTTAACTTGAAAAAGGAATCTACCCAAAAAATCTACCACTGATGATATACTTAACGGCAAAAGACTGAATGTTTGCCCCGTAAGAGCAGGAAAAAGGGCAAGTAAAGGCTCTCACAACTTGTATTCAGCATCGTGCTGTAAGTTCTAGTCAGTGCAATAAGGCAAATACGAAAACAAAAGAAACAAAAAAGTAGGAAGGAGTAAAATGCATATGACTGGAAGAAAAAAATTGTTCCTGTTTGCAGAGAACATGACTGTCTATGTAGAAAATCCCAAGGAATCTGAGAAAACAATTCTAGAACTAATAAGTGAGCTCAACAAGATCTCAGGACACAAGTTAAACATATAAAAATCCATTGTATTTCCATGTTCTAGTAATGAACAGTGGACACCAAAATTAAAAATACAATACCATTTACAATTGCACAAAAAGAAAAGGAAATACTCAAGAGTACACATCTAACAAAACTTGTTCGAGATCTGTATGCTAAAGTGACAACATGCAAGTGAAAGAAATGAAAGCAGATCTAAATAAATGGAGGGACATAGTATGATGGTGGATTAGAATACCCAGCATAGCTAAGACGTCAGTTCTTGACAAATTGATATACAGGTTTAAAGCAAACCCTATCAAATTCCCAGAAAAGGGCTTTTTTTTTTTTAGATACAGACAAGATTATTTTAAAATTTATACTGAAAGGCAAAGAAACTAGCATAGCTAAAAGAGTCATGAGAAAGATAAATAAAAAGAGAGGAATCAGCCTATCAGATTTCAAGACTTGCTGTTAAGCCTGCAATTATCAAGGATGTATGGTATTGGCAGAGGAATATACATATAGACCAATGGAACAGAGTAGAACATTCAAAAATAAATGCACACAGACTTGCCCAACTGATTTTTTACGAAGGTGCCAAAGCAGTTCAATGAAGGAAAGAGATCCTTTCCTACAGGAGGAATTAGACATCCACAGGCAAAAAAAAATTATCATCAACCTAAACCCCACATTTAATACAAAAATTAACTCCAAATGGATTGCTGACTTAAAGGTAAAATGTGAAACTATAAAACTTTTAGAAATATGCATAGGAGAAAATCTCTAGGATCTAGGGCTTATACTTGATACTAAAAGCGCTATTCATAAAAGGAAAAATCAGTAAATCGAACATCAAAATTAAAAACTTTTGCTCTATGAAAGATCCTGTTAAAAGGTAGAAAGACAAGGTACAGAGTGGGGAAAAAATATTTGCAAACCATGTATCCAACAAAGAACTATTATTTTGTGTATATGAAGAACTCTCAAAACTCAACAATAAGAAAAACAAACAATACAATTAGAAAATGGGCAAAAGACATGAAGAGAGATTTCTGAAGAGGACATATGGATAGCACGTAAGCAGTTGAAAAGATGCTCAATGTTATCAGCCATCAGGGAAACGCGGTTTGAAACCGCTATGAGATATCAGTACACATTTATCAGAAGTCTAAAATAATAATAGTGACAACACCAAATGCTGGCAAGGATGTGGAGTAAATGAATCCCTCCTACATTGTTGGAGGGAATGTGAAATGGAACAGCCCAACTGGGTCTTGGAAAATCTAAACATGCAACTCCCATATGAGCCAGAAATTGCACTGTGGGTAAATTATCTCAGAGAAATGGAAACTTATGTTCAGACATAAACTAGTACATGAATGTTTATAGCAGCCTTATTTGTAATAGCCAAAAACTGGAAACAACCCAAATTCCTTTAAGGGGCAAATAGTTAAAGCAACAGTAGTACATCCATACCATGGACTACTGCTCAGCAATAAACAGGAACAAACTATTGATACGGGCCGTAACCAGGATGAATCTCCAGAAAATTATGCTGAGTGAAAAAAAAAAGCCAATTGCGAAAGGAAATCTAAAGAAGAATGAATATATGTATAACTGAATCACTTTGCTATACACCTATATAACAAATTGTAAATCAACTATACTCCAATAAAAATAAAATATTAAAAAAAAAACAAAAATTTTTTCAAAAGCCAGTTGCAAAAGATTACACATTGTGTGATTCCATTTATGATTCCATTGTTGAAATGGCAAAATTATAGAAATGGATTAAGGAGGGAATGGCTGGGCTTCCCTGGTGGCTCAGTGGTTAAGAACCTGCCTGCCAATGCAGGGGACACGGGTTCGATCCCTGGTCCGGGAAGATCCCACATGCCACGGAGCAGCTAAGCCCGCGTGCACAGCTACTGAGCCCGTGCACCTACAGCCCGTGCTCTGCAACAACAGAAGCCACCACAATGAGAAGTCCGCGCACCGCAACAAAGAGTAGCCCCCCGCTCGCCACAACTAGAGAAAGCCTGCGCGCAGAACAAAGACCCAACGCAGCCAAAAATAAATAAATAAATAAATAAATAAATATATATATATATATATATATATATATATATATATATATATATAAAAGGAGGAAATGGCTGCAGGAGGCAAGTGGGTGTGGCTATAACAGCTCAACATGAGAGCCCTCCCCATGTACACAGGATCACTCTGTATTACTTCTTCCAACTACATGTGCGTCCACAATTATCTCAAAATAAAGTTTAATTGAAAAAATTCCAGTTGAATTATTAGGAGATAAAGTCAATGACATTTTCCAAAAGTAGAATGGCAACAAAACATGATAACCTGGAAACTAGGAAAGAAAACCTAAGAAAAATACAGCATTCATCCAGGTGGTCTGACATCCAGCTAAGATGAGTTCCAGACAAAAGAACAGAGAAAAACAGTGGGGCATGAGATTATCAAGGAAATTATACAACAAAATGACCAGAATGAAAGGAAGTGATTTTCCTATTGAAAGATTCATATAAATGTAAATCATCACGAATGTCAGGACTCTAGGGTGGAAGAACCCAGAGAAGGAGAAAACAGAAGTGTCTCTGGGGTCCTTTGGTGTCAGCACTTTCCACTTCCCCACTGCCGGCCACTATGGATCCCTGTGTCCTGGCTGCTCAGCCCCTCCAGCTTCTTGTCTCTGTAGGGTTTCTCTCCCTTTACTGTCACTTGGATTCAGGAAGGAGCCGACACTAATACCTGTGCTCGGTCTACCCTCAACTCAGACGTCAGGTGCTAGAATTTTACTCTGTGTTTGAACCTAAAATCTAAATTCTCTCCTCTGCCACCTCACAAAAGGCTCATGTACAACCAACAAGCCAGTCCCCTCCCAGCCTCTCAGTCTGCAACTGTGCCTTCTTCACGGGAGTTCACACCTGACTCTTACTGTTGTCTAGTCCACATTTCACCTGCATGGCAGAGTGAGTGCTTTATCCCTCGGTTGGGAGGTGGGGCGGAGTCTGGAAAATTCACTTTCCAGTGTAACTTGCCTGTCTTAGATCAACATGCCTAGATGTCATGTTTTTTAATTATACGAGTAATATTTGGATGCATTCTTTTCATAAAAATTAAGCCCTTACAAAAGATTCTGCCTTTACCCAGCATTCCCAATACAGGCAGACCTTGCAGGTTCGGTTCCAGGCTACGGCAATAAAGCAAGTCAGGGGCTTTCCTGGTGGCGCAGTGGTTGAGAGTCCGCCTGCCGATGCAGAGGACACGGGTTCGTGCCCCGGTCTGGGAGGATCCCACATGCTGCGGAGCGGCTGGGCCCGTGGGCCATGGCCGCTGAGCCTGCGCGTCCGGAGCCTGTGCTCTGCAACGGGAGAGGCCACAGCAGTGAGAGGCCCGCGTACCGCAAATAAATAAATAAATAAATAAAAGAAAGCAAGTCAGATGAACTTTTTGGTTTCCCAGTGCTCATAAAGCTATGTTTACACTCTACTGGAGTCTATTAAGTGTGTGATGGCATTAAGTCCAAAAAACAATGTACACACCTTAATTAAAAAGTACTTTCTTGCTAAAAAATAACTCTCATCTGAGACTTCAAGGAGTCATAATCTTTTTGCAATAGTAACATCAAAGGTCACTGATCACAGATCACCATCACAAATATGATAATAATGAAAAAGTTTGAAATATTGCCAGAATTACCAAAATGTGACGCAGAGACACGAGGTGAGCAAATGCTGCTGGAAAAGTGGCACCGATAGACTTGCTCAACGTGGGGTTGGCACAAACCTTGAATTTTTGTGAATATTGTAAAACATGCAATATCTGCAAAGTGCAATCACGTGAAGTGCGACAAAACGAGGTGTGCCTGTACCAGAGGGATGCGTTTCCAGTCCCTTTTCTATACATTTTCATACATATTCACAAGCCCATAGAAAACATAGAGCATTGTTTTATTGCAGATTTTCTTTTTTACATTTAACACTTGAGAAAACTGTATATCCTTTTCCTACTCAATAACATGTCTCAGCCACCTTTGCACGTCAGGTCTTATAAATCTGCCATCTTTATTTCTTACTACTACACGGGTTTTATGCTATGGACATAACATGTTTATATAGTCATTCTTCTATTGATAAGTATTTAAGCTCTTTCCAGTTTGTTTTGCAAGCAGCACAGCTGAGCATCATGACTCAGAGTCTGTGGTCCAGCAACCAGGGCTGGCCCCGAGTTGTGAGGCAGGGGTTGGGAGGGAGTGGTAAATACTGAGAAACTTTTAGAGCAATTTGGCAGTGATGTTATGTCAAATCTCACAATAAAAATCATGGGCTTGTATTTTGTAAGCCTTTCATTTTTAAAACTTTCTCTAGTGATTCATTTTTACTGTAAAAGTAAAAATGTATGAGTTTGTGACAGATTGGAAATAAAGGCTAGAGCTAGCCCAGGACCGCTGAGAAGCCCTGCTTTTGTGAACAACCTCACGCACACCCAAGACCTTACCCTCCTGCTCAAGGGTCTCTGTCCCACAGATTCAAAGACGTGATTCTCTGGGTTATAGGATGTGGAAATTTTTTTATTGCAATAGGTAGTCTCAACTTGCCTCTTTAATTCACTAGTATTTTTTTTAAAGAATTTATTTATTTATTTATTTTTTCTGCGCTGGGTCTTCACTGCTGTGCACGGGCTTTCTCTAGTTGCGGCGAGTAGGGGCTACTGTTCATTACGGTACGCAGGCTTCTCATTGCGGTGGCTTCTGTTGTTGCGGAGCCCGGGCTGTAGGTGCGCGGGCTTCAGTAGTTGTAGAACGCAGGCTTCAGCAGTTGTGGCTCATGGGCTTAGTTGCTCTGAAGCATGTGGGATCTTCCCGGACCAGGGATCGAACCCGTGTCCCCTGCATTGGCAGGCGGATTCTTAACCACTGTGCCACCAGGGAAGCCCCTTCACTAGTATTTTTAATTCATATGTTCCTGAAAACTGGTGAGGTGGAGCTTCTTTTTAGATTGTTTTTTTTTTTTTAATATTTAATTATTTTATTTTTGGCTGTGTCGGGTCTTAGTTGCCACCACGGGTTCTTCGTTGGGATCCTCCACTGCAGCGGGTAGGCTCCTTGTTGCAGCGCATGGGCTTCTCTCTACTTGTGGCCCGTGGGCTTAATTGCCCCAAGGGCATGTGGGATCTTAGCTCCCTGACCAGGGATCGAACCCACATGCCCTGCATTGGAAGGCAGACTCTTAACTACTGGACCACCAGAGAAGTCCCAGAGCTTCTTTTTATATGGTTATTGTCTCTTTCTGTTCCTTGGAGGCCAGGAAGTCAGCCAGGCCCTGGGTTGTGACAACCCTTTTGTCATCTCATCTGCTTTGAAGCCCTAGGCAGTCCTAGGAGGGGGACCAGGCGAGGGTAATTTCCTCTTTAAATTTCCTCCTGTGGGTAATGGAGGCGGGGGCTGCACCCGGGCCCCACATCCACAGATATTTATTGGCAAAGCCCAGGTCCCCTCCCTCCGGACTCAGAAAGAAAGCCCAGGCCCAAGAGTTCACCAGGAGAACAGGCTGGGAATACAGGAGGGGCCGGAGGAGTAGTGAGAACATGAAACAGGAACTAGATGCAGGAGGTCAGGAGGGCCGGGGGAACAGTGCAGAGCTGGGACACACAAAGCGTGACTCGGTTCCCTCTTCTGGAGCCATCAGAGGGGCTGCCTGGGGCCAGAGAGACAGCGGACTATCCATCAGCCCGACAGTCTAAGTCAATAAGAAGCCAGGCGTTTCTTCTGTCTATTCACCTAATCTTTTAACACTGTTTATTGGAGGGGTTGACATAACTCAAGTCTCCTGAAATAATGCAGGGGCTTTTCCCCAACCAACTCAAACATCGAACCTGCAACTACCAAGACACTAGGCGGAACCATCACAAACACACACCCTGCCCAGCCTGGGAGGCAGTTTCCAGGCTAGCAAGAGGGCTGCAGAGGAGGAAACTGCCGTGAGAAGCAGGGGCAAAGGGAGAAGGCTCCAGGGTGTTCGGTGGAGACTTAGAACTGTCCTCACCCAAATTCATATCTTCAAGTGCCAGCTCTCAGTACTGTTTCTAGACCCCAGATAAGTCACTTAGCTTCTCTGTACCTCAGTTTCTTCACCTGTAAAATGGGGCCATGCCTGGAGTGGATGCTGTGGGTGTCCTGCCCGTAACCTGTAGACCCTCACCATTCCCAGGCACAGCTTTGCCTGAGGACTTTCTCCAGCCACCATAGCCTGCTCTGCCTGCATCCTTAGAAGAACTAGAGAATGAACACGCCCAGGAGCAGCCATCAACCCAAACTAATGGGAATCGGTATATAAGCACCCCTGCTCCTGAGGGGCCGGAGAACTCAGGTATGAATTCCACACTGTCTCCCAGGCTCTCCAGCAGGACTGAAGTCCAGTTGCTCATGGTGATGATTTGCTTGATTATACAATAATAATACAATAATAATACAGCAATGGCTGCCCTTCTCTCCCTGTCTCACCTCTCCACACCCCAGAGATCACTTCCCACAGAAAGGCCTTGCCCTTGAATCGTTATAACAAGGTCAGCTTCTGAGGGGCCCAAATGAAGGACCTCCCTTCCAACAACATTCTCAGTTGTTGGTAAGCTCAGTCAAAGCTCGTAGACAAAGGTCAAGGTTATCATCATGATATCTTGGCACTTCCTGTCTGCCACGCAAAGGGAGCTCCTGGTCAGCATGACTTGGGTGTTCTCCAGCTTTTGAACCCTAGGGGCTCCCTGGGGGAACTCTAAGGTAGAAGGAACAGAAACCATCAAAGACAATCATTTGGAGCCAACCTAGGTCCTACCTGGTTTGAATGGCTCCCGACACAACAATCACAACTTCCAACCTCCAAATGGTGGGGATTTCTGCAAAGACGCAGCTGTGCCAACACACCAAACAACTAAGATATATGTTTTAGGTATAATCTGGCCCATAATCGATTCAAACAGAAGATGTGACCTGTGGCCTCAATAGCCCACAGAACCCAAGGAGAATATCTAATAATTAGCCGAGTGAGGGCGGCAGCAAATCCTAGAAAACCGAGGGGAACCAGAAAACACGGGGCTGGTCCAAAGGGTACAGGGGCCCTGAAGGAGCTCCCAGAAGCCAGGGCTGAGAAATGTGAACAATAAAATAAAAAATGATAGTATCAGATTATCACCCACAGAATAAAATATCCCTAAGCCCACACAGATATAAACATTTGATTAAATAAGTCGGAGCAGAAGGGACAGCTCTTTCTTTTTTAATTTTTTAATTTTTATTGGGGTATAGTTGATTTACAATGTTGCGTTAGTTTCAGGTATACAGCAAAGTGAATCAGTTATATATATATATATACATATATCCACTCTTTTGTAGATTCTTTTCCCACATAGGCCATTACAGAGTATTGAGTAGAGTTCCCTATGCTATACAGTAGGTCCTGGGACAGCTCTTTCTTGCAGTGGAAATCCAATCAATACATGTGGAAGGAAGGAGGGAGGGAGTAAGGGAGGGGAAGCCAAAGAAGTGATGCTGCAGACAAGATCTGATGGAGGCTAGAATCTTGAAAGGTTTAAGGAGAAAAGGCATCTGCACGGCCTCAAGGAATTTCTCCTGAGATGTCTGTCGATGGGGCTGGGGGTGGGGATGGGAGGTGAATATAACCTTACAGAGGAAAAGCCCCTCAGGACCACTTGACCAGAGAGCCAGGCATCGCTGCACAAACCGGCGTCGTGACCCCGTGGCCCCAGGTCCGGAGCTCCACGGCAGCGGTGCCCTTGCCAGATGTACGCCCTCCACCCAGACATGAGGACCCCACAAAGCCTGGGCTCAGGGGTGTCAGTCAACACTCCTCGCGGTATCCGGGTCTGGGCAGACAAGGAACAACTTAGGGACTGTTGCTGATAGCAAAGCAGCAGAGATGCAGAACAACTAAATGCACGGGCAGGATCCTGGATGCATTCTTCTGGAGCCAAGAAGGACGTTCGTGGAAAAGCTGGTGAGGTTCACGCAGGGTCTTGGGTTGGATTAAGGGTGTTAGGACGAGAGCTAACCTCCTGGCTTTGATCGCTAGGCTGCGGGTTTGTAAGTTTGGGCAAGTTGGGAGAGGAGGACAGGAAACTTTCTGTACTGTTTTTGCAACTTTAATACTATACTTACTACGTTTTACTCCTACTTTTTGAAATGTAGTTCAAAATGAAAAGTTTAGAAAACAGCAGCCAATGTCCAGTTTGCCAGCAATGTCCTTCTTAGAAAAGGAACAATCGCCACACCTGTGCTGATCTGAGCAATGCTCAAAACTGGGACGACAGACCTCAAAATATTCTGCCGCGTGTGAGTGGGGAGGTAAGAGCCAAGGCCTTTTCTCTCTGCAACGCGCCCCCCAGGTTCAGAGGAGGCAAAAATGCAGGATCGCATCTGAATAAACTTGGCAGAAAAAATGTTTGGTGGCCTGTCCGAGGGCCGGTCACACATTCATCAACAGTGTTCGCAGCTCTGGGCTCCCCACTGGGGTCTCCCAGGCCTGTGCACGGCATCCGCCAAGGCCAGGAGCTGATTTCCTGGAAAATAACGTGCAAAACTGTTTCAGACAACACGTCTTTTCACCACAACCTCTACGTGGCTTGTTCGAACTGGGATCAGGAGCCCGTGTTGCAGCCAGGAGCAGTTTGGGACATTTAGAATATTCTCGGGACCTCAGTTCTAGGCCCGTGGACCAGACCCGACATGTGTGGAGCCAGAGGACAGGTTCGAGGTGGAGTCGAGTGACCTGGGAAAGCCATGCTGGGCCCAGGGAGCCTGCTCGCAGAGAAGGGGGAGCCCCCAAGGAAGGACAGGGAAGCAGAGGGCTAGGAGGCGAGGGCTGCCATGTCTGCTGCCGCCCTTTAAGTAAATACCAGCCTGTTTGAGGAATAAATATTGACCAAGGCGAAGAGCAGCACAAGGCCAGGAGGCTGAGGCTGCAGAGGGAGCCTGGCTTAGAAAGGGTCCCCTGGAGAGAGCTCTCAGGATCCCCAGGCCACTGAGGTCCTCTCCCCAGGGCGTTGGAGAGGGGCCCTCACACACGTCCTCGATGTCTTTCAGCTGATGCTCCTGGGGGACTTGGGGTCAGTGGCCAGGATGGGAGCCACACCAGGGGCAAAGGCGTAGCCCAAGGGGCTGTCCCTGGTCTGGGATGAGTGCCAGGCCTAGAAGGTCCTGGGTAAACACAGTCCTGCTTCAGCGGGTGCTTCATGGGTCCTGGGTCCAAAAGGCCTACCAGCATTCTCAGGGTCAGGGGAGCTTCTCAATGTGTGGGTACAGGGCTCTCATCAGAGGCCCCTGGGGAGCTGGGTAAAAATGCACATTCCTGGGCCCCCGGGCCCCTCCATACACTCAGAGGTGAAGCCTGGGACTGTGCATTTTTAGCACCTTCCCTGGTGATTCTGATGCCGGTTCAGGCATGAGGCCGGTTAGACCCATTTCGCAGAAGAGTAAGTCGAGGCCCAGAGCGGGAAAGGTGGGCACGGCTTCCTTTGGCTGCAAGGCGGGTGAGGGGCAGTGAGGGAGGGAGGGGAGCCCTGGCTTCACCTCTCCTAGCCCCCGGGAACAGCCAGCCGCTTCCACCCTTTGACTGGGAACGTCCTTCCCTCCCCCCACCCAGATTGTACAGATGACTCCTCTGGGCCACGGGGGTCTCAACCTCTGCCTCCAGCCCAGGAAGGAGTCCCTGCCTGTCCTCGGCCCCCAGCCCCTGGCCCTCTCTCCCAGCACTGGCCACGGCGAGTGTGACTGACCACGACCCCCGGAGGCCCCACAGCAGCACGGACACGGGTGCTGGAGCCACAGCCTCAAGGATAGCTCTGCAGCGCCACACTGCCCACCTCCACCTGGCAGCTCTAACAGACGAGGAGCTGGTCCTCCAAGTCCCAGGGCCGTCCCCCATCGGCCTGCCCAGGTCAGGGGAGAAGCTCACCCAGGCCGGACCTCAGGGCTTCAGCCTCACCAGGCATGGGGGCAACCCTAGCAGGAGGGCAGGGCTGGGAGTGGGGGAGAGGCTCCTGGGATGGGGGGGTTCCTCCCAGAGGAGGGAGCAGCTGGGGAAGCAAAAGCCAGCACCTGTCACCCCGCCCACCCCCTCCTGACCCGGGTCTCACCTTCCGTGAGGGCTGCATCTCCTGCCCATCCCTTTCGCTCACCAGATGGCCCCTAACAGGCTTGCTGGCAGCTCCCGTGTCCCCCCGCCAGCCACCCCAGGCTCCACTCCCCTCACACGGGTGTATCCCTGGCCCAGCACTCCCACTTCCTTTGCCTAGAATTGCAGACCCCTCCCCTGCCCAGCCATGGACACCTGCCCTTCCTCGCACGTGGCCACTTCCCTGCTCAAACCCTCAACAGCTCCCTATTACCTGCCGTCTGAATCCTCACTCTGGGGTTTAAGTTCCACCTAAATCTGGCCTCCAAGGTGTCACTGGCAGTGTCATTATTCCATAAGCCTGTTCTGATTACTTATAATAAAAAAGGTAAGTTATCTCCAGATTCTCCGACCCTCATAGAGATTGGACCTGCTTGTGGCCACTCTTTTCTTCTTTATTCCCACGTGGGATGGAGAAGATACCAGCCACCTCATTACCTTCCCTCACTTTTCCTCTGAGCCTAAAACTGCTCTAAAAAATAAAGTCTTAAATAAAGCCACCCCCTGAAAAAGTACTTGCGAGAGAGGAAGGGAGAGAGTGAGTGTGTTTGGGGTGGGGTGGGGGACCCACACTTGTGCAGAAGGAAAGGCTGGAAGGCTGTGTGGGTGTCTCACCTCTCCGTCCTGCCACTCAGTGACTTAACATGTAATTTGGGGGACATTAAAAATCAGTTTAAGGAACTTGGGAGGCAAGAGGCAGTTTGCATGAGAAAAGGCACCAACCACGACATTACACAGGCTGGGTTGGAATCTCCATGGTCACATGGCCTTGGGAGAGTCACTTGTGCCTTTTTCTCTCTGAGCCCTGGCTTCTCACCTACAATGTGCGGGATTATAGTAAATTGCAAACGTGGCCGCAATCTTTGCAGCACCTGCTATCAAAAATTGGATCGATTTGCCCTCCCCTTGAATCTTATATGTTGACAAAACATGTCCGAAGTGACCATGCCTGTTCCAAGCCCAGACTTGCTCTCCTGGAAGCTTGTCCAGCGGCCACGAGCACAAGCTGGGTAAGGCCTGCTGGGGGCCGGGAGCCGAGAACACTCACCCCAGTGGAGGCTATCTGAAGCCCCCCACCCCAGCCGGCCTGGCCGCTGACCTCAGGCAGTTGAGTAAGCCCAGCTACCAGAAAAACTGCACTGCTGGGTCCAGCCAGTAAAAATAAACAGCTGTTATTTTAAGCTACTAGGTGCTGGGGTGGCTGTTACACAGCACTAGCTAACAGATATACTCACCAAAAATGCCCCGACCTTGCAACCTTTGCCCTTGCTCTTTCCTCGGCCTGGACCCTCTTCTCCAGATACCCACATGCCTTTCTCTCTCATTGTCCTCAGGTCTCTGCTCGGTGAGGCCACCTCAGCAGGTCCACCCCCACTCACCCTCCCAGATGTGTACCTCACCAGAGCGCCATCACCTTGCTTCTTTAAGTGCCTACTTGTTTGCTTACTGTCTCTCTCACCCCAACACTCACAGTAGATTAAAGCTCCACAAGGGCAAGGACAGTGACTCCTGCCCGGCTGGCTCTGCACCACCCTTGGTGGCTTCATGCCGGCAGCCCCCCATTGGCCCGCCTTGCTCTGGATTCTCACTGCCCTGGTCTTTGCATTCGAACGGTCCCTTTAGAGTGTAAAAGGGACTCCACACCATCTATTGGTCCCCTTTCCCTCCATCCACCACTGGGGACACTCCCACCTCTATTTTTCAGAGGGGAAACTGGGGTCTGAGTGACTTGCCAAAGGAGATGGGGGTATTTCAAGGCACATCTTGCCCAGAGCTCCCTCAGACCACTGGACAGAGGCACCTCCTGCCTCCTAGCCCAGGGACCCACTGGAACCCTGGTCGTGAGACCGCGCTGGAGCCTTTTCTTCTGCTCCAGGCTGCACTGGGGCCTGACCTGCCCTCCCCGCAGAAGAAGTTCCAACAATCCCAGTGCCTCACGACGCTGACCTCAGCATTGCTTAATGTGAAGCACACCACAGGGGTCTTCGACTTTGGCCTGGGGTCCCTCTACACCGAGAGCTTCAGAGACTAAGGAAGAGGGGCAAGGAGGGGGTCCCCTGCAGCCTCGGGGCTGCTGCCACCTGCACCTCAACCTCCCTCCCACCCCCATGGGCACCTCGGGGTTGTCCTAGTAATTTGGGAGGAAATGCACCGAGGGCAAGTCTCTGGAGTTCCCGGGTGGGCGCTCCGTCCTGTTTGCCGTGGTTCGGGCTCTTCCCAAGCGTACGGGAAGGACTTGGGCACATTGTATTTGGGATGTGGCCCGGGAAGCCCTGGAAGAGGGTGTGGAGGTGAGTGGGGTCTGGGACTGTGGACCCACCTCTAACTCATCCCACCGAGGGCCAAGGACCCCCCCAGCTCCTGCCCCTCTCCGGGTGGGGTCCCTCCCAGGGGAGCAGCCAGGCCCGGGGGCAGAGGGCCAGCTGTATGTGCAGGAACAGCAACAGGTGGCCTTGGTGGCCAGGGTTGAACCCAGGGTACCTGCAGTGCCGTGCGGGACAGAGACCAAAGAGTGGCTCCCCAGTGGCTGTGTCAGAGGAGAGCAGGGCCAGGAGGAGGGCTCACGTGGCTGACTCTCCATCTCCAGACCGAACGCAGGGTTTTCCGAGCCCACCTGGCTAAGGGCCTTTGCCCGCAAAGGCCCCTGTGTGTACACAGTATTCTCGGAGGGCAGCTCCAGTCTGGGGAGCAGGTCTAGGCCACTTCGGGAGCTGCCCACCTGGCCGGAGTACAGCCTGTTGCCTCTGGCTGCCCTGCAGGCGCCTATGAACTCTGGCGGAGCTGGAACTCCTAGAATTAGCCCCAAGGAGAGTGGTTCCAAACCAGTGGAACAAACAGCAGTGATTGGGAGTCTCCTGTGTGCACGGCCCTCAGCCAGGAGATGGCAGGATGGATAACAGGACGACCTCACTTTTGTGAAGCACTGACTGCGCCGCTCAAGGCTTTGCGTGGACCATCTCCCTCGGTCCTCACAGCCCCTCCAGCTAGTCGGAGCTATGACACTCATCTGAGATGACACTGATATTCCAGCATCTCAGGTATGCGCGGGGGCCCATACCTCCCCAGCTGGACCCTCTACTGTGCTCAGAGCAAGCCCCACCCTGTCCCCCGTCCCTGCGCACATGTGCAGAGGCCTGAGCTTCGGGAGCGGAACCCCTGTCACCGCTGATGGGAGGGAGGTAGATAACTCGGCCTGGATGACGTGGAAGCGTCACAGAGTCCTTACCCACAGGAGACACAGTCCAGGCAGAGAAACAAGCCCCGGAGGCAAAGGAGCAAGAGAAGTTAAACCCCAACACAACGCAGTGACACAGGAGAGGGTGCCACCCAGAGCCAGACGCTGGGCACCAGCTGTCCTGCCCCTGCTCTTTACCAACCCTGTGGTTTCTAACAAGTGTCTGAAAAGGCACTTAGAACAGCACTGGGTGGATGGAGGGGCCGCTGCCTCCTACTCTAAACTGTTCGCAACAGATCTTCCCACCCCTTGCAGGGCTCTGCAAACAGCCGCTGTCCCCCTCCGCCCTCCCCCAGAGGGATCAGCCAGCAGGAAAGCAGCCCCTTCACTAAGGCAGGGATGGGCCTCCTACTGCAAATGGAGTCCCCAGGCCTTGGGACACTGCTGGGGAGACAACAAAATTAGAGGGAAGGGCAGTGAGCAAATCAGAGTGGGAGTGGGCGGTTCAGAGAGCCTCTCATTAGGCTGGTGAGCTGTGCAGTGCGAGCCCAGGCCCTGCGGAGGGGCTACCTACCTCCTGGGGGGTTGAGGGCCCCTCTGAAGCCCAGGGCACCCCAGCCTCGGCTTCCACCTTCTGGGCAGACCCTGTCCCCTCACTGTAGGGGAGGAGCCAAGGGGCCGCCGGAGGGACCCTTTGACCTGTGTGCCTGACCTGTGTGCCCGGCCGAGCCTCATTTTCCTCATCTGTGAAATGGGGCTTATGAGAACCTGGCTCATAGGCAATGACCAAGGATCCACCTAAACAAGTGGTTCTGATCCTGCCTCTCCATCAGAACCATGGTGAGTGCTGTGAACTGCCAGCACTGGGGCTGTACCCCCCAGCACTGAAATCAGAACCTTGGGGGTGGGCCCAGGCATCAGCATTTAAAATTCTCCCATACCAACAGCAGGTTGAGACTAGACCAGGCCTGTTGAAAGTGGCTACAACTCCTTGGTTCGTGTCACCAACACCAAGTTAAATGGCCGATTTGGAGTCGCCCTCCCAGATCCCCACCCTCCTAGAACAGAGGCTACTTGAGGTCAGGGCCCTCATCTGTCACAGCCACCTTTGCAGCCCCAGGGCCTGGGACGGTACATGGCATACAGTGTTTGTTGAATGAATGCTGGTAACAGAACGAAACCTTACATCTACAGGGAATCTAGGGTCAGCAATCAGCCGTGCTGAATACTCGAGGGCGTTTGGAAAGACAGCCCTGCCTCTCCACTAAGCAGTGGTCACTCCTTCCACAGACGTCTGCCAAGGACCCACTGCACGGCAGGCACTGTTCCAGGCGTCCAGGCACATGAGGGAACAAGAGGTGTGGAGCCCTGCCCAGCCTCCTTGAGCTCACAGTCCAGCAAAGAGACACAGAAAATGAGCTGAACATACCAAGAGTAAAGATGGAGAGGTTTGTGAACATTTTTTCAAGTAGGTAAAGTAGATCAGGAATTAAGTAGGATGGTGAGGGAGGCCTCAATGAAAGGCAAGATCTGAGCAAAGACTGGAAGCATGTGAGGAAAGGAGCCAAGGGCGTGTGGGAGAACATTCCAGCTCAGGGCCCGGGGTGGAAGTGAGCTGGGTTCCTGGGGGACTGAGGGAGTTCCAGCTACAAATGACCACAAATTTAGCGCATGAAACAAGCACCATCTTACCACGCTCAGGGATTCTGTGGGTCAAGGACTCAGGGCCTAGGGGGACAGCTTGTCTCTGTAACACATCGTCTGGGGCCTCAGCTGGGGAGCCGCAACTGTCCTGGGGTGAATGACTGGACCTGGCTTTCTCTAGAGGACACTGGCCAATACAGTAGCCACCAGAAACATGTGGTTGTTTATTCAAATTTTTATAAATTGAAAAGTCACTTCTTGCTAATTCCCTGACAGTCCAGTGGTTAGGACTCGGTACTTTCACCGTTGTGGCCCAGGTTCGATCCCTGGCTGGGGAACCAAGATCCCACAAGCTGTGGGAAAGAAAAAAAAAAAAACTCACTTCCTCAGCTGTACTAGCTGCATTCCGGGTGCCAGACTTTGCAAATAAAAATGCAGGATGCCCAGTAAATTTGGATATCTGAAAAACAACACATAATTGTTTTGGTATAAATATATTCCAAATATTGCATGAGACATACTTAACACTAAATAAGTAGTGTTGAATTCAGAAACAATTTGACAGGGTGTTCTGTGTTTTCTCTACACCAGAACTACCATGTGGCCGACAGGCACCTCGCTAGACCACACAGACAGAACCTTCCCATCACACGGAAAGTTCTATTGTCTGCTTCCTGGGCTGGGATGGCTTGAAGGCTTGGGCTTAGCTGGGACCCGCGACCTCCTGCATGTGGCTTGGCTTCTCCCAGCACAGCAGCTGGAGACAGAGAGAGACAGAGACCAGAGGCAAAGAGAGAGAGCAAGGCTTCCTCTGGTCCCTACCGGGAAGTTCCACCCCCACCCCACCCGCAGTGTCACTCTGTCCCATTCTATGGATTACAAACGTGTCACTAAAGCCAGCCCAGGTTCAAGGGGAGGGGAAGTAAATTCCTGTGCCGGGCAGTCACATTACAGAAGCACACAGGGGACGTGGACACCTTTGGAAAATACAACCTCAGGGTGGGGTCTACAAATCAGGTGGGGTCTTGCAGTCGTTGGAAGGACTTGTGACTTTATGTTGCATCAGATGGGGGCATCCTGAAAGGGCGTTTTGTGGATGAGGGTAATGATCAGATTCAGGTTTTAAACTGAAACGTTAGGAGCGAAGTGGGGGACCGTGAGCTCGTCCAGCAAGTGGCTGCCAGTGCTGGTGATGCGGAGGCTCCCTGACAATCCCGGCCCCTGCCCACCTCCTCTCTGCTTACCCAACAAGGACCCTCGCGACAGCACCCCACGCTGGCCTGTCCCCGCCCCCCTCAGTGGGACAAGCGCTTTGCAGGCGGTGTGAACGGGCCCAAAGGCAAAAACCAGACTCCAGAAAAAACACTTGTGCAAGCCCCACAGGCTTCTGAGCAGGCGTTTCCAGAGTTTCCCTCTCGACATGGGCTTTATCCATCACCTGTTTGTGGGCGCTCACCGGCTGCTTCCCTTTTCCTCCCCCTCCTCCTCTGGCCACTTTTTCTGCCCCCAAATCCATGCCGCATGCCTCCCAACAAGACCAAATGGGCTCGTGATACAATCAACCCCGAGGACAGGGAGGCCCCAAGAGCCTCTGTTGGAGCCAAAGGCTGACTCACCCTCGAGTGACCTGCTCAGCTGCTTTGCAGGAACCTCCCTTCCCCAGACAGGACAGGCCACTGTGGCGTTGGGACTCCCACCACTAGGCCAGGAATTAGCACGTGTACCAGGCCTGAATCTGGGGAAATTGGTACTAGCCTAAGCCCAGCAGCAGCGTTTTAGTTTGCTGTCCCGGAATCTTGCCCTGTCTTAGGTTGATCCTCCAGAGCAGGCAGAGTCCCCTCCTGTGATTCTGCAGTGTGAGGGGACATGGCCAAGTACAGACACACAATCTCCATTCCATCTCCAAACTCCACCAAAATGACAAGTCTGCAGCGTGGCAGTTAAAAAATGAGGCCAGTAAACAGTTCCTGAAACGTTAAGCATCTGGCCAGCCTTCCACTACATGATCTGTGCAGCAAGCTTCAGCGGAAATCCTATCCCGACCCCGCAAGCCTCTCCCCTTTGACTGATGCTAAAAAATCCTCCTTCAGCTGAGGGTGCACCAGATGAATTAATGCAAGAGCTGGAAGGCAGCCATCAGAAATAAAATGGCTGTGGGCTGGGATTATGGGCTCTCCTTTTTCCTGAGTGTTTTGAAGATTACAGGTCTCACAATTTAACAAGCTTTGAAAAGAGGTTTTGTAAAGCATGAAAGTAAGACCCAATTAAAATTAAAATCTTCCTAAAATGGCTATGTAAGTCTTTGGTTTAACAAGTGATGACTTTGCGGGAGGGGAAAAAAGATTGCTGAAGAGACGCCCGAGGGTGGGAAGGCCAAGAAACCCTCACTTCCTCCACACTTGACTTCTGGGGGTCCTGCCCTCTTTCTGGTGGGATTGGCAGTGGAAAGACAAAGAAACAAAAGGTGTTCAGGCCTCTGGACCACGGAGACCATTCCAAAGGAAGAGAGAAGGTACTCAGCGGTTAGGAACCTCCAGAAACCAAGCCCTACTCTGGCATCCTGAACTGTAAAATACACTGCCTACATAGGTAGGGGGAAAATCAGAAGCATATTAACTGACTTTTATGGGATGTGGTAAAATAGGATTTTTACTTCCTAGTTTAGTTTGTATTGTCTGAATTCATTTTTGGTAGTCAGAAGTAAAGATTAAAAACAGAAATTAAATGCCTTTTGAATGGCAACTAACTAAACCTGCAATAAGGAGTCACTCTGCTCTGCCCACCCAAGCAAGGGGAGCCGTGCATCTGTTTTGAGGGGCATGGGGAACAGGGCTGGGGAAGGCTCCTCCTGGACCGCTCAGTTCCCAGCTGTCTCTCAAGTTCATAACCGGCCCCTGCCCAGCTGTGGTGCTCCCGGCCTTCCTTCCAGACTTGTCACACGGCCCAGCTCTGAACCCATTACCTCCCATCTGTCTGACACCAGTCCCAGAACGCAAGGAGCAGCCTCAGCAACAGGGTGTCTTGAGTCACCCAGAGAGGGCTGCTGCTCTGGGAAGAGACCATCGGAAACAACTCTGCAGACACCGGGCTGCCCCTCTGTCCCACAAGCTGAGGGCACGTGTGGGATCTGGGTGACTCTGCCCCTACAGGTGGAAGCTGACAGAGCAAGGTGACTTCCAAATGGGTCTAGGCATCACCTCAGATGAACCTCGAAGGCAGCACCTGACATGCGCTGTATGTGGTACAGAAGGGTCACTAGCTACCAGGTCCCTCAGAGCAATCCTCAAGCCTACAGCACACCCACTGAAGCTTTTAGAACACCTCAACAAAAGTCTCCCACACATCACTCAGAAGTGGCCCCAATTCACCCACGGGCTTGAGGAAAAGCATTTTAGAGTGCTCTGTGCCCACCTGTGCCCCTGGAAGGTGCCTGGGCAGCTGTAAGTTTCCCACTTGGCTCTCCTCCTGCTGAGGCTGCACAAGGTAGTCCCTCCCTTGGGTCTGCACCCTCCGCCGCCCCCCAGGCGGCACATAGATGTCAGCACCCAGTCCCACACCGAGCCTTGCCTTCCTGCATCAGGGCGTTGGCTCCCTCGTAGCCAGGTTGCCTGGCTCCTCAGGAAGAGCCCAGGTTTGCAGAGGCAGCAATGGCTCCACTGGCCGACGTGGGCAGGGAAGGGGAGGACTAAAACACCCTCACCCACCCAGAACCCCGTGCAGTTTCACGAATGACCAGCAGGCCCATGAAGACTTTAGTGCAGAAGGTAAACACAAACACTCTGAGATCACTCGTATAAAATTAACTTGAGGGGCACCTAGTTTAAAGCACTGCTGCACCTTACAGATCTGTCTGGTTCAGAAGGGTGCCCCCTTAGCCACCAAGCAGGGCCGGGACTTGGACCCCAGCGTCCCAACCACCTGTTTCACATCCAGCAACAGACCTAGTCCAAAGTGGCCCCCAGTCAAGGGCTGAGGCAAGGTGAGCCATAGCCAGAACTCCTGGGACCAGCTGTGACCCAGGCACACTAGGCAGAGTCGCACACCCCAACGCCACATGACGCCTGTGTTACTGTGGGGGATCCGGGGGTGACAGGTGTGCGGGAACCGAGATGTGGTTAGGAACCCAGACTGGAGCACAGCTTGTTTAAATGCACTCGCTTCCTGCACCACGCCTCCCTCCCAAACGCTTTACGTGAAGGGAGCAGGAATTACCCTGTCTAGGCTCGTTTAGTAAATTTCAGTCACTGTAACTGGCTGGGAGGGCAAGACTTCAGCATCAGTTTAACATCAGAAAAAGTCACCTATGGTGTCCAAAACCAGAGTTTTACAACCCTCACACCAGTTACAGCTGATTAAAACACAGGCTAAAAGAAGTGGGTAAACTTTTTACACAGTCTCAAAGTATCTTTCGAATAATTACAAAAGATAGACATAAACCTGGCAGGCACCACCTTAAGGCTCAGTCACACCGATGATGGGACAGATATACCCTTAAAAACAGGTCTGTAGTCTTCTAAACTGTTAAGATTAGAACAGAGGCTGGGACAACGCCTGGCAGATACCAAAGCCCTCACCACCCCCAAGGCTTAGCTGCAAGTGCAGTCTCAGGGCACACCTGGCCTTGTTTCCCACAAAAACACTCCATAGTAGAGCATGGATTATTTTATTGTACACTTTATAAAAAGTCCAAACACACATACCGCCCCCCCCATTAGGTAGGGGGTTCACATCTTTCTTAATGTAGATCTGGCCACCTTCTAAATTAGGCCTTATTACTTGTTCTTATACCCTTAAGATGCTTCTCTTCCCTCAAATATTTATCTCCCAACTACAAAAATGGAGTTGCAAAGGGTGTATATAAAGATATGAGATTTTTCTTGCTCTTGTTATAGTACAAACAACTCAAGGTGATTAAAGAACCAGGAGAGTAAGAAAGGGGGAAATTACCTAATGAAGAGATGGAATGTCCCTCATCTGTAACAAGCGGCTGACTCATCTGTTATAATTGGCACCTACCCTAAAGTAACCGGTTTGTAGGGGCATGGGCACAGGGAACAGTGAGGCAGTGTATGCCAGACCACTGCTTACACAGACTCCAGAAGGCGCAAGATTCCCGCACCCTTTCTTAATTACGAAAGACAAATTAGAGGAGAACCCAGTACTTAGATTCTACCCGCTCTGAGGTATTAAATGCATAAAGATTAGTTATGTCGAAGTAGCATGCAATAGAAATATTTTTGAACCAACATGGTTAAGTGTTAAGATCTTTAGAAATCAAAATATTTATTCACATAATTTTAAACTAAAGCCAAAGGTAATAAATCTTCCGTGGTAATGATCTGAGTGCAAGTGATGCGGGCTTTCTTCACATTCACATTCACGTCCTTCGTTCAGTTGTTCTTGAACAAGTCGATGCAGCTCTGCAGGAGGGAGACGTTGTTCTAGAAGACAGACGTCGGGGCACTGGTGAGGCATGGGCCTCAGACCTACCGACTTCACTTGTCACAAGACATCTGGCCGGGTACTTGTTTTTCATTCAATGACCCCTGAACCACAATTCCCCTCATCCCAATTTCACGTTGGGGATTTCCTCACCCTCAGAAGGGCTGGTCAGCACTTCAGCACCTCCACCCCACACCCCAGGTTTGCTCCCACTGCAATCATGCCAATCCCACTCATGTGACTTAACCTAAATGTGGTATTTGAAAGCCTTGGAAATACTGGATAAAAAGTTGTGAAAAAGTAGTTGTGGGTGAGATTATAAATGAGATTACAAATGATAAATATTCACATAGGACTTGGCAGGAAATACTGTACAAAGTACTCACTTTAAAGGAATTCAAAAAACCTAGAATACTCAGAACACTATCATAAATGACCCATAAATGATACTTTAAAACTCCAATTTAAAAGGTCATATATACAGCAGGACTTAAAAGAGGCAAGTGAGTAAGCATCTCTGTTGTGGTCAAAATAAAGAAATTCAAAATACATACAAACGTTCAGTCTTCCTGCTTTAACCAGCACAGATGGCCAGTGACAGTGACCTGACTGCCCTGGCTCAGACAGCACCCTGAGGCTCAGTATCTGCTGTACCCAGGAACCACCCAAAGAGCCCAGAAACCCTGAGTGAATGAGCCTGGGCACAAAAAAAAACAAAAACAAAAATTCCCTAAGAGCTCCCCAGTAGGATTCTAATATGCTCTAGCACTGAGAACCACTGTTCTCCATCTTTTCTGGGCTAAATTATGCTACAGACATTATGAGGAAGTTTTCCTCCCTTTTAAACCAAAAGGGAATTAATATCAGAAGACACTTAGCAAATTAGAAAACTATTTAAAAAAAAAATCTTCCATGAAAACTCCAGATAACGAAGAGCTTATAAATGCTATGATGGATGCTCACAAATTACTGGAAAAACTCCTTCAGGGTGTGGCCCGCAAGGACGTCAAGAGAGAAGCTGGGTAAACGCCACCAAGAATGCTCTTCTCAAAAAGCAGTATTTCATCAAGACATACGGAGTTTTGGTTTGCAGTGGAAAAAATACTCTGACAAGTGGCTCCCACCCACACCTCAGGGGATTAAAACCACAAAGCAAATGCCATCTGCTTGATGACACTGGAATAGTGAATTGGTAAATAACTTGAAAAAGACCCCCCAAAGTTGACTTAGTTTGAAGATAACACTTACCCTGGCATGCTTTATTTCCAGTTCAGACATTTCAATCAGATTCTTCCTAAATGCTGCCACTCTCTTTCGTTTGAAATTGATTAGCTCTACAAAGCAAAGTTTACCAAGAAAAACAGAACAATCTTCATCTTTAACTTCCAAATACCATTTTTACAAATAAAATGATCTCCAAAGCTTTGGTACCCTACAACCACATTTTCTCATATTTTTGTTATCTCTGCCATTGGAACACACCCCCAGTCACCAAGAATGGCCCCTGAACACCTGGAGGTTTCTGAGTTGAGCTGCCTTGCCCTTTCCCTCTGGGAACCAGTGCTTGTGGAGGGTGGGCTAGGGAGGTAGTGGGCCACACATACTTGCACCAATGACCTTTTTTACGGATCATTTTTAAACTTTGAAAACTGCTTTTTTGTGGCTATTTCTACAGAACATGCCACCTTTGTGTCTATATCCATCATGAAAATTCAGGATCACTGTCCTATCAGACTCCCTCTGATTCCTTCCACACACTTGTGAACTCAGGCTCTACCTGCAGCTCTCACCATCATTCCTGTAATCAAAATCCTCCCTTAGCTTAAGGTGGTGCTCAGAGTCCTGTATCTTGTCTACACAGCACCATCCAACAGAAATGTAATACAAGCAGCCACATTAAAAAATAAAAACTCAAAAAATGCATAGTGATGTTAACGATAGTAACTCGGATACATCAGGCTGGTTTTGTCAGATGTCAAAATAAGCTCTTCTCCTTCCCTCCAGGACCAGAACTCCAGACTGACCCATCTGTCTCCCAGGACACCTGCCCACTGCCCTGTGCTTCTGCAAGAGTTCCCATCAATTCAGCCACAACCTTAGAACCTCAACCTAAGACAAACAGGCTAGGAGCCATTTATCTCATTATTCTACAGAGTACTGCACTTTTAAATAGTGTACACCCAGGCTTACATTTTGAATAAGGAGGATAAGATCAAACAACAAAGGGACAAACCTTGGGCAATAGAGACAAGCCTAATCTGGCACCATTGTAAAGCTTTGTGGCTTCTCTTTAAAAAAATTCTCAAAGCCACTAAACTCTGGCCTATATAATAACCTAAGATTTCAACTCAGTAGTTTTGAAGTGTTCTTTTTCCTTATAAATTTAAATTAGCTGTTTTTTTTTTAAAAAAGCTAGAATTTTTATTTAAACTACAGTGCAGCGAGAAAGAGGTTCCTCTGAAAGAATACAAAGGGCAGCCATGGGAGCATGTCTGCAGGCCATTTGCAAAGACTGTACAGAGAAGCCCTGTCCCTCAGTGAGGGCACCGGAGTCCTGAACAGAGAGAAGCCAAGACAAAGGAGCAGAGCTCTTCCAGATACACCGGGACTGCAGCGCCAAAGAGGAGGGGGAAGTTCTGAGGAAACAGTCTTATAATGAGATACGGATTCCACATGGAAACCTGAGTTTTGAAGGGGGAGGGTGTTTTGAGGGTGAATCAAGTGTCCACTCTAATTTACATTCACATTCTGGAGGACACAGTCTTTACTTTTTGCTCTGGCATGTTCCATGGCCCCTAAGAACTTCAGGGCAGGGAGATCCCCACTAAGGAAAAGACTACCTAGAGTACACTCATGTTCAATGGATATGGTACACCATCTCCCAATTTTATTTTATTTTTTTGGCCATGCTGCGTGGCATGCGGGATCTTAGTTCCCTGACCAGGGATTGAACCTGTGCCCCCTGCATTGGAAGCACAGGGTCTTAATCACTGGACCACCAGGGAATTCCTAAATTATATTTTAAAAGCCCCTTACTCTGGAATGGTAGAAGGCAAGAACCAACCCTGTGGAGATGGAATACAACTGAGTCATTATCACAGACTCATGATCCCTGAAGAGTATATACGTGTATGCACACATCCTGATATTTCCCCACTGTTGGCTGAAAGGTCTAGAAGCAGGGGCACCCCAGAAGAAATGAGCACACGTAGCACTCAATCTGGGCTCCTGGAAGAAATGGCGATTTTCATGGCTGGAGTAGAAAAGGTCTAAGATTAGCACAAAACATCTAATCCTCAAAAATACGGGCGTGTCATAAGGCCACGCCAGCTTTAAGGGCGCTCTCACTGGCTCAGTCTGGACAGTAGGAACACCAAAATAATTTCATCTAGTCATGAATTTTAAAACTGTTTGAAAACAGGAATCCATGGGTCTAATGAAGATGATAAAAATAAAAATATGGGAGAGAAGGGAAGGCTTGTGTTAATAAAGGATAGACAGCACCAAGTGCTGACCTGGAGGAGTGGGGGAGAGGACAACTCTGTATTGTATCAAAGGTTACCAAAGTTGGTAACTGTACTGTAGGGATGTAAGAGAAACACAGCGAAGTTTTCAGGGATAAAACTACTAAGAAAGATACAACTTAATCTCAAATGGTTAAAAAAAAAACCACCCAGATATGTTTATAAAATCACACAAGTAGGAGCACATGTACGTGTGCAAGTGACAAGGCAGAGGATGTATGGGTGTTCTCTGTACCATTTGTGCAACTTCTCTCTGTAAGCTTGAGATTATTTCCTAATAAAAAGCAAAAAGTAAATAAAAAGTGGCCCCACTCAACCTTCTTTTGCAGATTCAGAAAGCTGTTCAAATTTCTGGCAGCATTCCTGCTGGTGTGCCTCAGCCAGCTTGACATCTTTGCTTTTTAACCGGGCCTTATCCAACGCCTTGTTTGAATTCTCATAGTCAATGAGGGCTTTAGTGCGTCTGTATAAGAGATCCTGAGAAGAAAATTAACAGATATGATGCATGGTAGTTAAACCAATACCGAAAAACCTCTAGAACAGAACAGGAAGACTATCTGAAGTACTCTAAAAAACAGACAAGTACCTTGGGGCACTGCCTAAAATGTCAGACATCAACCACCTCCTGCACCGCCCCCGCTTTAAATCTCAACATTAGGCTGGTAACAGCAGTGCTTAATGCATTGCTGACGGCCTTTCCGGCATTCTTTATACGGATCAAGAGAAGGAACCAAACAGTGACGACTACAGGATTTTTTTTCTCTAAGAAAACATGTCACAAGACAAGTCACCTAAAATAAAACTAAACTATGGGGGAAAGAATGAACTTCTACTTCCTGATGACATTTTCCCATTAGGTATTTTCCCTACCTAATTTTATGCTGCCAGGTTTAGTATATTTCATATAAAAATAATTTAAACATTTTTCTTCAGGACAGTGTAGACAGTGAAGAATGCACGTTCCATTCCCAAAGGTCATTCTGCTGACCACTTCACCTTGCTTTTGGTTAAGTAATGCTCTATGACTCAAAGGCTGCAGTGACAACTGCAATTCAATAAAAGATCACAACCCCAAAGCCTTTTCTGCCTCAGAAATAGCCCCTTTGGCATGTGTCCAGTTATCTCTGCATCCAACAGCATATTATCTCCCAAGCCATTACCTGTCTACTCGGCACCAGCCCTACTGCCCCTAAGTTCCTAAGCAATGCAAACTAAGGACACAATGTCACAAAAAAGGCACGTCACTGTGAGATGATTTCAATCTAAAACGGAACTGGAGGATACACACCCGCACCCTCAGAATATAACTATACAACTTAAGAACTGAGAGACTGATTTCCCACAAACACCTGATACACGGGAGACCCAGACTTACCTCCTGACCAGTGAACACCAGCCAATGAGCTTACTGCTGGGGACCAGCTCCCTCACGCCAACCATCTTACTGCCAAAGACTCTTCCTCTTTGCACTCCTTGCCCCAAAATACATCCCACCCCACACCCTCAATGGACTCTCCTGTGGCTTGCTACAGTGTTTCCCATACTGCATGCAACTCCTCTCCTACTCCTGAAGAAACTCGAGCTTGCCTCAGTTTACTTCTTTATTTAGGCTGACATCACTTACATGAACAATCCTGACAAATTCCCATCTTCTTTCATTTTTAACAAAGAGAATACATCGGTATCATCAGACCTCTTCTGGGAGAACTCCCTCACCTTAGCAGCCTCTATGTTGAGCATGTAGTATCGGAGGAGCTCTGTCAGCTTTAAGTCTTCATCTGAGGAGACTCGACTCTCTACTTTCTGTTAAGAAATCAAAGGCCACCATCAGATATCTAAGCACAAATCTACAGATTATAAAACACATACCTTGAAGACCAACATAAAAATCCTTACCCTAAGTTTTTCAAATAGCTCAGCCGCCTTCAACAGGTACCTGCAAATATACACGATTTTGGCTTACGGTCTTAAATCATGTATGAAATATGCTTATCAATGCTCTAAGACATGAATGGGCAAATTCAGGAGTCCTAGTCTGTGGCGCTTTAGAATTAACTTATCAAAGCAATGCTTTCATCACAAGTGGCCCAAACTAGCAGAGAAGATGGTTACGAAATCGAGCACATTTCCAGTGCTGCACTCACCGGCATTGGTCTCTCTTGCTGCCACTCAGCCACCTTGCTGTGCAGAACCTGTGTCCCCAAGTTTTTATCCGCTGTTAAACTTGTGTTAGTCAAGGTCAGGTTCTAAGCCATAAATACGCTACTAGTTTGTCTTGGTTCTGTCATCAGCCTGACTCCCATTTTCAAGTCTGAAATACTAACGCCCCCTAGACCAAGCCTAGGTGTAAGTAGAACACAGTCATTTGACAGTAACAGTGAGGGATGGTTCCAGGATACAGTGCCCACCCTGCACAGAGCTTAAAATCCACAGTTGATCAAGTCCCTCATCTATATGGTGTATTTGCATATAATGCACATACACACTCCTGTATATGTTAAATCATCTCTAGATTCCTTATCACGCATAAAATGTAAATACTATGTAAATAGTTGTAAGTACACCGTAAATGCTATGCAAATAGTTGCTGATGCACAGCAAATTCAAGTTTTGCTTTTCGGAACTTTCTGGAATTTAAAAACAAGTATTTTCGATCTGCAATTGTTTGAAGCTGTAGATGCAGAACCCACAGACATGGAAGGGGCCAACTATACCATCTCACACCAGAAATAACTAGAATGAAGAAACTGTGAAAAATTAATATAAAAAAATGCTCAAAATCAGACTGGGGTCATTACTTCACCCTTATGGCTACCTTAACCAAATCTCTTCAAGTCAGCCCAGGGCATTACCTAGTAAAGCGCAAGCACCATTTGCCAGAAAACACAAAGCAAACTTCTCTTAAAGACAATTCCAAAATCAAAAGAATCAACAACAGACACATGTAAGTTTGACAGAAATAAAGGCTTTGACAACAACTATCACGTTTGGTACAGAAGTGCCCTGAGTCCCCTACAAACGTCTTACAAGTTTTTATGTTCAGAGGGTGTATAGTATAAAGTGAGTGCTGGAGACTATGGTCCACCCGAGATGGGCTTGGCTCAAGAGCGGAACTGAACCTGTGTAGTCATTACCCATTTTACCACCCAACAGCTTTCAATTAGGGGATTAGAGAAAATGTTTTCCAACAAAAACTTACTTTTTGATGACCGTGGGCTCTTCTAAAGCCAGGCTATGCAAGCAGGCTGCGGTGTGGATGTAATCGTCTGCTACATCTGCAGGAACAAGGATAGCCGTTTTATGTGAGCAGAGCTGGCACATTAGCAGACTAAGGGGCTAATGGGCGAAAGTATTTACTTTTGTGAGCGCTGGTCATTCTGTCAGCCTTTGCACAGGAACCCTTGATCCTATCGTAATAGTTACTGAGGAAATGCTTCTCTTGCTCAAAGAAGTCATCTACTTCCTAAAGGGAAGGAAAAAAGAGGTCTAAGAAGCAAAACTTCTTACAAATATGTATTTTATATTAGAAAAAAACACTAAAGAAATAAGCTTATGCATAAGAAGTTTAACCTCTAAAGACTAGGGAAATAAAAATAATTTTTTTTTGAAATGCACTTTTTATACCTGGGATTAGGAAAAGCGAAATGCTAGCAGGAAATGTCAACAGAGAGAACCACTTTGAAGAGCCATTTAGCACAGCCCAGTAAAACTCAGCATCTTCTCTAACCTCCAGCAATTCCGCTAGAGCAGTGGTTCCGCCCAGTGGGTGGCTCCCTCGCCTCGGATACCTGCACCTGCCAAATGTGTTCGGTTCCAGACTGGGAGGCAATGCTGGCATCTGGTGGGCACTGACCAGGGATGCCAAACGCCCCCGCAATGCGTGGGGACAGCACACCTTCAGCTGTGCCAGAGACAGCCCCAGAGCTTCCACATTTCTGACAACGCCCTGTCTTTCTCAGCACCTACACCCTGGGCTCCCTACTCAAGCCCTGAAGTGGCAAAGACAGACACCAGACAGTAACTGTTATGGTAGAAGGGAGGGGCGCTGAGGAGTGAAGAAATAAACCACACCTACAAGGCTAGTGAGAAACTTGTACATTTATTTGATGTTCTAGAACAGCACTGTCCAATAGAAACATGTGAGCTACACGTGCCGCTTAAAACTTTTGTAGTAACCACATTATAAAAAGAAACAGGTAAAACCCATATTTTATGGTTCCTTCTCCCTATCAAGTCCTTGAAATCCAGCATGTAAACAAAACATAAAATTCAGTTCCTTCATTACACCAGCCAACTGCATCTGTCAAGTGCTCTACTGCCACCTGAGGCTGGGGCTACCAGGGGGCAGTGCAATTCTGGAGAATAGCATGAAATACTGGTCTTGTAGCTTATTTTTTTAAAAAAATAACTGAGTAACCTCTCCTTACAGAAAAGGAGAAAATGAAGATTTAAGTGTGGAAAGGTTCTTATCCCTTCTCCTGGGAAAGAACAGAGTATTTTTGGAAAATAAGTGAAAATTCAATGAGTAGATAAAAATAACCAAATTTGAAAAAAATTATTTACATTTTTGAGAAGCTAATACCATTTGTTTCACAAATATCTATTCTGAAGAAACAAAAGGTCACCTATTCACACAAAGAGAAGAATTTTCTCAAATAGCTAAAGGCCACTTACCTTAACTCCTGAAAAAAGAACTTCATCAGCACTTTTCACCACACTTTTGAAAAAGCCACCAAACATCTCTTTGGTATTTTTCCGCCTAACACTTAGCTAAGGAGAAATCCAAAACAGTTAATGGTACATATATTTCCCATCAAGTCCTGAACACATTCCAAGTAACTGTTTACTAGTATAAGTATACACTTAAGATACCTCTAATTCTATCGTTAACAACAGATCTAAAATATCAAATAAACAGCTAAATCTAAGCACAGGTTGTAATTCTAAAAGTGTGACTTAGGAGATATTGTGAAAAACTATCTAGGTATCAATATCAAGTCTTAGTGCCTTTAAATTCTTGATAGAATTACTGTGCTGTTATGCTGATTATTCACTGGTTAGAAGACCTGAGGAAATGTCTAGGTCAGGGCTTGCCTCATACATATTAAACAGCAAGAAATGTAACGTATTTTTGTAAAAAAGCAAGCATATGTCTCTCTTTCAATGAATAAAACAAATGTGGATCAACTTAAATTATTTTGAATAATCCCAAGCTTAACTGAGGGGAAAAAGGTCAAAATATTTACATGCAACATTTTATAAAAATGCCTTACACATTGGATCTATTGCCCTGGGGGAGGTAGGCAAGGGAAGGAGCATCTAAGAAAGGTTTCTGTTGTGTTGATAAGAAACTCAACCTTGAAAGTCAATTTTTCAGAAAATATATCAAGTATATTCTTTGTACATTTTAACTGGATCATGGAAATGGAATAAAAATGCCTTACATCTTGATCATATTCCAGGAAAATGTGAAAGTTGCGATCTTTACTGAGAACAGGGTGAGAGGAGAGCCGCTGAAGAAAGACTTCATGGGAAGACACAGTCTTCTTGAAGACCGCGAGATACTCACTGGAAGAGAAGCGCACAAGGCCTCAGCTCAGCTGACCACCCAACACTGCTCCCTGGGACCTCACTGTGCTGCTCCTGCAGCCATGCAGAACACCTCAACTGGACCCAAAGCAGCTTGGTATAATGTAGCATCCAACTAGGTAATAAGGCAGTTCTCGTTTTGGAATCTGTGGAACAGCCACCGAAAGGGGAAGCGATATAACCAGAGTTGATAGGGTACATCTGTGAAGCCCAAACCCACATGTACTTAAGCACAAAACACTGGCTTCTTTATAACCATGAAAACCCTTTAATTTTGCAGCCATGTACACAGCAGTGAGTCTAACAAAGCCTGGAACCATCAGAAACTACTAAGTGGCTTCATCCTAATCTACACACTAGAGATGACTCTAAACTTCCCAACAGTAGGAACTTGTCTGTTGTGTTCAGCGCTCTATCCTCAGAGCTGTCCACGGGGTACCAGGCTAATGGGCCTGTGGCAGCATGCTGAAGAGACTCGCTGAGATGGACCCCGAAGAAGGGAGGGAGCCAATAGAAAGAAGTGCAAGGAGGGCGTCATAAGAAACTGTATGCAAACCTCCAACTATGATACAGAATAAAGAATCAATTTTTCTTTGAAAGAATTACAACCAGATTAAAAGAGCCATAGCTGTGGCTATTCTTAGAATGCTTCTTTGTAGCAGCACTCACTGCCATCTAGTTTCAACCATACTTCCAGTAAACAAACTTCAGGGAAGAAAGTTTTGTACATTATCACAGCCTGAAGACTTGTTTATATATAAAGACAAACGTTTAGTTCTTCACTTTATGCCAGACCAACACTCCATGACAAGCATGGTCTACAGATAGAACCACCATCTACTCAGCATCAGCAGTCCCCAGGGAATCAATGTCTAAAGTACAAAGACCAGGCCCCTTCACCCACACTCTGCAAAATGTGGTTTGAGAAGACAATAGCCAGGTAACTAATTAACTGAAATTAGCTGTCAGATTCTCGCTTCTGCACACATCACCACTTTTATTCTCAAAGGGTAGAGCCCCCATCAAGAAAATGCACTTACGCTTCCAGCTCTTGCTTCATCTTGGCAAATTCTTCTTTGGTCATAGACCCTTCACCCTCTCCCAGTTTCTGCATCTTCTCTCGAGGGCCGTCGAAGTCAGGCTTTGCAGGCGCGGGCGGAATCTGCAGTCAAGGCAGTAACTCGTGAGGGTTCTTGCCCCCGATATGTGCAACTCAGTGCCTGTGCACAGGAGGCAGGGAGCCCAGTGGGGCTGCCTGAAAATCAACTTGCACTTTTCTCTTAACCTTATTCCTTTCGGCCATTTAAAAGAAGTGTCCCCTACAATGGGCACTCACTTTGACTGCAATCATTTGTTCGGTTAATCACTGGACAGTTGGTAGGTATGACAGTTTATCCTGCTTCAATTGTCAGTTTAATTTATATATTACAATCAATGCTAAAATGAAGCCAATGAAGTACGATGAAGATAATAACCTCTGGATTTATAAAGGAATTTATTCCAGAGGATAAAAGATTCTAATTTTGTGTGGACATTCTTAAACATAAGCTTCAGTACTGATTTTGTTTAACTATTTGGCCAGATTCTTCAGCTGGCCTGGCAGGAAAAGCCATGTTTCTCTCTCCTTTAAAATCGGCTAAGGGACTTCCCTGGCAGTCCAGCGGTTAGGACTCTGCGCTTTCACTGCCGAGGGCGCGGGTTCAATCCCTGGTTGGGGAACTAAGATCCTGCGAGCTGCACAGTGCAGCCAAAAAATAAAAATAAATAAAATCAGCTAAGTCTCTTCCCAGAGCCACGCATTAACTCTCAAGGGCCAAGCACAAAGACAACTGCCCCCTTTACGCCTTCAGCAGAACACACCTGAGAAACCCAGCACACACTACCACCAGCAGAGATCAATTCCACTTGATGGCTGAAAGGAAATGCCAGAGAAATGCTAAACCCAAAGGTAGACAAGACTTTACACCATGAAACTGCTTACTCTCTTTTATTGTACAGAATATAAGACTATGCTTCATCTTACAGCTAAAACGCTATTTTCACATACTTTAGATTTTACCAGTAATAGCTAACACATACTCTAGTTGACAAATGAAATCAGACTATTTTCACAATCTATTATAAATAAAAGTGGGTAAAAGTCTCTCAAAACAAAATGAACAGCAAGGTAGAAGAAATTGGCTTCAGTAATTATCTGATTACCCAAAATGTACTTACAATAAGCCCAGCGTAGTCTGTAGTTTCAATAAGAGTGTCATGTAGCCACACAAAGTCTTCATGTTGCCTTGTAACAGAAAACTCTGGGCTCTGAAACGTGGGCAGCGTGGTCTGTAAAGAAAAAAGAAGTGACTGTTAACTACTATTTTCAGATAAAGTGGCTTGGGTTTCATGCAGTGCACTATGGGAAAATTCTGCATAATAGAACATCCAGTTTTTTAATGAGATCCAATAAAGAACAAAGCTAAGATTCAACACATTCTTTACGGAATTCTAGTCACAAAACTCCACCTTTCAGGTCAACTCAAACAGATATAATCACGTAGGCCTCACGCTGCCTGAGTGACAGGTATGTTAATACCACCAAGCCACTAAGGTACACAGAGAAAACCTCATGGGAGAGGACCTCATAGACAACATATTACCAATATTATGCTGGAGATGGCATAAACCAAGAGCTCTAGCTTCAAACTTCCTGACTCAAATTGTGCCTCAGCCATTTACTTCATTTAAACCTGTACCTCAGTTCCTCACCTGTAAGATGGGGATAACAGAATACCATAAGATTGTTAGAAAGAGAAAATTAAGCCCATGTAAACCCTTTACAAAAGTGCCTGGCATAAGACAAGCACTCAATATATTTTAACTAGTATGGAAGGAGAAAGGAGGCTAAAAATGTTCCTGAAAAGATCCCAAGGAATTAAACTTTCTATATTTTTCACAGATTGGCATATTGCTTTTGTCAAATGAAAAATCTGGAGAAAAATTAACAACATTATAAATCAGTTATACTTCAAAGTAAATTTTTTTAAAAATCTGGAAGAAAAAAACCTCTTCTGAATCATAATAGGTGGGGTGACGGCCAAGAACTTAGTAAATATGGGAAAAGCAAGCACTTCCCACGCACGCAAATTACAAACAAAGGTGGAGTTCTGTGGCAGGTGGCTCCAGCTCTGTCGCTCTGCCTGGTTTGCTTCCCCACGGAGCAGAGCACAAGCCACACTAAACACCAGCAAAGCCCACAGCCCCAGGGCTCCACCACAGTAGAAAATGCTGTAAGAAGAGCACTCATCTGATGCTTACTAGGAGCAAGTGGAGGGAGGGGCCTCACTTAGCAGGAGTGCCACACTGCACTCAGGTCACTAGGTCTCTTCTCACACCCACTGTGAATAACAAGGCTGCAACCTGGCACTGTTTTTATTACTGAAGTCATTCTGTCACTTACCTTGGTGTGCACCGTAAATTTGACTTTATCCCTCTCACTGAGTGCATCAGGTATGTCAATCTGAAGCGAGGGATCAACATTCAGGTCCACTGACACAGATCTCAGCTGAAATACATTTTTTGGCTATTAGTCTCAAGTTCATTTTAGTCCTAAAAAGTATCCTTCCAAAAATGGGGAGCTAGTAATTAAAAAGCAGTCTATACAAGACTTCTATTGTTCTATTTTAGAACAAAGTTGAGATAGTATTTGAAACTGTGGGGAAACCTGCTCTTAAATGCATGGGTGGGTCCAGTGAATTCCTGTAATCTAAACAAAGCAACTATATAATTCTAATATCATGTACATTACATACTTTATGTGTACGTGAAAAATACATTTAACCAAATAATTGAAGAACTGTACTAAGAATAAGAAGGCTTCAACTGGATAAAACGAAATCTTGAACTTCTTACATAAATGCCCAAATTACAAGAATATTCAAGAGGCGTTAACAGACTGTACGTATATCTGAAAGTTAGAGGCTGGGAAAACTTGGAAGTACAGAGAACAGTCAGGTGGTATGGGATCTTGCGTGGAGAGATAAAAACCCACTCAAGAGTGGACCTATTGATATTCAGGGACTGCAAGGAGATGCGAAATCTAGACACAAGAAGTGAATTGTAAAAACCAACAAAGGCCTTAATTATCAGAATTCTACTGCGATTACACATAAGGAAGAAGTGTGAGCACTGCCCAGGAAACAAAAGTAAATGATTTTTGTTAGTTGGAAACTCAGAGGAAAATAATATCCAACTCCAGTTCTGACTGTTTAAAAAGAATTCTTGGAAGAAGTGGACTGTTAGGAAAAAGTGGTTAAAATGGTCTTGCTTAAAAAAAAAGCTTTCCTACTGAGTCTAAAATATGATAATTTCTTTCATTCTTAAGACAGACAAGCTGACAGTGGATCTGAAGGCCTGACACAAATAAGAGATTGCAGGGATTAAACATCTCATCCTTCCCCCAGCCCCCAACTGTAAACTAGTGCTAAAGTTGCCAGAACCCTCTAGACTATTAAGGAAAATGCCAAGTGAAGACTGGAGTTAAGAGGATGAGAGAACAGGGAATCCTGAGTATTTCCCTTTAAATTTCCCTTTGAAGTAAGAATTCCTTACTTCAAAATAAAAAGACCAAAGACTGATGAACTTCTGAAAATAGAAAAACTGGTTCTATTAGGTATGAAAAGATTAAACATATTCTCTAAGAACACATGGATTACTTCTCTCTCCTTTGTAGTATCTCAGAAACTGTCAGTACTTCCCTTTTTCCTTCAGCACTGTGACCAAGAAAAAAATTTTAATTGCAAAAACCAGAGTGAGCCCTTAGAACAATGGCTTTCCTCTAAGAACTAAGGCTCACGTTCTTGCCACCAGAACTTGATTTTTAACATCAAGTATTTTAAGATCACAATATACTTAACAGTTCCTTACATATCAACCTAAATACATCTTCCAAGTGAACTCGTGATGACTCCTATGAAATATTTGCTTGTTTGGCTTAATTTTCACATGTCCATTTATGAAATCTCTGCAAAGAAAGATAAAGCTTCAAGGTCAGGGATACTTCATTTTATCACAGCTGTGACTCTCTGACATATTTCTGATAAAAGCTTCCTTCCTTCTGATAATTTACCACTGGGCAAATGCAGCATTCAAAAAGACCTCAAAATATACACTAAATTTGACTGCAGAGAATACTGGCCACCCCACTGATCTCATGTTTGTACGCGCCCACTGATCTCATGTTTGTACGCGTCAAGAGTCAGTACACGAATAAAGTAGGTCAGGTTACTGGTGGAAAGATGGGGCCGGCCCAGGGACCGTGTCTAAGGTGCATTTCCCTGAGTTCAGCAACAACAGCCATGTTTCCTGAGATTCCATTTCCCAACGAGGTCACAAATCCTGGTTTCCAGCAGTCTCTCAATTTCTGAACATACCGTCAATTCCATTTTAGCTCACTCCCAGCCCAGTGAGCCTGCGAGCACCACAAGGACTGCCTTGGGAATTAGGGTTAGAAGACCCAAGGGGAATGTAATCTAGTAAACGGGGCTCATTGAAGCACCAGTCAAAGCAGCAATGGACTTCACCAGCGAACATCAGATGTCACCTCTTTCCCACACCTCCAACCATACAGAAGTAACAGCCCAGGTTATTCACTGTGTTACTATCTTCTTGTCAGCAAAGATATTTTGTTTTTTAGTCTAAGAGTGTGATGAGAACACAAAATAACAAAAACCACTAGAGGTTTGGAAAGACTGTGCACTATAACAAGATGCCAAGCACCCAGCTTCTCCAGCAGTAATCACTTTTGCCTAAATATACCACCCTAGGAAGGGACTCAACAATCCCACCACCTGACATGATAAACACTCCCACCTCACCACGAAAACAAAACAATTAAAAAAAAAAAAAAAGAAACCCACAACAGATAACACGAAAAAGTCTGCATTTGGGCCTCAAAGAATTGTCTGAAAAAGGATGGTGGCAAAATTCTGAGTATGCAGACCATCACCAACTCAAATGATCCCTATTCACAAGTCAAAGGAACTTTCTTGTATTGTAGCAAGATAACCCTCCAGATAATGAAGCCCATAAATCACCAAGGAGTAAAAAGTTGTGAAACGTTTATACCTTCTAAGTCAGCACTGTCTCCTCACTCCGGAAGCATCAACTGTGATTAAAAGCTCAGCATTCCTTTTTCTGCTTGGTCAACAGAACCAACACTCCATAGCCCCACAGCACAGTACTTGCTAAATAATCAACAGGGTGGAGGGTACAGCGAGTGAGTGACACGCCTCCATACACTTTCGCCCACTCACCATCTCTGCCCCCTAGCCTAAGTAAGTGCCCAGAGTGCTGCTGCCTTAGCCCTGTTGGCCAACACTGTCTGACCTGGGCCACAGGTGTCAAAACGACTGGGACAGCTGTTTAAAGCAGCGGGGAGAGGCAGGCAGGAGAGGCAGGCTTCAGAACAGAGTCTAACCTTAGGCACGTTAACTTTCCCTTTCCCATTCCCTTAGGTCACTGGTGAGAATCAAATTTAAAACACATTTATTCTCCAATGCACAATGTTGTTTTAAAACAGACTTTCTTTTGTAGATTTCCACAGAAACCACTACATCACATACTCCAACTTTTAGATGGAGTTTCAGTCCCCAATATACTTCCTTATCAGACTAATCCTTACAGTAAGGATTACAGTGATCTTTGTGAGAAGAAAAGGGGGTAAACAAGCATCGCTTCATTTAGAAAACAAAATTTTAACTGTTTTAAGAAATCTGAAGGCTTGGTAAGAGAGCTGAAAAGGAGAAAAACTAAATCAATCCCTGTGCATTCCCTCACTTGTTCATCAGCCTCCCAGCTGGGGCACCTGACACTGGCCACAGGACAGATCTGCAAAGCTCTGAGCTGCTAAGGACCACTTTTGGTCCAGATCTCACTTATGACTCACTTTGGTACACAACTTTAATTTAACGCCATTGCAAAGCCTCCTCTTCAAAAGGTTAAGTGGCACACAGATGGCAAAGAGCACCTCTGTGGCTGGACGACACAGAAAGCCAGATTCAGAAATTCAGAAGCCACAGAAGAAGATACGTAAAGTATAAAAAATGTTATGGCAGCTGCAGACTCCAGTTTACATTACTGCCATATAGCCAAATGACAAACACAATGGGAAGAAATCATCTCCGCAGTCACTCTGATCTGCTAGAATGGCGTCTAGTTGAATAGCCACTTAAGTCTAACCAGTTTTGTATACATGCAAGAAATTGAATATGCCAGCCCCTATATTTCCATCTTAATTTGAATGTTGCAAGGAAACTACTGCAGATAGAAGAAAAGCCTGCATGTATACACTGAAATGACTTTCCATTCTCCAGTACCGAAGCAGAAATGTACTTAACCAGCACATGCTACATCAGTGTGCCTCTCCTTCAAACTGTTTCTCTCCTAAGGATTCTGCTTTGCTTTCCCTTCACCCAATGGCTAAGGTAAAAGACCCCTACCAGGGAGAGGGCCAATATGACAAATAATCTTTGAATGGTCTGTAAACAGCATGGAGTCAGAACAGGCAAGAAACAACCAGGCCATATTTCAGCTAGACAGGTACGGATACCTTGCCTAATCCAATACTCACTAGTGAGGAAATAAAACCAAAAATGCTCTGCGGCAGACACACTGGATTTGCAGTAATTTCTGAAAACTGACTCACATGATACATACTTACGAAACATATATTACTTTGTTACTGTTTCAGCTCACAGGAAGGAAGTGCTCTGTAAGAAATTCTCATACTGTATCTTTCTCCGAACCCCTCCTTATGGCTCAAATACTGTAATGGTACTGAATTATTTCTCACTATTTTCTCCCACCCTGAAGGTAACCAAAACTTGTCTGTGTTCTATCCCACTTATCCCTGAGGCACTGGTGCATGAAAAACAATTGAACTGACTGTGCAATACATGAGCTGCTTTTACAGGTATGTGTTCATCTCCCCCCCCCACCACTGGCTCCCCCCTTCCTATAATTCAGGCCTGCCAGTATCATATCATAGTCCTCAAGGACAACAGAACCAAAGACTTCTAGATCTCAGTCTACTAACATAGATAATAGTTATGGAAACTAGCCACAAGCTTAACAGCTAGATAAAGAGCTGCAGCAAGTGATCAGATTTCCACCACTCATCTTGGTGAGATGAGACCCACAGGGACCCATCCCTGCTGACACCAACCATTCTTACCGGTAGTCCACCAACACACAAGCTGTCCACAGTAGAACACTGCAGACTGCAGGGCATTTGGAGGCTACGCAGCCCAGAGCTCCTAGAACAGAAATCCAGGCTTCGAAGAAGGTCAGTGCAGCGCACTCAGCGAATGGATAAACTGAATCATCATTTCACAAGGCTGCAAGCCCACGAGCCAGTGGAATCCCAACGTGGAACCAGAAAGAGATTAAGTTGAATTATTGGCTAAAATAAAATTCATTGTGAAATTCATCTAATTACAATCCATCTAATTGCAAGATACCTGGATTATTTTCAGGAGTTCACAAAGTGAAACGCTTAACCACATGATCTATAATGATCTAGCACAGAAATTCTATTGGGAATCAACATACCACTGCTACAGAGGAAGAAGCTGCCACAGACAAAAAACTAATTTCCTCCATTCAAAGCTAAAGCCCTTCACCTACTACTAGATTTCATCAAGTCTCCCTTCCAAAAGTTCCTGGTCTATCAAGTCCATGGCTCCTTACTACAAAACAGTCTTACTTTATGATCAACCCAAGATGAAATAGAAAAAGATTTGAGAATAAAATTTACCTTCACCAACAAGGATGATTCAGCAACGTGGATGGAGCTGAGCTTGAGCTTGTGTCATGAGTTAAAGATACAAATGGCAGCGTGGAGAGAAGAAAAGCTTGCCTGCTTCCTGGTGGGACTCCTTGTACGCTAGTCAGAGGCACCACACATTTCGCAGATCTTTCAGATATAAATATTTCAGCCCTTCATCCCTCACCAGATACCTGGTCCCCACTAGCACAACATGTAAGCTTTGTACTGCTCTTCATTAAAGATCAGGTGAAAGCCTTAAGGCTGGTGACATTTGCATTTGTGCTCCTCACCATTTACACTAACTAGACCCAAAGGCTTAGGGACCTGCCCCTCAAAAACAAGTAAACCATAAACTCTTCTGGCAGAAAACGCATACCACAGATTAACATAAGCAACTATTTTGAGAAAACTACACTTTTCTATCCAGACCATATAGCAGTGCCTGAAAAAGTTACACCAAATTTCTAAAAGGAAGCGGGGGAGTCAAGCCAAGAACCCAATCTCTAAACTAAAGTTCAGTCTCTCCTGAACCTCAAACTACAACTTCACTCCTCCCTGTGTATTTACGGTTTGCCTTTGGGGTATGAAACAGTTGAGAAATTCCATATCCCCCTTTTAGGGGGAAATCTCTCTTCTTAAGAGTTAACTCAATGGCCAATCAGAAAATATACAGGTGTTGGAGGTGAAGTATCTTTTTTTTTCTTTTGGGGGGGGAGCTAGTTTCTCATGTAAAGATGTAGAGAACCTTCTCAATTTGAACCTGTAAAAAACAAATTTGCTATTCATGCAAGACAAGATTTCCCACTATCCCTTCGCTATTTCAAAAATAAAAGGCAGAACTTATAAAGCGCAAAAATACTTTTCTCTGAATAACTGGGTTCATTAAAAGGTTGTTTCCCTAAATACAACCTAACTTCACTATATGTGCCTTTCACCACTGGCCAGTGGTACTACTGACCTACAGAAGTACATCCTAATATCCTCAAGCAATCAGGACAACAGAGCAAAAAAGCAGGATTTTTAAACCAAGTTCCACCCTGTAGCACATTTCTCAGTGATCTTCAATTCTGCACCACAATGCTTTGTGAGTACTGTGGCATCCGAGCCTCAGGTTTCCACTGTCCAAAGGGGGCAGTGAACTCCAACATGGTAAACACAGCAGAGTTTGTAACTCTCAACTGCCCAGAACCCTTTACCATTTTTTGGTAAGGCTCCTCAATACTGGGGGGAAGGCTAATTCTACCAAAGATAGTCAACGATCTGACCCACCCATATCACACCATTTTAGAAAGTTTAAATTGGTGATTCTCAACCAAGGGACATTTGACAGTGTCTGTATTTATTTTTGACTGTCACTGATGAAGGGAAGAGAGCTACAGGCACCCAATAAAGGCCAGGAATACTGCTACAATATGCAGGAAGGACAATTCCCCACAACAAAAAATTATCAAGCCCAGAATGTCAATCGGTAATGCTCAGGTTAAGAAACCCTGGTTTAAACTGAAGCTCTACATTAGATGTTAGTCACTTACTACGTCTCATAGCAAATGAGAATTTGGATCTCAGAATCCAGAAAATTCTCTCATAGTTGCCCGAAGCCATTTCTTCCTACAGCCCAAAAAAAAAAAAAAAAAAAAAAAAAGTGGGCAGATCATGACCTGCTATAGTAGTATTCACAAATGGGGATCTTAAGACACTGTCTGCAAGTTACTGATCCAGAACTAAGGCTTGGGCAGCTTTGAGAAGCCACACTTCCCGAATTTAAGAAGTCAAGCCATAAACATAGTACAAAACTTCAGTCCACAAGAATCAGTTACTCTGGACTTGCTGCAGTATTGGTGAAAATTCAGGACTGTTCCTATACTAACATAAATTTTAACACTCTTCATCTAAGCTGGTGGAGAGTGGTGTCCCTAGAGACAACTTCCACACCAGTTAACAATCTGCAAACCAGAGCAGCAGCATAAATGTAAAACATTAATGACTGGCTCTGGGAAGGAAACACTGTCTACCCAAAGCCCATGTAACCAACTAGTGAAAGTTAAGGTGAAAGTAACAGCACTAGGCTGGGGAGGGCCCTTACAGATTCTCCTGTGTGATCATTTGCTTCAGTCCACTAACAAGTTAAGAATAATAAAAATCCCAGGAGACAATCAGGACTCGCACTCCATTTGCCGTAGGTTGGCAAGACTAACAGGACCAAGACTCATCACAATAGACATACACTGAGTCTGTGAGTGGGAGCCTAAACGCGCTGCCCACTGTTTAAAGGACCTTTTGGCAAACAGGAAGCCTGGGTAAATATCTTATGGGAACAAGGTTCTGCATAATCTCCATTTCTCCCCCCAACCTTTAAAAACTCCAGACACCTTAGAATGTTGATGCAGCCAGTGCGCGAGGCAGGGCGGGGACTGCACTACACCAGTTTCTTTATCGTGAAGATGCGGCCTAATGGTGTTAAAGGTTCAGTTAAATTTCTCAGGGGCTCGACTTAGCAAAACCTTACTTTTCTAAATTTTAAAGACCAGAACACCATCTTTCCCATCAGTAGAGGACTAGTTAAAGAACAAATTAATCGGGTTTCCCTGGTGGCGCAGTGGTTGGGAGTCCGCCTGCCAATGCAGGGGACACGGGTTCGTGCCCCGGTCCGGGAAGATCCCACGTGCCGCGGAGCGGCTGGGCCCGTGAGCCATGGCCGCTGAGCCTGCGCGTCCGGAGCCTGTGCTCCGCAACGGGAGAGGCCGCAACGGTGAGAGGCCCGCGTACCGCAAAACAAACAAACAAACAAACAAAAAAAAGAACAAATTAATCATGCAACTGCTTTCTGGGAAAGGAGACAAATCAACACCTTCAGCTCAAAAGGATATGACTAAATGGAAGTGCCAGGCTACCGGATATAGGCCAGTACTCCTGTTTTGCTGAACTAGCCAAAAGTTCTGCAGGAGCACTCAAAATCCTCAAGAATTAATTATGTTCCCTGCCTTATTAGCAGGTCTAAACCTCAAGAACCCCTATCCTCATGGAAATTCCAAAGCAATCATAAAGTTTAAACTTACATTTTCAGCAAAAACGTAAAATATTTGTTAACTAACAAAGTTGAATTACAGCAAGAGAACAGTTTGCCCAAGATTTGCCCTCCTGTTATTCCACTCTTGTCCCAAACTCCCCTTTGGTGAACAGTAAAAATCATCTAGACTTGATCCACATGCCAGGACTAGTATCGGATACCAGGAAGTAAAATGAAGCCACGTGTTACAGTAATATTTTATTAAGTTTACTATTTCCTTATTTCTGCAATTAAAAGAAAACCAGGAAGAAAATTCTATATAATCCTTTCCTGTAGTCACTAAAACCAGGAGGCAGGAAACAGCCTTCAGAATCCTCTTTTGCTCAAGGATCAGAATGGTGGGGAAGTTATTTTAAAAACCAACCACAGGTATACTATACTAACAAATAGGAAGGTCGGTTGAAGTTTTAAACAGCTGTCTAAAATAAATTCTGGACCAAGAAAGAAGATGGAAGGTAGGGGATGGGGGGGGGGAATCCATCTACCCAAATTTCTATTCAGCCATCTAAACGTCTAGAGAGAAAACTACCTTTGGAATGTTCTAGAAAGAATGGTTCTCAAGTTCCCACTTCCGGCTTTAGGGAAGGAAAAAAAATTACTTCTTTCCACTTTGAAATAAAAATACCCCAACCAAGACCCTATCCTCACGCTTCATTTCAGTAACTAATACAGCAGTGACCCCCTTGCTGAACAATCCCGCAGCCGTGTGCGACCTTTGGCACCACTAGATGAAAAGCTCTCTCCAAAGAGCTGTGGATCAAAAATGCCTTTGATTTCTTAAGAGATGCCTTCCACGTTACTTAAATGTCAGAGCGCCTCGAATTTCTAGATTAGTTATTTTGATTTTCTGTTAGAAAAACGTTTCTGTTGACGATTCTGCACAAAACGTTGCGGCTCATACCAACCCCTGTATATTTCAAACTAACTTATAAGTAAAGGACGAATCAACGTGGAGGCTTACCTCAATTTTCAATTGGTTACGGTGACATAAATTGCATTAGTCACCTTTTAGACCTCAAGATCCAAGCGGCATGGGGGTACCTTACATCAACACGCAAATCTTAAGAGCGAAACTTAAGTTCAACTATTTGAGCACCTCCTAAAAATGACAGCACTCCCTCCCGGAGCGGCGCACTGAGCGCTTATGAAGTTGCAAGAGACACTCTCGATACCTGACTGGACTGAATCTCCCCAGTATTTTGGAGGGGCTGGGGTGCGGTTTCGAGCTCCGTCGTTTGCTGCAAAGCGGGTCACGCGTGCACCGCGCGGTCTCCCCCGAGAAGTTTTAGCAACTTTCCACGCCGAGCGCGCGCTCCCGCGTCTCCGGCCCCTGCCCCGCGAGCCCCTCCCGGGAACCAGGGCAAAGAGCGTGGGAGTCTGGGTGACCGCCGGGGCCTCCCGGCCCGGGGGCCGAGGGCGGCCAGGGCCTCACCTTGCTGCGGTCCTCCTCCTGCTGCTGCAGCAACTCGGGAACCGCGGCCATGGCGACGCGGGCCTCGAGCGTGGCCGCCTGGCTGTGCGAGGAGAGAAGAGGCTGGGCCGCCGCCGCCGCCAGGGCTCGTCTCGAGGGCGGCCGCGGCCCCGCCTCCGCCAGCCTCTCTGCCCGACGGCGGCGGGAGGCCTCGCGACTCCTCCACCGTCCCAGCAGCCCCAGGAAAGGCGAGCGGCGCCCCACGTGCTCCCCCAGGGCGGCCTCCCCCGTCCCCGCTGCCGTCCATCTTGGAGCCGGGCAAAGAAGCTACGCGGGGCCTACCCTCGCTCCGAGCCACGCAGAAGCCGCCGACCACCGGCCGCCACGGGGACGCGGTGCCCCTGACACTCTCCCAACGAGGCGCTTCTCAAGAAAGGCTGCGCGCTCTTGGAGGGACGGAATTTATTATTCAGTCAGAGTCCAAGATGGCGACGAGCTCTGACGTAAACGAAATCTCGTGAGAGAGAGAGAAGGTGAGATTTGGAGGCGCCCGCGCTTCTGCGTGCGGGGAGGGTCTCCACACGGATCGCTCGAGTGTCCACTGAGATGCACGAGGGGCTAGGGGTGGGGCGTGAGCACCGCAGTGTATGCTGGGGCCGCCGTGCCTGGGGCGGGGCCTAAGTCTGGAGCAAAGCGCGGGACTGACGAAAGTACCTGCTCGCGGGATTGTCGCGCCCTGGAGCTAGCAGAGCGCGCCGGCTTCCGAGGTACCTCCCCTGCCGGCCCTCCCTAACTCTGACGCCCGCCCGAGGGGCCGCCGCCGTCCTGTCCCCGCTGGGGCTGCGCCTCCGCCAGAGCGGAGATTGGGCGGTGGGCCTTGCTGATGGCCTCTAGCCGGCAGGTCAATGGGGACCCTTCAGGAGCGCGGGTGCCGCGTCTTGAGCGGGCCGGGTCGCAGTGGTGCCCACCTTGGAGGGTGTGAGGGGTTAGATGAGAACTCTCCACGCAGGATACGTAGCAGAGAATCTGGTGTTTAGGGATGAGTGGAGGCACTGTTAACTGTCGCCGCTCCTCGAGCGTCCTGTGTTTCTTTGTCTCACACACGCCTACCTTCGTGGCCGGCACATGGCTCCATAGCTGGGGACATGTGGCCCCAAGCTGTCTAGTTCACGTTTAACAGGTGCCGGTCCTTTAGAAATAGTTTTGTCCGAGTATTACTGAGTCCAAGCTCGGCTGCAGGACAAGCCAATAAATTGACAGATGAGCTGTTAGGGTAAAGTATAGAGACCTTATTCAGAAAGCCAGCAGCCAGAGAAGATGGTGGACTTATGTCCCAAAGAACTATCTTCCCCAGTTAGAGTTAAGGCTTCTTTTATACTAAAAGGGGAGGGGGTGTGGCTGCTTGTTGCCCACTTCTTGGTGCCAGAATCCTTTGTTCTTACAGCTGTCCACGCAGGTCTGGTCACAGTGTTCCTATATACCTGCAACAAGATCGTTATTTTCTGTTCTGCAACTTTTTAATCTCTATATGATTGGAAAAGTGTTAATACCTTTAAAGGTCAGAGCCTTGAGAATGGGTTCTCCTGTGTATTTCAGGCTATAGGCAACGTACTTTTCCAAAAGGTGCAGAGCCGAAAAGACTAAGCCCCCTGCAACAGGGCACAAAGGTTAGAGCTAAAGTAATAGATTCAGTATGGAGTTAGGTTTGTTTTCCTCTGTTAAACATGTCGAAAAAGCGTACCGAATACAATTTTAATGTGCAGTATCATACTGTTGCAGCTTTCGCTTTGATGGTTCAAATATTTAACACATTTGATATCTAACACCACTTTTCTCTTTGATAGGAAAGCGAAAATTAAAAAGGTCCTCGACATTACAAGTAGACTAGAGGGAAGTGAAAAAAATCTGAAGATGAAGGTATTTCAGACCATCTGCAGGCAGCTTAAAAGTTCAAAGGGGTTTTCTGTAGAACCAGCCCCCCGTGTGGTCTTCTCCACTTCCTCTTATTTGTGTGGCCGGAAGAAAAAAGTGAACCCTTATGAAGAAGTGGACCAAGAAAAGTACTCTGATTTAGTAAGGTCTGTCTTGTCATTCAGAGGCCATGCTCAGGCGCCACAGTCTTTGTTTGAGGAAGATGCTTTACTCTACGGACCTGTGAGGAAGTGTAAGGCCCCAAAGCAAGAAGAAGCAGGAGTTCCACGAAACTGGTGTCCTCTCTTCAATCCAGAGAAAAGCAGAAAACCAAATGCAACAAATGATCCTACAATTCCTTTGAAAATCCCTTTGCAAAGGAATACGATACCAAGTGTGACCCGAATCCTTCAGCAGACCATGACCTCAGAACAGATTTCCTGTTTGGAGAGGTGGAAACGACGGATGATTCTGGAACTGGGAGAGGATGGCTTTGCAGAATATACTTCAAGTAATTTTCTTAATCCTGATTCTGTATGGTTATTATGTTTTCCAGAATACAGAGCACCAGTGTCAAAAGGATGAGTTGTTCTTTTTCTAACGTTAACTAGTGAGGAACTACTTTCAAATGATAATTAGTATTAACAGCATTTTTTATATATTAACTCATTTAATCCTCATGACAACTCTATGAAGCACAGATACTATTATCCCCATTTCACAGATAAAATTGAAGCACAGAGATCAAGTACTTTGACTAAAGATGTATGAAATTCATTTATTTTATAAGCTACAAACTTAAGTATTAGAATTGCCTGTTTCGTTTGATTATGGGACAATCGCTTCATAATGGAATTCTAGTTGTTTACCAGGCATTCTGTTCAGAATCTAGTAAATACCCCCTTGCTCTGCTTATCAGCAGAGACTGACTCATAAATTTAAAGATGGGCAAAAAGCCAGAACATGTGATCTGTATTTAGGTCTTAGTAAATTGAGATTATCGGATGTTCTTCATTAGGAACTGAATTGATAAACTTCAGCCTTCAACGCCTAACTCACTAACTTCTTAGACAAGTGAAGAGAATAGCTTTCTTAAAATAGATTCCATTCAAAAGCAAGATGAAAGAAAAGACCAATGGTACAGGAGAATTAGCTGGTCCCCCATCAGGATTATAGTTGTTGAAGCTAAGTTTTACACTGAGCATTCCTTAGGCCATGCTTCCCAGAGAGCAGTACATGTACCCCTCGTGGTACACAAGAACTTTAATTTTTAATTTAAGAGCAATGCACTTATTTTGAGGCATCTTAGAAAAAACCTGTGTGTATGCATAACACATTAAACCTGTGGTCACGTGTTTTAAAGAAAAAATATTAAGTATTTAGGTGGCACTTGGACATGGCAAAAATGGTCAAGGCCGGAGCCCCATGTAAATTCCTTGGCTCCCTGGGGCAAGGACTATATGCAGGAGCTAATTGCCTTTTATTTTTATATAAATTTATTTTATTTACTTTTGGCTGCGTTGGGTCTTCATTGCTGCGCGCGGGCTTTCTCTAGTTGCGGTGTGCGGGGGCTACTCTTCATTGCGGTGCGCGGGCTTCTCATTGCAGTGGCTTCTCTTGTTGTGAATCACGGGCTCTAGGCACACAGGCTTCAGTAGTTGTAGCACGTGGGCTCAGTAGTTGTGGCTTGAGGGCTCTAGAGCAAAGGCTCAGTAGTTGTGGCGCACGGGCTTCGTTGCTCCACAGCATGTGGGATCTTCCCCGGCCAGGGCTCGAACCTATGTTCCCTGCGTTGGCAGGCGAATTCTTAACCACTGCGCCACCAGGGAAGTCCTACACTGACTTTAAATTCTAAAATATCCACGCTGTCAGTCAGAATATAGGAAACTCATGTGTTTTTTTTTTAAATACGTTTTATTTACTGGGACTTGAAAACATTTCACTTTTATTCCTTTAATTGAGTGAATTACTCTGACTTGATGCTATCTGCGATAACTCTTGAATCTTTTAAGATTTATTTTCACAAGTTTAATCACGTTTAACGTTCTCAGCTTTACAATCCTAAGGGATTCTGTAACCCAGATCCCATGTTTGTTGCCCCTTAAATATGAAGACCTCCCTGGGGTTAAGACTGCAGTGGGGAATGAGTTGTCTATTTGCTTGGCTGTTGATAAACAAATTTTTTTCCTTCATGTTTTTAATATGTTTGTGTTCTGCTTCAGTAAAACTAGTCTGTAGATAAATACTGCTCTTCTTTTCCCTAGGTTTTAATTCCATAAGGCTTAAATTTGTAGGCCTTTTATGTGCTAATAAGTCCAATTAAGCCAAGTAAATTTGGAGTAGAATAACTTATTTCCTCAGTTGAATTTCACTTCACTTTCCAAGTAATTTCCCTGAAGCAATTCCACTTTTTGCCAATGGTAGAACTGACCTTTCAAAATCTTTGTAAAAAGTACTTGACAAAGGTAATATGGTTTGACATTACCTCATTAGATGAGATGGTTTTCCTCATTTTCTGTGGGTCTGTCTCCAAGCATGTATATTTCCTGCTCTGTTTCTGTGTGTATCTTCCTGATTTTTCATCTCTCACTCTGCTGTGTCAGGGACCAGAATGACCTTAGGCTCTGGTGCCAGGCCCCAGGCCAGCATTTTGCTTTGAGGCAAATTAACAGCACTGCCTAGGCCTTCTTCATTAAAATGGGGGTGATGATCTTATCTTGCCAGGTTGTTGTGTTTGAAAGTTAACAGTTTGAAAGCGCCAAGGCCACTGCTTAGCACAGCAATACCCTCTTTTTCTTTCTTTCTCTCCTTCCCTTATCAAAAGTCAAGTGAATATGTAGTGTTTCTTGCATTTGTTGAATATGTTTGTGTCCTCTTTTCTTAAAAGTGTATGAGAAGGGACTTCCCTGGTGGTCCAGTGGTTAAGACTCCACACTTCCATTGCAAGGGGCACGGGTTTGATCGCTGGTCAGGGAACCAAGAACCCACATGCTACATGGAGGCCAAAAAAAAAAAGTGTACGAGGAAAAAAAATTCAGGACAGAGCCACTGTCGTAGGCTGTTCTTGCCCTAAAAGAAAGTGCAGGAGAAAAATGTCATATATTTTCCTCCTCTCTGCCCCAAATCCCACAACATTAATTTGTGTGTGCCTTGATTTTCACTCTTTGCCAGTCACTAAGCCTGTTGGTAAAAGGATGCCTCCACCTATGTTCATAATTAAGATTTGGTTGTAAAAAGAACTGTAAACAAGCACAGTTCCCTAATATTTATCACAGCTAGTTAACTTACTGGTTACCTAAATTAAACGGACACTTAAATTCACACTTAAATTCTGTGTGAATTCACTAGGTGTGGTCCTGTAAGCCCAGATCTTCAATTCTAGCTTTGACCTAATGCTACTAGAAATACTTCATTTTAATCTATTTTATTATCTAAGCTCTACTAGTCCCTTTTGTTTTCAAAGTGCATTCTTAGTGTATTTCACAAGAGGCTGAAATATGGTGTCTTAGGGGTTGTCACTTAAAGGTAACTCATGTAATTTTTAATTTGATTGTTGAGAGTTTTATAGAGTATCTGTTCGTTAGTATTAGCTTTGTTTGGGGGTTTTTTTGTTATTGCTGTTGTTTTCCTTTTCCCCTGATTTTCTTTTCAGACATGTTTTTACAAGGGAAACAGTTTCATGAAGCCTTGGAAAGCATACTGTCACCCCAGGGGAACTTAAAAGAGCCTGATGAAAATCTTCTCAAATCCGGCTACATCCAAAGTATCCAGCATGTTCTGAGAGATGTCAGTGGAGTGCAGGCTCTGGAAAGCGCTGTTAGACATGAGACCCTAAAGTATGTAGGTCTGCTGGACTGTGTAGCTGATTATCAGTAAGTATTCAATTTTTTACATCAAGTGTGGAGGTGAATTCATTCTGGGTGGGACACATGGTTCCCTTCCAATGCTAGTTTTTCCTTTTAATTCCTGCTTCAAGGTGTGGCCTCTGTAAAGTCACATCAGGTAAGAGCCATCTCATCCTTGTAAATCTACATTCCGAAGTCAAAGTGTTTCGTGGAGAAAAGGTACAACTTTCCAGTATCCCTAGGATGGCCTTTTTTCCAGCATGTTCCCCTCCCCTCCCCCCACCCACCCCTAGCAAAGTACCAGCCGTGAGATCCAATTTGATTCCTGCATTTTCTTTCCTGTTTCCCTAAAAATAGCACCTTGATCTGTTGGCCCTGAAAGTCAACTCTTTGCCTGGCTTCCAGGCCGTGTTTGACATGGATAGGAACTCTGAGCTTAATAAAGCTTCCCGTGGCTTTTAAATTGCTGCTTTGTTCCTGTTTTCACCACTTACTCCTGATTTCAAGGGTAGATATAACCTGCAGATACCCCTATTCCCAAAAAAAAAAAAAAGGAAAGAAAAAAGCGTATGAGCGATACAACAGGATAAGGGGAAAATCTGTGAGTGAAACCCTTGGAACTCTAGTTAAAAGTTACTGGGCTCTGGAGACAGGCTGCCTGAGTTTGGTTTCTGGCTTTTCTTGTTAACCCTGGGCTACTTACTTGGCTTTGGCTTCTCTGTACCTCAATTTGTTTATCTGTAAAATAGGGCAAATAATAGTACCTACCTCATAGGTTTGTTATAGACGTTAAATGAGACATTCCCTGTACGGTACTTAAAATGCACACTATCTACTCAGTAAATGTTAGCAACATTATTTTGATCCTATTCTCTCTTGATCCTATTCTCTTTTTAACTGCTGTTGGGTATGAATGAACCATATCCAGTTCCCTGTTGGGAGCACTCAGGTTATTCTAGTTTTTCAGTTACAAACTACAGCAATGACCGTGTCTCCTCCTATTCTGTCCTGAGTTTCTCTTGGCAGGCGCACGGGTTCGTTGGTTTGTTTGTTTTGGTGAATGATATGTGAGGTTTGGATAAATTCCGTTGATCTGAAGTAGGCCTGAGCGTGAATACTTCTTAAATTTTCCAGGCAAGTGTCACTTGCACCCAGGATAGGAAACCGTTGCTCTATGGTACAGACCTAAAAGGGAAATTGTGGGGCCACAGGGAACATGCGTTTTAACACTGTTTTGTCATTTCAGCCTGCATTTCAAGATAAATTAGGCTGAGCAAAATAAATTAGCTCTTTTTATTTGTTGAAGAGCTATTTGTGGACTGTCTCATTACAATTTTAATTTGGGTTTATACTACTAAGTTTTTTTCCATGTTATTAAGTTCTACAAGTTATAGTACATTGCTAGAAACAGTGGTACGTGGCAGAAGTCTTTACTGTAGGGTGTTTTGATTTTTTTCAAGAGAGAGAACTGGGAATGGTAGTGCCCTGGGGATGCTGGGGCCCTCTCTTCATTTGCATAGATTGTCAAGCTCTACAGCAATAGAAAACAGTTATAAAGATGACATGTTACCTCTATACCTGCACTGTCCAGTAGAGTAGCCTTTAGCCATAAAAGGCCATCATTAAGCACGTGACTGTGGCCAGTCCAAACAGAGGTATGCTGTAAATATACAAACTAGATTTCAATGACTTTGTACAAAAGAGAATGTAAAATATCTCATTAATAACTTTTTAATATTAACTATATATTGAAATGATATTTTGGATACGTTGGGGTAAATAAAATATTAAAATTTCATCTTTTTTTTTTCTTTTTGGATGTAGCTACTAGAAAATTTTAAATAATGTGTGTAGCTCGCATTTTATTTCTTTAGACGGTGCTATTCTAGACTTTATAGATTTTATAAATACCTTGCATAAGTTGTAATCTAGTGCTACGGTGACAGGAAGGTAGCTCTGTGCAGATCTCCCTCTACACTGCTGGTTTTGAAGCTGAAGTGAGCAGATAGAGCCCTTTGAGAATTCTCAGTGCACCCACCCTGCGGCCCTTTTGACATCTGTGCTTGGCAAGTGTAAAAGTCCGCCGGGATGGGGTGGGGGTGGGGGATGTACTGGTTATTTAACTTAAAAAAAGTGGCAGGAATTTTTCTATTTTCCCAATATCCCTAATAGTAATATCCCTACCCTGTGTGTAAACTTTTAGGACAGGGACCAGGTCTTCTTATTTATATTTCTGCATATAGTTGGTGCCTGTTAAGTGTTGATGGATTTGAACTCCAGCTTTGGTTTCTGAGGCACCACGATGCTTAGTCCTTTACGATGGGGACTTTGCTACTGGTCTGTTGTGGTTCATTCTGATAGACGTTTGAAGCCAAATCAACTAAGATAATAATAGTTTCAATTCCCTTGTCAACTGTTAAACCATGGAGGTCCAAAGGAACATCTAGAAAGTTTAGAAGCTTGTGCTGGAGGAGTTGTTTCCCAGCACTCGCACCTGGGCCCACACCTGCAGCTCCCATGGGTGCACTTAGGAAGCATCTTCCGTCATACCTCGTGGCTGACCTGAATGAGGGGCTCAGAGGAAAGAGAACGTCACACCTCTTCAACCCTAAGTAAAGCTCAGGAGAGCCGACTTCTTGGAATGTGGGGAATAGAAGCAACAGTCATTGGGTGACAAGTACCAAACTATGTGTAAGAAGAGGCTTAGCCTAATAGCGTTTTAGTGTGCACTATTACCTTCAAGGGCTTCCTTTGGTTTCTCTTTAGGGGCAAGCTGTGTGTGATTGATTGGAAGACATCAGAGAAGCGAAAGCCTTTCATCCAAAATACATTTGACAACCCGCTGCAAGTCGTGGCGTATGTTGGTGCCATAAACCATGACATCAACTACAGCTTTCAGGTCAGGACGCGGAGCCTCCGCTTACTTAAAGCTTTGCTCGATGCTGGGTTATAGCTCCTTCCCTCCTTAGGGTTTTATTCTGTTTGTAACCCACTTCTTACTCTGTTGCTGTCCTTCTACCACTTCAGAAAGTACTTTCCCCCTCTTCCTGGGCTTTTTGTTGTTGTTAATCTTTAACGATCACAGTCCATTCTTTAGCATCTTAACTGTCATCTTTGTGTTCTTGTGTATCCTGGGCCAGTCTTTCATCAACCCGCCTTAGAAATTGAGTTAGGAGCTGTTACTGTAGATTGTTCTGTTCTGAGTGTGCCCTGGAGTAAGAAGGAAATGGACCTCAACTCTGTTGCTACTGTGGAGATGCTGGAATTGCCCTGTGTTCCTTCCTAGGTTCAGTGCGGCTTGATCGTGGTTGCCTACAAAGACGGGTCCCCTGCCCACCCACATTTCATGGACGCAGAGCTCTGCTCCCAGTACTGGGCAAAGTGGCTTCTTCGACTAGAAGAATATACAAAGAAGGAAAAGAACCAGAATATTCAGAAACTAGATTAAAGGGCAGGAAGCTGTGTGGGAACGTTCAGAGCTTTTTCAAAGTTTGGGAACATGTATCGCTGTTTCCTGTGATCTGGAACGAGGTGCCACAGGGTCTGAGAGCTGCAGTAACACAAGCAGAACTAGTAATTTGTTGAAATTTATTGCAACCAAAAAGGCAAAGCCAGAAAAGTTAAATTTAAAGAGCTGGACTTAAGCACATAAAAGACCAGCTCTGCTACCTCTGACTAGCATTTACCCGAAAAAAAGGCAAGCAACACTGGCACAGTGTTGGTGGCTCTTGGACCCCCATAGACCTTTCTGTGTCCCAGGCAGGGCGCCCAGTCTTTGAACTGAGAGATTCAGGGCGGTGAGGCTTGGTGTGCTGAGCATTTCCCCTGGGTACGCCGTGGGGGGAGGGCTGTGCGCACCCCTAGGGTATGTGTGCAGTGAGAATTCCTATCAGCCAACTACTGCTGCCAGTGCCGGCTCCTAAAACTTGTTTTATGTATGTGGTTCCCTGTATTTCATTTGGGGGAAAAAGCTTCCATTTGACATTTTTGAAAAATAAACATGATTCCTTAGCCTCAAGTAGACATTGCTCTCTGGACAGATGGAGCACACTCACCTTATCGTGGGCAATGCCCCTTGGCATCCCACCAAATAACCCTCAGAAGCAGCCAGGCTCTAGTCTGAGAATCGTAATTGTAGGTATTTTGGTAGCTAGCTTCTGGTTTGAGTCAAGGGATTGTGTACGTGGAGAAAATGTATTGTTTGTGGAATTTTCCAGCTATGGGAAACAATAATAACATGTAATTTTTTCCTATGTTTGATAAGTAATAAAACTGACTAGTTGCCCCTGGGTTCGGGAGACTTAATAAACGCCCACTACAGCCCTGGGGGAAGGCTCCCTGTTCTATGGAGTAGATTAGCATTTAAGTTACAGTTGCTGTCTTAAAATAGTAGGGTGCTACAAACACTTTTTTCCTTCATTAGCCATTAATTATAAGAAATAAAATACAAGATGTGATTAAGGAATGAGGCTTTTGGTTTTGCTTTTTATTTAAATTTGTGCATTTATAGAGTGATTTCACAAACCTGGAATTGTTTAGATTTTGTTTCTAAATTCAGAATTTTACCATTGACCCAGTACCTCTGGGGCGTGTTGTATGTACATGCACACACGAAGGAGGTGCCCTTGACCATGGTCACCTCACACGGAAAGTAAGCTTCGGGTAGGAGGGGGGAGGATTGAGGGAGACCTGGTGTTGACTCCACACACGTCACATATTTTACAAGCAGCGTATATTCCTATAGCCTGTAATTTCCAAAGTCAGAAACCAAGTGAGAGCATTCGGAGTTGTCCCAGCAGGTGTGGCCACTGCTCCACCAAGCCTCACCCTAGAGTTGGGGAGCCCAGACCCAGCAGGTTCTCTCGGCTTAAGATAAACACACCTTGGACCTGTTACTCTGTCCCAAGTCTCCCAAGCTGAGGTGGTGCGAATTGTTCCATGAAAGACCCTCAGTCCAACCGGGAAGGCGTGGTGAGAGTGAAAACAGTTAAGGGCCCCGGAACTGCACTGGTTCCTCCCTGCATCCGCCACACGCCTCAGGCTCACCAGTGAAGGAGGCTCTCAGTCCCCTGAGCCGGGAAGGTCAACTGAAAACAGCTTGTCTCACTACTACGGCAGAAGAGGAAGTTTCTCACGGAGTCACAGCTCTTCCAGAACTACCGTGGGTGTTCCTAATGTTTGGAACCACTTGTTCCCTTAAGCGATGTGGCATGTTAAACTCCAGGGAAGGGAAACAGGATTTGCAACAGGATAATTAAAGTATTTGTGAAAGGAAGTAGAGATTGCTCTTCTGAGGAGGCCTCCTCACAGAAGTGCAGAACAGAGCCGTACCGTCCTGAGCTTTGAGGCAATCCCAATCCGTTAGAGTCAAAGCTAATCTGCACGCCAAGCTATTCCACCTTTCCTCTGCAATTCTACACTTCTTCCCCGCCCCCTCCACGCCCCGGCTGTGTGGCTTGTGGGATCTTAGTTCCCCAACTAGGGATTGAACCCAGGCCCCGGCAGTGAAAGTGCAAAGTCCTAACCACTGGACCACCAGGGAATTCCCTACACATTCTTATTAATGCATTTGGCAGCTGGCAAAAGCTCCATGCTGGCACTAAAAACCAGTTTTCGATTTTTTTCCCCTCAGACCTGGCTTCTTGCTCAGAGCCATTAGCCCCCATTAATCTTGGAACATTAACCTCTATAAACCTTTCAGAGTTCTAGGGAAACCTGTCAACGAATGACCTATGGTTTCATATGTGTTGACCCTGGTCAATACCGGAGGCCGGTTAGTCATAAGTCATTGTGTTTCTAGGTAACCAATTTGCCTACAGCTTTAGAAGAACTTGGAGGGGGGAAATTTGTTTTAATCACTGACCTTTCCACCTGAGCAATTAAACATTTGATTGTAACCTACCCTACCCTCCTCCTACACACAAAAAGCGAAGCAAGGGAACAGTTGGAACTTTTATGTTTAAAGAAACACCTCAGTTGTTTGGAGCTGGTGTCCTAAAGAGAAGCACTGTCTTAAAGCAAACCAATTACTAAGTAAAAGGCAGAACTGACTCTCCCGGGCTCCCTTCCTTTCCCTCCATCCTTCTTTTCCAGGTTAACAAAGATGTGCTGTGGCTGGAGGTCTAACCTGCTGAACTCGAGCTATTTACACCCCAGGAGGGAGCCTGGGGGAATCTCTGGGGAGATACCCTGCCTGAGCAAAGGCTCACCTGTTGCCTTGACAGTCACAGCTGTCAGGTGTAAGAATTGCGTTTGTGGGGACTTCCCTGCGGTCCAGTGAGTAAGACTCCACGCTCCCAGTGCAGGGGGCCCGGGTTAAATCCCTGGTCGAGGAACTAGATCCCACATGCCTTAACTAAGATCCTGCATGCCACAACTAAGATCCTGCATGCCGCAACTAAGATCCTGCATGGCGCAGTTAAGACGCGGCGCAGCCAAATAAATATTTTAAAAAAGAAACGTGCTTGTGAAGATCAATCATAAAATGCTTTTCTGAGTTAGAGTAGGGTTTGAGTTTTTTCCTTTTTGCTCAAGAGGGAGGGAGGAAGAGAGAAAAAAGATAATAGACACTACAGATAAAAGCCGTTTTCCCTAATCCCACTTGCCTCTCCCCTGAGACAAACACCATCATAAACGGGGTGCGCTATTTCGAGCGTATCCTTTTATAGTCTTACTACTTATACCTGTGCTGGTCGTCATGAATAACACAGTTCTAATTTCTGTGTTTGGTTTTTACTGCTGTGTCTCAACATCAGTCTCTGAGATCATCCAGGTTGACCACCACTAAATCTAGCGCACAGCTCCCGAGCGCCCTGCCTCGTCCCCTTGTGCTTTACGGTCTCGCCCGTGGGCTGTTAGACCAACAGTGTTTCTCTGCTGCAGACAGTGCTTCAGTGAGCACCCCCAGGTGTACCTGTTTCCTGGAACACGAGCCGTGTGCAGCGCAGGGGAAGCAGTAGTGGATTGTGGCTCTGCCACTTGCGAGCTCTGTGACCTTGGGCGAGTTACCTGACCTTTCTGCGGCTGACTTCCTCATTTGTAAACTGAGAGGAAATAATAGTACTTCTTAGAGTTGTGAGGATTAAATGAGGCTTCGTGCCTGGCACACAGCAGGAACACAGTACATGTTGGCCATCCTCGTCCTTATCAAGGGTGAGACCTGCCATGTCTGCCGGGTCCCGGGATGTGCAGGGCGTGAGCATCACTGCCCAGTCCCCCAACAACTGCGATGTCAGCTCACGCGCCCACCAGTGGCTGCTGAAACGTCCTGCTTTCCCTCATCTTCACTCACAAAAGGGTTTAAGACTTATTCCAACATAATGGGGTGAAAACAGTTATTTTTTACTTTTTAACTTCAACAGTGTTATTGCTTGAATAAAATCTGCTTTAAAACACGATTGCCGACGGGCTTCCCTGGTGGCGCAGTGGTTGGGAGTCCGCCTGCCGATGCAGGGGACACAGGTTCGTGCCCCAATCCGGGAAGATCCCACATGCCATGGAGCGGCTAGGCCCGTGAGCCATGACTGCTGAGCCTGCGTGTCCAGAGCCTGTGCTCCGCAACGGGAGAGGCCACAACAGTGAGAGGCCCGCGTACCGCAAAAACAAAAACAAAACCAAAAAAAAAAAACAAGACGATTGCTGGGCTTCCCTGGTGGCACAGTGGTTAAGAACCCGCCTGCCAATGCAGGGGACACGGGTTCGAGCCCTGGTCCGGGAAGATCCCACATACCGCGGAGCAACTAAGCCCGTGTACCACAACTACTGAGCCTGCGTGCCACAACTACTGAAGCCTGCACACCTGGAGCCCGTGCTCTGCAACGAGAAGCCACTGCAATGAGAAGCCCGCACACCGCAACGAAGAGCAGCCCCCGCTGGACGCAATTAAAGAAGGCCTGCACGCAGCAGCGAAGACCCAACACAGCCAAAAATAAATACATAAATTAATTAATTAATTTTAAAAAACGGGATTGCCATCTAGTGGTGGGAGAAGTGGGCTGCAGTTAGGGGCCGAGAGCCAAATGTGAGTGGACCCACGTATACCTCGGGATAAACTGGGCATTTTAGTCACTCACAGCTGGTTTGAATTGAAGCAACTGCGTGAGAGTTCTTCTCTTCTCCCCTTTTGAGGCAGCTTGTGATTCTGTCCTCACTTTTCCTGGTGCAGCGGCATGGAGACCCGTCTGCACAGTTCTGGACAGAATCTTCCAGCCAGTGGACTGGGTCGCTGGCTCAGAAAGGAGCAGGGAGGTAGATTAGGAACGAGGCTGTTTATAAAGTGGCGGGATTCTGTGGCTCCAGCCGGGCAGGCTTTCCTTGAGCGACCCTCATCCTCCAGGGGAGGAGGCTCAGGAGCAGGTGGGCGTCAGGGCTGTGCCCGCAAACTGCCTCCGAGGGCTGAGCTGAGCCCCAGTGAAACGTCCTTCCAAGCCAGGGTCTTGGACTGTCTGCTGTGAAGAGTTCTAAGATCACAGCTGAGGAAGATGAGTGCACAAAAATGTTAGATACTGTTCATCAAAGACAGAGATAACCTGTTAATGGATCTGTACAAAAATGTTCCACGGAAGATAAGGGTGTCAAAAAAGCAGTGTTGCTGAAATGTCATATAACATGTCTTTAAGTCAGTACTGTCACTAAATGAATGGGATAGTGAAAGTTAAAAAAAGAAAACAAAGTCTAGGACTTCCCTGGTGGTCCAGTGGTTAAGAATCCACCTGCCAATGCAAGGAACATGGGTTCAATCCCTGGTCTGGGAAGATCCCACATGCTGCGGAGCAATGAAGCCTGTGTGCCACAACTACTGAGCCTGCACGCACTCTAGAGCCCACGCTCCACAACTGCTGAGCCCACACGCCACAACTACTGAAGCCCGCGTGCCTAGAGCCCATGCTCTGCAACAAGAGAAGCCACCACAATGAGAAGCCTGCGCACTGCAACGAAGAGTAGCTCCCACTTGCTGCAACTAGAAAAAGCCCACGCTCAGCAACAAAGACCCAATGCAGCCAAAAAATAAAATAAATTAAAAAATGAAAAGTAAAAGATTATTTTAAAAAATAACTACTTCATAGGGTTTTTATAAAGATTAGAAATAACAAATTTAAAGTCCCTGGCATATAACCGATACCCAGTAGTAGCTGTTTTATTGTTATGAATAATGAAGACGTTTAATCTCTATTGGATACGAGTATTTCCTAAACTTCAGTCACTCCTGTGCCACCACCAGGTCTTTACCATATGTGAGGGCCATTAGACAATTTTTTTAAAATAAATTTATTTATTGTACTTATTTATCTTTGGCTGCGTTGGGTCTTTGGCGCTGTGCGTGGGCTTTGTCTAGTTGCAGCGAGCGGGGGCTACTCTTCATTGCGGTGCGCAGGCTTAGCTGCTCCGCAGCATGTGGGATCTTCCCGGGCCAGGGCTCGAACCCGTGTCCCCTGCATTGGCAGGCGGACTCTTAACCACTGTGCCACCAGGGAGGTCCCCACTTAGACAATTATTTACACGATGTTTTTCTTCCAACAGGTTCACTCTTCTTATTTAAAGAAATTTATTTCAAAAGCAAACTGTATCTCACTACCACCTTGAAAAACAGCTATGACTTGCTGTAAACAGAAGGCAGCCGTATAATAAATACAAGAAAAACAAAACAGTGCTATTCATTCTAACTCAGTTCCCTTGCTTTCCGAAGGCCAAATCTGAGGCCTGCTTTCTCTTGGTTAAAGAGGGTATTCGAGCAAAAGAAGGGCCAAAAGGTACAGCCTACAGCGGTTTTCTTCTCAATACGGAGAGAAAAGAGGCCTTTTTCACTGCGTGCTCATGTTATTTAGAGCAGCACATGGGCAGCACACAATATGGTCTCAAGCCATCTGGGAAATGCTGAGGCCGGACCAGAGACCAGAGGGAGAGAATGGCCTGTTTAGCCCCCTCCCACCCCCGTGACGGCCCTTGGGCCTCTGGGGGGCTCTAAAACGAGGGAGACACATGGGACAAGGACCCGGGTGTGCCTCCTGGACCTGCCACGTCCTGGCTACGTCACCTCGGGCCCATCCGTTGGCATTTGGGAAACCTTGGTTTCCCAAAGCTAATAACTTCTTACCTGCCTTACGGAGTGGCTGTAAGAACCGATCATGAGCGTGTATGTCACTTTGCTTCTTAATCTGTAAGCTACTGTGTAAACAGAGCAGGTCATAAGGATATTCCCTGAGGCCAGGCATGAAGAAGTGGGCACAAGGAAGGGATGGTCTGCTCCTTAATCACTGGCACAGGTGACAAAGCATGGGCACACTCCCCACCCGCGTGGTCTTAAAAGCAAGGAGCTAGCCAGACACGACTTGGGCAAGGAGGCAGGGCCAGGGGCCTCTCCGACCACTTCCAATGCCAGGACCCTCTGACTGGTCACCAGGGCCACTGGGCTGCTGTCCCTCCCCACCTGGCACCAAAGGTGTTACCCTGGGATGTGGGGCTGCCTGAGTCCAGCCCCCTTTGCTGAATGCCTGGGGGAGCAAGTATCCCAGCCGTCCAGCCTCACAGAAGGCAGCCGCCACGTGAGGCAGAGACGCTGTGAGCGGCTGACCACGCGCACATGACCCTGAACTTCATGCGGCTGTCAAGAGGTGGCTCACGTCCCCGGCCCTGCGAAGCTCCTCGCTGCCCTCAGTGTGGTCTGCCTCCCGTGGCGTCTGAGCCAGGCCTCTGCGTTAGTGTCCACCTCATCTGCTCATACAGCCACTGCCCCCACTAGACGGTTTGTGTTTCTTCTACCCCCAGGTCTGGCACCACACCTCACCTGCAGCGGACGCGCAGGCAGTGCTGGTCGGTGTAGCAAAACCCCGCCTCGCCCTGTCTGCGTCCCCTCAGCGCTCGCTGTTCGAAACCACGGTGCAATGGGCCGTGTCCCCTCAAACTCGTATGTTGAAGCCGCAATCCCAAAGCGATGTTGTTTGGAAGTGGGGCCTTTGGCAGGTGATTAGGTCATGAGGGTGGAGCCCTCATGATGGAATTAGTGGCCTTACAGGAAGAAGAGCTGGCTTGCTTTCTTCCTGCCATGTGAGGACACGAGAATTTGGCGAGCATTTGTCTACAACCCGGAAAAGGACCCTCACTAGAACCCAACCATGCTACCACGCTGATCTTGGACTTGCAGCCTCCAGAACTGTGAGAAATACATCTCTGTTGTTTCTAAGCTACCCTATTTATGGTACTCTGTTGTACCAGCCCAAGCTGACTAAGGCATCTTAGTAAGAATCTGAGAACTTCCGCCTGGAGGTTTCGTTGGGCTGCAGGCAGACCGAATTCCACGAGGGTAACGCCCGGGGGTCCGCCCTCAGCCAGCGGAGCATAGGAGGTGGTGGGTGAAGAGCCCAGCTTCCCCACCCCTTGGGGTGCCCTGAGCCCCGCAGTGGGGCTGAGGCCCGGTTGCCCACAGCGGTAACCTGCTCCCGGTTAACCCCGGGCTTTCTTCTCTTATGTTTCACGTCCCCACAACCACCTCACACTTCCTGGGGGCAAATAAGCCACTGTCTCAGGCGTGCTGCTGGGTCAGTCCGTAAGTTAGCTGGTCGACTGGATGAATGGACGAGCGTGCCTAGCAGCACAGGACACGGAAGCAGCTCGCACGGCGTCCCCAGCACAGGCTGCTGCTCCCAAGGCACGTCCAGACTCCAATGGGCACGTGCACAGCCAACAGCTCGGGCACAGGAGAAGCAACTTCCCAGCTGTCCTCACCAGCCTGCTAGCTGTCATCCCATCCATCTGCTGTCCCCACGAAACACTCCCCCACGTCAGCTAAAATGGTGCACTGGGCTTGGAATCCGATGAGAAAACGTCAGGCGGATGGAACCAAGGAGAGACCCGAAATAGCAACTGTGTGGACCGTGGTGGCAGCCGCAGGACTCAGGCCCTCTGCAGAGGAGGCCGGACTCTGGGGCCCGAGAGGCCTCTCTGGGGGATTATTCCGTGGCGGGGTGTGCAGGGCGGGCCCTGCGAGGCATGAGCAGCCCTCCATGCATCTCCTACCTGGTACCTGGTGCCTGGTACCTCCGCCCCTTCCTCTGGCTGGCTTCCCATCACCTACTGCTTCTTGTCCCCTCTTTGGGAACACAGGGGATTCTCCAAACACGCAACTGGATTCGTTTAAAGTTGCTGTTTTATTTTTAAATGTTTATCTGTTAGCTTTCCAAGCAGTCTTCCATGTAGCAGGAGTTCAATGACAATGTGCAGATTCTCACGCCTGAGGTCAGTTACAGGAGGCGCTCACAGAACAGCGTGTGCCCTTATGAGCTGGGGATTGGATTTGTTTTCTGAGAGGAAAAGGGTCATTCTAAAACCAAGGCCATTTTGATCTCAGAAGAGGGGATAGTAATCCACTCATCCATTCAGTAAGTATGTATGGAGGGCTTGTTATGAACCAGCCACTGTCCTCAGCTCCAGGGATAAAGCCGTGAGCAGAACGAACAAATTCCCACCTCATGGAGATTGCAGGGCAGTGGGAGAGATGGATAGTAAACAGATGCATGTACAAATGTCAGGAAATTTAAGGGCTGTGAAGAAAAATAATGCAGAAGAAAGGAAATAGAGACAGAGGCTGCAATTGAGTGGGTGGCCAGGGGCAGGGTTCCAGTTATTTGCAGCCTCATCAAAACTAAGCGATGAAAACAATCAATTTATTATCGTTCAAGATTCTGTGGACTCAGGGATATCAGCTCGGTCCTTTGTGACCACCTGGAGGGGTGGGATAGGGAGGGTGGGAGGGAGGGAGACGCAAGAGGGAAGAGATATGGGAACATATGTATATGTATAACTGATTCACTTTGTTATAAAGCAGAAACTAACACACCATTGTAAAGCAATTATACCCCAATAAAGATGTTAAAAAAAAAAAAAAGATTCTGTGGACTGACTAGGCTCAGCTGGGTGGTTCTTCTGCCCCCTCCCCACCCCCACCCCGTGGAGTTTCGCTGGGGCTACAGTCATCTGAGGCTTCCCTGGGTGGGAACGACCAGGGTGATTCATTCACACATCTGTGTCCTGGCAGGATGGCGAGAAGCCAGGGCTCTGCTGGGATGTCAGGAGAACTGGGCCCCTCTCTCCATGCAGTCTCAGGGCTGTTCCCTCTCTGGGTGGCCTGTCCATGTGGCCTTTCCCACAGCCTTTCCAGCAGGGTAGTCGGACTTCTTACGTGGCATCTCAAGGCTCCCCAAATTCAAAAGCAGAAGCTGCCAGGCCATCTTTAGGCTTAGGCCTGGAGTAGCACAGCATCACATCTGACACGCAGTGTTGGTTAGTGTCACAGGGCCAACACAGATTCGGCGTGGGAGGGGGCTGCACAGGGGGCAGAGCACTGGGGGCCGGCCACCCAGAAGGCCTCATCGATTGTGCAACATTCGAGCAGAGACCAGAATAAAGTGAAGGAGAGAGACATGTTGCAGTCAAGGGCGTGCAAATGTCCCGAGGCAGGACTGTGCCTGGGGTGTGAGAGGAAAGCAGAGTCACCGAGGCTGGAGCTGAGCGCTGGGCCACGGGGTCAGGGGGAGGCCTGCGGGCCACGGAAGGGGAGCAGGGAGTTGACCTCGGCGTGACGGGAAGCACCAGACATGCCGTGACCCACAACAGTCATGTGATCTCAATGCTACTGGATCCCAAGCTTTTGGGTGCAGACTCCCCGTCACCTTCCCACCAAGGCCCAGGACCACCTGTTTCACCCACAGACCCCCAGCACCCGGCTCTCGCAGGCACCTTCTCTGCTGTGTGACTCCACAGCACTGAGCGCCCCCTACACGCTCCATGTTTCACTAGTTTATCTATGTCCTACCTTCTGTAAATCAAAATGTACTGTAAACAGACAGGCAGAGTTTTTTGCCTGCTTTGTCTGTAGGCCCACGACTAATACTTGTACGAGTGAACTAATGGGTCACTCCCTGCAGCCCCCGACCCCGGGTCTAACACGACATTTGAGACACGTGGGGTGGGGCTGCCTAGTAAACAGTGAACAACATAATTAAGTTGGCAGCAGAATAACTTTTTTTTAACATCGTTATTGAGGTATAATTGCTTTACACTGTTGTGTTAGTTGCTGCTGTATAACCAGGTGAATCAGAATAACTTTTACAGTTCACTCCGCTTATCCAAAAGTCACCTTCCAGGAAGCAATTATCCAGGGAAAATGAAGAGGTAAGGAAAGCAGCCTAAACAGGGACCAAAGGTCACAGGACAGCCCCCGCGTCACCTGTGATTCCAGGGTGCCCCGCGAGCCGGTCATCAGACAAGTCCTGGATGAAAGCAGGAGGCTTGGTGAGAGGACAAGGAGAAAGTGACGGCCGGGGGAGGGCAGATGCTTCGTGCAGCGGCAGGTGGGACGGCCTGGGCTGCAGGGCGCGGGAACAAGCAGCCGGTGGGCCACGGCGCCTCGCCAAGGCTTGCACACAAACGGTGTGACCGCAGGCGACGTTTATAAAGTGACCAGGTCACTCGTAACAGATCGGATTGTGTTCACAGTCCTTCGTTGAAGATGAGGAAATACACACAACTGAGAAAGATTTTCGTTCAAAGGGATGAGCAGGTGCCCACCAGTGACGGAAAACACCCGTGAAGGTGCACCCGCCCCATTGCCTCCACCGCGTCCCTCCTGTCCGATGACAGCTCCTTTTTAGTCCCCATCACTGGGTCCCCCCTTCACTCCCTAACCTCCACGCCGGCGTGCCCACGTGCCCGCGGTGCTTCTCTTCGCTGGAAGGACAGCATCCAGCCTTGTGGCTTCTCGCTCTCTGCTCCAGCGAGGCTCAGGTTCACATCTCCACCTCCGACCTCAGGAGGGAGCTCCCACCTTCCCAGGCAACGTGGACGTCTCATCAGCAACTTGAAAAGCTCAAAAACCGGAACTCCTGACCCCACCCCCCCAACCCAGCTCCTCACGCTTGGTCGGCCCCATCTCAGTAAGTGGCACTGCGACGCCTGCACAAAAACTCTGGAGCCATCCTTGACTCCTCTCCTTCTCATCACCAGGGTGATGATCGTGTCGTTCATATATACGCTGGAACTGCCCCAAACAAAGAAAGCTGTATGGTCTGTCGATAACCCACGTCCAACTCATCAACAAACCCCGTTAGCACTACTTTCAAAAACACATCCAGGGCTTCCCTGGTGGCGCAGTGGTTGAGAGTCCGCCTGCCGATGCAGGGGACACGGGTTCGTGCCCTGGTCCGGGAAGATCCCACATGCCGCGGAGCGGCTGGGCCCGTGAGCCATGGCCGCTGAGCTTGTGCATCCGGAGCCTGTGCTCCGCAACGGGAAAGGCCACGACAATGAGAGGCCCGCGAACCGCCAAAAAAAAACAAAAAACAAACAAACAAAAAACATATCCGGCATCTGGACGTTCCTGCCACCTCCTCCACCATCACCCTGGTCCAAACGTTCCTTGTGTCCTGCCTTTATTTCTGCAGTGGCCTCCTAGCTGGCCTCCCCACCTCCACCCAGGCCTCCCACCTCCAAATCTGTTCCCACAGCAGCCACAGCCAGTCCGCTCAAACCTAAGTGAGATCTTGTTACTCTTCAGCTCAAAGCTCTCAATGGTTTCCTGATTCATTCAGAAGAAAAGCTGATGTCTTCAGACCACCTGCAGTGGCCGCCTGCTGCCCCCAACCTCCCTGACCTGTCAACACTCGCCCCAGCTCTCCTCACCCCCTGCTCTCAGGCAGGCCGCATGCGCTCCTGTTTCCCGGCCTTGGCCTTTGCTCTTCCCTCTGTCCTCTCTTCTTCCAGGCCACACGTCCCTGCCCCCCCAAAACAAAACACCAACACTCCCCACCAACATCGCCTGTCCATCCTGGTCCCAGCCTCCTTGCTGTAGGTGGCAGGTTCCATTTTCTAAAAAGGGCCGTAGCAACGTGGATGGTTCCCATAAGCTCTTCTAGAACCACTCCTCCCATCAAAAGGGAGACTCATTTCCCTCCCCTCAATGTGAACCAGCCTTAGGGACTCGCTTCTGACATAAAATGCGGCAGAAGTGACCCTGCAGGACTCCGGAACCCACCACATTGGAGGAAACCCACAGAGAGACCCTGTAAGGAGAGGCCCACAGCGAGGGGAATCCAGACCCCAGGTGACAGCCAGCATTGGCCCCCAGATGCACGAGTGAACAAGCCCTCAGACAGTCCACGGGCCCAGATGTCCTGGAGCAGAGAGCCATCCCCTCTGCCGCTGTGCTGTACCCTGTCCCAATGCCTGCCCCAGAGAGCCCCGAAGTTTTGACACAGTTTTTATAGCCATAGTAACTGGAACACCAAATTTTATTTTTTCTATACTAGTTAACATAGGGGAATTCCCTGGCGGTCCAGTGGTTAGGACTTGGTGCTTTCACTGCCCTGGGCCTGGATTCAACCCCTGGTCGGGGAACTAAGATCCCACAAGCTGCACAGTGCAGCCAAAAAAACCAAAAAAACCAGAAAACAAACAAAATAACACAGTCTATATTTGCTTATTTCTTATCTGTCTCCCCCCAGTAGAATGGGTGCTCCCGGAGAGCAAGGACTTGGGTCCATTTCTTCCAGCCTCAGTATTTAGAAAAGTACCGAACACACAGTGGGCACTCAGTTAATACTCGCTGAACAAATGAATCTCTGCTAATTAAAGAAAACTGCTCCTCACTATAATTTGCAATACCTTCTGCTGAGGCATAAGACCTTTTCCTGAAGACAGTGTTTTCTGGTGTGTTTTGGACCAGCTCCCTGTTAAAAAATATCTCTTGTCAGCCATCTGGAAAATGATAAAGTTGGATCCATACCTCCCACTATAAGCCAGGAAATAGTCCAAATGGATCAAAGATTTATACGTGATAAAATGAAACCGTTAAAGTCCTAGAAAAAAGCATGACAGGATTCCGGTACAACCTTGGAGTGGGAAGGCCTTTCTAAGTATGACTCGGTCTCCAGCAGCCATAAATGAAAAAGATGGATCAATTCAAACTACATAAACATCACAAAACTTCTGCTTGGCCCAAAAACAAAAAAACAAAACAAAAAAAACAGCATGAGCAAAATTGAAGAATAAATGACAACGATCTGGGAGAAAACCAGCAACTTCGACCACAAAGAACAAAACTTCCCGATATATTCAAAACAAACAAATTCCTACAGGTTGGGCAGAAAAAAAGACCAACCACCCCACAGAAAACTGGGCATTCGGGCAGCTCCCAGGAAAAGGAACTACAAACAGCCCTTAATCATGTGAAAAGCTATGTAACCTCTTTCACACAGAATAAGAAAAACGTAAAACAAAATTACACCGAGAAACTATTTCTCCCTATCAGATTGGTCCAAATCCCAAACCATGGCAATATAAGGTCAGCAGGGTGGTGGGGAGAAGGGCCGTCTCACACTTTGTTGGTGGGACTGCTAATCAAATTGGTACGTCTCCATGCTGGGCAATTGGGCCACATTGATCAATGTTATGGCAGGTCCACCCTTAGCCCTAACAATTGCATTTCTGGGAATTTATCCCACAGATATGTCTGCACATATGTGAAATCACAAATGTAGAGAGTTACTCACTGTAGCATTCTTCGTAGTAGCAAAACTTTGGAAACAACATAAATGTCCATCAGTAGAAGACAGATAACCTAAGTTATGGTACAACCATACAATACAATAACAGATAGCTATAAAGAAGAATGAGATCACTTTTTTGTACTACTATGGAAAGAGCTACTAGATGTATTATTAAAAGAAAAATGGAGGGGAGAAGGATAAATTAGGAGCTTGGGATTAGCAGATACAAACTACTATATATAAAATAGATAAACAACAAGGTCCTATTGTATAGCACAGGGAACTATATTCAATATCTTTTAATGAACTGTAATGGAAAAGAATATGAAAAAGAATATGTATGTATAACTGAATCACTTTGCTGTACACCAGAAACCAACACAACACTGTAAATGAACTATACTTCAATAAAAAATAAATAAAATTCAAAAAAGAAAAATGCAAGGTTCCAAAGAGTATGCATAACGCTATACGTTAATTTTAAAAACAGCAGTGGGGAACAAGGATACATACATTCCTATTTGCTTCTATATGAGTAAAGAAACTCAAGAAAGGTACACAAGAAGCTAAGAGCGGCTGATGATGACAGTAGAGGAGGTTTGGCAGATGAGAAACGAATCTGGGGGGAAGACACTTCTCTGCATACGTTTAAAAACATTTTTTATTCCCCCCCCCAAACACCACATAATTTGCAATAAGTGATTCACTCCTTTAGCTCCCAAAAAGGGCCCTTATCAAAGTATAGCTATTGGACCTCGAATCTCCTTCACCCCTAAGAATCCACTCCTGTGATTTCTCCCTCCCTCACCCTGGAAACCTCCGCGTGAACCACCCCCAGGTTCCAAAAGGGTTGGCTGCTGAACAGCCGGTGGGCCTGCCTTCCCCCTCCCCTGCCCAGGGATAAGCCAATGGTCGGCCCCTGGCCTCGCGGTGGGACAGTCTATGGCACCTCACACTCCAGAGCTCCCCCTGGGATCGGGCTGAGGCTAGACTCCAGCGGAACCCACAGCCTTGTCTGGTTTCTCTCTGTTGTAACTTGCATCCCTCACTTCCTTATTGGTTTCTCCTGAGAGCCTCCCCCACTAAATCACGTACCCTAGATTCCCTGTCTCAGGCTGCTTCAAGGAACCCAGCCTAAGACATCAACCAAATAGAGCACATAGGTTGATAACAGATCCCTCTCTCTGAAACAAAGCACCAGGGGCACTTCTGATGAGCCCAAGAATCCGTTTCCGTACTAGGTGCTGACCTAACACCAACCAAAAGCAAAGACGTTGCCGGGTGGACTTCATACAGGCTAGTAGATGGTTTCCAATGAGGGACAGAAGATATTGACAACAGCTCATCCATCTCCACCCTCACCACTTACAGACTAAAGGTCCCAGGGCTGCCAACCTGAGAACCAGTGCCCTAAATCATGACCCTGGACACTGTAGCTGGATTTTCTGACAACTGGCTGAGAGCAGGACAAACAGACAGGGTTGGGAGGAGGAGGGGGTCAGAGGCTCGGGTGGTCGTCAGCTGGCTTTGCCTGCCACGCCAGAGACCGCGAGTTGCTCCCATAATCCATCCCCCGCTCTGGCATACAAGAGCCTGTGGCTGAGAAGCTGCATTTTTCTGTCCGCCAGGTAACATGGCAAAATCCTCACCCTGGAATGTGAGTGGAAGGGCTGTGTGCCACGTCCGGGCAGCAGCTTCAGAGGGTGGGTGTGACGCGTCCACACCTGTACCAGACCCAGGGCTGCCCCACCCACGTCCCCTCAGCATCTGCTGTATGTGGTTGGTATATAAGATTGCTCACGGCCAAGCCCTTGAACTCTGCCTGAGGGCTTTTCCTGGCACAGGAAGCATGCCTGGCCAGCGCACAGGGCAGGCTGGAAGCGCCCAGAAATGAATGCCTCCAGTGCCAGCACCCTCAACCAAACCCCCAGGCATGGGGAGCTAGTGGACCATGGCTTGCTGTGCCCCTCCTGTGGGGGAACAGTCTCCCAGCAATCCCCTCTTGGATTAAGCTCCAACTGCCCACATCAGTAACTTCTCCGGTTACAGCCCTTGCATTCGTTGTCTTTCTTTTCCTGTCCCACTTCCCCACCTCCCTCCATCTGTTGCTTTCTGGGATCACCTGCTAAGCCAGCAACTTGAACTTGAACTCTTGACTCAGAAGCAGCTTCTGAAGGAAACCAAACCAGAACAATTCTCTTACTGGCTGAAAACCAGAACCCCAGCTCCAACCATGCACATGTTCACAAGGTCCCAGGGCAACAGATGAAAGAGGTTCCAGGACTTCCCTGGTGGCGCAGTGGTTAAGCATCTGCCTGCCAACGTAGGGCACATGGGTTCGAGCCCTGGTTCAGGAAGATCCCACATACCGCGAAGCAACTAAGCCCGTGCGCCACAACTACTGAGCCTGCACTCTAGAGCCCACGAGCCACAACTACTGAAGCCCGCATGCCTAGAGCCTGTGCTCCCCAACAAGAGAAGCCACCGCCATGAGAAGCCCGTGCACCGCAACAAAGAGTAGCCCCCGCTCACCGCAACTAGAGAGAGCCCGCGTGCAGCAACGAAGACCCAAAGCAGCCAAAAATAAATAAATAAATACATTTATTAAAAACAAAAAAAAAAAGACGTCCCAGTCCCTGAGTGATTCTATGGAGGAGAACCACCTGCCAACCCAGAGCCGCTAGGTGAGGAAGAAACACCCGTCTCTCTCCTTTAAGCCATACCACATGCTGGGAATCTTTGTTCCAGCAGCTGTGCCTTGTCTTAGCTGGTACACCTACCCAACCTCCATTTCCTCCCTGGGTACTGCACCCTGCTTTCTGCCGGGGAAGCACTTTCCCATCCCTCCCAAGCCAGAGGTGTAGCCAGCCTGCTCTCTCCAGCCCTGCTTCGGAGGAGGCAGGAGCCCACGGCTCAGGCCTGGGCCAGCAGAGCACAGTGATTGGCTAGGGTTGGAGGGGAGAGGTGATGACAAGAGACAGACGGGGCCAGTCAGACACAGGAAGCATCAGCCCAGGATCTTTGGCTAAAAGATAAACCCCCCTTCTGCTGGGCTGCTGCACAGACGTCCAGAGCAGTGGATGGACATCCAGCCCCCACTTGAATCTGCCTGAGAAAGAAGCCACCTGGAGGAAAACTGGATAAAAGACAGAAAGATAAAGGATATGATTTAAGCACCTAGATCCAGCCACCCCTGAAGCTGGAAATACCCTAGACATTACAACTAATACATTCTTTTCTTCTGTTAAAGTCATTTTAAACCGAGTTTCTGTCACGTGCCACCAGAAGAGTTCTGTTTAATAAAAATCTGACCCTAAAGAGAACACCACGTCAGCTAGTTCACAATTCCCTATGCAAAACCGGCCACAGGCCAGCTGGCCCAGCCAGTCATTGAGATATTCCTTTACAGGAATGCCAGGTAACTGAGGAAGGCAAATCAGCCACCTTCTAGCCTCTCTCCCCTGTAACAACTGCTGAGACACAACCCAGTTTGCCCACTGGACCAGGGCTGAGCCCTCAGCACTGGCTGTGTCCCTTGAGGCTGCACTGGGCAACCACCACACCCCACATGCCACTGTGGGTCCCAAGGGCAACCCTGCCACCGCTGATGCTCGAACGTGGCCATTTAGACCATGTGGCACTGCAGCCTCGGCCCAAACACCCAGACCTTCAGATGCAGCAGAGCAGGACCCATGGCGGCCCCTCAGGCTGGCCCGCAGCACTGAGTCTTACCTTCAGAGAAGCCGGAGGGGTGAGGATCCCCCAAAGCCTGCCCTAGTCTCACGTTTGCCTCTTGTGTAGCCAACGTTGGACCTGAGGCCTTGTCTTTCCTTTTTGAAGGGAGGGTGGGGAGAGGGAGGGAAAAAGGAGTTCTGACCAGATTTAGGGGCCCAGGACCCTTCCTCCAGCGGCCAGCCCGGCCGACGGCCTCTGTGGTTGCCTCCCCTGCCCCCCACCACCTGGCACAGGGATGCTGACCCCCCAGGAGTGCTCTAGAGGACATCATGCAGCGAGGGGTGCCTGGTTCAGTGCCCGGTGCATCGTAGGTGCTCGGAAAGAGGGTTTATTTCCTCCCTCTCTCCCTTCCTTCCTTCCGAAAGAAAAGTGCTGACTCACCAAAGAAACGTTGAGTTATACGGGATGTACCACTTAAACTGCCCAGATCCTGACATGAGGCCCTGCCCACAGTGGTGGCAGGGGAGGGGGCGGGGGGATAAGTAGGGAGAGAAGGGGGTAGGGAAGGGGGTAGGGAAGGAGAGGAGCAAGGGAGGATAACGGATGGGAGGGAGGAAATAAGAAAGAAAATGGCCTCACCATCCAAACGTTCCCAAAGAAAGACTTCCTTGACTTTCAGAGTGGAAATGAGCCTGCGCGCTCCGCCCCGGCAGCGCCCAGGCACAGCTGATCCGCACCTCCTATAAGTCAATCCCTCCCGGCCACAGGGGCTCCTGAGAGTTCTAGGTCCTTTCTCCAGCCCCTGCAGGCACAGAAGGACCCTGGAGACCACCTCACACACTCGCCCCCCCCCCACCATCAGCTTTATTGTTAACCTCCCACGTGAGGAGGTGCAGGTGGCCAAAGGTCACCTCGCGCAGCAGTCACATGCCCGGAAGGAGATGCTGACGCCGCCATCACCTCCCCCCCACCCCGCCCCCTGCAGGGGCACTGAGGGCCCCCAGGGTCTCCTCATGCTCCAGCCTCGGCCCCGCGATGTCCACGATGTCCCTGGTGCTGGACTCACGGAGGGGGGATGGCCTTCAGCCAGCAGGCCCGGTCCTGGAGGCCAGAGCATCTCTGCAGCAACACCCTGGCCCAAAGAACATCTGTGAGCCGCCTGCCAAGCTGAGCCCAGCGCCTCTGCCTGGCAGCCACGTGTGGGGCTGTCTTGTCACCAGCTGTCTACCTTTACCCAACGCTCAAGATGCCCTTCTTCAAACCCACCCACTAGTACAAAACAAATAACCGGAAGTCGAAGGTCCCACGATATGCCCTGGACAGGGAGCTACAGGTCAACGCTCTCCTGTTTCATTCTGATCAGGAAAATGTCACCAGGACGTTTCCTTTATTAAAATAATTTCTGCTAACTCTTTCAGAATAATAGGATTCATTATCCCTGCTGGAGGAGCATTTCAAGTGGAAGTACTTTTATTTCAAGGCACCATATCAATCTCTCCAAGGGGTGTCTCTCTTAAGAACACCCCTGCCTCCATGTGTGAAAATCCTAAAAAAAAAAAAAACAAAAAAAACCCCAAACCCCAGACGGTGATCATAGCCATCCAGAAGCTTTCATTCATGTGACAGTGTTCCTGAGGATACGGGTTACGGGGGGCCTGAAGCCACTGTTATCACTGACAGCCTTGGAACGGAGCCCCCCATCGAGGCCCCCAGAGGACAGAGAGATGGACGGAACACTTGGACTTAGAAAGAGCCCGTGGGTCAGGGGGCCCTCAAGACCGGGAATCTGTGGACACGTGGCAGCGTTGGCATCCACGCCCTCTCCTACTTCTCCTCCTCCTCGCTCAGGTTGGCATTGCCCTGGAGCGTGGATGTCAGCTTGTTTTGCAAGAGGGCTGCCAGTTTCTTGGATGTCTTTTTGAGGAACGCGCTGCCCGGGTGGGCACCATTCACATGCAGGTACAGGTCCTCCTGGGTGGGGCCCGTGTAGCCACAGTCTTCACAGACGTACAGCTTGTCCCGGCGCTGCTTGTAGGCATACTGCTGCTGCACCCCATGGATCTTCTTCAGGTGGGATTCCAAGGAGCAACGCTGGGTGAAGGCTTTGTGGCAGACGTCACATTTGTAGGGGCGAATGCCTGCAGGGTGAGGGACAGACACAGCACCGGTCGGTCACAGCCCAGCCAGAGCCTCCCACTATGAAGCCATTAAAAGTCATCCTGCACCACCCAACGGCAAAAAACCAACAACACAATTCGAAAACGGGCAGAGGAACCGAACAGGCATTTTTCCAAAGACGTACAAAGGGCCGACAGACACATGAGAAGATGTTCACCATCACCAATCATCAGAAAAATGCAAATCACAACCACATAGAGAGGAGAGATCACCTCACACCTGTCAGAATGGCCATTATCAAATAGACAAAAGGTAACAAATGCTGGTGAGGGTGTGGAGAAAAGGGGACCCTTGTGCACTGTTGGTGGGAATGTAAATTGGTGCAGCCACTGTGGCAAACAGTATGGAGGTTCCTCGAAAACTTAAAGACAGACCTTTCTATATGATCGAGCAATCCCACTGTATTTACCCAAAGGAAATAAAAACAGGATCTCAGAGAGATATCTCCACAGCCATGTCCACTGTAGCACTATTCACAATAGCCAGGACATGGAAACAACCTAAGTGTCCACCAATAAATGAATGGATAAAAGAGGTGTGGTATATATCTACAGTGGATTATTATTCAGCCCGGAGAAAGAGGAAATCCTACCATTTGCAACAACATGGATGGACCTTGAGGACATTATGTTCAGTGAGATAAGCCAGACAGAGAAAGACGAATAGTGCGTGGTGTCACTTAGATACAGAAAAGTCAAACTCTCAGAAACAATAGAAAAATCGTTGCCAGGGGCTGAGGGAAAAAAAAAAAAAGCATCATGACCAAGGATGAGAAACATGAGGAAAATGATTAAGGCAGGAGACAAAACTGTCCACAGAGCAAACATAATAAAAAAGGATGCACACAGCAAAACACCACCACTTGCCTGCCTTAATGTCTGGGTTTCAAAGTGGGCAGAGTAAACCTTGTTTTCATTTTAGTTTGGGTTTCACTGGAAAAGGAGTTATTTGGGAGGTTGCCCTCAGGAGCGGTGACCCCATGAAAAGTGGGAGGTGACTCCCCACCTGCAGGGGAGGGAAGATGATGATGACAAGGGGGAGAGGGGTCATCCAGCCAGTCACCACTGTGGGCAACCAGAGTCCACATGGCCAGACAAGGTGCGGGACAGAGCAGAACACACACCTCCGAGTTACCCTGGCCCTCGGGAGCTGGAGTCTTTGTTCGCCTGCTCCAGTAGCACCGCGGAGAGCACCCCGGGTGGGACAGGTTCTCTCTCCCCAGCATGTACAGCCTGCCTTGGGGTAGAGTGGCCTCCAGCAAGGACATCCTCAGGCTGGGCTGCAGCTGTGGGCAGCCACGACATGGACGGGTGTGCCCAGAAATGGCAGGGGTCACAGGACACTGATGGCGTCGGCTACAGTTAGGAAACCATTTCCAACCTAGATCTCCTGCTGGCTTTAAAAGTGAGCTACTATGAGTGGGGCCTGCCTTCCAGATGGAGAGGACACAGACACCATATGAGCAGGGAGCTCAGCCAATCAAACCACAGTCATGCCCATGCCCACCGTGGGCACCCGACAGGGTGAGATGGGAACTTAGGTAAGGAGACCTCAGTAGGTGTATCTCAGGCTCTAAAGTCGGGGGGGATTCAAGGAAGCATATAGTGTCCCATGAGCACGGAAGCCCAGAGAGGGTGAATGCTGTGCTCAGGGTCTGTGGAACAGAGTGGGCTGCCAGCTCTCAGAGCATCTCAGAGCCCAGAGGCCAGGAGGACCACTGCCCGCAGTAATCCCCAAAGCTTTAGGCTCAAAATTTAAGAGTATGTGAAAACATCAATCAAGATAAATATTTTCAAAATTAAAATACATACAAAAAAATCCATGATGAACAAGTTATCAAAAATTTAAGTAAGGACAGGATCCACCAGGGCTGCATGGAGTCATGTTGGAGCTTGAGGCGAAAGGGAAAATGTGCATCCCCATGTAGACGTTTGTATTTGTTTTTTTAATGGTTAATTTTTTTTCCCCAAGAATGTTCGAGTTGCTGAAAGAATAGTGAAAAATTGAAAAACAGGTGTATTAAAATTCACATTCTAAAATGCTTAAATAGTTTATTTATGCAATAATGGGTTTTATCATGATTTTACTATCCTGGCTTTAACGGAAGCAAGCTATTATCAAAAGATATTTTCAAAATCTACTTTTCTCGCTTAACAATATTCCTGGTGCACCGCAACACACTGACCAGAATGGCCATCATTTAAAAGTCTACAAACAATAAATGCCAGAAAGGGTGTGGAGAAAACGGAACCTCCTGCACTGTTGGTGGGAATGTAAGTTGGTGCAGCCACTGTGGAGAACAGCATGGAGGTTCCTCAGGAAACGAAAAATAGAATTACCCAGCAATCCCACTCTTGGGCATACATCCAGACAAAACTATAATTTAAAAAGATACATGTACCCCTATGTTCATAGTAGCATTATTCACAATAGCCAAGACATGGAAGCAGCCTAAATGTCCATCAACAGATGAATGGGTAAAGAAGATGTGGTACATATATATAATGGGATATCACGCAGGCATAAAAAAGAATGAAATGATGCCATTTGCAGCAACATGGATGGACCTAGAGATTATCATACGAAGTGAAGTAAGCCAGACAGAGAAAGACAAATACCATATGATATCACTTATATGTGGAATCTAAAATATGACACAAATGAACCTATCCATGAAACAGAAACAGAATCACAGACATAGAGAACAGACTAGTGGTTGCCAAGGGGGAGGGGCTTGGGGGAGGGATGGAGTGGGAGGTTGGGGTCAGCAGATGTAAGCTATTATATATAAGATGGGTAAAAAACAAGGTCCTACTGTATAGCACAGAGAACTATATTCAATACCCTATGATAAACCATAATGGAAAATAATATCAAAAAAAAGAATGTATATATATATATATATATATATATATATATATATATATATATAAAAAACTGAATCACTTTGCTGTACAACAGAAATTAACACAACATTGTAAATCAACTATACTTCAAGAAATAAATAAACATTCCTGGAGATTTTCCCATATTGGTGCTTACAGCTTGGTCTCATTCCTTTTTAAGAGCACCGTGGTGTTTTGTTGTACAGCTGCACCCAAATCCCATCTTTTAAAAACTGTAGAGACTGAGGAAGCCCTGCTCCAGCCCACACCCTCCCATCACATGATGCTGCCTTGTACAACCTGGTACTATGGTGTAGTCCACCTCACATCACATCACCTAGGAGCTCGTTGGAAGTGCAGAGCCTCGGGCCCCACTCCAGACGTCCTGATCCAAGCGAAAGCAGTGTTTCTCAAATGTGAGCCCGAAACAGAACCACCTAGAGGGCTTGTCAAAACACAGATTCCGGGCCCCCCTGCTGGCGGATCTGGTTCTGGGGTGGGGATGAGAATCTGCATTTCTCACAGGCTCCCAGGTGCTGCTGAGGCTGCTTATGCTGGGGTTACAGGTCTGAAGCAACGCGTGGTGAAGCCTTAGGACGGCACTTGGGGTGTCTGAGGCAGCCGGCTCCCCCAAGTCCTCTCTTCAAAGTTAAATGTCCCCAGTTCCTCACTGGTGGCGCGTGGTGGGGGGCCGGGAGAGCTATGTCTGTTCATGAAGTTTTTTAAGTACACAGATGACAAAGGAAGTCAAAATGGAAAAAAATACTCCCCCCACCCTCGTTCAACCATCTGAAAAAATCGAGTCGCTTCCACTTTTCTTCCTGTCCACATCCAGAAGCTCCCATCCTTTCCTCTAACGTTCATGTGAAAAGAATTGTGTTAGCTCAATGCCGTGGTGGGGTGTTCCTCCAGCCCACCCACGCAGAAAGCAGGCCTGTATTATATTCCACGTTTCAGAAAAACTGCTAAAAGAAACTCCTTTATAATCCTCAGCACTTGGCACATAATAGGTGCTCAGTAAATCATTTTTATTTTTTATTTTATTATTTTGTTTTTGGCCGCACCACGTGGCTCGTGGGATCTTAGTTCTCTGACCAGGGATCGAACCTGGGCGCTCGGCAGTGGAAGCGTGGAGCCTTAACCACTGGACCAGCAGAGAATTCCTAATAGGTACTCAGGAAATAATTTTTGAACGAATGAATGAATGAATCCTACTGGCCCAGGTAAAAGAGAGGTCACATTTTGGGGCTAGTTTTCTACAAACGCAGGGGCCGTGAGGCCTCTCCAAAGGAATACACCACGTAGGTTGCATGTCTGGGCCACAAGGGGCTTTGTGTTAACCAGGCCTCTGCGCCCACATGGCAGCTGGTTCCCACCACCTCTGGCTGATCAAGCAGCAACCTGACTTCAGACCCAAAGCTCATCAACACAGAAATTCACCCAGAGGCCAGCTGCTCCTTTCAAGGGTGACTGGAAACAGCCCTCGACTATTTTAAAACATCCAAACTCAACCGGTAGGGAAACCAGCACACTGACACCAGGCTTTAACCTGGATTCTGGAAGTGGACGCTTCCAATCCTACTCCTGGGGGTCCCCACTCCCAACGGTGACCTGAGAAGGTGCTGCGGACGGGGCTGCATGGCTTTGCCTGAGCCCTGCCCCTTGCCGAGGGCATCGGGCCAGGGCCAAGTCCACTCGCACGGTCACGTCTCCTTCCTCTCTTCATTCCCAGCTCGGCCGAATCCTACGGGCACAGCACCCAGCAGAGCCTGGATAGCCAGGGCTAGAGGATTTCAAAGCCCTGCGCCGTGCAGATGACGGCTAGGATGAGGATGACTGCGGGGGGTGGAGCGGGGTAGACAGGAGGTCCCCACACCTCTAGTTATGGCAGTTAATTCTGACTTTTGCAAACCTACCCTCCCCACCCCGCTCTGCAAACACCACATTCATCCCTCGCTCACTGGTGCAGGCAGACATGGTCACCCAGCAGCCGCCTCTTGGTGACTCTTTCTGGGCTGGGGAACAAGTCCCTCCCTCCTGGAGTCCTCCTCTCCCCCAAACTCGGGGGCCAGGGAGGAGCCCCAGATGAGGGGGACAGATACCAAGGCCTCCCTGACATTGGGCCTCACCTGTCCTGGACGTGGGCGCTCTCGAGCAAAGGCCAATCTTGTCCGAGCCTGGAGTGGGATCCCGGAACCATCCCCGCACCAGGCATCATTAACCTACTGACACCTACACAGTAACAGAGTCCAAGGCCACTGGAAACCCAGGCACCACCCATCAGCCACGCATTAACTGAGTCCACACCTCAGTTTCATCACCTGTAAAATGGGGATAATAATTGATACCCCTTATAAGGCTGCTCTGAAGATTAACCAAGATCTCACAAGCAAAGGATGCAGCACACACTGAATATTCAACGGGATGCAGCTTCAACAGCTTACAGTCCAGGTCAACAGAACGCAAACACGCTCTATTCAGAAGCTGGCTGGCGGGTGGGTATGTGAATATCTAGTATCTGTCTTTAAACTGTATCTATATGTACACCTTTTTGTTCATTATCTATTTTACAATAAAAAAGGATAATTTTTTCCTATAATAAATCATAATGGAAAAGAGTATGGAAAAGAATATATATACACATATATATAACTGAATCACTTTGCTGTACGCCAGAAACTAACACAACACTGTAAATCAACTATCCTTCAATTTAAAAAAATAATTTTTTTAAAGGCTAATTTTTTTAAATGTCGTTCCTAGGCAGCTGGTGGAGAGAGGAGGGGACAGACGTCCTTCCCCGTCCACCCTCCAGACTACTGTGCTGCGGGTCTGTATCACCTCGAGCAGAAAATACTGTGTGTTGCGTTATCACAAAGGGTCTCTTCTTTTCAGATGTTCTATTGCTACTACCAAATCAAGCTTCATGTCACTCATCCCCAAAGAAAAGTCTTTGTCGTTGGCGCTCTCTGCTTGCTGTAGCTAAGTCTCCTTTACTGAACTTTATCCAAACATGGACTTCAGCAAGGAGCTCTCTGCAGGCCTCCTTGTGGGACTGGACATTTAGGACAAACTATTCGGGAGGCAATGTGACCACCCCACAAACATCATAATGGGTCTGCCCTTTGGCCCACTTCAGGGAAATTATCTACAGAAAGACTCACACAAGTAGGCAAAGGATTTACAAGAATATCTGTGGTCGTCCTGTCTAAAATTAAAAGAGAGAGACAGAGAAAGAGAGGAAGGAAGGAAGGAAGGGAGGGAGGGAGGGAGGGAAGGAGGGAAGGAAGGGAGGGAGGGAGGGAAGAAGGGAAGGAGGAAAGAAAAAACCGACCCTGAGAATGTAAATAAGTGTCATCGTTTGGGGCAAGAGAAAAAAATGACAGTGCCTCCACATTTGAAATTACGTCATAATCTCATATTAAGAAACGCTCTGACAACTATTCAAAAAAGTGATGTATGTCTACCTCTGCAGATGGGAAGCAATCTCCAGGATAGATAGTGCACGAAAAAAGCAATGTGTGTTAAAAACTTCTGGGGAAAAAAAAATTAAGTGGTGGCTTGCTTTCAGGAGTGGAACTAGGGCTTGGCGTGGAGAGGAGGCTTCTTTTTTTCTTTCTTTCATTCTTCCCTTTCAATATTATTTTTTGTAGCTAAAAAGTCAGTCAAAATAAAAGACGGGAGAGTTTGGTGAGTGAAGGAGGCCACCCTACAAGGCAGCATTCAGCTCCCTCGGGGTGGAGGTAACTCTATTCTTTTCTCCCACCCGCCCCGCTCCAAACTTCTCCCAGCCTGCATTTTTCCCAGTCCAATCAACCCTTCCCCGTAGGCTCCAAACAGACACCATTGTTTCCTCTTCTTCAATCAAGATGGGATTTGTTTGCCTTCTCCTCCTTCTCAATGTGGCCCAGATGGAAGATAAGGCCCGAGGGCCCCACCAAGGGGGGCAGGGCAGACCCTGCGCTCCGGCCAGAGCCCCCTCCCCACTGCCCGGACCTCAGATCTGAATTCCTCAGCCTCCCTCCGTGGAACTCAGAAGCTTCCGTAGGAATGGCAGGCGCACCTCGAACCAACTCCTTTACTCTAGTCAGGGTCGTAAAGTTATCACCAACCCGAGTTATGCCCCCCTGGAGCCCTCACAAACTGAGCGGGGGATCCCGCACATGTGTTTGCCCTTTTCGACTGGTTACAGCAGCGCAGGTTTTCTCCTCTGTAGTCTGTATATTGACTGAAGTCTTTTACAAAGTAAGTAGTCACTTTACATACGAGAAAAATAAAATGCATTCAATGCAAGCTGTACTTGTCTGATGAGCCTGGCACACCTGGTCACGGTGGCGAACAACGCCCAGACCACACCTGACACCTCAGTAAACGTTCACCACGCCCCCAGGCGCCACTGGCGCCGGGGTCCCTGGGCAGCGAGGGGGGAGACACTCAGTGCTCAGTTTGGCACCTGCTGGTTGTTGGAATCTAAATGACAGATTTCCCCCACCCACACCCTGCCCCCAGCAAACTCTCTCCTTCCCTGGATGGCCAGCTGGCTCAACCTAAAACACGTGAACAAATCCAGAAGAATATTCTGTAAAACCAGGCCCCTGACGTTTTTCACGGGCTATGAACTGAATACACAATCCTGTCTTGAAAGCTCATCCCTCCCACCCGCCCCCTGCCCTGTCTCTACTTTGTCCTGAGGTGGGTCAACAGCCGTAATTTCACACGTTGGCCTCAGTGACCCTGTCAACTCCACTTAAATAGAGCAATTCCCTCTATTATGCGTGCAGTGGACCCTCTTGGTCCCCCATCAGGACCCCCTTTTCTGGGCCAGTACTTCACTCCCCAGCTGTCACCTATGTTGGCAGCTGACAGTTCCTGGATGTCCCCTTCTCCAAGGAACGGGCACTGGGCAAGTGACCTGCCCACCCAGGGGAAAGGCAGCCTCTGACTCACATGGGCACAGAAATGTCCCCCACTTGCCTGGGGACAGGACAGGCCTGTAGCGCCAGTCACACCCCAGGGCCCTGGTGGGATCAAGCTGGGGCCACATCCCTGCTACCCTGTCCTGCTCTCCCCTCCCTCACAGGTTTCTCCCAAGAGCTCTCCCTCAATAAATCGGTTTATAAGAATCGCCATCTCAGAATCTGCTTCTAGGGAACCCAACCTAAGTCAATTTGGATTGAAAAGAGCCACTCGTTTGCAGACGTATTTTCACAAAATGTTAACCGAGTTTCTTCTGTTCCAGTTTCTCTCTTCCAATCTGGACTCAGATGTCATTTGCTGCTCCCCCTCCCCCATCACTCACACACACACACACACACACACACACACACACACACACCCCTCTGATCTACTCTTTCCTTGGTAAAGTCATATCCAGAAAAGAAGTCTTAATCTTTTCTTTCATCTGCTTGGATATTAAGGTAAGACATTTCCAGGCTCCGGTTTCCCTGGACCTTTTCCAAGAAGTTTCCTCGTGTTCTGAGTCTTAGAGGCCCCGCTCTCTCAGGAGGAGACGTGGGGGAGGGGATTAATCCCGATCCCCGGTCCCACCGTCTTTGCCCACCTCATCAACACTGTGGCTGCAGTTCTCAAAAGAAGGGTCCTGGGATCCCAGGTAAGTCTTCAAATTAGTCATGGTCTGGCCCAACCGGACTGGGAGCAACCATAACCTTCACTCGTCTGCCTACTGTAGTTGTGAGAACACTGTCCACATCTTTGCTTCTGGTCCAAACACAACATTTACTTGTAATTGTCAAGAGCCAAAATCCAACATTCACGTCTCCATCAAAGGCAAAACCGAATTCCCAGAATTCTGGTGAGATCTTTTGGAGCCAGTGAGGTGGTACACATGAACTACAGAAAGGTCTGAGGAGCCCAGATTTTTGCTCTTTTTACTGATTATCCCTTTTGCACAGAGCTCAGAGCTTGCAGGGCAGGCCTCTGGCACCAGGAGGCCAGGCCTGTCCCTCCAGCCCCCGCAGAGGGGCATCCCCAGAGCTGGGACCCCTTTATTCCGTTTGCCACCAGCCAGTTTGTCAGCAATGTTTTGACTCCTCTTCCTGGTCATTATTACCTGGAGGCACATCTCCATCAGAAAATAAACCAGGGAATTCGTCCCACCCTCCCCTTCCTCCCATGTCCACATCTCCGTTCTCTACATCTGCATCTCTATTCCTGCCCTGCAAATAGGTTCATCTGTACCATTTTTCCAGATTCCACATATCTGCATTAATATACATATTTGTTTCTCTTTCCGGCTCACTTCACTCTGTATGACAGACTCTAGGCCCATCCACATCTCTACAGTTGGGAGATTATAATTGACTTATATACACTACCAACGTGTAGAATAGATAGCCAGTGGGAACCTGCTATAAAGCACAGAGAGCTCAGCTCGGTGCTCTGTGACGACCTAGATGGGTGGGATGGGGGGTGGTGGGAGGGAGGTCCAAGAGGGAGAGGATATAGGTATACATAGAGCTGATTCACCTCATTGTACAGCAGAAACTAACACAACATTGTAAAGCAATTATACTCCAAAAAAACCAAACCAAACAAAAAAGAAACAGGGAATTCCCTGACTGTCCAATTGTTAGGGCTCCGCGCTTCCACTGCAGGGGGCACGGGTTCGATCCTTGGTCGGGGAACTAAGATCCCACGTGCCTGGAGTCACGGCCAATTAAATAAATAAAATGAACCAGAGGGAAAATAGGTTCAAGACATTTCCATAATGCTATTTGTTGGTCACTTTAACAGTCAAAATTATAATAAAAAAATTTTTAAATCATTAACTGTAGATTCAATGACCTTGGAGCTATCCAACAGAGATTAAAATGCAAGCCATTTTGTAATTTTAAAATGTCCAGTAGCCTCATTAAAATAAGTAGAAACAGGTGAAATCATTTTAAGGATACCTTTTGTTTAACCCAATATATTCAAAATATTACCACTTCAACATGAAATCAACATTAAAAATTGATATATATTACGTTCTTATTTTGCATTAAGCCTTTGAAATCTAGTGTCTGTTTTACACGTAACCACACATCTCAATCGGAGCAGCCACCCTCCGCGGACCCAGAGCTCCCCGTGCGCAGAGAGGCTGCAGGGTTCCAGTCCTAAATGCCTCCTGAGTGCCAGCCTCGCCCCTCGTGGGATGAAGTGCATGACGCCCTTTGGGGAAGCTGCAGGTGGAAGGCGTTTTCATTCAGCAACCCGGTGATTTTCAGCCCCTCCTTTAGGAGTCACTAGAAATCTCATCTTTGAGGAGTAGGAGATGAAGGAGCCCAGGGCCCTGGGGGTGGGGGTGGGGCGGGGTGCAGGCCACCCCCTTTCTGCTCACTCGGTGGCCAGAGGACATGCTGGCACCACTGAACACATGCTCAGACTGCTCAGCAACCCACTGTAAAGCCCAGGCTGGAGGGTGCGGCTTGTGCCCGGCCCGAGTTCCTCTCTACGTCGCCTCTTGCAGAGCAAGCTGGCTTCTAGAAACTGAACCGGGGCGGCTGGTAAGGCCCAGCCTCGGGAAGGATGCCGAGTGAGCACAGTACTGAGGGACGGAGACAGAGAAGGGGCCTGTGGAAAGCGGGGGACCTGGACTCAGGAAGACCAGCCGTCCCCAGCTCCTCACCTGTGAACTGCGGGTAACAAGGGCTCGGGGCTCCTCGGGGCTGTTGGACACAACAGGATAAAGCCGAGGGCCTGGCCTGCAGAAAAGCCACCACTCTGAGCTCGCTACCACCTGAGGAAGCTGTGCAAGCCTCCACAGGCTCTCCCGCCTCTGCCAACGCCCCCCCGCGCCCCCCGGCCGCTAAGCCTCGTTCTCCCTGGCAGACACTGCTCCCTCTCACCGAACCCCTCAGCCTCCCACCAGGCCGGCTCGGACAGTCCCAGGAGGCCAGTGGCTTCCTGCCACTCCTGCCCGATGATGCTCCCTGGAAACGTGAGGTCTGCAAGGGGCTTCGGGGAGGAAGTGCCTAGGAGCAGAGGGTCCCAGGATGGACCCCCAAACAAGGAAGGATGGGAGGTGATGGATAAATACCCCACTTCCTGCCCCTGGAGCAATTCTGGGGTGCATTGTGTGCATTCAGAGGACCCCCAGGGGGCTTGGGCCCCAGTTGCTCCCAGTGGTAACCCACTCAGTAAGTAACTAGCTCTCACTGAGTCTCCTTCCCTCTGTCTCCTCTCCTCATCCCCTCACTGTGCCCCCGGGACCATCTCCCAAATAAACGGCTTCACCCAAATCCTCCTGTCAGGGTCTGTTTCTGGGGGAACCCAAACTAAGACATTCCCCATCTGCAATGCCCTTCCCTCCCCGTCCAACTGTGAAAATCCTGCTCACTCTTCAAGGCTCAGCCAAAAGGACACCTCCTCTGAGAAGCCTCCCTGGTGCCCCTGCCAGCAACAATGCACCTTCCGGGCCTCCCCAACAGCATTCGCCACTTTTTCTTCTGTCTGGCACACCTGCTGGTTTCCTTGGGTCACAGTCAGGGGTTTGGGTTCTTTCTCCCTATGTTGGCTGAGCTCTCCACAAGCACAGAGGTGAGTCTTCGAGCCTGCCACCCCGCAGGGCCCCAGGAAAACTCTGCCAACTATTTCAACATTTACCACCACTAATAGCTCATAATTACTAAGTGCTTACAATTTGTGAAGCACTTTATATGCCATTATTGCCCTGAAACCTCGCAGCCATCACTTAGGTGACAGGTCATAAATCCATGCCCATTTTAAAATGGACACACTAAGGCAAAAAGATAAGTAATTTCCACAAGGTTGCAGAATCAGCTAGCTCAGATCCAGAGTGCTTAACCACTGTGTGACCAACTCAGTGCAAACTCTTACAAACTCTTCCCTGAGAGCAGTCAGTCCCTAATATTTCTACTGATGGAGAATTAACTCAGTCACAGATGAGGCAGCTCCATGTTTACTCCAACTGAAGGTACCAACAGCCCACAATGCTCCCCAAGCCCCCTTCACTCTGTGGGGGAGTGACCACAGAGCCCACCAGGTGAGGAGTTGCAGAAGAAATAGGCCATGCCCTCAAGGACACCCTCAGATAAAGAGGAAAAGCTGAGAAACTCTCCAGGACAACCAACGACAAATGACGCCATGAGTGGTCCCCAATTTCCTCCAGCTCCTTGGGTCAGTTGCCTATAAGCCCAGCTTTGCAGTCACGTAATGGGTCCATTGATAACCAGGGGTCCCCCCGTCACCCACAGGACCCCCACCCTTCACAGGACCCTCTACTACCCAGCACCTACAGGACGCTTCACCCTCTATAGGACCCTCCCTAATCACACAGGACCATCAATCTCCCTAAGCATTCTCCCTGCCCCAACCCAGGTGTCAGCCTGGCCACACAGAGGTCAAACTTTTACTGAAGTCAGGCTACTGGTGCCTCTTGGAGGGAAGGTGACAGTGACCAGAGGGGGCAGGAGGGAGGGGGCAGTGTCTTATGGGGGCTGGAAATACTCCAGCCAGTTAATATGCTTGTGTTCGCTTTGTAAAAAGTCCTGCATCCTCAAACTATGCACTTATGGTTTGTGTGCTTTGCTGGATGTATGTTACATTTAAATGAAAATTTCACTTTAGACAAGTTTTTTTTTAAAGGAAAAAGAAAAACCTTTTAGTAGGCCAGTCCACTCTCTAGGGTGGAGGACACCCTTCTGAGGCCAGGGAGGAAGCTCATGGCCAGTACTCTAAGAACAAAAAAGTGTGATAAGGGCTTAAAGGAAATCTGAATACAGAGGATCTGAGAAGGGCCCTGTGTGGCGGCTGGGGACCTGAGAGGCCCCCTGGGAGAGAGGAGTGGTCATTTTCCCACCCCACCCCCAAAATGCTGAGGGAAACCCTAAACCCTGAAAGAGCTTGATGGGATCAGCGGGACTATAATTAGTAAATTCTATGAGGTTGTAGGGAGAGTGCGTGGCACCAGGGCAAGACTGAATGGTTAGGATGGGTTGGATTTAGATGAGATGAAATGGATGGGATGAAAAGATGGAGTGGGATGGGGTGGGAGGGGCTGGGACAGGACGGGGATTTGAAGATGGGACCCAGACTGTGAGGGGCTTGACATGGAGCCCATCAAGATGGGGAGTTTGGATTCTGTCCTGCCCAGAGCTGGAGAAGGTTTTTTTGTTTTGTTTTGTTTTGTTTTTTGCAGTATGCGGGCCTCTCACTGTTGTGGCCTCTCCCGTTGCGGGAACGCGCAGGCTCAGCGGCCATGGCTCACGGGCCTAGCCGCTCCGTGGCATGTGGGATCTTCCCGGACTGGGGCACGAACCCGTGTCCCCTGCATCTGCAGGGAGAGTCTTAACCACTGCGCCACCAGGGAAGCCCTGGAGAAGGTTTTTTTAGCAAGGAGATGGCATCTTAGAATTCTCCTCCAGGGATCGCTCTGGCACAGGTGTGGTCCTCAAGGAGCAGCCTGGAGGCCTGGTGTTTCCTAGACAAAACTACCGAGGCTACGAACAGCCAGAGGGGGCGGGAGGGCGGCCAACCGGCACCCCAGGGCTGTCTGTGGAAGGGAGCTGGTGAGGACCCAGACCCGCGCTGAGTAAAGCTCAGGGTGGGGGTGACACTTGCCCACCCGCCCCCGCAGGAGGCTCGGGCAGCGCTAAGTCAGCTGCGTGTTCTCTTTCTGAGCTCTCAGGAGGAAGCCACGTGATGCTATTTTGAGACAGACTCACTTCCCGAGAAAGGAGCACAAAATACCAGCAGAGGGACCAGGGGGACCACATTCCATCCCTCAGCCCGGCCCGAGGGCTGCACCGAGTGGGCATCACAGCTCCCAGGACACTTCCGGCCAGTGATGCGCCGCCCATCTCACCGAGGCGAGAACAGGCTGAGAGCGGCGCGCGGGCCCCAGGGGACACCAATGGCAGGTGGCAGAGCCGGGCGGCCCACCCCAAACACCCCGCCCCGCGATTCTTCCGGAAACATAACTCTGCCCCAGGCTCCCGACTGGGTTCCTTGCGGGGAAAGTCCAGGGGCTCTTGGCCGCGTCCCTCCCTCACCTGTGTGTGTGCGCACGTGCCTCTTGAGGTCGAAGGTGTCGTTGAAGCCCTTGCCGCAGAAACTGCACAGGTGCCTCTTCACCTGGCTGTGGCACTTGAGGTGCCGGTTGAGCATGCGCTGCAGGCGAAAGGCCTTGCCGCACAGGTCGCAGGTGTGAATCGCCGCGTCGCCGCCGCAGGTGCCTGTGGTGAACTGGGACAGAGAGAAGGGTGAGGACCCGTGTGGGGCGGCGCGCCCACCGCCTGGTGCGTCTAGGCTGGACCTGACTCGGGCTTCTGCACCCCCCCCCACACCCATGCTCCCCTTGCTCCTCGGGACAGACCTCTGATTACCAGCTGGGCGCCCCGCCCCCAGCTACGCGCCTACGTTTCCCAGCCTCACAGCAAGTCCTGCGGGTGGGACCACCTGGCTGGTGAGATACACTCTCTAAGGGGAAGGATGGTGCCCTCTCCCCTGATTTACTCCTTCCTGCTCGGGAGAGCAACAGCCACCTCGGACCCAAGGCGGAAGCCAGTGCTGAGGATGGAAGAGCAGAAAGGAAAGAGGAGTCTAGGTCTGATAACATCACAGAGCCCGCAAAGACAGCCACAGTCAATTCCTTCCTCCCGGCCAGCATCCACCAAGAGACTGTCTCCTCTCCCCCTGGATCTGGGCAGGGCCTGCGTCAGTTCCAGATCTTAAGAAACGGTGCAGCTTTTCTGCATCCTCCCTCTTGGAAGCCAGCAGCCATGAGGAAGCCTGAGCCCACCATACTGTGGGGAAGCCCAAGCAGCCATGCAGAGGAGCAATGAGGTGCCAGGTATGAATAAAGACTCACTGGACCTTCCAGCCCAGCCAGGGCTGCCACCAGCTGAGTGAACAAACCCGGCCCAGAGGAAACTGCCTAGCCCAGCCGTGCCCCAGTTCCTGACCCAGAATCATGAACAAATAAGACGGTCATCTTGGGAAGTGACTTGGTCAGGATCCCACAGCTTTGTTATCAGAAAAACTATAACCAAATCCCAGGTTCTGGACTGCCTGGTTCATTCTCTCAACTGTGTTTGCTGCCTCAAAGGAAGGAAACAGAATCTATAACTGTGTGAAGAAAAACACGAGATCTGATATATTCATTAAAGGTTTCCTAGTTATCAGATCCTTTAGAAGATGGATCCAACCGTTCTGCCAAAATTCTATTCATAAAAGGACCTAAAAAACTTAATTTTCAGACAAACATTATTAGCAAGAAGAGTTGGTCTTTTCCTGGCTTAACACCTTCCTTGTCTGAAACACCCTCCTTTCATCCACTGGGGTACTGCCTTCTGCCAAGCCTCAGCTCACCTGTTCCCTCCCCGATGAGCTTCTACAGCCACTGCAGCCCCTGCCCAAACTGGTCTGTGTACCCCTAAGACCAGTGCCTCTCAAACCTCAGTGCACACACGAATCCTCTGGGGGTCTTGTTAAAATGCAGGTTCTCTCTTGCACTGTTGGTGGGAATGTAAATTGATACAACCACTATGGAGAAAAGTATGGAGGTTCCTTAAAAAACTAAAAATAGAACTACCATACCACCCAGCAATCCCACTACTGGGCATAAACCCAGAGAAAACCATAATTCAAAAAGACACATGCACCCCAATGTTCATTGCAGCACTGTTTACAATAGCCAGGTCGTGGAAGCAACCTAAATGCCCGTCGACAGACGAATGGATAAAGAAGATGTGGTACATATATACAATGGAATATTACTCAGCCATAAAAAGGAACGAAATTGGGTCATTTGTAGAGACGTGGATGGATCTAGAGACTGTCATACAGAGTGAAGTCAGTCAGAAAGAGAAAAACAAATATCATATATTAACGCATATATGTGGAACCTAGAAAAATGGTACAGATGAACCGGTTTGCAGGGCAGTAATAGAGACACAGATGTAGAGAACAAACGTATGGACACCAAGAGGGGAAAGCGGCGGGGGTGGGGGTGGTGGTGTGATGAATTGGGCGATGGGGATTGACATGTATACACTGATGTGTATAAAATGGATGACTAATAAGGACCTACTGTATAAAAATAAATACAATAAAATTCGAAAATAAATAAAATTTTTAAAAAAAGTGCAGATTCTGATTCAGGAGGTCTTGTGGAGTCTGGATGCTGCATTGCTAGACAGCTCCCAGGAGATGCCACTGTGCAGTCCATGGACCACACCTGAGATGTGAGGGGCTGGCCCTCACACGGTTCAGGACTTTATTCCAACTCATTCCAGAGGCTTCCATCAGGCACGAACGTTTCCTCAACTAAACGCCTTGTGGAAGCCAGCAAGCATTCGCGCAGGCTCCTGCCCACCCCCCACCCATGCCCCAAGCGCACATGAGGGCCCTGCACAGTCAGAAAGTGTTGGTGGGCAATGGCTCACAGGTGGCAGGAGGAGAAGGCCCCAACACAGGGCTTTCCAGTCAGCCCCCTCCACCAGTTCATTCTCACTGCTCCATCTTAGTCTCGGCCGACACTGACGTGTGCCTGATCCGAGACGGGGCCTGTGCTCAGAGCACCAGGATGGCTTGTCCCCAGGAAGCTGCCAGTCTAGTCGGAGAGCAGACCGGGCAACAGGCCACTGCCATCTGGGAAGCCCCAGCTGCAAGGGGTGGCTGGGAGGGGAGCCTAGCCCAGACAGTGGGCGCACGGGAAAGTGTACCCAGAGAGGTGAACATCTCAGCCAGGCCACGATGAAGAAGATGGGGGAAGGGCAAGGAATATCCCAGAGAGGGCGCTGGGAAAAGGGGGACTGTGTGTAGTCCAGCCTGGCCAGCCTGAGCCCTGGGGAGTCGCTGACGCACAGAGCTGAGGGAGGAGAGAAGGGCAGGGCCCCCAACGACTGTCAGAGGGCGGGGGGAGGGTGGGCACATTGGAAGATACAGGAGGACAACCGCAGGGCTTGAGTCTGATGACCCTCCTGCCTCATACCCCACCTCTGCCCCCCAAAGGGGTGGGGCCTGGCAGGGCCTGCGGGAGACCCAGCTGTGCCCAAGGCTCTCCTGTCACAGGACAGGTCATGGTCTCCTGCTAATCCGCAGTCCCCATTCTAGTCACTGCCTCCCTTGAAGGGATGTGAAGAGACTAAATATGGCCCAGGTCTTGGCAAACAAAATGCCGTGAGCTTCTGAAGGCCAAGTCTACACAGGATAAAGGTCATTTGAGAGGTAGTGCGGCTAATGAAATAGAACAGAGGCACATGAACCTGGTAATTCTGATGAAAAACGTGAAGAAAGCTAGAACTGTCTTCTGAAAGTCTTGCACCATGTGCCCGAGGACTCGCCAACTATGGTTCCAACCTGAACCCTTGTTTACTTTAATCCTTTTGGTAAACTCCTATTTTTAAAATGCTCAGCATGTAACATGAATACCTCCTATTACAGTCCAGGATGGAAATCTCAAATCACTGGCATTATTTGGTTTGAAAAGAATAAAAATTTTGAGGGCAGAGAGGATGGAGATCAGTGACCATTTAAGGGAGTTCAGGGTCAGTGGATCATCTGACTGAGAGAGATACAGAAAGCTTTTTAACACAGGGGAGAAAGAGGGAATGAGGCGAGGGGACTGGAGAGGGAGGGCACTCCATTCTCTGGGGAACTTCCCTCTGGTTTTCTCAGAGCAAAAATAAAAGATCTCCCATTGCCTCAGCAAACGTAGTGTTGCCATTTCTCCACTCTTCACAACATGGAAAACTGAGTCAACACAAAATGCTCATGTAGAGAATTGCCATAAGGTGCACCCTCCAGCCCATGAAGGGTTGTTCGCCAACTATAAATGGATTTCTGACCAATCCAGACTCCAGACGTTTATGAATTATATCCAGAACGTCTGAAGAGGGCCTTTTCAAAAGAAGATGGAGGGTTAATTCAACAGCAAAAAGATCATGGCTGACGAAGCCAGCTTCTGCCAGACTTGTTCACTTTTCAGAGGAAGGAAAACTTCCTTCGTTAGAAAGGTGAGAGTCCTTATTATTCAGCCATAAAAAAGAATGAAATCATGCCATTTGCAGCAACATGGATGGACTCAGAAATGATCATACTAACTGAAGTAAGTCAGACAGGGAAAGACAAATACTATATATCACTTATATGTGGAATCTAAAAAATAATACAAATGAACTTATTTACAAAACAGAAACAGACTCAAAGACAAAGAGAACAAACATGGCTACCAAAGGGGAAAGAATGAGGGGAGGGATAAATTAGGAGTATGGGATTAACAGATACCACTATATATAAAATAGACAACAAGGATTTACTGTACAGCACAGGGAATTATATTCAATATCTTGTAGTAACCTATAATGGAAAAGAATCTGAAAATATATACACACATATACATATATGTATACAGACATATGTATAACTGAATCACTCTGCTGTACACCTGAAGCTAACACAATATTGTAAATCAACTACACATCAATTTTTTTTTTAAAAAAAGGAGAAATTCCTCAGAAAAATATTTGGAGGATAAATTCCTAAACATGAAATTTATCCACAGAGTGTACTTCACATGTGCCTTGAAATTTGGTCTGTGATAGCAAAAAGCTGGAAACTACCTATATGCCCATCAATAGGGACTTGTTAAAAAAAAGATGGTATAACCATATAATAAAGTAGCTAGAAAAGGACAAGAGTACCAACTGCCAGTCACATGAGTGAGCCCTCCTGGATGTTCAAGCCCCCAGGAGACTCCAACCCCACTGTCATCTGACTGCATCCACAAGAGAAACCCCAGGCAAGACCCACCCAGCTGAGCCCAGCCAATCCGCAGAACTAGAAGACGTCGTAATAAAGTGTTACAAGCTGCTAAATTTGGGGTTGTTTGTGAAGCAGCAACAGAACACTGGAACGGTGAGAGATGTATCACATTCTCTCTAGAACACCAGAGCTGCCACACTTCTGCGTGTTCTCTCCCAAGATGGGCAGCATGATACAGAAGACACCCCTGATTCCTGAAATGATGCCCCATGTGCCGGAGGACCGGCAATCTCTCCTCGGGTCACCTGTCTGCTCACTGGGCCATCTTTATTATGTTTACACAGGCTTACACCTACCATTCTACTTCCTAGAAGTCCAAAATAGGGTTAACCAATTACCTTGTTACTCTACTCTGCAAGGCGTAGACCAAAATTAGTTACATCTTTGTCACCTGGTCACAAAATGAGTGGGGTGGAGAGACAAGAAATGCTGAGGATCAAATAAAAACCTAGACCTGGATGGCTGTGTGATGTCATTTAATATCCCTGGGCCATACTTTCCCACATGTAAAAATAATAAAATGGGACTAGATGAGCTCTTTTCCTAAGTTCAAATCCTGCTCTACCACCTACAGTCTGGGAAGTAGGCAAGTTACTCAACCTCTCTAAGCCGTAATTTCATCGCCCATAAAATGTGGACAATAATGATACTCGCCTCTTGAGACTGTTAAGGAATTAAATAAGAAAAGCTACTTTAAAAAGACTGGGTGCTAGGGACTTCCCTGGCAGTCCAGTGGTTAGGACTCCGCGCTGCCACTGCAGGGGGCATGGGTCCGCTCCCTGGTCAGGGAACTAAGATTCTTGCAAGCCGTGAGGTACAGCCAAAAAAGAAAAAACAAAAAGACTGGTTGCTGCAGTAAATGCTAACTCTTAGAGTTCGACAAGCTCCAGAGTCCTGTGATCCTAAATAAAAGGTAATTGGTCAAAACCCATTGTTTCTCCATTTGTCTTTTGAGTTTTTCTCCCACTGATGGAAGAAAAAGGGAACCAACCTTCAGTGTGAGTCACTAGCCCCTAGTCTTTCTTCTGCGACTCTGAAATCCAAATAGCTCTGAAAACCAACATTCGCTCCTATCTCCCTTGGCAACAAAAGTGGAAGCTACCCATTTGGTGTCAATATTCGTGTTTTGATATGGAAAGTATTAATGTGTTCAATTACAGTATACCGCTCCAGACACTGTTATACTCAGAAAAAGCTCAATAGTCTCATCCTTAATCCAAAATTAACTCTCCAAAAGGCTTATTACTGAAGTGAGGAAGCTACCACGAGGATGGGAGGTGACATCAGTCTGGAGATTAATTAACTAACTGGAGATTAATTCAGGGCAAGAAAGATGAAGAGAGATAGCAGTTCCCCAACCCTGAAGCTTGGCGCTTTCTTATTTGCTGTCCTGTTTTCTGCAGGATCTCGGCTTTCATTTTAAAAAACACACAAAGTTCCCCTCTAGTTCTTCTAAAAACAGGCCTGTGCAGCAGAAACAAACCCATCATTGTATCAGAGCTGCTGAAGACTTCAGGAGCATCTAGGGAGGTAGGGACCTGGGCTGGCCCTCTGACCAACTTCAAAAGCTGGCTAAGGTCACTTACCTGTCAACTTCTAAAGGAAAAAAAGAAAAAAAATCCTTTATTTTCTGTGGATGCTTCCACCAGACAAGTTCCTTAAATTAATGGTCCTATTTCCTGTGGGAGGCTACCGTGAGTGCAGGCTACCTTCCGGTGGCCGCGCAGACGAGATTTCCAGTGACACATGTGCTTATGCCTGAGCGCTCAAAACATGCTAAGCGTATTTCCCCAGCTCCTTTAGGATAAAAATTCCCCTCCTGCTCCTATGTACTACTTCCTTAAGCTTCACAACTCCACTACATGGCAGAATGCAGAACCTTCCCAAATGCAGAGATGCTGACGGGAACGTATCCTAATCATCCAGAAGAAACAGATTCAAATACCTGAAACCCGCCTGTGGCCACAGGGCTTGTAGGTGCCCACACCGAGATTCTGATGGGACTTGTCTGCAAAACGTGTGCCTGCACTTCCCCGGGACAGGCCCATGGGTCTGGGCATGACGTGTGGGAGAGGCAGGGATGAGCCCTGTGGTTTTGTCTCATGTCACGGTGAGAAACTGCTTCAATTCCTTCACGTCAGGCTGTCAGTGCTAATGGCTAAGGCGTCAAAGGTGGCGTCCACGATGCAGTACAACAACGCTAAAGAATAAGGAGCCTTGGGTTGGGCTTTGCCACTAGTACCTGTGACGAACTCAACAAAACCTCTCTGGCTTTACCTTTCTCCCCACAAAAATAAGGAGATTGGACCACATAAGGGTCCCTGAAGTAGATCCTGTGGGTGGACACGCTCAGCCTCTATTCCTGCTCCTCTGGTGGGCCTTCCTGTACAGCAGAGGCTACAAAAGCTAGACACTACATTTCCCAGAATCCCTGGCATCTGTGGTCTTTAGATGTGACTGGGGTACCGCCAGTTACATGCACCAGCAGGAGATTTGACTTCGGGCCTGAGTTAACTGAGCCGAGGCAGGTATGTGGCAATTGTTTCACACCCTGCATTAGCAGAAGCATCGTGATGCACGACAGCAGCCAAAGAGGCCGCGGCTGCAGTTCCCTAGGTAGCCCAGTTCTGTAGTGTGGCTCTGGGGGTCACTCCTGGGAGCTCAGCCTGGTCTCTCTTTAGCCCATTTAGTACCCCATAATTAACCACTGTCTGCTTAAGTGAGCTACGGTGGATTCTGTTTCTGCAACAAATCCATTCAGACCCTTCCAACCACAAAAACCGACTTACCTATATTCCACTTAAAAGCTGGCTGCAGTTAACACTTGCATTGTTCTCCTATTCCTTTTTCCCCCTTTAAATTAATTTAAGCTTTTTCAAGCATCCATTCCAAGCTTTTTTCCCTTTTGTCTTGCTTCCTATTTCCCCCCAGATGCTACTGACTCCTTCCCTGCCTGTATTCCTCTTCTATGTTGACTTATGTCCTCCTATGAGTCAGGCATTACTGCACCGGGTGCTGAAAATACAAGCTCAGCAGGAATGCTCCCTGCCTTTGGTGGGTCTAGAGTCAAGAAGAAAAGTCTGGTCAGCCAAGGAGATGGTCAGTGAGTTACAAGACTGGTGGGGGGAATTGGGACATCCAGTTCTGTCTTGGGAGACTGAAGTCAACAGGCAGGGAATTAGGGATGGGGCTTATGTTACCTTCCAAATATCAAATGGGTGGGTTTTTTAAAAATACTTAAATCCAGCCAATCCAGTTGGTAAATCCCTTGTCCCTGCTGTAGGCAACAAAGTATTGGACATTAACAAAACTTGCTATGAGTCACTGTCGGCTACCTCCCCACTGGGCAGTTTACACACACACGAAATTGCTCAGCGTGTTGCCTCCATTGTCTCATGTAATCTGCCCAATGCTTTGGAGATTTCACTTATCTCTATTTTGCAGATCAGAGAACTGAGGCTCAGAACAGATAATGTATCCCCAACCACAGCTGGTGAGATGGACCCAAATGAGGTTTTCCTTCTCAAAAACCTTCCAGAGCCCCTCCTCTGCCCCCACGGGAGCACCCACACTTCTCGGCTTGGCCCCATGACCATCACAGCCTGTCCTGGCTACATGTCCAGTTCCTCACCTTGACTCTCCCTGACCCCAGGCCCATTTCCCATCCTCCCTCCAGCTCTGAGTCCTGTCCTTACTCAAGCTTTGGGCTCAGCCCATACGACCCTAAAGCGTGCCTCTCCCCCTTCTCTCACAGCCCTCAAATCCACACCAAGAAACCTTCCTCTGCTCAGAATGTACTGCATCTTTGCTTGTGCTTCTAGCTGAGCATTCACTTTCCTGTAATAGGGTTAATAATTAATTTAGTATTTGTGTCTCTCCACCAACCCAAATAATTCTAGCTAGAGTTATTGGACACCTACCGTGTTTCACGCTTGACTCATTTATCCTCACACCTCTATGAGGTTTCATTACTTGTTTCATTACTATCCCCATTTTTACAGGCGAGGAAACTGAGGCCCAGAGGGACTAAACCAGAGCCTAGAGCCCTAACCGTTACTGTCAGAAGATTCTGGAACACCAGGGTGGCAGCATCTTTATCTCCTGGCTGCCTTGTGCACAGCAGGCACTACATACTGTTGGATGGGATGTAGCTTCTCTCTGCCCTTCTCTGGTCCTAAGAACCAACGGTCCAGTAAGTGTCTTCAAGTCACTGAAAAACATGCATCATGCCTGAGTGGCTTCCCCCTCTTATGGTTAGGAAACTAATTCTTAGACAGTTCAGCATACTTGGCATAGAACTCTACAGTTACACAACGTGCTAATTCACGGGCAATTGGACCAGTCATTTGAAAATGGCCAATACCACAGCTGATAATTCTGTAGGCTTGAAGCATCTTAACCCCAGGAGGTCTTATGGAAGCTGAGAAGGAGAGGGAACCTGAACTTCGGCCTCAGTAAACAAACAAAAACTCCTCTGGAAACCTTGTTAAGGGTTGAGGAGCAAACTCTATGCCCTCCCCCCCACCCCTGGCGTCAGCACCAAAACAAGGATCCTGGGAATAAGATTGGTTTATTCATTCCCTTAATCCAGGGCCCCAGGGGAGCTGTTTGCCTGGGGTGGCAGAGATCTCCTAAAATGGTGGTTAACGGACTGGATATTTTCCTGTGCCACCTTGTCTCCAGGGCAATCTGGGCAGTTGGGGGACAGAGGGGTGAAGTATCTATAGACCACCCGAAAACAATGTTGCAAATTGTCCTTCCTGCCGATGATAAATATGCAAGTGGATACTTGGTAGAATTTCCCGGAGGGCAGAGCTACAGGCCTCAGGCAAATTGTCCCTCCCAGTTAACCCCATCTGGCCCAGAAAAGCCTCCCATCAGCTGACTTTGAACCTCATCAGCGCACTTAACACTAAGCAGGATGCCTACACCCAGTCGCAGCATCCTTTAAAGGTGTCTTTCTTAAGGATTCCAGGCTCAAGCCTCTAGCCTCAATTGATAACCAAATGCACGCGCCAGCCCACCACGGAGCCAAGCCCCTGGAGCCAGGAATATGCACAGGGGAGGGAAGACCTCTCCCAGGAAAAGTAACGGAGGAGGCTTTGGCAATCCACAGCTAACCCTAGGGCTTCCGCCCCATCTCGGTGCCTGGGCAGGGGGCTTCGGGACCACCCTGGAGTGCCCAAGAATTAACACCTACACCAAGGGCCTGGAGCCCGAAAAGGCTCACACTAAGGCCCACTTGGCTAGGAACTGGGGTTCTGTGATTCCTAAAAGCCACTCCCAGGCTCCCGCCGCCCGTGAGTCAGTGGAATGGGACAGCTTAGTCTTAGAGGTAGCGGATACCTTTGAGCAAGCAATCATGGCAGTTCCACACAGGAGAGCGCAGATGGGCGTCCGGATAAGCTGTGGCCTACAATTCCAGGAGGCTGGGTGGGGGTGGGGGCTGAAGCGCGAAGATAGAGGGAAGCAAACACTCCAACCCACTGGGGGCGGGGCAGTAGGCCAATTTGCAGTTGAATCCGTTCATTCGTGAACATAATTCAATAAGATTTGACAAACACAAGTTTCAAGTGCCCGGCACAGACCTCGTGTCTAACGGGCACTTCATAATTGGCACTGGGAATAGTTGTGATTGCGAAAGACCCACTGTGTGCCAAGCTACCACCACTGCCTCCAGAACTCGAGGAAGGGGGCGAAACTCAGAATTCACAAAGCTGTAGGAACTGCACCTCAGAGGAGGGGAGCCCGGGGCCTGGGGTCCCTTCTTTCCCACTCCAGGAACTCCGACGGCCAGGGTGTTCCTCAGGCCCTGCGCACAGAATGGACTGCTGGGGGGAGGAAGCTGTGCCTGAGCCTTTAGGCAGCTCCGGAGGCCACGCGGAGGGCCTGTGCCCGCGCGGGAAGCCAGTCTCCGGGGTGCAGCAGCGCGGGCGGCCGGCTACCTGGCAGGCGGGAGGACGCGGGGAGGCGCCCTGGCCGCGACCCAGGGGCAGGTGCAGGAGCTGCGCTGCGGGCGCGCTGGGTGCTCGGGTGCCGGGGCGCGCGGGCGGGCGCGACAGGGAGAGGCGCCGGCCCTGGGAGCCCGACGCCAGGGCGTGGTGCAGGTGGCGGCGGGGGCAGAGTCGACATCGTACCTTGATTTTCGATCTGGCGACCGGGCGCTGCTTCGCCGCCAGGTGTCCACCGGGGACCTCGCCATCGCCAGGCTCGGGGGTTTCGCGCTCGGGGGCGCGCGGGGACGAGCTGCTCTCCGCGCCTCCGGGCTCCCCCGCGCTGTTGCTGCCGCCGCCGCTGCTGCTGCCGCCGTCGCTGCGGCAGTCCTCGGGAGGGTCGTGGAGCAGACGGCCCAGGCTCACTGCATGGGAGTGCCGCGCCCCGACACACAGACACGCGGCGTCAGGCCCGGGCGCCCGCGGCAGTTTGACCTGCGGGCGGTGCCGCCGCCGCCCCGCCCCGGACCTGGGCACCTCGCCAAGTGGGCAACGCCGCGGGGGTGGGCGAGAGAGCCCCGGACTCGGCCTCCTGAGCGATCTCGGGGTTCTGGGAGCCGCTCCTCAGTCCCAGTTACAGCGCCCACGAGGAAAAGAGGGCCCAGCGCGGCTGGGGACCCGCGCGCCAAATTTCCTCTCCCTGGGATGGGGGCGGGGGGCCTGACCTCGACCCATCCAGCCCCGGAGAGGTTGACCCATCCCTGTGCAACCCCACGAGGACGTGGGACTGAGGGTTGCCCCTACTGGCCCCTAGCCCCCTTCCCGGGCCACCCCGGCCCGCGCTGCAGCCAACGGTCCCGCCGCCGGGCAATTAGAGGCGCCCACTAGGGGGAAGGGGGCGCAGGGCGTCCCAGGTTCCCAGCCTCTCACTCTCGGTCCTCCCGCGCCTCCGTGACTTCCTCCTCCCCTTGAAAGAGGGACATGGGGGAGGGGGACAGTCCAGCCTCGGCCGTAGAGCAGAGGGGACCCGGCCACCCTTGCCCGCACCCCAGGAACCCGGCGCCCAGGCCCGGCCCCGGCGCGGCGCTCACCTGGGATGTAGGTGTCTGCCCTCTCCTCGTCCGGGAGCTCATCCCAGCTGCGGACCGAGACCCCCGGGCTCCTCCTCTTCACCAGGAAGACTTTGGGCATCGTGGGGCCCCCTCCCCGGACTGCGGCCCCTCGTCCCGGCTGCTCCCCTCTAGGGGCGGCGGCGGCTCGGTCCCCGGTTCCCCGCGGCCAGAGCCCACCTTCCCGCCCGGCCGGCCCTCTCCCTCCGCCCCCCGCCGCGGCGCGGCCCGGCCTCTCCCCCGCACGCCCAGCGACTCCCAGCCTCCCGGCTCGGCGACACCTATGCCTTAAATCGCGGGTGAGACCACGCCGAGGAAAAAGTTTCATAAGGTGGAATAGAAAAGGCACCAGGAAACTTGGGAGTGAGCATGCGCCCTGCAACATAACGGTGTCAACAAGCTCGCTACCTGTCCGACCGGTTCCGGCGGCCGGGGCTGCCTGTTCCAGCCCTTCCTTCGGCACGAATGTTTGCAAAAGAATTTAACGTCTCAGTCTTTCCCCCCTCCCCTTCTTAAAAAGGGAAGAACGTTTTTCTCTCAGCCCCCTGCCCCATTCCCCATCACAGGCACCGCAGGGCGAACTCTTTGAGGAAAGCACCAAGTCCGCTCCCCGGGCGTCCCCCCTAGAGCTGGAGCCCCCGCGAGTCGCCCCCTCCCCCGCCCCCCCCCACCCCGCCCCAGTGGATTCGCCTCCGACAAGCAAGCCAGAAAATGGCTCAGTTCCTCTGGACTTTGTGGATCATTCCCGGGGTTTGTTGAAATCTCGGTGTGCGGAAGGGGGAGGCCGCGGGAGACTCCCCAGGATTCTGATCTGGTAAAGAGGGAACTTGGGAGCTTCAGCTCCCCCTCATAGACAACAGTCCCCCAAATAAACACAGTAAAATTAAATGTTAAAATTCATGCATCTTTAGAACGTTATTTTGTGCCATACAATCTAAGAAAAACAAGTCCGCTTGTTCCACCCCAAGAGTCCCCTTACCCCAAATAAACACGATGGAAAAAAAGCCAAGGGCTGGCTATGCGAACACAGCTTTGAAACAAATTTCTTATCCTCGCCCACTCCCATTATTGCCTCCCCTAACCGTTTGCTCCCCAAATTCTGAGGCTGAGAAATACTTTCCAAGAAACCAGTGAAGATGGGCTACATATCCCCTCACTGCCCCTACTGGGGAGGTGGCTGGAGAGCTTGGTATTTATTTTGGGTTTGGGGTTTTTTGCTTGTTTGTTTGTTTGTTTTCATCTACCTTTATACCTGGAGGGCCGAGGATGGGGGAGAGGGTAGAGAAGGAAGGGGAGCTGGTAAAAGAAAGATGCCAAGTTTCTAAGAGCAGCTGTACCCGCGTTGCGGGATTTGGGGGCGCGCTGCGGGTCCTACGACCTCTGCTCGGTGTGCCCAGGGACGCATAGCACCGCCTCCACGGCCGTGGCGGCCACCCCCTTCCCGGGGTGATCAGACGTGTGCCAGCTCCGGGGGCTGCGGGGACGCGGCCGGCCAGGGGTGCTCTGGCGCCAGCAGCTCGCCCATCCGCCCGACTCACCTGTCTGTAACCTGACCCGTTGCGCGCCCAGCCCACAGGGCGGGAGAATCAACACAGCGGTTTTCCCCGTCCTCTTCCGCCCTGGAATGGCCTTTGGGGACACAGCAGCCTGGTAACGGATTTCTTGGCTCGGCTGGAATACTCTCCCCGCTCTCGGAGACGGGGCGCAGCTCGGCCCAGACTGCTCAGGGTGCAGACGCGCCCCGCCTCCGGAGCTGCCCTCAAGGGGTCACCCTCTCTGGGCTCTTCCCTGTCTGGACTCCAGATTTTCTCTGAGAACGACAAACAAAGAAGGAAAAAGACTTTGTGCCGGGTGAGCCAGGGGAGGAGGAGGAAGACATTTCCATAGCGGCACAAGGAGACCAGGCTTCTTTCTCGTCCACGAGGCTGATGGCGCAGCTTCTGGGAGAGACTGCGAATGTATTTTTATCCGCCAACAAACTGGAGCCTTGCTAGAAAGAGAGAGCTTGGCTGAATGAAAGTAAAAATAGAGTAACGCTGTGAAATCACGGAAGTATGTCCCATCTCATAAAAAGCTTAAAAACTTCACTTCATTCAAAATTCCTTATTTTACAAAAAAGACCCCATTAACAGAGCTTTTTTTTCTTCTTCTTCACCTTTCACTGGATTTCAGATCACCGAATGCCTGAGACACTTTGTCCATTATTTGGAAATACTATAGAATGATAGGATCTAAGAATAGAAACCTCAAAATGCAACACAACCTTCAGAGGATTGGAGGTGAAAATAACAGGTATAATTACACTTTTATTCAACCAATTGTTGTATGCCTGCCTATTCTGATATTTGCTGGATATTTCTTTGGAAGAAGGGAAATCTAATGTGTTGTCTTTCTTTTGTGTGTGTGTGATCAGACGAGATAGGTTTATCAACAGTATTAACATTTTCAAAGAAACAGTTTTGCCTTTGTTGACTTTTCTCTAGTGTAAGGTCAGATTTCTAAGTATTATGAGAGGTATTGATAGAGTATTGCCTAAAAGTAGGATAAGAAATGGTAAAAAAAAAAAAAAGAAAAAGAAAAAAAGAAAAAGAAATGAACCCAATTCTTTTAAAAATCTCAAAAGTTTGGAGTTGGACGAGACGGAAGACACGCTATGGTCCAGAGCTCACCCAGTATTGCGGGGAGGAGGTGGTCCCGGCAGAGTGCCCTTGATAGGTGTGTCGCCAGCCCTGCTTGAATACCTCCAGTGCTGGAGAGCTCATTTTTCCAAAAAGCAGCCTATTCTCTGGTTAGACAACACTGATCTTGAAAGCTTTTCCTTCTGCTGTATGGAAATCTGTTTCCCTGCATTTCCATCTACCCTCTCCATTCTGCCCTCAGGGGCTGCTGAGCCCCCTCCCCCTGATAGTTCTTCTAAAGCATGCAAGCACCATAGGTGTTCTCACTTAAGACTTCTTTTCTCCAGTAATGTATGGTGAGATTGAAATAGACAGGTACAAACCTGCTCAGTGGCATCCTTGGAGCAGACAGTTACGAGGAGAGGTTAGGATGTCAGGAAAATATTCCTTAAATTTTTTTTAAACATTTTATTGATGTATAACACAGTGTTAGAAAAAAATGCACAGATCATAAGGCCACAGCCAGATAAATTTTCACAAACCAAATTCACCTTTGAACAAGCACCCCAGACCAAGATAAAGCTGCCGGCTCTCAACATTCCATTCAACATTAGACCAGCTTCCTTATAGGTTCAATAAGGCAAAAAAGAAGAAATAAATGTATAAAGATTATAAAGGAAATAACAAACCAACATGATTTGTCGTCAGTATGATTGTCTATATGGAAAACTCAAAAGAATCCTCAGATAAATTATTAAAATTAATAAGAGAGTTTAGGGCTTCCCTGGTGGCGCAGTAGTTGAGAGTCCGCCTGCCGATGCAGGGGACACGGGTTCGTGTCCCACTCCGGGAAGATCCCACATGCCGCAGAGCGGCTGGGCCCATGAGCCATGGCTGCTGAGCCTGCGCGTCCGGAGCCTGTGCTCCGCAATGGGAGAGGCCACAACAGTGAGAGCCCGCGTACCGAGAAAAAAAAAGAGAGTTTAGCAAGGTTGTTGTGTATAAAATCTGTGTGTGTGTGCCTGTGAGAGTGGATATGTGTTGTGTCAATTGCATTTCCATATGGCAGTAACAGAAAAATTAAAAGTCTAATAAAAAAATTGACTTACAACAGCAACCAAAATAAAAGTGCCTTGAAGTAAATTTTTTAAAAATATTGTGCAAGTTCCTTGTGGAAAAAATTAGAAAACTTTTTATTGGAAGACGTTAAAGAAGATACTAATCAATGGAAAGATTTACCATACTAGTGGATTGGAAGACTCCAAGTCAAAAAGAGGTCAAAAATGCCCAAATTCATCTGCAGATTTAATACAATTCTTAAAAATATTTGGGGGGAAAAAGATCTTTTTGTGGGGCCTGACAAAATTATTCTGAAGTTTATATGAAAGAATAAGCAACACACTCCCGAAAAAAAGCCAAGGTGTATAGATTTGCTCTATCAGACATCAGTAGTAATTAAAATAGTGTGCATTGGTACACAGGTAGACATCGGTGCACAGGCTGACCACCATTACAGAACAGAGAGCCCAGAAACAGGCCCACACATATGTGGAAATTTGATTTATGAGAAAAGGCATGGCAGAGCAGTGGGAAAAGATGAGTCATTCAATAGATGGAACTGGAACGTTGGTTATCCATTTGGGGAAAAATAAAGGAAATTGACTAACACACACACAGAACAATTTCCAGTGGATTAAACATTGAACTATATATGTATAATTATACATATATATTGGTTTGACCAAAAAGTTCGTTTGGGAAAAATCCGAACGAACTTTTTGGCCAACCCAATAGAGAGCTAGATAATGTAAAAGAACATATTTATGATATAGGGTAGAGAAGAGTTTCTTAAGAAACAAAAAACAGACCATAAAAAATTTGATAAGTCTGACTGCCGAAAAATTTTAAAGGTACCGACAGGCACCTTTAAAGAGAATAAGCTAAACAACATACTGAGAGAACTTTTTGCAACACATTTATCTTACAAATGCTTAGGGTCCAGAATATATAAAGAACTCTTACAAATGAATATGCAAAGACAAACTCAACAGAAAAATGTCAAAAGACTTGGATAGGCATCTCCCAGAAGAGAAAACATGAATGGCTCATCAACATATAAAAAATACTCAATCTCATTAGTAAACAAGAAAATACAAATTAAAATGACAGTGAAATGCGATTTTATGTTTACCAGGCTGGCAAAATTTTAAAGTTTGACAATACTAAGTGTTGGTGAGGATATGGACCAATGAAATTGTTCAAACATTGCTAATGTGTATGTACATTGATTCAAACATTTTGGAAAAGAGTTTTGACTTTACCTAGTCAAATTGGACATACACATATTAAATGACCCAGAAATTCCACTTCAGGTTTTGTAATCTAGAAAAAGTCTTGCACTTTTGCACCAAGAGTCACAGACAAGAATATTCATCATAGCATCATTCGTCATACTCAAAAAAAATAAAAACCTCAACACAACCCAAATGACAATAACTGATTGGGTTAATACATGGTGATAAATCTGTACAGTGGAAAGGAATGGCTCACAGACACACACATTAACAAAAGTAAATCTCAAAAGCATATTGTTGAAAGAAAAAAGCAAGTTACAGAAGAATTGTACTATAAGATTCAAATGATTTTAAAAAACATCAATGTAAACAATATATTGTTTAAGAATACAGACACTTGTTAAAACCATTAGGCAACAAGCAACGACTTGGAAGAATCTCTAGAGACTATGCTGAGTTAAAAAGGAATCCCAGGGACTTCGCTGACGGTCCAGTTGTTAAGACTCTTCCACTGTAGGGGACACGGGTTCGGCCCCCGGTTCAGGAACTAAGATTCCCGCATGCCATGTGGCCCGGCTGGGGAAAAGAAAAGAAAACAAAAGTAATCCCAAAGGTTACCCATTGTATGATTCCATTTATATAACATTCTTCTTATTGTTTACTTTTTATTTAAAAAATTTTTATTCCATTTTTATTTGTAGTAAAGAAATGCAGGAAGATAAAATTTCAGTTGTTCTAACAGGCTTACCAAAAGGCCATTGTAACCCTTGACAGTTTCTTAGAGGCAACAAAATCTTTTCTGGTTACGCTTGTTTGTTTAGTTTAGAAACTAAATATGCTCACAGTGATACCTATGTACATTTGAGTTTAGTGCATTATCTTTTAATATCCTACATGGGAAAATAAGGATTTAGGGCACTCTCCCTTCAGTCTCTGATCCCTCTGAAATTAGTTATTTTCTCTTTAAAAAAAATTAATTTTCCATCTTTATATTACTTATATATTTTATATTATTTTGCTAGGGCTCCATAACATTCTTTTTTTTTGGTAAATCTTTTATTTTTTGCCCTATACTTTTTTTAATATAAATTTATTTACTTTATTAATTTTTATTTTTGGCTGTGTTGGGTCTTCATTGCTGTTCACGAGCTTTCTCTGGTTGCGGTGAGCGGGGGCTACTCTTCGTTGTGGTGTGTGGTCTTCTCATTGCAGTGGCTTCTCTTGCTGAGGAGCATGGGCTCTAGGCACAAGGGCTTCAGTAGTGTGGCACGTGGGCTCAGTAGTTGTGGCTCGTGGGCTCTAGAGTGCAGGCTCAGTAGTTGTGGTGCACGGGCTTAGTTGCTCCGCAGCATGTGGGATCTTCCCGGGCCAGGGTTTGAATCCGTGTCCCCTGCATTGGCAGGTGGATTCTTAACCACTGCACCACCAGGGAAGCCCCCCATAACATTCTTGAAATAACAGCATCATAAAAATGGAGAAAAGATTGGTTGTCAAGAGTTAAGGGTTTATAAAAGGTCAAGCAAGGGATCCTTGTGTGATGGGACTGCTCAGTGTCTGTAGTAGCTGATACATGAACCTGCACCTGTGATACAATTGTTTAGAATCAGACACACACACACACATCCACTCACACACCAGTGAGTACAGGTAAAACTGGGTAGATCTGGATAAGACCTGTGGGTTGTCTCAGTGTCAATATCCTGCTGATAATACCCTCTCTCGTTCCATAAAATTTACCATTGGGGAAACTGGATGAAGGGCACACCACTGCATGTGAATCTGCATTATCTCAAAATGAAAAGTTTAATTTAAAAAAATTGAAAGTTGCTAAGAGAGTTGATCTTAAAAGTTTTGATCACAAGGAAAAAAACTGTAAGTATGTGTAATGATGGATGTTAACTAAATTTATTGTGGCAATCATTTTGCAATACATACGTATATCAAATCTGCATTGTACACCTAAAACTGATAGAATGTTATATGTCAGTTATATCTCAATTTTAAAAAACAGTAGGCAAAGCAAGAAAATGATTGATACAAAAGTCAGGTGAATGCTGCTCACTGGGAGAGAGGAACGGGTCTGAAATTAGGGAGGGATAAACATGGAGTGGGGCGGGCATTCCAAAGTACTGGTAATACCGTATTTCTCAACCTGGGAAGTGAGAATAATTGTTGTTGTTATTTAACCATGTATACATATTTACACATTCTTGTCTATGTAATATGTTTGACAATATTTTTAAAACTAAAAAACCAAACCAGCTGATGTAGCGCACATGAGCCCTGCTTGAGGAAAGCTAGTAACTTGGCACACCTTCCCTTTTGGGTAATTTTCCCTTAGGAGTCTCACCTCCTCACAAGGGAGCCAGAAGATTGCTTTCTGAGACTCTCTCGCTGCTGGGTGCAAGCCTGTGACCCGGGATCCATGACCGGGGGTTCACACACACACTGGGTTTAGCACAAGGAGCGGGCGTCAGAGTCCTGGAGGCCCGTCCTGTGCTCAGCGAGGATGGGACCCCGGGCACGCGGACCACGGCGACAGAGCCCCTACTGGAGACGCCCGGAACTGCAGTCTGAGCATCGTTTCTGGCGGCTCGCTTCGGAGACTGATTCTATGGTCTCCTGGAGATTCCACGAGCTACTTAACAACCTTCCATAAATTCCTTTTCGCATTGAACAAGCTAGAGTGGAGTCTGTTGCCACATCTTGGGTCATCTATTCTGCAACTGGCGTTGTCTCCAGGACCTCATTATGTTGTCTTCCAATCAATGACAAGATTATGAAGTCTCATTCCCACGCTACTATAACTCAAAATAAAAACAACACGAACCACAAAATATGTATCCTTATTTTAAATCTTTGCTTTCTAGAATAATTTGCAAGGTGCTGGTTAAACTCCTGGACGTGAAACTTCTGTCTCTCTTCTCTCAGCCTCTCTCATGCTCTTGCTTTTCTGGTGCCCTAAACTGACACCTAATCTGCCTCTAGTCCTACACTGTCCAAAACCAGAACCACCAGCTTGTCCTATGCGGCTGCTGAGCACCTGAAAGGTGGTTGGTCTGAACTGAGATGTGCTGTAAGTGTGAAATACACATTGGACGTTGAAGACACTACTGGAAAAAAAAAAAGACTGCAAAATATTTCATTAATAGTTTTGTATATTAATTTATATGTGGAAATGATAATATTTTGGATATATTGCATTAAATAAAATGTATTATTAAAATAGAGTTCAGGGTTTTTTGTTTTGTTTTTTACTTTTTAATGTGGCTACTAGAAAATTTAACGTGACATCTGTGGTTCGAGATGTAATTCCATCTGACAGTGCTGGTCTAGACTGTTAATGACCAGCATGAGGCGCCTATGCTGTTCTGGACGGCTGTCCGTCAGCATCCCCACGTGTTCCTGGTCAGCATTGTGATTTGGGGGGTGACAGGGAGGCCGCATTGAGAGACCAGGACTTGGCATTGGACCGTGGCTCTGCCACTGACACACTCCAGGGACATGGCAAAGTCATTTCAATTCTCTGAACCTCAGTGTGTTCATCCCTAAAATGGAATGATAACGTGTCTCTTACCTACTTCACACAGTTACTGTGAGTATAAAATGGGATCACATTTGTGAACGTGCCTGTAGGAAGCATTTTCCTATTGCTTAGATGCCAATGACCAATGTTAATCGAATGCCTTCTCTAATCCAGACGCTGGGTAATATACACTAGCCACGTTGTTTCACTAAGCAACCATCTGTGGGAGAGAAAAACTCTTTTTATACCCACTTCACAAGTGAGAAAGCAAAGGTTTAGAAAGGTCAAGGACCCCTTCTCTCGAGCCCCTCGTTAGAAAAGCACCAGATGCCGAGAACATCCATCCTACGCTCAGCAGAAACCAGCAGTGTGTCCATCAGGGTCCCCAGCCAGCCTGGGATGTGCCATGCGGGGGACCCCCCTCGCCTGAGGGTTCCTCTGTCTGTAAACACACTCAGAATCTTCCAAGAACAAGATCTTGGTGTCTCTTCCACACTAATGAGCTCTCCCTGCTCCTGGGTGCACCTGTGTCTGGGGAAGGGCAATGTCTACCTGTGGAGGCCACCTGGTGTTTCCACCTGCCCCCCGGGCATCCATTCCCCTGTCTTCCAGTAACTGAACATACGGTTCTGGACAGGCTGACTCTACGCCTCCTGCGGGAGGTGGGTGCTTAACTCGGCTAATTAGAACCTTCAACTTGGCCACAGGGCAGAGATCCAAACTGAACCAGTGCTGGACAGGAGCTGTTGCCGAGACTCCGATTCCCTTGAGATTGAGAGAGCATGCGACACAAGCCCGGGGCAGGCAACCACCTTTGCCACCAGCAGCTGCCTGAGAATGCTGCCAACACAGAGGAAAGCAAAGCCAAAAGATGGAGAGAGCCAGACTGAGTCCTCATGACAGCCTGAAGCAAACCTACCCCTGGAAACGTTGAATAAATTCTCTCTTTCGTATTTTTGCTCAAGCCAGTGGGAGTTGTGCTTTCTCACTTTCTACCAAGAGTTTCAACTAAATACCTAATAAAAATGACACTTGTTCGCTTCTCTGCTGTCCTGTGATTCATGGAAAAGACAGTGTGTCCCTTCCCCATGAACCACAAGCTGGGTCTCCAAAGGCCACCAGACCACAATGACTTCTTAGCTTATTCCTATGAGACAGAGGGCATGCTTCTGTAAATTAAGGACGTACATGAGAAACAGCAAATCTCCATCATTTGGGCACCATATAGATATAAATAGATAAATGGCTTGGGAGTGAGTTGATTATCATTGTGAGTTACTGATCTAATCTTCTAAGATGCTTACAGGTGTGTACGAATCCAGATTCACAACTCAGGTATAGGGACAACGTCACAATTTTATTTTCTTTTACCTGACTCCAAGCTCCCATCCCAATGTGGTGGGTTTGCCATGAAGCCACCTTCTCTACCTTTTCTTCTAGATCCTGTCCCCAGTGAGGGGCATGAGGGTCCTCACTGCTTCTGGATCCTGGGATCCACCCTCCCTGCTCTCCCTCGATCCACACCTCTCCCCCCAACTTGTGAGTTTAGGTTTTCTTTAAAGACTGCAAGAGAGATGCCTCAAAAGCCTTTGCTTTTTCAACCCAGACCTCCCCAAGGACTAGAAAGCATCAAGGAACATCTACCTGATTGGTACTGATGAAGGAAAAATTACTACTTGAACATAATAAAAGTTAATATCTCAATAATATTCCCACCGCAAGGCTTCCCAGCAATGAACTCAACAAGGCAAGGCTCTGTGGCTGTTTGAGGCGTATTTACTGGTCTCAGGTAAACACGAACATGGAAGCCCCAGGTGAGAAAGTTGTTTTCTTTTTAATTCTCTTTGACCTTTCTGACTAGGTCCAGGAGAAAGTCTCAGCTTGGTGCTAATAGGTCTTTAACTCCTTTCTAGTACTGGCAAGACTCCCCTGTAAGGAGCAAGCCAACCTCAGGCTTTGATCCTCTGTCAGGCAAGCAATGGGTACCTGGTTAAACTTTAACAACATCATTCTGCTGGTCTATATTGCTATCTATATTTTCAGCTTTCCCCCTGTTTATGGCAAGTGACATTGGCTTTCAATTTCTTGTAGTGGTGTGAAATGTCCTATTTATTTATTTATGTTTATATTCTATTAGATTATTTAATTTTTGAAATTGAAGTATAGTTGATTTACAGCATTATATTCGTTTCAGGCATGCAGCATACTGATTCAGTATTTTTACAAATTCTACTCCATTAAAAGTTATTACAAGACGATGGCCAGGGGAAAGCAGGGAAGGGGGTGGTGGTGGGATGAATTGGGAGATTGGGATTGACATGTATACACTAATATGTATAAAATAGATAACTAATAAGAACCTGCTGTATAAAATATTAATTAAATTAAATTTTTAAAAAAGATGATGTCTATAATTCCCTGTGCTGTACAATATACCCTTGTTACTTATCTATTATATACATATTAGTTTGTAGTCCTTAACCCCCTATCCCTCTCTTGCCCCTTCCTGCTCCCCCCTCCCCTCTTGGTAACCACAAGTTTCTTCTCTATGTCTGTGAGTCTGTTTCTGCTTTGTTATATTCATTCATTTATTTCATTTTTTAGATTCCACATGTAAGTGAGATTGTGCAGTGTTTGTCTTTCTCTGTCTGGCCTATTTCACTAAGCATGATGCCCTCTAGGTTCATCCACGTTGTTGCAAATGGCAGAATTTCATTCTTTTTTATGGCTGAGTTAAAATTTCCTTTTTATTTATTTTTACATTTTATTTTATTTATTTATTTTTGGCCACGTTTGGTCTTCGTTGCTGCGCGCGGGCTTTCTCTAGTTGCGGTGTGCGGGCTTCTCATTGCCGTGGCTTCTCTTGTTGCGGAGCACGGGCTCTAGGCACGCAGGCTTCAGTAGTTGTGGCGCATGGACTTAGTTGCTCCGCGGCATGTGGGATCTTCCCAGACCAGGGCTCGAACCTGTGTCCTCTGCATTGGCAGGCAGATTCTTAACCACTGTGCCACCAGGGAAGCCCTAAAATATCCTTTTTAAATACATTTATTTAATGATGAATTACTTAAAGATAAGTATTAGGTAGGTAATATGTGTTAATCCAGATTATCTAAGAAGCAGATACCAAGAAGGAATTAAATGTGCAAAAAGTTTATTAGGGGATATGCCTGGGAGAAAACGGAAAGGAGGGAATTCCCCTGTGGTCCTGGGTTCAATCCCTGGTGGGGCAACTAAGATGCTGCCAGCCATGTAGTACGGCCAAAAAAACAAAAACAAAACAAAACAAAACAAGAGAGGGGACTGGGAAAATTTGGAGAACTGTCCGACCAGGCTCCAGTCCGGACCCCAGTGACAGAGAGTGGGAGGGAGGGAGGCTGGGTGGATGGTCTTAGACAGCCGCGAAATTCTAAGGCCTAGCCAGCAAGGCCTTCAGGGAGTCCTCAGCCAAAGTCACCTCTCAGAGGGCCCTCCCGGGGGTCGGCGGCAGCCTCAGTATCCCTGCTGTGCTCAGTCACCGGCTGGAGCAGCCCCTGCTTCAGAGCAGCAGCTGAGGTCCAGGGCCCATCACACTCCCGCAGGTGGGGACAGGAGCGGCATGTTCTCACGGCCACCGTGTGATGGAACGGTGGTGCGTACACAGAGCTAAGATACCGCAGGCTGGTGTTGGAAAGGATGATTTGGGGCCAATGTAGTTCTAAAGGGAGGCGGCTTTTCAAGTGGGGGAGCTGACGCATCCATGTCCTCTCCTCGGCTGAAAAATGCCCCGGAAACCAGGAATGTGATATTATTTGGAAAAGGGGTCTCTGCAGAGGTGATTAGGTTAAAGATATTCAGATGAGGTTATCCGGGATTATCTGCTGGGGGGAGGGTAAATGCCGTGACAAGTGTCCCTGTAAGAGGAGACAGAGGGGGGCATCACACGGACAGAAGGGGAGACCATGTGAGCACGGATGCAGAGACTGGAGTGATGCGGCCACAAACTAAGGAACACCAGCTGCCCCCAGACCTGCAAGAGACAGGAGCAGTCTCCTCTGGAGACTCCAGAGGGAGGACGGCCTTGCTGACACCTTGATTTCAGCCCAGGGATACTGATTTCAGATTTCTGGCTTCTACAACTGTGAAAGAATGTATTTTGGGGACTTCCCTGGTGGTCCAGTGGCTAAGACTCCACGCTTGCAGTGCAGGTGGCCTGGGTTCGATCCCTGGTCAGGGAACTAGATCCCACATGCCGCAACTAAGTGTTTGGATGCAGCAACGAAGATCCCCCGAGTAGCAACTAAGACCCAGCACAGCCAAATAAATAGATATTTAAAAAAAAAAAAAAGAAAGAAAGAATACATTTCTGTTGTTTAAGCCACCAAGTTTGTAGTAATTTGTTATAGCAGCCCCAGGAAACCAACATCCACCTTCCCTTCCTTCTTTCCTCCTCTCCTTTCTTTTCTCCCTTCCTCTTGTGCTTTTTCCTCCTAATTTCTATTCTCTTTAACCACCTTCTAGGTTTGTTTTTTTTTGTTGTTGTTTTTAGGTTTTTTGTTGTTGGTTTTTCTCTTTTTTTTTTTGGTTTTACTCTCCTTTTTACTGAATCAGCATGAGTAATTTTACTTGCTAATTAATGCACCTTATAAGCCTATTTTCAAGAGAATTTTGTGACTGGCTCTGAATGTTTCTTCTGTTTTGTTTTCTCGTCTTCTGATTTCCTTCACTTTTCCTAAGTAGACCTTCTATTATCAAAACTCCCCAAACCTGGAGGTCAATATCACATTAATTTCCCCATCCTGCTAGGTGATGGGGACCCAAAGGGGAACAAATCTGGGCTCCTGACCTCAAAGGGTCGCATCGAGAAGAAGGAGACAGAAATGTAAATTTAAAATGAGTCCTAAGTCTTTCACGTGCTTTGATAAAAGCCTGTCCTGGGTATTGCTGGGCAGAGGATGTAGTTAATTCTATCTCAGGGTGAAGGGTAGGGACTCTCTCTTAGAGGAGGTGACCTGGGGTCCTGATTTCTAATCCACAGTGGCCACAGTCCATCATTGTTGCATATTTACGACCTACCAAGTGCCAAGCAATGAGCTACTTAGGGAAACATGGCTGACACAATGTGGCCTACTAGATATCCATTCTCCATTTTTTCCTTGGTGACAGACCTCCAATTTCATGTGGCATAGTAATGTACCAAGCTCCACTCTCTTTCCCAGCCTCCCTTTCAGCTAGTTATGGCCATGGGACATAGTTGCATCCAAGGAGTCCCAGGCAGAACTCGGCTTGGATATGATGTCTGGAGGTGTGGCAGCCATCTTGTGACCATGAGGATGGCAGCACAATGATGAGAGCCCATGTGCCAATGTTGGCAGAGCAGAAAGAAAGAGCATGGGCCTTTGAAGGAATCCTTGAGCAGCTGAAGGAATGCCAGCAACTGTTCATTTTCATATTCTTTATAATGAGAGAAAAATACCCTGTATTGTTTAAGCCACTGCTAAGAGAGAGAGAAAGAGAAAGGGTGTGGGGAAGAGAGTCTATTTATAATAAAGAGTAGGTTTGTTTCACAGCTGAATGACTTTGAGACTTTCTCCTTGGTACTTCACCAAGTCCCCCGCTTTGGAATCCTAGCAGGCTCTGCAATAGCTTTGACCAATAGATATGGTGGAAGTGAGGTTGTGCCAGATTGCAGACTGAGAAGTTTTCTTTCCTGTCTCATTGAATGCCCACTCTGGGGGAAGCTAGCTGGCATGTAAAAAGTCCAAGTATCCTGAGAGGAAGCCCGAGCTACCTATGGAGAGAGGCCACACGGGGAAAGCGAGATGCCCGGCCAGTTCCAGCTGCTCCAGCCACTCCAATCTGGGGCCAGGCATGTGAGTGAAGGCAACCTAAGCCCTGGGCACCATCTGACTACAGCTGCCCGACTGAGACCACTAACCCCCAGAACCGTAGGAGATCATAAATAGTGTTTCAAGCTCCTCAGTTTGGGGGTGGATTGTTACACGGCAGTAAGTACCCAGGACAGGCAGACACTATTATTATCATCATTTTTGAGCTGGGGAGATGGAGAATGAGAGCGCTTCTCCAGTAAGATCAAGCCAAGATGTGGCCAATCTGATACGAGCTCTTGTTGTCTGACTCTAGTTGTCCTGGTTTGGAGAGCTTGAAAAGAAAGATGTGACCAATAGTGTCAGGGAAGTGAGGGCAGAAGAATGTTCCCTGTTTTGGAGGACCTTAGGCTGAGCAGGTCTGAGAAAGGAACACGGGCAGATCAAGACTGCATGGTGCAAGGCATGGGCAGAGACTAAGGATGTGAAGAAACAGCAGAGACAATTCCTTCAAGATGCTTGGCTGTGAAAGGAAGGAGAGAGACAAGTTCATATCTGGGAAGAGCATCCAGTGTAGGAGGGATTATTTTATTTAACCTTTTCATGATAGAAAATTTCAAATATACAGAAAGTAGAAAGAATAGTATAGGGACTTCCCTGGTGGTGCAGTGGTTAGGAATCTGCCTGCCAATGAAGGGGACACGGGTTCGAGCCCTGATCCGGGAAGATCCCACATGCCGGGGAGCAACTAAGCCCATGCGCCACAACTACTGATCCTGCACTCTAGAGCCTGTGAGCCACTACTACTGAGCCCGCGTGCCACAACAACTGAAGCCTGAGCGCCTGGAGCTCTTGCTCTGCAACAAAAGAAGTCACCGCAATGAGAAACCCATGCACCGCAATGAAAAGTAGCCTCCGTTCTCCGTAACTAGAGAAAGCCCACATGCAGCAATGAAGACCCAACACAGCCAAAATATAAATAAATTAAAAAGAAAGAATAGTATAATGAAGCCCCCAGTACCCCTCATCAGCTACCACTAATCCTCCAGTAGCCCCTCTTCCTTTATTTATGCCCCCACCATTGGGCTCATTTTGAAATATATCCCAGATATGTAATTTCACCTGTGAGTATTTTAGTTCATATTCTTAAAATATAAGGATCGTAAACAACATAACCACAATCAGTTATTATTGACGTGTCTCATAAATCTCTTTTAGATTTCTTCTCCATCTCTTTTTCCCCCCTTGCAATTAATTTGTTCAAGAAACCAAGTCGTGTATCTGGTAGAATTTCCCACAATTTAGATGTGCTGATTCTATCCCTCTGGCGCTAACATGTTCTGTGAAGGGGTTGTTGGATCTAGAAGCCAGGTCAGACTCAGAGCTGGTTTTTTGGCAAGACTGCATTTGAATTCTTCCATCAAGCAGCATAAAATATCTTGTCCCTCGTCTTTGTGGTTTTAGCAGCCATTGATGAGCATCGCCTATATCTGTTATTTCATTAGGGATTTATAGATTGTTATCCTCTAATTCTATCATTCCTTCTTTATTAGCTGGAATGTTGCATAATGAGAAGCTTCCCCTTGTCAAAAATGTATCCTTAGGCTTCCCTGGTGGCGCAGTGGTTGGGAGTCCGCCTGCCGATGCAGGGCACACGGGTTTGTGCCCCGGTCTGGGAAGATCCCACATGCCGCGGAGCGGCTGGGCCCGTGAGCCATGGCTGCTGAGCCTGCGCGTCTGGAGCCTGTGCTCCGCAATGGGAGAGGCCACAATAGTGAGAGGCCCACGTACCACCAAAAAAAAAAAAAAAAAAAAATGTATCCTTGAGATACAGTTTACAGATAAAGTAAGATAAATGCTTTATTCTGTCCACAGTGAGGACACATTTGAGAGTCCTCTTGTCTTCAATGTTCTTCTTCTTCACGTCCTGCACCAGACACTCTACAGTCCTGCATTGTAGCCACTCCATCCCCAGTACCCTTGATGCTTTGGTCTTCTCTCCCTTTGTCCTACAAATCTGAAAAAGCTCCACCCTGAAAGTCCTGTATCATCCCCCTTCTCTGGCCCTGGCCCTGAACTGGTGAGCGTTGCTGAAGAAAAATGACCAACCAGGGCCAGCTGGTTTCACAAACCCCAGGCCCACCTTCAACTCAGTTCCACAGCCCAAATCTGTTTCTCTAAGAATGCGCCACTGAGGCATGAGATGTGCCTAGTGAGCTAAGGAACTAAATCTCTACTTTTATTTAATGTAAATTAAGTTAAATATAAATTGTCTTATGTGGCTAGTGGCTACCATACTGGACAGCACAGATTATAGAACATTTTTCTGATTTCAGAAAGTTCTATTAGGCTGGTCCAGGAAATTGACTTTTTGTTCCCTAAGACAACAGGTTCATACCTTGTCCCCTTGCCTCAAACCTCCTCCATCATCTTCTCCACTCTGCTTTCATTCTACCCTGAGAATACAGAATACGAAAGCTTCCAGACACACTCTTCATTCTTTATGGTGGTATGGAAGCTCCCTGGTACAAGCTTGCTCAATGTTCCACGTCTAATCCGCCAAACCTATGCACACTTGCTACCATGGGGTAAAAGTCCAGCTCCTACCAGAGGCCAAAGCCCCTGTGATGCTCCAAATCCAGCCCCATTTGCAGAATCAAGGACTTTGCCCCTTCATTTATCCCTTTTTTTCTGTATCGTCCGTCTCTCTCACCCTATCAATCACTCCCATCAGCAAGCAAATACCCTTCAACTTCAATCTTTAAAAATTCTTCCTTTATCCCCCCTGCCCTCCAGTTTTCTGATGCCCATTCATATCAAAAGTGTTTATTTTGCCAGTGGGTCTCAAGCTGTGGTCCTCAGGCTAGCAGCATCAGCATGACCCATGAATTTGTTAGAAATGCAAATCACCAGGCGACACCCAAGACCTCTGGGCCCAGGAATCTGGGCTTTACAAGCCCTCCAGGTGATGCTGCTAATCATCTGGGTTTGAGAACCACACTATGTTCTCTACGATATGTACCTACGCTTTTCCACTCTCTCTTCACTCTTCCTCCCGTGGACCCCCTCCAGCTTGGCTTTTGTTCTCAACTCTTCCTCAGAGCTTGGTGCTGACTCCTTTCACTTCCCTACCTGCATTCTTTCCCAAGGAGATCTCACCCATTCCTTATTGTTAAATCTCTTGACCTTCAAAGTCATAGGTACAACCCACACCTTCCTTAGAGTTCCAGATTCCCCCAGATCAGCTGTTTATTTGGTATCTCCATCTGAGTGTCTCCTGACCATCCCAGTAAGTCTGAAAAAGTCTTGACGGTTTCCTCGAAATTTCTCCTCCCCCCCACCCCCGTCCCTGCCCCAGCCTTCAATAAATGGTGTTCATTCAGCAGCCCCAGAGGAAGAATCCTTGATCCCTCCTTTCTCTCTCCACCCCTCTGCATCCTTAATTCCTCTTTGCTGTCTGAGACATATTGACAGGTTCCAGGGACTAGGGCGTGGGCAGCTGGGGGGAGGGCAGTATTGTGCTACTGCACCGTCCTCAGGGAAGTGAAGCCTGACTCCCCATCCTCAAGTGTGGGTGGCACAGTGACTTTTTTTTCCCAAAGAGGACAGTACAGAAAGGAAAACAAGAGTAACTTTAGTGGAGAAACCTGATAAACACTATCTCATCCAGGTGATCAAGATCGACATCAAATGTGGTAAGTCAGGTGCGTCATGCGCACTCTTGATAAGACGTGACGAAAATGGCACTTTACCTCCCCCAAAACTTATAACCCCAGCCTCGCCATGAGAAAAACCTCAGATAAACTCCATTAAGAAACATTCTACAAAATACTTGCTTGTACTCCTCAAAACTGACAGTAGCACCACAAAACAAGGAAAATCTGAGAAACTGTCACAGTCAAGAGGAGCTTAAGGAGACCTAATGACTGAATGCAATGTGGTGTCCTAGGTAGGATCCTGGGACAGAAATAGGACATTATGTGGCCATCATTAAAAAGTCTACAAATAATAAATGCTGGAGAAGATGTGGAGAAAAGGGAACCCTCCTACACTGTTGGTGGGAATGTAAATTGGTGCAACCGCTATGGAGGACAGTATGGAGGTTCCTTAAAAAACTAAAAAGAGACTTACCATATGATCCAGCAATTCCACTACTGGGCATATACCCAGAGAAATCTCTAATGCACCCCAATGTTCATAGCAGCACTATTTCCAATAGCGAAGACATGGAAGCAACATAAATATCCATCGACAGAGGAATGGATAAGAAGATGTAGTACATACATACGATGGAATATTACTCAGCCATAAAAAAGAACGAAATAATGCCATTTGCAGCAATGTGGATGGACCTAGAGATTCTCATACTAAGTGAAGCAAGTCAGACAGAGACAAATACTATATGATATCACTTATATGTGGAATCTAAAATATGATACAAATGAACTTATTTACAAAACAGAAACAGATTCACAAACAGAAAACAAACTTACAGTTACCAAAGGGGAAAGGAAGTGAAGGAAGGATAAATTAGGAGTTTGGGATTAACAGATATAAACTACTATATATAAAATAGATAAACAACAAGGTCCTACTGTATAGCACAGGGAACTATATTCAATATCCTGTAATAGCCATAATGGAAAAGGAAAAAAGAAGACATTACATAAAAACCAAGGAAATCTGAATAAAATATTAACTTTAATTAACCATAATGTATCAATATTGGTTAATTAATTGTAACAAATATATCACACATATACGACACTAATAATAAGGAAAACTGGGCTTGGGGTATACAGGAGGTCTTTGTATTATCTCTGTAATTTTCCTGTAAATCCAAAACTGCTCTGAAGAATAAAGATTATGTTTTAAAATAAGAAAATGTAAGCCCCTCCCCTTTAAAGACAAGTACTCTATTTCTAACTCAATTACAAACTCCTTACAAAAAGACACATTTATAATAAAATTTTTTAAAAGTTTAAATACTTTAAAACTACTTTGAAAACTTTTTTAAAAGTTTAAATACTTTGAAAAAATCACTTAGGACCAAATAATTTACCAGTGAAATCCTTCAAGTGTCTAAGTCATAAAGATCAGCTAATTCCCATGTTATACAAATTACTCTATGAAAATAGAAAGAAAAGCAAAGAAGGAAAAACATTCTTTTCTGAAGCCCCTGCAGCAAAAAAATCAGAAGATCCAGACACCACAAAGTAAACAGATCATAGTAAAATAGTTTTAAAAACCAAGTAAACAGGGGCTTCCCTGGTGGCGCAGTGGTTAATAATCCGCCTGCCAATACAGAGGACACAGGTTCAACCCGTGGTCTGGGAAGATCCCACATGCCGCAGAGCAACTGAGCCCGTGTGCCACAACTACTGAGCCTGCGCTCTAGACCCTGCGAGCCACAACTACTGAGCCTGTGTGCCACAACTACTGAAGCCCACGTGCCTAGAGCCCGTGCTCTGCAACAAGAGAAGACACTACAATGAGAAGCCCATGCACTGCAACAAAGAGTAACCCCCGCTTGCCGCAACTAGAGAAAGCCCGAGCGCAGCAAAGAAGACCCAATGCAGCCAAAAATTAATTAATTAAATAAATTAATTTAAAAAAAACAAGCAAACAAAAACCCCACTGAGTCAAGCAAAAGAAGTATAAGTTCTCCTTTTAAAGTTTCAAAAGGATAGATAGATAGATAGATAGATAGATGTGCATATGTGTGTACAGATAGGTGGGTAGATATCCTCTTGGTTCTGGGTAGATATCCTCTTGGTTCTGGTTCTGATTTTCCGAGAACCTTGACCAATACAAGGATGAAGCCTGGATTTGCTGGAGTCATCTTGCCAGGCCATCTGAAAAGAGAGCCCACAGAGAGGCTTCCAGAGGCTGAATGAAGAGCCAGGCCCTGTGGTGACATCTGAGCCCCTGAACCAAACTGTGCTTCAAGGCAGAATTACTCCTCATGTTTTTACTTAAATAAGCTAGGAATCCCCTATTTAGTTTAAACCCAATTAGACTTGTGACTAAGATTCCTCAGGGATATCAGATGGGGGAGAAAAGGGGTCTCCCCAGGTCAGCTTCCTGAGAGAGAGGGGATGTTTGCCTCCCGTGGCCCTAGGCTGTTAGCAGGTTTGTGTAGAGAGACATGGGGGTCAAGGGGACAGTTCTCTGCCTCCACAGGAGGGAAAACCTGCCTGATCCCTGCGAGGCCAGGCACCCTCAGCCCAGGAGGGATGGCCAGGATGTCCCACTGGGGCTCCTCCCTGCAGGTTCTCTGAACCCAGGACAGAACAAGATGCCAGCAGCTCCGCTGAACACCGCAATCTAAACCCTTAAAAGGCAGTAGATTTCTACTTTTCTTCCAGGAATATCTGAGCCCAAAACAGACAGAGCAGGATTTACATGAAAGCGGAGTCTGTCCCCTGAAGTCACCTTCACGAGGACAGGAAGCCTTCCCGTACTCTGTAAACACCTGCCCATGGATGAGCTCAGGCCAACGCTGGACACAAGACTCCCCCCTGCCACCACCAGCAGGTGTCCCAAGTCATATGCAAAGGCCTCTGGGAGAGGTGGCACTCTTAGCGCTCAGACTTTAATAATCGTAATAGAATTTCACAGAGAGCAGATTTTAGAGGTGTGGGTGGGGGTGAGGCAGGGAACCTGGAGTGGAGGCTCAGCCACAGAGGATAAGGGACTCAGAACTGGGAGCCCTGAGGGTGCCTGGTATATACTTTAAGACTGACCACAGGGGAGATGGAGGCTCGGGGGACATTCTCTTTCTCAAAAATAAGATCACATTGTCCTGCATTTAGCTGATTCTCTAAGGCCCATTTCCATGTGGTCTGTGGCTTCTTCCACCCTGTCCTGGCAGAGCCAAGTCACTGCCACGGAGACTGTGTGGCCTGTAGAGCCTAAGATATTTACTATCTGGCCCTTTCCAGAAAAAGTTTCCTGACCCCTCTAAACCAGTAGTTCGCGAACTGGAGTGGGCATTAGAAGCCCTGGCAGGCTTACCAACGCATACATTGCTGAGCCCCATCCCCGAGCCTCTGATTCATTCCATCTGGGTGGGACCCAAGAATTTGCATTTCTAACGAGCTCTCGGTGACGTGGTGGCTGCTGTTCCGGGGGCCTTGCTTTGAGAATCAGTGCTCTAACCTCTCATATCCACACTCAACGTTTCTTTCAATGCCTTCCCACGGTTATGGCTTCAAAGGACCCAGAGTACACGGTAATTCTGACTGACTTCGGCGTATTCAGCAGTTCCACAGCTGCAGCCCCTGAGCCCTAAGACCCTGCTGCCTGTGGGGATGTGAGGACAGCTGCCCTGTGAAATGTCTGGGAAAGGGCAGAGGATTAGCTGCTGTAACAAAGTGACCCCCAAATACAGCAACTTAAGTGAAAAAGAGGCTCGTTTCTCCCAAGTCAACATTCCAGCTCATGCAGGATGACAGGGTGATTCTGAGTCACGTGGACATCAGAGACCTGCTTGCTTTCCATTCTGTGGCTCCACCATCCCCTGGGTTGTTTTGTTTTGTTTTTTTCCTTTTTTGTCTGTATGGTCAAAGGTGGATCCTTGCCATCTCCACATTGAGGCACCTGAGAAAGCCACAGCATGTGGCTCGTTGTAAGCTGTAGGTAACTAGAAAGCTGCTCACATCCTTCACACCTGCCGACTTCTGACTGGCCCAGGATGAGAGACTGGGAAATGAGAGGCCAGTTAGGCTGCCCTGTATCCAGGACGACGGAGAAGAAATCAGAGAGGACAGTTAGCAGCCGTCCCAGAGCACGGCAGTATTTTCTGGATACTTAAGAAAACAAAGGTTCTCTCACGCTACATGTCCAGGCCAGGTAGCTAGAGGCTTGCCCCAGATCAAGAGAAGTGCTACATTTTTCAAATCTTGTTTTTTAAAAATTTGATTGAAATACAACATACATATAGAAAAGTGTACAAATCAAAAATGTATAGCTCAGTGAATTTTTTACAAATTGAATACATCCATGTATCCAGCTCATAGACAAGTAACAAAACATGACCAGGGCACCAGAAGCCTCCTTACACTCGGTCCTGTCAAGAGTAACCTCTATCAGCCTAAATCATAGATTCATTTTGCCTATTTTTGAACTTTATATGCCAAGTGTTGGTGGAAATGTGGGGAAACCAGAACCCTCATATACTGTATACCATACTGTATGGTTTCTTCCATGTCTAATTCTTCCACTCAACATTTTGTTTGTGAGATTTATCTATGTTTTTTTCATGCAGTAAACATGCAGTACATTTCTATTGTGTGTGGGTATTTTTGTGTGTGTGTGGTTTTTTTTTTGCATTGTTGTGTAATACTCTCTCTCTTTTTTTTTTTGGTGGTTTGCGGGCCTCTCACTGCTGCGGCCTCTCCCGTTGCAGAGCACAGGCTCCGGATGCGCAGGCTCAGCGGCCATGGCTCACGGGCCCAGCCGCTCCGCGGCATGTGGGATCTTCCTGGACCGGGGCACGAACCCGTGTCCTCTGCATCGGCAGGCGGACTCTCAACCACTGCGCCACCAGGGAAGCCCTGTAATACTCTCTTGATCAATGCTTTGTTTATCCATCCTAGCATTGATGGACACTATTTGTTTCCAGTATTTGACTACTACCAATAGTGCTCCTGTGCACATTTCTATACACGTCTCTTGGTGAACATATATTGCATTTCTCTTGGGTGTTTACCCTGGAGTGGCATTGCTGGGCCACAGGGATGGGGCAGGTACAAGCTCAGTCTTAGTATTTATTGCCAAACCGTTCTCCAAAGTGGTTGTACCAGTTCACATACCCATTAGATGTGGTTGCTCCATGTCTCACCAACACTTAGAACTTCAAGCACTGATTCTGATCCAGTTGGACTTTGCTGAGAAGCACATAGACCACTTTTCATTCCCAAAAGCCATAGGATGCCTGGAGAGACACATGTGCAATGTATGATGAGTTTGGCACCTCATCCAGTGCTCTCATTCACTGGACTGGGGAGCTCAAGTGGAAAGCCCGACATATTTTATAGCCCAGATATAAAATCTGGAGATTTCATATAAAAATCTGGCTATTTTGCTTTGGGAAAAATGGAAGATCCAGCAACACAGGATCTTCAAGACCATGTTCCTTCAAGACCATGATTGGCTGGAGTTGAGTGCAGGTGGTTCCCAGTCCACTGTTCCCACCGTTCCCTACCTGCCTTCACTGACCCGCGTCATTTGTTGACCTGAGCTCCCCGACCGACGGGGGTAGGTAACTGAGTTTCAACACGTGCAGGGGGCTCCCCAGCTTCCCTCCTAGCCCTGATCAAGGCATCCAATATGACCAACTAAGGCACGCCTTACCCTTCATAGGATACGAGGAATGTGTCAGAAAATTCTTCTCTGCCCGAAAACATCTCCACTATTACAACTTTTACTTTGTACTAAGAATTGCTCTCTTTTCACAGGCATATCTTAAATCGAATAAAAGCTACTGAGAATGATGAAACAATAAATTGTCCTTTTGCTGGTGAATACTTCCCATTTCAGGTATCTTTTGCTGTGCAACAAACCATCCCCACCCTTAGGGGCTTAAGACACCATTTTGCTTGAACACAATTTAGTGGGTCAGGAACTCGATGGCAGCATAGTGGGAACAGCTCGTCTGTGTTCTGTGCTATCTGGGGCTTCATCTGGATGGGCTCAAAAAGCTGAGGTCTGGTTAGGACAATTCAACCAGGGTTGTAAAGTCTAGGCTTCAGTCCTTGTTCTTGGCTGGGTTCCCTCCATTCTGCTCTGCGTGGCCTCTCCATGAGGTTATCTTGGGCTTCCTGACAGCATGGTAGCCTCAGGATAGTTGGACATCTAACAGGGGGCTAATTTCCCACAGGCAGCAAAAGCAGAAGCTGCCTGACCTTCTTAGAACTTAGGCCTGGAATTGCATCACGTCTGCCCCATTTTATTGGTACAAACAAGTCACAAGATCACCCCATGTGAAAAGGGGGTTTGAGGGTCTCAGTGGGAAAACTGCAAAGAATGGGTGGCCATCTTTAACCCACCCCGCCCCTTCTTGCCTCTCTTTCTCTGTCCCCCCTCATCCTTCTCTGTGACTCTGCTTTTGGCACATGTGTATGGGATGTTCCAGGCACTACGCTAGTTATAGAAACACAGAGATAAACACAGTCTTTGCCCTCAAGAAGCTTACAATCTAATAGGCAAGATAAACCAGCAAACCGACAATTACGGTAGAGTGAAAAATGTAATGAAACATGTGCATGCAGGGTCTTTAGAAGAGAGGCCAAAATATTGTTCATTTTGTAACCGCCCCACCCAGTTTAGAGCATGGATCAGACCCCCCAAAAACACTAACTGAATTAGTGAACGTCATTAACACCTGAGCATGGATGAATTTCTTTAATCACTTCCTACAAAGAGAAAGAGCTAGATGGATGTTGTGAACAGTTTAATGAAATTAACTGGCTAGTTATTAATTTACCTCCTGATAAAGATTTCAGGATTTTAAAAAATTCGATTGTTTGGCATAATATAGTAATTCTTGTGTGCAAAGTCTTTGAAGCACCCTAAGAACCTGAAAATTCTCAGGGGGTACTGTTTGAAAATGGAGTGAACGTTCAGAGATCACGGGGACTCATGGAGGGAAAGCAAGTAGAAGGAGGGACCCACATGGGCAGGGGGTCCCGGAGAGCAAGTGAGATGGTCAAGGGTAATTTCATTTTTCTTATAGTTCTGCGTGGAAACGTGCAGCTTAACTGACACTTGTCACATTGATGCTTGAGAAAATAAACAGACAAACACTTGTTTGTTTAAGCTACTGCTTATCAGGTTTTTCTATCAGTTGTAATCAAACGTCTAGTTTTTCTAAGAAGACAGTAAAACAGAAAGCAGACCCTTTGGGGGCAGAGGATGGAGAAATAACCACTGCAAATCTGTCTTGGGTCAGGGTCCCTAGAAGCAGAAGCAGAGCTGAAAATGGAGGGTTCTTGTCCATGTGCTTTATTGGGGGTGCTCAGAGGACAAGCTTGTGAGGCGGTGAGGGGAGCAGGAGAAGCAAACATGAACGTGGTTTCAGGTGAAGTCAGTCTCAGCCTGATCCTGTGCGGAGCGCTGAAGTATAAACTGCAACATTGGGAATCCTTGCGGCAAGGGAACCGGCCTTTTCCACCCCTGGCTGCGACCACCCCAGAGTGTATGTGTGTTTGGGGTGGAGGGGTGGTCGGGGGTGGGGGGACGGATGAAAACTGCATGGCAGCTCTCATGGTCCAAGGGCAAGCCCTGGATAAAGTTGCAGGTATGAACCTTTAGCAACAGCACCTGCAGCAGCGGGGCGACAGTAACAGGGATCCCAGGCGACCCGGGCAGGGCACCAAGAGCATCTGCTACGGAAGATGACTAAATCTTTCTATGATTTAGGACAAACTGTAAAACCTAATTTACATTCCCACCTACAAGAATGGCTAAAGCGTACAATCAGACTAAGCAGAAGGTTCCCACAAGCTGGTGAAGACAGGGAGCGATTGGAATCGCTTGCGTTGCTGGCTCCACCTCTTTGGAAAAATGTTTAGCTGTACCTACTAAAGTTCAACGTGGAAGAAAATCTGATCAAGCCATTCCACTCCTGCAAATATACCCAGTAGAAGTGGGTGTTGATGTCCATCAAAAGGCATGTAACCTGTCAGCAAATGAAAAGGGATGTACTGTTGATGGATATCAAAGTAATTACCTGAGTGAAAGAAGCCTGTCTCCAGTGGTTCCGTACTATGTAATTCCATCTATATGACATTCTCAAATGGACACAACTGTAGTGGTGGAGACTAAATCAGTGGCTGTCAGGGTTGAGAGGTGAGGGGTAGCACAGAGTTCTTTGGGGTGATGGGACTGCATTGTGGTTGTATAAATCTACACACATGTTAAGATTCATAAAATGGTACAAACACACAAAAAAGTCATCAAATAAATAAACAGAATTTTTAAAAAAGATATGTATAAGAATGTTCATAACATTCTTTATTTATGACAACCTAAACTGGGAGCTTCCCAAGTGTCCACTCAGGAGAATGGGTGTGTAAATTGCAGTGTGTTCGTACTATGGAAAACTACTCAGCACTGAAAAAGAACTAAGTACTGGTACATGCAATGGCAAAGATGAAACTCACAGAGTGGTAAGTGAAAGAGGCAGGACCCGAAAGAGAATACATTGTAAAATTCCATTTCTATAGTGTTCAAAAAACAGGCAAGATTAATCTAAGAGGATACAAGTCATATCCTCTTGGGGAGACATAAAGAAGGCCTCTGGGGTGTTAGAAATGTGCTCTGCTCTGATCTGGGTGGTGGCTTTGCAAATGCATTCATTTGTAAAAGTTCATTAAGCTGCTAACTTAAGATTTGCACTTTTACTTGTGTAATACCCCCATGTTTTAAAATGCTTAAGATTTTAAAATTATTTTAATCTGATTTGTATAATGGTGTACAAGGAGCTAAGGTTCACCGTCAACTGTTGGTTCCTTGGAAGCAGGCTTCTTATCTTGGCTCGACAAACACAGACAGGGCACGGTGCTAGGCTCCAGGGACACGAGAGCAAAGATGAGGTCCCTGCCCTAGATAAATATTTGCTGTTGATAACAAAGGGGGTGATGATGTTTGGAATCCACCAAATTCAGGATTGCGTTTTGTCCTGCTTGGTGAAAATGCAGCTGTGTGAGAAGAACAAGTGACTGTTTTCCCCAAGAGGAAAAAGGTTTTTAAAAGGACCTATAACCCCCTCGTGGCATTGGGAGGGGATTAGACCTTCCTTACTGCAGACCACTCCTAAAGGAAAACCTTGCCATGGACTGTAAAGAGCACAGATTAAAATTCATACCGGAGCCATCGTGAAGCAGGAGCTCTGTGTGCCATTTAGCTTCTAACAGACCTCCTGGGGACGTCTCATTCTTTCTTTTGTCCCCACGTTGGTTTGATTTATGCTCTCTTTGCCTTATGCCTTCGTGTTCCTCACAAAAAGTTCCCAAATAAGAATGTAAGCCCGTTCCTTGTAAGAAAAATACTAAACCTTGACTCATTTTTTTGAGGAGGCTATTTACATATGTTAGGTTTGAATGATGTTCTGATACGAGTTTTTTAATAAATTTATTTTATTTAAGTGTATGGTATTTTTATTTTATTTATTTATAATTTTAAAATTTTATTTATTTATTTTATTTTATTTTTGGCTGTGTTGGGTCTTCATTGCTGCACATGGGCTCTCTCTAGTTGTGGAGAGCGGGGGCTACTCTTCGTTACGGTGTGCGGGCTTCTTATTGCGGTGGCTTCTCTTTGTTGTGGAGCAGGGCTCTAGGCGTGGGCTTCAGTAGCTGTGGCACGTGAGCTCAGTAGTTGTGGCTTGCAGGCTCTAGAGCACAGGCTCAGTAGTTGTGGCGCACAGGATTAGTTGCTCCACAGCATATGGGATCTTCCCGGACCAGGGGTTGAACCCGTGTCTTCTGCATTGGCAGGCAGATTCTTAACCACTGCGCCACCAGGGAAGCCCTGATATGACTTTTATACTTATCTTTTTCCAAGCTCCCAAATACTATCAGCGTATCCTTAAAATGCAAAACAACAACAAAATAAAACAACAACAAAAACCCATTCCAAACAGGAAGAAACTGAGATAACTGTACATGTCTTTAACGATTTTAAAAGTACAATGAATATGAAATTGGTTACTATTGGAAAAGGATAGGTGTTGCACACGTTTTCCTAATATTAACTCATTTATTCCACGAAGATCTGTTCATCATCTTTTTCACTTTAGCTCACTTTTACTGACCATGCGGGAAGCACTGTAATAGATAAAGCGCTGTCAGAGACAAATAATACAGAGCTTTCACCTCCAGTAGTTTAAAATACAACAGGAGGGACTTCCCTGGTGGCGCAGTGGTTAAGAATCTGCCTGCCAATGCAGGGGACATGGGTTCGAGCCCTGGTGCAGGAAGATCCCATGTGCCACGGAGCAACTAAGCCTGTGCACCACAGCTACTGAGCCTGCACTCTAGAGCCCATGCGCCACAACTATTGAGCCCGCATGCCACAACTACTGAGCCCGTGCACCTAGAGTCTGTGCTCTGCAACAAGGGAAGCCACTGCAATGAGAAGCCTGCGCACAGCAACAAAGAGTAGCCCCCTCTCGCCACAACTAGAGAAAGCCCGCGCACAGCAACGAAGATCAAATGCAGCCAAAAAAAAAAAAACAAACAGACAGGAATAAAGAGATCTACTGGTGTGGCAGATTAAATAATAACACAAGAACTAAATGAACTACATATGACTATGTAAGAACTTATTAAAATTCCTACAAACACATCAAGAACAGGAAAAATGACATCATTAGACATGGGATGATTAAAAGCTATGTCAGTGCATATATTATGCTGCCTTTTTGATAAAAAGGAGGGAAAATATTTGTATTTGCTTGTATACTTAAACTCTGGAAAGATTCATGAAAAATGAAGACAGAGGTTGTCCTAAGGCGGTGGGAAACCTGGACAAATGGGAAGAAGAGCATCTTGTACGTGGAAACCTTCAAGTTTAAGGTCCTGGATTAAAACAAATCCAGGATTTGTTTTAATCAGGTACATTAAGACACACAGACACAAAAATGACCATGATGAAGGAAGAAACTTATACTTACAGACACCTAGAAACAGGAAGCACAACACACAGGGCCACATGGGGAAGCACCAGGGCTGGTCAGGAGGTAGAGGGAGGGGAGGGAAAATGTAGGAAGGAGGCTTCACTGTGGTTTCCAAGGGGAAGCAGGCTTAAGACTGGCTACTTTGACTTCCTGTTACAAGATAAATGAGTACTAGTGATGTAAGGTACAATATGATAAGCATAACTAACACTGATGTATGTTATATATGAAAGTTTTGGGTTTTTAAATTTTTTTTGGCTACGCCATGTGGCATGAGGGATCTTAGTTCTCTGACCAGGGATTGAACCCATGCCCCCTGCAGTGGAAGTGCAGAGTCCTAAGCACTGGACCACCAGGGAAGGCCCATGAAAGTTGTTAAGAGAGTAAACCCTGAGCTCTCATCATGTGCAAAAATTTTTTTTCTATTTCTTTAATTTTGTGTCTACATGAGATGATGGATGTTCACTAAACTCATCGTGATAATCACTTCATGATGTATGTAAGTCAGATCATCATGCTTACACCTTAAACTTTTCTAGTGCTATATGTTGATTATATCTCAATTGAACTAGAAGGAAAATAATGGAAAAAAAAGATCGGCTAGTTTGGTAACCTCAGTGGGCTCTGGGGCATAGGGGCTGTTCCTAGTTTCCTCATCCCTGGCCTGAGTGTGAGAGCCTGATAAAGGGGTGGTTGGGGCATGGATTGGTTTGCACATGAAAGGCACACTTCCTTGCAGGCAAGTCCTTTACTATCTCCAGGAACTGGCCAAGCCTGGGAGGGGAAGTACGGTATCTCTAGGTTCAGCAAGGCCTCAAGATGTCAAAGCAGCAGGAAATACGGAAAATAAAAGACATGATCACTATAATGCTGCATGTAAAAAGATTAAATATTAACATAAAGGTGCATTTTCTCCCTCTTAGGATATCTGCCTGACTTGCAGCTCCACCTTCATCCAAGATGGCCCCAGTGGTCAGTTCTTCAATTTTACATCATGGTCCCTGGCCATGGCTGATTGGTCCAAAGTAGGCCCAAGATGAACCAATGAGATTCTCTCTTCTGAAAACCTGATACTTGAAACAGAGACACAGGCAAAAAAATTTCTGGAGCTGAGTTCCCTCAAGGTCAATAACAATGGTTCTCCATACCTGACTGTCCAGTATCGTAGCTGCTAGCCACATGTGGCTACTGAAGACATGAACTGTGGCTGGTCTGAATTGAGATGTACTGTAAGGGTAAATGACATGCAAGATTTTGAAGACTTAGTACAAAAACAAAATGTAAACTATCTCATTAATAAATTTTTATATTGATTACATGTTGAAAGGATATTTTGGATATATTGGGTCAAATAAAATATATAAAAATTGGACTTCCCTGGTGGTGCAGTGGTTAAGAATCTGCCTGCCAATGCAGGAGACACGGGTTCGAGCCCTGGTCCGGGAAGATCCCACATGCCACAGAGCAAATAAGCCCATGCACCACAACTACTGAGCCTGCGCTCTAGAGCCCGTGAGCTACAACTCCTGAGCCCATGTGCCGCAACTACTGAAGCCTGCATGCCTAGAGTCCGTGCTCTGCAACAAGAGGAGCTACCGCAATGAGAAGCCTGCGCATCGCAACAAAGAGTAGCCCCCGCTCGCCACAACTAGAGAAAACCTGCGCACAGCAACGAAGACCCAACGCAGCCAAAAATAAATAAATAAATAAATTTGTTTTAAAAAAAGGTGGTCACAGGTGCCAATTCGGCTGATGACCTCCACCTTCTTCCTAAACAAACCGTCGCCTCTCTGCCTCATTTCTTCCTCAGCCCTGCCCACAAAACCTTCTCATTCATTGCCTCATGCCTCCACCCTCACCTGCACATTTGTGTCCACCATCTATTCCACTTTAAACCCAAGCCTCCCTATTAATACCTCCCACTAGAGTAGGTGAGTAATATTCCCTAAGACAGAAGTGACTTGGAAACCCAGCTCTCCCCCAATAGCTGCGGGGACCTGGCCCCGATTCAAGCCCACACAACAGAAGCCGAATTACACACTCAGTGGTGAAAGCATTTTTTCAAATCCCGCCCTTGTGTGAGTGCAGGTGGAACAAGCACTGGGTGACCACATTGTTCAAACACAGGGAGATGACTGTACCCCCTGCCACTTAGTCTCCATTGCGTGGTTCTTCTCCAAGCCGCTGGTCTCCAACTGTCCTTCTTTTTGATGTTTCCTCTTACTTTGCAGAGACTGCAGGGGAGTGCAGAGGGTAGTATGCTATTCTAAAGAGTTTGGGGCTTTATCCTATAGGACTGGGGAGCCACTGAGAGGTTTTTAAGAAGGTCAGAGTCATATTTTTGTCTTAGAAAATAAGTTCAATCTGATGGCATTGGTTAGGTCTCCCAGTGGTTTTACTTAGCAAGAAGTATCACGCAAGCAATCAATTTCAAAGGGACTTCAAGGCTTGAAAACAACTCAGCAAGGGTGCGGGAGCCTGCAGCTCCCGGGCTTCCAGAGCACCTGAGCTCCTGAGGTTTGCATGTCACCACCAGCCTCTTCTCCAGCTCTAATCAGAGCTGACTTTAAAGGGACAGGAGCTGTGAATGGAGCACCGCTGTCCCCTCCAGGAGAGCAGTGGTCACTCTGGGCACATCTAGGTCAGTCCAAAGCTGAAAAAGGTGGGAGCTGACATGATCACTGGATAACCGGGATACTAGAATAAGGGCAGATACACAAGGTTCTGAAGTTCTGTCTACAAAGCAAATTGTGTTAAATTAGCCATGCTTCCTAATCTTTGTCCCATCCTGATAAACATTTAAACAAAGGATATTTGTGCCTCTCACTGGAATCAACTTGAGGGAGCTTAGATAATTCTAAATGGAGCTTTGTGGATAATAATTAATTACATTTTATTTACTGATATAAAAAATAAAAACAAAAATCTCTCATACTATAAATTATTGGAAAAATAATAAAAACAAAGTATTGGGTAGATATAAATTGATAACAATTCTGTGATTTTTTTAAAAATGAAAAACTAGAGCATGCTTCCCTGCATCTAACTTTTTTATATCAAGTTTTATGTTTAAAATGTCTGCACACAATTCCTGATTCAGACATTTTTTTTTTAATTCCTTAGCTATTTGTTTATTTATTTATTTTTAATTATTATTTATTTATTTTTGGCTGTGTTGGGTCTTCGTTTCTGTGCGAGGGCTTTCTCCAGTTTCGGCAAGCGGGGGCCACTCTTCATCATGGTGAGCGGGCCTCTCACTATCGTGGCCACTCTTGTTGCGGAGCACAGGCTCCAGACGTGCAGGCTCAGTAGTTGTGGCTCACGGGCCCAGTTGCTCCGCGGAATGTGGGATCTTCATAGACCAGGACTCGAACCCGTGTCCCCTGAATCAGCAGGCAGATTCTCAACCACTGAGCCACCAAGGAAGCCCCCTGATTCAGACATTTTAAATGATAATCTCTTCAATTTTTTTAAGCATAGTTAATTTACAATGTTGTGTTAGTTTCAAGTATATAACAAAGTGATTCAGTTATATATATATATATAGCTATACGGTAGGTCCTTCTTTACCTATTTTATTTGGTACATAGTGTATAGTACTGCATACATGTTAATCCCAAACTCCTAATTTATCTCCCCCACCCCATCCCTTTTGGTAACGATAAGTTTGTTTTCTATGTCTGTGAGTTTATTTCTGTTTTGCAAATAAGTTCATTTGTATCATTTTTAAAAAATTCCACATATAAGTGATATCATATATTTGTCTTTATCTGACTTACTTCACTTAATATGATATTTTCAATCCTTGATAGTCATCATGGAGAAAAAACTTTCTTGGTGCAAGAAGTGGTGATAAAATGTGAAGCCATTCATAATTTTATGTAAGATTTTGTATAGCAGTAGGTCATGCATATAGGTATGAGCACAGAATCCATGTACCACTTGATTAATCTTCACGGATACCCAGTAGCAACACCCAGATCAGGAAACAGAATGACATCAGCATCCCAGAAGCCCCATTCACACCCCATTCTCCCAGTAGATACTCTCCCGCCGTGCCCCCCCCGCCCCGCCCCCTCCTCTCAAAGTAACCACTGTGCTGACTTGTGCAAGTGGGATTTATATTTATATTATATCTGCAAGCAGATATGCTTGCACGTGTGTTCAGGTGCACACACGTAGCAGTTCTGCAGGGCCTCCATCTGGCGCTGAAGTTTCTGGGTCACCAGGTTCGCACCTGTTCAGCTCCAGCACATTCAGCTGAAGTGGTTCCAACAGACACTCCTACCGGGAGTACAGAGCGTTCCACCTGTTCTATGTCTTTGCCAACATGTGATATTGTTAGTTAAAGCCATTATTTTTTAACAATGATTCATAAATTCACAGCAGTCAAAGTTACATTTAAAGCTGTTACATTTAACAGCTCTTTTCTTCCATTAACAACCAGTAACGCTGATGTTTTTCTCTGACTATGTGACTGGATTTTGAATCCAAAAGAGCTCAGCCACACCAAGTATTTTGAAACCACGAAACTCTAATGCACAGTTTGGGCAAGCAGGGCGAGAGCGCTCCCGCTGCAGCCAGCTGGGATGTCACCGAAATGCCCTCCGAGCTGCAAATGAACAGACTTTTCCTGAGGATGCAAAGACAAGGATTCCCCTCCCCCCAGGCCGAGGGGGCTCCCCGTCTCACGACTCCCGGGGGACCACTGAAGGCTCACTGGCCGGGGCGCGGCAGGCATCACCGCCCCACACCTGGCTTGGTGCACTCACGCTGCTGATTCCTCCTCTCAACCAGCAAGCCCAGGAGGCAGCAGGCATATCATCATCCCCACAGTACAGAGGGGGAAACCGAGGCCCCAAGAGGTCAGGGACTGTCCCCACTGAAGCCAGAAGCCCTTTGCTGCTGTAGAGCTCCGCTCACAGATGCCACCTTCTGAGAACAACATCCCGCTGGAGGACTGCAGGCTCCTGCAAAGGGAGGAATGGGAGACCTGAAAACTGAACCCCAGAGGCCCACGTGAACGGGGCACAGAAGTCAGGTGAACATCCCGAGAGGCCAATGCTATGACCTCAGGACCTACAGATCACCTGTGTGTCCATTCTTAGCGGCCTCCCTTTCTTTCCACTCCTCCCTTTCTTTAAGTAGCTGAAGTATGGAATTGGAAGATTCTACATATACACATTTTCCCTATCCACCGAAGATATATGTTCTCTGTTTTAAACTTTTAAACCAGGTGAGTTTAATCTTTTATGTCTTTTGAAAACAAAACAAAAAACCAATTAGGTCGCTCTGTAACTTTCAGGCTGTGGACCCTGGGCAAGTTACCTACTGCTCTGTGCCTCAGTTGCCTCATCTGTAAAATGGGGATAATAATAGCACCTACTGTGAAGATGAAATAAGTTGATACATATAAACGGCTTTATGTTTTTTCACCTTCTTTTAACAACTTTATTGAAATAGTAATTAACATACCTTGACGTTTACCCTTTTAAAGTGTACAATTCAGTGGTTTAGTAGATTTACAGAGCTGTGAACCCATCACCATGATCTAATTCTAGAACATTTCATCTCCCCAAAAAGAACTCATTAGCAGTCACTCCCCACCTTCCAACACCCCCTGCCCTTGGCAACCAGTAATCTACTTTCTGTTTCTATGGATTTGCCTGTGCTGGACATTTTATATAAACGGGATCATACAATACCTGGTCTTTTGTGACTAGCTTCTTTTACTTAGCATAATGGGTTTCAGATATCAATATTCATCTGTGTTGTATCGGGTGTCAATGCTACATTTCTCTCTTTTTTGAGTGTGTATATGTGTGTGTATGTACATAATTTATTTTTCTTCTTGGTCCTTAAAATTTTTTCTAAAATTTCTTTTTTCCCCAACTTTATTGAGGTATACTTACAAATAAAAATTGTACATGCTTAAGGTGTACACTGTGATGATTTGATATACATTGTGAAATGATGACTACAATCAAGGTAATTAGCACATCCATCACTTCACATAGTTTACCTTTTCTGTGTGTGGTGAGAATACTTAAGATCTACTCTCCTAGCAAATTTCCAGTATACAAGTATTTTTAACTATTTTTAACTATAGTCACCACTGTGTACATTAGATCCCCAGAATTTATTTATCTTATAATTGAAATGGTCAACAGGCCCATGAAAAGGTACTCAACATCAGTAACCATCAGGGAAACGCAAATCAAAACCACAATGAGATATCACAGACACCTGTTAGAATGGCTATTATCAAAAAGCTAAGAGAATTCCCTGGCAGTTCAGTGGTTAAGACTCCACATTTTCAATGCTGGGGCCCGGGGTGCAATCCCTGGTTGGGGAACTATGATCCCTGCAAGCTCAGTGGCTCGGCCAAGAAAAACAAAAACAAAAAACCAAAAAGATAAGAGATAACAAGCGTTAGTGAGGATGTGGAGAAAGGGAACCCTTGTGCACTGATTGGTAGGAAAGTAAGTTGGTACAGCCATTGTGGAAAATAGTATGGAGGTTCCTCAAAAAATTAAGTAGAACTACTGTATGATCCAGCAACCCCACGGTTGGGTATATATCCAAAGAAAATGAAATCAGGATCTCGAAGAGTATCTGCATCCCCACATTCATTGAAACATTATTCAAAATAGCCAAGATATGAAAACAACCTAAGTATCCACTGACAGATGAATGGATAAAGAAGGTGTGGGATATGTATACAACGAGATATTATTCAGCCATAAAAAAGAAGGAAATCCGGGAGGACGTTTTATTATGCTAAGTGAAATAAGCTGGACACAGAAAGACACTACGCTCTCACTTATATGTGGAATCTAAAAATGTCAAAGTCACAGAAGCAAAGAGTAGAATGGTGGTTGCTAGGGGCTGGGGGGTGGAGCAAGTGAGGAGATGCTGGTCCAAGGATAAACAGCTTTAAAATGTGCATGGTGCCTGAACGTGCTGAGGGTTTGCACATCATGAAGTGACTCTTCTCACCCTCCCTGTGGATGCGTGGGCCTCAATTTTAAATCTTCCACCCTATAGTAGAAGCTCTGCCTGTACTTATTTCTGTGATTACTTCAGGACCACCTCTCACGCAGAGTCTGCAGTGGTTAAGCAGGACTTTTCCGTTGAGTAGGCATTAGTGATGATTTACCACAGAGAGGAAGGGAGTGAAGAACTCAAGACAAGCTGGCACCTGGCTCCCAGAGTGCTGGAAGGTCCTGACAGAGATCTGGGTCTTGAACCTTCTCCTGTGTCAGGTGATGCTGACTCTGGAGCAGTAGATCCACACCTGCACTTAACTTTGGGGAACAGATAATTGCTGTCTTAGTCAGCTTGGGCTGCTATAACAAAAATACCATAGACTGGGCAGCTTAAACAACAGACATTTATTTCTCACAGTTTCTGAGGCTGGGAAGTCTGAGATCAGGGTGCCTGCCTGGTCAGGTTCTAGTGAGGGTCTCTTCCTGGTTTGCAGGTGCCATCTGTTTGTGTGTCTAGTCTCTTTTCCTTCTTATAAGGACACTAACCCCCTCATGGGGGCCCCACCCTCATGACTTCATCTAAACCTAATTGCCTTCTAAAGGTGCCACCTCTTAATACCATCCCGTTGGGGATTATGATTTCAACATAAGAATTTGAGGGAGACACAAACACACAGAACATAAGAACTGCTACTTGACTGATAACAATCACCTGTCTCCCTGTCTTTTTTATTGTGTTTATTTGATACCAGTCTGTCTTCCTTCCAGGTGTTCAGCTGCGTGAGGGATGGGGGCTGCCTTGAACCTACTGCTCCTGGTAATTTCAGAGTCTGTTGGGGGAAAAAATGAGCCAAACAGCAAGTCTGGACTTTCCTTTTTGAAAATGTATTCATTGGTAGAAACTCTTCAAGTTGTCTCAGAAAACTGTTTTTATTCAAACATCCTGGACACACTTAAAAATATACTGAGACTAGATGGAAATTGTTTAATGAAAAAAAATTTTGGTTTCAATGTTTGATGATGTGCAGTCACTCTCACAACTCTGTAATTTATGTGACAATAATCACAGAAAACATCCTGCTTAGGTTTACAAATAGTTAAACAGATAATCCATTTCTGAATTTGACACCGTTAACACATAAAGGATTTTTTTTTCTTTTTGGGTGGTGACTGGTAGCTTGTGGGATTTTAAGGTGGTTTTTTTTTTTTTTTTTGCCGTACGCGGGCCTCTCACTGTTGTGGCCTCTCCCGTTGCAGAGCACAGGCTCCGGACGCGCAGGCTCGGCGGCCATGGCTCACAGGCCCAGCCGCTCCGCGGCACGTGGGATCCTCCCGGACCGGGGCACGAACCCACGTCCCCTGCACCGGCAGGCGGACTCCCAACCACCGCGCCACCAGGGAAGCCCGCTTGTGGGATTTTAGTTCCCCATCCAGGGAATGAATCCGGGCCCTGGCAGTGAAAACGCAAATCCTAACCACTGGGCCGCCAGAGTATTCCCCATAACGGATTTTATTTTATTTTTTAAATTTTATTTATTTGGCTGTATTGGGTCTTAGTTGCGGCATGCAGGATCTTTGTTGCGGCATGAGGGATCTTTCGTTGCGGAGCACGGACTTCTCTCTAGTTGTGGTGTGTGGGCTCCAGAGTGCACAGGTGGGCTTCTCTCTAGTTGTGGCACAAAGGCTCAGTAGTTGCAGCACACGGGCTTAGTTGCCCCCTGGCAAGTGGGATCTTAGTTCCCCGACCAGGGATATGAACCCATGTTCCCTGCGTTGGAAGGCGGATTCTTAACCACTGGACCACCAGGGAAGTCCCCCCATAAGGGATTTAAAAAAGTAGAATAACAATACATTTCAAGAAAACAAGCTGTTTTCTTATTACATTTCTTGAGAGCAACACTCATCTCAAGCCATTGACGCTCTCACAACAGAGGATGGAACAGCAAGGCACTACAGAGATCAATGTCGAAGAAGCCCTGGGGTGAGGCTAACGGAGACTCAGCCCAAATCAACAGCGTCCACGGTTGCTTGCCTAGGAGGAAGTTTGTCCTTTGGGAATTCTAGTGGGAAAGAATGACTTGATGATAATACCTTTTCACTGGAAAGCCCAACCTCTGTGTGCACCTTGCACAGTACCTTCTGCGGCGGTTCTCGACGCTCTGCTTCGCTCGATCATTTCGGGCAACTGAGTGCGGGAACTAGGTGTAGAAGGGATGCCACAAGGATTACCTGGGCGACAAGGGGACAGCGCCTTTCGTGCCAGCAGGCGAAGACGTGCCGCTGCCCAGAGAGCTTGCTCTGTAGCCAGAAGACTTTTTGATGTCAAGAAAAACCAGACCTGACCCGCCACCCCACAGCGTCAAGGTGAAAGCAGGTGACCGTGTCTACAGCATCTAACGAGAAAAACTCCATCTCCTGACATCTCCCCACCGAAGGGGCAACGAGGGCTGCGTTTGGTGAGGCTGGCATTGAGCGAGGCAGCCCCGCGCTCCGAAGGGACGCGCGCGGTCAAGGGTCCGCAAGGTACCGGGTCCGGCATCCCGCCCCCCGGACTCTCCCGCCGCAGGAGGCGGGTGATGAACTAAGAGGGCTCAGGCCTGGAACCCCGCCTTGGGTGGTGCTGGGGCCAGCTCTGGGCCGGGGCTCTTGGAAGTGTTATTACCCGCCCGCCCGCAGGGCAGGGAGGGGATGCCTGCGATTCCTAGGCCCTACCGGAAGCCGCGCCTTCCGCGGAACCTGGGTGTTGCTCGGCGCTCGGCTCTCGACTGCTCGCGCCTGGCGGCAGCTGGGGCTCTGCGCTCGAGGGGTCGAGCCTGGCCCGCCCCGGCAACGGCGCGCGCTCGGCGGCGGCTCTGGGCCTGGGGCACGGGGAGCGGAGGCCGCGGCGGCCGGCGCTGGAATGTCGGGGAGCTCGAAGGTGGTGCTGGGCCTCTCGGTGGTGCTGACGGCGGCCACCGTGGCGGGCGTGCATATGAAGCAGCGGCAGGACCAGCAGGTAGATGTCACGTGCCCGCGCCTTCGGGCCCGCGCGGCGGCGGAGGCCTGGGGCCTGGGGTCCGGCTCCGCGTGGCGCCGCTTCCTCCTCGCCTTTCCTTTCTCTCCTCCCGCCTCCCCCGAGGCAGGGAGACCGCTCCCTGGGGCATCCGGGAAGTGGGGGCGGTGGTCCCCGGTGCTCTGGGCCGGCCCCGCCCCCGCCCCCGCCCCGCGGGTGTCGAAGCGCTGGTGAGGCTTCCCCCGCCTCTCGCTTTCGGGAATTGGGAGATATACTTGTATGGGGGGTGAGTTTTTCCTTCTTAAGGAACAGTTTGCTATGGAAACTAGATTCTGGGGACGATAGAGATAGCGGCCTCCAATTTTTCTCTTTCCGGTGGTTTTATGTGGGGAGACATCCTTGACTTGACCGCTCAGGGGCCTGTCAGTCTTGCTGTGTCTCTCAGTCTTATTTTCTTCCTTTTCCCATCGGCTGACGTTACTGCCGGGCCCCCGTGCGCCACGCTCCGCCCCGGGCGCGTCGGGAAGCAGAGATGAATACGCGCAGCTGCTCCGGGGGCGAAGGCCGAGTGCGAGCGGGGGCAGCCGGGGTGTGTGTGTGTTGGGGGGAGGGGTGCGGTGGAGCCCCGTTGGCCCGGGGTGGACGCAGGCCGCTGGGTAAGTCACTGTAAACAGGCTTGTCTGCGTGGGACCGCGCCGGGTGCTTGGGGTGCAGAGATGCAGCAGGTGAGGCCTTTGTCCTGTGTTCACACTCTGGAAGTCAGAGGAGAGGAAGCCTGTGATGATACAAGATTTTAGGGGAGGGAATGAAATGATTAATGGTGACAGGGCGCGGAAGAGATTAGAGATTGGGATTAATGTAGTCGTTCTAAGGGGTTAGCTTTTGGAACAGAAGCGGGAGATTTTCTTCTCTAAGAAGGAAAAGCTGGTGGCTGGAGAAAATTTGAGATAGGGTAGAAGATGCTATGTCAGATGTAGCTCTGAGGTCAGCGAGCAGGGATTTTCCGAGTATGGAGTACGGCTGGGTGAAAGCTTGGTTCTGACCTCCAGCTACACGTGCGACTGTTCCTGGAAGTTTTTACCAGGTAGCAGCCTGGGCCCTGCTCCTGACCTATTGAATCAGAATCTCTTGGGGATGCGGATCCCACTTAGGTACGCTTTAAAAGTGACCCAGGGATTCTAACATGCAGCCAGGGTTGAGAACCACTGTCAGAATGGGACAAGTGTAAGGTTTATGTATTTGGAAGTTAGAGGTTGAGATTGACCGGAATAACCTGTGTGTGTTTTATGTCCAATTATTCATTGCGGGGTTACTTTCTAGCAGCGGGAAAGAGGAGGACAAATGTTTGACACAGTGGGTGTGTTGGAAGGTTCAAGGAAGCAAGAACTAAAACGATGACTGTTGTCCCCCATTGTTTCCTGACTGACTGCCACATACCAGGCGCTGTTCTAAGCACTTTACATACATCAGCCTTGATCATCACAGGAGCCCAACAAAACCAGCAGTGAGTACTACAGGGGGAGCCGCGTTCTAGGTGTTAGAATTGTGATGGTGAAGAGGTCTCGGTGCTTATTAGTAAGGTAGTCAAGTGGAAGTTGCAGGAGGGATGTGCGAGGCAGTCGGCACAGACTTTGAAACCTGGAGGAAACTAGCGAATGCTGGATGGAGAGCAAGATCCCAAGCCGAGTGCCAAAGTCCCTGAGAAAGGAGGGGAGGACCTCAGAGCAGGTGTGGACGGTGTGGGCTTTGGGGCTTGGGTGGCGTGTGTAGGTGTGTCCTGATGGAAGAAGCACAGGAGAGGATGAGCTGGGGAGGGAGGAGTGGAATGAGAGCCTCCGATTCTGCATGGAGATCTTGTCAGGGGTACAGGGTTCAGGACAGTTGGTTTTCAGTTGTGTTATCAGTCCCAGGACTCTTAAATTACCTAGCTTCCCCTGTAATGGGGACTGGAGCCCTAGGCCTGGAGGAGGGCCAGCAAGTAGGTACTTGGTGAGTTGTTAAAATAGACATAATAGTAGTTAAAAAAACCCTACCCAGGCCCTGCCCCCATTATTCTGCCTCACAAGGCCACTGTTAAGTTATTAGAGTATTTTATGACCTGTAAAGTGTAAGTTATTAGTAATGACTGGATTGATGCTTTAGAAAGTCTCATCTTAGATGCCAGGTCCATATTCTGGAATTTTCTACATGTCTTTAGTGTTTATCAAAGTAACGACCATCAATGGGCCGTGATGTTTTCCTCTGCTGGTAGCGTTCTTTTTCCCCTTCTCTCCCCATTATGTAATTGTAATTTTTACATTTTCTCTGTACATAATAGAAGAAGCCAAGTTCTTTACTTTCTTGCATCCTTACAGTTTGTTCAAATTTTAGTAATTTTCTTTCTTGGGTGTTTATTATTCAATTAGGACAATTGCTAACAGGAATGTAGTTCACAGTTACTCAAGTAACTCTCATCAACTTGTTTTGTCTTTTTTTTGGCTGAGCCGTTGCTTGCAGGATCTTAGTTCCTTGACCAGGGATAGTGTCCACGCCCCTTGAAGTGGAAGTGCGGAGTCCTAACCACTGGACCGCCAGGGAAGTCCCTTATCAAGTTTTTAAAGCACCATATATTAACTAAACTTTTAAAATTCAACATAGTGGCAGTTTTTCTTTTTTAATTGTAATTTCCCATTTTTATATTAAATGATGCAAAATTTCTTAAAGTATGATAAGAGGTCTGTAATAATACTATCACGCTGCCAAGTTAATTTGATGGTTTATTACATTTACATCTACACAGAAAGTTAAAATAGAAATTGAGTACTTGGAATCTAAGAGTTTTAAGTGTATTTTGGTAACACTGATTTTAGGACTTGAATGACACAAGGAAGGGAACCACCTGTTCTGAGTTTCACTAAAATCTGTTTCTTAACATTTTTAGAGGCTTCGTGACGGAGTGATCAGAGACATTGAGAGGCAAAATCGGAAAAAAGAAAATATTCGTCTTTTGGGAGAACAGATTCTTCTGACTGAGCAACTTGAAGCAGAAAGAGAGAAGTTGGTGTTGGCAAAAGGATCTCAAAAAACGTGACTTGAAATGCGTGTGAGATATTGATGGAACAGACAGCGTTAAGTGTGTGTGAGTGTTGATGGAGAACAGCTTAGTGCGATCTTCAGCCTTTTTGTGGTCACCGTCCTTTTAAACTTGATCAGAAAAAGGACGATGGATCGTATATTCTAAATAATTGCTTTAAGTGCCCCTTGTGTCTGAGTAGAGTCAGGCAGATGCTCTTCTGAGAGTGTGTTTGTGTGGTCAGCAAGGAGCCCCTTCAAGCTTAGTGTCCAGAAACTGGGATTGTTCCCGAGAGCACTGAACCTGCAAGCCGGGAGGGATGGAGAGTAACATCCATCTGAGCAGTTTGATCAGTCGGCACGACGATGAAGCCACAAGAACGTCCACCTCGGAGGGGCTGGAGGAGGGGGAGGTGGAGGGGGAGACTCTGCTGATCGTCGAGTCAGAGGACCAGGCGTCTGTGGACTTGTCTCACGACCAGAGCGGGGACTCCCTAAACAGTGATGAAGGGGACGTGTCGTGGATGGAGGAGCAGCTGTCCTACTTCTGCGACAAGTGCCAGAAGTGGATCCCAGCCAGTAAGCGCTTCTCCTTTCCTTTCCTTTGTCAATTCCTGCAGGAAGGTTTGTTTTTCTAACCTGTGAGAGAAACATGAATGTGAAAGAGACCCAAATAAAAAGATAACTCCTATATTTATTATTAGTGTAGTTGATTAACTGCAAATTTATATAAAACATAAACACATTTGTACTAATATATATTACTGCCAACCTCTATCACGTTGTTAAATTAACGTTCTCACTTGTAACCCAAATAAAAATTAGAAAATTGGAAATTCTGTGTTCCTTAAAGAATTAGCCACATTTTTCTATCAGGGTCACATTATTGTGGTTTTGGGGCCAAATTCTAGGCCCAGTGTAGAGCTAAACTTCAGACTCATAAACATAACTCTGATAGTGTCTAACTTACATGGAAAACAACTGCTATAGTATGTTGATATAAGGTCGGAATTAGGCGATTAAATATGTATTATGCCTTTTTCTAGGGCCATTCGTGTTTTCTCCTTGCTGGCCTCCTTGATCTGCTGGCCGTAGATACACGCAATAAGGTGCTTTGCCAGTCATCAGGCCTCTTAACCAAAACAGGATGTTTCCATTATGTGGAGAGTAGTAAAGATGTATGTACTAGAGGAATACTCTGTGTAATAGAATTTGTAACTAGGTCAGAGAAATTTACGTATGTGTATATGTATATATATTGTTGTGAACTGGGTCATTTTCTGGTATGTGGAGGTGTTTTTAAGATGGATTCATAGTTATTATTAATAAATTAACACCATTTTCACAGAAAGCAAACCTAAAATTTATTATAAGTTAACTAGTTTTTGCTTTCCAGCTGTCTCTGCTTATAGATTCAGGGTTCTGCCTGAAAGCCTGGGTGGCTTTCCCCCATCCTCACAGCCTGTGCTGTAAATGCTCTGCCTCCTGGGGCCCCTGCTAACTGCTCCAGCCTTTCTCCTTCGTGCCCTCGTATCCCCACATGGAAACAGAGCTTTGCAGTTAGGGTGAGCTTTTCCTTCTCCACAAGCAGTTCGTTCTTTTTTTTATAAATTTATTTTATTTATTTATTTTTGGCTGCGTTGGGTCTTTGTTGCTGCACGCTGGTTTTCTCTAGTTGTGGTGAGTGGGGTCTACTCTTCATTGCAGTGCAAGAGCTTCTCATTGTGGTGGCTTCTCTTGTTGCGGAGCATGGGCTCTAGAACGCAGGATCAGTAGTTGTGGCGCACGGGCTTAGTTGCTCCACGGCATGTGGAATCTTCCCAGACCAGTGCTCGAACCCGTGTCCCCTGCGTTGACAGGCGGATTCTTAACCGCTGCATCACGAGGGAAGCCCAAGCTTCTTTCTTATCCCTAGGACTTTGTGCATGTAAATTTCCTCTGTGGAACACGTGTCTCTACAGCCTCTATACTCCCCGCCCCACACACAAACACCTCTTCACGTGCCAATTCTAGCCATCCTTCAGGCCCCCGTCCACCCCACTTTTTCTAGCGCTGCTGTCTTCCTCATGTGGGTGGGCACCTCTTTTATGTGCTCTCACGTTGCCCCACAGCACCCATCACATCCCTCTCCAGGGTTTCCATGTCTCCCAGAGCATCAGCATCAGCTGGGGAACTTCAGAAAATGCTCTGCTTCCAGAGGTTGATTTATTTTGCGGGGGATAGACCCGGGCATTTTTTTTTTTTTTTTTTTTTTAATTTTTAAAAATGTTTTATTGCGGTACGCAGGCCTCTCACTGTTGTGGCCTCTCTCGTTGCGGAGCACAGGCTCCTGATGCGCAGGCTCAGCGGCCATGAATCACGGGCCCAGCCACTCTGCGGCATATGGGATCCTCCCGGACCGGGGCACGAACCCGTGTCCCCTGCATCGGCAGGCGGACTCTGAACCACTGCGCCACCAGGGAAGCCCCCGACCTGGGCATATTTAAAACACAAAACTTCCTGGGTGGTTCTGATACACAGTCCAGGTGGAGAGCCTCTGTGCTGCTGTGATTACCTACTCTCTCCTCTGTAGCCCTCACCACATCAGTAAGCCTCTGAGAGCCAGCACCGCGTCTGTCTCAGGTGTTGTGTTCCTGGTTCCTAGCCCAGTGGCACAGTGGGAGCTCAGATGTTTTCTTGGAAGAATGTGTGAGGAGACCTCCTGTAGGGGTCGGGAATGTTAACAGTTGGAACAGCCAGTGAGAACAATCCTACCTGCCTTAACAGTGTCTCTTCTGAAGGTCCGGGGACCACAGAGCGATCTTCGTGGGCATGCACTTGATGTTAGAATAAAAACCTTCTCTACTCCCTTCTCCATCCCCATCCTGCCCTCACAGGCTGACTGAAAGAAAAGGAAAAACACAGCCTGGGAAATTTGGGAAATGGCTGGTAGATTGATGAAAACTTTGGGTTACCTCTGTTCTAGATCCACCTGTGATGTGCCTTTTTGTTTTCCTCCTAGGTCAACTGAGGGAACAGCTCAGTTACCTTAAGGGCGATAATTTTTTTAGGTTTACTTGTTCTGATTGCTCTGAAGATGGCAAGGAGCGGTATGAGCGGCTGAAGCTGACATGGCAGCAAGTGAGTTAAAGCTCTTTCTCTAGAATTCATGGGGTTGGTCCCCGCCCCCACCCTGCGAAATTTATTGGAATAAGTAACTAGGGAATGAGGAACCTACATATGAGCTTCTGAGTTGTTTTGAGGGTCACTTTATTTCACAATGAAAATCATACTGAATGTGTGGAGAAAGGAGTTCTTAGTAAAAATACTGCCAACTTAGTGAATTGGGTTTGAGATTCTGAAAATCCCACCCACGGTTTCATTTATACATAATACCAAACTCTGATTTTAATCGAAGAGGTTCACATTTTTTTTAGCAGCTATTTTTAGAAAAATAAAACCATTCTAAAAAATATAAAGATGCTGAATCAATATGCTGCACACCTGAAACTAGCAACTAATTGTATATTGTAGAGCAACTGTACTTAAATTAAAAAAAAAAGTAAAGATGGTCACTGTAATCCCAGCCAACTATAGCCCGAACAGTATCTTTTAACTGATCTCCAGGTTGTATTAATTTTTTGGGTTTTGTTTTTATATTAATATGTTTATAACAAGGCACCAATGTTATATGCAGTCTTTAAGTTCTAAAAATGTATTAGACATCACTCACTCAGTTTTTATGTTTATTCATTCGACAAATATTGAGTGCACATGATGAACCAGGCACTGTTCTAGGCCTGGAGAGTAGAATCTCGTTGAGACCAGCTGATCCTTCTAGCTGTTTCTTCGTGGTGAGTGAGACAGCCAAGACCCTAGCCCCAGGCAGTAGACATTTATTTTAGATGATAGGCAGACAAATAAACAAGTTAATTACCCCTAGCACTTTTTGCTGTGAAGGAAATAAACAGGGTAATGAGAAAGATTTTAGGTTGTACCCTCCAAGGCACTTAGGGTGTTCCTTGTAAATTGTAGCTGTGTTCGCAGCCAGAGGCTATCCTGTTAATTATCAGTGCTTTATTAGGACATCTGTTGAAATCTGTCAGTGGTGATCTTAGGGAGCCTTTTTGGACTTGCCTGAAAATATGTAAGTAGAAAATGAACGGAAGTTTGTATTGAGGATACAGTCTCATGAGTATTCTAACTGGGATTTTTTAAAAAGTGTGCATGGGATACTGTGTCTAGGCAAGGTCAGATTAATATTAGTAGATTATTCTGCATGTGTGCACACGTAGGCAGATTTGCATTTGGCCTGCAGGTAGCTTCTCATAAAATTGTAAAATGGAAGAAGAGCAGATGTATGTAATTTGTTACTTTCAAGACTATGTAGTTTTCTGTGGAGATTCTTTTTAAAAGAAAAAGTGGCTTTTGATTATATTGCTCGATATATTGGCAGTATTGGCTCAATTTGCTTTTTTTTTTTTTTTGGCGGTACCCGAGCCTTTCCCTGCTGTGGCCTCTCCCGTTGCGGAGCACAGGCTCTGGACGCGCAGGATCAGCGGCCATGGCTCACGGGCCCAGCCGCTCCGCGGCATGTGGGATCTTCCCGGACCAGGGCACGAACCCGTGTCCCCTGCATTGTCAGGCAGACTCTCAACCACTGCGCCACAGGGAAGCCCTCAATTTGCTTATTTAATCAGACTAACATTTCTTGAAAATTATTTTTTCACTTCCAAAAGACATATGGATAATAAATACCCTGGGATAATGAAGTGAAAACTGGGACCAGACATATCTGGTTCTTGGAAAACTACTGCCCATTGTTTCTAGTTGCATCTCTTTTTCTTTCTCTCTCTCTCCCCCTCCCTTTCTCCCTGTTTCTCCCTCTCTCCCTCTCCCTCTCTCCCCCTCTCTCCTTCTCACTCTTTCTCTCTCTCTCTCTCTCTCCCTCTCTCTCTCTCTCTCTCCCCCTCCCTCTCCCTCTCCCTCTCTCTCCCTCCCCCTCTCCCTCTGTCTCTCTCGCGCAAGAGCTAAAAGAGGATCCGTTGGTCTGGAATAGACTCTATTGATGTCATATTCCAATTGGAATGTGGGTTTTCTTTGTTTTAAATCTTAAACTTTGTTGATTTATCAAAATAAGAAGTAGAAATGCTTGTTTATATTATAAAATGCCAACAGTAATGGGGTGACTAAAAGGCCCCTTCCACACACTTTCTGTGTCCTCCTCCTCGGTGATGTGTGAACAACAGTCTGAAAAGTAGGGAAGCTATCAAGTAGGGTAGTTGTTACGTTCTTGTCCTAGACAAGCTCATTATCTTTCTACATGCTCTTCAGCAGATACTTGGGAGGTGCCTGCCGGGCTGTGCCAGCCTGAGCAAGGCCTTGGAGCTGTGCTGGTTCCCAGGGCCAGCCTGTTACTATGAGCTTGGGCTGGTGGTGTAAGAGCAGAAACGCAACTGGGATTCGTTCTTTAAGATTACAAATTCCAGAAGGGGGAAAACCATGTCCTTCATGATTGGATTTTTAGTTTGCTCAGTAAATATGGTGATAATAGGAAAAGTTATTTGCAAGTAAGTATGTGAATTTTAACTTTCTAAAGTCATGAAATGTTTCCAAAAAAAAGTACTGGAAATGAAATAACACACTTGTGTCTGTACCACAGAGATTAACAGTGAATACACGTTTCCAAGTTACTCTAGGAGTCTGAGTGGGCAGAAGAGCTCATTCCATCCTTTTCTTAAGGTATTTCTTGAGCAAAAGCGTTCTTAAATTGTAGTAAAATATATGTAACAGGGCTTCCCTGGTGGCGCAGTGGTTAAGAATCCGCCTGCCAATGCAGGGGACATGGGTTTGAGCCCTGGTCTGGGAAGATCCCACATGCTGCGGAGCAGCTAAGCCTATCACAACTACTGAGCCTGCGCTATAGAGCCCGCGAGCCACTACTACTGAGCCCATGTGCTACAACTACTGAAGCCCGCACGCCTAGAGCCCGTGCTCTTCAGCAAGAGAAGCCACCACAATGAGAAGCCCACGCACCTCAGCGAAGAGTAGCTCCCACTTGTGGCAACTAGAGGAAGCCTGTGCACAGCAACAAAGACACAACGCAGCCAAAAAGAAATAAATTTATAAAAATGTATATATACATAACAAAGCTTACCCTTTCCACCGTCTTTAAGCATACAGTTCAGTGGCATTAAGCACATTCACATTGTTTTGCAACCATCACCACCATCATCTCCAGAAAGTGCTCATCTCCCCAAAGTGAAATCCTGTGTCTATTAAACAACGACTCCCTGTGAACAGTAACTTTAAAGGGAGAGGTTTGTTGGCTGATGCAGACCTGATGCAAAAATGAGTGGAACGATTTGAAAAGTCTGTTCATGGGGTTAATTGGCAGACTGGCTGCAAATTTTACAAGTTTAAGGATGGGGGAAGTTGAGACTTGGTAGGAGCATCAGAATCACTAGGCCCCTTTGAGGGTGTGGTTGTAGGTCTCCCTGTTGGGCCATCGGGATTTGGGGCTGTGAACATCGATGTCGGGGAACGTGAACTGCAGTCTGTTAGACCCTGTACAGCCTTGGGCTACTCCTCATGGAAAGAAGAGTTGTGGAAGGATTCTCTTTGTAGGTTCTGCCCCCTTTTCAATTGCGCTGGCCCAAAATTAATCATTACTTTTATTAGGTTGAAAACATGGTTTTAAATAGCATGTGTAGTTTCTTGTCCATTTATGATTACAAAATTGCGTTTAGATGCGAAGAGAAATGTCTAATAGGATAATCACTGAAAATGTTAAAAAGGATTATTTCTTGATGGTGGATTTAAAATGATTTTTACTTCCTTCTTTGCTCTTTTCTCTTTTAGTGAAGTCTTTTACAGTGAGACTGTGTTATTCATATTTCTGCAAAGTACTTTCCCATTTGGGGCTGTGAATTCATTATCTGTTAAATACAAAGTTGGATTAGATGTGGAGCTGGGGGTGTCCTCCTCTCTGAGGATGGGCCAGGCAGCCAGGCCTTTCAGGTCCCTGCCCCTTGTCTATTCTGATTTCATCTCAGGAACAGTTTCCACAGCTGAGAAAGGCTAAACCCAGAGTGGATGGTACCTCACGTTAACTTCAGCTCTGAAATTCTGAGAGTCTATTGTTTCTGCCCTCTGAAGAGCTTAGAAGAGTATATGTGCAGGGGTGATGCTTGGAATGTTTAGCAAAGGTCAGCACTGTCCGTCAGAAATGCCGGCTGGAGCAGGCCCTGTGGCCTCCTGCTGCCATTGGTTAACACGGTGTTTAGCGCTGCCTTTGAGTGGTGGAGGGGAACTGGGATGGGGGCTGCTTAGGGCAGTAGTTACTCTTCACCAGTTCAGCCACACAGCAGCCTTGCACATGTAACATGGGAGGAACAAGTGCACGTGATTAAGGGGAACAGTGATGCTCATCTGCGGAAAGCAAAAAAGGAAGTAGAATTCTATCCTGAGAATATTCCAAGATATTATCCTTCCTTTTCCCCCCTCTATTCATACTCAGAGTATAAAACAACACACGTTCCCCCCTGAAGTTTACCATCCCTGTCTGTGCTTTTCTCCCAGCCTATTCTGCTTCTGTTTCAGGTGGTCATGCTGGCGATGTACAACTTGTCCCTGGAAGGTAGTGGGCGTCAGGGCTATTTCCGGTGGAAAGAAGACATCTGCGCTTTCATTGAGAAACATTGGACTTTTTTGCTTGGGAATAGGTAATGTGATTTTTTAAAAATCTTATACTTGAATGAAGATGTAAAGAATAAAGTATATGAGACTTGAGACAGCCTAATGCTGGCCTTTAGAGAATTAGAGTAATTACTTGTGGCAGTTACTGAGAATTTTTTAATCCAGAAAATGTTGTTACTTTAAGTTAAAAATCGAAGTAGAAGTTTACATAATGACAAGGGTAGTTTTCCATACTTCCTATCCTACTTTCGGAGGAAACTGTTGGTTTCTACTGAGCAGGAAGACAGTTGAACAGAGTCTTAGAATGTTAAAAAATAGAGACTTCCATTAAATGAGGCAGTTTAATAGTTGGTTAGGTGACTAATTTGAGGATAGAGGAATATTATGTCCTTTAAAATCAGTGCCTTGTAGGAGGTCAGAAGACGAGAAATGATGGCAGTTATTGACTGCACTCATTTAAGTTGCTCTTGGTTAATTATTAGTATTTGTGTTTATTAACTCTGCGAGGTAGAAATCATTGTATACTGTTTGGTATTCACAGTGCTTGGCCAAGTCTGGGCACATTAACACGCATATGGTTTATTCCTTTGATACTCTTTTCATCGTGATGCTTTGAATTTGCTGCTGAGTGCTTCTCTGTGACCCCTCCTTGGTTCATCAGACTTAGGGGTGCCGGGGCACAGACATACACACCAGATGTTTTAACTAAGGGTCCATGTGCATCTAGCAAGATTTTTATTGCTGTTAGAGGTTAGCAAGTTTGCAGTTGCATTGGCGGATTGTTTGAGATTCTTTCTTTAAAAAAAAAAAAATGTATTTATTTATTTGGCTGTGCTGGATCTTAGTTGCGGCATGCGGGCTCTTAGTTGTGGTATGTGGGATCTAGTTCCCTGACCAGGGATTGAACCCGGGCCCCCTGCATTGGGAGCATGGAGTTTTAACCACTGGACCACTAGGGAAGTGGTGTTTGAAATTCTGATTGTTAGTTGCCTTCTGAAGTCCTGTGTGAGATTCATAAATCTTGCATAATTGGGTCGGTGTGGACATGATAAAGGTCAGAGCAGGGAGTTTGTGCTTGTCCTCACTCGGAACTCCTTGCAGCCCGTTTTCTCGGGTGCTGAAAAGTCACAGCTCTGCCAAAGTTGCTGAGGAATCATGGAGGGGTGACCTTCTGCAGGCTGCTGTGAGGGAAAAATAGAATTGAAAAATAGAACTAAGAAAAGAATTGACAGCATAACTGGTTCTTTTTCTTGAAAGGAAATCTGTTGTCTTAGTTTAATGACTTAGCTCTATTTATGGAACTTAATACACCCCATTTATAAGGGACAAGGAAGGGAAAAAAACTGATAAAATTAGCTCTTGGAACGTTTTCATGATCTTTCAGTGCTGTTCTGCCTGGTGGATTGTCTTCTGGAAGAAGTTGGATTTAAATTGCCTGTTTTAAGGAAGTTGGCATATTTTAGCAGCAGGTGTTCAGTTTCATTTGTTCATTTCTAGAGCGTGTTCTGAGAGGCATCAGCTGAGGCTCGTTTTCTTTTCAATACTTCTACTGAAAGACATTAATTACTCTCCAGCTTCTTGTAATTTAACCATTAAACTAGTGGGTTTTGGCCATATTAGTGTATCACTTGAATTATCGTTTACTTATTTAAATCAAGTCACTGAAAAAAAAGAAACGTCATACCACCATGGTAAGTGGAAAACCTATATCACTTACATAAATAGAATGAAACTGTAAAAATAAGTGCACTAAAAATAAAGCAATGCTATTGACTTGTAGCTAGATCCCATGACCTGTAAAGGCAATCTGAAACACTCTTTCTTTTTTTAATCATATGATACCATCTATATATTGTTTTCATCCAGGTGTATTGATATGTAATTGACATACAGCACTTGTATGAGTTTAAGGTGTACAGCATAATGATTTGACTTACATACATCATGAAATGATGACCACGAAGTTTAATGAACATCCATCATCTCATATAGATATAAAATTAAATAAGTAGAAAAAAATTCTTTTCCTGTGATAAGACCTCTTAGGATTTACTCTCGACAGCTTTCCTGTATAACATTCAGCAGTGTTAATTATATTTATCACGTTGTACAGTGCATCCCTAGTACTTATTTATCTTACAATGGGACGTTTATCCCCCCATCTCTGGAAAATCTGATGTCTTTTTCTATGAGTTTGTTTTTGAAGTATAATTGATCTACAACCTACATTTGTTCCTGTTACACAACATAGTGATTCAGTATTTCCATGTTTCAAAATGATCACCATGGTACGTCTAGTTACCATACGTTACCATACAAAGATACTACATAGTTATTGACTTGTTTTTCCTACATTATACATTTTGTACCTGTGACTTATTTATTTTGCAACTGGAAGTTTGTACTTCTTAATTTCCCTCACCTATTTCTACCCTCTCCCCACTCTCCTCCCCTCTTGCAAGCACCTGTTTGTTCTCTGTATCTGTGACTGTTGCTGTTTTGTTATGTTTCTTCATTTGTTTTTTTTTCGGCTTCCACATAACTGAAATCGTACAGTATTTGTCTTTCTCTGACTTATTTCACATAATACCCTTAGCATAATACCCTCTAGGTCCATACATGTTGTCACAGATGGCAAGATTTCATTCTTTTTTATAGCTGAATAATATCCAATTGTGTATGTGTGTGTATCACATCTTTTTTTTTCACATCTTTATTGGAGTATTATTGCTTTACAATGTTATGTAAGTTTCAGCTCTATAACAAAGTGAATCAGCTATATGTATACATATATCCCCATATCCCCTCCCTCTTGCGTCTCCCTCCCACCCCTCTAGGTGGTCACAAAGCACTGAGCTGATCTCCCTGTGCTATGCAGCTGCTTCCTGCTAGCTATCTATTTTACATTTGAGAGTGTATATATGTCAGTGCTACTCTCTCACTTCATCCCAGCTTCCCGTTCCCACTCCCCGTGTCCTCAAGTCCATTCTCTACGTCTGCGTCTTTATTCCTGTCCTGCCTCTAGGTTCATCAGAACCTTTTTTTTTTTTTTGGATTCCATATATATGTGTTAGCATACAGTATTTGTTTTTCTCTATCTGACTTACTTCACTCTGTATGACAGACTCTAGGTCCGTCTACCTCACTACAAATAACTCAGTTTCATTTCTTCTTATGGCTGAGTAATATTCCATTGTATATCTGTGCCACATCTTCTTTATCCATTTATCTGTCAGTGGACATTTAGGTTGCTTCCATATCCTGGCTACTGTAAATAGTGCTGCAGTGAACATTGTGGTACATGACTCTTTTTGAATTATGGTTTTCTCAGGGTATATGCCCAGTAGTAGGATTGCTGGGTCAAATAGTAGTTCTACTTTTAGTTTTTTAAGGAACTTCCATACTGTTCTCCGTAGTGGTTGTATCAATTTACATTCCCACCAACAGTGCAAGAGGGTTCCATTTCCTCCGCACCCTCTCCAGCATTTATTGTTTGTAGATTTTTTGGTGATGGCCATTCTGACTGGTGTGAGGTGATACCTCATTGTAGTTTTGATTTGCATTTCTCTAATGATTAGTGATGTTGAGCATCCTTTCATGTGTTTGTTGGCAATCTATATCTTCTTTGGAGAAATGTCTGTTTAGATCTTCTGCCTATTTTTGGATTGGGTTGTTTGTTTTTTTGATATTGACTTGCATGAGCTGCTTGTATATTTTGGAGGTTAATCCTTTGTCAGTTGCTTCGTTTGCAAATATTTTCTCCCATTCTGAGGGTTGTCTTTTGGTTTTGTTTATGGTTTCCTTTGCTGTGCAAAAGCTTTTAAGTTTCATTAGGTCCCATTTGTTTGTTTTTATTTCTATTTCTCTAGGAGGTGGGTCAAAAAGGATCTTGCTGTGATTTATGTCAAAGAGTGTTCTTCCTATGTTTTCCTCTAAGAGTTTTTTTTAAATTAATTAATTAATTTATTTTTGGCTGTGTTGGGTCTTTGTTACTGCATGTGGGCTTTCTCTGGTTGCAGTGAGAGGGGGCTACGCTTCATTGCAGTGCACGGGCTTCTCATTTCAGTGGCTTCTCTTGTTGAGCATGGGCTCTAGGGTGTGTGGGTTTCAGTAGTTGTGGCTCGCGGGCTGTAGAGCGCAGGCTCAGTAGTTGTGGCACACGGGCTTAGTTGCTCCATGGCATGTGGGATCTTGCCTGACCAGGGCTCGAACCCGTGTCTCCTGCATTGGCAGGCAGATTCTTAACAACTGTGCCACCAGGGAAGTCCCCTTCTAAGAGTTTTTTACTGTCTGGCCGTACATTTCGGTCTTTAATTCATTTTGAGTTTATTTTTGTGTATGGTGTTAGGAAGTGTTCTAATTTCATTCTTTTACATGTAGCTGTCCAGTTTTCCAAGCACCATTTACTGAAGAGGCTGTCTTTTCGCCATTGTATGTTTTTGCCTCCTTTATCAAAGATAAGATGACCATAGGTGCGTGGGTGTATCTTTGGGCTTTCTGTCTTGTTCCATTGATCTATATTTCTGTTTTTGTGCCAGTACCATACTGTCTTGATTACTGTAGCTTTGTAGTATAGTCTGAAGTCAGGGAGGCTGATTCCTCCAGCTCTGTTTTTCTTTCTCAAGATTGCTTTGGCCATTTGGGGTCTTTTGTATTTCCATACAAATTGTAAAATTTTTTTGTTCTAGTTCTGTGAAAAATACCATTGGTAGTTTGATAGGGATTGCATTGAATCTGTAGATTGCTTTGGGCCGTATAGTCATTTTCACAGCGTTGATTCTTCCAATCCAAGAACATGGTATATCTCTCCATCTGTTTGTATTGTCTTTGATTTCTTTTATCAGTGTCTTATAGTTTTCTGCATATAGGCCTTTCTTCTTAGGTAGGTTTATTCCTAGGTATTTTATTCTTTTTGTTGCAATGGTAAGTGGGAGTGTTTCCTTAATTTCTCTCTCAAATTTTTCAATGTTATTGTATAGGAATGTGAGAGATTTCTGTGCATTAATTTTGTATCCTGCTACTTTACCAGATTCATTGATTAGCTGTAGTAGTTTTCTGGTAGCATCTTTAGGATTCTTTATGTATAGTATCATGTTATCTACAAACAGTGACAGTTTTACTTCTTTTCCAATTTGTATTCCTTTTATTTCTTTTTCTTCTCTGATTGCCGTGGCTAAAATTTCCAAAACTATGTTGAGTAATAGTGATGAGAATGGACATCCTTGTCTTGTTCCTGATCTCAGAGGAAATGGTTTCAGTTTTTCACCATTGAGAACGATGTTGGCTGTGGGTCTGTCATATATGGCCTTTATTATGTTGAGATAGGTTCCCTCTGTGCCCACTGTCTGGAGAGTTTTTATCATAAATGGATGTTGAATTTTGTCGAAAGCTTTTTCTGCATCTATTGAGATGATCATATGGTTTTTCTCCTTCAGTATGTTAATGTGGTGTATCACATTGTTTGATTTGTGTATATTGAAGAATTCTTGCATTCCTGGGATAAACCCCACTTGATCATGCTATATGATCCTTTTAATGTGCTGTTGGATTCTGTTTGCTAGTATTTTGTTGAGGAGCTTTGTATCTATGTTCATCAGTGATATTGGCCCGTAGTTTTCTTTTTTTGTGATATCTTTGTCTGGTTTTGGTATCAGGGTGATGGTGGCCTAGTAGAATGAGTTTGGGAGTGTTACTCCCTCTGCTATATTTTGGAAGAGTTTGAGAAGGGTAGGTGTTAGCTCTTCTTTAAATGTTTGATAGAATTAGCCTGTGAAGCCGTCTGGTCCTGGACTTTTGTTTGTTGGAAGATTTTTAATCCCAATTTAATCCCAATTTCAGTGCTTGTGATTGGTCTGTTCATATTTTCTATTTCTTCCTGGTTCAGTCTTGGAAGGTTGTACTTTTCTAAGAATTTGTCCATTTCTTCCTGGTTGTCCATGTTATTGGCATATAGTTGCTTGTGGTAGTCTCTCATGATCCTTTGTATTTCTGCAGTGTCAGTTGTTACTTCTCCTTTTTCATTCTAATTCTGTTAATTTGCGTCTTCTCCCTTTTTTTCTTGATGAGTCTGGCTAATGGTTTATCAATATTTTGTTTATTTTCTCAAATAACCAGCTTTTAGTTTTATTGATCTTTGCTATTGTTTCCTTCATTTCTTTTTCATTTATTTCTGATCTGATCTTTATGATTTCTTTCCTTCTGCTAACTTTGGGGTTTTTTTGTTCTTTCTCTTATTGCTTTAGGAGTAAGTTTAGGTTGTTTATTTGAGAGTTTTCTTGTTTCTTCAGGTAGGATTGTATTGCTATAAACTTCCCTCTTAGAACTGCTTTTGCTGCATCCCATAGGTTTTGGGTCATCGTATTTTCATTGTCATTTGTTTCTAGGTATTTTTAAACTTCCTCTTTGATTTCTTCAGTGATTCTTGGTTATTTAGTAGTGTATTGTTTAGCCTCCATGTGTTTGTATTTTTTACAGTTCTTTTTCCTGTAATTGATATCTAGTCTCATAATGTTGTGGTTGGAAAAGATACTTGATACAATTTCAGTTTTCTTAAATTTACTGAGGCTTGATTCGTGACCCAAGATATGATCTATCCTGGAGAATGTTTCATGTGCACTTGAGAAGAAAGTGTATTCTGTTTTTGGGTGGAATGTCCTATAAATAACAATTAAAACTATCTGGTCTGATGTGTCATTTAAAGCTTGTGTTTCCTTATTTATTTTCATTTTGGATGATCTGTCCATTCGTGAAAGTGGGGTGTTAAAGGCCCCTACTATTATTGTGTTACTGTCGATTTCCCTTTTTATGGCTGTTAGCATTTGCCTTATGTATTGAGGTGCTCCTATGCTGGGTGCATAAATATTTACAATTGTTATATCTTCTTCTTGGATTGATCCCTTGATCATTATGTAGTGTCCTTCTTTGTATCTTTATTTTAAAGTCTGTTTTTTCTGATGTGAGTAATGCTACTCCAGCTTTCTTTTTTTTTTTTTGCAGTAGGCGGGCCTCTCACTGCTGTGGCCTCTCCCATTGCAGAGCACAGGCTCTGGACACGCAGGCTCAGCGGCCATGGCTCATGGGCCCAACCGCTCTGCGGCATGTAGGATCTTCCCGGACCGGGGCACGAACCCATGTCCCCTGCATCGGCAGGCGGACTCTCAACTGCTGCGCCACTAGGGAAGCCCACTCCAGCTTCCTTTTGATTTCCATTTGCATGGAATATCTTTTTCTGTCCCCTCATTTTCAGTCTGTACGTGTCCCTAGGTCTGAAGTGGGTCTCTTGTAGGCAGCATCTATACGGGTCTTGTTTTTGTATCCATTCAGCCAATCTGTGTCTTTTGGTTGGAGCATTTAATCCATTTACATTTAAGGTAATTATCGATATGTATGTTCCCATTACCATTTTTTTAATTGTTTTGGGTTTGTTTTTGTAGGTCTTTTCCTTCTCTTGTGTTTCCTGCCTAGAGAAGTTCCTTTAGCTTTTGTTGTAAAACTGGTTTGGTGGTGCTGAATTCTCTTAACTTATGCTTGTCTTCAAAGTTTTAATTTGGGGCTTCCCTGGTGGCGCAGCGGTTGGGAATCCGCCTGCCGGTGCAGGGGACACAGGTTCGCGCCCCGGTCCGGGAAGACCCCACATGCCACGGAGCAGCTGGGCCCGTGAGCCATGGCCGCTGAGCCTGAGTGTCCGGAGCCTGTGCTCTGCAACGGGAGAGGCCACAACAGTGAGAGGCCCGCGTACCGCAAAAAAAAAAAAAAAGTTTTAATTTGTGTGTCGAATCTGAATGAGATCCTTGCTGGGTACAGTAATCTTGGTTGTAGGTTTTTCCTTTTCATCACTTTAAATACGTCCTGCCACTCCCTTCTGGCTTGCAGAGTTTCTGCCGAAAGATCAGCTGTTAACCTTATGGGGATTCCCTTGTATGTTATTTGTTGCTTTTCCCTTGCTGCTTTTAATATTTTTTCTTTTCATTTAATTTTTGATAGTTTGATTAATGTGTCTTTTGGCGTGTTTCTCCTTGGACTTATCCTGTATGGGACTCTGCGCTTCTTGGATTTGAGTGACTATTTCCTTTGCCACGTAAGGGAAGTTTTCGACTATAATCTCTTCAGATGTTTTCTCAGACTCTTTCTTTTTCTCTTCTTCTTCTGGGACCTCTATAATTCGAATGTTGGTGCATTTAATGTTTTCCTAAAGGGCTCTGAGACTGTTCTCAATTCTTTTCATTCTTTTTTCTTTATTCTGCTCTGTGGCAGTTATTTCCATTATTCTCCATTCTTCTGCTTCAGTTTTTCTGCTATTGATTCCTTCTAGAGAATTTTTAATTTCATTTATTGTGTTGTTCATTATTGTTTGTTTGCTCTTTAGTTCTTCTAGATCCTTGTTAAAGGTTTCTTGAATTTTCTCCATTCGATTTCCGAGATTTTGGATCATCTTTACTATCATTACTCTGAATTCTTTTTCAGGTAGACTGCCTATTTCCTCTTCATTTGTTAGGTCTGGTGGGTTTTTACCTTGCTCCCTCATCTGCTGCATATTTCTCTGTTCTCTCATTTTGTTTAACTTACTGTGTTTGGGGTCTCCTATTTGCAGGCTGCAGGTTCGTAGTTCGTCTTATTTCTGGCGTCTGCCCCCAGTGGGTGAGGTTGGTTCAATGGCTTGGGTATGCTTCCTGGTGGGGCAGGACTGGTGCCTGTGTTCTGGTGGGTGGGGCTGGATCTTGTTGCTCTTTGGGCAGGGCCTCATCCGGTGGTGTGTTTTGGGGTGTCTATGAACTTAGTATGACTTTAGGCAGCCTCTCTGCTAATGGGTGGGGTTGTGTTCCTGTCTTGCTAGTTGTTTAGTATGGGGCATCCAGCACTGGAGCTGAGTCTTAGTGTTGAGACAGAGATCTCTGGGAGAGCTCTCTCCAATTAATATTACATGGGGCCAGGAGGCCTCTGGTGGTCCAGTGTCCTGGACTTGGCTCTCCCACCTCGCAGGCTCAGGCCTGACACCCGGCCGGAGCACCAAGACCCTGCCAGCTTCACAGCACAGAAGAAAAGGAAGAAAGAAAAAAATTAAAAACAGAGCCCCCAAACAAATGGTAAAAGCAAAACTAAACAGACAAGGGACTTCCCTGGTGGTGCAGTGGTTAAGAATCTGCCTGCCAGTACAGGGGACGTGGGTTCGATCCCTGGTCTGGGAAGATCCCACGTGCCACAGAGCAACTAAGCCTGTGCGCCACAGGTACTGAGCCTGCGCTCTAGAACCCACAAGCCACAACTACTGAGCTCACGCCCAACAGCTACTGAAGCCCATGCCCTTAGAGCCTGTGCTCTGCAATAAGAGAAGCCACCATGTACTGCAATGAAGAGTAGCCCCTGCTCACCACAACTAGAGAAAGCCCGCACACAGCAACAAAGACCCAACACAGCCAAAAAATAAAAAATAACAGACAAAATCACACAAAGAAACATACACACACATATACACACACACACACACACATACTCACAAAGAGAGAACAAAAAAAAAGGAAGATAGCAACCAAACCAATAAACCCACCAATGAAAACAAGCACTAAAATCTAAACTAAGAGAAACAGAACACCAAAAACTAATCAAATGCAGAAAGCAAACCCCAAGACTGCAGTAGCTCCCAAAGTCCACCGCCTCAGTTTTGGGAACATTTGTTATCTCTTCATGCATGTATTCCACAGATGCAGCGTTTATCAAGCCGATTGAGGGGATTTACTCCACTGCTCCTGAGGTTGCATGGAGAAATTTCCCTTTCTCTTCTTTGTTCGCACAGCTCCTGGGGTTCAGCTTTGGTTTTGGTCCCACCTCTGCGTGTAGGCTGCCCTCAGGCCTCTGTTCCCTGCCCAGACGGGAGGGTGTTAAAGTAGCAGCTGATTAGGGCTCTCTTGCTCACTCAAGCCAGGGAGAGGGAGGGAGGGGTACAGTAGTCATAATTGGAACATGGGACGTGCCTGTGGCAGCAGAGACCAGCATGATGTTGCAACAGCCTGAGGCATGCCGTGTGCTCTCCCAGGGAAGTTGGCCCTGGATTACAGGACCCTGGCAGTGGCGTGCTGCACAGACTCCTGGGGGTGTGTGGGTAGTGACCTGCACTCGCACACAGGATTCTTGGTGGCAGTGGCAGCAGCGGTAGTGGTCCATGCCTGTCTCTGGGGTGCGAGATGATAGCTGTGGCTTGCACCCATCTCTGGAGTTCGCTTGGGTGGTGCTCTGCTGTCTGTGGGCACACTGAGCAAGAAGCCCTTCTCCTTGTGTACTCTGAAATTATGATCTCTTGCCTCTCCGGCAGGTCCAGACTTTTTCCTGGTCTCCCTCCTGGCTAGCTGTGGCGCACTGGCCCCCTTCAGGTTGTCTTCACGCAGCCAACCCTAGTCCTCTCCCTGAGGTCTGACCTCCAAAGCCCAAGCCTCAACTCCCAGCTCCCACCCGCCCTGATGGGTGAGCAGACAGGCGTCTCAGGCTGGTGAATGCTGGTTGGCACCGATCCTCTGTGTGGGAATCTCTGCTTTTCCCTCTGCACCCCTGTTGCTGTGCTCTCCTCTGTGGCTCCGAAGCTTCCCCCCTCCACCACCTGCAGTCTCCGCCTGCGAAGGGGCTTCCTAGTATGTGGAAACTTTTCCTCCTTCACATCTCCCTCCCAGAGGCGAAGGTCCTGTCCCTATTCTTTTGTCTCTTGTTTTTTTCTTTTGCCCTACCCAGGTATGTGGGGATTTTCTTGGCTTTTGGGAAGTCTGAGGTCTTATGCCAGCATTCAGTTGGTGTTCTGTAGGAGGTGTTCCACATGTAATTGTTTTTTTTGACGTATTTGTGGGGAGGAAGGTGATCTCCACGTCTTACTCCTCCACCACCTTGAAGGTCTCCCCCTCACATCTTCTTTATCCTTTTATCTATTGATGGGCACTTGGGTTGCTTCCATGTCTTGGCTATTGTAAATAATGCTGCAGTGAACATAGGGGTGCATATATCTGTTCAAATTAGTGTTTTGTTTTCTTCGGGTAAGTACCCAGGAGTGGAATTGCTAGATCATATATGGTAGTTCTGTTTTTAATTTTCTGAGGACCCTCCATACTGTTTTGCATTGGCTGCACCAATTTACATTCCCACCAGTAGTGCACAAGGGTTCCCTTTTCTCTACCTCCTCACCAATATTTGTTATTTGTTGTCTTTTTAATCATAGCCATTCTCACAGGTGTGAGGTGATAGCTCATTGTGATTTTGATTTGCATGTCCCTGATGATTAGTGATGCTGAGCATCTTTTCATGTACCTGTTAGCCATCTGTATGTCTTATTTGGAAAAATGTCTTTTCAGATCTTCTGCCCATGTTTTAATCGGATTGTTCATTTTTTTGATGTTAAACTGTATGAGTTTTTTGTGAGGCCTCTTTCTTGATCAAAAAGGGAGACTATGTGTGTTAGAATTTAAAGCAACTAATTTTCTCCTTGATCTAACCAGAGGAGTGAAAGAGAATTAAAAATTACGCTGTGACTCCTTGGCACTCAGTTTCCTGCCTCAGTGCTGTCCTTCCCTTTGGGAACTCTGCTTTAAGCATCAGTGATTGGAAAAGCCCCGAAACCACTCACCTGAGGTGGTCTCCAGTGCTCAGATGTGTCCATGTATGAAAACACAGACTCACTGCCTCCGCAATTAAACATTTCTCATAGCTGCTAAAGATTTACAGTCTGCTCTCCATGGAGCATACTTTAAAATTCTTAATGTTAACCATTTCTCATTTGCCATGGGATCTGAGAGAATAGTGTACTGTATAATGAAGTTTTAAATTTGAATACGTTTTCTTTCAGATCTTATATGTCCTTAATATTTTATTAAGGTTTAAATGTATAAACGTTTATTAAGGGCTAACCTAAATAACTTTATGTACCCATTGTAGAAGCAAGTTAAAAAGTACACAAAAGCTTAATTACTACAGTTTAATTGCTATTTTATATGTGGTCATTTAATCTGGTTTTACAGTCCTGGCCTTGAATTTTTCCCAAAGTTATAATTTTGATTAGTGAAGAATAGTTTGGATATTTTTTCTGTTACCATATTTCATTGATTTTAAGATAAACAGTTTTTCACACTTTGACATCTCTGACAGCTGGCTACATCTTAGAAGTGATGGTGTGTCATAGCTTACTTGATAGCTAGTTTTCCTTCTTGTACACAAAACGGTGTGTCTTAAAGTCAGTGGACCTTATGTTTGATGGAATATGATAAAACACATTCATAGTACTTAAAATTAAAAATATTATACAGGCATGTCTCAGAGATGTTGCAGGTTCAGTTCCAGACTGCTGTTGTAAAGTAAATATCACAATAAAGTGAGTCACGTGAATTTTTGATTTCCCACTGCATATAAAAGTTATGTTCACATTATGCTGTAGTCTGTTAAGTATGCATAGCATTATTTTTAAAAAAGCAGTGTACACACCTTAATTATAAAATACTTAGGCTTCCCTGGTGGCTCAGTGGTTAAGAATTCGCCTGCCAATGCAGGGGACACGGGTTTGAGCCCTGGTCTGGGAAGATCCCACATGCCGCGGAGCAACTAAGGCTGTGCACCACAACTACTGAGCCTGTGCTCTAGAACTCGCAAGCCGCAACTACTGAAGCCTGCATGCCTAGAGCCTGTGCTCTGCAACAAGAGAAGCCACCGCAATGAGAAGCCCGTGCACTGCAACAAAGAATAGACCCCGCTCGCCGCAACTAGAGAAAGCCCACACACAGCAACAAAGACCCAACTCAGCCAAAAATAAAAAATAAATGAAAAAAAATACTTTATTGCTAAAAGATGCTAACCATAGTCTGAACTTCAGCAAGTTGTAGGAGTAACATCAGAAGTCACCGATCACAGATCACCATAACAAATACAATAATAATGAAAAACTTTGAAATACTACAAGATCTAAAACATGACACACAGACATGAAGTGAGCAGATGTTTTTGGAAAAATGGCACCGATGGACTTGCTTGATTCAGGGTTACCACAAACCTTCAGTTTTTAAAAACACAGTATCTGTGAAGTGCAGTAACATGAGCTATGCCTGTATGATGAGGGTTCTGGGAAGATGGCAGAGTGGGAAGCACCAGAAATCTGTCTGCCCTCCTAGGTAGCAGTTGCATTGGCAGAATCCAGTGTAACTTTATTGGAACTCTGGAGTCAGCTGAAGGCTAGCAACTTCCAGAGGAAGCCTTGGACCATAAATTACAATCAGCGTTGGCCAGTTTTAACTGTGGCAGACGGCCATGCACATATTCCTGGAGCAGCTTGCATACAGTATGGGATCCGGGGTGGACACAAAGGATGCTGTCCTCCAAATATCATATCTGTGCTGATCACTGACTGCTGCTTCTGATCACAGAGGTGCTGATAAAGGCGTGGGTGGCCTTTGTTGTTGCACCTCCTCCATTGTTGCAAGCCCCTCCCCGTCTGGCTGAGGTGACTTTAAAGGGACTTATAGGGCTGGCACCTACCTCCCCACTTTCACTTTCCTCTTTGTCCCCTTTTTGGAGCCAGACGTTGAAGACTAAGACATTCAAAAGCACCCACATATACAGGGGAATTAGCCACCCTGCATGTCCGGGGGAGGCACAGGCTTAGACATGGACTGAGAGGACCTTGAGTTTCTGCTCCAGCTGATCTTTGGCACAGAGACAGCCTGCAGCTGTCAAAAACCAGTAAACCCCGGGGAAGGAGGAGAGTCTGGTGTCCAGAGTTAACACATTATTAGATTCAAATGTCCACTGTCCAACAAAACACAAGGAATACAAAGAACAAGGAAAGTATGTCCCATTCAAAGGAAAAAAATAAACTAACAGAAATTGCCCCTGAAAAAGACCTAATGGTGGACTTACTGGACAAAGACTTTAAAGAGCTGTCTTAGAGATGCCCAGAGAACTAAAGGAAGAGGTGGAGAACATCAGGGAAGCGATGTATGGACAAAACAGAAATATCAATAAAGAGATAAGAAGTCCTGGAGCTGAAAAGTACAATAACTGAAATGGAAAGTTCACCAGAGGGATTCAAAGCCAAATAGGACAATGGGAAGAAAAGTGAACAGATCCCAAGGGGCCTGTGGGACAGTGTTGGGCAGTGTAAGAAAGCAAGTGGGATGGGTTCGTTCTGGTCAGACCGCTGGGCAACAGGAGGGGGGCCTGGAAAGGTCAGAACGAGGTGAGACCTTGTTCTGCTCTGACCCACAATGCTGGGGGTCATTCTCCTGTCTCAGATATGTGGTCATGCCTTTATAAAGTTTTTTTTTTTTTTGTGGGGTTCTTTTGGTTTGTATTTTTCTAGTACATCTCTGTTCCTAAGGATACTTCTTTCTCTTGCCTCCCTAGCAGTATTTTTCATCTGTTAGACTGACTTTCTTATGAAGAACTGTTCTTTAAGATTTCCGGTCATTGATTTATGTTTTCAAGGTGGAAATAGAACAGTTTCCTTAAAAATCACTTTTAACAGGAACCTGAATAGTTGACATTTTACATATCATTTAAAATTTTTGTTGTATACACTGTTGTGTAGTTATTTTGAAATGCTTGCTGTATTTTGGGGGGGTTTGGTCAGAGTTGGTAATTCCCCCAAGGTTCAACTCTGTGTTTGTGGGACATACCATATAGTTTTCTTCCTACTCTACTATGCGAAGGCAAGTAGCAGACTGAGGGATGCATCCTCCTCCATGGGTAAAATGAACTGTTTACCAGGGCTAATGACTCTCCTGCTTTCTTTCCTGAGAGTTGTGTTTAACTCATACATAAAAGCAGCTCAAGTTAAGTAAAATTAGCCTGTAGAACTCCATAATCATGGATAAGAAGTGTTTTATGAGCTTTGTTTGAATTAACTTCATTTAATCGCCACAGCAGTCTTGCACATTCTATCATCCTAATTTTAAAGATGAAGAAACTGAGGCAGCTAGAAGGTGGTGGAGCTGGGATTTGAAGCCACGCAGAACCCCGAGCCTCTCCCTTATCCATTGTGCTCTGTTCCTTCAAAGAGGGGAAGTTCCATAGCCTATCAGACTTGGAGGCAGAGACTGCACTGTCTATGTAAGGATAGAGTTGAAAAGCCAATAATTTTTAAATTCTTGGACTCTCCAGGAAAAAGACCTCCACCTGGTGGAGCACGGTGGCGGGCTGCCTTAGCGTGGGGAGCCCCATGTACTTCCGCTCAGGAGCTCAGGAATTTGGAGAACCGGGATGGTGGAAGCTCGTCCACAACAGGCCCCCTACCCTGAAACCCGAGGGAGAGAAGCTGTCCATCTCCACTCTGAAAGTGAAAGGTACTGTCGTGAGCTGAGAGGTGCCCTTGTAGACAATCCGCTTTGACCAGGCACAGAGCCCTTGCCTCCCCGGAGCTGCTCTGCCCCACAGTTTTATTCTAACACAGTTTTTTATGCCGTAAATAAATATTATACAAAAAATGTTTTATAACTGCCTAATCAAGTTACCAGTTTAATAAATTTCCTTTAGTATCTGAAAGGTTCTCTATTTTCAATCTGTTTATTTATGGTTTTAATCTTTTTAGTATGGAAAATTTTAAATAAACAAATGTGAAGTAATATAGCGAATCCCCTGGTACCTTTGTCTTTACTTCAGCAGTTAACACTGGCAATCTTTGTTTTTTTGTTTGTTTGTTTTAAATATTTATTTATTTATTAGGCTGTGTTGGGTCTTAGTTGCGGGTCTTAGTTCCCCCTCAGCATGTGGGATCTTAGTTCCCCAACCAGGGATCAAACCCTCGTCCCCTGCATTGGGAGGCGGATTCTTAACCACTGGACCACCTGGGACGTCCCAATCTCATTTTATCTTGGCCCCTGGGTCCTTTCTCTCAACCCTCCACACATCCCCACCCTCAGATTATTTAGAAGCAACTTCCAGGCATCAGCACTTCCTTCTTAAATATTTCATGATTTATCTCTTATCCATAAGGACTCTCTTTTGTAGCCTAACCATAATGCCATTTTCACACTTGTAAAAAATTAACAGTAGCTCCTTATATCACACATTGATCTGATTTTTTTATCTGAAAAATTTTTAATGACCTTTTAAAGTTTTCAAAATATAATTGGAAACAAATCTCATAGTATTGAAGGTGTAAAGTCTGAAAGTTCCCCACATGCCCACCCTGCCTGCAGATTCACTCCAGCGGAGCCACTGCTGTCTCTTGTGAAGCTTTCAGAAGTCCTCTCTGCATATTGAAGCATTTTTTTTTACTAAAAAAACCCCCATAAACTGTTTCATACTATATTACTTGTTCACCATTTTTTTCCCCACTTACCAGTATACATTGGACATCTTCCCATAACAGTACATGTAGATCTACCCTATTTTCTTTTATTTCATTGCATTCCATTGAATGGCTATGTGATAATTTATTAAACCTTTATCCTGTTGATGGACATTTTGGTTATTTCTGTCCTTTTTTGGTATTTAAACAATACTGTAATTACACACATTTGCCAGTTTTTTGTGATAAATTCCTGGAAATAGGTTGCTGTATCAAAGGGCATATTTATTCAGAATTTTAATCATATTGCCAAATTACCCTCCAAAAAGTTGTAATCAAATTTATGCCCTATCAAAAAGGCATGAACTATCCATTTTCCCCCTACACTCTCTGAGCATTATCAAACTTTTAACGTTTACCAATTCCAGTAGGAGAAAGATGGTGCAGAAGTGTTTATGTTTGCATTATAATTCCTTTTTCCTGGTTAAGAGAAATCTAAATCTTAGTTTAGGGCATTCATTGAACATTTATCTCTTTCAAACATGGAAGTGGAGTCACAGTAAGGTAGAAGAAGCAGCTAACATTGAATAGCTATTAAAAAATTTAGATATTTACTCTTTTCCAGCAGCCTCGAAACCAACTTTAGATCCCATCATTACTGTCGAGGGACTTAGAAAGCGGGTGAGTCGGAATCCTGTGGAATCAGCCATGGAATTGAAAGAGAAAAGGTCTCGCACTCAGGAAGCGAAGGACATCCGGAGAGCCCAGAAAGAGGCGGCTGGCTTTCTTGACCGCAGCACCTCCTCGACGCCTGTGAAGTTCATCAGCCGAGGACGTAGGCCGGATGTGATTCTGGAAAAAGGAGAAGTGATCGACTTCTCGTCCCTGAGCTCCTCCGACCGCACCCCGCTGACAAGCCCATCTCCTTCCCCGTCTCTGGATTTCTCTGCCCCTGGGACCCCTGCCTCTCACTCAGCCACGCCCAGCCTGCTCTCAGAAGCCGATCTGATTCCAGACGTGATGCCGCCACAAGCCTTGTTTCACGGTAAGACGGCCCGTCCTCGGGTCTCTTGGGTTGTGTGTGGCTCTGATGGCAGTGTGTGTGCTGTCCCTGTGGGCGGTGGGTCTGCATTCCCCTCCTGCTTTCTGCTCTGCGCAGATGATGATGAGATGGAAGGCGATGGTGTCATCGACCCTGGGATGGAGTACCTCCCACCCCCTCCCGGCTCGGCTGCCTCGGGGCCAGGGGTTGGAGGCAGGAAGAAGGTCAGAGCCCCTGAGCAGATCAAGCAGGAGGTGGAGAGTGAGGAGGAGAAGCCCGACAGGATGGACATCGACAGCGAGGACACAGACTCCAACACGTCCTTGCAAACAAGGGCTCGAGAGAAAAGGAAGCCCGTGCTGGAGAAGGACCGGAAGCCCAAAGGGCCCAGGTTCACCCCTGTGAGCATCTACGAGGAGAAGCTGCTCCTCAAGCGGCTGGAAGCCTGTCCTGGGGCCGTGGCCATGACCCCGGAGGCCCGGCGGCTGAAGCGGAAGCTGATTGTCCGGCAGGCGAAGAGGGACCGGGGGCTGCCGCTCTTTGACCTGGATCAGGTTGTGAATGCCGCGCTTCTGTTAGTGGACGGGATTTATGGGGCCAAAGAAGGAGTTTCCAGGCTTCCAACTGGACAAGCCATGTATAGGACGACCTGTCAGGACTTCAGAATCCTTGACCGGTACCAGGTAAGTGTTGGCCTCGCTCTCCAGCTCCTGGGGCCACAGCTCCAAGGAGCACGTCGGCATGTGGAAGAAAACAGCAAGGGAGAGAGGTACAAAAATGGCTGGGCTGTATTTTTTTTTATTTGTCCAATATGAACATCCTTTCATACATCTGAGTTTGGATTTTTGTTTTCCTTTTGGGGATTCCAGAAGGAACCTAGAGGTTTTCTTTGTATCTCTTAGTCCCTGAGGGTGGCTGTACATGGTTTGGGTCGTGGCTTTGATGGACAGGTTTGTTGAGGACATACAGCATACTGGACACTGAGCTGAGCAGGAGTGAAATCATGTGGACATCTGTGTAGTTAGGTGACACCCTGCAGAAAGAGCAGCTGGGGTTAGTGTGGGTCAGCGTGGCCGGAGGATGCCTGTGTGTGAGCGCTCCCGGGAACAGTTGATTCCACCCAGAAGTGCTGGAATCCGTCTTTCCACGGCAGGAGCAAGGCGGCTTCTCTCCTGTATCTTTGGTGGAGTTTGCTACTAACCATCCTTTAACTGGTTTTGCTAATCTGATGGCTGTAAAATGAAGCCTTGTTTTTTATTTACATTTCTTTGATGACAGGTGAAGTTAAACATTTTTCGTGTTTCCTAGTTGTTTGTGAATTGCCTGTTTGGACTCTTTGCACATTTTCCTATCTGCTTCTTTGGACACTAGTGGGGTCCGGTCTTTGTTGCCAGTGTTCTGATATTACCTAGTGATGATTCCACATGTGGGGCTTTTCTTCCCTGGGGCTGGGCCTTTGATCTGTGGGCCTTGCCATTTGAAATGCTCCTTCTTTTTTTTTTTTTTTTTTAAATAATATTTATTTATTTATTTGGCTGCATTGGGTCTTAGTTGTGGCACGTGGGATCTTCTTTGCGACATGCAGGATCTTTAGTTATGATATGCTTGATCTAGTTCCCTGACCAGGGATTGAACCCAGGCCCCCTGCATAGAGAGTGCAGAGTCTTAGCCACTGGACCACCAGGGAAGTCCCTGAAACGCTCCTTCTTGAGTTCTGGAATTTCCTAGCTTCTGTTTTCTCTGGTTTGTCTCTTTAGAGCACCCCTCTTGTTTGGATATTGGACACTCTAGACCAGAGATTTGCAAGCCTTTTCCGTAAAGGGTCAGATAGTAAGTAGCTGTGGCTTTGCAGGCCAGCCCTGCTGTGCAGTGTGAGAGCAGCGTACATGATACGTGATGAATGGGCGTCGCTGTATGCCAATAACATGTATTTACAAAAGCAGGCTGGATTTGGCCTGTGGGGTCTGTAGTTTGCCAAAGACCCTTGCTGTAGCTGGATCCCCTTAATTTTCTTTATTTCCCTATTTCCCAGCTTTCCTTTCCTGGGAAGTAGTAACCTGCCTGCCTACATCCTAGAAGCCTCATAGGGAGGACCAGGAGCTGACCACGCCATTGTTAAACTTCACCTGAATTTCCCTGTTTTCAGGACAGAGCTTCCACCCTTGGCTGCCTCAGAATCTCTTTGGAGCCGCCAGAGTCTAGCCTGCCTTAGGTTTTGGCTCTCCTGGTCTTAGTCACTTGCCAGTTACTCATATGCTTTCATTGCTGTCATCTGCTCACCTCTTCTTTGTGCTCATAGGTTTGTCTTTTTAATCCCTATACTTAATTTTTAAAAGTATGAAATGCATTGTAATTTTTCAAAGTGTGAAATGCGTCGTACCCATAGAAGAATACATAGAACATATGGATATAATTTAGAGGTTAATAAGATAAATAACTATGAATCTAGCTCCTGGGTTAAGACACAGGGCATTAAAAACACTTTAAAGATCCTTCTGGGCACTGCTTGCTCCCCCCAGAGGGAGCTACTTTCTGACTTTCAGTGTTAATCATTCCTCTGCCTTTTTAACGTCTTTATCCCTGAACAATGTACTTTTAGTTGTTTTTTTGTTTGTTTATTTGTTTTGCAAACTAAGTAGGAAGCACAGATGGAGCTGTGCAAGGAAATTGCTGCTATTAGATGAAGGCTTCCAGGAGAAGATAAGCTTTACGGGCTTTTTGGGTCACTGATGTAGATTGAATTGTGTCCCCAAAAGTGTATATTGAAGTCCTGACCCCTGATGCCAGTGAATGTGACCTCATGTGGAGATAGGGCCTTTGTAGGTATAAGTAGTTAAGCTGAGGTCACACTGGAGTAGGTTGGGCCCTTAACCCAGTGTGACTTCTGTCCTTACAAGAGGAGAGACACACAGGAGACATGCCATGTGATGACTGAGGCAGCTTTTACAGCTTTTAGAGTGATGTGTCTGCAGAGCTAAGGGGCAGCAAGCCTTGCCAGCCACGCCAGAAGCCAAGAGAAGGACATGGAATAGATTGCCACCCAGAGCTTCTGAGAGACCACGGCCCTGCTGGCACCTTGATGGCTGGCTTCTGGCCTCCAGAACGATGAGAGAAGGAATACATACATTTCTGTTGTTTTTAAGGCCCCCTGTTTGTGCAGTGTTGATACGGGAGCCTCAGGAAACTCGTCCAGTCGTGTTCTGGCTTCAGCTGCCGTGACGTGACCCCTTCCTGGGGAAGTCGGTGGCTAAGGTCGTTAAGGAGTCCTGGGAGTCTGAGCATCAGCGGGCTGCAGTGTGTACCAGGGAATGTGTGGAAATCTGGCTTCCCTCCAGCTTGTCAGAGGTCAGGGCGGTTATCTGTGGGGTAAGTGTCCTCCACTGACCCAGGGAGCCCGTGGAGGGAGCAGGGGAACCTCACATGCATTGTGAACCAAGCTAAGCACGGACAAGCCTCCTCAGGTTTACAAGATGGTCCCGTGGGGCAGAGGCTTAGTGACGGTAGCCTCAGGATATCTGCCCCTTGAGTCACACTTGTTGCTCTGTACTGGCCGCCATCGTGGTCCTGGCATCTCCCCTCGCCGGAGCCCCATCTTCCCCTCTGCTGGATTGAACCCCCTGTTTCCTGTTCCCCATCTTTACCTTTTCATAGGTTTACTCCCTTCTTTAGTGAAGCACATCCTAGTGGCTTCCAGAGGAAAGCTGCCCAGGAAGTAAACGTTGAGACCTTGTGTGTCTGAAAGGCCTTGAATTTAGAACCAGAATCCCCAGCTAGCGCTGGGTAAAGCTGAGCGCCAGCTTAACAGCAATACTGGAAGGAAGCCGGCAGTGGAGCAGTGCTTTCAGAGTCTTCGGGAAAGCTAGGTTGAACCGGGAATTCTAGGCCAGTCAGTCCTCTGCCAAGGACCCCCAGTATCACTTCCTTTAGGCCCTTAGGCCAGTCAGAGTCCCTGTAGAAGACTCCTCAGTCTCGGGACCCTTGTGGCCACCGGGAGAGGGGGGTCTCAGCCTTCAGCTGGTGCAGGCCTCACCCTTCAGTGCCACGTGAGCTGCCCGTCCGGAGCCTGGTTAGGCCTTCTGTAGATCTGGGCCCCAGACTCCTGTGGGAGGGCAGCCACCCTGCGGGTGGGAGAGGGGTTGGAGGTTTGGGGCCTTCCTGCTCCACCCACAGCTTTTACCTGCTCCTTAGTTTTTCCCAGTTCCAGAGGAACCTGGTGCTGCCACCTACGTAATTTAGGAGGATTCTGCAGTACAGGTTGGGCCGGTTCTCACTTCACTGAAAGCCAGCTTGGGATTTTGGCTTTAAATCTGCTACTTTGTGTCCATCTGCTTCCCAGTTACTTTGGTTTCTTCCTCCTGATCTTTTTGTTCTTGCCTGCTCGTCTTTTTTTTTTTCTTTTTAAGTCTGTTTCTTGTAGTTGGGTTTTGGGAGGAAATAAAATTGGATGTTTGTGTTTAATCCCCCATCTTAACCTGGAATTTTAGTATCACTTTAATGCAGTTACATAGGGGAGCAGCCGTAAATGCATTTGTTCAATCCATTCTCTTTCTTGTCTTCTGATCAATATATTCATAGCTATAACTGTCTCTATGATATTTTAGCCATGACTCATGACCTTTGAAATGATGTGATTTTTTTATCCAGTCAGTACTTTGTGTTTCGTAATTTTTCTCAGCATTTCCTCTTTAACCCAAGAGTTATTTAGTGGTAAATAGCTCATAGTTTTCTTAGATACATGAGAATTTTTACAGTATCTTTTAGTAATTGATTTAATTTCTAGTCAAATTATATTTAATTTCTAGTCAAATTATCTAGTCAAATTAAATTTCTAGTCAAATTATATTATGTCTAGTCAAAGAAAATAGTCTATTTGATGTTGAATCTTTTCTATAAAGAAAATTGTATGTTCTGTTTTTATTCTTTTTATAGGTCCTAACTTAAGACATGTATTGATTTTTCTCTATTAATTTTTTAATATTATCATGTGCTCTTCACCCTGCAAACAAAAAAATGCCTTTGCGTGCTCTCCTTTGCCTTTTTTCTTTTGTGTTGCTTGTTTAGGTACCAGTAAATCTCACTAAAGTATTCACTCAGTCTCACTTCCCATTGCTTCTTCTGGGTTAACTTCTTGCTAGAGTACTTCCTCTGATAGTTCTTTAAAATACAGTCTTTTTGAGGTTAATTTTTTTTTTTTTTTTTTTTTTTGCTGTATGTGGGCCTCTCACTGTTGTGGCCTCTTCCGTTGTGGAGCACAGGCTCCGGACACGCAGGCTCAGCAGCCATGGCTCACGGGCCCAGCCGCTCTGCGGCATGTGGGATCTTCCTGGACCGGGGCACGAACCCGTGTCCCCTGCATCGGCAGGCGGACTCTCAACCACTGCGCCACCAGGGAAGCCCTGAGGTTAATTTTTAAACCAGTATGCCTCAGAAGATCTTCACTTCATTCTTGCATTTAAATGCTAACATAGTTGGATATAAAATTGTCATTTTTTCTTTTAACGTTTTAGCATTATTACTCCATCATCGTCTTGCTGTAGTGTCGTTCCTGGAGCCACAATGTCAGGCTTACTCTTGTTTCTTTGTAGGTGGCCTCCTTTTTTATTGTCCCATGTCCTGGTAGCTTTCCGATTTTTCCCTTTGTTTTTGATCTTGACTTGTGTTCATGCGTTTCCAGTGTTTTTTGCTCTAATTTATCTTGCTTGGCACCTCTTCTTTTTCAGTTACACGTGTCTGACATGCTTCTTGGTGTTTATCCTCCCTATTCTATGAGCTCCTTGGGACTGTGGTTTTGGTTTGGTGTCTCATTAACTTGGGGAAATTCTCAGTTGTTATTGCTTCGGGTGTTTCTTCTGTTCCTTTTTCCTCCTTCTGCTATTCCCATTATGCATATATTACACCTTTTGTAGTTGTACCACAGTTTTTGGATATTCTGTTCCGTTCTGTCTTTCTTCCCTTTGCTTTTCAGTTTTGGCAGCTTTTCTGTTGACATGTCCTCAAGCTCAGGAAGTCTTTCCTCAGCCACGTCCGGTCTCCCAGTGAGCCCATCAAAGCCGTTCTTCATTTCTGCTACAGTGGTTTTAATCTTAACATTTCTTTTTTATTCTTTCTTAGAAATTCCATCTCTGCTTAGATTACCCATCTGTTCTTTCATGACCTCCACTTTGTTCATTAGAGCCCTTAACGTGCTAATCATAGTTATTCCCAGTTCAGTAATTCCAACATCTCTGCCATATCTGAGTCTGGTTCTGATGCTTCTGTCTCTTCAAACTGTGTTTTTGCCTTTTAGCTTGCCTTGTAATTGACAGCCAAGGATGGTGTCCTGGGTACAAGGCACTGTGGGAATAGGCCATTAGTGATGTGGTGGGGAGGTGTTCTACAGTCCTCGGATTGGTCCTCAGTCTCTAAGTGAGCGTGTGCCCCTGGGCTGAGACTCCACAAGGGCTTCTCAGTTTTCCTCCCCCGTTAGGTGGGACAGGGTGACTAGAGGGGGCAGGGGCTGGCTATTCCCTTCCCTCAGGTAGGTTAGGCTCTGGCAGAATAGTTTCGCCCGAGGGCAGCCTTGTTAAGGAGCACAGATACCCTGACAGTTCAAAATGAGCTACTGCCAATGGCAGCAGGAGGGGATTTTTCTTTGATCTTCACAGTGAGCACCTGGTAGAGCCTCCTAGAGGTAAAACTCACGCAAGTGCGGGGCCTCCCTGGTCTCTGTTCTCTCAGACTTGTCCCCGCTGAGCCTCCAGCAGTTCATCGATTGCAGGTAAGGTTTTCCCCTCCCGGCACTGCTTCCCGAGGCTTCTTACTCCAGTAGGTTGTGAACCTCTGTATCCACTTGTCTGTCTCCAGTCTGTGAGGCAACGGTTTGCCCTGTGACCTTACTTCTCTGATGGGTCGGAGAAGAGTTGATTTTCAGCTTGTGCAGCCTTTTCCTTGTTATGGTGGAGTGAGGACTTCCGAGCTCCTTACATGCAGGACTGGAACCCGAAGGGGAACTCATGCTTCTTTATTTTGGGAAATTCCTCATCATGCTCTTTAAATACATTCCTCCTTTATTTTTTTCCTCCCCTTCTGGACTCCTAATATGAATGTTGACGCCATTACTGCTTTATCTCTTCATTTGGTTTTTTGAAGAGACCTATCCTTAACATTGTTTGTTGAGTGCTTACAGGCAGACCTCAGAGATGTTTCGGGTTCAGTTCCAGACCACTTCATTAAAGCAAATATTGCAACAGAGAGAGTCACGTGAATATTTTGGTTTCCCAATGCATGTAAAAGTTACGTTTACAGTATAGTGTAGTCTAACAAGTGTGTAATAGTATTATCTCTAAAAATCCAATATATATACCTTAATTAAAAGATCCTGTATTCTTGGGGCTCCCCTGGAGGTGCAGTGGTCAAGAATCCGCCTGCCAATGCAGGGGACACGGGTTCGAGCTATGGTGCAGGGCTAAGCCTGTGCGCCACAACAACTGAAGCCCGTGTGCCTAGAGCCCGTGCTCCGCAAGAAGAGAAGCCACCACAGTGAGAAGCCTGCGCACCGCAACAAAGAGTAACCCCTGCTTGCCACAAATAGAGAAAAGCCTTCATGCAGCAACGAAGAACCAATGTAGCCAAAAATAAAAATAAATGAAAGAAATAAATTTATTCTTTTTTAAAAAAGATACTTTATTCCTAAAAAATACTAACCATCATGTGAGCCTTCAGTGAATTGTAATCTTTTTGCTGGTGGAGAGTCTTGCCTTGATGTTGATGGCTGTGGACTGATCATAGTGACTGTGGCAGTTTCTTAAAATCAGTCAACAGTGAAGTCTGCCTTATTGATTGACCCTTCCTTTCATGAACAATCTCTCTGTAGCATGAAGTGCTGTTGGATAGCATTTTATCCACAGTTAGAACTTCTTTCAAAATTGGAGTCAGTCGTCTTAAACCCTGCAGCTGCTGCTTTGTCAACTAAGTTGCAATATTCTAAGCCCTTTGTTGTCATTTCAACAGTTTTCACAGCACCTTCACCAGGAGTAGATTCTAGAGTAGTGTTCCAGGCAGAAGCTGAGGATGTTTAAACTGGTGTGGAAGCAAGGGAGAGGAAAGGGGTGGGGACTGTGTGCATCCAGGTCTTTCACAGACCTCACCTTCCCATTTAACCTGATGCTGTTTCATGGGCTCAGGGGCTGCTGTAATCTCTGCTGCATTACAAACCAGCCCAAAACTTAGTGGCTTAAAACAGTAACTATTGGGCTTCCCTGGTGGCGCAGTGGTTGGGAGTCCGCCTGCCGATGCAGGGGACACGGGTTCGTGCCCCGGTCCGGGAAGATCCCACATGCCGCGGAGCGGCTAGGCCCGTGAGCCATGGCTGCTGAGCCTGCGCGTCCAGAGCCTGTGCTCCGCAACGGGAGAGGCCACAACAGTGAGAGGCCCGTGTACCACACACACACAAAAAACAGTAACTATTTAATTCTTCTTCTGAGTCTGTGGGTTGACTGGCTCAGCTGGGTGGTGTTCTCCTTCATGTGCTGAAGGAAGGGGCACCCTGTGGCTCCACTCAGCTGGGAGCTGGGTCCTCCAGAGCCTGTCTCCGTGTGGCCGCCAGCCCTTCAGTGGTTGCGCCTGGGCACTGTGGCAGCTGGGCTCGAGGAGGGAGGAAGTGGAAGCCGCCGGCTCCCTTATGGCCTGGGCTCAGAAGTCCCAGAATGTTACTTTATGCCATATTCTGACTGGTCCAGCCTGTCCCAGGCTCGCCGGATTCCAGGGGAGGGGACATTGGCTCCGCCTTTCCATATGGGGAGACACTTGTACCTTCAGGCACAGGAGGAAGCATTGGGCCATATTTGGAAACTCTGTACCACAACTTTGAATTTCACTTTGAAATGCAAAGTCCTGGAAGAATTTCAGAGTTGGCCTTTGAAAGTTTTGGTGTCCGGTTTGGGAAAGTAATCAGAGCAAATTATTAAGGAAAGAATTCTTGCTCTTCTTCCAACAAAGTTATTTTCTATGCTAAGAGCAAGCTGTTTCTACAAAAACAACTCAGGTTTCTAAACTTCATCCAACCCTTGGCAAACCACTTTATAAATGTGCCTTTTAATCTTTCCATCTGAGCTCTTTGCTATAAAACCCTAATTTTCATGTTCTGTTACGACATGACCGCGGGCCCTGGAGCAGCAGTGTCTGGAGAGCAGACATCTGCAGCCCTTCTGTGGGGACATCCTCTGGAGGAGCAGGACTGCGTCCCCCTTGACCCTCTGGTCGGGCCTCTCCGCTCATGCTGTGTTTTAGGGATGATAATCTGCATCAGTCCTACTTTTGTCAGATTTACTTGGTAGAGACGTATTGTAATAGATCCACATACAGATGCAGCAGTGATTGACCCCCACGCCCTGTGATAACAGACTCCACTCATGAGACAGGAAGCCTATGTGTGTTACCCCTCCCCCCTGATGCTTGGACTGGTGAACATTTGATGAGTGGATTGACTGTGCCTTTATAGACAACATGAAACCTGGAGAGGCTGTAAATCCAGGGATCAATTCTGCATTTCACCTGTCTAAATCTCTTTTAAAATCTTTACAAAACTTTAAAAATTCTTAAATTATTTTGCTTTTAAACTATTAAACCGGGATTAGTTTTTCATATCCATTTTTAGGTAAAGGTACCTATGAAGTTTGTATTAAACCTTGAGCTTTCCAGTTAAATCCTGTGGAAAGACTTACTTTCTGACACATAAAAATGTTGTAAGTACTACTTATCTGTGGAAATTAAACCAATCCTTTGAGTAATTTTATTTTTATATAACTAACATGTCTTTCTCATAGACTGCCTTGCCATCCAGGAAAGGATTTCGGCACCAGACCACGAAGTTTTTGTACCGTTTGGTGGGGTCGGAAGATATGGCTGTGGACCAGAGCATTGTCAGCCCTTACACTTCTCGGATCCTAAAGCCTTACATCAGGTATACAGAGAAGAGCTGTGATGTCGAGTGTGTCGCGGGGAGTAATGTTTGTGGTTTTCAAGCCCTGTTCCGCCATTGGAGCGAATAAAGACCAAGACCTGTGAGCTGGCATCAGCAAGGACCGAGTCTGTGCTCTGTGTCCAGTCTCATCCTTGGCTTGTTTCAACTGTACATTTTTGCAGAAAGGATGGTCCTTTGAAAGAAACATAAAAGTCAAGGATAAGTTAACTCTGTTAGATTTCATTATGATTATCATACTCATTGTTTTGTTTTAAATTTCAAAGTTGTATATATATTTAGTCTGTGAAATGAAAAAATGGGATGATGTCTCAGTCGGGCCTCTATGTGGACTGCTGATGAGTCTCCTTGTGTAGGCAGCGCCCTGGACGCCGAGCTGGCCGGAGAGGCCCCAGCACTGGGCTGTGCATGATTGATAGTTGTCTCTGCTGACCACGCTTGCTCTGCAGCCCCCAGTCATGCGGTCCTCCTGGCACAGCCCCGCCCTCCCGGGCAGACGCGGGGAAGCAGCATGCGAGCCTCCTCCAGCTCCTGGTCCCCAGCTGTCCTGGCAGGGTTGGGCCTTCCTCTCCTGGGCTCTGTCCTGTGTCCCAGCACTCAGAGCATTGAATTAGGTTGCTGTTTCTGTTTCCCCATTCTATTCATCAAGGCTTACCAGCACTAGTAGAGTTCCTGGCAGGTACTGAGGGGTTGGGTCTGACGAATATTGTTAGAATGAATTTTAAATTTCATACCAGAAATGTAAGTCAGCCGCCATATATAAAGTAGTGCAAATTAACTTAAAATTTCAAGCAGATCAAAGAGTTTTGTGAATCAAATGGCTGGGAATAATGGGTATTTTTCTTGACTTCAGTTTGTTTATTTTCTGGGTTCTGGAGGCGTGATTATGAAACAAAGCCACCCAAACTGCAGCTGCTGTCCCAGATTCGTTCCCACCTGCACAGGAGTGACCCTCACTGGACGCCAGAGCCGGACGCACCTCTTGATTACTGCTATGTCCGGCCAAATCACATCCCGACGATAAACTCCATGTGTCAGGAGTTTTTCTGGCCTGGTACGTTCTCCCCTCCCGAACTAGGCAGATCCATTTTCTGTGTCATTCATTTTAGCAGTTTTTAAAATTAGTGTATGTCGTGTGACCCCCAAAACCTTATATGATTTCATTCAGTTTGTCTCTACTAACATAGAAATATTAAAATATAAACATCTCTTTCTTTCCTAAGGTCAAGAAGAAGCGAACAGTTAAAGTAATAAACAGTGTTTTTGTTTGTTCCTCTTCCCTGTTTGTCTCTGGTTCCAGAATAAATGATTCACCCTCTTTTGCTTCCACATGTGTCTAGATCCCAGGTAATGTGTACCACATCAGTACCACACAGGCTGGTAGCTTGGGCGTATTTGGACACTTGTGATTTTTGCGTAATAATTCTGTGTGCTTTGTTTATTTAGCTGGTCCTTTTGAGAGTGTTAGCACAGCCCAAAATTGTTTTTATTTATTTATTTTTGTTAATTTATTTCTGGCTGTGTTGGGTCTTCGTTGCCGCGTACGGGCTGCTCTTCATTGTGGTGCGCGGGCTTCTCATTGCAGTGGCTTCTCTTGTTGCAGAGCACAGGCTCTAGGTGCATGGGCTTCAGTAGTTGTGGCTCGCGGGCTGTAGGGTGCAGGCTCAGTAGTTGTGGCACATGGTCTCAGTGGCATGTGGGATCTTCCCGGACCAGGGCTCGAACTCGTGTCCCCTGCATTGACAGGCAGATTCTTAACCACTCCGCCACCAGAGAAGTCCCAAAAGTTGTTTTTTAAAAAGCCAAATACCCCTTGGGCTTCCCTGGTGGCATAGTGGTTGAGAGTCCGCCTGCCGATGCAGGGGACACGGGTTCGTGCCCCGGTCCGGGAAGATCCCACATGCTGCGGAGCGGCTAGGCCCATGAGCCATGGCCGTTGAGCCTGCGCATCCGGAGCCTATACTCTGCAACAGGAGAGGCCACAACAGTGAGAGGCCCGCGTACCGCAAAAAAAAAAAAAAAAAAAAAAGCCAAATACCCCAACCACAGACTTTGAAAATAAGAATAAATCCAATGTGATACGTGATTTTATCAGCCTTAACATATTGTCTCTGAAGCCATCGATCGAAGGAACACAGTTTCATTGCTAAATATAAACACGTTCTTTGTGGATCTATTTTACTGCACTGCTTTGGAATGTAAAGGAAATAATACGTGTCTTCTAGGAGCTGGATGAGATTTTGTCAGGATGTCACAGTGCACGTGGTGGGGGCTGGGATGGGGCTGAAAGGAGCATTCTGGGAGTGTCTGCTACTTCCTGCCCCTACACTGGGTGCCTTCCAAACGTTAAACATGGAGTTATGTTATATTTTACTCCTTTATTGTAAAATGTGGCATTTGTACTAAAGAGCTTGTCAATTGTCTGTGTACGGGCGGTCTCGGGATCTTTCCTCAGCCCCCTGGGATCTGGGTATCTCTCATCTTACCCAAGGCAGATACCGAGGCGGGGCGCTTAGGGATGCGCCAGCTGGCACTCGCAGCCCCGGAGGCTGAGTGCAACACTAGGTGTGTCCAGTTCTGAGCTTGTGTGCTCTCTTCTACCCACCCTGTCCTGCTTCTCTTCTTTTAACATATGTACGTAGACCAGGCGATGCTAATTTTGATATTTTCTAAAATTCACTTTTTTATTTTTATGATCTGAATGTGTGGTGTCTATGGTAATGTCTCTGTCTCCAGTATGGGTGTTTTAGCATGCAGATGCAGCTGAAAGCACAGACTGAGTGGCCTGTTACTCCCTAGCCCCCGAGCCCGGGCTGACCCTGCTGGCCTCTCTCCGTAGGTGTTGACCTGTCCGAGTGCCTGCAGTACCCGGACTTCAGCGTCGTCGTCCTCTATAAGAAAGTCATCATTGCCTTTGGCTTCATGGTCCCCGATGTGAAGTACAACGAAGCGTACATTTCATTTCTGTTTGTCCATCCTGAGTGGAGAAGAGCAGGGATTGCGACTTTCATGATTTATCATCTGATTCAGGTATGTTGTCTCTGCTCACTGTCTGCCCACCTGCCTCTGGGTTTCCTTGAAAGGCTTGGAGGAGGAGGAGGCCAGCGCCAGGCGACGCCAGTGAAGAGGAGCCGGTCTGTGTTGCCCACGAGGTTATTAACACCCAGAGAGAAGCCTTCACCCTCTAAAAGAGGGTCACTCCTCAGACCCAGGTTTCAAAGAAATCAGTTTGTGACCATGTGTAGTAAATGAAATGAGGAAAGTACCACAAGTGGGAGCCTAAAGCACTTGTACCGTCCGTATCGTAACTGCTGCTGCTCTTGGAATCACCACCGCGGTGACTCTGAGAAGTGGAAGTGAGAAGTGACTTTTAGTTCTTAAGTATTTTTAAACATTTTAGCCAGCCTATCAGTCAGTGGTATGTGCATTCTGTTAATGCTGCTTGTTTTTAATTTACTGTTGCTGTGAACCTTCTAGGTAATTCATCCTTTGATATATCTGTATCACCTTTGAGGAAAATGGACCATATATTTATATACTAACACCAGAAAAACATGCAAGGATTTTTTTCCCCAGAATTTATCTGGTAGCTTATTTAGAAACCATTGGGTATGGAGCATTGTGTGTCACGTGGGAAAGCTTCTTTTTAAATAGAAGGTGGAGATGATTCAGTGTTGTTTTTTTTTCCAGTTTTTAATGAAACTTGCTCAGTAATTCCCAGATGTTGGTGAGAACCTTGAGAACCCTCTATCGAGGAATTGCATTCTCCTCTCCTCTCTTGGCAGTTAGTGTGAGGCTGTCTCCATTATCCCTGACACACCCTGCCTTCACCCACCCCGTGCGCAGGGCCGACCTCCCCCTGTGCACCCTCTCCTGGTAGGATGACCATGGGCTCCTGCCTCCTCCTTCACCAGCAAGGGCCAGTGGATAGGGCAGGGGTGATGTTCTGGTGGCACATCCGGTCCTTACTGAGCCTCCCTGGCTGGGAGGAGGAGTGTCCGTCTTTGTATGTGGGTGCCTGGCCCCCAGCCGGCCCATAAACCCCGGCCCAGACACAGTACCACCCAGACGGTCAGCTGTGCTCGGCGACAGGGCTGCTGGGATTGTGCCAACTTGCAGCGTAAAGAGGACTGTCGTCCTTGGTGTGCTTGTCGTTCTTTCTTGTCCTAAAAATGCCTTTGGATGCAGAATGTGAGGGAAGCAGGGAAGAGAAGGTATCTGTCTGCCTTTGACCTGGGATTGTAAAATCTCAGGAACTCATCAAGTCCAGGATCTCAGTGCCTCCTCATTAAAGAGCAAGTTCTGAATTTATGTGACTTTCGGGGTACTTTCTTCTGTGTAGCTAATTAAAGCATCTAAGAACTTGCCTAGACTTGACAGAGCAAGCATCATTCTTTTCCCCTAGGATTAGGCCCATGCTAAATGCAGAAACCTCAGTTCTGAGAAGTTTGGGAGTGATGAGAGAGTGTCTTTGGGATTCAGAATGTCTGTATAAGGTATTCAAGTTGTGTAATTAAACAGAAGTCTTAATATTTCATATCTGGCTACATAATTTAACATTTTCTAGAAGGTCTAGGCAGGGAATTTTTACGATTCCCTTGTAGGATGACACCTGGTTTTTAAAAGCAGAATGTCTCCTCTTGTCCTCTCTTTCTTCAAGATTGTTGTGATGTTGGTATTGATATGCTTGATGTATTTAAATGCAATTGAATATAAAACAATTGACAGTGAAATATCCCTGTTGGCTCTTTGCTCCAAAGAGAAAAAGAACACACCCAGCTTACCGTCTGTTTCCTTGGCCTTGAACGTTTCGGCGCAGTGTTTTGGTGGCGGCAGAGACGGGTCAGGTTTCCTGCTGTTGCTGGTGCTGCAGTGTCTCAGCTTCAGGCCCCAGTGTCTCTGGTTTCTGTAACTGACTGCCTACACTTAAAAGTTACTTCACCCACTCATTTTCCCTCCGGCTTTTTCATTTTCACCTTGTGTTTTTCCACTCTTTCGGCAGACCTGCATGGGCAAGGACGTAACCCTTCACGTCTCAGCGAGCAACCCTGCTATGCTGCTCTACCAGAAGTTTGGATTCAAGACTGAAGAATATGTTTTAGATTTTTACGATAAATATTACCCCTTGGAGAGCGCGGAGTGTAAACACGCGTTCTTCCTGCGGCTGCGACGCTGATGTGAGTGCACCTCTTCACAGAGGGCACACATGCTCGCAGAGAAGGGCCGTCAGTAGACCCCCAGCAGCAGGTGCTCGCTTCACCGCGGGTTCTGATCTCAGCTGAGCTGAGAGCGGCGTGGGCAGTGGCGTCAGTAGTGGGCGCCCCTTCGGCTGAGTCGCTGTCCAGCCCTTTGTGGACAGGCCTTTGCCCACACCTTGGACTCCACGGTCAACTAAGACTGGCAGGTGCGCTGTCCTTTGCCCGACAGCCTATTGAGCCAGGAAGGTCCAAACTGATGTTCTTGGGGAGAGAGATTCTGTCCCGTTTAAAGTGTGAGAAATGTGATCGCGGTTAAGGGTTCCTGCGGTGCTTCCTTCAGAGGCACTGTGCTGTCGTGGGGTGGTGAGATGATCACACAGGGGATGCCAGCCCGTCCCAGCCTGGCTGTCCTGTCACTGAAGCCAGGGGGACCCCTCGGGCACTCGCTGACTTTGGTCATGGTGTTTGTGTGTGACGTCGCCTCAGCTGTGCCCCCGTGAGCATCCCCCACCGGGGCCCTGGCTTGGGAGGCAGGATCCCGTTCTCCCCTCCTGTGGCCGGAGTAGCTGAGTGGCCTGGCATTTCAGTTGTGCCCCTGGATGGAGGCGAGCGGCGGTGGGAGGGGAGCTGGCCATGGACGGTCCCGTCTTGTCTGCGGAACGAGGCTGTTGGTGGGTTTGTGAGTGTTGGAGCTGGACTGTCAGGTGTTTTTGGATTTAGCAGGAACATTTCCAGAAGTATCTGATGTTCTCAAATAAAAATCTTTCCTTGTGACAGCCCATGGCCAGAGCTTCAATCTCATCAGTTTGCTTTCAAACTCTTTTTAATTAAGAGCAGTAGTTCTTATCTTTTGGGGACATGAATCCCTTTGAGAATCCAAAAAAGGCTGAACACTCTCTAGAAAACTGCACATTTCAGAGTTTGCATTGGTATTCCATGGACCACAGCATCTCTGTTCTGGAGGCTGTGCTTAGAGGGAGCTTGAATGCCCTCGTTTCAGGGGAATGTGTGTCGCCCCTGCAGGAAGAGTCTGCAGCTGTCCTGTCGCTTATCTCTGTTAACCTGGCTGGGATCGGGGCTCCCTTTCCCCTCTCCCGCATGAGGCCCCGGGCTGGACACACCGAGTCACTCAGGTGCCAGGATCAAAGCAGCGATGGTCAGCCTCCAAAAAGAAGTCTTCTGGGCTCCTCCTCACCCTCTCCCCTTCCACAGGGTCAAAATCAGCATTTCCCAACCTGACCCTGCGGGGACCCCCAACAGGCTGGGAGGGATCGGCTGTCACCTGCCGCCTGCTTGGCCTTTAAGGTTTAGGTTCTTAAGATTACAGGTATGTTATATTCTACTATCTTAGTGTGTCTGTTTTATGGCTAAAGTGATGGATTTTTTCACCCCAGAGCTCGAGGAAGAGCTGACACTCGTGGGAGATGGGCAGTTTGAGCCCCGGCCCGTATGTGCCCCCGGGTGTGTGTGTGTCCATGGACCTGCCCTCTCATACTTTCCTCTGCAGTGAAACTCCAGGGCTTCAAGATAGACCGACCTGCACTCTGAGTGACACCCTATAGTTCGTGTCATTTTGAGAGAGAACTTCCAGGTGAGGGTGAGTGGCGGCTGAAAAGCAGATATACTGCTCGTATGTTCACGTTTGGCCAAAATGTCTAGTATTCTAGTTAAAGTGAATGTGGCTAAAGGCTACATTAAATCAAAGGTATGTCTAGCAAAAGGCAGTGGGCTCCAAGTGGGATGGAAAGCAAAGGCCTGATCTCAGAGGGTATCAGGAAAAACAAGAATTGATGGCAACTGGGGCCTCTGGGGCATAAGCCTGAGGCGGGGCCTCCTGGCTGTGCCACTGGCTGCCCTGAGCAGCACCCAGCACCCAGCCCGGTGGGCTTGGGGGTGGGCATCGTTGAGTAGACAAGGTACAAGTTGCTAGGAGTAGGAAAAATGTCAGCCCCGTTCCTGAGCTCTGAATTCTCCCAGCAACTCCATGAGGTGGTCGTGCCGTTGCTTCAATTTTAGGGAAGAGAAAGTGGGCTTGAGAGGATGAGTAAGTCCGTGCCAGGGCGCACAGACAGAAAGCAGAGGACAGGACCCCAGTCCTGGCGCCGGCCCCTCCCTGCCTGCGGGGTGTGTGATGTTGGGGAGGAACTCTCCCCAGGGCCTAAAGCCCCTGGACCCTGACAGGTGGCCTGGATTCAGAGCTGATTCGCTTCCCACTCTGACCTTCCATGTTTTCCTTGCTGGGCTCCCGGGTCAGGGTCCGTGGTCGTGTGCAAAGGCAGGTGTGTGTGAGTTTGAATGTTTTTTGGGGGGAGGGGCCTGAAACTTCATCAGATGTTCAGAGGCGTGTGTGAGCCAAAAAGCAGTAACTAGCCCTGTTCAGACTGGAGGGAAGACCTTTCTGGAGCCAGCTGGGTGGTTGGAACAAAGGTTCAAAAGGAATGACTCACCAAACAGTATCTTAGAAATGTTTTATTTTAATTTTGACATAATTTCAGTCTTGACAGAGAAGTTACAAAAGAGTACAGAGTTCCCAGGTACCCTTCATCCCAGTTCCCTAAATGTTAACATTTCACACGTTTGTGCCCCCTGTACACATACGTGTGTGTGCACATGCACACTTTTTTCTGAACCATTTAAAAGTAAGTTGCAGATACTGTGCCCCCTTTACCCTTAATAAAAGCTAGGAATGTTCTTACCTAACTGCTGTACAGTGACAAAATCAGGGAAGTTAACCTTGATCTCTTGCTGTTAATGTACAGACCTAATTCACATTTCACTGATTGTCCTAATACTGCCCTTTATAGCAAAAGAAGATCAAGATTGCAGGTCACATTCAGCTGTCAGGCTCCTTTTGTCTCCTGTGATCAGGAACCGTCCCCAAGTCTTTGTGAATGTGGACATTTCTGAAGCGTCCTGGCTAGTTGGTTTGCACAGTGTCCCAGGATTTGGGGGCGTCTGCTCTTTGCTCCTGTTCAGGTTCTGTAGGCATTCGGGCAGGAATACCATGGACATAAGTCCCGTTTCTGGCAAGGTTAACTTTTAGTTAAGGCAGGCAGGTTTCACTTCGCAAGTACGTGTCTTACGGAGAGGTTCACTGAGGATATGTCAGTACCCTGCTACTCAGACTTTGCACCCCTGGTCTTAGTATCCAGACAATGCGTCGTAGCCTTCTAGGTTCATATCTCCTTGAGGAAGCAGCTTTTAGAGTGGGTTCCGCAGTGGCCTGAGCTTAAGTGAGGGCCTGTCTGTCACCCTTCAGTAAGATGCTGGCAAGAGCTCCTGCCTCCCCAGGGGCACAGCAGGGTGTCCTGGGCAGGTGGGCCGGGCACTCAGTGTTACAGGTGGTGCTTCTCAACACTCACCAGGACTTCTCTGGTGACCAAGAGGCCAAAGGATGTCTGTGTTACCTAGTGCTATGTAAGGAACCACCACAAACTCTAGCCACTTAACACCATAGCAGTTTCTTTTCTCTTGGGATTCTGAGGGTTTTCTGGCTGGTTCTCTCCATGTGGTGCCGGCTGGGGCACTGGGGCAGCCCCTGTCATCTGGGAGCTCAGCTGGGGTGCTGGCCGGGGGGCTTCAAGTTCTCTTCCTGCCTCCCCGTGGGACTGCTTACACCACCTCATGGCGAGGTAGCTGGGTTCCAAGAAGGAACATTCTTCCAACTTTCCAGGAAGACAGACCCCACTGCAAGTGCTTCTCAAGCCTCTGCTTGCATCGTGCTCACTGCTGACCCATCAGCCGGAGCCAGTGACGTGGCCGAACTCCTAGACCACGCCGGAGGGAGCGCTTCACAAGGACAAATACTGGGATATGTGGTTCCCAAGGGGAGGGGGGTGGCAAGCACCAAAGTATAGTCAACCACAAGGGTCATTATGGAAAAGCCTGTGAAGTTGTGACACCCAGAGGGCAGCTGCCCAGCTTGGAATTGTTCCCCTTTGGGGCAACTGGGTGGGCTGTAGCTGGTGGACACCTCATCCATGCTAGGAAGGCAGTGAGGGCGTTCCTCGTAGCCAGAGTGCATGCAGGAGCTCTAGGTGGCTATGGTTTTTTGTTTTTTATTTTGTTTGTCGGCCAGTCTAGAGAACAGGAAGGGTTGAGACAGTTTCAGATAGATTTCTCGTGAGGCCTCTCCCTGAGGCTGACTGAGGCTCCCCCTCAGGATTGGGGAAGGCTTCCCCTTACATCCATCCCATTTTATAGTAAATCATCCCACCTTTTTAAAGTTTTATGGAGGTGTAATTTGCATACTATAAAATTCACCAATTTTAAGTGTACAATTCAGTGGTTTGTAGTAGATTTATGGAGTTATCACTCAATCCAGTTGTAGAACATGGGGCCAGAGAGGCCCCTGGTGCTCACTTGCAGTCAGTCCCCACTCCTGCTCCAGCCCGGACGACCACCAATCTGTTTTCTGTCCCTATAGATTTGCCTTTTCTAGACGTTACATGTCAAATGACCCTTTTTGCTTTACTTCACGTTGGCTTGTTACCAGCTACCAGAGAGGCTTCTCTAACCCAGCATAGCCCATTGCTTTAGATATTTTGGTATAAATCCTACAAGGCCTTTTGTCTTATGCACATACATATGCCCTTGCATGTGTCATTTTTTTTCATATACTAGTTTTTAAAATGAACTGTGATCATATTGTATATCTTGTTGTATAAGATACACGACTTTTGGGGTTTTTTTTTTTTAGGTGATCACAGATAACATTCCACATTGTCATATGTTCTAAAAAATCATATATGATAGAATTATATTTTGTTATAGGCATTTACCATAGTTTAACAAATACCCCTGTTTCCAAATAATGCAATCATACCAACAGGCTGAAGAATAAAAATCACATGATCATATCACATGATACATGACAGAATCCAATACCCATTCATGATAAAAATTCTCAGCAAAGTAGGAATACAGGGGAACTTCCTCAACTTGATAAAGGACTTATGCAAAAAACCTACACCTAAACATCATACTGAACGGTGAGAAACTGAATACTTAGAAACTAGAAGCCCTCCAGCTAAGCTGGAACAAGACAAGGGTGTCCTCTCTCACCACTCCTTTTAACATCATACTAGCTAATGGAAGTTCTGGCTAATGCAAGAAAATGAAATAAAAGGTATACAGATAGGGAAGGATGATATAAAACTGTTTGTATGCAGATGACATGGTTGTCTATGTAGAGAATCTGAAAGAATTGAAAAAAGTTGACCCCAGTACTTCCCTGGTGGCACAGTGGTTGAGAGTCTGCCTGCCGATGCAGGGGACACAGGTTCGTGCCCTGGTCTGGGAAGATCCCACATGCCGCGGAGCGGCTGGGCCCGTGAGCCATGGCCGCTGAGCCTGCGCGTCCGGAGCCTGTGCTGCGCAATGGGAGAGGCCACAACAGTGAGAGGCCCGCGTACCGCAAAAAAAAAAAAAAAAAAAAAGACCCCAAAGTGGACACAACAGGTGAATAGCAAGATTACAGGATATGGGGTTATTTATACAAAAGTCAGTCACTTTCCTATATGCCAGCAATGAATTAGTGGAATTTGAAATTAAAAACAATACCATTTACATTAGCAGGTATAAATCTAACAAAATATGTACCAGATCTATATGAGGGAAACTACAAAACTCTGATGAAAGAAATCAAAGAACTAAGTAAATGAGGCAATGTTCCATATTTATGCACAGGAAGACTCAACATTGTCAAGATGTCATTTCTTGCCAGCTTGATCTATAGATTCAAAGCAATTTCAGTCAAAATCCCAGTAAGTTATTGTGTGGATATTGACAAACTGATTTTAAAGTTTATAACCAAAAGACCCAGAAAAGCCAACACAATATTGAGGGAAAAGAATGAAATTGGAGGACTGACACTACTCAACTTTGAGACATACTCTAAAGCTACAGTAATCAAGACACTGGAGTTGGTGGAAGAACAGATAGCTAGACACATGGAACAGAACAGGGGGCCCGGAAATAGACTTCCATAAATACGGCCAGCTGATCTTTGACAACGAAACAAAGGCTGTGCAGTGGAAAAAACATAATCTTTTCAACGAACAGTAATGGAACAGCTAGGTATCCATGTGCAGAAAAAAAAAAAATCTAGACGCAGATCTTACATCTTTCACAAGAATTAACTCAAAATGGATCATATAAAACTGCTAACAGAGGAAAAAATCTAAATGACCTAGGGTATGGTGATGAGTTTTTAGATACAACATGAAATGTTACCAAGCCAAAACTTGGGTCCACTCCCCGGCATGCAGTAAAGCCAAACAACTGACACCAGGTTGTGGCGAAAGAAAGAGCAGCATTTATTGCAGAGCATGCTGTACAAGGAATCAGGATAGCTAATGCTCAAAGCACACGAACTCCTCGATGGTTTTCAGCAAAGCATTTTGAGAGGTAAGGTGAGGGAAGGGAGTCCCAGGGTAAGTGATCATCTCTGATTGGCTGATGGTGAGGTCACAGGGTGGTGTCACAGGGTGGTGTCACAGGGGTTCACATGATCAGTCTTTAGGCTGTAGTAGGTCTGGGTGGCTGTGTACTCATGGTCATCAAGTAGTTAACCTCTTCTATCTAGTGGGGGTTTTGGCATCTGTAGAACAACTCAGGAAATGTGCATCAGGTACTATTATTTGGGTACTTCAGAGAGGAGCTGAAGCAGAGGATGTGGGGGGAAGGGTCTGTCCCAGGGAAGACCCCTTAGGGTCCTGGTTGGTTCTGCAAAGGCACAATTCACGAAAGAAAGATTTTCTAAGCTGGACTTCATTAAAATTAAAACTTCTGCTGTGTGAAAGGGTACTGTCAAGAAATTAAGAAGACAAGCCACGAACTGAGAGAAAATCTTTGCAAAGCACACATCTGATAAAGGACTGTTATCCAAAATATACAGAGAAGACTTAAAACTCAATAATAAGAAAATGAACAACCTGATTTTTAAACAGGAAAACCCCTCAACAGACACTTCACCAGAGAAGATACACGGAGAGCAAACAAGCATGTGAAAAAATGCTCCACATCATGTTATCAGGGAAATAAAAATGAAAACAATGAGATGCTCCTACACATCTATTAGAATGGCTCAAATCCACCACTCTGACAACACCAAATGCTGGCGAGGATGTGAAGCAACAGGAACTCTCATTCATTGCTGGTGAGAAGGCAAAATGGTACAGCTGCTTTGGAAGGCAGTTTGGCAGTATCTTACAAAAATAGGCGTACATACTCTTATCACATGATCCAACAATCTTCTCATATTTACTCAAATGATGTTAAAATGTATGTTTATACACAGACCTGCACATGAACCTTTTTTTATAATTGCCAAAACTTGGAAGCAACCAAGATGTCTTTCAGCAGGTGAATGAATAAACTGGTATGTCCAGAAAACAGAATATTTTTCAGCACTAAAAAGAAACAAGTTATCAAGCGTGCAAAAACATGGAGGAACCTTAAATACATATTACTAAGTGAAATAAGCCAGTCTGGAAAGGCCGCTTGCTGTCTGATTCCAATTATATGACATTCTGGAAAAGATGAAACTGCAGACAGGGAAAGATCAGATTCTGGGGGTTAGGGAGGGAGGGTGGGATTATTAACAGGCAGAACACAGGATTTTTAGGGTGTGAAAATACTCTGTGTGATAGCATAATGGTATAACAATGGATATATGTCATTATTTATTTGTCCAAACCCATAGTATGCACAACACCAAGGATGAAATGTAATGTAAACTATGGAGTTTGCATGACAGTGACGTGTCCGTGTAGGTTCTCCTGTAACAAAGGTACCACCTTGGTGGGGGATGTGGATAATGGGGGAGGCTGTGTATGGGGGGCAGGGATATTTGCGAAATCTCTGTACTTTCTGCTCAATTTTTCTGTGAACCTAAAACTGTTCTAAAAAATAAAGTGTTAAAAAGCACTGCAATTAAAATGGGCAAATGATTTGACTAGACAGTTCTCTGAAGAAGGTATACAAATAGCAAGTAAGCATATGAAAAGATGCTCAGCATCATTAGTCATTAGAGAAATTCAAATGATATTCACAGAGCTGGCTAGAATCAAGAAGACATAAATAATCATGTGGCTAAGGCTATGCAGAAATCGGGGCCCCCATACATTGCTGGTGAGAATGTAAAGTGGTACAGTCGTGTTGGAAAACAGCCTGGCAGCTTTTCAAAATGTTAAATGTAGAATTACCATATGACTCAGCAGTTCCTCTCAGGAGAAATGAAAACATATATCCACACAAAGACTTGTACATGAATATTAATTGCAGCATTATTCACAATAGCCTCCAGGTGGAAACAGCCCAAGTGACCATCAGCTGATGAATGGATAAACAAGTGTGATAGATGCGTACAGTGGAGTACTACCCAGCAGTAAAAAGGAGCAAGCACTGATAAATGCTACAACAGGGGTGAAACATCACGAATTGAAGCATTTCAAAGAAGCCAGACAAAAGAACACATGTTGTATGATTCCTTTTATATGAAATGTCCAGGAAAGGCAGGTTAATAGACACAGAAAATAGATTAGGGATTACTTACTTGTGTCGTTTCATGTTATATCACAGTCATTTTTTTCAAGTGGCTAAATGGTTTTCATGACCATTCTTTAATGGTTCTATTTTCTTATTCTTTTAGTGTTCCTCATTAAGATTCCTGCTTTTATGTATAACATTGCAGTGAACACATTTGTGCTTAAGGTTTTTTGCCAGGGATTGGATTTTTTTCTTCTGGTTAGATCCCAGAAATGGTATTCTTAAGTCAAAAGATGTGAACATTTTCATTGTCACTTTGTCATTGCCAACACTGTCATTAATGTGTTAAGGTACCAGTCTCACCTCAAAACTACCAGGATTAATTATTATCACTTGAACTACTTGTTGCTAATTTTTACATAGGCAGTAATTTGCCATTTAAAAAATTATTAGTGTGGTTGAACATTTTCCATTGTTTGTTTCCTAGTAGCATTCCTTCTTTTATAAATTGTTTGCATCCTTTGTCTATTAATCTCCAGGGAGTAGGGAGATCTTGGTGTTTCTCATCATTTATTCATTTGAGTTCTTCCCGCAGTTGAAGTGGTGATTCTCAACCCAGTCTAACTGGCTGGTCCCATCTGGGGAATTTGTGGAGAGGGTCCCTCAAAATTCCCCTTCGTGTGGTATTAAGGAGGGAGGTGGAGGAGGGGGTAAGAGAAGGGAAGGACCAAGACAGAAACAAAACAACTCAGAGGCAGGTAGGTCCTGGTCCTCAGCCAACCCCGTGTCCTTGTTTCCCCCAGTCCTGGGAGAGCAGGCTGCAGGGAAGAATTGGACATCTGTTCTCTGCCTCTGGGGCCCTTGGCCTGGTTCCCTCGTTTATCTGCTCTCATTAGTCGACGAAGGCCTGGTCTCCCCAGACTGGCCATCCCAGGATCCCCGCTTCCCTCTTGGGCCCCCCTCCCCAGTCCGACGGCAGACCCCTCTTTCTGCCCACCCAGCCCGGATCTCCTTTTGGGCCTCTTGGAAATTTCTGCCCTCTCCTAGTTCTCAGGTCATTTGAATCACTGAGGTGTGTGGCATGGCTGTAAGAAGCTTGGCTTCTGGTCCATTCGGGCCTAAGTCCCGCACCTGCTGCTTGCTGGCTGTGCCTCAGTTCCCTGTTTGCTAAAAACCTGTGATTTGTTGTGAGGAGGATCTGTGAGAACATGAGGAGTACTCGGCAGGCTGCCTGGTAGCTGGGGGCCACGGAACAATGGTGGTTACCCTCGGGGAGGGGGAGACCCTAGTTAAAATGAGGCTGTTGCTTAGTGTTTCTCAGCCTCGGCCACAAAATCGCCCACACCTGGGTCCCGTCCTCCGAGAATTTGATGTTGTTGGGCTGGGGTGTGGCTTCCCAGCCCAGGCGATTCTGATGGCCAAGGTTGAGACGCACAGGCTGGGAGGACTAGTCCGGGGGGGATCTGCCCGTCATCTCCCGCCGCCACCCCGGGCCTCCCAAGGGGAGGCTCCTCATCTCACTTATCGAAATGCATCCCTTCTCCAAGCCCGAAGGCCTACCTGAGCTTCTGGTAACTGACCTTCCCTGGATGAAGCCAGAGCAGGGCCCACTTCCTCTCCTGACTTGGGGTTTAATTCCATTTTATTGTCGCACCACTTTTTCTTCTGCACATGTTGGTGTTTGTTCTTTTCCTGCCTGCACGTCTGTGGACAGAAAACCAGACTCGTTGTCTTTTGTGACCCTTGGGGCATCTTGGAGGCTCCCGACTGTAAACTAGTGTTTGGGAAAAGTGCATCTTTCTCGCCAAGCTCGTCAGACATCCCCGGGGCTGGAGAGGACGAGGCCGGGGGAGTGAGGCAGGCTGTGCACGTGGGCTTGGCAGGATACTTTCGGCTGCAAGTAGGAGAAGCCCTGGCTCAGACTGACTCAGGGGACCACCAACTGTGGTCTCCCCCAGCGGACATCCAGAGGAAGCGCATCCCATGGTCACGCAACCATTAGCGTGTTAACCATGTGAGTTTGGGCTGGCAGCTTAAACTCAGTGTCCTCGTTTGTGAAAAAGGACCGTTGCCCGTGCAGTGAGTTGACATTAGTAAAGGCCTTGCAACGATCCCTCATGTGAAGGAAGTGTTTTGTATGTGTCGGCTACTCTATGATCAGTCATCGCTGCGTAACAGATGGGAAATTCTCGGTGGTCCACAGCAATCAGCATTTCTTTCCCGTGCGTCTGCAGGTTGGCAGGGCTTGGCTCGGCCCCTCCCATTCAATCTGTGCATACAGCTCAGGTCTGCCCCACAGGTGTACCCCCTGGGTCCCAGGGAAGCAGTGCAGCAGGTGCTGGAGTGATGCTGTTCACATAATGGTGGCAGTGACACAGGATAGAGGAAGAACACCAGCGTCGGTCGGGAACTGGCACGTTCTCACTCTGCCCCCTTTCATTTGGCCCAAGCAAGTCCCATGTCCCAGCCCAGTTTCAGCAGGGAGGGGAGGTAAATTCTACTCACGCCAGTTAGTGGTAGTATCCAGTCACATGTCAAAGGATATGAAGAATTAATAAACAGTGTGTCATCGGTGGATTAGATCAAAGATTGTATTAACATTGTTAAATTCAAAATGTTTTCTCATTTCTCTTGTGATTTCTTCTTTGACCCGTGGGTTATTTAGAAGTGAGTCATTTAGTTTCCATATCTTGGGGGAATGTTTTCATATATCTTCCTGCTACTGATTTCTAGTTCAATTCTCTTATGATCAGAGGACATACTTTGTATCAGTGTTAAATTTCTTAAGCCAAAGGCTATGCTGTGGTGATGTAATAGAACATCTCTTTTCTTAGAAAATACATGCTGCAGTATTTAGGGGTAAATGTCCATGATGCATGTAACTTACCCTCAGATGGATCAGGGAAGAATTTGTGTGTGTGTGTGTGTGTGTGTAGATTGCAATTAACTGAAGGTGGGACAAGGAACATGCACAAATCATAAAGCTAAAGGGGTAAAATGTTAACAGTAGGTGATTCTGGGCAATGGATATATAGGTATTCTTTGTACTATTTTAATTTTTGCAACTTTTCTGTAAGTTTAAAATGATCTCCGAATAAAAAATAAAAAGAAAGGAAAAGCTAATAGTCTCACCCCTATTCCACTCCTCCAGGTGTGTATCCTTCCATACGCTTTCCTTACCCACACAAACATGTACTAATATTTATACACTTAGATGGGATTTTTATCATTTTATTAAAATAGGATTATTCTCAGTGCATTAATTATCGTGCAACTTGATTTTCTCTCTTAACAATATATCATAACAGTCCTTCTAGGTCAAAAATTTAGGTTTAATCTAGGTTTAATTTACTTTGAAACAGAGGTTTATAAGTACCACAGTTTCTTCAACCATCCCCCTACTGTTGGATATTCCGGCAGTTTCCAGTTTTTTTGTCACCACAAACGAGGCAGCAAAAACCATCCTTGTACATATCACCCACGGTATTGGTGCCCAGTCCGTGACTCACTTCTGGAATTAGAATTTCAGTCAGAGTCAGGTAGCACCATAAACCCTTTGCGATTCATCGTGTTCAAAGCTGTCGCACCGTGGGAGTGAGGCTGGTCTCCAGAGGCCAGCCATCTGCTCACCCTCGTGTCCAGTCGCACGCAAGCCCAGCATTTCCAAGGCGGGCCAGAATGTCCTCTGGAAAGCTTTAAAAAAAAAAGAAAAACAGTGCCCCCCCCACCCACGTTTCTCTTTGGACCTGAAGAGACTGCTGGAACAGTCTGCTGTCTTGTGGCAGGGGCCCCATATCGAGGTGGCCGGGGAGTCCAGCATTTCCACGTGTCAGCCAGACCTGGCACGTCCCGCCTCAGCTAGTTCATGCACCTGCTAATTATATAACTTTAAGAAGGTTTTGCTAGAAATTTCAGGCAGAGCCCAGGCTTCTGTAGGTGGGGCCGAGTGGCTGGTTGGATTCTCGAGTGGAGACAACTTGTAGTCCAGTTGATGTGGCTGAGATTGTAGTTGTGATCTTCACACAGGACGGTGTCCCACAGCAGGGATGACAGTTAACATCCATGGGATGTTGCCTCGTGCCAGGCAGGGAGCTAAGCACTTTCCATAGAGCATCTCGTTTAACTCCCACTGTGACCCTGAGGTACAAGAGTCGTATAATCCTATCGTATCACTCACCTGTGGCTACAGCACTTCTGCATGAAACCACCCCAAACCTTAGCGGCCTGAAACAACCACCAGTTATTTGCCTGCGATTCTGTGAGTGAATGATTTAGGCTGGGCTCACATGGGCAGTCCTGGCTTCGGCTGGGCTCCCTACTAGGCTTCTGGGAGTTGGCTGGCTGTTGGCTGGAGCGACGGGGATTTTCATCCACGTGGTGTCTCATCCCCCAGCAGGCTAGCCTGGGCGTGTTTACGTGCTGGGGGAAGGGGTGAGAGCGGGAGAGAGACAGAGAGTACCAAGGCTTGCTCAGGTCTAGCCCAGAATCGGCACATCATCACTTTTGCCACATTCTCTTGGCCAAAGCAAATCACACGGTCAGCCCAGATTCAAGAGGTAGCAAAATCACTCCACCTCTGGGTGGTTGGAGTTGCAGTCACATTGCACAGGGCATGATACAAGGAGGGGTGAAGGTCTGTGGCCATTTTGGTGGTTTACCTCACCGGCTTTTGCAGGTCAGATGAGTCAGGAACAGAGAGGTTACTTAAATTGCCCGAGCTCACAGAGCCAGCAGATGGCAGGTCCGGACCTGGGCGGGCAGACAGCAGCGCCCCAGCATCCAGCCCCTCTCCCATCTGCCCGCGTCCATGAAGGCTTCCTGACTGCGGAATCATCTCGCCATCTCTGAAAATCCCCAACACCCAGTCAACCTCAAGGAGAGAATCATCTTCAGAGACCCTTGGCTCCTTGAAGGACAGGCATGTGACAGAAGTTGGAGGAGGTTTTGGACAGATGGCCCGGCAGGTGGTTGGGGGGTTGAGTGGATCGGTGGGTGGACGGCTTGTTGGCAAGTAGATGATGTGAGAGGGCTGAGGACAACTGTCACCTCATCTCCGCTTGGGTTTTTTCTGAAGTGGAGGGGCAGGAAATAAATCTGGGCCTCCAGGTGGACTTTCTTGGGGCCATCAGGCTGAGGGCCTGAGGTGTGGGGTCCACACTGGGATGAGTCGGCCTTTCCAATCAGAGGTCCTCTGAGCTGGAGACGGTGAGTGCAGAGTCTTCCTTCCTTGAGAGGAGGGGGAGCCCCGAGCAAATTTTACAAGAGAGTCTTCAGTGCCAGGGTTTGGACCGATCATTTCCCAAGTCTCTAGCCCCGTGCAAGGCACCAGGATTCCCAAGAGGACTCTTATCTTCAAGGAGTTTACAGTCTGAGTCCCCTCATAGGGCCCTGGGCAAGGCCAGGGACACAGTCTGCAGGCACACGTCCTGGCTGATGGCCAAAGAGAAGAGAGCGGCCTTCTCCGTCCCTCTTTGTGGGGTCACCTGGGTGGCTGTGCTGTGGATCCCTCATGTGTGCCCAGGCTGTGTGTCAAGTATCCCAGCCCATCCCAAAGGGGTTTGTGGGAAAGGCCTTGACTCTGCTCTGGAAGCCACCCCCAGCCATCAGCCTGCCAGGTGGGCCAAATGCACTGGTTCATAGTTGGTCATGTCACTGTCCATGACCCTGTTTCCTCCCCATAGAACTCTGAGGAGATGGGATGGGGGCCAAGGGACCCGCCAGTGCCCAGAAGAGGCCTTGGAGAGCAGCAGCCTGAACAGCTGTCTCACCACCTGCCAGCTTCCACCCAGCACCACCAGGCTCTTTTTTTTTTTTTTCAAATTTGTGTATTTTATTGGGTCAGCTTGATGACTTCTTTACATAGTTATATGACATACCTAGTTGAAGACACCAACCCTTTCCAGCACTGCAGAAGGTCACTTGTGGTCATCTTTACTTTGCATGGCCACCATTTTTCTGACCTTTAGGTGAGTTTTGCAAGTTCTCAACTCATCCTGCATCCCATGCTTTCCCGAGATTACACTCATCGTTAATCTGCACTGGTCTCTCCCCCGAGGGCTCCTTGAGGGCTCCAGCTGCTCTAGCTGGAAAGCCAATACTCGAGAAGCAAGTGTTAATGGAAAGGAGGGTTTGCTTTATTCCAGTTGCCAGCAACGGGGGGAGAAGGCGGACTCCTGTCCAAAGGCCAACTCCCTACTGCCCATCAGTGGGCAAGAGCTTTAATAGGCAGAGGGAGGGGCCGCATGCAGCACAGCACCGTCAGCTCTGACAGTCATCTCAAAATGTCACCAGTGGTCTGATCAGCATCATCTTGATTGTTTTAAGCACAGTCCGTCTTCAGTTCCAGGGTCGGTTTGTTGCCATTTCTTTGAGGCCAGTTCTCGGAATTGCAGCAGTTTATGTCATGGCTACAGCCTGGTCATCAGGTAGTTAACTTCTTCAACCTGGTATGGGTTTCAGTATCTATAAGACAGCTCATAGGACATGGCTCAGAATATGATCTATATAGCCCTTGAGGAGGAACTAAAGGTTCTTGACTTTGTTTAATGGCTTAACTATTATTATTTTGTCCTGTTTGACTGCTTTCCTTTGTTCCTATATTTTCTCATTTCTCTGATTAAATTTATTCTTTGGCTAAGGCTTTCTACGGACAAGAGGCAGGTGAAGGACATGGTGGGGGACGGGTGTAGGGAGGTTGTGTCCTGGAAAAGCCCTATAGGGTCCTGTTCCATTTCAGGAGTGGGTCTTAATCACCTCTGTCCCTGTTTCCCTTCCCTCCAGACTAACACAGAGCAGGGTACCCAGTGGATGTGCCTTCCATGAAGGCCAGCCTGCCTCTGTACAGCACGGGGTGATGGGTAAGAGCACAAGCTGCCTGCCTTCCAAGCCCTGACGCTCTCACTTACCACTGTGTGACCTTGGGCCAGTTACCTAACCTCTCTGTACCAAACCAGGGAGGATAATATTACTTGCCTTACAGGATCACTGTGATAATTAAGTGCATCAGTATTTATAAAGCTCTTCCAAATGTCTGGGGCATAGTGAGGCTGTTTAGCTGTTTGTTAAATGAAGACATGAAAAAAAAAGATATTTTCCACCTGAGCAGCTGAAGGCAAGGTCTAGCCCTGTCTTTTGACCACCATCTCCTGAGTCAGGAGTCAGCAAATTATAGCCTCCCTGCCACCAGGTCTTGTAAGTAAAGTTTGATTGGCGCACAGCCATGCTTTCTGGTTTGTGTGTTGTCTAAGGCTCGTTCACGCTGCGATGGCAGAGTTGAGTAGTTGCAACAGAGACCATTTATCCTCCGGCCTTTTCCAGAGTGAGCTTACTGACCCCTGCCCTGAGTCTTCTAAACCCACCATCAACCATGGTCTGCTGCAGCTTCAATGCGAACTGCTCTGACCTGGGAAAAAGTGGCTTCTGTGGATGTTGCACGTTTCAATGCCTCAGCTGTCCTCTCTGCGCAAACCCCCTTGACCCCCAAGGGTTTCCTTGGCCTTAATCCTGGTCCTCAAGAGACCCTCAGGAGGCTCAGAGGTGGCCCTTTGTTTGGCTGGTGGGTGGGTTTGAACTATCATCTCTGAGTGGGGACAGGTGAGGAGAGAGGTGCAGACGTGCCCTCGGGGATTAAAGTTCCACCCAGAGCGATAGCGGCTCCCTGCTGCCACAAGGGCCACAGTCCTGTTTAAGTTAGGCTGTTAAGTGTTGGCCTTAGGGCCAACTCTGGCGAGCTTGCATTCCTCTGGCACTTTCCACCAAGCTTGCCGTTGCAGATTACTCAGGAAGGCGCCAGAGAGTAGATTGTGAGATGCAATTTATTATGTAAATCTGGAGCTAGTCTTCCCAGGCCATGGGTTTACTGGGGCATCGCTCTGGGCCTTGCAGATACTCCCGTTACTCCTGGCAACAGACCCACCTGCCATTCACAAGCTCCATTTCCTGGGTCCTATTGCCAACAGGAAAACAAAACCGAACCAAAAAAACCAGCATGAAGGCAGAACTTACTTGAGGGGAGGCGTGCAGGGGGAAAAGGACAGCAAACCTTAGCATTTCAGTAGGAAAAATCTGCTCAGATATCCCTGGAGGGGTGGGAGTGTACATTGGAGCCATCTTTCGGGAAGGCAAATTGCAGTATATACCAAGAACTTGAAAATAGTCCCAGCCTTTGACCAAATCTACCCTCTGGGAGTCCGCTATCGCCACAACCATGGCGTGTAGCAAACCACCCCCTAACGCAGATTTACAGTCATAAACAATTTTCTTGCACGCGAGTGTCAAGAGCTGTGAAGGGTCTCAGATGTTATCCTATTTCCAAGTTACCAAGTGAGCTGGGCTGTTTCACGGGGGCTGGTAGGAGACGTGAGTCTTCTGGGTCAAAGGTGAGGGGTGGTTGGTTCACCTCAGCCATGGCAGTCGCCAGGTCTTCAGCATTTGCCCCAGTTCTTCACGTTCTGATTCTCATACGGCAGCACAGTTAGGACAGGGGACACCTGCACACAGTGGGTGACACAAAAACAAACAAACATCGATTCAAGGTGGGTTGTAGACATAAAAGGCAAAACAATAAAGCTTCCAGAAGAGCATCTTGAGATAGACAAAGAACATTAGCCATTTGGCCTTGATTCCCAGTCCAGGCGTCTCTTGGCGAGGCCAGGCCAGGCCAGACCACCTCCGGGCCACTGGGTCTGCTCATTCCTCCACCCGTTCATCACAAGTTTCTGAGAGGCAACCATGGACAAGGCCAACACACAGCAGTAAAACAAAAACATTAACCGTGAAGGAAAAATTGATCAATTGGACTTTATTAAGAGTTTATTTCGTGTAGCTTGATGGTGTTTCCAACTTTGCTGGTGGGGCACAGGGATTCTGAGTTATTTCAGAAGATGAAGAAAGAGAGAGAGGCCGCTTGAGAAAATTAACAAGGTGATCCTGGCAACACCCTCGGCAGGCCCAGCTTACTGGCTGCTGTCTAGGGCTCTCCCCTCCACCGCCGGGTGCACAGCGTGAGGGCCTGAGACCTGGCTCTGTTACTTACTGGTCGTTTACTAGCATGTCACCCTGGAGAGTTACTTCACTTGGCATACGGCAGTGATGGGAGATGGAGGGCCGGCACTGGTGCTGGCAGCCACCCCAGCAGAGCCCTGCGCACTGGCTGTTCACATCTGCCAGCAGAAGCCATTGGTGGACTCCATGACTGCAGTGCCACCACCCAGAGGCTGACACAACCATCTGAAAATGGAGTGAGTCAAAATGACTCAGTCTGCAAATGCTTTATTCAAAGCTGAGTTTTTAAACCAAAGCACAAACCATGGCAAGTAGGAATATTCATTCAAAGGAACAAAAAGAAAAGCTCAACCTCTATGTACTTATTTAGAACCACCTACCAATGTAAAAGCAAGACCTAACTCTGCCGTCTACTAGAGGTAAATTGAAGTGTAATCAACCCGCATGGCTGGATGTCCTCACCTGGTGAAGAGTGTCCTCGGGTGGCTGGGTCCTGTCAACTGAAGAACAAGTTATCAAAATAGAGCAGATCTCTCTAAAAGCAGCAGGATTCAAGGGGGAGGGACAAAGACCTTAACAAAGAGTCAAAGATTTATGCCATTTAAAAAACTGCCACAAAGGATGAAACTACTTATCTTATAGGCTGGTGATGAGGATTAGTGTTGAACATATGCAGGTATTAGGCACGTGTCACTAGTACGATTATTATGGCTGTCAAGTAGTGAATGATTTGAATGTACCATCTGGTCAGTTCTTTTAACTGTGACCATCAGAACTTCAGTATCATGTAGCTTTTTCTGCATGAGGCGTTCTGAAGCTGACTGTCTTGGGTCACAAGCAGACTCTGGGCTGAGGACTTGAGTGTTAATGGTTTATTAAGGATGCGCTTCCTGGGAAGACTGGTGTGGGAGTAAGGGAAGCAGAACCGGGAGGGGTAAGCAGCTCTGTGCTTTCAAGTTAAGTCCTGTGGCTTCATCCTGGGGGCTCAGGAGTGTAAGTTATGCCTCGGAGTTTCCCTGACCTGAGACAAAGGAATTCTGGCATCCTCCAGACGTTGTCTGGAGGGCTGCGCTCAGGGGAGAGTATTAACTCCCAGATGCTTCTACCAACACTTTACCAGCTTTTTACCAAGAACACTGCTCTATTGAAGAGTATCACTGTGAATCATGGAAGCACATTCAAGGGGTGATAGTCAAACACTTAAAGGGATGCAAAGGGGTCTGGGCAGATCCCTGACAGGCTCTATTATGCTTACTAACCCCTATTAGGCTGAAGAGACATCAGCAAAGGGTCTCCTTTCATGCTGGTTAGGGAAGGAACCAACATCTGTTCAAAGGCCACCATGTGTGAGGCCCCACAAGAGAGCATTTAAAAAACATCGAAATCAGGGGCTTCCCTGGTGGCACAGTGGTTAAGAATCCGCCTGCCAATGCAGGGGACACAGGTTCGAGCCTTGGTCCGGGAAGATCGCACATGCTGCGGAGCAACTGAGCCTATGTGCCACAACTACTGAGCCTGTGCTCTAGAGCCCATGAGCCACAACTACTGAGCCTGTGTGCCACAACTACTGAAGCCCGCGCACCTAGAACCCATGCTCCACAACAAGAGAAGCCATTGCAGTGAGAAGCATGCACACCACAACGAAGAGTAGCATCCGCTCGTTAAACTAGAGAAAGCCTGTGTGCAGCAACAAAGACCCAACGCAGCCAAAAATAAATAAATAAATTTATTTTAAAAAATTATAGAGAGGTAAAGAAACACAAGAATTCTACTCCTTAAAAAAAGAAAAAAATGGGCTTCCCTGGTGGGGTCCACCTGCCGATGCAGGGGACATGGGTTCGTGCCCCGGTCCGGGAGGATCCCACATGCCGCGGAGCGGCGGGGCCCATGAGCCATGGCCGCTGAGCCTGCGCGTCCAGAGCCCGTGCTCCGCAATGGGAGAGGCCACGACAGTGAGAGGCCCGCGTACCGCAAAAAAAAAAAGAAAAAAATAAATACTTCCTTTGCAACAACTTCTCTCAATGTTGGGAAAATAGTATCTATACCAAAAGCCTCAGGTTTAAGTCAATTCTAAACCTGGCCTAGGAATTCCTGTCATTGCTATGGGACTTCCTATCAGTCAACAGGGACAAAAAAAAAACAGTTTCAGGAACCTAGAAAGCAGAAAGCAGGTGGTGTCTCTGCATCAGCCTGGTTTTATGCCCTCTCTGAGCCCAAGGCTGACTCATGAAGAGGGTTCTCGAACCTCAGTCTTCTGTTTTATAATCTGCTTTGCTTTTCCGTGAACACCCCTGGCTTCTCTGCTGGTCCCCATGGAAAGCATGCCCAGGGGTGCCCTGTCTCATGCTGGGACAAGTTGACAGCACGCGGAGGCTGAGTCGCAGGCTGAGGAGCCTCGGGACTGGGATTAAACCAGCCTCTCACTTCTTCACCCCTGCCTGCAAAATAAGAAAACCTCTGAGCTGAAGGGTGGCAGGTCCCCACTGAGGGTGATGATTCTTGGGTCATCTATGTTTTTCTTGGCTGGAGGCCAGAGCCAACATAACCCAGGGAACATTTGCAGAGAAAAATCCTTATGTTTGCTTACTTTGCTTTCTTGCTCTTTCTCGTCAAAATTTAAACAGTGCTGAGGCTGAGAATGAGCAGATTCAGGAAAAAATGGCAACAACAACAATAACAACCTGGAAAGTGAGCTGGCGAGGCCTGTTGGCTGGGCCGGCAGACTCGGAGGCCCTCCGGAGGTGGTGACTTTTTGACTTTCATTTGAATCCCTGCTATGTTCTGCCATCTTTTCCCTTACCTTTCCCATCCTGGGTTCTGCGATTAACGTCCAGAATTGAGTGCTGTTCAGAGCACGAGACCTGGGCTGAACAGAGATGCAATGCAACCATCTTCTCCAGTGTCCTAAGGAAGAGAAACCCAAATTCAGCCAAGTGGATAAGTCTTCTGAGGCTAAGAAAGAAAAATGCGTGTGTGGAGCTTGCATTCTCAGAGATATTGTTATGACCTACTATGTGCCATGTACTGTTCTAGAAATTACTTAAATGAACAAAATCACAGTATCTAAACTAATTACAGAGTTTCTAAATGGCGGTGATATAGAGGTCTGGGCTATTATATTAATCCTATCATGCAGATATCAATTATATTTTGTTTTATTCATGATTAGATAGCAATATCATTTATGCTTCTATTCTAGGACTAGGACAGGGAAAATGCAAGATGAGCCTGAAGTATCTTTTTTTTTTAGCTGAAGTATTGTTGATTTACAGTATTATCTGTTTCAGGTGTACAGCATAGTGATTCACAGTTTTTAAAGGTTATACTCCATTTATAGTTTTATAAAATATTGGCTATATTCCCTGTTCTGTGCAATATATCCTTGTAGCTTATTTATTTTATACATAATAGTTTGGACCTCATAATCCCCTATCCCTATCTTGCCCCTCCCCCTTCTCTTTCCCCACTGGTAACCACTAGTTTGTTCTCTACATCTGTGAGTCTGTTTCTTTTTTGTTATATTCACTAGTTTGTTTTATTTTTTAGATTCCAAGTATAAGTGATATCATACAGTATTTGTCTTTCTCTGTCTGACTTATTTCACTTAGCATAATATCTTCCAAGCCCCTCCATGTTGCTGCAAATGGCAATATTTCATTCTTTTTTTGTGGCTGAGTAGTATTCTATTGTATGTATACACCACATCTTCTTTATCCATCATCTGTCAATGGACACTTAGGTTGCTTCCATATATTGGCAACTGTAAATAGTTCTGCTATGAAGAGCCTGAAGCATCTTGCGGTGTGAGTAAGTAAGGAAGTATTTGAAAAGGGTGGGGATGTGTCAGTGGCTGACAGAGATCCTAATGGCCAAAGCTGGAACAATTGAAGCAATGAAATAAATAACAATAATGTTGGATTATAACCCATAGGATAAAAAAATCCGTAAGCACATATTGATATAAGTAAATAAAATTTAAAGAATCAATCAATAAATAAGGGAGAAAGGACAGCTCTTCCTTATAGGAGAATTCTAATTAATAAATGTAGAAAGGGCTTCCCTGGTGGCGCAGTGGTTGAGAGTCCACCTGCTGATGCAGGGGACACGAGTTCGTGCCCCGGTCCGGGAAGATCCCACATGCCGTGGAGCGGCTGGGCCCGTGAGCCATGGCCGCTGAGCCTGCGGGTCCAGAGCCTGTGCTCTGCAACGGGAGAGGCCACAACAGTGAGAGGCCCGCGTACCGCAAAAAAAAAAGTACTGAATAAATGTAGAAAGAAAAAGGGAAACAAAATCTCCTTGAGAAAACAAATCTAATGTCAGATTCACTGATGAATCCTAAAGTAGTCAGCAAAAGTTTGAGGAAAAACAGGATATTTGCAATCTCAAGTATCTCCCCCAAGATATTTATTAATTACAAAGAGAAAAACAGTAACTTTATGGTATACACATCCAGGACACAGCACCATAACTAAGTGACCAAAGGCAACATCACTATAAAAAGATATGTCAACACATTGCTCCCCTGACAGGATACACTGAGGAGGGCACAGTGCCTCAGGGTTCTTGCCCAAACATTTCACCTGCATCTGATGCTGAGGGATATTCTACTATATAACTGACCAGTACTTTTCAATAATGCCCAAGTCATGAAAGACAAGGGAAGGGACTTCCCTGATGGCGCAGTGGTTAAGAATCCACCCACCAATGCAAGGGACACGGGTTTGATCCCTGGTCTGGGAAGATCCCACATGCTGCGGAGCAACTAAGCCCATGCGCCACAATTACTGAGCCTGCGCACTAGAGCCTGCAAGCCACAACTACTGAGCCCGTGCACCACAACTACTGAAGACTGCGCGCCTAGAGCCGGTGCTCCACAACAAGAGAAGCCATCGCAGTGAGAAGCCCGTGCACCACAACGAAGAGTAGCCCCTGCTTGCTGCAACTAGAGAAAGCCCACATGCAGCAATGAAGACCCAACGCAGCCAAAAATAAATTTAAAAAAAAGACAAGGGAAGACAGGAATGGTCACAGATTCAAGGAGATTAAGGATATGTGACATCCAAATGCAGTAGTGGGAAAACTGCTGAAGTCCAAATAAAGTCTGCAGATTGGTTAATAGTATTGTACCCATGACAACTTCTTAATTTTATATGGTTACGTTAGATAGTAACATTAGGAGAATCTGGGTAAAGGGTAAGTAATAAACTTTTCTCTAAGTCTAAAAAAATTTGTTAAAGGACAGAATACATTTGAAAGTAGGTCTATTTTATGTCTCATAGAAAAAGATTTAGCGGGAATTCCCCAGCAGTCCAGTGGTTAGGACTCCATGCTTGCACTGCACCGGGCATGGGTTCCATCCCTAGTCGGGGAACTAAGATCCCGCAAGCCACACATCATGGCCAAAAAAAAAAAAAAGAAAAAGAAAAAAGAGAGAAACGTTTACCTTTAGGTTCAGAATGGTCTGGTTTTACAAAGCACCTGTTTATCATGGACTTAGGGTCGTTGAGAGAGGCAAACTTGTGTGTCTGTGGAGAAAGCGCCAAAAACCAACTGTCAGCGTAGCTGACACGTTCCTTCTTGCTTTGCCCCTTGCTGACTTGGCATTTCCAGGTCGTTTTGGTTCTCCAGATTTGTACAAATGAACCCCTGGCTCAAAAGTATTACAAATGATTACAATTCTTTGCATGAGGTAATGTGGCTTATACAGTACCTTGTTCTTAAAAAAAAGCCGTACAGAAACCACTTGGTGTGCATTTTGTTTACCCAAAATCAGATGTCATGTTGACCCTATAATTTCTGGCCTCACATTGGCGCATTAAAGCCCTCAGACCACATCCAGAAAGACCACATCCCTCAACACAATGCTTCCGTTATGTGGACCCAACTGATGGAAAGGAAAATAGAGAGCAAGGGAGTTTTCCCTACTAACTAAACAATTAGGCCCTTCTGAGAGAAAAATATCAAATTTCAAGTAACCAGAAAGTTTCACAGGTCATTGTGGTTATGAAAATCAGTGCAGCCAACAATTAGCAGAAAATTTGGATGGTGCCTTTTGTACCATCAATGAAACAACTGAAAAGAGTGGAATATTCCCCTTTTCTACCTTTTGTAAGCTTTTCAAAGAAACATTTATTTTTAAGGAAATTGTGTTTTTAACAAAGGCTCTGTGTGTTCTTTATTGGCCTATGAATAATAACACTGGTCAAGTAGGGAAAAAGTGGCTCCAGGCAGGGCCACCACGAACAGTTGTGCATGTTGTGTACTGCAAAAAAAAGGCACCCCGATGAAAGGCTAGTGAGGCTGAAACCCATCCTTCTCTCTGCCCTCCAAGCTGCATGCCTGTAAGGTGACATCTACCCAGAGGAACGGTTGCCTTATTCTAATTACACAAAGGTGCCGAGCAGGCTAGTATTGGCTCTAGCAGTAGGTGTGGTATGACCGGTGTGGGGAGCAGATTGGGAAATGCAAGTTTGGTGTGGCGGGAGGAATTTTGATGATCTGTGACTAGATCTTAACTATTTTACTGTTTTATGGCAAATATTTCTTTCTAAACCCAGTGTTTTTATTGAAAAGGTAAAACTCTCTGCTATCCCGGAAACCTACCATATTCCTCACATAGCCTTCAGAAATTTCCTGCACACACACACATACAAATTTACACAAATGACAGCTTATTATTATATCCTTTGCTTTTTCTTTTTTTAAATTTATTTATTTGTTTTTGGCTGCGTTGGGTCTTCGTTGCTGCGAGCCGGGGTTGCTGTTTGTGGCAGTGCACGGGCTTCTCATTGTGGTGGCTTCTCTTGTTGTGGAGTACAGGCTCAGTAGTTGTGGTGCATGGGTTCTAGAGCACAGGCTCGGTAGTTGTGACCCATGGGCTTAGTGCTCTGCCGCATGTGGGATCTTCCCGGACCAAGAGTTGAACCCGTGTTCCCTGCATTGGCAGATGGATTCTTAACCACTGTGCCACCAGGGAAGTCCCAATCTACTTTTTTTAAAAGTATAGTTGATGTACAGTATTATATAAGTTACAGGTGCACAATATAGTGACTCACAATTTTTAAAGCTTATACTCCATTTATAGTTATTATAAAATATTATCTATATTCCCCATACTATACAATCTATTCTTATAGCTCATTTTATGAATAATAGTTTGTACCTATTAATCTTCTATAAATAAATTTTATATGTACATAAACGTAGCAGTCTTTCCCTTTATGGCTTCTGGGTCTTATGTCTTATTTAGAAAGAGCTTCCCTACTTGGAGATGATTTCTTTAAAAAAAAACAAACTTCTCATACTGTTATGTTTTTAAAAGTACTTTCATCCATCTGGAATTGACTTTGGTGTAAGGAGTAAGGTATGGCTCCACCTGGCACTCAGCTGTCCCAAAGTCATTTATTGAATAATCTATCTTTTTTTCACTGCTTTGAAATGCCATCCTTCCATATGTATTTGGGTCTATTTCTGGGTTCTATTATTTGTCCCACTGATCTAGCTGGTACATTCATATACTATTTCAAGCTCCTTTAATTAAGTACGGTTTTATAATACCTTTTATTATTTAGAAGGAATAGTCTCCCCATATTAGCCTTTTTTCTAGAGTTTTCTTGGTATTCTTTTTTTTTTTTTTAGTTTAGTTTATTTTTGCTGCACGCGGGCTTTCTCTAGTTGTGGTGAGTAGGGACTACTCTTCATTGAGGTGCGCGGGCTTCACATTGCAGTGGCTCCTCTTGTTGCGGAGCACAGGCTCTAGGTGCACAGGCTTCAGTAGCTGTGGCTCACGGGCTTAATTGCTCCGCGGCATGTGGGATCTTCCCTGACCAGGGCTCGAACCCGTGTCCCCTGCACTGGCAGGCGGACTCTTAACCACTGCGCCACCAGGGAAGCCTCTTGGCTATTCTTGCATGTTTTACTTTTCATATGAACCTTAGAATCAGCTTGTCTAATTAGAATGTAGATATTTTCATTGAGATTGTATTTTTAGATAAATTTAGGGAGAGAAAATACAATATCACTTCTTCCTATTCGAAAATAGGGTATGTCTTGCTATTTATTCAGTTGTTTTTTATTCAAGTTTTGCTAGAGCTTTGGCTCATTTAAATTCATTTTAATTGAGTTTATTCCTAGATATTCTATCTTTTGTGGGTATTGTAAGTGGGGTTTTTCTTTGATTGTATTTTCTAACAGGTTCTTTGCACATCAAAAAGCGATTGCTTTTTGTATGTTAAATTTATAATCAGTCACATTACTGAATTTTCTCATTATTTCTACTCATCTTTCAGTTGATTCTCCCGGGTTCCCAGATATAAAATCATATCACCTACAAATAACGATACTTTCTCCTAAGAGTTAATTACACATTTACTTTTACTGCAGGATTTTCTTACAGGGCCGGGCAAGGATCTTCCAGTTATCCTGTCCTCGAAGGCTGTGTCTACAGCCGGGACACGCCAGATCCGGATGCTCTGCTCTCTACCCTCAACCCCAGTGGCTGATTTCCCACCAGCATAAAACTTAACAGAGAAGAGCTCTAAGCAGAGGAGAGACAGGTTCGAATCTGGAACTAAGAAACCACCCGGCATCTTCCAGAATGACCCTCCTCTCTGTGTCCTTGAGCAACATTTTCCAAACCTCTGTTGAAAATAAAAGTGATTCAGATCACTCAAGTCATACCAGGCCTCAGCTGGGTTGTTCAAATACTGGAATTATTTCCATATTAAAGGCATGTTTCTAGTTCTGAAAGCTAACTAATCCCAGGCAGGAGTAAAATGGCACAACTGCCTTGGAAACCTGTTTGGCATAATTTCCTAAGGCTTAACACCTATAGCCTCTGACCCAGCAATTCCACTCACTACTCAGGAGTAGTGAAACCCACATACCTACAGTCATTAATCTTCGACAAAGGAGGCAAGAATATGCAATGGGAAAAAGACAGTCTCTTCAGCAAGTGGTGTTGGGAAAGCTGGACAAACTCGTAAATCAATGACGTTAGAACACACCCTCACACCATGTGCAAAAATAAACTCAAAATGGCTTAAAGACTTAAACATAAGACATGACACCATAAAACTCCTAGAAGAGATCATAGGCAAAACATTCTCTGATGTAAATCGTACCAGGGTTTTCTTATGTCATTCTCCCAAGGCAAAAGAAATAAAAGCAAAAATAGACAAATGGGACCTAACCAAACTTACAAGCTTCTGCACAGCAAAGGAAACCATAAATAACACAAAAAACAACCTATGGAATGGGAGAAAATAATTTGAAAATGATGGAACTGACAAGGGATTAATCTCCAAAATATACAAATAGCTCATACAACTTAACAGTAAAAAAACAATCAACCCAATTGAAAAATGGACAGAAGACCTAAAGAAACATTTCTCCAAAGAAGAAGTACAGATGGCCAACAGGCACATGAAAAGATGCTCAGCATCACTAATCATTAGAGAAATGCAAATCAAAACTACAATGAGGTACCACCTCACACCGGTCAGAATGGGCATCATTAAAAAGTCTACAAATAACAAATGCTGGAGAGGGTGTGGAGAAAAGGGAAACCTCCTATACTGTTGGTGGGAATGTAAGTTGGTGCACCCACTGTGGAAAACAGTATGGAGGTTCTTCAGAAAACTGAAAATCGAATTACCATATGATCCAGCAATTCCACTTCTGGGTGTATATCCAGACAAAACTATAATTAAAAAGGATACATGTACCCCTATGTTCATAGCAGCACTATTCACAATAGCCAAGACATGGAAGCAACCTAAATGTCCATCAACAGATGAATGGATGAAGAAGATGTGGTACATATATACAATGGAATATTAGCCATTAAAAGAATGAAATAATGCCATTTGCAGCAATATGGATGGATCTAGAGATTATCATACTAAATGAAGTAAGTCAGACAGAGAAAGACAAATATCATATGATATCACTCATATGGGCAATCTAAAAAATTATACAAATAAACATCTATGAAACAGACACAGACTCAGGGACATAGAGAACAGACTTGTGGTTGCCAAGGGGGAGGGGGTTGGGGGAGGGATGGAGCGGGAGGTTGGGGTCAGCAGATGTAAGCTATTATATATAGAATGGATAAACAACAGGGTCCTACTGTATAACACAGAGAACTATATTCCATATCCTATGATAAACCATAACAGAAAAGAATATTTTTTAAAAGAATGCATATATATGCAACTGAAGCACTTTGCTGTACAGCAGAAATTAATGCAACATTGTAAGTCAACTGTACTTGAATTAAAAAAAAAGAGAACTGAGAAGCGAATGCATAGAGCCTCCAAAGTCAAAGGCAGGAATGTTCTCAGTATTTCTGTTGGTACCCTCCTCCAACCAACCCAACTCAAATGTCCATCAACAGGACAGATAAATTGTGTTTTATTCATACAACGTAATCTTTTTTTTTATTGGAGTATAATTGCTTTACAATGTTGTGTTAGTTTCTGCTGTACAATGAAGTGAATCAGCTCTATGTATACCTCCCTCTTGGACCTCCCTCCCACCACCCCCCATCCCACCCATCTAGGTTGTCACAGAGCACCGAGCTGAGCTCCCTGTGCTTTATAGCAGGTTCCTGCTAGCTATCTATTTTACGCATGGTAGTGTATACATGTCAATCCTAATCTCCCAATTCGTCCCACCCTCCCCTTCCCCCCACTGTGCCCACATGTCATTCTCTACGTCTGTGTCTCTATTCCTGCAAATAGGTTCATCTGTACCATTTTTCTAGATTCCACATATATGACTTAATATACGATATTTGTTAATATACAATATTTGTTTTTCTTAATATTTGTTTTTCTTAATTTGTTAATATACGATATTTGTTTTTCTCTTTCTGACTTACTTCACTCTGTATGACAGTCTCTAGGTCCACCCCCATCTCTACAAATGACCCAATTTCATTCTTTTTTATGGTCAAGTAATATTTCACTGTACCACAGATATGTACCACATCTTCTTTATCCATTCATCTGTCAGTGGGCATTTAGGTTGTTTCCATGTCCTGGCTATTGTAAATAGTGCTGCAATGAACATTGGGGTACATGTATCCTTTTGAATTATGGTTTTCTCAGGGTACATGCCCAGTAGTGGGATTGCTGGGTCGTATAGTAGTTCTACTTTTAGTTTTTTAAGGAACCTCCATACTGTTCTCCATAGTGGTTGTATCAATTTACATTCCCACCAACAGTGCAGGAGGGTTCCCTTTTCTCCACACTCTCTCCAGCATTTGTTGTTTGTAGATTTTTTGATGATGGCCACAACATAATCTTTTGTAGCAAAGAAAATGCCTGAAAGAGACATTCACCATGAGAAAGAACACATTCCTGCTTTACTCACAGCGTGAATGGTTCCTACAAATGCATTGTGAGCCCAGAGGCCAGACCCGGCAGAGTGCACGCTGCAGGTTTTTACTATGAGCTACTTTTGTGTATCTTCAAAATTCTCCATAATACAGTTTTTTTTTAAGCTGCTCTGAAAAAAAAAATGTAAAGATGTGTAAAGCCATTTAGTAAATTTTCCATCAAAATCACTAAAATAAAGTCTGACAGTTGACCAAGAAAGAAATGCAAGGAAAACAGTATGTAATGTATTTTACAAAAATGTTAACCCAAAATGTTATTCAAGGAGTTTGTGCCTTACAGAGGAGTAGGGGTGGAGTCATCAATTACCTGAATTGGGCAGAAGAACTCCTGGACGTGCTTATTCATCCTCCTGAGGTTTGCTGGTCACTCACTGTGGGTGGACCGCAGGGACCCGAGCTCTGGGACAGGGGGACTGGGTGCCTAGCCTCTGCCACTCACCTGTGCCCACGCTGCTTACCCTCTCCTGGTTCTAGATCAGCACCCACTTCACTGGGTCGTGAGGAATAGAGAATCACAGACGCAGATGCTCTCGTTTCTTGTAGGAAACAAAAAAGGGGTATGGGGGCAGATTTGCTTTTGGAATGATGCTCTGAGCAGGCAGGGTGGGCAGATGGTAATTCTTGTAGAGAAGCACACACAGCCCTGAGGTTGGAGTAGTTGAAAGAATGGGCTCGTATGATGGCTTACAGCACTGTCCTTGAAGCCGGATCCCCGAGACCTGTCTGTGCCCCACATCCTGAGTTCAGTATGACCTCGAAGACCTGTGGTGTCAGTTAGTACGTGGGAAGGTTTAGAAGCACACTTGGCCCGAGTGCTCGATGCAGGTGCTCGATGAACCTACTTACAATAATAATGCAGCTGCCCGTTTGTTCTGATAACCCGCGCGCCCCTTAAGGATTTCTGGGCCAGCCTACATTTGCAAAATGATGAGACGCTGCCATGGGTAGCTTGAGCATCTTTTTGCTAAAGCCATAATTGATCCAGGCTGCACGTAATCAACTTAGCTAGGGACTCGGAATTTTAAAATAGCCAAATAGACCTTTAATAACACTTTTTTTTTTTAACATTTTTATTGGAGTATAATTGCTTTACAGTGGTGTGTTAGTTTCTGCTTTATAACAAAGTGAATCAGCTATACATATATCCCCATACCTCCTCCCTCTTGCGTCTCCCTCCCACCCTCCCACACTCCCTATCCCACCCCTGTAGGTGGTCACAAAGCACCAAGCTGATCTTCCTGTGCTGTGTGGCTGCTTCCCACTAGCTATCGATTTTACATTTGGTAATATATATAAGTCCATGCCACTCTCTCACTTCGTCCCAGCTTAATAACACTTTTATAGTTCACATCCAAGGTCACGTGCCACGGTGATGCAAACCTCTGTTTTCCTCTCCTGTGAAATGGGTGCACATCCTCAAGGTGCTAGGCAGGTTAATAGGACTAGATCCTTGCATAAGGGTAAGACTAAGAGGTCCCAGGAAGGCCGTAGGCCCGGGTGACCCCTTTCCTCTCTGGGTTTGCCCCAGACTCTCCTGCTCCTGCCCTTCCTCACCATGAGATGCTGGGTGATTCACCAGCTTCAGTCTGGGAGCAGGCTCTGAGGGTCCTGCCTGTCTTCCCAGACACACAATATCCCAGGTTTCCTTCTGCAGGTCTTGGTGTCTCTGCCAAAGATCCCGGGTGCGGGCTGCAAACTGGGGGAGAGTGGAGCACCCCTGGCTTCTCCCCATGGGGACAGTGAGGGTGTTCGTCACGGAGCAAGCCCTCTGTGCATTTGTTTAGTAGGTGTAGCAATAGAAATGCTCCTCGCCAGCAACTTCTTTGGTATTCTGACTCTGTCATCTCAAGAAAGCCTCAAGTCATGCCATTTACTCCAAAGCACGGCATCTGTAAAAGCATAATGCCGGGGGACCAGGGGCTCAGCCTGCTGTTCATTTCAAAAACCCTCTGGCAGAGATCATCTGGGCTCAGGATGTCACTCCTTGGTCACTCCCAGATTCTTGATGGATTTATTAAGTTTTTCGGGGAAAGTTCTCTGTTATTTGCTTGGCAAAGCCTTTTTGGCTCCCGTTGGGAGATGATTACAAGAAGCTTATGGAAAAGAAGTGGAGACCCCAGTCATATGTGGTCTCAGAGCTGACCGACAGTTTTCTAGAGGCCCGAGGGGCCAGGTGGGGAAAACATGTGGCTGGATTGGGGTGATTCGTTCGCCTAAAGGTATGGACAAGTTGAGAGCAGTGCTGACCATCGCCACAGGGAGTCACAAACGCCCGTGCCCTCTGGGTCGGGCAGTAGGGAGTGGCGGGGACTGTGGTGAACTGGAGATTGCTTGTGCCTTCCAAACAGCAACCCTGCCCTCAGGCCGACCTGCCTTGTGGGAATGAGTGCCCAGCTTTGCCAGATCTTTGATTTGTCAAAAGAGGCCAGGAATTTGGAGCTGAGAAATTTCCAGATTCTTCATGTTGAGAACCAATTTTTTCAATTGAAAAGAAGCTCAACATCAATCATCATTAGGGAAATGAAAATCAAACTACAGTGAGATACCACCTCATACCCATTAGGATGGACTATTACTAAAAATAATAATAAAACAGAAAAAAATAAGTCTTGGTGAGAATGTGGACAAGTTGGAACCCTTGTACGGTGCTGATGGGAATGCCAAACAGTATAGCTGTTGGGGAAAACAGTATGGCTACTCATCAAAAAAATAAAAATAGAATTACCCTATGACCCAGCAGTTCCACTTCTGAGTGTATGCTTAAAAGATTTGAAAGCAGGGTCTCAAAGAGATGTCTGTACACTCATGTTCATAGCAGAATTATTCACAATAGCTAAAATGTGGAAGTACCCCAAGTGTCCATTGATGGATGAATGGACAACTAAAATGTGGTATATTCGTATGACAGAATATTATTCAGTGTTAAAAAGGTAGGATATTCTGACACATGCCACAACATGGACATTGTCGACATTATGCTACATGAAATAAGCCAATCACAAAAAGACAAATAGTATATCATTCCATTTATATAAGGTACTTAGAGTCCTAAAATTCATAGAAATTCTACAGAAAGTAGAACTGTGGTTGCCAGGGGCAAGGGGAGGGGAGACTGGGGAGTTAGTGTTTAATGGGGACAGAGTTTCAGTTTTACAAGATGAAAAGAGTTCTGGAGATGGATGTTGGAGATAGTTCACAACAATGTGAGTATACTTAATGCCATTGAACTGTATGCTTAAAGTGGTTAACATGGTAAATTTTATGTATATTTTCCCACAAAAAAAAAAGTGGAAAAAGTTGTAAGTACAGCACAAAGAAAACTTGTCTTTGGGCCGGCGGGGCCTGAGGCTGCTGGCTCGTCCCCTCTGCTGCACCTGAGCCTCCACTTCAGCCTGCTCACTGCATCCACTTTCTTGCCAGGCCCAGCTCTGCACCATCTCCGGGGCTGGGTGCACCTGGGTTTCAATCCTGCTCTGCTTCTCACAAGTCATGAGATGTTGGAGTCGTCCCCTAAGGGTAGGCCAGGGATTATAAAAGTAGCTTTGTCACTGTGTTTGTTTCCTACCTGAAGATCCCTGGAGGCACTGACCCCAAATGCCTCAGCCCAGGTGCCCTGGGTGATGGCAAAGGTGAGCTCAGCTCCTGGTCATGTGAACTGCTTGCCCACACGCTGACTTGACATGGTGCTTAGGAATTACAAGCTCTCTTTAAATCCATGCTTAACAGTTTAAGAGGAGGGCATATGTGCAGGTGAGCCAAACTAAATGTTGTGAAGAAAAGAGGACGGGAGGGTGTATTAGCAAAACAATTTTACATAAGTTCCCCTCACAGTTTTCTTATAGAGTTTAAAGTTTTGTTGTTGCCTGTTTTCTCTGAGGGATTCCAACAGACTTGTTTTTTTCTGACAGTGTAAAATTTGGTAAAAGTAAACTAGAACTTTTTTGGTAAAAGTACATTTGTGAGTTATATTCTTAAAATACACCATCTTTTCTTGGGCATTTACCAAGGATTTGAAAGCAAGTAAGTTGTACAGGGTCCTTGTCCTCAAGGAGCTTACATTCTAAAGGAAAGACAAAATTAAAAGTACTTTTTTAGCTTCTGGGTAAGGGTTACTAGGGATTGGTGGGTGACCAGCCGGCGGGGATAGGTCAGGGGACCTGTCCTGCTGGACAGAAAGCCTGAGCTGACAGTACAGGGGGACCAGGACTGAGCCAGAGAGCCAATGGGAGGGGGAAATGGAGAAACACAGAGAGGAAGTTCTCGTGTCTGTGATGTGAAACCTAAGACGAGGGCCCAGTATTAAGTGCTGCCTTGACATCTGGTAAAGCCCCCAGAGCCTCAGATGCCCAGACCACAGGTTCCCCTCCCCACCCTGCTCCCCAGGATGAGGTCCCCCACCCAAGCAACCCTCCTTGTCAAGGGGACCAGGCACAGTTCCTGCTTATCCCTGAGGAGCGGGTTTCAGCCTGTGGAGGTGTTCAAACAAGCCAACCACACCCTGCCTCTTGAGCCGGAGGTCACCCCGCCCCTTGATACCACCGAGCTCAGCGCTGCAAGAAACAGGCTGTTCACTCTGTCCCCAAGCACAGCCCCTGTGGGGCCCTGAGCGGCGTGGGGTCCTCTTCTGCCCCCAGCTGTGAGGATGTGTGACAGTCTCCTCTGTCCAGCGCCGTGTGTGTCCTTGGCCATCCCCATGACCCTAGGACCGGAATCCCCCCTCAGCAGCAGGTGAATAGGAGGCGGTTAAGCAATGCCCAGCAGGATGCACATGGGGAGCCATGAATCAGCATTGCTGGAGGATTCGGTGAGGCTGGAGCAGTGGGATGGCCGCCCAGGAAGTGGGCAGAGACCAGCTCACGGCCGTTCTAGCACCTTTAACTGGTCATGCGGACCTTTGTGGCAGGCACCTCTGGAGTATGCGGACCAGGGATGAGGACCAGCCATATGTGAGTGTAAATAGGGGGCTCTGGACAGCACATGGCGGCGTTCAAAGAGGATGAGGCTCCAGGGAGCAAGTCTGATCAGGGGGCTACTGCGGATGTCCGGGTAAGAGACAGTGAGGACCTTAACCAGGACCAGGGTGTGCGGTGGAGGAGGGCGAGCCTTGGCAAGGGTTTATGATGTAGGAAATGTAGTCAGTTTGCCCCACCTGATCAAAAGGCATCAGGTATGTGCTGAATCCATTAGTGAGTGAGTGAGTGTTAAAGGGGCTCTTGCTGGAGCCCAGCAGGACCGCAGGGTAAGGTTGTGCAGGGTGAGAGCTTCCCAAGGGCAGCCAGCCTGCAGATGAGCGAGGGCCGGGGGCCCATCTTGTGCTCCAGTAACCTGGCATAGTGGCGAAGTGTGTAGGAGGTCGCCAGGAGAGCCGAGACGAAGATAAGACCGCCACCACCCCCCACCCCCCCCACCCCCCCACCCCCCCCCCCCCGCCCAAGAGATGATGTGATCTCATGCTCAAGTGCTGACTCAGGCTGGGCGTGCAGAATTCTGAAAAGGCAAACGCCATCTCTCTCCGTTTTCCTGTGTGAGATGAGTTGGACTTCTTGAAAAAAAAAAAACAACTTTCATTTCTTCCCTTTGGGTAGGATTAACCTTCAACATGTTGACTCAAGTATGAATTAACTAGTGGATCCAAATGTAGGGTTTTGTTTTTTTTTTTCGAGACTAGGGAAAAGTCCATAGTCCTCTGGACTGTGATTTCAAGAGAAAATTTAGAAAGATGAGAAACTCAATGAATCAGATGCTAAAGAACTTTATTCTGGCGGTTCTCAACTCTGGCGGCACAGTAGAAATATCTGGGGAGTTTTTAAAAATAGTTAAACCCAGCTCCACACCCAGAGATTGTGATACAGTTTGAGGGGCAGGGCCCTGGCATCTGTATTTATGCTACCCCCACCAAAGACAGCTGTGGAACGGGTGCCTGCCAGGTTGTTAGCCCAGGCGCCGGTGGAAGAGAAAATGCACGTTGTGAGACCAGCAAGCAACATTTTATATTAAAGGACTTTCACAATCGCTAGCTTTCACAACCTTATTTTACTCACGTTACACTAAATCAGCGCTCAAATGGTTCTCAGACCAAGCACTTAAGATTTAAGTACATGAAATCTTCAAGTTGGAAAAAAAAAACTTTCAAGAAGATTCCACCTTATCGATTCACACTTGAGCACATTGTCAAGCACTGTGGAGGGCTGGTTGTTAGCCGGTATTAGTTGGGTTTGGAGAACCAGCAAATAAATTAAAGGCAGTACCTGAAAGATCTGAGGGTTAGGTGGACATCTTACATTCTGATGACGATTTTTGTTTCATCTTCTCCCTGCCCCAAAGTAAACCATAAATCAAGGTTTACAAGGACTTAGAAGATTTTTTTTTCTAATAAGTCCACAAAAATGTGTGGCAGACTCCATAGGAACCTGCTTCTCATGTGCTCCTGAGTTCAGCTACTGATTCTCCCTGTGGCTTTTAGAAATTTCTTCTCAGTTTTCCCATCAGTGTAATTATTGAAAGGCACCACACCCCATGCATGACACCCACAGCAACACGAGACTCTGCCAATGACTTTCAAAAGCATAGAAAAGACACCTTCCCCTCCTCATACATGCTTAAATTCCAAAACAGTGCATTAATTTACATGGTAGTATAGTGAGCAGAGAAAATCACAAATTCCCCAGCATAATCTAACTAAAGGGGTATATATATATATATATATATATATATATATATATATATATATATATATATATATATATATATATAGGATTAATTATCTATGGCAGATGTCCCCAAAGTTTCTCCACTCACAGTGACCTGAGCATCTCAGTAATTTTTTTGTGGCACCCCCTAGACCAAGAAGAATACTCCAAAATCCTGTTATTGAGTTCAAATATAAGTATTCAGTAGCCATTTGAAAAAAATAATACACAATACACAGGGCTTGAAAAAATATTTTTTATTTCTTCCTTAAATAAATATCCTGAAACTAATTAAATATTAAGGTGCCTGCTGGGCATTCACACTTCTCAAACCTTGGACCCAGATTGGATAAACCACCTTCACTTCCTGTACCACGTTGATCTTCACATGATACTTTTTTTTTTTAATCACTGAAAACTCAGCTTTACAAATGTATAATGTTATTGAAAGGAATGAGCATGATCTAAGGTTGAAATTGTGAGCAACTTCAAGGTAGTCCCAACCTCTCTGAACCTCGGTTTCTTCACTCCTGGAATGATGATCAAATAAATGCATGCCCACCTTATTTGACATTATTGTTGTGAAAAATGAGTGGGATAAAGTGTAAAAATGGTCTCTAAAAAATGTAAAGCACTATGATAATAGACGTTCATTTCCAGTAATAAATAATAAAGATGGTAACTTGGAACATATCATAACATGAATGGAATTAAGAAATTAAATACTAAGTATCTTGAAAATTGTTATCATCCTTTAAGTTAAGTGCTAAGTCTTAGCACTTAAAGTGTGGTCTGAAGTGTGTTAGACTCGGCTGGGAGTGTGTTAGAAGTGCATAATCTCAGCTTCACCCCAGCCTTACTGAATCAAAACAAGGTGTCTTAAAAAAAAAAAAAAAAAAAAAGATGTCTAGAGGATTCACCTGCACATTAAAGTTTGGAAAGCAGTGATGTAATTTAACTTCATCATTTTGTATTAGTTAGCTATCACAGTAAAATTACTTGTCCTAACCATAATGGAGTAGAAACCAACAACAGAAGGAAATCTTGGAGATCTCCAAATGTTTGGAAATTAAATAACACACTTTAAAATAACCCATGGATCAAAGAAAAAATCACAAGGAAAATTAGAAAATATCTTGAAACTGAGTTAAGATTAAAATGCAATATGTCAAAACTTACGGCATGTATCTAAACTAGTGCTTAGAGGAAAGTTCATAGCATTAAATGCTTACATTAGAGAAGAAGAAAGGTCTCAAATCAATTACATAAGCTTCCACTTCAGGAACCTAGAAAAAGAAGAGGAAGTCAAACCCACAGTAAGCAGAAGGAAGAATATACAGTAAGTCCCCTACATACGCACCTTCAAGTTGCGAACTTTCAAAGATGTGAACGTGTGTTTGTCAAATCACGTACGTTAGTTCACGTGTCTGGCGTACGTTGTCCCACATGTGCATCCTCTGCAAGTGGTTATGCTTTTGTGTACTTTACTGTATAGAGTACAGTAGTACAGTATCTTTATTTCAAGCCCAGGATGTCGGGAAGCAAGCGTAAAAGCAGTGGTGATGTAGCTTGTCCTGCTAAGAAGCACCAAGTGATAACAATGGAAACAAAAGTGAAAATAATTGAGAGAGTGGAGCGAGCCAAAAAGATGGCAGACATCACTCATTCTTATGAATTATTCAACCACTGGCACCATTCTAAAGAACAAGGACAAGATCATGGAACATGTGAAGGCTGCTGTGACGATGATGTCAACAATGATATCAAAGAAACGTGAAAAAGTGATGGAGGAGATAGAGAAAGTCCTCAATGTGTGGATGCAGGATCAGCATCAGCGTCGAGTCCTGCTCAGCTTAACGCTGATTCAAGAGAAAGCTAAAAGGCTTTATGAAGCCTTGAAGAAGTAACATGGTGAAGAATCAGAGGGCACATCTTTTAATGCCAGCCATGGCTGGTTTCATCGGTTCAAGGCTAGAGCCAACCTTGACAACGTAAAAGTAAGTGGAGAGGCAGCAAGTGCATATATGGTAGCTGCCTGGGAATTTCCTGAAACACTCCGAGAACTTACTGATGATGGTGTGTATTTACCCCAGCAAGTTTTTAACGTCGATGAGACACGACTGTACTGGAAGAGGATGCCAGACCGAAGTTACATCAGTAAGGAGGAAAAGTTGATGCCAGGCTATAAAGCAGCAAAGGATAGGCTAACTCTGTTGTTTGGTGGCAATGCTTCTGGTGATATGAAGCTGAAGCCTGTCTTAGTTTATCACTCAGAGAACCGAAGAGCCCTTTAAAACATAGCCAAGGGCTCTCTTCCTGTTGTGTGGAAGAGTAATCCCAAAGCCTGGGTTACACGGGCCATTTTCCAGGACTGGTTTTTCCACTACTTTATCCTGGAGGTAGAGAAATATTTCTTGGAGAAGGACATCCCATTCAACATTCTTTTGCTGCTCGATAATGCTCTGGGCCACCCCCCATTCATGGATGACTTTCATCCCAATGTCATAGTAGTACATCTGCCACTGAATACTACATTGCTCATCCAACCTATGGACAAGGGAGTTATAGCGACTTTCAAGAAAAATTATTTATGTCACACTTTTCGTCAGTAAAGGCAAGTGACAAATCAGGAACAACCTTGTGACAATTTTGGAAGGACTATAACATCTACAAGGCCATAAAAAATATTGACTTCACTTGGTGTGAGTTTACGGCTGTCACCATGAATGGGGTTTGGAAGGACCTTTGCCCACAGTTTGTTCATGATTTTCGTGGACTTGAGAAGGTGGATGAGGGGTCCAAAGAGGTCTTCAGCAACGTAGTGACCCTCAGTGAGAAGCTGGAGCTAGATCTGCAAGAGGACAACTTCACTGAACTCCTTGCTGTGCAACACAAGGAGCTTATTAATGAAGACCTGATGGAATTGGAGGCCCAGAGAAAGGACGAAGAGGGACAAGAGGAAGAAGAAGTAACTGAAGAACTAAAGAGATTCATGATGCAGGAAATGGCAAGGGGATTTTATTTATTTGAGGAGGCACTGGTAAGATTTTGAGGCACAGAACCTGAATGTAGAACAGTACACAAAACTTGCAGCAGCCATTCAGAATGCAATCCAGTGCTACCTTGTCATCTATGATGAGAAAAAAAGAGCTACTACCCAGACATCCCTGGATTGTTTTATCAAGAGGGTAGATAGAATTGAATCCAGCAAGGAACCAGAACCTGTGCCATAACGTCAGGCGTGAGTGAAATTGCAGCTTGCCCTCCGTCTTCTATTGTTGATGATCCTTCAGCTCTACCATCTCCCACCTCCTCTCCGTTCTCCAGTCAGTAACTCTTCTTGCCTGTTCACTTGATGGCAGCCCCTGTGTGCCAGCCGTTGTACTGTACTACTGTACTTTTCTAGGAACTGTACAGTCAAATTAAAAATGTTTTTTTGCGTGTTTGTTTTTTATGTATTATTTGTGTGAAAAGTGTCAATAATATAAATGTATTACAGTACAGTACTATATAGCCGATTGTGTTAGTTGGGTACCTAGGCTAACTTTGTTGGACTTACAAACAAATTGGACTTATGAACGCACTCTTGGAACAGAACTCATTCGTATGCAGGGGACTTTACTGTAGTAATGATCACAGCGAAAATCAATGAAATAGAAAACAAAAAAAGAGAGAAATCAATGAAATACACAAAGTTGGTTTTTTGAAAAATCAACAAAGTTGATAAATGTTTAGCTAGACTGACCAAGACAAAAAGAGTGAAGACATAAACTCTCAAAATCAGAATGAAAGAGGATACATCAGTACATGCCCTAGAGAAATCAAAAGAAAGTCAAAGGGAAATATTATTCACAACTTTGTGCCAACAAATTGGACGAGTTAGATGAAAGGAATTCCTAGCAAAATTAACAAAACTGACAAAGTAGCATCAAGTCTGATTAGATTAATATCAAGTAAAGACATTGAATCAGTCATTTAACATCTTTGCACAAAGAAAAGTCCAGGCACAGCTGGCTTCACCGGTAAAGTCTATTGAACGTTTAATGCAAATGAGTGGAATAATACAATCCTACACAAATTTTATTTAAAAATAGAGGAAAGAACAATTTTTTAAAGGAATGAACTTTTTAAAAAAATTATTTGTTTGTTTATTTTGGCTGTGCAGGGTCTTAGTTGTGGCATGCAGGATTTTTAGCTGCGGCATGTGGACTTCTTTGTTGTGGCATGCATGCGGGATCTAGTTTCCTGACCAGGGATCGAACCCAGGCCCCCTGTACTGGGAGCAGAGTCTTACCCACTGGACGACCAGGGAAGTCCCAGGAAAGGGCAATTTCTTACTCATGTTTTAAGGGCAGTATTACACCTGACAATCACAAGCAAAGACTACAAACATCGCTTGTGAACATAGATGCAAAAATCCTTAATAAAATATTAACAAATCAAATCCAACAATATATGAAAAGGAATGGTCGTTGCTGTATACCTTTGAGCATTTTCCAGAGTTCCAGCAAAGTTGATTCCGATAGCTTCTGCTCATCTTTTCAGTGTTTCTCTGGAGGGACAGGCCCTTGCTGCTGCCAATCTGCCATTTTCAGTGATGTCATTGCCCTGGTTGACTTCTTGACCACAACCTCATGAGAGATCTTCATCCAAAACCATCCAGCTAAGCCACTCCCAAATTCGTGACCCACAGAAAATGCGAAATAATGTGTTTACTATTTTTAAGCCAAATTTTAGAGCAATTTGCTACACTGCAATAGATAACTAATGCAAGATTATAAATCATGACCATTTTCCTAGGAATGCAAGGATGGTTTTATATTTGAAAATAAAATAATGTAAAACATCATGTTAATAGAGTAAAGGAAGAAACGTATAATCATCTCAGCCAATTCAGCAAAAGCATTTGATAAAACCCAACACCCATTCATTAAGATAAAACAAATAACTCCTTAACAAACTAGGAAAAAACCTCGACCTGATGAAGGGTGTCTTTGGAAAGCCTATAGCTAACATCCTTCTTATGGTGAAAGGCCAGGTGATTTCCATATAAGAGTAGTAACATGGGGGCTTCCCTGGTGGCGCAGCGGTTGAGAGTCTGCCTGCTGATGCAGGGGACATGGGTTCGTGCCCCGGTCTGGGAAGATCCCACATGCCGCGAAGCGGCTGGGCCCGTGAGCCATGGCTGCTGAGCCTGCGCGTCCGGAGCCTGTGCTCCGCAGCAGGAGAAGCCACAACAGTGAGAGGCCCGCGTGCTGCAAAAAAAAAAAAAAAGAGTAGTAACATGGTAAAGATACCCCTTCTTACCACTCCTAATACAGGTTATGCTGCAATTTCTAGTCAGTATAATAAATCAAGAAAAAGAAAGGCATATAATTAGAATGGAAGAAGTAAAACTATATTATGTTACAAATTACAGGATCTTGTAGGTAGAAAATCCTAAGAAATCTACCCCAAAATGAGGATAATTAAGTTTAGCAAGGTCTCAGGACACAAGAATCAGGTTCACTGTGTTTCTATACACTAGCAATGAACAATCCAAGAATGAAATTATGAAATAATTGCATTCACAATAGCATAAAGAGAGTAAAATATGCATGAAACAGATCAGCAAAAGGAGTACAGTACCTTTCTATTGAAAACTACAAAACACTGTTAGGAGAAATTGTATTTCTCAAGTAAGTTTCACGTAGGCAGCATATGACTGTGTCTTGCTTCTTTATCCAGTCAATCACAGCTCATTGAAACTGGAGTCTTCAGAGCATCTGCATTTAATGTGGTCATCTATGTCACTGGGTTTAAATATACCATCTTGATATTTTCTAGTCCATCTGTTCTGTTTCCTCTTTTCTCTGTGTCCCCTTCCTTTGGATTGAGTACTTTTATGGGTTCATTTTAATCTCCTTTGTTGATTTATTATATATGGCACTTTGGTTTTTAGCATTTGGTTTAGAGTTATAGTATACAGTTGACCCTTGAACAACACGGGTTTGAACTCCGTGGGTCCACTTGTACTCAGACATTTTTCAATAAATATGTACTACAGTGCTACACGATCCGCAGTTGGTTGAACCCATGGATGTGGAACTGTGGATACGGAGGATGGACTGTAAAGTTATATGCAGATTTTCAACTGAACAGGGGTTGGCACCCAATCCTTGTGTTGTTCAAGGGTCAACTGTATATCTTTAACTTATCACAATCTATCTTTAAGTAATATTATACCATTTTGCATACAATATTAGAACCATAAAACATCATACTTTGATTTCTACTTTTATTAAAACCATGATACTTTTTTTTTTTTTTTTTTTTTTTTTTTTTTTTGCGGTACGTGGGCCTCTCACTGTTGTGGCCTCTCCCGTTGCGGAGCACAGACTCCGGACGCGCCAGCTCAGCGGCCATGGCTCACAGGCCCAGCTGCTCCATGGCCCGCAGGATCCTCCAGGACTGGGGCATGAACCCGTGTCCCCTGCATCGGCAGGCGGACTCCCAACCACTGCGCCACCAGGGAAGCCCCATGATACATTTTTATTAGTTTTGCTTTAAACAAAACTAGTTCAATTTTACTTTAAGGATATTAAAAATATGAAAAAGTATATTATATTTACCTTATAAATTACCATTTACAAGGTTTTTCATTCTTTTTATAGTTCCAGTTTTCATCTGATATCATATCTTTCTGTATGAAGGATTTAACATTTCTTCTGGTACAAGGTCTGCTAGTGATTTCTTTCAGCTTTTGTGTACTGAGTATATTGCCTTCATTTTTGAAATATTTTTTTGCTATGCATAGAATTCTAGACTGACATTTTTTTTTTCTTTTCACATTTTAAAGGTGTTCTTGCACTGTCTTCTGTCTTGTACTGTTTCCTGAGGGCTGTCATGCTTATGCTTGTTTCTGTATTCACAATGGCCTTTTTTTTTCTGTAGCTGCTTTTAAATAAGTAATCTTTTTATGATTACTTTTAAACAGTTTGATCATGTTGCACCTTGTTGTTTTCTTCATATTCCTTATTTTATTAAAAAAATTTTTTTAATTAATTCTTTTTGGTTGTGTTGGGTCTTCATTGCTGCGCACAGGCTTTCTTTAGTTGTGGCGAGCAGGGGCTACTCTTTGTTGTGGTGCGCGGGCTTCTCATTGCGATGGCTTCTCTTGTTGTGGAGCACGGGGTCTAGGCACATGGGCTTCAGTATTTGTGGCATGCAGGCTCAGTAGTTGTGGCTCACGGGCTGTAGAGCGCAGGCTCAGTAGTTGTGGTGCATGGGTTTAGTTGCTCCACGGCATGTGGGATCTTCCCGGACCAGGGCTCAAACCCGTGTCCCCTGCATTGGCAGGTGGATTCTTAACCACTGCTCCACCGGGGAAGTCCGTTCTTCATATTTCTTGATCTTGGAGTTTGGTTAGTTTCTTAGATCTGTGGGTTTATAGTTTATATTGAACTTGAAAATATTTCAGCCATTTATTCTTCAATTTTTCCGTTCTATTATTTTTATCTTCCCCCACCTTCAAAGACATCAATTACATATGTATTTGTCTGTAATTATTATTCCACAGCTAACTGATACTCCGTTCTTCTTCCTTTTTTAGCTTTTTTTTCTTGGTGTGTTTCATTTTGGATAGTTTATATTCCTACATCTTCAAGATAATGAATCATTTCTTCTGCAATGTCAAATCTTCTGTCGATCCTACCCAGTGTATTTTTCATTTCAAACTTTGTAATTTTCTTCTCTGACGTTCAATTTGGGCCATTTCATACATACACAGAATTAAGGGGTCCCCCTCTCCACCTCACTCCAGTTCTGAATTCTATACAAACACACACTCTGGCCTTCAGAGGTCTCTTTTTCTGGTTGGTTGGAGTTTTTTGTTTGTTTGTTTTTTGCCTGAAAGGTAGTTTTTTCATCAGAATTTTAGACTCCTACACCACCTTGCAGCTCTGTGACTGGGGTATTTTCCATTGTCCTCAGGGCTAAGCTATGAAAGAGAAAAAGGAAAATGGTAATTTCCTCTATGCTTTTACAATGGGGACCCCTTTTCATAGATGCTTTGGTCCAAAGATGAGATTTCTATTGAGTTTTATCCACTCACGCAATCACCATGTATCTCTGCAACACTGTTTTTGCTTACTTTTAAGAGTACTTAGGTAGTTGTTTTTTGTATTTTGTGCAGAGTTTTTGGTTGGAGTCACTGAATGAAATAGATTTACTATTTACTCCATCTTGGGGAAAATTGGAAGCCTACTTTTTTCTATTTATTTGTGCCTCTGAATCTCAAATGTATTTCTAGCAGAAAGCATAAAGTCAGATTTTGCTTTTCTTTTTTTAAAAATCAAGTCTGACGATTTTTGTCTTTTGTTTAGAATACTTAGTTCATTCACACGTAAGGCAATTACTGATATGTTGGATTTACAGCTGCCAATTTGCTTTTTGTTTTCTATGTGTATCATGTTTTTTTTGTTCCTTTGTTCCTCCATGACCACCTTATTTTGTGTTGAACAAATATTTAGTATGTCATTTTAACTACTTTGTCGCTTTTCTAGTTTTTTAAAAGTTTTCCCCCATTGGTTGCTGTAGATATTATACTATACATTTTTAACTTATCATAACTCATTTCAAATTAATACTGCCTTAATTCTGATAAAATATATCAATTTTATCCCAATAGAGTTTCATTCCCTCCCCTCGCTTATGATATTGTCTTAAATATTACATCTCTGTATCTTTTGTAATCACACATACCCACACAATCTTTATTATTTATGCAATATTTATTTTTAACAACTTGAGTTAGTATGGTACATATGTTATAATTGATAAACTACTATTGATACAGTACTGAAAATTGAAGTCCATAATTTACATTAGTATTTACTCTTTGTGTTGTATAGTACAGAGCTGTAGGTTTTTGATAAATGTGTCATGTCATGTATCCACCGTGACAGTTTCAAAGAGAATATTTTCACAGCCCTAAAAATCTCCTGTACTCTACCTCTTCATCCTCACCCCCAACCCTCAAACCACTGATCTTCTTGTCTCTGTAATTTTGCCTTGTCCAGAATGTCACATAGTTCGAATCATACAGTATGTAGCCTTTTCAGGTGGCTTCTTTCATGGAGCAATATGCATTTAGTGTTTCTCCATGTCATTTTGTGTCTTGATAGCTCATATTTTTAAATTAATGAATAATATGCCATTGTATGGAGGTCCCACAGTATGTGTATTCTGTCGACTATTAAAAGTCATCTTCATTGCTTCCTGTTTTTTGATTATGACTAAAGCTGTTCATGTTCAGGTTTTTGCATGAACATAAGTTTTCAGCTCGTTTGGGTAAATACCGGGGAAGGTGATGGTTGGATCATATGGTAAGAGTATGTTTAGTTTTGTAAGAAACAGCCAGACTGTCTTCCAAAGTGACTGTACCATTTTTCATTCCCACCAGCCACTTTAAGAGTTCCTGTTGCTCTACAACCAGCATTTGGTGTTGTCAGTGTTTTAGATTTTGGCCATTCTATTAGGTTTGTGGTGACATCTCGTTGTTTGTTTGTTTGTTTGTTTTTGCGGTATGCGGGCCTCTCGCTGTTGTGGCCTCTCCCGTTGCGGAGCACAGGCTCCGGACGCACAGGCTCAGCGGCCATGGCTCACGGGCCCAGCCGCTCTGCGGCATGTGGGATCTTCCCAGACCGGGGCACGAACCCATGTCCCCTGCATTGGCAGGCGGACTCTCAACCACTGCGCCACCGGGGAAGCCCTCTCACTGTTGTTTTAATTTACAATTCCTTAGCGATATATGATGTTAAGCATCTTTTCATATGCTTATTTGTCATCTGTATATCTTCTTTAATGAGATTTCTGTTCAGCCCTTTTGCGCATTTAAAAAAAATGTGTTCTTTGTTTTCTTATTGTTGAGTTTTAAGAGTTCTTTGTATATTTTGGATAAGAGACCTTTTAATTTTTAGTTTATTTATTTATTTTTTGGCTGCGTTGGGTCTTCATTGCTATGCATGCCTTCTCAAGTTGAGGTGAGTGGGGGCTACTCTTCGTTGCAGTGGGAGGGCTTCTCATTGTGGTGCCTTCTCTTATTGCGGAGCACAGGCTCTAGGCACACAGGCTTCAGTAGTTGTGGCATGTGGGCTTCAGTAGTTGTGGCTCATGGGCTTAGTTGCTCTGCGGCATGTGGGATCTTCCCACACCAGGCCTCGAACCCGTGTCCCTGCATTGGCAGGCAGATTCTTAACCACTGTGCCACCAGGGAAGCCCCAATAACATTCCTTTATCAAATAAATGTTTCGTAAAAATTTTCTCCCTGTGACTTGTTTTCTTTCTCTTAACAATGTCTTTTGCAGAGCAGTTTTTCACTTCAGTGAAGCCCAAGTTACTAGCTTCTTCTTTCATAGATGGTGCTTTGGGTGTTGCATCTAAAAGCCATTGCCAACCACTTAGCATAATGCCCTCAGGTCTGCCTATATTGTCACAAATGGCAGAGTTTCCTTCTTTTTTCCGGCTGAGTAATATTTCATTGTGTATATATACCACATTTTCTTTCTCCATTCATCCATTGATGACACTTAGGTTGTTTCTATGTCTTGGCTGTTGTGATAATGCTGCAGTGAACCTGGGAGTGCAGGTATCTATCTCTACAAGACCCTGTTTTCATTTCCTGTGGCTGTATAACCAGAAGTGGGATTGCTGGATGATACGGTAGCTCTATTTTAACTTTTTGAGGAGCTGTCATACAGTTTTCCATAGTGGAAATGGTAGTGTCTGCACCAGTTTACATTCCCACCAACAGTGCACTATCCCCGTTGCACTATCCAATGTTGAACTATCCTTGCGTCCTGGGGATAAATCCCATTTGATCATGGTGTATGATCCTTGTAATGTGCTGTTGAATTTGGTTTGCAAGTATTTTGTTGAAGATTTTTACATCTATATTCATAAGGAATATTGGCTTGCAGTTTTCTTTTCTTGTAGTGACCTAATCTGACTTTGATATAAGGGTAATAGTGACCTCCTAAAATTAATGTGAAAGTATTCTCTCCTCTTTTGTTTTTGAAAGTTTGAGAATTACTGGCATTAATTCTTCTTTAAATGTTTGATAGAATTCACCAGTGAAGCCATCTGGTCCTAGGATTTTCTTTGTTGGGGTGTTTTTGATTACTGATTGAATCTCCTTACTTGTATTGATCTGTTCAGATTTTCTATTTTTTCATGATTCAGTCTTGGTAGGTTGTATGCTTCTAGGAGTATGCCAGTTTCTTCTAGGTTGTCCAATTTGTGGTGTATGTTTATTTATAATAGTATCTTATCAGCTTTTGTATTTCTCTGGTTGTCTGTTGTAATGTGTCTCCTTTCATTTATAATTTTATTAATTGAGTACTCTCTCTTTTTTTCTTGGTAAATCTAGCTAAAGGTTTATCAGTTTTGTTTATCTTTTCAAAAAAATCAACTCTAAGATTTCCCTGGTGGCGCAGTGGTTAAGAATCCGCCTGCCAATGCAGAGGACACAGATTCAATCCCTAGTCTGGGAAGATCCCACATGCTGTGGAGCAACTAAGCCTGTGCAGCACAGCTACTGAGCCTGCGCTCTAGAGCCCATGAGCCACAACAACTGAGCCTGTGTGCCACACCTACTGAAGCCCATGCGCCTAGAGCCCATGCTCCACAACAAGAGAAGCCACCACAATGAGAAGCCTGCACACTGCAACGAAAAGTAGCCCCTGCTCGCCACAACCAGAGAAAAGCCCGTGCACAGCAACAAAGACCCAACGCAGCCAAAAATAAATAAATAAATAAATAAATAAAAATTCATTTAGCCACTCTATTCCTTTTGATTGGAGAATTTAATTAATTTACATTTAAAGTAAGTATTGATAGGTAAGGATACTAATGCTATCTTATTAATTTTTTAATGTATTTATTTATTTATTTTTGTCTGCGTTGGGTCTTCGTTGCTGCATGCAAGCTTTTTCTAGTTGTGGTAAGTGGGGTATACTCTTCGTTGTGGCGTGTGGGCTTCTCATTGTGGTGGCTTCTCTTGTGGAGCATGGGCTCTAGGCACGAGGGCTTCAGTAGTTGTGGCACATGGGCTCAGCAGTTGTGGCTCCCAGGCTCTAGAGCTCAGGCTCAGTAGTTGTGGCACATGGGCTTAGTTGCTCCGCGGCATGTGGGATCTTCCTGGACCAGGGCTCGAACCCGTGACCTCTGCATTGGCAGGTGGATTCTTAACCACTGTGCCACCAGGGAAGTCCCTATCTTATTAATTTTTTCTGGCTGTTTTGTATTTCTTTTGCTGCTGATCATCCCATCCTGGAGTACGGGATGTCGTGGCAAAATGAAGCAGTCTTTTCTACTCTTTTTATGCAGTTATTCTCAGGTTTTTTTGTTTCACTGTGTTGCTGAAGCTTTGTAGGTGGACTCCAGAGCTCTCCTAGAGCTGTTTTCACTCATGGATCCCTGTCTAATTGTTGATCTTTGTCAGGGAATGGAGGTTGGGGTCTCCAGCTCCAGCATTTTGATTACCTATGCATATACTTTTAAACAAAGAATATACCTTCTGATTTTTTTCACTTAATAAATTGCAAACACAGGAATTTAATTTCAGATAAAATTATTTACTCAACATATATTTACGTACTTCTTATATATTACTATATACAAGTAGGATAGAGAAAAAGAGGTGATGCCGGTACCAAAAAGCCTAAATCCTCACACAGGTTTGATCCCTGACCTTCTGTGAATTAGAGGAAATGACTTCATTGTGCTGTGTTAGTACTTCTAGTACTTATTTTATAGTGTCTATAAAAGGCTTCATTAAAAACATTAAAGTAATTATGTTACTTATCCGTTAGTTCCTCTTTCTGTATAATCACTGTTAGGGCAGGATATCTTCCTCAAGGCATGATAAAAGATACACAAGAGACATAAAAATGCAAGATATAAAATACCCAAATAATTAGGTTTCAAACTTCAAATTTTGAAATTCTCATCTTGGCATTTTCCTGGGGAAGCAACAGGTTGCAGTTAAAAGAGTGACGTTTACACAGAGACCTGCATTTGAATCCAAGCTTAATCCTAACAACTAAGTTGGTGCCCTCAGCATGTTTTTTAATCCATTAATGTAAAGGGTGGTATGGCTGGTCTGGGTTTCCTGTGCTGCTGTGCACGAAGGCCTATTTTCTGTGAGTGGCTGGAAGGAGTACTAACTGGGAGTTTCACTTCTGTCCAGGGCTTACTAATGAGCAGTTTTCCTCCAGTGGGTACAGTCTACAGATGCTCCATGTGCTTAAGTGAGGTGACCTCTGTCCCCAAACAGGAGGAGTCTTGGCTTTTTCTGGACAGTACATCGATTTTTGTGAGGGAAGATTGCAGTCAACCCTCTGTGAACCTGGGTTCCACATCTGAGGATTCAACCAACAGTGGATAAAAATACACCCCCCCCAATTCCAGAAATTTCCCAAAAGCAAAACTTGAATTTTCTGTACACTGGCAACTATTTACATAGCATTTATATTGTATTTACATAACATTTACATTGTACTAGGTATTATAATTAATCTAGAGATGATTTAAAATATAAGGGAGGATGTGTGTAGGTCATATGCATCATATGCAAACACTACACCATTTTATATAAGGGAGACAGTGCCTGGCACAGAGTAGGTGATCAATAAGTGCGTCAATAAGTGATGAGGTCAAGTTTATCATCATATGTTTTTTTTTTTTTTTTTTTTGTGATATGCGGGCCTCTCACTGTTGTGGCCTTTCCTGTTGCGGAGCACAGGCTCCGGACGCGCAGGCTCAGCGGCCATGGCTCACGGGCCCAGCTGCTCCGCGGCATGTGGGATCTTCCCGGACCGGGGCACGAACCCTTGTCCCCTGCATCGGCAGGCGGACTCTCAACCACTGCGCCACCAGGGAAGCCCCATCATATGTTTTTATCAGGGACGCATGGTACACCAGGGTCGCTTAAAGATGCTTGCCAGGCACACATGCCCACAAGCTTTGGTGAAGGCTGGGTGTTCTCCCAGCAGTGCTCTCCCCAGAAGTCCAGCCCATACGTGAAGGTTTCTGATGCTGCTGCCAGGGCCAGGGGGCGGGGTGGGGGGGGGCGCTTCTGCAGAGAGTGACATCTGCAGCCAAACTGCAGACCGAAGGTGGCGGATGGAGGCACAGAGCAGGCAGTGATGCTCACTTAGGAGTTCGGGAAGAAGCGGAACGTGCAGCGGATGGAGTCCGTGTCGGTCCCCTCTTTCCACAGCTGTCTCAAGGTCCCTTTGGAGAAGATTAAGCTGGGATCCCCAGGTCTGCTTCTGACTTACCCATGGGACTAGGAGCTGTCACCTGGCTTGCCAGCATTCAGATAGCCAGGTGCCTGCCATATGCGCTCGGAGACTATAAAGAAAAGACAGATGAGTCTCTGACATGCCCTCTCCCTGGGCAGGAGCTGGATCTTCTGGAAGGTCAGTGTGGTAGTTTTAAAATCAGTCCGCAGGGACTTCCCTGGTGGTCCAGTGGTTAAGACTCTGCGCTTCCAGATGGGCACAGTTCCATCCCTGGTCAGGGAACTAAGATCCCGCCAGCGGCTTGGCGTGGCCAAAAAATAAATATAATAAAGTAACAAAATGTCCGCAAATTCTTTGACATGCCTCCCCTCAAAAGGTGGAGCTAGTCCCTTCCCTGCCCTCTGCCCTTGGATGTGGACTGGGCCTAGTGACTTGCTTCTGATGAGCAGAACGTGGCACAGGTGACAGCCTGTCACTTTTGAGACCAGCTCATACGGCTTCCCCCACCTCTCACAGCTTCCCCCACCTCTCTTCTTTCTGGTTGTTGGAACCCAGTCACCACGTTGTAAAGAAGCTCAGGCCACACACAAGGGGAGGTATGGCTGTCCCCCCGCACCCGTTAGGCTCTCAGCCCACAGCCAGCATCAGCCACAGACACGTAGGTGAACAAGCCTTCAGATCATTCCAGACCCAAACCTTTGAGTCTCATAAACAACTCCTTTGTGTCCTGAGTTCCTGTCCCTCAGAAACTGAGAAACAAGAAATGATTACTGTTCCTTTAAGCCACCAAGGTTTGGTTAGATTGGTTCTGCAAGGAATGGATGACCAACATAGCCAGTTTTTTGAGCCAAGTTAGAGCATCTGAAAGCAATGTGCTGATCAGACCTGCTCAGCAATGCTTAGACACAGGCTGCAGGTGACATCCATCGAGGGGTCTAGACAGGAGAAGCATTTTCCAGTTTGATAAGGTAAAGCAGTGATCCTCAACAGCGTACCATTCCCAGAGGATGGTTGGGAAGTTGGCGGAAGTGTGGTTGAGGTGCCGCCAGGGAGTCTGGACATGCAGCAATGTGCGAGGCAGCCCTGCAAGGTTGAGAATTAGCTCATGTCCCGCGCTGCTTTCAAATGTGCTTTGCCCCCAGCTTCCGCTGGATCTGGCAGTGGGAGACCCTGAGAGCACAGTGGAGCATGGAGGAGAGGACAGGGCACTTGCTCCTGGTTTCCTCCCGACCAGCGATGGATCAGCAGTGGCCACGTTTCCCTGCTCAGGCTGCAGCTCTGGGCGGCGGGGTGGGGCGGGGGGGACCCTCTCCTTCAGCTCCACGACTGACTGCGTCCTGTCAACTGCTGCCTCCCCTTTGAAGCTTCGGGAACCTTTGCTCGACCCTCGAGAGCTTCACCTTCCCTGATGGCTTCCCTAGAGCCTGCCTTGGCCTTCATGGAACTTTCCTTACTTCCTCCTTCAAGCATGCCGTCTGTTTCCTTCTGGGGCGCCCGCTGATACCTTGTATGCCCATCGTCTCCTCTCTGTAGAAGTGTTATCCCTGCTTATGGTAAGATTGTTTCCCTATTTCTCTTATTATATGCAAGTAAGTCTGGTTTGTCTTCTCTGAACACTAGCTTTTATTCTATCCTCCACCTTTAACTCTTCTGTTTTATTTTTCTGTACTTCTCATCTGGACCGTAATTCTGAACTTCTCACTTACTTTTTTTTTTTTAATATTTATTTATTTGATTGCTCCAGGTCTTAGTTGTGGCACGCAAACTCTTAGTTGCGGCATACTGGATCTATTTCCCTGACCAGGGATCTAACCCAGGGCCCCCTGCATTGGGAGCTCAGAGTCTTAGCCACTGGACCCCCAGGGAAGTCCCTCTTCTCACTTACTGTTAAATCTAAACTTATTAGGGAGTTCCCTGATGGTCCAGTGGTTAGGGCTCTGTGCTCTTACTGCCGAGGGTCTGAGTTCAATCCCTGGTCGGGGAACTAAGATCCCACAAGCCACGTGGCGAAGCCAAAAAAAACCCCAACTCATTAATTATAAATATAACTACCTTCTACAAAGAGGTGCAAGTATTTGCTCTTTTATTATGTTTTCTAGTGTAGTCATGCTGGAGCAACTACATATTGAAATGTGTATTCCATAGTATTTCTTTATAAATTATTTTTCTTCTACTTCTTTATATTGTGGTTTGGAATATGCCTATATATAACATCAAATATATGATATATATACATCACATATATGATATATGATAGATATAATTTGTGTATGTATGTAATATTTATTATATATGCTTATTATCTGTAAATTTCATTTCCAGACAGAAAAAGGGATTTACTTAATATTAATTGTAATAGGGAGTCTTAATTGTAATAGGACCTCTGACCGTTGAGTCCCACAGTGTTGAGAAGGTTATAACAAAGTCTCCTCCATGACATTGGCCTTGACACCCCACAGACCCCTTGAGCAACCTGTAAGATTTTGTGGGCTTCCTGAGAATGGCAGTCCATCAACTCACAAAAAGGACTCCCAAGTTCAGGAAGCTTTCCTTTGAGCCCCTCCCGCCTCCCATCGTCCAGAAGCCTGGTGGGAATTCTGAAACCCACCCCGCCACCTGGCAGCCTCAGAAGGAATCAAGTTGTTGAGGTCAGAGTCTCCTGGGGCAGAAAGGGACAGTGCAGCCTCCTTGGCCGACACTTACTTATCCCATCTGCCACTTCCCAAGACATTGGGAATATGCACCAACCTGGTCTATGGTGGCATAGACAAGGTGGTGAGGACCCTCTGAAGTAGATTGCTGAGTCCAGAATGATCACTCTGGGACACGTCAGTGCCTTTTGGAGAGTACCAGGTATTAAAGATAGTGGTAAGAACATGCAGCATTTAACACACTACATGTTGACTGACATTCCTGATTCTCTTATCCTTCTGTGTCCTCATTAAACACCCCACTGTGACCTCACCCCACTGTGACCTCTCATTGTTACAATGAAACCAGACAGAGACAAAGTACACCAGAGCCGATCTCACTAAAAACAATTAGACTCTTGACTGCTATAATCACCATGGCTCTATAATATTGTCCCCTTTCAAGGAGCTGAGAATCCTTTGCAGACATGACCTCATTTACCTATATGACAAACTTATCCATAGGCTGGGTATTATCATCCCAATTATGTCTTAGGCAGTTAGGACTGTCTCAAGATTGCCTGGAAAACTGGCCATAAAGATGAGACTGGAAACTTAGTCCTGCAATTTTCACTTTTGTTCTGGACCAGCTAGAGCTTGTTGCCACTGGCTACAAGGCACGAAAGACTTTGGAACGTTTGGAGAAATGCATATGCGCTTTGCCATCCAAAGTGAAAACAGCAATATCAAACCCTAGGTGTCTGAAACACTCTCCAAAAGAGGAAACAAAGAAGACTCTAACACATCACCAAAAGAGGCTGTAGAATAATATCTCTGGCTAATACACATGCCAAAAGCACGTGGGTCTTCCAAGTGTCACACCATGAAAATAAAAGGAAAAAAGGAAAAGAAATACAAATAAAGAACAAAGAGATGAAATCAAGAAACATTCCCTTTAAGAAAATATTGCAAATAAGGGAGAGACAGATTCCTTCTGGAGCTCGTTGCAATACTCACACATGAGAGGGAAACAAAAAAAGGGAAAGAACTGCATCGACATAATTTGCCTTATTAAGACATCTAATTTTTTTCTCCAGTTCACTGCAGTCTTCTTCCTATCTGGTGTATCGTTCAGTGACAACCAAGAATCTGAAGCGTCTTGGGATCCCAGGTGATACACATGCCCCCAACACACGTGATGTTCTCATGACCCATGTGGTTGACATAAATATCTACCCTTGAGCCTATGGTTAATAGGAAGCTGATTTCCTAAGGCAGAAAAGTTACTTAACTAAATCTATAACACAGCACAGTTTTTAAATAAAACCAAAAGCACCTCTCTAATGCACCAAGTTTAGAGTTTGGTTTCCACCTGGTGCAGGAACGCCAAGCTCTCCTAGCACACCCTTCCAGACCTTGGGCCCCTGTGAAGTGGGATGAGGCACTGGACCTGGCTCGGAGGACTGGCACCGTGTGGTGACCTGCGTGACCTGGCACAAACCACGGTTCCTATGCCTGGGACCTTCACTGTAAAGGAGCAGGCCCAAACCGGAAGACTTTGGAAGCCCGCTTCTTGAGCTCCCACCTGCTTATATGTGAATCTGCTTGATTAGACTATATGCTTTTCTGGCCACACCTGGAGCCAGCTTGTGTTCCCCTTGATGTGGACCCCAGAGAATTATCTGATGGAGCTTTGGGCACCAACAGCGTGTTAAAGACCTTTCTATACTCACTACACTGATGTATTTCTTTTTTTTTTTTTTTACGGTACGCAGGCCCCTCACTGTTGCGGCCTCTCCCGTTGCGGAGCACAGGCTCCGAACGCGCAGGCGCAGCGGCCATGGCTCACGGGCCCAGCATGTGGGATCTTCCCGGACCGGGGCACAAACCCGTGTCCCCTGCATCGACAGGTGGACTCTCAACCACTGCGCCACCAGGGAAGCCCCTGATGTATTTCTTGACTTCATCATCTCCCCAGTAAGTTTGTGAGTGTCTTGGGTGCAGGAGCAGGACCCCCTGCTTTGAATCCCAGCAGCCCGGTAAGGACCCAATGCATGGTTTCAGCTGTGTATATGTTATAGCATGTTATCGAACTAGTATAGACATACAACTAATATTTCAAACTAATATAAATAGATATATTTATATCTGTTTATATAAATAGATATAAATAGATGTATTTTTAAATTAATCTACTTAACTATTCATAATCTAAGATAATCTTTTTGTTCCTTAAGAAAAAAAAATTCTGAAAAACCCTGTGTTCAGGCAAAAAGAAAATGAATTTGACATTGCATCAATGAATTTGGCAGGCAAGATAATGAGACCCATTCATATTTTATTCTCAGTAGAATCTTGAATTCCAAGGAATTCAAAATATATCAGCAAGACTGATTTCACTCTTGTAATATTTTTGAACACTGAATTGGAAGAAGAAGAAAAAGATCACCGTTTACTGTCAGACCACCTTGCCGGAGCCCATAAATCAATTCTAGAACTCTGAACTTGCAATTCATTGATATGGTGATTTTCTCTTTCTTAGTGTTTGTCTTTCTAAGGATGATCACTCTACAGTCAACAGCAAAGATCCTTTTATTTCATTTTGTAAAGCCACAGTCCCATAGAGCCCCCGAATGTCAAGCGGACAAAACAGGAGAACATTCTGGAAAGTTCTGATTTTACACATTCTGAGTTTTCTGGTTCTCTGAACAACAGTGGCCCACCAAGGCCACAGCAGCCTCCTCCCTTCCATCTTTGACACTCATCAGAAGTTGCTTAGCATCCATGGAGTCACCTCGTTGTTCTTATCTTTGCATTTCAAGGGTTCAGCCAGCTCTTGAGTCCTTTCTGAGTGTCAGCTCTGAGAGCGACAGGTGCTAAAATGAGACCCGGCACCTGCCTGGGGGGAGATCATTCCTGATGGGAGAGAAACCATGAGAAACATGTTGCAACACACCATGGTAAAATATGTTAAGGCAGAGGTTTTTTAAATTGCCCTAGGAAAGTCAGATCAAGAGGGGATGGGGAAGCTGCTGAGAAGAGGCAACACTTGAGCTGGACCTTGAAGGATGAGTAAGAGCTTGCCAGGGAAGGAGGGGTGACATTCAGTCCATGGGGTCCTGGACGATGGGGAGCTAGAAGCACAACGTTTTGAGGAAATTCTAAGCAGTTCGAAGTGGCCAGGAAGACCTGAGGTGCAGAGGGGAAGCAGAAAGTAGGGCAGTGAAGGTTAAAACTAGGGTTGAGTTGGGGTAGACTGGAACAGAGTTGAGATTTTATCCTGAAGGCAGCAAGGAGCCCCTGGGGGTTTATAAGCAGTTTGGGTAAATCGTCAGAGCTCTATTTAGATAACAGGAGAGCAGAAAATTAAAAGGCGGTCAGGAGTTTTCCAAATGCCAGGGCTGAGCAGCTGTTGTGTTACTCCCAGAGAGAAAGGACAAAGGGCTCAAGGCTACACCTAAGGCTGAGGCAAGGCAACAGAGAGAATCAGACAGATTTAAGAATCTGGAGCAGGCAGGGTGTGCTTGGTAACTGATCTGATTCTGGGAAAGGCTCTGGGAAGGTGGGTGATCATCGGTGAAACTGAGAGGAGAGTAGTGAAATTAATGGAGACCAAGGGACCAAGGAGGAGAAAGGGGCCTGGGAAGGAAGGGAACAGGCTTGAGCTGCCGGATGCCCACCACCGGGCACTGGAGACTAGGTCTGGAGCTCCAGAACACTCCCATGGGAGGCATCTTATATTCTCCCACGTATACAGATAGAGCTTGGTTTTGATTCAAGAGATCGCAGACGATTGTAATTCCAAAACAATGGAGCAATACACGTGCAGAAGATGTGATAAAAGCATGAAAGCTAATCTGGCCGCTGAAAAAGATACTCTCCTTCCCCCACCACGCCAGACCAGACTGGGATGTCTTCTGGGTTTTTTTAATTTGTTTTGTTTTGTTTGAGGGTGTGTGTGTGCACAATTTTCTTTGCTTGCTGTTATGGTCATCTAGCTATTAGCTGAGTGTCTTCTCCCAAGAATGTATTTAATTGCTGGGACCTGGTATAGACTTCTTAATCACTGGGGTGAAATTTTATGTTTGCCTCCAGGTAAGAAAAGTTCGTGACAAGGGGAAAGGGTAGAAAGAAAGCAATTACAAAACAGTGTTATGAAATAAGTAGCTCTTCTCCTTGTCTCTTGGTTGGACCTATCAGGAGAGCGGTTTGATATCACCGTGCAGTGTGTACACTGAACAAAACTAAGGAGGGCAATTTACATCTTAGACCTTGTAGAAATGAATATCTATCAGGAAAAATTTCAGGAAAAGCAAAATGCCTTGAGGAAGGGGGCATCTTTTTCTAATTTGCACAAAAATGCTATCGGGCTAGCAGAAGCTTTCTTTTCCTGTTGAAGATGGTTCACTGGTGAGATATGTAAGAACAGTAACATATATTCATTTCACCAAGACATTAGAAGGCTGAAAGGAAACACAATCCATTCATTCTCAAGTTGCTGGAATCCTACTATAGACACCAGCCTGGAATTCAGTCTTTAGCCAGAACAAACACAATTTAAGATATAATCAGGGTTAAACTCTTGTTACAGTCAAATGCAATGTTCTTTAACCAGAAGAGAATGTGCAGCATCTCCAGCTTCTGCTTTTATCTTGTGGAGGTGAAGGGCGCTGGAAGATGCCTTGACTCGAGTTCTTTGCTAGGATTCTTGTATCGGTTCCTTAAGTGAAAGATGTTTTCTTACGTGAACACATGGCTTCGTCCGTTTGTGCTGCCAAAACAAAAATACTGCGTGACTTAAACAAGTTATTTCCGACAGTTCACTAGGCTGGGAAGTCCAAGATCAAGGCCCCGGAGTGTGGCCTTGTCATGATTTCCATCCTCTTCAATGGTATCCATACTTAAAATACAATTACATATTTCAATCTCACAGACATTTGGAAAGATACAAGATCAGTGGATTCCTCTGAGGCGGCGGTCACCTCGGTTGTTCAGGGGATGGCTGCTCCGGACAGCTGAGCCCTGACTATTGAGCTGCTGGCCTGTGCCCGGTCTCCGCCTGGATGGCCAGAGGCCTACAGTGAGGGAATGCCTCCCCAGGTAGAGGGTGCCCCCTGCTGTTCAGTGGTGCTGAAGCCACTTTGAGAGTAGGGTCAGGGCTTCCAGTGGATGGGGGTCTCAGGTCAAAGGTCAGAGTACCCTGGACTTTCCTGGAAAGGCCCTGCGAGGTGATTAGTTCAAACCCACGTATTACAGATGGAGAAACTGAGGCCCAAAGAGGTCAAATGTCTTGGCTGTGGTCACAGCTGGTTAAAAGGTGGATTTCCTGACCCGTGCCACCCATCAAGGGGAAATGGAACTCACAACTCCAGTCTCTTTTGCCTTTTTAAAGCCTAAGAACAATTACTCATAAATTTACTGTGCCCATTTCTTATGATTGATACCTTCAACTTCCTATAATGTGAACTATTCACATTTTCAATACATGATTTCAAAAAATCAAATGATTTAAAAAATAGATTTAAAAAATCATTCATTATGTTTGGATCCCAGAGTCTCCCCAGGAAGGAATTTCCTTAAGAATGAAATAGAGGCCTGCCTCTTTCTTTCTTTTTTTTTTTTTTTTTTGCAGTACGCGGGCTTCTCACTGTTGTGGCCTGGGCTTCTCACTGTTGTGGCCTCTCCCGTTGCAGAGCACAGGCTCCGGACGTGCAGGCTCAGCGGCCATGGCTCATGGGTGGGCCCAGCCGCTCTGCGGCATGTGGGATCTTCCCGGACCGGGGCTCGAACCCATGTCCCCTGCATTGGCAGGCGGATTCTTAACCACTGCGCCACCAGGGAAGTCCCAAGGCCTGCCTCTGTCTAGCCTAGCCATTTCTTTCATTATCTTTCTCCATAGGCCTCAGTTTTTTAAAAATCTACCATACAAAGTGCATATTTAGGGGAAATGTGTTTTCTCACTTTTAGAGGCACAGACACCCTGCCATGTATGAGATGCTATAGTACTGACTGATATTACCAAGTGAAATTCGACGTGTGAAACACTTCAAACAGTGACTGGGACAGTGTGGACTTTCCGAAAATGTTAGCTATCAGGATTGTGTCATCACAGCCAAAAGCCAAGGGGAGAAGGGTATTTTTGTCAGTCTCTGTTGCCTTGTGGAAGATTAGTGTATCGCTTCTATTTGATACCTTGAAATACTGAAAAAAAAATCTTAAGAGTTCAAAGGATCTTGGTATCTTTGACAGCAGGTACAGACACAGGTATCCGAGGATGCCCGGAGGCCCAGCAGCCCCACCCTGGGGCTGACCGCTGTAAGTCACTGAATCTCCCACCCTGGGGATCACTCTGCTCCTTGATCTAGTCTGTAGATGTGTCTGCCTTGGTATGAAGGGCTTGCCTGTGCAACCCTCCAAACTTGACCACTCGGCTAAAACTAACGTTTCCTGTAAACTTTTTTTTTTTTTTTTTTGGCCGTGCCACGCAGCACGGCTTGCAGGATCTTAGCTCCCCAGCCAGGGATCAAACCTGCGCCCCCTGCAGTGGAAAGGCAGAGTCCTAACCATTGGACCACCAGGGAATTCCCTAAACTAATTCTTTTCCAAGTATATATCTGGAGTCTAGTCAAGGTGTGTTGAACGTATGCAACTGCTTGCTAAAGCCACAGGATTCTCAAAAAAAAAAAAAAAAAAAGCTAATTCCATTTATGTGAAGTTCTAGGACAGAAATCACTAATCTAGCGATTGCCTTTGAGGCTGTGGGGATGAGGATTTAGCTGGAAGGGGCACAAGGGAACTTCCTGGAGTGATGGGAACATTCTGTGTCTAGAGAAGGATTTGGGTTTCATGGGTGTCTAGAGAAGGATTTGGGTTTCATGGGTGTCTGCGTTTGTCAAAATTTATTAAATGGCACTCTTAAGATTTGTGCACTTCACTGTAAGTAAACTTAAAAAATGGACTGTAAACAAATATTGAACTTTAGTTAATGACCTGCGTTCTGAAGTGCTTAGGGGTGAACTGATGTCTGTGACTGTGAAATGCATCCAAAGATTCGATGGACTAATGGATGGGCAGATAGCGAGGGGTGTGACAAAAAATATATATGTATATGGTAAAATAGTAACTGTGGTGGGCGTCTGGACATTCCGATTCTTCCAATATTTTGTGTTAGAAGATTTTCACAATAAAATGTTGGGAGGAAAAGAATTAAGATAGATGCAGTCATTTATTATCTCTAATGTTACTCCAGCTTATTCAACTGTCAAGATTCTACATTGGAAAAGGACATTTGTTACAGTTCTAACCAAAGAATTCTGCAGAGTGGAGAGCTGGTACCTCTCTGGTCCTTTGTCTAGTAACATGGCCGGACGGTAATTACTTGCAGACACATCCCTCTCCCCGATAGTCTGTGCTGCTGGAGCGGGGAATGCAACACATTCACTTAATGAGCCCTGCGAGTGGTGTGTGGTGGGCACTTCATTAACATGTGGAAAGAGCAGGGTTTGGGGGCCAGACAGGGGTTCAGATTTGGATTCTGCAACTTACTGGCTGCTGCCAGCTCTGTTTCTGTGTCCCCCATCCACAAGAAGGGGGGAATCTCCATTTGGTGTTCTGAAGGTTCAAGAAGGTAATATGGGCAAAGCACAGTATCTGGCTCCTGAGAAGAGCTTAAAGAAATAGTAGCCTATACCTGAAATTGAGTCATACCTGGGCCATCGGGCCCTCGTGGAACTATTGGAGAACAAAATCCCAAAGGAACCATTAGGTTCTCATCTAGACTGAGATATCTTGTCAACCCATTTCCAGGACTGACCTCATTCAGCTGCTCCTTCTGTAGTTCACTTTATCCACACCCTCCTGTCATTTACAAGGTGCCTCCAGGGGACTGACAACTGCCATGGGCCCCGCCCGGCCAGGAGCATCCCCCTTCCTGGGAGCTCAGGTCCCCAGGTCACAATCTGCATCTTGTCAGAATCCCCAGCATTTTCAAGTTTGAAGACGCTAGTCTACATTAGATGAGTTTTCTGATGACTCCCAGTTGTTCACTGGTAATAAATCTCATTTGTCTTTACCAGGGCTTTACTCCTGTATATTACTTCTTATTGTCCCTAATTTCTTCCTTCTTCAGGATCTGCTCTTTCCTGACGCTGGCATTATTGTCCTTAAAAAAAAAAAAAATCTGATCATGATGCTCAGTCTTTTTTGTTGTTGTTCTGGTTTGCTTGGGACCTACCCATTTTTTTTGTTGTCTTTTTTTAAAACTTTTTATTGGAGTATAGTTGATTTACAATGTTGTGTTAGTTTCTGCTGTACAACAAAGTGAATCAGTTATACATATATTCAGTCTTTTTTAGATTCTTTTCCCATATAGGTCATTACAGAGTATTGAGAAGAGTTCCCTGTGCTATACCGTAGGTCCCTGTTAGTTATCTATTTTATGATGCTCAGTCTTGCTTAACTATGAATATGGTTAAAAAGTTAACTTATTGGGCTTCCCTGGTGGCGCAGTGGTTAAGAACCCGCCTGCCAATTCAGGGGACACGGGTTTGAGCCCTGGTCCAGGAAGATCCCACATGCCGCAGAGCAGCTAAGCCCACACGCCACAACTACTGAGCCTGCGCTCTAGAGCCCACACGACACAACTACTGAAGCCCTCACGCCTAGAGCCCGTGCTCCGCAACAAGAGAAGCCACCGTAATGAGAAGCCCGCGCACCGCAATGAAGAGTAGCCCCCGCTCGCTGCAGCTAGAGAAAGCTGCGTGCAGCATAACAAATTAATTAATTAATTAATTAACTTATTAAGGGACAATCGGCTTTTCTGAAAATATTAAATATATGGGTACACGGATGCATTATTTAAATTAAAAAATAATATATCAATGAAGTTCCTTTTCTCAGTAATTAGATATTGTGCTGTTATAATTTTATAAGCTCACCAATGGACAGGATTGAGTACGGACACCTCAGCCAGGCAGGCGAGGAAATCCATGGAGCCCCCGCCTCCATCATCATTCCTGCCTCCTGTCACCCACCCCCCGCCCGCTTCGTGCTTCATTGTCCGAGCTCTCCCAGTCCTCTGCACTTCCGAATGGCTCTGGTGATACTGGGATCAGGGGTTTGAGCTTCCCCATGTCTCATTGCTACCTGGAAATTCTGTATTTTCTCTTTTAAGATAGCATCCTATTTAAATGCCTAGTGCTGATTGGAAAATCATAACTTGGTAACCATCGCAGTAAAGACTGGTTTAGGCAAGAATCATCAATGGATGTATGGTCTTAAAGTGTCTCCCCAGATATGGTCTTCAGTACAAGGCAGAAATCGAGCAGCACCAGATGTGATGCCCCGTGAAGGACACAATTCCGCTCAAGTCAGTGCTGGATCCAACCATGTAGGAGCCTCAGGTAAACCCCAGTAAGAAATGGTCAGCTACCAAAAAGAAGCCCTGACCCTTCAGGAATGTTGTCACAAAAGACAAAAACACAACTGTGAAATACTCCAGATTAGAGGAAGTTAGGGACATGACGACTAAACTCAAATCCTAGACTGGATCCTGTGCTAGAGTAAGGCCATGTTATAAAACACACTCTTGGGTCAGTTGTCAAACTGGAGTATGGATGGCAGGTTATGTAAAATATTGCATCAGTGTTAAATTTACTGAACCAGGTAACTACTGTGGTCGTGTAAGAGAATGTCCTTGTTCTTAGGAAACACACATCGACAGAACTAAGGGTCTATGGTGTGTGCAACTTACAGATGGTTCAAAGAAGAAAAAGGAGAGAGAGAGAGAGCGTGCGGGTGCTTGCTCACTTGGAAAAATTAGAGAGAAACGCTGGAGGAAAATGTTAGCGGTAAGTGAATCTGGTAAAGGCAGTATTGGTGTCCTGTGCACTATTTTTGCAACGTTCTGTAAGCTTAAAATTATTTCCAAATAAAAGTCTAAAGTTTAAAATATGTATTTGTACAAATTAAAAAAAACATTCAACTCAATGACATGTTTCTCTAAGCAAAGGTAAATCACACACTACCAATAACAACACACACCTATTCTCAACTGTACAAAAACATGCAGACCTACCCTGGGGAGATGTGGAAAATCTCGTCTTTGTTGTCAGGTCCATTCCTAAGGCAAAGGTCAGCTCTCCCTCTCTTGTCTTTTCTGCGTCAAGGGTTTAAGCTGCTCAGTAGGTCAGTTTTAAGTTGTAAGGGAAGCCATAATCACCCAGTGATACCAGGTGGCTCTTATTCTCCAGCACCACCCCTCGGTATGGGTTCTTCCCAGCAGGACTCCTCAGCCTTCACACCTCTTAGGTGAAATCCACATCACATCCCTGAAGACCAGTGTGGATTTAAAAAAAAAAAAAAAAAAAAGCACAACCTAAAAGTTGAAAATGATATTTTACTCGGTGGACATCCTGAGGATTTAAGCCCGGGAGACAGCCTCTCAGATGGCTCTGAAAGAGTGTTCCATAGAGGTAAGGGAGGAGCCAGGATATATAGGAGTTTTTGAAGAAAAAACAAACAAACCAGGTAGTGAGAACATCAAAGATTCCTGTTATTTAAAGAAAAAACAGACATCTCCAGTTAATGAATTTAGCACTTTTCTATGTATGGGAAGATGCAAGAGTCTAGGCTCCTTGAAATCATTCCTTTGATATGCACCCAACTACCTAGGGCCAGTACCCTTGTTTCTCCATCCTGAATCGCCTCAGGGTGCACAGTTGGGAGGGGCTGCAGTGGCCACAACAGCCTTTGTTTACTGATCCGGGCAGGTGACCTCCTTGACTTTCTTTGTCCACGTAGCTAATGTGGACTAAAAATGCCACCTGCCCGATCAGTAAACAAAGGCTGTTGTGGCCACCAAGGCATCAGCCACTGCAGCCACACCTCACCCACCACGGTGCACCCTGAGGGGGCTCAGGATGGGAAAGAACAGGATACTGGTCCCAGATAGCTAAGGTGCGCAGCAAAGGAATGATTTGAGTGAACCCAGACTCTTGCATCTTCCCATACATAGAAAAGCACTAAATTTATTAACTTGATGTCTGATTTTCTTTAATTAACAGTAAACTTTTGATGTTCTGACTACCTGGTTTTTGTTGCAAAACTCCTATATATCCTGGCTCCCCCACTCCCTCTTCGGAGCAGTCCCGCAGAGCTAACTGAGAGGCTGCCTCCTAAGCTTGAAGTCCTCAGAAAGTCCGCCTGATAAAACATAATTCTCAACTTTCAGTTTGTGCATTTTCAGTTGACACTAATTTCTTGGTGAATGACTAGTCGTAGGGTGGGGCAGAGAGGGATGTGGAGAGAGGGTCCAAGTCAGACTGGGCACTTTCTCCAGGGCAGGGGCTGAATGGAATTCATTACGAACAAGGCAGCTTCCAGGCAAGAGAAGGGGATGGATTCAGCCTCCAAGAGCTAAAAAGGAATTTTAGGAAATTCTTGTCTCTCCCTGGCTTTCTGGGCCATGTGAATATTTTCTTGGTCTTCCTAGAGGACAAAATTTCAGAAAGCAAACCTGAGGAAAGTAAACAGAACTGAGAAGGTGCCCTAGTGGAAACGCCCTTCCACAGCGAAGTGGGGTGTGTTCTTCAGCTCCCCGGTTGAGGTATCCCAGATAGCACCAGTGCTGCCCCATTTTCAGGACCCTGAACAAAGACCCAGAGAGCTGTGGACAAAAATGAAAAAAAAAATATGGCGCCTGCCATTCCAATAAACAACGAATGTTGCCTGCCGTCAAGGCATCAGTCTCTGCAGCCACACCGAGGGTGCACCGTGAGGGTGAGCCCTGAGGCGACTTCAGGATGGAGAAAAACAGGATATTGGCCCTAGACAGCTAACGTGCCATATCAAAGGAATCATTTCACTGAGCCCGGACTCTTGCATCTTCCCATGCATAGAAAAGTGCTAAATTCATTAAGTTGAGATATGTGTTCTTTTGTGACTAGTGGTCATCTTTTGAGGTTCAACCACGCGTTTTTTTCAGCAAAAACTCCTATATATCCTGGCTCCTCCCATACCTCTTTGAAACAGTTCCCCAGAGCTAGCTGAGCGGCTGTCTCCCAGGTGTAAGCCCACCAAATGAAACATAATTCTCAACTTTCAGGTTGTTGTCTTTTTCCGGTACACAGAGCGAAGACTATGAGGGGGATCAGCCCCAAGTTATGGTCTATCAGTGAGGCTCCTGTCCCCCCACTAGATGGATGAGAGGCTGCCCATAAATCTGTGGACTCCACACAGGGACAAGACCTCAGGGAGCACAGAGGGATGTTTCGGTTGCGGACATGGGCAGGAACCCTCGTCTGCCTCCTTCGGTCGTGAGATCCCGGTAATATGCCTTGTCTCTCCCAGTCTCAGTAACCACCCCCGCCATGGGTTTAAGTGAGTTCAAGGGTTATGTGAACTGGTGGACACCACGCCTGCGCGGCGCTCACGGAGCGCGGGCACAGCCTCGTTTCCCCGCAACTGGAGCTGGGTAGACCGCACGTCCCAGCGCCACCCACCGGCGCCCACCCCAGGAGCCAAACGGAAGCGCCCCTTACACGTCACTTCCGCCAACCGAGGGGGCGGGCTCGGCACCGGATGCGGAAGTCACTGCAGGGGTCAGTTGGGAGGGCAGTCTTTGAGGCGGAGGTGTTAGAGAAAGGGGTCAGTGCACGGAGAGAAGCTACATGCTTTCGCTACATGCCTTCTCCACGTGGTTTGAAGAAAAAAAAAAAGGGGGAATCCGGGCGCCACAGTGGCCATTCTCCGGTGGCCGGAGCATGTCACCCAGAAACGGCTCCCTCAGAAGCCAGTGGGAGCGCCTGGCGGGCGGCGCGCTTGATGGCGCCGAGCATACTGGGAGGTGTGGTCCCGGCGCGACCCGAAGATTCTGGGTAGTGTAGTCCTGGCATCCTGCTGGAGTGGCCCCCGAGCTGGTGGCTCTAGTGACCCCTTGTTCTTTGGTGGCGCTGGTGAGTGTGGCTCCCGCGGGCCCTCGCTGCAGCCGTGCCCTTCCCCGCGCAGAAAGGTAAGTCCTGAAAGACTGGCCTGCGGGCTGGGGCTGGAGACGGTTCGGGTGGTGGGGAGAGGAGGTGGCGGCGGGGACGCGCTGTCGTAGCTCAGGCCGTGCCCTACCGGGTGTCATATTTGGGGAATGTGGGCGCGCATCTCCGAGGGACGTGGGTGAAGCCCAGCCGCGATGCCCAATGGTGGCGGCTGCTGGGCTCCGGCTTCCTCCTAGGTTCGGCCTTGGCCGAAATAGCGGTATTGGGAGAGGCGGTCGCTCATGCCACGAGTCCCCGGGTTTAGGGGTTTGAGTAAGTAAGCTTCGGGGGCCTTATGTTTCCGAGGGGGTGACAGGTGCCAGCAGGCCCCGGTGCCAGGTGTCTCGAGTTCTGGTGGGTGGAAGCTGGTAGTCTTCTTTCGGGCCCGGCTACCCCTCGGCTTTGCTGAGGCCTCCCGCGGATGGGCGGCCGGCGTGGGCCAACGCGCCCGGGATGGGCTGGGTGTGGAGTGGCCATTTTGGCGCGATCTTGCGGGGCGCGTGTGGGGGGTGTCTCAGTTTGGCTGGTCGCCCCTGGGTTTAGGACTTGGAGGAAGAGGTCGTCTGGGGCCCACCGAGCAAGTTTTTCAGAGGTCCTGGAAACCATCATTGGTCACGGGAATCAAGGATTTAGACATCTCTGGTGTGGCCCGGCTTTGGGATCTTACGTTCCATTTTAAATTTTTATTACGGAGAAATTTTAAAGGGAAATAAATAGAACTCCGTAGATCCATCACGCAGACTTAACCCTTATCACCTCGTGAACAATCTTGATTCATCTCAGAATGATACACTGAGAATCCTTACAACCCGCAGAGGTTCGCTGTCACTGCCCTGCTTAAGAGCCTGGCCTCCACGGCCAGATTTCATCCAGACTCTGTCACCTTATAACTGTGTCACCTTAGGCAAGAGACTGACCTCACTGTGCCTCGGTTATCTCATCTGTAAAATGAAAATAATAAATCTTACTTCACTGGGTTGTGAGGCTAGAATGAGATGAAACTCATCCAGCGCCCGGAACAGTCTCCGGTATATACTAAGTGCCCAGTGAGTGTGAACTTTCCTAGTAAAGATCAGCGGTGAGAGAGGATCAGCTGAGGCCCGGTGTTCTAGCCTACATAACAGCTCTGTTCCCAGCAAGCTGCCCGCAGTCTTTTCTTCTGTGTCAGGTCCCTTCCTGATGCCTTTAAGGAAGAGGAAACCCTACCCTGCTGGAGCTTGAGAGTTTCCAGCGACTCTCCTGAACCTTTCGGTTCTCATTCTGCCCCCTGTGGCTCCTGCCTGCCCAGAGAGGACTGCCTGGTGGGCCAGGGGAGGACCCTGGGCTCCTGACAGCCCAGCCTCAGGTGGGGGCCGCTTGCCTTTTGCCTGCTGGACCATGGGTGGGTTTCCTTCGCTCAACTTTGACATCTTGTGCCTTGTAATGCCCCATCCCGGGATCAGGGCCCCAGCTGGTTTCCCCAGGAAGCAAGGCCTGTTGTAAGGATGGCCATTTTCACAGGGACTGTTCTTCAGACCCAGCGTCCTCCTTCACTACCCCTCCATCCTGGCGCCAACATCTCAGCGTTTGCTCAGACCTGCTCACTCCCGGGGCTTGTCCGCCGTGAAGGCCTCGGCCTTCTGGTCTTGTTCCGTCCAGCGCTCTCACTGCCTTTTTGTCCCAGGCCTGTCATTTCACACACAGTTACCTCAGAAGGCAGCTTACACATAAGGACTTCTTGTTGTAATATAACCACAATTTCATCATTACACCCAACAAAATTAATAGTTCCTTTTCCAGTTGTTTTAAAGTTTGTTTCAGTCAGAACAGCTCTGGTCAGAGACAGGAGAGGGAGATGTATGTGGAATTCGGTGTGGTGGTTTTCCCTGTCTCTGCCCCTCTCCCCGCATTTCTTCTAACCTTGCAGATCTGGTTAACATCTGCAACTTCTGCCCTTGGTACAAGCTGGGCCTCTTTGTTCTTTCCAGACTTACCTCCTGTTCGGTGGCTGCCGTGTTCTCTCCCCTGTGCTGTGCGCTGGATCCCCTTCTCCTTCCCCGTCTCCACTCCTGCAGTGCCCTTGCTCCTGCCTCTTCTCCATCTTCTTCTCCCTCTGCCCCCCCTTCCCCCACCGCTGCCTCTTGAGTTGGGCACCTGAGGTATAAATACTGATCTTGCCATTCAGCCTGCTAGAAAGGGACCTTTCTAATCGTTTGCTTCTGTCCCCACTCCAAAGTCAGACTGCCCAGATTCAAATCTCAGTTTCACCATATCTAGCTGTGTGGCCCTGAGCATGTTATGTTGCCTCTCTGAGCCTTCTGTTCCTCATCTGCCAAATGGGGATCAGAATGGTGTCCACCTGACAGGGATGTTGGGTGTGATAACCCTAGGCATGCGGTTAGAGCGCCTAGTACATAAATACTCAGTAACTGTTCGTTAGAATTATTATTAATGCTTCCAACTTGTTCTCCAAGTCACCCTTTCAGTGTCCTCCCCTAATCCCCACACTCGTCAGAGCCTGCTTTACAGCTGCATGGAAACTTATTCCATTGTCTGCTTTTGTTTCTCCGTACCTCTCTGCTTGAGCATCAACTCCTGTGATGAGCTGGGACGGGCTCCCCCGGCAGAGCACGCTGCACGTCCCCGGCAGTATTCCCGGGCTCCCATTCGCTGTGGGATGCTTGACACATCAGGACCCCAGGGCTCAGGCTGTGTCATGACTGTCCAGCTGTCCCATTGGACTGGGAGGTGGTCCTTTGACGGTCGGGTGCCTCATCTTGTGCTTCTTGAGCCACTGATAGGGTTCCTGGGACCGGGTTAAATGAGTGCCGGGTTAAGTGAGACTAAGTGAGTGATGCATGGTGAAGACATGAGTGTCATCCTTGCTGGAAGGATGGAAGTTCACATGGGGAGTCTGATTGGAGAGTGCGCTGTGGGCATTAGTGGAGTGAGCCCTGAATAGCAAGTTAGTGTGGACTTGATGTGGGTGCGGGAGGGACCCAGTAAAGGGTCCTGAGCAGAGCAGGGACCACAGTTTCCCTCCAGCTCTTGCCCTGCAGCTTTCCTCCCCTTCAGAGCTAAACTCCTTGAAAGAATTCTCTTTTCTTGATGTCTCCGTTGATATCCTTCCATTGCCTTTTAAATATTCCCGTAAGGCTTTTCAGCTTCACCCACTAAAAAATATTCTTTGTCTAAGTTACCACTGAGCTTCCTGTGGCTAAATACCAGTCCATGCTCAGCAACATTTTACATAGTTGCATTCGTCTTAGGATCTCCTTTCATGTTGCTGTCCCTGGTTTCCAGGTTTTCCTCCTACCTCATAGGCTGCGCCTCCTCTGTCTCCTTGGCTGGCTTCTTTACTCCCAGAACCCCTGTGGAAGGCCCCGCTTCAGCTCCATCTCTCCTTGGTGGCCCCGTCCACTCTCAAGGCCTGAGATGCCATCCCTCTGAGGTTCAGCCAAGATCTCTGCCTTCAACTCCAAATCCCAGTCTCCTGTCTACTTGGCATTTCCACTTGAGTATCTCGTGGGCATCCAAACTTGATGTGTCCAACAACAAACTCTGATCAACTCCTGTAAACATGCCCCGCCCCCGTGGAGGATGGACAGTTCTTTCAGGGAGTTCAGCTGTAAAAGGGAGCAGAGACATGGCAACGCCTTCAGCTTCCTCAGGCTCAGAACTTCGGAGTCATCCTCGACTCCTTTCTTGCTCTTACACTCCATATCCCCAGTAAGCAGCCTCCGTCGCTCCTGCTGTGGTCCGGGCCACCACCTCACCTGGATGGTCATAGCCCTTGAGTGATCTCTCTGCTTCCTTCCTTGTCCCTCTCAGTACAGCTGTATTAGTCAGTTCAGCAGGCAGGTCATGCATTTGCTCAAAGACCTCCAGTGGCTTCTCACCTCAGTCAAAGTCAGAACCTCCCCCACTCAGTGTCAGTCACCGCATACCAGCCACAGTGAACTGTCTCTGTCTTGACTGTGCCAGGCCAACTCTCGCCTCAGGGCCTTTGCACTGGCTGTTCTCTTGCATGTGATGCTCTCTTCAAAGTTACTCACTTGGCTCATCCCTCACAGCCTTCAGATTTTTATTCAATCATCTTCTCAGCAAGGCCTTCCTAACCACTATTTAAAATCTCAAAACCCCGTCTCTTTTGTGTTACTTCTTTTCTGCTTCCCTGCTTTATTTTCTTTATCTCACTCATTACTTTCTGATCTGGTGTGTGTTTTATTTGTTAATTTAATATGTCCATCTTCCTTCTCTAAACTTGCATGTCAGTGAGGGCAGATGTTTTTGTCTTTGTTCACTTCTGTATCCCCAGGGTCTAAGATAGTGTCTGTCGCACAGTAAGAGCTTAGGACATTTTTAATAAGTAATCCAGCCATGTGTAGGTGGAGCTAATTCTGGGAGGAATGGATCAGGCTGGCCGGGATGTCGGGAGATGGTCTGCAGAGCCTCTCTCAGGAGGGACTGTCCCTTCCCCAGATGGGGTTGGGGTGGGAGGCATAGAGAGTTCTTGGAGGTGGACTCAGTAGGCCTTGGTAACTGGTGTGATTTGGCAGGAAGAGAAGTACACCTGGTGCCCGAGTCAGCATGTGGGTGATGGGAAGGATGCTTCTGTCATTAACAGAGCTGAAGAAGGCAGAGGCACAGCATGTCTGTGAGGGCTTTCATTATTGATTGCTGCACAACAAGCTCCCCAAGACCATGGCGTAGAGGAGCCACCATGTTATCATCTCTCCCAGTTCCTTCGGTTAAATCCGCTGGGCAGTCCTTCTGCTCCGTGGGAGTTATAGATCCAGCCGAATTTTCCCCCAAAGTCACTTGTGGACTCTTTTGGGTTGGACCATCCAAGACAGTTCCGTCACACATCTGGTGCTTTAGTGGACTGGCTGGAAGGCTGGGGGCACCTGGGCCCCACACTCTCTCTTCGCGGAGTATCGGGGCCTCTGCTTCTGTGTGGTCCCTCCAGCAGGGGAGTTGAAGTTCTTAAAGTGGCATCTCGCGCCTCCTGAGAGCATAAGCTGTGTAGCCTTCTTAAGACTTAAGCCTGTGGGACTTCCCTGGTGGTCCAGTGGGTAAGACTCCACACTCCCAATGGAGGGGGCCTGGCTTCAATCCCTGGTCAGGGAACTAGATCCGACATGCTGCAGCTAAGACCCAGCACAGCCAAAATAAATAAATAAATATTAAAAAAAAAAAAAGACTTAAGCTTGTAACTGACACATTGTCACTTGTGCCACATTTATTGGTTAAAGCAGGAATGAGGTCAGTCTGAAGCAGCTCCCAATGTTTGAAGTTGAAATAATTTGAGCAGCAAAATAGTGATAATATTCTTTTTATTTTATTTTTTCACATCTTTATTGGAGTAAAATTGCTTCACAATGTTGTGTTAGTTTCTGTTGTACAACAAAGTGAATCAGCCATATGTATACATATATCCCCATATCCCCACATATATCCCCATATCCCCTTCCTCTTGAGCCTCCCTCCCACCCTCCCTATCCCACCCCTGTCTATCCCACCCCTCTAGGTCATCACAAAGCATTGAGTTGATCTCCCTGTTCTGTGCAGCAGCTTCCCATCCATCCATTTTACATTTGGTAGTGTATATATGTCAATGCTACTCTCTCAGCTCATCCTCTTTTATTTTTTTATTGGAGTATAGTTGCCATACAGTGTTGTGTTCGTTTCTGCTGTACAGCGAAGTTATCAGTTGTACATATACATATATCCACTGTTTTTTAGATTCTATTCCTATATAGGTCATTACAGAGTATTGAGTAGAGTTCCCTGTGCTATATAGTAGGTTCTTTTTAGCTATCTATTTTATATATAGTAGTGTGTATATGTCAGTCGCAATCTCCCAATTTATCCCTTCCCCCCGCAACCTTTCCCCCCAGTAACCATAAGTTTATTTTCTATATCTGTGACTCATTTCTGTTTTTTAAGTTCATTTGTACCATTTTTTTAGATTCCACATATAATAAAGTGATAATATTCTAATATAACCCATAGGATAAACTGTAAATCCACGCTGAAATAAGAAGGGACAACTCTTGCTTACAGAAGAATTCCAATTAATTAATTAATTTATTTATTTTTCATATTTATTTATTTATTTATTTGGTTGCACCGGGTCTTAGTTGCAGCAGGCAGGCTCCTTAGTTGCATCATGCAAACTCTTAGTTGTGGCATGCATGTGGGATCTAGTTCCCTGACCAGAGATCGAACCCAGGCCCCCTGCATTGGGAGCATGGAGTCCTATCCACTGTGCCACCAGGGAAGTCCCCAGTTAATGAATTTAGAATGAAAGGGAAATAGAACATTGTCATTTGGTCAACACCACAGTAATAATTGTTGCAGACAGGTCCCACAAAATTATGCTGAAATTAGTGGGTGGAAGATTGAAGAGAAATACGTTATTTGTATAATCTCAAAGTATCTCTCCCAAGATACATATTAATTATAAAGGGAAAAAGAGTGACTTTGTAATGGAGAAAGCCAGCAGACACTGCCTTAACCAAGTGATCAAGATTAAGGTTAACATCGTCAATAATGAAACATATCAATATCACGAACCCCTTGATAGGGTGCACTGAAAAAGACACATGACTTCTGAGGAATTCTAGCCCCAAATGAACTATCATTCTAATCATTTTTTAAAAGTCAGATAAACCAAAATTGACGGGTGTTGTTCAAAAATGTCACTTTCATGAAAGAAGGAACTGTCACAGATTGGAGGAGATGAAAGATATATGACAGCTAAATGCAATGTTGGAAGCTCAGTTGATATCTGGACCAGAGGAAGGACAGGACATTAGTGGAAAAACTGTTGAAATGTGGTTAAGAGTTGTAGTTTAGATAATAGTATTATATCAATGTTAATTTCCTGGTTTTGATCATTGTATTTTGGTTTTCCAAGATGTTAACATTAGAGAAAACTAAGTGACGGTTATATGGGAATTGACATTTTTGCAACTTCTTTTTAAGTCTAAAATTAAAAATGAAAAGTTTTATGGATTCATCAATCTTACATTGAATTGGATATTGGAAGAATGAGAGTTGAGTTTTGTTAAAGAATGTTAAAGTTGAGTTTTGTTAAAGAATATACAGCATGTATAAATGCAATCATGATTTTTCTTCTTGGATCTGTTCATTAATATAGTGTATTATAGTAATGGATTTTCTAATATTGAACCAGTCTTACGTTTCTGGGTAAATCCCACTTTGTCATGGTGGAATATTTTCTTATTGCTTTGAATGATGGTATATTTTTGCCATGCATTTAATGTGGTAAAATATATATAACATAAGATTTACCATCTTAACCATTTTCAGTGTATAGTTCAGTAGCGTTAAGTACATTCATATTGTTGTGCAACCATCCGCACTCTCCACCTGCAGAACTGAAACTCTGTACCCATTAAACAGTAACTCTCTATTTCCCCTTCCCCCCAACTGCTCTCAACCTTCATTCTGCTTCCTGTCTCTATGGATTACTCTAGGTACCTCATATAAGTGGTATCATACAGTATTTGTCCTTTTGTGTTTGGTTTGTTTCACTTAGCATAATATCTTTAAAGTTCATCCATGTTGTAGCATGTGTCAGAATTTTTTTTGAGGCTGAATAATATTCATTGTATGTATAGACCACATTTTGTTTATCCATTCATCTATTGACAGACACTTGGATTACTTTCACATTGTAGCTATTATGAATAATGCTGCTCACACAAGTGTACAAATATCTGTTCAAGTCCCTGCTTTCAATTCTTTTGGGGAAATACCCAGAAGTGGAACTGGTAGATCATATGATAATTTCTTTTTTTTTTTTTGATAATTTCTATTTTTAATTTTTTGAGGAACTGCTATATTATTTTCCATAGTGGTTGCACCATTGTACATTCCCCCTAGCAATGCACAAGGGTTGAATGACGATTATGAAAAGTCTGATGGAAGTCTGGTATATTTTTTGCCTAGAGTCACTTAGGATTTTTGTTGTTATTCTTCAAAGTCTGATAGTTTTTTCAGTAGATACCTTGAAGTTGTTGGTTGTGAGTCAATTCTTCCCTTGTACTCTGTAAGCCCTTTCATATTTAGATTCAGATCATTTAAAGAAAAAATTTTGTTGGAGTACAGTTGATTTACAATGTTGTGTTAGTTTCAGGTGTACAGCAAAGTGATTCAGTTATACATATACATATATTCATTCTTTTTTAGATTCTTTTCCCATATAGGTTATTACAGAGTATTGAGTAGAGTTCCCTGTGCTATACAGTAGGTCCTTGTTGGTTATCTATCTATATCTATCTATATATTTTATATGTAGTAGTGTATGTATGTTAATCCCGAGCTCCTAATTTATCCCCCCCCCACATTTCCCCTTTGGTAACCATAAGTTTGTTTTTGAAATCTGCGAGTCTGTTTCTGTTTTGTAAATAAGTTCATTTATATCATTTTAAAAAATTAGATTCCAGGGGCTTCTCTGGTGGCGCAGTGGTTAAGAACCCGCCTGCCAGTGCAGGGGACACGGGTTCGAGCCCTGGTCCGGGAAGATCGCACATGCCACAGAGCAACTAAGCCTGTGCACCACAACTACTGAGCCTGTGCTCTAGAGCCCGTGAGCCACAACTACTGAGCCTGGGCACCACAACTACTGAAGGCTGCGCGCCTAGAGCCCATGCTCCACAACAAGAGAAGCCACCGCAGTGAGAAGCCCATGCACTGCAAGGAAGAGTAGCCCCCACTCGCCGCAACTAGAGAAAGCCAGCGCACAGCAACAAAGACTCAACGCTGTCAAAAATAAAGAAAATAAATAAATTAAAAAAAATTAGATTCCACATATGAGTGATATCACATGATATTTGTCTTTCTCTTTCTGACTTATTTCACTTAGTATGATTATCTCTAGGTCCATCCATGTTGCTGCAAATGGCATTATTTCATTCTTTTTTATGGCTAATAGTCCATTGTATATATGTACCACATCTTTTTTATCCATTCCTCTGTTGATAGACATTTAAGTTGCTTCCATATCCTGGCTACTGTAACTAGTGCTGCAGTGAACATTGGGGTGCATGTATCTTTTCTAATTATGGTTTTCTCTGGGTATATACCCAGGAGTGGGATTGGTGGTTCATATGGTAGTTCTATTTTTAGTTTTTTAAAGAACTTCCATACTGTTCTCCATAGTGGTTATACCAATTTACATTCCCACCAACAGTGCAAGAGGGTTCCCTTTTCTCCACACCCTCTCCAGCATTTATTGTTTGTAGATTTTTTGATGATGGCCATTCCGACCAGTGTTAGGTGATCCTTCATTGTAGTTTTGATTTGCATTTCTCTGATAATGAGTGATGTTGAGCATCTTTTCATGTGCTTTTTGGCCATATGTATGTCTTCTTTGAAGAAATGTCTATTTAGCTCTTCTGCCCATTTTTTGATTGGGTTGTTTTTTTGACACAGAGCTGCATGGGCTGCTTGTATATTTCGGAGATTAATCCCTTGGTGATCGCTTCATTTGCACATATTTTCTCCCATCCTGTGGGTTGTCTTTTCATTTTGCTTATGGTTTCCTTTGCTGTGCAAAAGCTTTTAAGTTTAATTAGATCCCACTTGTTTATTTTTGTTTTCATTTTCATTACCCTAGGAGGTGGGTCAAGAAAGATATTGCTGTGATTCATGTCATCTATTTTTGAAGTTTTCTTGGGTTATAGTTTTAAATATTAGTTCTGTTCCCTCCCCACCCCCACCCCAACCCTTTTTTGGTTTATTTCTTTGTTTTCTTCTGCAGGAGCTGCAATTATACAAATGAAATTCTTTGTTTGTCTGTTTTCCATTTCAACCATTTTTTCTCTAACTCTTTTTACTTCTTTCTTTCATTTTCATCTCCTCCTGTTAGCTTTCAGTGGCCATCATGTTTTCATTTCACTCTATTCTTCCTTGGTGTCTTACAATTTAGTCTTCATTTCTTTCTTTTTTTTTTTGGCTGTGTGGTTTGCAGTATCTTAGTTCCCCGCACTTATTTGCAAAACAGAAACAGACTCACATATTTCAAAAACAAACTTATGGTTACCAAAGGGGAAATGAATTGATAATTGATTCTAATGCCCAATTTTTGTCCTTCATTATTGCTTTAGGTTTCTCTGGTTTTGTTCACAATGCAGTGTTTTTTCTGTATATACTTTTTACGTTTTAAAAGAAAAATCTTAAAAATAAAGGAGTCAATAGCATAATGAACGTCCTTATGTGCATCATCTTGATTTAACACTTGTTTATATTTTGCCATATTTGTTGCATCTGGGTTTTTGGTTTTTGGGTTCCTTTGGTGTTTGAGAATTTTTTAATAATTTTTTATTAATGGAAAAATTTCAAACATATTCAAAGCAAGGAAACTATAATAAAACCCCAGCTTTAACAGTAAACACTGTGTAGCAATCTTGGGAGGGGGGTGGTTTGTCCAATTTTTCCTGAAGTGTTTTTTTTTTGTTTGTTTTTATAAATACATTTATTTATTTTTGGCTGTGTTGGATCTTCATTGCTGCCCGTGGGCTTTCTCTTGTTGCAGCCGCAGTGCGTGGGCTTCTCATTGTTGTGGCTTCTCCCATTGCAGAGCACGTGCTCTAGGGCTCAGCAGAGCACGGCCTCTAGGGCTTATGGGCTTAGTTGCTCCATGGCACATGGGTTCTTCCTGGACCAGGGCTTGAACCCGTGTCTCCGGAATTGGCAGGCGGATTCTTAACCATTGTACCACCAGGGAAGCCCTCCTGAAGTGTTTTTAAAAGCAATCCCATGGATCATTTCATCTATAAATACTTCAGTGTATATTTTTTAAAAAAACAACCACAATAATACCATTTTCACAACCCCTCAAATTAATAATGATGTGTTACCATCTACAGTCAAGTAGAGAGCCTGAAAAACGTCCTTCTACATTTAGTTTGTTGGGATCAGGAGAGTTTGGGACCAAACCTACTGAAGGCCTGACTCTGAACTTTTTTCCAGGGCCCTGGTAAAAACCAGAGTGTTACACTTCCACCGTGCCACCCCTCCCCCAGCTGTGGGGTTGGAGAGCAGACCCTGCCTCGCTCACTGGGAGAGCATTTCCAGCTGACACCCTCTAATTTCTGCTTTCCTTACACGGATCTGCCTTCTGAGATATCATCCTTTAGTGATACCAGGAAAAATGGCCACAGGGTCCTGGGAAGCCAGGGTAATGGTGAGTGTTTCCTGCATTTCCACACTGGCTGTCGCAGGATGGACACAATCCTTTCTCTTGTCTTGACCACCTTGTTGGCACCTGGCAAAGTCCAGCTCTAGTCCTGGAAGTGTAACTTATCTTACCTGCAGCCTGTTTGACCCATGACTTGGTCAGTTTAGGAAGTTACCATCCCTGGAAATACTACCCGTGGAAAGGCACAGGATCAGAAAAGATGCAAGAAAAACCTTTAGTTTACACCTCAGATTGAACCCTGGCACGGAGACACACTACAACAACAAAAACAAAAACCAAGCAAATCTGGGGAATCTGAGTTCCAGAGTTGCCATACTATGTGGGCTTACTAGACAAAAGACTCTAAGACAGCTGTCAGAGCTAATGGAAAACATGAACCAGGTCAAGAAAACAATGTAAAAACAAAATGGAAATGTCAGTAAAGAGATAGAAAACATGAAGAGGAACCAAGAAGCTTAATGAACTCTAAGTAGGATAACCTCTTAAAAGAGACCCACACCAAGATACATTAAAATCAAGCCAAAGGCAACAGAATCTTGAGAGCAGCAACAGAGAGCTCAGAACTTAATCACGGATGTATGATCAGGTGATTTTCAACAACACTACCAAGACCATTCCATGTGGAAAGGACAGTCTATTCAATAGACACTGCTGGGAAAACTTATACCCACATGGAAGAGAATGAAAATTAACTCAAAATGGATCAAAGACCTAAAAAGGTAAGAGCTAAAACTGTAAAACTCTTAGAAGAAAACATTGAGGAAAAGCTTCATGAAGTTGGATTTAGTTATGATTTGTTGGGTAATAACACCAAAAGCCCAGGCAACAAAAGAAAAAATAGATAAATTGGACTTTATCAAGGTTAAAAACTTTTGTGCATTAAAGAGTGTATATTTGCAAGTCATATATCCGATAAGTAATTAATGTCCAGAATATATAAAGATCTCAGAGAGCAACAACAAAAACCAAACACCCCAATTCAAGAACCGTCAAAGGACTTGAATAGACGTTTTTGCCAAGAAGATATACAGATAGCAAATAAGCACATAAAAAGATGGTTACTGTCACTAATCATTAGGGAAATGCAAATAAAGACCACAATGAGAGATCACTTTATACATTTCACATGATGGCTATTACCAAAAACTCAGAGAGCAGCAAGTGTCGTCAAGGATGTAGGTAGGGATACTAGAATCCTTTTACATTGTTAGTGGGGATATAAAATGGTGTGGCTTCTGTGGAAAACAGTACAGTGTTTCCTGAAGAAACTGAACATAGAATTACCATTTGATTCAGCAATTCAATTCAGCAATTCAAATTACCATTTGATTCAGCAATTCAACTTCAGTTTCCTGAAGAAACTGAACATAGAATTACCATTTGATTCAGCAATATATACCCAAAAGAACTGAAAGCAATTTGTATGGTAGTATTATTCACAATAGCTAAAAGGTGGATACAAACCCAGTGTCCGTCTGTGGAGGAATGGTATATACATACAGTAGAGTATTTTTTAGCCTTAAAAAGGAGGAAATTCTGAGTACATGCTTCAACATGGCTGAAACTTTTTTTTTAATTTTTTTTAAATTTTATATTGTAGTATATAGTTTACAATGTTTTGTTTGTGGTGTACAGCACAGTGATTCAGTTATACATATACATGTATCTATTCTTTTTCAAATCCTTTTCCCATTTAGGTTGTTACAGAATACTGAGCAGAGGTCCCTGTGCTATACAGTAGGTCCTTGTTGGTTATCTATTTTAAATATAGTAGTATGTATATGTCAATCTCAAACTCCCAATTTATCCCTCCTCCCCACCTTTCCCTTTTGGTAACCATTTTTGTTTTCTAAGTCTGTGAGAATGTTTCTGTTATGTAAATAAGTTCATTTGTGTCATTTTTTTTTTTTAGATTCTGCATATAAGCAAAATCATATGATATTTGTCTTTCTCTGTCTGACTTACGTCACTCCAGGTCCATCCACATTGCTGCAGATGGCATTATTTCATTCTTTTTTATGGCTGAGTAATATTCCATTGCATATATGTACCACATCATCTTTATCCATTCATCTGTCGATGGACATTTAGGTTGCTTCCATGTCTTGGCTGTTGTAAACAGTGCTGCAGTGGACATTGGTGTACATGTATCCTTTCAAACCATGGTTTTCTCTGGATATGTGCCCAGGAGTGGGATTGCTGGATCATACAGTAGCTCTATTTTTAGTTTTTTAAGGAACCTCCATACTGTTTGCCACAGTGGCTGCACCAATTTGCATTCCCACCAACAGTGTGGGAAGGCTCCCTTTTCACACCATCTCCAGCATTTATTGTTTGTAGACTTTTTGATGGTGACTAGTGTGAGGTGATATCTCATTGTAGTTTTGATTTGCATTTCTCTAAGAATCAATGATGTGGAGCATCTTGTCATGTGCCTCCTGGCCGTCTGTATGTCTTCTTTGGAGTACATGGCTGACACTTGAAGACATTATGCTAAATGAAATAAGCCAGCACAAAAGGACAAATACTGTATGATTCCACTTATTTGTGATACACAGACTAGCCAAATATTGAATACATGGAGACAAAGTAAAATGATGGTTGTTTACCAGGGTTTGTGAGAAAGAGGGAGTCAGGGTTTAATGGTTACAGAGTTTCAGCATGGGATGATGAACAAATTCTGGAGATGGAAAGTGGTGGTGGTTGTACAACAGTGTCAACATACTTAATGTACTGAAATATGCACTTAAAAATGGTAAAAGTAGTAAAATGTTTCTGTATATTTTACAATAAAAATTTAAAACCTACAGGCTGCTACTACACGCGACCTATTCTGTATTCTACCACTAGGTGCCTTTTATTCCTCCCAAGTGGTCCTGCTTCCCATGATTCAGGCTCTCTCTTTCTTGGCCCACAGTGTCCTCTGCTTTGCTCCCCACACGCCTCATCAGGAATACCTGGCACCTTCCTCTTCCCTTGATTCCTGCCCTTCCCTCAAGACCAAGTTCCTGGGCCTCTCATGAAACCTTTCCTGATGTCTGTATTCCAGTGCACTCTCCATTTTGAAATAGTGTTGAGGTAAAGATAGTAAAATGGGGCAGGCGGATGAGAATGGCACATAGAGATGAATTTGTAGACCAAGTAGCCAAGAACGTCCACGCTGAGCATCCACAGTGTGGGACGGGAAGTTTAATGGACTGTTACCCACATTTCGTAAGTGAGAAAACAGAGGTGCTAGTTGACGGGGGGGGTGGGCCCCAAACCAAGGCAGTAGGATTCAAGTTCATGCTCTTTACCACTCGCTGCTTGTGCCTCTCAGGCCAGGGAAGGCCGAAGAGGCCCCATGGGATTGAAGGGAAGGACTGAGTTGTATTTGGTCTTTGCCATAATTGAATGGTACTAACTTCATTCTGATGCTTCAACATTTAAAACCATTGTTCAGGGCTTCCCTGGTGGCGCAGTGGTTAAGAGTCCGCCTGCCAATGCAGGGGACATGGGTCCGAGCCCTGGTCCGGGAAGATCCCACGTGCCGTGGAGCAACTCAGCCCATGCGCCGCAACTACTGAGCCTGTGCTGTAGAGCTCGCGAGCCACAACTTCTGAAGCCCGCGTGCCTAGAGCCCGTGCTCCGCCATAGGAGAAGCCACCCAGTGAGAAGCCCATGCACCACAAAAAGTAGCCCCCACTCGCCGCAACTAGAGAAAGCCCACGTGCAGCAACGAAGACCCAACGCAGCCAAAAATAAATAAATAAACAAACAAGTAACAGAACCAAAGCTTAAAAAAAAAAACATTGTTCAGACTATTCTTTTAAATTCTTAAAGTCTGTTGCTTTACTGTTGTTTAATTTTTATGTTATTTGCTCTTCCCTCAGCCTAGATTTGCTCTTGTTATTTGCTCTTCCCTCAGCCTAATGTTCCCAAAAGTTAAAGACTCCATTTTTTGGTAGGTATTCTCCGAAACAGCCTATTCAGTATCTCGAATGTGTAGGTTAAGTGCCACTGCCTCAATAGTGACAGGGGTTAAAAGTCTTGGAACACAGAGCACCAGGGTCAAAGACAAGATCTAGATATCTCACCTACCTCTCCCCGGGCAGGCTTCTGCCTGCCCCTGACCCTGAGTCCTGGGCAAGGCTGGCTCCTGGGTGAGCAGGGCTGTATTCTGTGTTACAGGCACACATGGCATTCAGAGATGTGGCTGTGGATTTCACCCAGGAGGAGTGGATGCTGCTGAGCCCTGCTCAGAGGTCCCTGTACCGGGAGGTGATGCTGGAGAACTACAGCAACCTGGTCTCGCTGGGTAAGCCTGGCATCTCTCAGGACCCGTATCCCAGCAGCTGGGTACTTTAGGCTGTGCTTGAAGCAGCTATCTTGCTTTCTGACTTTGCCTTTGGGTTGGACTCAAAAGCAGAGACACTCTGTTCCCTCTTTCCCCAGAGAAGGTCTGATTTTGTAGAATTGAAATGTGTAGAGGTGTGTGTGTGTCTGTGTGTTGTGTATGTGATAATCTGCATTTCTAGGCCTTTTCTCCCAGTCTCTTGGGTAAGCATGACATGTCTTCCTAGTTATTATCTTCTTTTAAATGAGGGAGTTGTTCTCTCCCCAGGATGGAGTAGGGTCAGTGAGCTGTCATCCTGGTTTCCCCTCCCCTGCAGAGAGCTCCCCACTCTCAGGTCTTTCCCACCACCTTTTGAAATTCCCCACCCAGTGTGGCTCTGAGTTCAGGAACTGGCTTTTGAGCCTATAACCTACAGCCATATTGTTTTCTTTTCCTATGAGCAGGGATTCCATTTTCTAAACCCAAACTCATCACCCAGCTGGAGCAAGGGAAGGAAACCTGGAGAGAAGAGAGAAAATGCCCACCTGCCACCGGCCCGGGTGAGTGGGGAACACTGGGCAGCCCAGGGGGCTTGGGGGCAAGAAGGCGTCGCTCAGGTGCTGGGGAGGGAGGCTGTTGTGCTGGCCCTGGGGCCACCCTGTGTGCTGCCCACCATGTGACCTTCCAGCCCTTCATCTGCACTCGAGCTTTCCCTTTTTGCCCTCTCTGCCTCACTCAGTTCTCTCCCACATTCATAGGCTTCTTGCTCTTGTTACTATATTTTTAAAAGATCAAGCAAGAATGTGGAAGTAAAACTGAGTGAGCTAAAGAAAAAAGGCAAGCCCAGTGGGAGGAAGGAAGGCTATAAAAAGCCAACTGGGAAATTGAAATGGAATTCTAAAAAAATTGTAAGAATGGATTTCACCCAGGAGGGTGAAACTTTAAACGGTTATGTAAATACCTATATAATCCTCAATTTTGTCTCTTAGCCCCCAGAGCCTAAACTAGTTACTATTTTGGCCATTTAAGAAAAAGTTTGCTGACCCCTGCTCAAAGGGATTACAATATACAGCCTTCACTTTTCCTTTTCTACTTATTCTGGATACCACTTTATGTAAAATTTAAGAACAGTGCAATTGCACACTTCAAATTAAACCTTTTTCCCCACTTGCTTTATTCTGTAGTTGTCATTTGTACTGCCCCTCTATACCTTCTAAACTCCCTAATACAATGTTAAAATATTTGTTTTAAGCACTCATACGTATTTTTTAATCAAATGAAAAAGTGTTTTTATACTCATCCAGATAATTTACCATTTTCTGTGCTCTTATTTTCCTGAAGATTTGAGTTTCTACCTGATAGCATTTTAGTTGTCTAGCATTTCTTGTACAGGTGGCAGTGTATTCATTTAAATTTTGTTTTTCTGAATGTGTATTTCATCTTCATTCTCGAAGGATATTCTCACTGGATATAGAATTCTAGTTTGGTTTATTTTTTCACTCCTTTAAAGATACTGTTCCCCTGTTCTGGCCTCTGCTGTTTCTGATGAGAAATCAGCTGTCATTTACACAATTATTACCTTGGTTTTTTTGTTACTTTTCTTTTTAAACCTCTGACTACTTTCAGAGTTTTCTGTATATGTTTGGTGTTCAGCTCTTTGACTGTGTCGTAACTGAGGAAACATGCTTTTCTTTATATTTTCCCTGCTTAGGGCTTGCTGAGATTTCTGAATCTATAAATGTATGGCTAGAGCCAAATTTGGGGAATTTTGGGGCATTATTCTATCATGGTTTTTTTTTTTGTTTTTTTGTTTTTGTGGTACACGGGCCTTTCACTGTTGTGGCCTCTCCCGTTGCGGAGCACAGGCTCTGGACACGCAGGCCCAGTGGCCATGGCTCATGGGCCCAGCCGCTCTGCGGCATGTGGGATCTTCCCAGACCGGGGCACAAACCCGTGTCCCCTGCATCGGCAGGCAGACTCTCAACCACTGCGCCACCAGGGAAGCCCTATCATGGTTTTTTTCTGTTCCCCTCTCTCCCCCTTTTGGGGACTACAGTTACATGTGTATTAGTCCTTTTTACATTGTCCCACAGGTTGTTGAGCCTGTCTTTTTTTTTTTTCCCCCCTCTCTGTTCTTCAGATTGATTTCTGTTGATCTGTCATCTCCAATATGCTACTAAGTTCTGGCCAGTGAATTTTTCATTTTTAGATATGGTATTTTTTCAGTTTTGTCATTTCCATTTACTTTTATTTAATTTTCCATTTTCATGATGATATTTCCTAACGGTTCATTAATGAAGAGCAAATTTTCCTTTACCTTCTTTAGCAGAATAACTTAGATACTTAGCGGATACATTTTTATTTATTTATTTATTAACATCTTTATTGGAGTATAATTGCTTTACAATGCTGTGTTAGTTTCTGCTTTATAACAAAGTGAATCAGTTATACATATACATATGTTCCCATATCTCTTCCCTCTTGCATCTTCCTCCCTCCCACCCTCCCTTTCCCACCCCTCTAGGTGGTCACAAAGCACTGAGCTGATCTCCCTGTGCTATGTGGCTGCTTCCCACTAGCTATCTATTTTACGTTTGGTAGTGTATATATGTCCATGCCACTCTCTCACTTTGTCACAGCTTACCCTTCCCCCTCCCCATATCCTCAAGTCCATTCTCTAGTAGGTCTGTGTCTTTATTCCCATCTTGCCCCTAGGTTCTTCATGAACTTTTTTTTTCTTAGATTCCATATATATGTGTTAGCATACAGTATCTGCTTTTCTCTTTCTGACTGACTTCACTCTGTATGACAGACTCTAGGTCCATCCACCTCACTACAAATAATTCAGTTTCGTTTCTTTTTATGGCTGAGTAATATTCCATTGTATATATGTGCCACATCTTCTTTATCCATTCATCTGTTGATGGACACTTAGGTTGCTTCCATGTCCTGGCTATTGTAAATAGAGCTGCAATAAACATTTTGGTACATGACTCTCTTTTTTTTTTTTTGCAATACGTGGGCCTCTCACTGTTGTGGCCTCTCCCGTTGTGGAGCACAGGCTCCGGCCGCGCAGGCCCAGTGGCCATGGCTCACGGGCCCAGCCGCTCCGCGGCATGTGGGATCTTCCCAGACCAGGGCACGAACCCGTGTCCCCTGCATTGGAGGCGGACTCTCAACCACTGCACCACCAGGGAAGCCCCCATGACTCTTTTTGAATTATGGTTTTCTCAGGGTATATGCCCAGTAGTGGGATTGCTGGGTCATATGGTAGTTCTATTTTTAGTTTTTTTTTTTTTTTGCGGTACGTGGGCCTCTCACTGTTGTGGCCTCTCCCGTTGCAGAGCACAGGCTCCGGACGCGCAGTCTCAGCGGCCGTGGCTCACGGACCCAGCCGCTCCGCGGCATGTGGGATCTTCCCGGACCAGGGCACGAACCCGTGTCCCCTGCATCGGCAGGCGGACTCCCAACCACTGCGCCACCAGGGAAGCCCCTATTTTTAGTTTTTTAAGGAACCTCCATACTGTTCTCCATAGTGGCTGTATCAATTTACATTCCCACCAACAGTGCAAGAGGGTTCCCTTTCGTCCACACCCTCTCCAGCATTTATTGTTTCTAGATTTTTTGATGATGGCCATTCTGACCGGTGTGAGATGATATCTCATTGTAGTTTTGATTTGCATTTCTCTAATGATTAATGATGTTGAGCATTCTTTCATGTGTTTGTTGGCAATCTGTATATCTTCTTTGGAGAAATGTCTATTTAGGTCTTCTGCCCATTTTTGGATTGGGATGTTTGTTTTTTTGATATTGAGCTGCATGAGCTGCTTGTAAATTTTGGAGATTGATCCTTTGTCAGTTTCTTCATTTGCAAATATTTTCTCCAATTCTGAGGGTTGTCTTTTGGTCTTGTTTATGGTTTCCTTTGCTGTGCAAAAGCTTTGATGTTTCATTAGGTCCCATTTGTTTATTTTTGTTTTTATTTCCATTTCTCTAGGAGGTGGGTCAAAAAGGATCTTGCTGTGATTTATGTCAGAGTGTTCTGCCTATGTTTTCCTCTAAGAGCTTGATAGTGTCTGGCCTTACATTTAGGTCTTTAATCCATTTTGAGTTTACTTTTGTCTATGGTGTTAGGGAGTGTTCTAATTTCATACTTTTACATGTACCTGTCCAGTTTCCCAGCATCACTTATTGAAGAGGCTGTCCTTTCTCCACTGTATATTCTTGCCTCCTTTATCAAAGATAAGGTGACCATATGTGCGTGGGTTTATCTCTGGGCTTTCTATCCTGTTCCACTGATCTATATTTCTGTTTTGTGCCAGTACCATACTGTCTTGATTACTGTAGCTTTGTAGTATAGTCTGAAGCCAGGAAGGCTGATTCCTCCAGCTCCATTCTTCATTGTCAAGATTGCTTTGGTTATTCGGGGTCTTTTGTGTTTCCATACAAATTGTGAAATTTTTTGTTCTAGTTCTGTGAAAAATGCCAGTGGTAGTTTGATAGGGATTGCATTGAATCTGTAGATTGCTTTGGGTAGTATAGTCATTTTCACAATATTGATTCTTCCAATCCAAGAACATGGTATTATCTCTCCATCTGTTGGTATCATCTTTAATTTCTTTTATCAGTGTCTTATAATTTTCTGCATACAGGTCTTTTGTCTCCTTAGGTAGGTTTATTCCTAGATATTTTATTCTTTTTGTTGCAATGGTAAATGGGAGTGTTTTCTATTTTTTTTTTTTTTTTTTTTGCAGTATGTGGGCCTCTCACTGTTGTGGCCTCTCCTGTTGCGGAGCACAGGCTCCAGACGCTCAGGCTCAGCAGCCATGGCTCACGGGCCTACCCGCTCCGCGGCATATGGGATCTTCTTGGACCGGGTCACGAACCCGTGTCCCCTGCATCGGCAGGTGGACTCTCAACCACTGCGCCACCAGGGAAGCCCTTGAGCAGCTTTTCATGTGCTTCTTGGCCATCTGTATGTCTTCTTTGGAGAAATGTCTATTTAGGTCTCCTGCCCACTTTTGGATTGGGTTGTTTGTTTAATATTGAGCTGCATGGGCTGTTTATATATTTTGGAGATTAATCCTTTGTCCGTTGATTCGTTTACAGATATTTTCTCCCATTCTGAGGGTTGTCTTTTTGTCTTGTGTATGGTTTCCTTTGCTGTGCAAAAGCTTTGAAGTTTCATTAGGTCCCATTTGTTTTTGTTTTTATTTCCATTACTCTAGGAGGTGGATCAAAAAAGATCTTGCTGTGATTTATGTCAAAGAGTGTTCTTCCAATGTTTTCCTCTAGGAGTTTTATAGTGTCCGGTCTTACATTCACGTCTTGAATCCCCTTTGAGTTTATTTTTGTGTATGGTGTTAGGGAGTGTTCTAATTTCATTCTTTTACATGTAGCTGTCCAGTTTTCCAGCACCACTTATTGAAGAGACTGTCTTTTCTCCATTGTATATCTTTGCCTCCTTTGTCATAGATTAGTTGACCATAGGTGTGTGGGTTTAATCTCTGGGCTTTCTATCTTGTTCCATTGATCTATGTTTCTGTTTTTGTGCCAGTACCATATTGTCTTCATTACTGTAGCTTTGTAGTATAGTCTGAAGTCAGGGAGTCTGATTCCTTCAGTCCATTTTTTTCCTTCAAGACTGCTTTGGCTATTCGGGGTCTTTTGTATCTCCATACAAATTTTAAGATGATTTGTTCTAGTTCCGTAAAAACTGCCATTGGTAATTTGATAGGGATTGCATTGAATCTGTAGATTGCTTTGGGTAGTATAGTCATTTTCACAATATTGATTCTTCCAATCCAAGAACATGGTATATCTCTCTATCTGTTGGTATCATCTTTAATTTCTTTCAACAGTGTCTTACAGTTTTCTGCATACATGTCTTTTGTCTCCCTAGGTAGGTTTATTCCTAGGTATTTTATTCCTTTTGTTGCAATGGTAAATGGGAGTGTTTCCACAATTTCTTTTTCAGATTTTTCATCATTAGTGTATAGGAATGCAAGATACTTCTGTTCATTAATTTTGTATCCTGCAACTTTACCAAATTCACTGATTAGCTCTAGTAGTTTTCTGGTAGCATTTTTAGGATTCTCTATGTATAGTATCATGTCATCTACAAACAGTGACAGTTTTACTTCTTCTTTTCCAGTTTGTATTCCTTTTATTTCTTTTTCTTCTCTGATTGCCGTGGCTAGGACTTCCAAAACTATGTTGAATAATAGTGGTGAGAGTGGACATCCTTGTCTTGTTCCTGATCTTAGAGGAAATGCTTTCAGTTTTTCACCATTGAGAATGATGTCTGCTGTGGGTTTGTCATATATGGTCTTTATTATGTTGAGGTAGGTTCCCTCTATGCCCACTTTCTGGAGAGTTTTTATCATAAATGGGTGTTGAATTTTGTCAGAAGCTTTTTCTGCATCTATTGAGATGCTCATATGGTTTTTATTCTTCAATTTGTTAATATGGTGTATCACATTGATTGATTTGCATATATTGAAGAATCCTTGCATCCCTGGGATAAATCCCACTTGATCATGGTATTTGATCCTTTTAATGTGCTGTTGGATTCTGTTTGTTAGTATTTTGTTGAGGATTTTTGCATCTATATTCATCAGTGATATTGGTCTGTAATTTTTTTTTTTTTTTTTTTTTGGTAGTATCTTTGTCTGGTTTCGGTATCAGGGTGCTGGTGGCCTCATAGAATGAGTTTGGGAGTGTTCCTTCCTCTGCAATTTTTGGGAAGAGTTTGAGAAGGATGGGTGTTAGCTCTTCTCTGAGTGTTTGACAGAATTCACCTGTGAAGCCATTGGTCCTGGACGTTTGTTTGTTGGAAGATTTTTAATCACAGTTTCAATTTCATTACTTGTGATTGGTCTGTTCATATTTTCTATTTCTTCCTGTTTCAGTCTTGGAAGGTTATACCTTTCTAAGAATTTGTCCATTTCTTCCAGGTTGTCCATTTTATTGGCATAGAGTTGCTTGTAGTAGTTTTTTAGGATGCTTTATATTTCTGTGGTGTCTGTTGTAACTTCTCCTTTTTCATTTCTAATTTTATTGATTTGAGTCTTCTCCCTCTTCTTCTTGATGAGTCTGGCTAATGGTTTATCAATTTTGTTTATCTTCTCAAAGAACCAGCTTTTAGTTTTATTGATCTTTGCTGTTGTTTTCTTTGTGTCTATTTTACTTACTTCTGCTCTGGTCTTTATGATTTCTTTCCTTCTGCTTTGGGTTTTGTTTGTTCTTCTTTCTCTAGGTCCTTTAGGTGTAAGGTTAGATTGTTTACTTGAGATTTTTCTTGTTTCTTGAGGTAGGCTTGTATAGCTATAAAGTTCCCCCTTACAACTGCTTTTGCTGCATCCCATAGGTTTTGGTCGTCATGTTTTCATTGTCATTTGTTTCTAGGTATTTCTTGATTTCTTCTTTGATTTCTTGAGTGATCTCGGTTATTTAGTAACGTATTGTTTAGCCTCCATGTGTGTTTTTTACGTTTTTTTCCCTGTAATTCATTTCTAATCTCATAGTGTTGTGGTCAGAAAAGATGCTTGATATGATTTCAGTTTTCTTAAATTTACTGAGGCTTGATTTGTGACCCAAGATGTGATCTATCCTTGAGAATGTTCCGTGTGCACTTGAGAAGAATGTGTAATCTGCTGTTTTGGGATGGAATGTCCTATAAATATCAATTAAATCTATCTGGTCTATTGTGTTAGTTAAAGCTTCTGTTTCCTTATTTGTTTTCATTTTGGATGATCTGTCCATTGGTGTAAGTGAGGTGTTAAAGTCCCCCACTATTATTGTGTTACTGTCGATTTCCTTTTTTATAGCTGTTAGCACTTGCCTTATGTATTGAGGTGCTCCTATGTTGGGTGCATATATATTTATAATTGTTATATCTTCTTCTTGGATTGACCCCTTGATCATTATGTAGTGTCCTTCCTTGTCTCTTGTAACATTCTTTATTTTAAAGTCTATTTTATCTGATATGAGTATAGCTACTCCAGCTTTCTTTTGATTTCCATTTGCATGGAATATCTTTTTCCATCCCCTCACTTTCAGTCTGTATGTGTCCCTAGGTCTGAAGTGGGTCTCTTGTAGACAGCATATATATGGGTCTTGTTTTTGTATCCATTCAGCAAGCCTGTGTCTTTTGGTTGGAGCATTTAATCCATTCACGTTTAAGGTAATTATTGATGTGTATGTTCCTTTACCATTTTCTTAATTGTTTTGGGTTTGTTTTTGTAGGTCCTTTTCTTCTCTTGTGTTTCCCACTTAGAGAAGTTCCTTTAGCATTTGTTGTGGAGCTGGTTTGGTGGTGCAGAATTCTCTTAGCTTTTGCTTGTCTGTAAAGCTTTTGATTTCTCCATCGAATCTGAATGAGATCCTTGCCAGATAGAGTAATCTTGGTTGTAGTTTCTTCCCTTTCATCACTTTATATCATGCCACTCCCTTCTGGCTTGTAGAGTTTCTGCTGAGAAATCAGCTGTTAACCTTATTGGAGTTCCCTTGTATGTTACTTTTCATTTTTCCCTTGCTGCTTTCAATAACTTTTGTCTTTAATTTTTGCCAATTTGATTACTGTGTGTCTCAGCGTGTTTCTCCTTGGGTTTATCCTGTATGGGACTTGCTGTGCTTCCTGGACTTGGGTGGCTATTTCCTTTCCCATGTTAGGGAAGTTTTCGACTATAATCTCTTCAAATATTTTCTTGCGTCCTTTCTCTCTCTCTTCTCCTTCTGGGACCCCTATAATGTGAATGTTGTTGCGTTTAATATTGTCCCGGAGGTCTCTTAGGCTGTCTTCATTTCTTTTCATTCTTTTTTCTTTATTCTGTTCCGCAGCAGTGAATTCCACCATTCAAGTCTTCCAGGTCACTTATCCGTTCTTCTGCCTCAGTTATTCTGCTATGGATTCCTTCTAGTGTAGTTTTCATTTCAGTTATTGTATTGTTCATCTCTGTTTGTTCTTTAATTCTTCTAGGTCTTTGTTAAACATTTCTTGCATCTTCTCGATCTTTGCCTCCATTCTTTTTCTGAGGTCCTGGATCATCTTCACTCTCATTATTCTGAATTCTTTTTCTGGAAGGTTGCCTATCTCCACTTCATTTAGTTGTTTTTTCTGGGGTTTTATATTGTTCCTTCATCTGGTACGTAGCCCTCTGCCTTTTCATCTTGTCTCTGTTTCTGTGAATTTTTTTTTCCCCCCCACAGGCTGCAGGATTGTAGTTCTTCTTGCTTCTGCTGTCTGCCCTCTGGTGGATGAGGCTATCTAAGAGGCTTGTGCAAGTTTCCTGATGGGAGGGACTGGTGGTGGGTAGAGCTGACTGTTGCTCTGGTGGGCAGAGCTTAGTAAAACTTTAATCCGCTTGACTGTTGATGGGTGGGTCTGGGTTCCCTCCCTGTTGGTTGTTTGGCCTGAGGCAGCCCAACACTGGAGCCTACCTGGGCTCTTTGGTGGGGCTAATGGCAGACTCTGGGAGGGCTCACGCCAAGGAGTACTTCCCAGAACTTCTGCTGCCAGTTTCCTTGTCCCCACGATGAGCCACAGCCACCCCCCCACCCCTGCAGGAGACCCTCTAACACTAGCAGGTAGGTCTGGTTCAGTCTCCGCCGGGGTCACTGCTCCTTCCCCTGGGTCCCAATGCACACACTACTTTGTGCCCTCCAAGAGTGGAGTCTCTGTATCCCCCAGTCCTGTTGAAGTCCTGCAATCAATTCCTACTAGGCTTCAAAGTCTGATTCTCTGTAGGAATTCCTCCTCCCGTTGCCGGGCTCCCAGGTTGGGAAGCCTGACGTGGGGCTCAGAACCTTCACTCCAGTGGGTGGACTTCTGTGGTAAAATTATTCTCCAGTCTGTGAGTCACCCACCCACCAGTTACGGCATTTGATTTTACTGTGATTGAGCCCCTCCTACCGTCTCATTGTGGCTTCTCCTTTGTCTTTGGATGTGGGGTATCTTTTTTGGTGAGTTCCAGTGTCTTCCTGTCAATGATTGTCCAGCAGCTAGTTGTGATTCTGGTGTTCTTGCAAGAGGGAGTGAGAGCATGTCCTTCTACTCCGCCATCTTGGTTCCTCCCCCTGGGGAAATTTTTATTTAGAATAATTACGGAAGTTACCAGGGCTTGAATTGGTCAGGGGTACCATTCACTGGGGGGCCTAGACTATGTTTGTGTTGTTTATTGCTGAACGCCTACTGCCTTGTAGAAATTCTGGTACAAAGTAATCCTCTAATGAATATTTGTTAGTGAGGTGGGACACTCCAGTTCAGGTGTTTTTGCTCGTGATCTCTTTAACCACGACTATGCTGCCTCCTCCACCAGGGGTCCTCCAGTCTGAATGACTGCTCTCCTTCCACCCCATTCTCCTAGGGAAACAGGGGAGACAAAGACCCTTCCACGAGGGTCCTGTGGTTAGATCTCTCTGTCATAGAATACCGTTTGGGCCCAGTTTCTATCACCGTGGTGGCTGGGCGTTAGGAGGTAAATGTAGCAGGTCCTGTGAAGGAAGTCTTGCCGGGTAGCCCATAAGTTCTAAGCATTTGGAAGAACAGGGAATCAAGTCTTAACATCAGATGAGGCAGAACTGCTCCAGCTGCCTCGGGTCTCAGTTCTGACTCACGCTTCTCTCTCTGCAGCAGAACCAAAGCCAGAACTCCACCTCGGTCCCTTCCGCCCTCCAGACTTCTCCAGTCAGCAGCTCCGCATGCAGCACATGCTGTGTAGTCACCCTCCCTGGATCTTCACGTGCTGGTGTGCAGAAGAGCCTGTCCGGCCAGGAGCTCCGTGCCCTGGGGATCAGCAGCAGGAGCAGCAGCAGCGAGCCTCTGATGGAAATCCCTGGAATGACAAAGCAGAAGGTCAGGAGAGAGAAGGCACCCAGCCTTTGTTTGGAAAGACAAAGAAAAGGACTTCAGGTGTGTTCCCCAGGCCGCCACCCCAGCAGCAGCCGGTCAACTCTGGGGATGGCATCCAAGGCATGGAGGGAGTGGCCAGCCCAGCTCAGACGGGGAATCCCGAGGAAACAGACAGACTGTTGAAGAGGATAGAAGTCTTAGGATTTGGAACAGTCAACTGTGGGGAGTGTGGCCTGGGCTTCAGCAAGATGACAAACCTGCTCAGTCACCAGAGGATACACTCAGGGGAGAAGCCGTATGTGTGCGGGGTGTGTGAGAAGGGCTTTAGCCTGAAGAAAAGCCTTGCCAGACACCAGAAGGCACACTCGGGGGAGAAGCCCATCGTGTGCAGGGAGTGTGGGCGAGGCTTTAACCGCAAGTCGACACTCATCATACACGAGAGGACACACTCAGGTGAGAAGCCTTACATGTGCAGCGAGTGCGGGCGAGGCTTCAGCCAGAAGTCAAACCTCATCATACACCAGCGGACACACTCTGGGGAGAAGCCCTACGTGTGCCAGGAATGTGGGAAAGGCTTCAGCCAGAAGTCAGCCGTCGTCAGACACCAGAGGACGCACTTGGAGGAGAAGACCATCGTGTGCAGTGACTGTGGACTGGGCTTCAGCGACAGGTCGAACCTCATCTCACACCAGAGGACACACTCCGGGGAGAAGCCTTATGCCTGCAAGGAGTGTGGGCGGTGCTTCAGGCAGAGAACCACCCTTGTCAACCACCAGAGGACACACTCCAAGGAGAAGCCTTATGTGTGTGGCGTGTGTGGGCACAGCTTCAGCCAGAATTCAACCCTCATCTCACACAGGCGGACACACACTGGGGAGAAGCCTTACGTGTGTGGGGTGTGTGGGCGAGGCTTTAGTCTCAAGTCACACCTCAACAGACACCAGAACATACACTCAGGGGATAAGCCCATTGTGTGTAAGGACTGTGGGCGAGGCTTCAGCCAGCAGTCAAATCTCATCAGACACCAGAGGACACACTCAGGGGAAAAGCCCATGGTGTGTGAGGAGTGCGGGCGAGGCTTCAGCCAGAAGTCAAACCTTGTTGCACACCAGAGGACACACTCAGGGGAAAAGCCGTACGTGTGCAGGGAGTGTGGGCGAGGCTTCAGTCACCAGGCAGGTCTCATCCGGCACAGGCGGAAACACTCGAGGGAAAAGCCTTACACGTGCAGGCAGTGTGGACTCGGCTTCAGCAATAAGTCAGCTTTAATCACGCACAAATGGGTACACTCGGAAGAGAAGCCCTGTCTATTCAGAGAGTGTGGCCAAGGCTTTCCCCAAAAGTCACACCTCATCTTACATCAGATGACACACCAGGGCAGGAAGCCTTATGTGTGCAAGACGTGTGGACAGGGCTTTAGCCAGAAGTCTCACCTCAGCAGACACAGGAGGATGAAGTCCGCCCACCACAAACTGCGACTTCAGTCTGACCCCGAGGCCTACTCAGAGCAATCTTCTGACCCCTTGCACTCTCTCTGAGAGTGAAGACGGTGGTGAGGACTGGATAATCAAACATCGTACACTTTCATAAAACGCATTCCGTAAGTGGTCAAAGGACATTTGCCTTCGTTTACTTTCTCCATGCTAAGTCTTCATGTTTTGTGGTCTTTTGTTCTAATAAACTGCTTCTTTACAAACCTTGGCTGTGTATTTCATTCACTCCTCTATAAAGATAGGGAATAAGGAGTGTTAACGGAAATCTTGAGCTATTGAGTCCACTATTCCATAAAAATTCAATTCCTTCTAAGACATAAGAACTGAGTCACTCCGTATTTATTGGAAAAGTCCTGTATAGGGAGAGAATCTGGGGACTGTATTCAGGGGATTTAGGTGAGGGGAGGGAATCTTCCAGGAAATATGGCTTCCCCTAGCCATTCCTCTCATCTGCAGCCCCCTTTCTTGCCCCTCTCCTCCTGGCTCTGAAACATCTACATTGTTGCCTTTGCTGAATCATCCCCTAACTACCTTTATTGCTTTTTTTCAGGCTTTAGTCCCTAGTCCTCATGTCTTGGGGCCCCCTTGACAACATATTGTCCCCAGCACTCCAGTCTCAGAGCCTGGTCCTCCGGCTATGACAACCTTGGGTCTCCAGTCACACCCATTGAGATCACCAAGAACATGGTGCTCCGATAATGAGACAGCCTGTAAGCAGGTGCCCTCCTAAGCCCTTCGGTAACAGGAATAAGACTTGAAGCCACATTCCCAAATCAGCCCTGTAACATCAGGGTTAGAACTTCCAGTTGTGCTCCTTGGCACTCCACCCCATGCCCAGCCCTCATGCCAACTATCCAGTAACTGGTCTAAGGTCCCTTAGCCACACACCCTCAAGAGTTAAAACTTAGTTCTCCAACCACAAGGCTGTTTATCATAGTGAAAAGATATTTAATCATATTTGAAGATTCTCAACCATACTTCCTTCATTGTGTTCCCATCCACAGTGGTTTTGCTCTAAACAAGTGGCCTTTAAGGTAAGGATCATCTCAAGGTTGCAGCTGTGAAAACCTTTAAGGCTTCAGAAGATTTCAGTATGCAGCTCCTAGCCCCTACCAACTCCACAAAATGGTTTCTATGAGTTTTAAGGGTATCATCCCACGGCACCCTACACTCAACCCAAACCAGAGAGGGGCCTGACTTGAAAAGGTTTGTAGGTTTGGTTTCATCTAATGGAGTGAAATTCAGTTAAGAGGCATAGGAAACCCAAGACATTTGAAATAGAAACACCAGCTTAGTCTGAAAAGGGCAGAGAAAAATGCCTACGTTTATATGGGCGGGGAGGCAGGCTGAGAAATATACTGATCTGTAAACAGGCCATTTCTTAGGGAAAAGGAAGAATAACAGTGCAGACACAAAAGCCATGAGAGTCACTCCCAGGGGGCAGTACCAGGCACTTGTCAAGGAACTGATGGCATGTGCCTGGCTCAGCTTCACAGCCCACACCAGGACACGTGGTCAGACTGTCAAAAGAGAGAATCTTGAAAGCATGGAAAGAGACATGCGACATACAAGAGATCCTCAGTAAGATTGACAGCCGGTTTTCGTTAGACACCATGGATGCCAGAAGGCAGCAGGATGGTATATTTAATGTGCTTGAAAGAAAAAAAAGGTCAACCAAGAATTCTATGTCTGGCAAAAGTAGAGAAGTTAAGACATTCTCAGAAGGTTTGAGGGAGTTCATAACTAATAGACATGACCTACAAGAAATGCTCAAGGCTGGAACAAAAGGACACTGGAATAGTAACTTGAAGCCATACAAAATGATAATAATAATGCCAGTAAAGGTAGCTGCATGGTTATGTATGAAGTCAGTATTATCATATTTTTGGCTTGTAACTTTCTCATACGTGATTTAAAAGACAAATGAATAAACAATCATAAACCTGTTAATGAGCACGTAATGTATAAAGATATAAGTTGTGACAACACAACATAAGATGGGATGGAATTGTATAGAATAATTTTTATATGCTATTAAGTTGGCATTAATTCAAACTAGATGGTTAGAAAATTAAGATGATAATTGTAATCTCCAGGGTAATTTTGAAGAAAACTAGAAAAAATATACAGAGGTATATCCTGTACATATGTAAATAAGTACATAAATACACAGAATTTATATTTTGAGAAAAAAATCAAAATTATACACTTGAAAAAATTAAACACAAAAGAAGGCAGTATTGGATGAATTGGGGAACAAAACTTATATAAACTATACAGAAAATACCACAGTTGCAAAAGTATGTCCTTATCAGTAATTACTTTGAATATAGATGGGTTAAGGTCTCCAATGAAGAGGGACACCAGCAGAATGGATTAAAAAACACATGATCCAACTATATGCTATCTCAGAGATACTTTAGACCCAAAGGCACAAACAGGTTGAAAGTGAATGAATGGAAAAAAGGATATTCCATGCAAATAATAACCAAAACAGAGGTGAGGCAGCTATACTAATATCACAATACTGGACTTCAAGTCAAAAATTGTTTCAAGAGGGCTTCCCTGGTGGCACAGTGGTTGATAGTCCGCCTGCTGATGCAGGGGACGCTGGTTTGTGCCCCGGTCTGGGAAGATCCCACATGCCGCGGAGTGGCTGGGCCCGTGAGCCATGGCCGCTGGGCCTGCATGTCTGGAGCCTGTGCTCTGCAACGGGAGAGGCCACGACAGTGAGAGGCCCGCATAACGCAAAAAAAAAAGTTTCAAGAGACAATGACATTCTATGTTGATAAAAGGGTTAATCCATCAAGAAGATGTAACAATTACATACACACCTAGTAACAGTGCCCCGCAACGTATGAAGTAGACAGTTACATACACACCTAGTAACAGTGCCCCGCAACGTATGAAGTAGACAGTTACATACACACCTAGTAACAGTGCCCCGCAACGTATGAAGCAGAAAATTAACAGAATTGAAGGGAGGAATAGTTCTACAATAATAATTGAAGATTTCAATGCCCCAGCTTAAATAATGGATGGAGAAACTAGACAGAAGATCAATAAGGAAACAGAGGACTTGAGCGTTACTGTAAACCAACTAGACCCAACAGACATGCACAGAACACTCCACCCAACAGTGGAATACACATGCTTCTCCAGTGCATGTGGAATATTCTCCAAAATATGTAGGGCCATAGAAAAGTTCTCAATAAATACTAAAAGATTGAAATCATACCGGGTATCTTCTCTGTCTAACCACAATAAAATGAAACTAGAAATCAGTAACAAGGAAAACTGGAAATTCCACAGATGTGTGGAAGCAACACACTTGCAAAAAACCAATGGGTCAAAGAAGGAATCGCAAGGGAAACTAGAAAATGCTTTGAATGGAGCAATGAATGCCTGCTGCTAAGGTTTCCACCATGGGTGCAAGGAAGAAGTTTTCTGATGCCATTTTTCTGATTATGACAGCTAAAATCAAATGGGGAAACATGGGAATTTTAAAACACAGAGGGGGCAGATAATTTTTCAACTCAACGTTGTAAACAGCAGAGACTGTTATACTCCAAAAAATGTAAAAAGTGAAAAAAAGGAATCTAAAATTTGAGTTTATATTAGCAATGCTGGAAAATTATTTCCCTTACACCCTTGCCTTCTGGTTGATTCCACTTTAAAAACTAAAAGATCAAAATTAATTTTTTGTCAAAATTAATTTAGATTAAAAGGAAACTAATGACTATTCAATTTTAAATTGCTTTGAGATGAATGAAATGAAAACACAACGAAACTTACGGGGTACAGCAAAAGTAGTGCTCAGGAAATTTATAGCTACAAAGGCCTACGTTTAAAAAGAAGGAAGATCTAGGGGCTTCCCTGGTGGTGCAGTGGTTAAGAATCTGCCTGCCAATGCAGGGGACATGGGTTTGAGCCCTGGTCAGGGAAGATCCCACATGCCGTGGAGCAACTAAGCCCTCACGCTGCAACTACTGAGCCTGCGAGCCACAACTACTGAGCCCGTGCACCACAACAAAGAGTAGCCCCCGCTCGCCACAACTAGGGAAAGCCCGCACGCAGCAATGAAGACACAATGCAGCCAAAAATAAATAGATTTTAAAAAATTAAAAAATAAAAAGAAGATCTCAAATCATGAACTTAAGCTTTGAACTTAGGAAACTAGAAAAAGGGCAAACTCAAACTTGAAGCAAGGATAAAAGAACAAAGATTAGAGTGGAAATTAACATAGACAATAGAAATTAATAGACACAAATCAATGAAACAAAAAGTTTCTTTGAAAAGAGCAACAACACCGACAAACTTTTAGCGAAACTGACCAAGACAAAAAGAGAGGAGCCTCAAATGACTAAAATTAGAAATTAAAGTGGGCCGTTACTAATGACTTTACAGAACCGAAAAGGATTATAAGAGCATGCCGAATTATTGTGTCAACAAATTAGTTAACCTAGATGAACAGATAGCTTGAAACATACAAACCCTTAATCCTGTATAAATAGGAAATCTGAACAGACCAATACGAATAAGGTGATCGAGTCAGTAATCAAAAACCTTCCAACAAAGTAAAGCCCGGAATCAGATGGCTTCGCTGGTGACTTCTACCACTTAAAGATTTTACACCAATTCTCAAAATCTTACAAAACCTCTTCCTAATTCATTCTGTGAGGCCAGTATTACCCTGATACAAAGCCTGACAGAGACAACATGAGAAAACTACAGACCAATATCCTTTATGGACATTGATGGAAAAACCCCCAAAAAAATGCTAGCAACCAAATCCAGCAGCACGTTACAAGGATTTTACACTATGACAGAGTGGCTTCCTGGTTCAGCACAGGAAAATCCATCAATACAATACACACGTTCATAGAATGATGGTTAAAACACACAAACATGCACACATTCCATTTATATGAAATACCCAGAATAAGCCAATCCAAAGAGACACAAGGCAAATTAGTGGTTGCGAGCAGCTAAGGAGAAGGGGGAAATAGGGAGTATCTTCCCTATTAGTGATAAAGGGCTGCCATTTGGGGTAATAAAAATGTTCTGGAACTAGACAGTGATGATGGCTGCAGAACACTGTGAATGTGTCAAAAGCCATTGAATTGTATACTTTAAAAATGGTTAAAATGATAGATTTTATATTATCTGAATCTTATCTCAGTTAAAAATTTTAAAAATCTTACCTACCCAAATCCTATAATAGGTAGAAGAATAAAAATCTAGGGACAAATCTGGTGCCACAAAAATATTTGAGGCCTAAAGTTGCCGATGTAAAATAAAGCTTATGGGACTTCCCTGGTGGTCCAGTGGTTAGGACTCCGTGCTCCCCATGCAGGGGCCCGGGTTCGATCCCTGGTCAGGGAACTAGATCCCGCATGCTGCAACTAAGACCTGGTGCGGCCAAATAAATATTTTTTTAAAAATAAAATAAAGCTCACACACACTTGGTAAAATCCTAAACTGGCAGCAACAGCGTTTCAATTGTTTTCTTAAGTTTTTCCAAAACAAATTGAGAGAAACGGTTCTGAAAAACCGTTGCTCTGTATCTGGCGCACAGCTGATTGTTTGGGATTGTTAAATCCTCTAAGTACCTGTTTATCAATCTATAAAGTGTGAAAGCAAACATCTCAGAAGCGGGTGTACCATCCTGCTGGCCGGCCAGAATGAGTGCTTGGTTTTGTGATGTCAATTTGCAGGGAGCCTTTCTCGGGAGAAGCAAAATTTTGTGTTCTAATCCCTGTTCTCAGGCTCCATACAGTATTATAGAGAACAACGCAGTCCTTACAGAATATTGAGACAGTCCACAGCGAAAGGCTCATTTCTGTACCCCAGTCTCTCAGTGCTACTCGTGAGCCAAAGGGGATGCCTTCACAGAGGAGAGGGTTAGCCAAGAAAGTTTTCATTAAAGGTGTGGAACTTTAGGGAGAGATCAGGGAATGATGACAAGGACTTGGAAAGTCAGAGGAGAGAAAGAATAACCCAGGAAAAACTGGAAGTAGAATTTTTAGGCATGGAAATAACAGCTATAGTTTCCACAAAGAGACTGCTTTGCCTGGATTTTAGGGAACGTATTAGGGAAATTAGATAAATTGTTACCAATGGTCAAATTCTAGAGGCTTCAGAAGCCAGTTTGAGGAGTCTAGAATTGGAATTATAAAGGAAAGGGTCAAAATAAAATAAACAAAATGCTGAGGCACTTAAACTGTGGGAGAAATTCAGTGAAAGGCGGAAAAAACCACCACCAACAGCCTGACAATAAATGGTACTCAAGTCTGGATATAGAGGTAGGAGAGAAAAGGTAAGATGCCTGGCCTTTTCCAAGTCAACCATTAAATATCTTTCAATGCTAGTATACTTTTCTACTTTTGCTGTTTTAATTTATCTCAAATCCAGAGGATACCCTATGCTTCCAACTGCATCTGTAGCTTTTTTTTTTTTTTTTTAAACACATCTCCACTCTCCTTAATGTGTCTAACTGCAGAGATTCCCACCAGGGCTCAGACTTCTGAGTAAACAATGGTGTCTTCCATCCTGAAAAACGTGTGCTCTGCTGCCCCACTGCCCTGAGCTTTGATAGGAGAATGTGGGAACCAAGAGACGATTAGGTCCTGATTTGTAAAATTTTAGTGTTTAGTGTTGATCAGCCTTTTCAGATAGTTCCTTCACGTTAAATTAATACAACCCCAAATATGTGTTCTTTACTTGAAGGGAGACACTTGCTGACTGACCCAGAGTCTGAGGTCCTGATTGACGACGTTCTCTTATTCCTCATGATTTGAGTCTAGATAGTATAACAGTAAGTGGTGAAGCTGCCTGGGTTTGAGTCAATATAAATACCAAGGCTCCCCTGCCTTCCCCTCTGTACCCAAGAAGAGAATTTATAATCTGTATCTCTGCTTCCAGTTCTCTGAAACAGAACCTGTTTCAGCCATATTCCCTGAGAAAACGGCAACAAATTCGAAATCACTATCAGTTTTAAAAAAATCTAAACACAAATTTAATGGCAATTTCTCATGGCCTATTGGTTAATAAATCGCGTCTGAAAATTATGTTAAAGAATATGAATATTGGTAAGCTTATAACTGAAAATCCATACTTAGACAAGTGTTGTGGTTGCCCTACTAGTCACTACTAATTAGGTTTGTTTTTTTTTTTTTTTTTGCGGTACGCAGGCCTCTCACTGTTGTGGCCTCTCCTGTTGCGGAGCACAGGCTCCGGACGCGCAGGCTCAGCAGCCATGGCTCACGGGCTCATGTGGGATCTTCCCAGACCGTGGCACGAACTCATGTCCCCTGCATCAGCAGGCAGACTCTCAACCACTGCGCCCCCAGGGAAGCCCTAGGCCTTTTTTATTGCATTAATTTGAGTAATATTTTTATTTCTTTCATCTTTTTTCTTGGGTTTCTTTGGCTGAATTTTTTCCTAGGTTCTTGATTTGTACACATACCTTGTTAATTTCTAGTCTTTCTGTTTAAAGCTAAGAATTATTTTTTGAAGAACACTTTGAGGCTTAAATGCATACTGCTAAGTGAAAGAAGCCAGTATAATAGCCAAGATATGAAAGCAACCCAAGAGGCCATCAACAGAAAAATAGATAAAGATGTGGTATATATACACAATGAAATATTACTCAGCAATAAAAAAGAACGAACTTCTGCCATTGGCAGCAACATGGTTGGACCTAGAGAATATTATGCCTACTGAAATAAGTCAGACAGACAAAGACAAATACTGCATATGTGGAATATAAAAAATACAAATGAATGTACATAGCAAAATAGAAACAGACTCAAAGATACAGAAAACAAACTAATGGTTACCAGACGGGAGAGGGAAGGTGAGGGGCAAGTTAGTGGTGAGGATTAAGAGAAACAAACTACTATGTATAAGATAGATAAACAACAAGGATATATTGTACACAGGGAATTATAGCCATTATCTTGTAATAACTTTTAATGGAGTATAACCTGTAAAAATACTGAATCACTATGCTATACACCTGAAACTAACATTGTAAATCAACTATACTTCAATAAAACAAAGAAGCCAGTTCCATCACATCAAAAAGACGAAAATATGTAGGAATAAACCTACCTAAGGAGGCAAAAGGCTTGCACTCTGAAAACTATAAGATGCTGATGAAAGAAACTGAAGATGACAAAAACAGATGGAAAGATATACAGTGTTCCTGGATTGAAGAATGAATATCATTAAAATGACCATACTACCCAAGGCAATCTATAGATTAAATGCAATCCCTATCAAAATACAAATAGCAGGACTTCCCTAGTGGCTCAGTGGTTAATATTCCACACTCCTAATGCAGGGGGCCTGGCTTCGATCCCTGCTCAAGGAACTAGATCCCACATGCATGCTGCAACTAAGAGTTCACATGCCACAACTAAGGAGCCCATGTGCTACAACTAAGACTCAGTGCAACCAAACAAATAAATAAAATTTATCTCTTAAAAAAATACCAATAGCATTTTTCACAGAAATAGAACAAATAGTTTTAAAATTTGTATGGAAACACAAAAGACCCCAAATAGCCAAAACCATCTTGAGAAAGAAGAACCGAGCTGGAGGAATCACGCTCCCTGACTTCAGACTATACTACAAAGCTACAGTCATCAGGACTTCCCTGGTGGTCCAGTGGTTAAGGTTCCACATTCCCAGTGCAGGGGGCCCAGGTTCAATCCCTAGTCAGGGAACTAGATCCTGCATGCTGCAACTAAGAACCTGCATGCCATAACTAAAAGAGCCCTCATGCCGCAATGAAGATCTTGCATGCAGTGACTAAGACCTGGCATAGAAAAATAAATAAATATTGTTTTAAAAAAATAAAAAGAAACAAGAGAAATCAATTAGAGAAAAAAGCTACAGTCAGCAAAAGAGTATGGTACTGGCACAAAAAAAGGACACACAGATCAATGGAACAGGATAGAAAGCTCAGAAATAAACCCATACACTTATGGTCAATTAGTCTATGACAAATGAGGCAAAAATATACAATGGTGAAAAGACAGTCTCTTCAATAAGTGGTGCCAGGAAAACTGGATGGCTACATGTAAAAGGATGAAATTAGAACACTCTCTAAAACCATATACAAAAATAAACTCAAAATGGATTAAAGGCCTAAATGTAAGACCAGAAACCATAAAACTCCTAGAGGAAAACATAGGCAGAATGCTCTTTGACATAAATTGTAGCAATATTTTTTCCGATCTATCTCCTAAAGCAAAGGAAATAAAAGCAAAAACAAATGGCACCTAATTAAATTTAAAAGCTTCTGCATAGCAAAGGAAACCATTGACAAAAAGACAACCTACTGAATGAGAGAAAATATTTGCAAATGATATGATCAATAAGGGGTTAATATCCAAAATATATAAACAGCTCATACAACTCAATATCAAAAAATAAACCCACTTAAAAAGTGGGCAGAAGAACTGAATAGACATTTTTCCAAAGAGGAAATGCGATGGCTAACAGGCACATGGAAAGATGCTCAACATTGCTAATCATAGGGGAAATGTAAATCAAAACCACAATGAGATGTCACCTCACACCTGTCAGAATGGCTATCATCAAAAAGAACACAAATAACAAATATTGGCAAGGATGTGGAGAAAAGGGAACCTTCATACACTGTTGCTGGGAATGTAAATTGGTACAGCCGCTGTGGAAAACAGTATGGAGGTTCCTCAAAAATCTAGAAATAGAACTACCATATGACCCAGGAATTCCACTCCTAGGTATATATCTGCAAAAAGCAAAAACACTCATTCAAAAAGATACTTGCACTCCAATGTTCATAGCGGTATTATTTACAATTGGCAAGATATGGAAGTAACGTAAGTGTCCAACAGACAAATGGATAAAGAAGATATGGTGTATACACACACACACACACAAAATGGAATACTAAGCCATAAAAAATGAAATTTTGCCATTTGCAGCAACATGGATGGACTTGGAGGGCATTATGCTAAGTGAAATAAGTCAGAGAAAGACAAATACTGTATGATATCACTTATATGTGGACTCTAAAAAATACAACAAACTAGTAATATTTAAAAAAAGCAGGGACTTCCCTGGTGGTGCAGTGGTTAAGAATCCGCCTGCCAATGTAGGGGACATGGGTTTGATCCCTGGTCCGGGAAGATTCCACATGCCACGGAGCAACTAAGTCAGTGTGCCACAACTACTGAGCCCACGTGCCACAACTACTGAAGCCCACGTGCCTAGAGCCCATGCTCTGCAACAAAGAGAAGCCACCACTATGAGAAGCCCATGCACTGCAATGAAGAGTAGCCCCTGCTTGCCGCAACTAGAGAAAGCCTGTGTGCAGCAACGAAGACCCAATGCAGCCAAAAATAAAATAAATAAAATTAATTAATTAAAAAAAATTTTATAAAGCAGCAGCAGACTCAGATATAGAGAACAAACTAGCGGTTACCAGTGGGGAGAGGGAAGGGGGGAGGGGCTAGACAGGGGTAGGGGATTAAGAAGTACAAACCATTATGTATAAAATAAGCTACAGGGATATACTATACAATGCAAGGAATATAGCAAATGTTTTATTAGCGATAAATAGAATATACCTTTTAAAAACTGTGAATCACTATATTGTATCTGTAGCATAATATTGTACATTTACTTCAATTAAAAAATTTTTTAAAAGAAGCCAGTCTGAAAAGGCTATATAATGTATGATTCCAACTGTATGACATTCTGGAAAAGGCAAAACTATGGAAACCATAAAAAGATCAGTGGTTGCCAGGCGTTCAGGAGGAAAAAGGGAAGGACTGAGGAGGTAGAGCACATGGGATTTTCAGGGCACTGAAACTACCCTGTCTGGTTCTGGGATGGATATGTGACGTTATGCATTTGTCAAAACCCATAGAACGTAAAACACAAAGTGAACCCTAATGTAAACTACGGACTTCAGTTAGTAATGACTTATCAATAGTGGTTCCAATGTAACAAATGTGCCACATTAACAGACGTTAAACTAGGGGAAACTATCTACGAGAACTCAGCCACAGTTTTCTGCAAACCTAAAACTGCTCTAAAAAAAAGTCTTAAATTTTTAAAGAGGTTTTTAGTAAAACCATGAGAAACACATAAAAATTTTTATATATCTGCAAAATCCAATGAGAAAATATCATTAAAGATAACATAATTTTGACATCAAGAAACACTTTACCTACCATTAACCTATGAAGAAATATCTAAGGTTTAAAAGAAGAACACTGTAAGATTTTACTGAGGATATTTTAAAAGGCACATATAATTGAAAAGACACAAACATGAATTCTGGAAAAGACAATATCTTAGAGGTGTATATTCCTCCCTTGATCTATAAATACAATAAAGTAAAAATAATTTAATAAAAATTTTAGTAGACCATCATAGATTTCAAGTTTCATCTAAAAGAGCAAATTTTGGAGAAAAGCAAAGAACTTTGATAAATGGTGGGAGACTTCCTCTAAGATATTTCAAAAACATACTATAGAGCTGTAATAAGTAAGACAGATTCCTATACATGCCGGCGTTGGGTTTACAAGAAATACTGCATTTCAAAGCAGGAGCAAAAGGAAAGATTTTTTTTGAAGTATAATTGACATACACGTTATATTAGTTTTGGGTGTAAAACATGATTTGATATTTGTATATATTGTGAAATGATCACCACAATAAGTCTAGTTAACATTTGTCACCATAGTTACAAAATTTTTTATTATGATGATAACTTTTAAGATTTACCCTCTTAGCAACTTTAAATCTACAATACAGTGTTACTAACTATAGTCACCATGCTGTACATCACATCCCAGGACTTATTTTATAACTGAAATTTTGTACCTTTTGACCACCTTCACCCATTTTGCCTACCACCCGGCCTCTGGCAACCACCAATTTGTTCTCTATATCTAAAATGTTTTTGGTGTTTTTTCTTTTAGATTCCACATGTATGTGAGATAATACTTGATTTTTCTTTTTCTGATATTTCACTTAGCATAATGCCCTCGAGGTCCATCCATGTTGTAACAAATGGCAAGCTTTCCTTCTTTTTCCAACTGAAAAATATTCCATTGCATGTGTGTATATATATATATAAATCTTCTTTATTCATTTGTTGATATACACTTAGGTTGATTCCATATCTTGGCTAATGTAAACAATGCTGCAATGACTATGGGGTGTTGCATATATCTTTTCAAGTTAGTACTTTCAGGTTTTTTTTTTTTTGGATAAGTACCCAGAAGTGGAATTGCTGGATCATATATAGTTCTATTTTTAATTTTTTGAGGAACCTCCATAATATTTTTCCATAGTGGCTGCACCAATTTACATTCCCACCAACAGTGCACAAGGGTTCCCTTTTTTCCACATCCTCACCAACACTTGTTATTTCTTGTCATTTTGATAATAACCATTCTAACAGCTGTGAGGTGATATCTCATTGTGGTTTTGATTTGCATTTCCTTGATGATTAGTGATGTTGAGCCATTATCTCTTCATGTACCTGTATGTCTTCTTTGGAAAAATGTCGATTCAGATCCTTTGCCCATTTTTTAATCAGATTGTTTGGCGTTTTGCTATTGAGTTATGTGAGTTCTTTATGTATTTTGGATATTAACCCCTTAATAGATATGATTTGCAAATATTTTATCCTATTCAGTTGGTTGCCTTTTCGTTTTGTTGATAGCTTCTGTGCACAGCAAAGGAAACATTTCAGTTTGATGGAGACTCATTTATTTTTGCTTTTGTTGACTATGCTTTCAGTGTCAAATCCAAAAAAATCACTGCCAAGACCAATGTCACAGAACTTACTGCCTATGTTTTCTTCTAGGAGTTGTATGGTTTCAGGTCTTACATTCAAGCCTTTAGTCCATTCTGAGTTACTTTTTGTGTATGGTGTAAGACAGTGGTCCAGTTTATTTTACATGTGGCTGTTCAGTTTTCCCAGTACCATTTATTAAAGAGACTGTCTTTTCCCATTGTATATTCTTGGCTCCTTTGTTGTAAATTAATTGACCATATATGCATGGGTTTATTTCTGAACTCTCTATTCTGTTCCATTGATATGGGTCTGGCTTTAGGCCAGTACCATACTGTTTTGATTACTGTGGCTTTGTAACATAGTCTGAAATCACAGACCGTGATACCTCTGGCTTTGTTCTTTTTTCTCAATATTGCTTTGGCTATTCAGGGTCTTTTGTGGTTCCATATAGATTTTATGATTGTTCTACTTCTGTGAAAAATGCCATTGGAATTTTGATAGAAATTGCATTTAATCTGTAGATTGCTTTGGGTAGTATGGCTATTTTAAGAATATTAATTCTTCCAGTCCATGAGTATGGAATATTTTTCTATTTGTGTCTTCAACTTCTTTCATCAATGTCTTATAGTTTTCAGTATACAGTTTTTTCACTATCTTGGTTAAATTTATTCCTAGGTATTTAATATTTTTTTACACAATTGTAAATAGGATTTTTAATTTCTTTGATAGTTTGTTACTAGTATACAGAAATGCAACAGATTTCTATATATTGCTTGGTACTCTGCAACTTTACTGAATTCATTTATTCTAACAGTTTTTGGTGGCGTCTTTAGGGTTTTCTACATATAATATCTTGTCACCTGCAAATAGTGAGTTTTACTTCTCATTTTCAAATTTGGATGCCTCTTATTTTTTTCTTGCCTAATTGCTCTGGCTAGGACTTCCAATACTATGTTGAATAAAAGTGGCAGGAGTGGGCATTCTTGTCTTGTTTCTGATCTTCGAGGAAAATCTTTCAGCTTTTCACCATCAAGTATGATATTAGCTGTGGGCTTCTCATATATGACCTTTATTATGTTGAGGTATGTTTCCTCTCTACCCACTTAGTGGAGTTTTTAATCAAAACAGATGAATTTGTCAAATGCTTTTTCTGCAACTATTGTGATGCTCATATGATTTTTATCCTTCATTTTGTGTATCACATTGACTAATTTGCACATGTTGAACCATCCTTGAGTCCCTGGGAAAAAAATCCCACTTGATCATGGTGTATGACCCTTTTAATGTACTGTTTTGTTTGGTTTGTTAAATTTCAAGGATTTTTGCATCCATGTCCTTCCGGAATATTGGCCTGTAATTTTCTTTCTTTGTAATGTCTTTGTCTGGTTTTGATATCAGGGTAGTATTGGTCTCAAAATGAGTTTGGAAGCATTTATTCCTCTTCAATTTTTGGAAGAGTTTGAGAGCATAGGTATTAAATCATCTTTGAATATTTGAGAGAATTCAGTGATGCCATCTGGTGCTGAACTTTCCTTGGGATGTTTTTGACTACTGATTCAACTTCTTTACTAGTAATCTGTTCAGATTTTCTATATCTTCATGATTTAGTCTTGGAAGGCTATTTCTAGGAATTTGTTTCTTCTAGGTTTTCCAATTTGTTGGTGTATAATTGTTCATAGTAGTCTCTTATTAGCCTTTGTATTTCTGTAGTTTCAGTTTAACACCTTTTATTTCTGATTTGAGCCCTCTATCTTTTTTGTTGGTGAGTCTAGTTAAAGGTTTGTCAGTCTTGTTTATCTTTTCAATGAACCAGTTCTTAGTTTCATTGAACTTTTCTATCATCTTTGTTATTCTTTTTCTTCTACTAACTTTGGGCTTTGTTCTTTTTCTAGTTCGTTGATGTATAAAGGTTGAGGTTTTTCTTGTTTCTTGAGGTAGGCATTTATTGCTATGAACTTCTCTCGTTAGAATTGCTTTTGCTGATCCCTTAAGTTTTTGTACTTTGTATGTCCACTTTAGTTTGTCTCAAGGTATTTTATTTTGCTTTTGATTTCTTCATTGACCCATTGGTTGTTTAAGTAGCATGTTTAGTAGTATGTCTCCACATACTTGTGAGTTTACAAGGAAGCATTTTTAAAGTATTGTTATAAGCTATACCTCTCTTTTGGAAAATGTAAGTTAGGTTGCCTATTTTATAGCCCTCCCCAACATAAATTCTGGGAAGCAAGTTCTTAGTACTAATAAAGGTACTAAGTAGTACCTACTAAAGAGATGTCTCGGGGGGAACAAAGTAATGCTTCTGGCAATTTACTCTAGGAGGAGAGACAGGACATTCGACTCTGGACACTTGTTGCAAGTTGAGGGGATCAGCGTTACAGAATTACAGCTGGAAAAACTCGCACTGCCCTCCCCAGAGGCAGCCCTCACTTTGAGCTGTGTGTGCTCCTTATATTCAAGTTGTCTGAAACACAGAACGCATAGACCTCACGGAAGGACGTTTTGGACCATTAATAAGTCAGCAAGGCAGCATCTCTGGGCTTCTGTGGCAACTAACCACTACCAATGCAATTTCCAAGACAAGACCATCTCACAAAGGACCCAGGAGTAATTCAAGTTGGTTTTGTGCCACCATTGAGGATTTGTTTCTACCCAATATTCCTGAGTTTTAAATTTATATCATTGTTGCCATTTTCAATAGAGTTTAGAGAAAATTAAAGGGATTGACTAACTTGCCCCAAACAGCTCTTTCTGTAAGCATAATTCGCACCTAACCACAGAGCCTCAAAATACATGAGGCAAAACTGACAAGACAGAAGGGAGAAATAAACTCAACAATAGTCATTGGAGATTTCAATACTCTACTTTCAAGAGTGGCCAAAACAATTAACAGCTCAGTAAGGAAACAGGAACTGAATACCACTCAATCCAACCAGACCTAACAGACCGTGTAGCTCTACAGAGCACACCACACAGCGGCAGCAGAATCCACGTTCACAAACCTGTGGAAATTTTAATAACACCCTCTTATATAACCAATGGTTCAAAGAAGATATCACAAAGGAAATTAGAAAGTACTTTGAGATGAATGAAAATGAAAACACAACATATCGAGAGATATGGGAAACTGTGAGAGTAGCACTCAGGGAAAATTTACAGCTATAAATGCCTAAATTTAAAAAGATCTCATCAGTAACAAACTTCCACCTTAAGAAACTAGAAAAGGAAAGTTAAAAGTACACTCAAGGGCTTCCCTGGTGGCGCAGTGGTCGAGAGTCCGCCTGCCGATGCAGGGGACACGGGTTTGTGCCCCGGTCTGGGAAGATCCCACATGCCGCGGAGCGGCTGGGCCCGTGATCCATGGCCACTGAGCCTGTGCGTCCGGAGCCTGTGCTCCGCAACGGGAGAGGCCACAACAGTGAGAGGCCCGCATACCGCAAAAAAAAAAAAAAACAAAAGTACACTCAAAGTTAGCAGAAGGAAGGAAATAAGGATTAGAGTGGAGAAAAATGAGAGAATAGAAAACAATAGAATCAGTGAACCCCAAAGTTTGTTCTTTGAAAAACATCAACAAAAGAAAAAAAGAGAAAGATGCAAATAACTAACATCAGAAATTAAAGTGAGGACATTGTTACTGACCTTACAAAAATTATAGGGAATACGAGGAAATACTATGAGCAACTGTATGCTCTTCAACTAATTAGATAACCTAGAGGCAATGTTCAAATTCCTAGAAAACGATGAACTACAGAAACTGATTCAAGAAGAAATAGAAAATCTAAACAAGTAAAGAAATAGAATATTTTAACAAACAGTCTAGTATGGATGTAAGGATGTCAGAGGCACAGAGCTCAAGCACAGGGCACTCTGGGCCATCTCCAACCACGTGAGTAGGATGAGAGTAAGGAAGTCAGCCTTGCCCTGGAGGAAGTGAGTTAAATTCCTTCACCTACTCAGTAGTCTGGAATGGAGAAGAACCACCTACCTGCCTGCTCCATGTCTGTGCCCCTTAGAGCAAAGCCTGGGAGCTGACAAGCCCCCGACACAGGCCCAGCATCACTATGAACCTGTATGTACCAATCCTGCCAGTCAGTCACTTACTAATACTGACCACCCACAAAGGCCCACCAGCCACTGAAGAGCATTAACAATAGTACATGTAAGTGAGCATGACATCACGCGTGGCAGCCAGGTATACACACGTATTTGATTATGTCCATGTGGTTTAAGAGAATTAAAAACTTTCCAGTTGTTCTTTGGGGAAAGAACGGGGGATTAGTGAGAATTCCAGGAATGAAACTTCTAAGAAGACACATTGTACTGTACACATGGACAGTTTTCAGTAGCTAGATTCCCATATTGTGTGAAAATTTACATATGTTTTACATATGTGAAAACTTACATAGTGAGTTTATATTCACGTGAGGTGATTGTCCCAGTTCAAATTCTTATTCCCTAAATAAACAAGGGGGTCTCTCCGAGAAACACTGACATGAGTCTTCACTGAGGAGAAATGAACAAATTAAAGCAATGAGTCTATTAAGGTAAATACCAAATACCGCCTCTGGGAAACAAGAGGGCGAGGAAGAGATGGTGGGGTGGGTAACACTTAGAAATACAGGTGAGGAGGGGAAGGAGGGGGTGGGTAGGAGGATGGGGGAGGGGAGAGGGGAGGGGAGAAGGTTAAGGGGGGCAGGGAGGGAGGAGACAAGAAGGGTGAACAGAGAGAAGGTAAGTGGGGGGAAAGAGTTGATGTAAGAGATGAGGAGGGAATTTTAGGGGAGAAGGCGGCAAAGCAGGGTCCAAAATGTTCAGCAAATTCCGTGAAGATGTTTCTTAGGTCCTATCCGAACGGAACCGTGTTAGATTGGATTTGCATTCCAATAAAAAACTTGGCCAAAACCCAGAAAAAGCCTGTTTTAAGAAATGTATAAGTTCCTCTGTCATCAGATGACCCACGTATTTAAGAGCCTTCGCTACAGACACAGCAGGTCTGCCCAACCAAAGGGCAACAAGAGCCTTGCGCCACCCCCAGGCTTGGATCCCCACCATATGCAATGCCCACTCCCGACTCACCCAGGAAAGGGTCCTCAACAGAAGGGGGGCAGCAAGGGGGTGACAGGGCTGCCTTTGCGGGGAGCCCACAGCTGCTCCCCGGGCCCAGCTCTGTTCTCCTGAGCCCCCTACCCATTTCCTGGGACAAAACCACCAGCAGTTTGTGGCGTCCAGTTCTTCCCTGGAAAGGCAGGAGACGGTCTAGCTCTCTGTACAATTCGAGCCTGAAAGCATCTGTGCCCTTCTGTCCGTCACTTCAGGATCAAATAGAGGAGGGAGGAGCAGAGTACAGAGTCTTCCGGTCCGTGTTTTTTTTGGTTGTTTTTTTTTTTGCGGTACGCGGGCCTCTCACCGTTGTGGCCTCTCCCGTTGCAGAGCACAGGCTCCAGATGCGCAGGTCCAGTGGCCATGGCTCATGGACCCAGCCGCTCCGCGGCATGTGGGATCTTCCCGGACCGGGGCACGAACCCACGTCCCCTGCATCGGCAGGCGGACTCCCAACCACTGCGCCACCAGGGATTCCCGGTCCGCGTCTTTGATGTAAAGGAAGCCCCCTGAGGTTGCTGGGAATGCAGCTCACTGACTGCAGTGTTGGGAGAAACTAAGTCTTTTCAATTTTGTAGTTGGTCAAGGACTAGCAGGAACCTGGGACTGGAGCATTTGTATACAGACAAGGGGAAAAAAGCAACTGGAGTGACTTCTCGGGACCCCCTGCAGAAGTAAATTAAAGAAAAATGAAAAATGGTGTTTGGGACACACTCCAGCCAGAGATGTACCTCCATGGCCCAAGGCCAGGATGCCTGAAGCTGGGGTCCCAGCTCCAGGCAGGGACTTCACGTCACTGGATCAGGCCAGAGAGAGTCCCACCATCCACAGAAGCCATGACTGGCGAGTTTGTGGTCCTGGTGTCCCTGCCATGTGGACTCAGGATGTAGCGACCTCTTGGTGTATTGTTACATCAGACAGGAGGTTCTGGAACACCACAGGCACAGTCCCCTGGAAACCAGGCACAGTCCCCTGGAAACCAGCCACAGCAAACACCGTTTTAAGTAAAAACATTCTAAGTTACAGACGGTTTAAGGATCTCAATTGTGAAGACCTTAAACATGTTTTCTACCCAATATGAGTATGTAACTTTGGGCACCTCAGTTGAACAGTTTTCAGAGAAAAAGCTTATCAGAATGATCATCTAACTGGATCCAGGCAGCTTCCCCACCTCCCGTCATTGTAGCATAATATCAAGATTTTTCTCCATTCTTTATCACAGAACACCTCTAAAGCCTCAAGAAAACTGTTTGAAAAAACTTAACACGGTGCATTGCATTTGGTATGTGCTCTATAAAAATTTACTTTGAAAACTTAATGAGGGCTTCCCTGGTGGCACAGTAGGTTCGAGCCCTGGTCCGGGAAGATCCCACATGCCATGGAGCAACCAAGCCCGTGCGCCAGAACTACTGAGCCTGCGCTCTAGAGCCCGCGTGCTACAACTGCTGAGGCCCGCGCGCCTAGAGTCCGTGCTCTGCAACCCCCTGCTCACAGCAACTGGAGAGGGCCCAAGTGCAGCAACGAAGACCCAATGCAGCCAAAAATAAATAAAATAAATTTATTTTTTTTAAAAAGTTAATGAATGTGTGAGTGAATGTATAAATCGAACGGAGAGGCGCAGAAATGCAGACCAGGCTAGCATCTGTCCTGCTATAATGAAAATTGTGCCAACCGCTGAGAAAAGCTGGAATTCCAATAGTCATTCCACAAAAAACAAAACCAAAAAACCCCTGAGGCTTAGCACAAATATTTTTGGAACATGTAATAATTTAATGCTTTGTTAGAGATTTCCTTCTTCCATTTCTAGTAAATTTGACACACACAGGCCTCCTCCTCCAGCCACCCCCAACCTCATTTCAATGACACTTGGTGGCAGGTCGGTTTTGCTGCAGCTACACTATCACCAGCCTGCCCAGCCTCCCGGGGCTTGGATAAGTAAGCAAACGGCTCCACAGACATAGCGGCTCCCCAGCTTCTGGAAACCAGAGAATCAGTACAAATTATAAGAGCACTAAGGAATGAAGCCTCTGATTTCTCTCAAATCAAAAGAGAGGTTTGGATCTACCTTCTCCCCTTCTCGCTGGTTGTGACCAGCTCCATTTGATCACAGCTGTGATCAGAGGTGGGTAAACCCACATCCTGCACACCTGCAGGTTCTGCTTGCCGTTCACGCGGAGCTACAAGTCTACAGGGATTCGCTGGGAACGGATCCTGGAGCAGAGGGAAGACAGGAAGACAGAGCGAAGCTGGTGCCCTTTGAGGAACTTGCCTTCCTGACAAGTGGAGGGACCCACGGGCTAAGCTGTCACTGTCACGGTCACCGAAGGGCAGGCACACGCTAAGTGCTCTTTAAACACCTTTTGATGGGATAATTTCACTTCCCTTGTAAAAGCTGTTCCTGATCTTAAGGAATTTAAGGAAAAAAGAGAGTAGGAGAAGCAGGTATTCTTTCCCAACAGGTAACACATTTCTTGGAATATGGAGCAAAGAGTCAGGATATTGTTTTTTTAAACGAGGAAAACGATTTCGATATTATTAGTGTGCAAAAATATTTACGTAAAACAGTCTATCCACAGAGACGTTCAGAAAACTCTCTGGATGGTACAATTTTTCCCTCTTCATTTGAATTTTCTGCATTGTTTTAATTTCTTACAATAAGCATGTAATGGTTTGCAAAAACAATAAATTATCTCAGTAAGAGAATTAGTAAATCATTTAGTCTGTCAAAATTTGATGAAGCCTAAATATCTACCTTGATTATAAATGTGTCTAAGAGACAAAACGTACTGCAACATTACCCGTTTTATAACAACACATAAACCCACGTAACCAGGATATTATCTGAAATTTAAAATATTTTGAAGGTTTTTTTTAGGTTATAAAACTGTTGATACCCAAACATTTTCTAGTCTACTGACACACGTACTTTTATTTTTATCTGCAACGTTATATCAGAACTATCTGATAAAAAAAAACACATGTTTTTCAAACCTCACAGCCAGGATACCCCTGCTGCAAAACCTGCAGTTTGGCTACAAAATTCTTTTGCCCAAACGCAAAAGCCGCAGTGAATTTTCTCCACAGCTCTTTGCTGAGAACCTACCTCACCATGTTCATTTTGCCAGACACGCAGGAGCTGAGACGCCGGGGTTTGCAGCAGAGAGGATTTCTTCACAAAGCAGCCGAGCGAGGAACCGGGAGAACAAATCTCCAATCCACCTCCCGGAAGGCGAGGGGCTGGGGTCTTTATGGCGTAACCAATCAAGCGGCAAGGCGGTCTGAAGCGTGGGGAGCGTGGGGAGAGGCGATTGGGAAAAGGTGTGATAATCGTCATTCTGCGCAGGTGTCCCTAGGCTTCAGGCTCCGCACCTTTCAAAGGTCACGCCACGACGCTGGTGCGTCTTAACTGGCTGACCTCACATAGACGCAGCTGTCGCCAAGCTCCTGGAAACAGCTCGGGCAAACATCTTACTGTTCAGGCTCCATGCGGCTTGGAGGACGTGCGAATCTGAAAATGACCTTGATTAGTGCCGGCAGGTGAAGCGGATCAGACTCATCACCCATGTGCCGGGAACCGGCACCAAGATTCTGTGCCCGCAGGTGTTTAGTCTCCGGGGAGACGGGCCTGTGACCCGGGAGGTACCAGCTGGATGCGTCATCTCTGCTGGGGGGAGAGGCACACGCGGCTGGGGCCGGTGGTGGAGGGGCAGGAGGGCAGCCAGTCCTGCCCGGCCCGGAGCTGAGGGGCCAGGTTACTTTTGGGGGCCCAGGTAGGACCTCAGGAGCAGAACCAGAGAAGAGCCTGTATGATGGCCTCAGCCTCTGGTCCAGGAGTCCCTGGTCAACTCGGGAAGGGGGTTTGATTTTCTCACGAGGACAGATGAGGCCGCCTGGTGAAGGGCAGGACATGGGCAGGATGGGAAGGAGGAGGCTGGGGGGACCGGGGGAGCAGGGGAGGCCAGGCCTGAGCAAGGGCAGGGTCTGGAGGTGGGCAGGCGGGGTCGGGAGCCCAGAGGAAGCATCGTCCCAGCCCATGGGTATGGGCATCCTGGACACAGCGGCCACGGGGGGGACCCACAGGGGATGCACTGGGGTGGCCCTAGGTGGGCGGTGACAGAAGAGAGCAAGATGACCTGAAAGCCCAGCAGCGCCAAAGCCAAAGGCCACAGAAAAGGGAAAAGACAGAAGGTGAACCGTGCAGAGGAGCGAATGCCGCCACCAACCCCCCTCCCTGGGCGGGCGGAGACACTGCCGGGAGAGGTGTTGTGGGCAGGAGGGGCCGAGGGGAGACAGGCCCCCTGCAGCTCCCGCCCCAGCAGGCTGGCGGCTGAGTTCAGCTCCCAGCAGGGAGGCCTTGAGCTCCAGGCGGCCGCCCATGGGTCCCCACAGCCTGCAGTGTGCTTCTTCAGAACCAAAAGAAGGACTCGGCTGTTTCAAGTCTCTGACCTTGAGCCACTCTTTTAAAGGGTTCCACTGATAAGGTCAGGCCCACCCAGGATCACCTCCTGTTTGATTAACTTTAAATCAATTGATTATGGTTTTTAATTACATTACAGACTCAAGTCACCTTTGCCACTTAACATCCAATGACAGGAGGGGCACCCCACGGTGTCCACGAGAGGGACTGGCTGGGCGTCATCATAGAGCTGCCTGTCCTGCCTGGTCCTCAGCACTTTGTACCCCCAGTTTGAAGGGAAAAAAGAGAGTGAATACGGGGATGAATATCAAAGAAAAAAAAGACAGTAAATTACAGAAGTGTATTTGTCAGCGTTCTCCAGAGAAACAGCCAATCGGATAAACACAGAGAGATTTATTATGGGAACTGGCTCGTGCTTTCACGAAGGCTGAGGATTCTCCCAGCCTGCCATCTGCAGCTGAGACTCAGGAAAGCTGGTGATGTAGTTCTGCTTGAGAACAAAGGCCGGAGAACCAGGGGCACTGGTTTGGGCCCAGTCTGAAGGCAGGAGGAGACGGCGGCCCCAGCTCAAGGGCCGGGCAGAGAGAGTGAATTCTGCCTTCCCCCGCCTTGTAAACTCCCATCCCCGCGTATGATGCCACCAAAGTGGGAGCTGGCACGGGCTGGGGCACATAGCAGGTGGTGGTGGGGCTTGGATGGAAGAGAAGCCTGGGGTCGCCTGTCTGGTGAGGAGGAAATCGTCCGAGGCCTCAGGGCACCGGGGAGCCCAGTGGGCGCTGTGATTGTTTTCCCATTACCATCCTAGGATAACGCTGATTGTAGAAAGATGGAAGCAGGAGCAGGGACCCGGGTAAACTAAATTTAATTTCTTTTAACATGAGGACTCAAATCCAGATATATCTGTTGTAAAGATGTCCGCTTAAACTAGCAAATAAAAGAGCTAACATCTAACTCTTCATACTTTATTCATGTGTGCTTTTTATATTTATCTACGGAGTAAAGTTGTTTCAGGTGGCCACATATGGAAAAGTAAGGAAAGTGTTTTCTGAAGCTTATTGACGAGCGCAGAGCCTTGTTCTCTAGACAACGCTCTAACCCACTCTCATTTATTCGTTCTGTTTATTTACTCACCAAAGTAGCTTCCAAGATGGCCCCTCATGATCCTTGCCTCTGGTATTTGTGCCACGTGGACCTGAGCACAGCAGGATGCCTTGGGAATGATGGTGGGTGGTCCTGAGGCAGGTGATAAAGAACAACGGGACCCGGCCTTACTCTCTGGGACCCCCACTCGAGGGCAAGCGGCCGCCATGTTGTGAGGCCACTCAAGCAGCCCGGGAGGTTCTGTCGGGGCTGCGGGGCCACCAGCCGCTCCCCCTGCACAGTCCCCTTCTCCTCCTCTCATGGGTGTCAATCACCAGTAAACACTCATGCCTTTCCATTCCAAACCATCACGGCACCTGCTTCTGGAGAGCCCGGCCCAGAGCAGGCTCCAACGGTGAGGAGGGGGAGGGAGACTCGTCCAGGGCTCACGTGGCTCCACCCCTCCCCACATCACACCCGCCCTTTGTTCCCCACTGCGGCCCTGCTGAGCTGCTAAGAGTTGGCTGCAGTCGGGCCCTCTCACTTCCCGGCTGCCTACCATCCTGTTCCTTTATTAAAGCCCTGACTTTTTATCACTATAGCAGTTCCTCTCCCTCGTCAAGCCCTGATACACCGTCATTAGGCAAAGAAAAAGAAAGCTCTATAAAGGATAAGAAAAAGCATGATTTTTGAAACCAGAAAGGTCCTGCCTTAAAAACGTGGGTTTGATTTTAATTTTCTTCCAAACATGTAGTTCAATGTTTATATAATATTTTATGTAACCTTGTAGGATTTCACCAAGAAAGTTTCTGGATTTGAAACTGTGTTCCTGCATCTTAACTATTAAGCTACCTGTTCCCTTTTTAAATGAGGTTTGATTCTGAAGGAGTTAAATTCAAGGGCAGTTTCAGCGTGAGATGTCAGGCAGCTGGTGCTGGGAGGGCCTCTGGGTCCCGCCAAGAAGCGCAGAAAACCCAGGGAGCAATGTTTCCTGCGCTCAGGGTATGAAAGCTTCGCCCAAGAGCCCCGAGGGGATTGTGGTGGAACCTGCAGGTCCCTGGGGCCCTCCCTGCTCCCTGAGGTCTGGGGAAATGGCCTAGAACTGCACACCCTCCTCCCCCACTGTCGATTCCAGAGCCCGTGGGGTGCGAGCCACAGTGTCGGGTGCCCTAACCCACCTTCCCGGGGTGGTGGCCGCTGCATCCCTTCCATCTTCTGAATCCTGAACCTTGTGCAGTTTCTCTTGCAGCCAACCCTGAGCCCAACCTTAAAGGAAGAGAATTCTGGTAAGGTCGTCCTGGCTACACGAAGCAGACACTGTGCAAACCACCCAGACACCAAACCAGATGACTGTCCTTGGCGGGGCTCTCCGGACACTGGTTACCCTGGCAGCCGCTCCCTCCCCTTCTGCAGGCCGCCAGGCCAGGCATCTACCTGGGAAGCCAGGGTTGGCACCGCCCAACCCCACTAGGGCTTGGGTCCCACTCTGCACCTGTCCGCCTGCAGACAGTCACCCACCCTGGGGAAATAAAGTGTAGGCAGTGATGCCAGCAGAGTCTATTACTTATTGTCGTGAGTTAATTATTCTAAATTAACAAATATCCTGTTTACAAATGTTAACAGAAACAATTTAGGGACTCCTACTGCAGCATTAGCACCCAAAGATTGAAATGACGACCTGAAAAAAAGAAATGAGTCAAAATTACACATTCCTGCAATTGGTTTATTCGAAGCTTACGTGTCAACCAAAGAACAAGCCATAACAACAGGAATATTGATGAGTTTAGCTTAATAAGGAAAAATTCTACTAAGCTCAATCTTTATGCACTAATTTGGAACCACTTACTAGATATATTAAGCAAACGACATGCAGAACAGTACGTGGCTTCCCCCATTTGTCTTAGACAAGGGGACAGAATATATGTGTTACCTCTACTTATATTTTACGTGTCCTCTGTATGAACACGTACACATACTACATACATTTGCTTATATAATCCTACACTACTTCTGGAAAGACACGACGGACACGGATGTCCTCTGTGGAGGGGACGTGGGTGGTCGTGGGGCAGGGACGAGAGGGAGACGTCACAACATTTTATACCTTTTGGCTTAGAACCGTGTGTAATGTTATCTACTGAGAAATAAAATTAAAGAGCAAATTCTAAGACAAGCAGCAATGCACCCCTGAGAGCATACACTACATTCATCTCTCCAGGGCATTTGGGGAAACACTCATGGGGTGTTGGGGGCTTATACTGTCACAGAACTTTGAAAAGCTTATGAGTGCCTCTCGAGCTCAGTTTTCAAACCTCAAATACGCATTTCAGAAGGAAGAGAACGAAGCACAGCCAGAGCCGGATGGTTTCTTTAAAGGAAGCCTGCGGGGCCCTCAGGGCTAACGGTCATCCAGGCTGAGCTTAGCAGCAAAGAGCGAGATGACGGGGTCATCCCCAGTTTCCAGGCCCAGGTCATACGCCGTCTGCTCTCTCGCGTTCTTCTTCTGAACGCTTGCGTTGCATCTGCGAAGGAAATGGGGGTGAGCGGACGGACTCAGGTCTCCGAACCTTCCCTGCCTTGGAGGCCAGTCTGGGAGCTCCTGGCCCCCGTCCCAAACTTCCCCCAAGAGGCCACCGTGACCAGCCCTCAAGGGCAGCTCTACCCTGAGACCTGAGGGGCGCTGTGATCTCACACGTCCAGTGCCAATCCCGGCCGTGGGTTCCCATTGCATCAACGACCCACAACCAAGTGGGTTTAAGGGGGCAACGTTTTCATCGTGTTTTTAAAAGCCCTTAGTGCCCTGGGAGCCATGGGGGGATTGTGGCTCCATTACTGGGTCAGCTGTTCAGGAACCAGGACCCTCTGAAATCCTCACAGGCCAACAGGGGGATCACTGTGGCCATCAGTGTCCCTCGGAGGCCAAGGAACATACCCCAGTAAGGCAGCAATGCACTCCCTTCCTGCCAGGCCCAGCACAGCTGCTCCATGAAGAGCTGTATTTTGGAGTCTGTTTGGATGGGAAAAAATCCCTGGCTAAATCCTTGGTTCGCATCCTCGAGAAACTGGAGAAGGAGCAGGTGACCAAAGGGGCCTTGGTTTCACCCATGACCTATTTAACTAACCCAGGAAAATCTCTTGACTCTGCCCTCTCTGCTCCTTTCCTTGGAGGATTTGGAGGGTAAGCTTTCATATCAGATAGAAAGTGAAAAGCTATACACATATTCATTTTTTAAAGTGAGAAACCCCACAAGGATATGGTTTGTAGTCAATTTAGCAAATGCTAATAAATACTATGTTAGTATATTTCCTCCAAGAGTTCATGGAACGCATTAGACACGGTCTCACCCTTGGCTTGGCCCTTTGGGCACTGTCTGTATGACAATAACCTCTCAGGACTATGGCTCCCATCCTTGTGTAGGGACAATGACCTTGGCTTCAGTGAGTTTGGCTTGTGTGATATGAAAATAAACACCCATCTTAGAACCCAGAGGGCAGGCCCGAGAGGTCAGACAGCATATTTTGCGATCTGCCAGACTGTCTCTACCTTGCCTGGTCAGCTCTGGCCCAGTGAGTGAGCAGTGGATGCTGCAGTGGAGGATGGGGTGCTACCTGCATTCTGGAGTTCATGAAAGGCTCCTGCCCAGAGGTGGCAGGAGTGATGGAGGCAGGAGTCGTGGCTGAAGACAGAGATGAGATGAGCATCTGGAGGTCTGCATTCTCCTGGCCCTGATCTTTCCCTCGACACCCCCACCCTGTCCCCTGCACCTGCAGATGTACCTGCTGCCATACATTTATCCCAATAGAGAAAAAGGATGGTGGCCTCTTTCCTGAAAGAGATAAACGGAGCCTCTGGCCACGTCCATGCCCAGAGGGAAGCTTTCCACTTGTCCCAGCCTGAGAGCAGCTTCATACACCCACAACCCACCCCACCCCCACCCCAGATGATAAGCTCCTGTCATACACACAGAATTCCCACTCATCTAGCCCATTCCGCATTCTCAAACATGGACGGATGACAAAGGGTCACACACATCTGAGAAAAATCTGCAGCATCAAAGAAAAATCAAATACAAATGTAAGAAATTAAAAATGACTGAAGACAATATCAGACAAAAACAAAAGGCTATGAAGAAGAAACAGTCAAAACAAAAAGGAGCTCTTAGAAAGTAAAAATATGACTGTTGAAAGAAAAAGTATTCAGCAGGAGGGTCAAGAAAATCTCTTAAAACAGAGAGAAAAAGGGAAATGAAAAATATGGGGGAAAAAATTAAAAAGACAGACAGAGGGGGTCAATTCGAGTGGTCCACCACCTAACTAATAGGAATTCTAGAAAGAGAGAATCGAAAAAAATGGAGGGGAGAAAATACCAAAGAGATAAAATTTCCCTGAGCTGAAGAAATACATGACTTTTCAGACTGAAAGGGCCAAGTGGATGAATGAACAACAGCACATCAAAAAAATACCCCTATGAAATTTCAGAACATCAGGAATACATGCTTCCAGAAGGAACAAACAGGTCAGAAATGAATAAGAACTTGCTGTAGCATTTTCATGGGCTATGCTGGGTGCTAGAACTCACGAGAGCAAGGCTTGATTATTTTGAACACAGAAATTAATATCAAGGTATTAGTAGTCAAGAGTGAAGAGAAAAGAAAGTCATTTTTGATATTCAAGGTCTCAAAAGTTTTTTTCTACATACCCTTTCTGAAGAAGTTACCTAAGGCCACACTCTAGCCTGACAAGGGTCAAAACCAAGAAAGAGGAAAATGTGAACAATAACTATAGGTGGATTCCAGTGAAAAGAAATCCCATGATGACCACTGTGCAGCAGGGCCAGAGGGCTGTCAGACAAAATCCGAGTAGGAAGTATACTCCAAGAGGAAAGTCTCTAAGAAAAAAAGCACTGAAAAAGTAAGAAACCAGGTAAGATTATGGATGTGGTGAAGGCATGTTCTTTTTCAAACCAGAAAAAAACAAAGGCAATCAGAAAGTCCAGGAAAATCAAAGTCACACACAAAAACACACAAGTTGTTCATGGTTTATGAAAGGAAATGAAATGTGACCTGATTTTGAATAATTTATGGTGTGTAAGGAGAATCTACTTGACATTTCTGGTAAGAAAATTTTACTTTGAGTGGCCTAAGTGTTGTTTTCTTGAATCTACAAACAAGAAAATATAATCAGAGTATACCAATGAACAATATTTATGTAGCTATTATAATGCAATTGCCCTTCATGCTTTTTAACTATTGCAATCAACCTATGGATGAAGAATAGATGTCTTCATTGTGTTAACACAAGTAAATATAGCTGTGATTAGTGTTGTAAAAAGTAAGCATATACTAATAGAAGTTGTGAGATGGAAGGGGAAGGAAAGGTAGAGGTTAAGGTAGAGAGCACTAATATACATTTATAAGCACTTACATCCAGGTGAATCAAGAGACACCACTGACATCATTGAAAGATGACGATTGAAATACAGGAGTTTAGGCATGTCATTTATATTTTAACCGTAATTAATAAAGAACAAAAACCAGAACAGAATGATCAAAACATGAAGGTCCGGTCAGCAAGCAAAGTCATCCCCTATGACAGCAAGAATCAGCAGCTACTGTCTAAGCTAAATCACGAGTGGTCGGTTTAAGTGCATTGTTCAGTGACAGAGATATAGGTGACTCTCGGGAGAACTTTAAGACATTTACATGTAGTTGTCCTTGGAGACGAGGACTGGGGGTGAAGAGGTGAGGGCGGCAGAGGACCGCCAGGCCCTTCCACAGAATTTGATTTTTCAATCATGTCCACGTCTTACTTCGATACAATTAAAAAGTGATTTGGTGCGTATGAATAGTTTCAATAAACATACACAAGTTAAGAAATCTTTCTGGCAGACTAGCCATAAATAAGGCGACATCAGTACGACTAGGCCAGAAATGAATAATGAAACTGGTGACTAAACCTCCCCATACTGCTCTGTACCTAAATCAAGTCTGTCCCAGACTAATTCTGGGAGTCTCTGGTCCTGGGGGATGGGGGTGGGGGCCTTTCCTGACCACACCACACTCGATTCTCTTACCTGGCTTTATTTTCTTTGTAGCACTTATCATGCTCTGAAATTACTCATTCATTTGTTTACTTGTTTATTGCCTGTCTCCTCCACTAAACTGCAAGCCCCATGAGGGAAGGGAAGTGATGTCTTCATCACTGCTGTATCTCTGTCACCTAGAATGCTGACCAGCACACAGTAGGTGCTCAGAAACCACTAGTAAAATGAATACATCAATGAAAAGAATGAATAGACAAACAAATTTAGGGAAGGAGTATTGCCTCCAAGATTGAAACCCATGTGAATTGCAGGAAAACATAACTAAGAACTCTGCATCCACCTGTGGGAGGGTAATCCTCTGCCTGATTCGGGCTCCAGAACTGACCAGGTAATGAGAAGGCTTTCCACTTTCCAAAGTAAATGAGAAACTTAGCACTTTCACCGGTTTTGTGTTGCAGCAGAACTCTAAGTGTCCAAACACCCTAATGGTCTTAGACCTTGTCTAAGTTTAGATCTTATCATTCATGTAATTTCAGCTAACTTATTTGGCCAAGGCTCCTGGTGCCAACTAAATCTGAGTGGAATGATTGGTTAGTTTCTCCTCCTATTTCTCCAGAGGCAGTAAGTGAAAGCGGCAAGGCCACGTGCCTTATGACAGAATTTCCATGACTTTCCAAAGATCTGCCTTTGGTTTGATACAAACAGTTCCTGCAAGCAACTAAGATTTGGGGATCACCCTTCACATTGTTGTTGTGGGTGGTGACATTATTGTTATTAGTTTGATCAGATCAACATAACTGAGTGGTCAGGCACGGGGGACAGTCCTGTGTCCAACAGCACTGTGAGGTCACTCCTTACCACGGACCATGCTGGGATGATGCTTAACGTCTCAGTGTAAGAACGGTTTCTGGACCCTCGCTACTCAGACTGTGGCACCTGGACCACTGGCATCTCCTGAGAGCTTGCTAGAGAGGCTGGATCTCAGGCCTGGCCCCACCCAGACCTACCAAATGTGCATTTTCACAAGATCCCTGGCTGATTTACATACACATTAAAGTATGAGAAGCATTTATCAAGTTCATCTTCTTAGTTTGGTGCATTAAAAAAATACACATGCCCTTTCCTTAATGTGAAAACTTGGACTTGGGAAGGCTTGGTGACATCTGTTAACAGAAATAGAACTTAGAACTTAAATCCAGTTGTAACACCTTTCACCCAGGGCTTCTGTTATTTAAGCCCCACGTGGCTCTTCTCCCAGAGCCAACTCACCCATCCCCATATCCTGTGTCAATCATCGCGCAGTGGACACTTTCCACTCAAATCCTGATAATCCTCTTTTTTCATAATCGCAGCTTCACCATTAAAGTCCACGCATCAGGCTCCGGGCACTACAAACGATCTCATTTCATCCTCCACTAACTCTATGACCCGAGTCCGATTATCCCCATTTTACAGATGAGAAGACCTAGCAAGAGGAATGTGTTCATTTTCTCCACATTTTGCTCTCTCCTGCCTCCAAACTGTCCCCTGTCACCACAGAAGACTCCACTTTCCCCTCCTTTAGCACAATTCCCAGTGGTCACATTCAAAGTGTACATTTCCCACGAGGTCTTTCAGATGACCTCTCCTGGGCTCTAAGTCACTTGAATTATTTGTTCATCTACTCAGCACATGTGTGAGTGCCAGCCTGGTGCCCCCAGATGTGCCAGGGCCACCTGGTCACCTGTGACACAGTGCTTGTTCCTCTCTCGGGGAGCTCAGAGGACCTGGCTGTAAATTCAGGGTGGAGGGGTACACAGTGTGCTACGGGGGTCTGACCACGGAGGTCTCAGTCACACCAGACACCAATCTCCTCCTCAGCTTTCATCTTTCCTGCCTCCCCAGTGGCATAAATAAGGCTTCACTGTCACTTCACCCCCTCAAGTTCCTGGGGCTTCATCACGCATTTACCATTTGAACTCAGATATATTCACAGGGTTGCGGCATCTCCTAGGTGGACTCAAGACCTTCTGTCTTCACAACTCTCCCCAGGCTGGGAGCAGAGTGCAGTGTTCTATTTACTCAATAATGGGGCTGGGGGCGGGGATCTCTGATGGCTAGATTTTCTGGGTTGGTGGTTTCCTGCGTAACCACAGTTTGGTTTTGGAAGATGATGAATCATGACTCTGCCAACTCTTAGCTGTGTACCTAGCTCCCCAAACAAGTTAACTGCAACACGGCAAGGGCACGAGACGGAGCGCGTCCTGCCATCAGAACCCCATGCTGTGAGTCTCCTCCTCCGAGGAGCTTGTCATTGTCACGGCAGACATTCCAGAACGCGGTTGGCACAGCAAGTACACTGTGGTGCTCTGTGAATTTGTATCATAAAGACACTTTTCTACTAATGCACAAGCAACTCAGACTGTTTACTCCAATCTAAGTATCACGGTGAATTAAGGTACACTCTCTCTTTGTAAATCCTGAATTACCTAGAATAAAACTCCACAGGTGAACCTCTAAGTAAATTGATGGCTGCATTTTCCTCACTTGCCTGCTGGGGTAGAGCTCAGAGGCTCGATATTTGAAACTGCCAGTGAAGAAGGGCAGCTACTGTCCAAAAGCAAACAGCATCTCTCTGTGTCCCTCTCCTCACAAGACTTTTTGAATCCGTGTTTCTGAAGTCTGCTGGTAAGAGGTGTCAGCTTTGGTGGAAGATGTGTATTTCTCCTCAGCCATCCCCTTTCTGCTGAGTATGAGTTTATTCTGGTAAGAAAGACACAAACATGGGAACCAGAAACCCTAGGGAAGGGCTTTCTGCTACCGGCCAAGCTGCTGGACAGAAGTTACCTGTATGGAGACCACCTGGGCTGCCTCTCACCATTAGCTAAACAGGCTCAGGGTGAGAAGAGAATGTTAATCCTTGTTTGCAAAGGACAAGTCACGGAGCCTCTTTTACAGGAAAGTCAGATCGCCAGATGGCTTGTGCCTGAAGAGCTGTAGACAGTGGAGCCTTGAGGTCATGTTCCCGGGTCTACAGAGGTCCAGCTGTGGGGCAGAGGCCGGGTGGACCCAGGCCCAAACACTGTGAACTAACAAATATAAGCCACACTCAGCAGAATCGGTTCTCAGTGGAAACACCTGCTTTCTGAACCCGCCCCTCCCTGACCCCACGTGAGCTGTGTTCTGCTAACAGTAACCATGACAATGCAGGGGGAGCGACAAAGGGCTATTACACACCATTCAGCTAGACCATATAACCACGGCGTTAGACTTAGCAGAAACGCAAGGAGATCACATGTGGATAGATGTCAGTTTACAGAATGGTAATGAAGCAACAATGGGAACTGAGGAACACCAAAAAGAGACAGGTTGCCTGTTCCACGTCCAGAGTTAGGTTCATCCTGTTAGCCGGACTCTTCATAAAGCCAGGACTCATCACACTCAAGCAACAACTCAAAATGTACTCAAGCGATTTTTGTATCAACCACAAACATTATATGTAAATGCTATAAAAAAATCCTTATCTGAATTATCCAAACATGAAGTATACCTTCACACAAAACAAGGTGTCATTATTCCTACTGATAATGATAAGTGTGGGAATGTAAATGACGAAGCTGACAAGGTATGACGCCTGTGAACCCCAAGAGAACTTGAGAAAGTAAATTCCAGCCATCGAGTGTGTACACCCACAGGCCAAACACTCTGCTATAAAATTAAACTACTGATAAAAAGGGGGTCGTGTCTACTGACACAGGAGCCCTACTGGGCAGAAACTTTAAAAACCGCACATAGAAAAATTAAGAGAGAGATATTTTGAATAAAAACGCTAGAGGAAATTTTGAAACAGAGGAGAACAGAAGCAAAGCTATTTAACTTTTGTCCCCTGTGCTCCTTGCCATCCTCGGCAGCACGACTCACAGACCGGGGCCCCCAGCTGCCTCAGTAACAGTGCGGGCGGCAGAGTGGTTGGCCTGCGATTCCCCCAGATGACTTCCAGTTCAACAGCTTGGTCAGCGGGATGTAAGCAGTTAACAGCGAGGACGTGGACTCAAAACACTGTCCACCCCAGGTCCCCAGAGTCATTTGCAAGAGAACAGTGGACTCACAAGGCTGGGTGGGGTCAAGGGTGGGAAAGGAGCAAAACCATCCCACGTGGCTGGGGATCTCGTCACCCCGCTTCCCAGCTGTGGAAACAGGAGACGAAGCGGTGAACCCACATGCACCGCCTCTCCCCGGGGCTGTTCGCATCCACGGACGACCGGATAAGGTTTTCTTTCGGCAGTAACTTCACGGGTACATTTCCCATCACGATGAAAATCATGATGAAAACACTGCTTAACGCCCAACGGCTAAGGATTTGCAGGCCCACAAATATAAATGAGTTAACAAAATGGATCATCATTTATCAAAGCTACTGAAAGTTAGACAACCCAGCAGTCCGTTTAAAAACCTTTGTTTTGAGCTTCCCTGGTGGTGCAGTGGTTGAGAGTCTGCCTGCCGATGCAGGGGACATGGGTTCGTGCCCCGGTCCAGGAGGATCCCACATGCCGCGGAGCGGCTGGGCCCGTGAGCCATGGCCGCTGAGCCTGCGCGTCCAGAGCCTGTGCTCCGCAACGGGAGAGGCCACAGCAGTGAGAGGGCTGCGTACCGCAAAAAAACAAACAAAAACAAAACATCTTTGTTTTACCCAGATTTGGAAAACAGAAGCAGTTAAGTCTCCCATTAAGGCCAGAACGGGTTGAAATGGTTCCTAAGTGGTTCAGGTTGAACAGGGCCTGCAAACTGCCTGCTCAGAGGACCCCCCCCAAGTAGCAGCTGGCTGCGACCTCACCCCCAACTCGCCCTTCCTCACGTTTCACCTACGGGCCCCACTGCTGGTCCACGTCCGCTCCCCTCTGCACGAGAACCGGGATCCCTTCATGGTGCTTGCTCGTGACCGCCGGGCTCAGAACGGGCTGGTCTTCGCTGTCACCGCAGTTGGGATCTGCTCCCTGCCGCGTGTAGAAAAGGACAAACTTGCACAAGGCCTAAGCTCAACGGCACCCGCTCGCCATCCTAGTAAGTATAACAAACCCTTGATGGAACTAAACTGCTTTAACTCAAAAGAGGCAGGAACCCCAAGACCCAACCTACAAAGACAGAGCTGCCAAGTCATGTGCGCGATAAAACTTGTGTTTCTGCTCCCCCAGCGGGAGGCCAGCCACCTGGATGGACAACCTTGCTTCTTTAGGAAACATCATGGTCACACTGGGTCACAGACCAGGGATTCTGTCCACCTTCCTGCACTTTATTTGGGCTCCTGTGCGCTTTTCTGCCTATTTTCTTTGCTCTAAAAATTAGCAACAGGTAACAATTAACGTAAAGTTTTTGACTAGCCGTTTAGCCCACTTCCAGACGGTTTTAAGTTAAGCGGCACTGTGATTATCACAATATCGAACAAAACTTCCATCTGAAAGAGACGGGGTGGCAGGCCTGGCTGAGCGCCTCAGGGAGGCGTGTTCTTGGGCTGCACTTACTTCATCGCGTAGCTGCTCCACCACAGACACTCTTCCTTCCCCTGCTGGTCCGACTTCCTTCAGCAGAAGCCTGTTTTCAGGCTGCAGGATCACAGAAGGTGGTCGTTTGCACGGCCGCAAAATCTTTTTACTGTCATGCCCCACTTGTCCAGGCTCAACCCTCAGGGCAAATGTTTCCTCTCCAGGGTAAGTTCTGAGTCCCAGGGACAGGTGAGTGTGAGCACGAGCGTGTATGTGTGTGTGTGATGTGTGTGTGGGGTGTGTGTGTATGTGTATGTGGTCTTCAATGGCCAGCAGCATAGATAAACACATCTAATGTAAATCTAGCCAGTCTCTGAAGCCTTGCCTGGGGGAAGGACACCACACTGACATTTTTTCATGTTATTAAGGGCAGGGATGCAATGAGAAACCTCGTAAAACCCCAGAAACCACACACCAGTTTTATTATGAATATTTCGAGGAAAAGCAACCAGGTGAATCCTAAAGTTTACGCTGCATGCTTTACAAGGTGTTCGAAATCAGCCCGAGTGTGACCACCTGCCTGCGGAGAACCGCGCCTCCCTCCCCCCACCCCGCCCCCCGACCAGGCTGGGTGCCCGTGTGCCTGCCGGGAGGCCCCGGGGCCCCGCGTGACTGAAGTGGTGGGGCTGGAGGGGGGAACTGACCCTGTGTCCACCTCCAGCCCGCTGCCACAGCCGAAGACTCTAACAGCTGAGGGAAACCGGGAAAGGGTACCATGCATGGATCAGAAATGAAGAATCCCAAAGATTGAAAGCAGATGGAATCAGACTGACAGGGAAATCAAAGCCAAGAGGAAACCCAGCTGCAGACCCCAGACATGTGAGTGTGTTCTCTCCAGGGAGCCCAGCAGGAGGGCGGGCGTTGGGTGTGGCTGAATCCACAGAGTGTTGTTAAAGGGCTTTACCATGAATCACAGGGATGGCTGGCATCCTCTCCGCTCTCCCTGCTTAAACCCTGATACTATTTTCCATACAGTTCACAATTGGCCTAACAGAGGCTTCTCCTGGGAGCACTGGGCCTGGGAAGGGCGAAGGGCAGAGCCCAGACGTGGCACGGGTTTGGAGAGCCAGGAAGGAGTGGAAACCGCCACGGCACTCCCACTACCGCGCTCATCAGCAGAGGAAAGGCCTTCCCATGCTGGCAACTTCAAGGACCCTCCTCCACCCACAGAGACCTCAGGCCCACAGACCCAGCTGGGCACCTGTGCTAATCAAACTAGCCCTTCGTTTATCAACATGACCTAGCAACCAAGGATCATCACATGTTCGAGACAAACCAAAAGCAAGAAAGAGAAAGATGAGCAGATAGAACTGACCCCAGAGGAAACAGGTGATTCAGGAGACTGAGGAGAACTTTAAAATAATTCCAGTGAATAATCTTGAGAGATTTTAAAGGTTTTGCCTCCATAAAGTAAAAACACACTGCTATAAAAAAGGGGACAGAAAATGAAAAAGTATTCTTCCATTTAAACAATCTCAAAATAAAACATTAGATGCACAGGCTGAAGAAGACAGCTCTAAGGATCAAGGAGAACACATACTGTAAGCTGCTGCTGCTTCTCTTGAAACGTTTTGGTCTTGAAATTCTTGGTCTTTGTGACCTTCTCCGTGGTGTCTGGGGTGCTCTGGCTGTAGTCACTCACTGTAATGACAGGAGTTGAGGACCAAAGTGAAGCCCCCCGCCACTCCCATCATGTAAAGAGCCACTCTCCTGCCATGCCCCCCTCAAGAGGGCGGAAGGAGGAAAAGGCTTTTATAGAAATTTCTATTTGATGAAACCTGGCCCGAAGGACTCCTGGGGCTGTCCTTCTTGGTCCAGAACCAGAGGATGGGAGGAGGGAGGGGAATAAAAGGGGCTACAGTTCTCAGGCCCCAAAGAGCACCCCCTGCCCCAATTTATCTCCCCAGTTCCTGTGAAAGACTGCAAAGGTCTCAGGCCTGACTTTGGGGTGGCCAGAGGAATAACATGGGTGGAACGTGAAAGTCAGAGGCCTGGCTGGGCCGGCAAATCTTAAGCAGTTCTCTCCATCCTCGCCAAGTCCCTGTGTTGTTTTTGGTCAACAGTTCTTTAGGTTTCTCTTTTTTAATTATTATTTTTTCTTCCAGGTTTACTGAGATGTAACTGACATACAGCAGCACTGTATGAGTTTCAGGGGCACAGCAGAATGATTCGACTTACATACACCATGAAATGATGACCGCAAGAAGTTTAGTGAACATCGTCATCTCATATAGAAACAAAATGAAAGAAATAGAAAAAAAAATTTTTCCTCGTGATGAGAACGTGTAGGATTTACTTTCCTGTAACGACATCCATATAGAACTGGTCAACTGCTTTAAAGTCCCCGGAAGGGGACAACTCACCCAGGTTGGACCCGCTGCCGAAAAGCCCGTTCCCTCCCTCGGTGACACTGCTCAGAAAGTGGTCGCTGAACTTCACCGCCTTGTTCAGGTAAAGGTTCTGGCCAATGAAAACATTCCAGCACCATGAAAGATGAGGCTGCCGCGTCCCAGCAGAATGGTCTCCCTGCTCACCTGCTCCTCTTTCTGTTAAAGACAGCCCTGTCTACCCAGACAGTCAAGCCTGCAGCGTGACCATGCTTCCAGACACCTCCCTCACCTCACCGTGATGTTTTGACCATTCTGTCTCTTACGCAACTCCTCATTCTGGCCCCTCTTCTCACAGCGAGATCATTGCAACAGCCTCCAACCTGCCAGCCCACCTTCCCTGTGGCTGCCCCAGCCCCTTTATACAATGAATGTATACGCAACTGTGTCCCTCTGTGCTTACAACCCTTCCATGTCTTGGGATTAGGGTGGCCTGACGGGGAGGCTCAGGCTGCAGAGTCTGTATCCTGGTTTGGTCACTTAGTAGCTTAGGGGTCTTGGAAGAAGCAAGCTGCTTAACTTCTCTGAGCCTCAGTTTCCTCACCCGTAAAGCGGAAATATTATGACCAGCCTCAAAGAGATGTTGTCAAAGCAAAATGAGGTTACATGGATGTCTATAAAATGAGGATGGGTGATACACAGGCCAGACCCAGGATTCTGCATCCACCTGGACCGGTTCCACAGCGTGGCACCCTGCTCCTGCCATCGGGAGCCACCTGCTACTTCCTGAGCACAGAACACGCAGGCTAAGAAAAAACACCCACAGAACCTGGGACACATCCCCGACTTCTACGCGACGGACAGCATATTGCAGGTGCTCTTGTGTCTGTCCAGTTCCCCTTAACCAGTCAGGTACCATCCCAGCTGCCACGTTGGCTGCTAACAGCTCACAGCTGACCCCCGTCTCCAGCTGCCCTCAGTAGGTGGGTGCTGACCTGCCCTAGCAGTTATGCCCCTCCCCCCCAGCCTCAAGTGGGGACAACTGTGTGGTGTGACTTGCCGTGTTCTGCGTCCCTCAGTCCCATTCTCCTGAAGCACCTCCTCGCCCAAGCTCTGCTGCAGCCACACAACCGAAAACACAGCATTTAGTGCTTTCCTTGGTTACAAAGCACATTCACATGGATCTTCCCACCGGACACTCCCAGCCTCCCTGTGGGTCAGGCAGGGCCCAGCTATCTGTCCCAGTTTTAGAGACATCGTTAGCACCCTGCCAGGTCACGGCCAGGCCCGAGTTCCCCTCCTTTTCCTTGCCTTCTTCACTCTCTTCTCAATCCATTAATTATCCTTTTGTATGTTGTGACTTCTTGTCCAATGAAACTAAAGCTGCCTGTATCAGTTAATGTTTGTCACACACTTATGGGCTCCATGGCAATGTTCCAGTTACCAAATGAGAGGGAAGATCCAGGGAGACATGGCCACAAAGTACGGCTTATTTTTATAGGCAAATAGGTCAAAGTACATATCAGCAAACATTTCTGTCAGTCTTTCGCCTATACTCAGACTTCAGTGGGTATAAATAAACCTGAGAACTACAGGACCAATAGGGTGGGTGATAATTCCTTTCTGTTCTTATGACATCTTTATGTGCCTGAAAGCTGGCTTCTCTGAGGTTTAGCTCAGTTATTTATCTAATTCTATGAAATTGCTGGCCTCCAGTTAAGTTTCATAATATTCTAAACTCTTCCTTTCTATGAATTATGCAGAAGCATTTCAATAAATCATAAGCTACCATTCACTAGGTCAGTCAATTTTGAAATAAATAACTTCCGGCGGTTTTACTCACCTTGTTTGAGACTTGAATATAATTCAGCCTGATGCTAACTTCATAGCCATCCTCATGGACGGTAGCAGAGATGAGCTTGTAAAAAAGTATTAGAGAGAATTCACAACCATGAGTGTGGGACTCAAAGCCCGGAGCCACAGCCAAGAAATTCTGAGATGCTAAGCTGTACATTTAATCAAACATTTAATTAACACAAAGGAAGGCAGGAAAAGAGAAACAAAAACTAGATGAAATAGGACACAAATGGCAAAATGGCAGACACAAATCCAGCCTTCTCTATAATTCCATTAATTATAAATGAACTAAATACTCCAATCAAAGAGCAGAGATTGCCAGATTGGTTAAGAAAGCAAGACCCAAATTGATACTCTCTATAAGAGACACACTTCAATGAAGCCAGATGGCTGCAAGTCATCACCTGGCAAAAAGTAACCTGGGAGGGCCAGGCCTTGGCAATCAAGGGCCAAGTATTCAGATGAGCAGCTGCCTCTGTAAATAGTGGGAGGAATTTAGATCAATGGGGCTCAGCAAATGCTTTAAGGATCAGATAGTAAATATTTAGGTTTTGTGGGCCATATGGTCCTTGCCATTGCAGTGCAAAAGCAGCTACAGACAATAAGTAAATGAATGAGTGTAGCTGTGACCCAATAAAACTTGATTTACAAAACTGGTGGCAGGCCAGATTTGCCCCACAGGCCACAGTTTTGAGACCCCTAGATTAGGCCAAGGAATTAATAAACCACCAAAACAGATTATCAAAGGAAACTGAGCACTACTTGACAATGACACAGTTCCAGTGTTGGCCTAACTTGGTGGCAGAGGAGGGGATGGGCTAACTTTGAAAGGTTCTTTTAGTCTCATGACAGAGGAAAAGGTCTTCTCACAGATGTGTGTCTTTATAACAGCAGTATCCCTGGGGTCTGACAGACCTGCTTCAAATCCTGAATCCCCTGAGACCCAGAGTGTAGTCTTGGGCAGGTCACCAAATCTCTCTGAGCCAGTTTTCCTGGATGTCAAATAAGGCAAGGAGGCATGGAAGGTGGGGCAGGAAAAAGAGAAAGGGCAAGTAAAGTGCAATTTCAGGACAGTCCGTGTGAGCAACCTCAGCCTGATCCCATGTTATGCTCCAGAGAGGAAGTCCTGCTCAGAGGCCACCCACCTTTCCCATCCTGGGCTCTGCAATCAGGGCCCGGAATTCAGGGTTGTTCTGAGCGTAAGACCTGAGGTGAGCGGAGATATGGTCCACCTGTTTTCTCCAGTATCCTAAAGAAGGAGAGAAACCCAAACACACGGATGATTCTTCTGGGGTGAAGGAGGAAAAGTGTCAGCATGCAACATGCATTTTCAGAGAGCTCATTTCTCTTTGCCAAACTCTGTGATGGTTTTTGCTTTCTGAACCTCGACTGTGCACTAGAATAAGTTCCATGAATATTATAGAATTCCAAAGGAACGTATTTTGATTGCCATATCTGGGGTCTTTTTCTTTTATTCTTTTAAAATTAACCATATTGAGAAACAACTTACTAATAAAGTGCCCCTATTTTAAAGGTAAGTGCCCCTATTTTGAGTTTTGGAAAGGTATACATCCCATCGATATGGAGAACATTCCCATCACTCCAGAAAGCTTCCTGTGCCCCTTTCAGTCTGCACAGGGTTTAAAATAATTCGAATTTATTGCCACCATTTAAGGCTTGAGAGATTTCACGTGAGTCTGGTTTCTCGTGCACAGGTGGGCGATACAGTAGCACTGGGCCTGCCCTTCTGCCAGGCCTGGCTGCCTGGGGCCGAGGGGTGGCTACCCGCTTTGGACGGGGCAGGGCGCTCCAGCCGGCCACAGCCCTTGCAGGCCTGGCTGCCTGCCTTTACTTCCTGGCTCTGCTCTGTGGCCACTTGAGTATGAAAGCCTGTGTCGGATCCCACCTCATCATTTTACCAGTGAGGACACTAAAGCTGAGAGCAATTGGGTGGCTTTTGCAAGGTCATCCAGACATCTAAATCTTACTCAGCCTTACTTTCCTCACCTATAAAATGGGACTAATACCTCTTACCTTATACGTTATTGTGACACCAAATAAGAGAACCTCAGTGTCTTAGTTTGGGTACCCCTGACAGCAGAGCCTGAGACGAATATTTAGTACAGGTAGTTCCTTTTGAAGGTGACCCTGGGAAGCACGAATGATGGAGCAGAAACAGCAGGACAGGGCAGGAAGGGAAGTCAATTAAGAATCTGTTAAAAGCTGGTCAACGCCGTGGGCAGTGGGGCTCCGTCCTGCTGGGACCTAAGAGGAACCAGGCAGAACACACCCCAGGTCTGTGCACCGGACAGAAGGACCGAGGCATTCACTCTCCGCCCCCGGCCCCGTGTGTGAGCTCCAGCACTTCTGAACTGCACCCGCCTGTGGACCGGCAGTCTTCTACTGCTCTGAGGCAGCAAAGCAAAGAGATGCCGTGGCACGTTTGACGAGGGACGCGAGCAAAGATGCGCAGAACCAGCCACCACGCTGTGCTGGAATCAGTAGGGCAGAGGGGTCTGGGCATCACGAGAGTCGGCTGCCAGTAGCTGACATAACCCCAGAGGGAGCACCGAGCCCAGCACAGGGTTTGGCACAATGTAGGCACATTCACCCCACAGTCACTGAGCACCTCCTGTGTGCCATGCACTGTCTGAGGGCTGGGGATACAGCAGTGAACAAAGTTCTTGCCCTTGAGGAGTTCACAGGTGGACCCAGAGAAAATACAGGTAAATAAATAAATACGCAGGCAGGAGTATGCTAAACACGAAGATCTGACTGAGAATCTACAACAGACGTACAATTCCAAGATCAAATGTCAACTCTCAAAAAAGCCTACAGGGAAGGCTTTATGGAAAGGCTGGGAGGGGTGAGGGGGTCTTTTGGAAAAGGTCCTGGCAAGACCGTAAGTCCTCTTTTGGGGGGGTGAGGTCTGCTCCCTCCCAGCTCGGGATGAAAGAGGGGGTTCCAGGGGCTGCCTTCTGCTATAGGGAACTGAGGTCCCATGTCTATTTTCTGTTGGTGCCAAGCAAAGCACCCCAGAACTTGGTGGTTTAAAACGTCAACCACCTGAGGCCTCACACTTCTGTGGGTCCGGAGTGTGGTCAGCGCCCAGCAGGGACGGCTCATCTCTGCCCCACATGGTATCAGCCGAGCCATCAGCTGAGGCTGGGGGTCCGAGATGGTCTCATCCCTGTAGCTGAGGCCTCGGCTAAGATGGCACAGAGCTGGGGGTCGCCTGGCCTCTCTTTTCCCGTGACTGCCGCCTGCACCCGCTCAAACGTCAGCAGTCTTTGTGGTGGCTGTTGGCTGGGCCCTGAGGCATCTGTCCTCATTCAGTGATCTGTCCTGACCTTTTTACACGGCACTCACTTCCTGGGGAGTAAATGCAAGCTCCCAGCCCTCCTAGGTCCAGGCCCGGAACTGTCGTAGTGTCTCTTCTGCCACTTCTGCTGATCAAAGCAACTCGCAAGGCCAGTCTAGATTCCAAAGGAAGGGAAACAGCATACAGGGGTGGGAGAGGTCATTCTGGTCATCTCTGCAGACGATCGACCAGGACACTCATGCCTGGAAGACAGTAGACTGGGTCCTGACTCCCAGTTGGGAAATCCATGAGGCAAGAGAAGAGCTGGGAATGACTGACTCCCAGCTCTGCAGCCCAGGGAACTCAGGGGACCTCATCCCCGTGGAACCATAAAATAAACAAACATTTAAAGTGTCTGGGGCTTCCCTGGTGGCGCAGTGGTTGAGGGTCCGCCTGCCGATGCAGGGGACGTGGGTTTGTGCCCCGGTCCGGGAAGATCCCACATGCCGCGGAGCAGCTGGGCCCATGAGCCATGGCCGCTGGGCCTGCGCGTCCGGAGCCTGTGCTCCGCAACGGGAGAGACCACAACAGTGAGAGGCCCGTGTACAGCAAAAAATAAAAATTAAAATTAAAAAAAGGGTCTGGAAATGGTTCTAGGGACATAGAGCAAATACAGAAACATCTGAAGAAGAAACTGTGCTAAAACTCAGAACAGCAAGAGTCTGTGGTGTTTGAACCATGACCCACCCCCTCCTCCCCTCTCTCAGCTGAGCACGATGAAAACTTCACTCCACATGGTTCAACCATAAACACACAGCTCCCTCTCCTCCCAGCTCCCAGCTCCCAGCTGGAGAGCCACGGAATCTTCCCAGAAGAAGCAGGATTTCAGTGTTTCTCATCCCGCCCCCAATTACCTGCTGCAGAGACCAAATTCTGGGCAAGTGCAGTCAGGAGTGGGGGCCCCCCCTCCTCTGTCCAGCCACCATTTATGGGATGGACGCTCCCCTTTGGGTCTGGTACACTGAGAATACTGCGGTCCAGGTCATCCTTGTACTGGCTTATTTGTAAAGCAGAGGTCTCATAGAAGAAGAGGCAAGTCAAGAAGACCAGAGGTGACAGCTGCACCTCCTTCACTGAGTGCCCAGCCGCTGAAAAGAAACACACCATTGTCCCCACCCCCCTGATCCAGAGCATTGGCTCAGATATTTTGCACAAGGGAAGATAAGACAGAGAGCTCCGAATCTCCACAGGAACCCACTCCTTTGGCAAGAGTGTGAGGAAGTTCAGGCCTAAGGATAACAATGAATGGTGTGGTAAAAAGCAAGTAAAAGAAGCCTAGAGATAGCAGTTAACCCATGGGCTGGCCAGTTTACCAAAGAGAACCACAGGAGTAAACAGCTAAGAAGAGCTCTCCTGAAGTCCGAAAAATATCTCAAACACTGATCTCAAAAACTATCCCTATAGAGAATCTCAAATTTAATTGGATTAGGGAGCCGACAGCAGCCGCGCGGCGGGCCCAGACCCACGCGGCCGAAGCTCCTGCAAACTTGGGCGCGCGCTCGCGCCACTGCGCCGGCGGCCCGAGCGATGAAGATGGTGGCGCCCTAGACGCGGTTCTACTCCAACAGCTGCTGCCTGTGCTGCCATGTCCACACCGGCACCATCCTGCTCGGCGTCTGGTACCTGATCATCAATGCCGTGGCCCTGCTGATTCTATTGAGCGCCCGCCCTGGCTGATCCAGATCAGTATCGCTTTTCAAGTTCTGAACGCGGAGGTGACTTGGAGCTCATGGATGATGCCAACATGTGCATCGCTATCGCCATTTCTCTTCTCGTGATCCTGATCTGTGCAAGGCTACTTCTGTTTATCAGCATCATCTTGACTTTTAAGGGTTACTTGATTAGCTGTGTTTGGAACTGCTACCGATACATCAATGGCAGGAACTCCTCCGCTGTCCTGGTTTATGTTACCAGCAATGACACTACGGTGCTGTTACCCCCGTACGATGATGCCGCTGTGAATGGCGCCGCCAAGGAGCCGCCACCACCTTATGTGTCTGCCTAAGCCTGGAAGTGTGGCATAGCTGGGAGCGATGGCTTGACTTTCATACATCAGAGCAATAGTTCTTTAATTTTACTTCTGAGATGAGCTCTCTGTGCCGATTTGTTGCTGAAAGGCTACAATTTAAAATTTTAGATGTTAAGTTGAAACTCTCTGTAGTTTGAAACCTATGCTTTACCTAGAGCACCGTGATAGAGTAACTGTAGAATTCTTTCTGTGGGGTTGGGGTGGGCTCCCCTAGTCTTTCCTCAGCATTGAAACTACCCAACAATCCAGATGAACCTTTTGTCCGAGGAGTCTGTTGTACATGCTGAGCTCCAGAGTTGAAGAATTTGTGACACTTTTCTCTCCATTCCCTCCTTTCTCTTTTGAAAGCGTTAAATAAAATCAAAATTATACAATGCTTTTCTTAGGCCACTCCAGTTTATAGAACAAACCCTTAGGAGAAAAGGAATGTTAATCGTGTAAGGAGTCCACATATACACATAAATAAAACAAGAATTTCCTTAGATCCTTTATGATTTAAATTCAGTGACAATTTGAGTTTGCTGGTCAAGGATTTTGTCCACGGGTTAGAGACGCTTTGTCAATTGCCGGCAGTGAGGACAGTCAGTCACCACCCCGGTAGCTGCTCTTGTACACCCATGTCTGGGGTCACGGCACGGTGTGTTAGAGGGGGACCGGTTGGCCCTGTGTTGTATCAGGTTCTCCCTTTCTCACAGTTTCCCATCCCCACTCAGAGCCTAGCCTGACTCAGGGAGGACATCCATCAGCTTTTGTCAAGTGGAATTGCTGATATGTATTTACCCAACAATCTGAAAAAGGTTTTCTTCTCTCCCTGCAAGGCACATCCTACTACTTTGAATTTCTGAGTATGCCTCATCATCTTTTAAAATGAGTGTAAAACAGACTTCAGAAAAATGGGAGGTGGCGGGGGTGCTTTCCATGCAAAATGCCCTTATCTTGACTACCTGAATTTCAAGGGACTTTTATATATTCGTATGTTCAAAAGTCACAGCTCTCCTGTTTGTTCATTATTGAATATGCTGTAAATGAAGCCATTGGCAATTAAAGTGAGATTTGCCCACATCCAAAAAAAAAAAAAAAAGTAATTGGATCAGCCTGTAGAGCAATTTACACCCCCACAGTGTGGTGGAAAGTAATAAAGCAATCAGCCAGCAATAAGTGGAACTTAAAGGCTGGTTATGGTCAGGGAAAGAGATGGTCAAAGAGAGCCTCGCCAAAATCGCGGTCATCCTAGGGTGACAGGGTGCATGGCCAAGGCCTCACTCTCCAAGGAGCAACTTCAGAGGTGTCCCACTGTGGGGGTGAGACAGAGCTCAGGAACCTGGTCCAGCTGGTCACTAAACAAACAGACAAGCAAATAACAGTAACAAGCCTGGAGGTGAGGTCAGTACCCAGAGTTGCTACAATATGTTATTTTAAATGTCCAGGTTCCAAAAATAAAAAGAAAATTTAAGAGACAAAAAAAGAATGCAAAGAAACAAGAAATTGTGATCCACACACAGGAAAAAAAACAGGCAACAGAAACTGTGAGAGAGGTCACATGTTGGAGATTTAACAAAGATTTCAAAGCAGCCATTGTAAATATATCCAAAGTACTAAAAGAAATGATGCATGAAGAAGTAAAAGAACGTGCCTCATGAAATACAGAATATCAATAAATATATAGAAATTATATATAAAGAGAACCAAATAAATATTGTGTAGCAGAAAAGCATAATGATTGAAATTAAAAATTCACTAGAGAGACTCAGAAGTTAATTTGAACTGAAAAAAGAAAGAATTAGCAAATTCAGAAACAGATCAACAGATATTATGCAATGCAAAAAACAGAGAGAAAAAAAGAATGAAGAAAAATGAACAGAGCCTAAGAAACCTGCAGGAAACTATCAAGCATACCAACATATGCATAATGAGAATCCCAGAAGAGGGGACAGAGCAAAATGCAGAAAAAATATTTGAAGAAACAATGGCCCCAAACTTCCCAAATTTGATGAAAGGCATGAATTTACACATCCAAGCAGCTCAACAAATTCCAAGTAGGGTCCACACCAAAAGACACACTTTTAAGAGACAAAAACAGAGAATCTTGAGAGCAGCGGGAGAGAAATGACTCATCACATACAAGGGATCTGCAAGAGATTAACAGCAGATTTCTCACCAGAAATCATGGAGGCCAGAAGACAGTGGGATATCATATTCAAAGCACTCAAAAGAAAAAAAAAAAACCTGTCAACCAAGAATCCTATTCCCAGAAGTTATCTTTCAAAAATGAAGGCAAAATGAAGACATCACCAGACACTAAAAAACTGAGGGAAGTCATTGCTGTCAGACCACCCTATAAGAAACACTAAAGAAAGCCCTTCAGGCTCAAAGCAAATGACTCCAGACAGTAATGTGAATCCATACACACAAAAAAACAAACAGCACTGATAAAGAACCATGTAACTATAAAAGACATTATAAATGCCTATTTCTTTTCTTCTCCTAACAAATATAATAATATATTGCATAAAATAATATGTATATAGGTGTAGTATTTGTCCTATAACATATAGAAATGTAATATCTTGGCCAATAAGAGCACAAAAGAGGTGGACAGGAGCAAAGCTTGATTGGGCTAAGGAAATGGCTCCAGATGGTAACTCAAATCCACAGGAGTAAACAAAGACAACTAGAAATGGGAAGAAAGGAGGCTAATATGACAAAAGCCATAAATATATAATAAAGTTGACCCTTGAACAACACAGGGGTTATGGGCACCGACCCCCCATGCAGTTGAAAATCTGTATATAACTTTAGAGTTGGCCCTCCGTATCCATGGTCCCACATCCGTGCACTCAACCAACTGTGGATCATGTAGTACTGAAGTAAGCATACAGTGAAAACAAAAAATCCACATATAAACAGACCCACACAGTTCAAAGCCATGTTGTTCAAGGGTCAACTGTAGTTCTTTCTTCTTTCAGCATTTTTAAAAGACATAAGGTTATATAAAGTAATAAATATAACAGTGTTTTGTTGGGTTTGCAACATATATAGATGTAATATATATATATGTAGGCATTGTTGTTATATATACCTATAAAACCAGGAAGAAAGAACAGAGCTATATAGGAGTAGCATTTCTGTGTCACACTGGAATTAAATTACTATAAATCTGAAACATATTCTGATAAGATGTGTAAGGTAAGGGGCTTCCCTGGTGGTGCAGTGGTTAAGAATCTGCCTGCTAATGCAGGGGACACAGGTTCAAGCCCTGGTCTGGGAAGATCCCACATGCCACGGAGCAACTAAGCCTGTGTGCCACAACTACTGAGCCTGGGCTCTAGAGCCCGTGAGCCACAACTACTGAGGCTGCATGCCACAACTACTGAAGCCCACGCACCTAGAGCCTGTGCTCTGCAACAAGAGAAGCCACCGCGATGAGAAGTCCACACACCACAATGAAGAGTAGCCCCTGCTTGCCACAACTAGAGAAAACCCACGCGCAGCAACAAAGACCCAACGCAGCCAAAAATAAAATAAATAAAAATAATTTAAAAAAAGATGTATAATGTAAGCCCTAGAGCAACAGATAAGGGAATAAGCTGGTATGGAAAAAACCTGAACGAACTTTTTGGCCAACCCAATATATAGGGGAAAAAACCCATTAAACATTCAAATCTTACATTAGAAAATATGCAACACAAAAGCAAGCAGTAAAGGAGGAATACAGGAACAAAAAGATACAAACATTTAGAAAAGAATGAGTAAAATGGAAGATACAAATCCAACTTTATCAATAACATTAAATGTGAATGAATTTAACAACCCAATCAAAAAACAGAGATTTTAGACACTTTAGATTCAAAGATACAAACAGATTAAAAGTAAAAAATATGGAAATATATATATCATGCAAACAGCAACCACAAGAAAGCTGGACTGGCTATACTAATACCAGACAAAATAGATTTTAAGACCAAATAAAATGTTACTAGATAAAAATAGGGACATTTTATAATGAAAAAGGGTATCATGAAGGTATAACAATTATAAACAATTGTAAGTATGTACCTAATAACAGATAACCAAAATACATGAAGCAAAAACTGAGGGAAATGATGGGAGAAATAGACGACTCAGCAACAATGGTTGGACACTTTAATACCCTATTTTCAAAATGGATAGAACAACTAGGCAGAAGGTCAGCAAGAAATAGAACACTTGAACAGCACTCTAAACTAGCAGGACCTAATGGACATCTACAGACTATTCCACCCCCAAGAGAATATATATTCTTCTCAAGGGCACATGGAACATTCTTCAGGATAGGTCATATGTTAGGCCATGTCAAGTCTCAATAAATTTAAAAGGGTTAAAATCATACAAATTATGTTTCTGATCACAATAGAATGAAACTAGAAATCAATAACAGACAGAAATTTGGGGAACTCACAAATATTTGGAAATTAAATAATTCTTAAACAACCAGTGGGTCAAAGAGGAAACCACAGGGGAAACTAGAAAATTCATTGTTGAAAGAAAATGAAGGTACAACACCAAAACTTATGGGATGCAGTGAAAGCAGCACTCCCAGGGAAATTTATTGTTGTAAATGCCTACATTAAAAAAGAAGAAAGGCCTCAAATCAAGACCTGAACCCCACAAAATAAATAAATAAATAATTTCACCTTAAAAAAAAAAAAAAAAAGACCTGAACCTCTGACCTTGAGAAACTAGAAAAAGAGCAAACTCCACCTAATGCAAGAAGAAATAAGGAAATAATGAAGATTAGAGTGGAAATTAACGAAAGACAGAACAGAAAAGCAATACAAAAAATCAACAAAACCCAAAGTTGGTTCTTGAAAAGAGATCAGCAAAATTGGCAAATCTTTACCTAGACTCACCAAGAAAAAGAGAAGTAACTCAAATTGCTAGAATCAGAAATTAAACAGGGGATATTACCACCAACCTTATTGAAATAAAAAGGATTATAAAGGGATGCTATGGACAACTGGATGCTAATAAATCAGGTAACTCAGACGAAATGATGCTCAGCATCATTAGTCATCAGGGAAACGCTGATCAAAACCATAACAAGGGCTTCCCTGGTGGCGCAGTGGTTGAGAGTTCGCCTGCCGATGCAGGGGACACGGGTTCGTGCCCTGGTCCGGGAAGATCCCACATGCCGTGGAGCAGCTGGGCCCGTGAGCCATGGCCGCTGAGCCTGCGCGTCCGGAGCCTGTGCTCCACAACGGGAGAGGCCACAACAGTGAGAGGCCCGCGTACCGCAAAAAAAAAAAAAAAAAAAAACATAATGAGACACTGCTCCACACCCACTAGGATGCTTGTAATGAAAATGTCAAATAATAACAAGTGCTGATAAAGATGTGGAAAAATCGGTACCCTCATACACTGCCAGTCAGAATGTAAAATACCGCAGCCACGTTGGAAAACAGTCCAGAAGTTCCTCAGAAAGTTAAACATGTTACCATTTGACCCAGCAACTGCACTCCTATGTACATACCCAAGAGAAATGAAAACATATGCCACAGAAAAATTTCTACATGAATGTTCAGAGCACCGTTATTCTTAACAGTCAAACCTGTTCACACACACACACACACACACACACACATACACACAAAGCTGGACACAACTCAAATGTCTATTACTGGTGAACATACAAACGTCATATATCCACACAATAGAATATCACTGAGCTATTATTAAAAAAATAGAATGAAGTACTGAAAACGTGTTACGTGGACAAAACTTGAAAACATCATCCTAAGCGAAAGAAGCCGGTCACAAAAGACCATATTATATGCTTCCACTTACATGTGCAGAATAAGCAAATCCATGAAGACAGAAAGTAGATGAGTGATCGTTACATCCTTGGGAGGGGGATGTACAGGGTTTACTTCTGGGGGGATGAAAAGGTTCTAGAAATGCAGCGGTGATGGCTGTACTGCTCATGTACTAAATGCCACTGAACTGTACCCTTTAAAATGGTTAAATGGTGAATTTTGTGTCATGTGAATTTGCCACAATAGAAAAAGAGATTATGGCAGTCAGCAGTAACGACGCAGACTAAGCACATTTCTGTGTTAGTAGTACACATTCTTTTTTTTTTTTTTTTTTGCGGTACGTGGGCCTCTCACTGTTGTGTCCTCTCCCGTTGCAGAGCACAGGCTCCGGACGCGCAGGCTCAGCGGCCATGGCTCACGGGCCCAGCCGCTCCGCAGCATGTGGGATCTTCCCAGACCGGGGCACGAACCCGTGTCCCCTGCATCGGCAGGCGGACTCTCAACCACTGCGCCACCAGGGAAGCCCAGTAGTACACATTCTTATGTGCGACTTCATTTACCAATGCGACAACGGGGCTAAGAGTCAAAACATGCTAAAAGTTTAAGGAAGTGCTATTATTCATACAAAGCAAAATTACTTGAAGAAAGAAAAATAAAGGCACTTCTTGTGCATAAAAATGAATCGAAAGGAAGATAAAAGACGTAATTTTCTTTCAGGGAAAGAGTGGGTTCCCTTCTGAGAGGAGAGTGTGTCTCACCTCTCCCTGGGCTGACGGCTGTGAGGAGAGGTTTATGGTCACTCATTTTCTCCTGCCTCTGCTTCTGAGAAGCCATTTCCAGTTCTTTTTTTGCCAGGAGGGTCCCAGACGGGTAGAACAGGCCAGTGGTCTGTGTGCCCACATCCTTCTTAGGCCCAGCATCAGGCTTGGGCAAAGGAACATTTAGGGGCTGCCAGGCAGATGGAGGCTGTATGAGCAAGGCAGAAAACATTAAAAAAAAAAAACCTATAATATAAATTAATTAATTCTCCATTTTATCACAGAAAACAATTCTAATCAGGAGTAAAAGTATCTCCAAAACACTGTACTTTGAACTAAAAGGGGTTTTCAGGCCTTGCCTCACCTTCTTTGCTTGTTTTTCGCAGCAACTCCCAGCCTGAGCCCTGAAGCCAGCCCCACCCCTTGTCCACTGACTGTCTCAAATTCGGCAAATCAACTGATGCTCCCTGTCCTGCCGCCTGAGGCCTGGAAATCTATCCTCTCAGCTCTACAATCCAGAGGAGCATAGACTTTACTACCCATCCACACTCAACTACTGGGCACCTACATTTTCTCTGAGACACTCTCCTGCATCTGGGCCTGGGGACCTGAGAGGACCACCATGCAAGGATATGGACGTTGCACACTGCACAAAAGCATTGCATCTAAAGGGGTAATATTCACATAGTGGACATTGTATGTTTGCATATTAGGACAATTTTTATGGTAAAAGAAAATGTCTAACAAAATTAGTAAACTACAGTCAATTTCCAACAGATGGCAGTCAATTGTCTTGAGAAGAAAAACACCATGTCTCATTTGCACAAAGGTGCCACCTCGGTTATTGGCAGTCCCGGGATCTGCAAGTGTTTTCATTTGGGTTAAGGAACCGTGAACTCCCTAAAAACGAATGCAAAGTTGCTGAGTGCACGTGCATTCTCTCTAACAATCATCAAGCTTCAAATTCTTCTAATGAAGAGATTTGAAGAATCTAAAGAAGAGAAGAAACCCGAAAAGTCTTTCTGTAGCTTAGAAAAATTCATAAAAGTCTAACACAAAGCTGGTTACAGATTAAGTCCTGAAAATAACCTTGTGAGATTTTCCTCAAATATGCCCAGTTGTTATAAGTGGCAAAAGCAATTGTACGAACCCAATATAAGTTTTCTAAAATATAAAAGAGCAGGGGGAAAGTTCTTGGTGTGTTACATAAGAAATTCACGAGACGAGAGGACATTCTATCCCATGTATTTTAAAGCTCCCTAATGACATTACATCTATTACCTTGCACACGCAGTTAGACCTCGATTTACTACAGATAAATGCATATTTACATCTTTGAATTCTGAAGAAATCACTCGAGTGTTTAAAACATAATGTGGTTGAAGGTATTTACACACCCAATTGAAAGTCCACGAGAAAGGTCTAAGTGTTTCGGCTCTCTTCCCCTGGGTTGGCTCACAGGGTCGAGAACACAAATTCAGAGTCACAACCCCTTCCTGGGTCCAGTTCTTACTACCATGGAGGCCTCACCTCAGCAAAAGGGCCAGGTTCTCCAGCAGCTGGAGCCAAGCTGTTCTCCACACTAGGTCTTGCCAAGGACTTCACGTAAATACCACAGGAGCCACAGAATCGTGCAGATGGGTGATTGCTGGCTCCACATTTACAACAAACGGAGTAGCAAGTTGCAACGCCAGGCTAGAGGATAGAAAATACTTTTATATTTTCATGAATATCAGAGACACAATTTTCCCATACAAATTACGCCCATACCATACAATCTGCAGCCGTCCAAAGAACACATGCCCATATCCTCTGACCCTGTAATTCTACCTTCTAGAATTTATCCTACAGATGGACAAATTCACAAAGAAGTATATTCAAGACCATTCCCTGCAGGATTGTGGTTTTAGAGGAAATAACTGGAAACAGCCAGCCCTAAACGTCCAGCACCAGGGGATGGTCTAAACGCACCACGGGACATATAGACAGCAGAAAAAATGAGGAGGTTACTAACGAGATACACTGCTAGGAGCAAAGAACTGGGTCTGTGTTCATATTAAACTACCAGTTACTTATTAATGCATCGAATGGCTGAAAGAAGACCTCAGAAAGTGGGTTACAGTGATTACTTCTGGGGGTAGGAGCCGTGGGACTAGGATGGGAATGGAGACTAACCCTTCACACAAAACCTCTTGCATTATTTACATGTGACCCTTACTCCCATAAATAATTCTGAGTGTTTCATTAAAAAGGTAAGTAGACAATTCATAAAAGAAGAAAACACCAGGAGTCAATAGATGAATGAAAAGGTTTAACCTCAAAAAATGCAGATGAAAACAGCAATGAGACACCTTCTCAATCTGAGAGAACTAATGATCTCTGTCTGCAGATTCTTAGGGAAATAGGTGCTAGGACCCGAATCCCAAGAAGCGATCTCAGCAAGGCTGTGGAAGGGAGGAGCCTGGCTCCGGGGGCCCCTGAGGCACAGAGAAGCTGTGTTAAAACCCCCATGGCGGCTCCACATCAAGCTTCGCCTGCTCTCACGTGGACGGGTGGACACAGGGCCGTACAGGCGGGTCAATACCCCAATCCCCCTGCCGATCCGGAAGAGAAGGAAGCCGCAGGCCAGTGCAAACCCCGGAAATACGGTGGTACTTCTGCCCCAAAGAGTAAAACTATGATGAGCTTCACCAGTGAATAAATTAGAACAAAGAACATGCGCTGCTTCATGGAAAGTCGAGGAAACTGGTGCCTCACATATCTTGACGCCCCCGTTACCTGGGACGCCAAAGGCAGCGTGCCCACCGCCCTCGCTGTGAGGATGTTACTAGAGAAAAAGCCTGAGGAGAGGGGGCGGCCTGAGAGGTCACGGCCGAGGCTCATCCTCTCTCCTTCGGACTCTGGTTTCCATCTGGCAATGTCAACTTACTTGCCACTCCTGACACAGGAGAAGAATTATTTTCTTTGGGGGAGGGAGTTGGGATTGTCTCATGAGACTTTCTGAGACTCTGGCAGGCGGACCTGGACTAGAATCTTTGCTCCCGCTGCTAAACCCCACGGCAGGGGTGGCACGCAGGCGCCCTGGTCGCCTCTGTTTACAGATGAGGGAAAGCGAGGCACCGAGGGGGTGAGCCCCGCGATCTGAACCCAGGTCAGCCGACTCTACGCTATAGCCGGGCTTTCATCCACGACTCCATGCAGCCCCTTCAACACAGTGGCTCCCTCACGGGGCGCTCCTGCGGCGGGATTTCACCTGGTTAAGCGCAGCGCAGTCCGCAGGAGTGCTCAGCACAGGGTCAGGCTCCCCGTGTCAGCTTCCTTCCCACTAGACCTGATTTCCTGAAGGGAAAGGACTCTCATTTCACACTTTTCCCCACAAGCACAGGACCTGGGACCTGGCACCTGGGAGCCACTCAAGTAGTTACTGAATGAATCAATCGATCAATGAATAACTGACTCCATTGATAACGGAATGTGTGCACACATTATAGAAAGTGTTTACTAAGGATAATTTTTCCTCAAAGAAAACTATGCGCCCAGTGTATCCTGTTTTACTTCAGGGATTGCTCTGTTGTCCTAAAACAGACATCCTTCCAGAAAGAGGCTACCCCAGCTCCCAACACCCACAGATTCTGAGAAAGAAGACCCCTTTAGTATATACTTATCCTCGCCCCATTTATGTGCAATTAAAGGAAGACTCTTTGGGATAAATTCAAAGGAGAAACCCTTTGGAAACTTTTCCTTCAGACTTAAATTTCAATTTATCCTGCTCTTAAAGCAGGGTTTTGATACAAAACTTGCTAATCTCGGTTTCTAAATACAAAGCCTTCAGACCTTTCATTGAAATGCACAGTGATTCAGTTATACATATATACATTCATACGTATATGTGTATATATATATATTCTTTCTTCTCTTAATTTCTTTAAGAGATACATACAATTGTTTAAAACATAAACCACAACATTCTTGAAGGGCTTATGATGTATAAAGGTGTAATATGTATAACTGTAACATACAGGATGGGGGAAAGGATATGAACCTATATAGTTGCAAGATTTCTGTATTTAACCTGATGTGGTACAATAGTAACTAATTAGACTAAAAAGTTAAAAATGTATATTTTAATCACTAGGGCAACTACTAAAAAATAATGCCAAGAAATACAGCTAAAAAGTCAACAAGAGGGCTTCCCTGGTGGCGCAGTGGTTGAGAGTCCGCCTGCCGATGCAGGGGACACGGGTTCGCGCCCCGGTCCGGGAAGATCCCACATGCTGCGGAGCGGCTGGGCCCGTGAGCCATGGCCGCTGAGCCTGTGCGTCCGGAGCCTGTGCTCCGCAACGGGAGAGGCCGCAACAGTGAGAGGCCCACGTACCGCAAAAAAAAAAAGTCAACAAGAAAATTAAAATATAATTCTAAAAAGTATTCAAAAACCCCCAAAAGGCAAGAAAGTAGGAACAAAGGAAACAAAACAGATGGGAAAACTAAAAATCAATAATCAATAATAAAATGGTAGATCAAAAACCAAACATATCAATAATTATATTAACCTTTGATGGACAAAACATTCCACTTAAAAGGCAGAAATTATCACAATGGATTATTTTTTAAAAAAGGAAAAACAAAATTACAAAAATTTAAAAATGAAAAGGAAAAACAACTATATGGAAGCCAGAGACAAGGTCCAACTATATAGGCTGAAAGTAAATACAAAGATAAAAATATTCCATGTAAACAATAAAAAGGAAGGCTGGAGTGGTTCTGTATCAATATAGGCTGAAACAAGTTTAGGGGAAAAAATGTATTACAAGAGATAGAGAGGGAAATTTCATAATGATAAAGGTTAGATTCACCAGGAAGACATAACAATAAAAAATGTTTATGTGCTTAACAAAATACATGATGCAAAAAGTGACAGAATTAAAGATAGAAGTAAACAATTCCAGAATCATTGTTGGAGGTTTTCTCAGCATTTATCAGAACAATTAGAATATGATCAGCAAAGACATATAAGATCTGTGCAACATTACACTTTGACCTCAGTGATATTTATAGAATACCCACAATGACGGAACACACTTTTGAGTGCAGCTGGTATGTTTTCCAGGTTAGATTATATACTGGGCCATAAAACAATTTTCATTGACTGAAAATAACTCAAATCATAGAGGGTATGTTCTCTGACTATAATGGAATAAAATTATAAATGAGTAACAATAAGATAAGGGAAACCCCATATATTTGGAAATTAAACAACCAACCTCTAAATAAATCATAGGCCAAAGGAGAAATCACAAGGGATGTTAGAAAATATACTTTAATAAAATTTTAATAAAACTAAACTGAATTATAATAAAAATACAACTTACATAAATTTGTGGAATATTGCTAAAGAAGTTCTTAGAGATAAATTTGTAGTCTCTTTTTAAAAAGAAGAAAAATTTTAAATCAAAGATTTGAATTCTCACCTTAAGAAATCAGAAAGAGAATATTAAATAAAATCTAAAACAAAGAGAATAAAGGAAACAATAAAGAGCAAAATTCCAAAAAACGAAACCAAAAAATAGAGAAAGTCAATGAACCAGAAGCTAGTTCTCTGAAAAGATCAATAAAAGTTTTAAGTCTCTATAGGACTTTCCTGGTGGTGCAGTGGTTAAGAATCCACCTGCCAATGCAGGGGACACGGGTTCGAGCTCTGGTCTGGGAAGATCCCACATGCCAAGGAGCCACATGCCCATGCGCCACAACTACTGAACCTGTGCTCTAGAGCTCGCGAGCCACAACTACTGAGCCCGTGTGCCACAACTACTGAAGCCTGTGCACCTAGAACCCGTGCTCCACAGCAAGAGAAGCCACCACAACGAGAAGCCCACGCACTGCAACGAAGAGTAGCCCCCCTCGCCGCAACTAGAGAAAGCCCACATGCAACAAAGACCCAACACAGCTAAAAATAAATAAATAAATAAAATTTAAAAAAATTATAAGTCTCTAGCTGGAGAGAGAGACTGAGAAAAAGAGAGAAAAGGCGGGAGAAAGGATGAGAGAGAGAGAGGAAACTGAGAACACAAATTACAAACATCTGGAACGAAAGAGGCGGTCGCACTACAGATCCTACAGACATTAAAATGGTAAAGAGGGGAAGTCATGAAAAAAACGCCTGATAATACCAAGTGTTGGTGACAATGCAGAGAAACTGGAACCTCCATATCTCACTGGTAGGAATGTAAAACGGTATAGACACTTTGGGAAAAAAGTACGGCAACATCTTATAAAATTAAAGAGGAACTTAGATGGAACCAGCAATCCCAGTCCTATGTATTGACCCAAGAGAAATGAAAACTACGTCCACACACAGACTTGCATGTGGAATGTTCACAGCAGCATTATTCATAATAACCTGAAACTGGAAACAACCCAAGTGCCTGTTAACTGGTGAATGGATGAATTCGTTATATTATATCCATAAGGTGGAATAGTACTCAATTATCAAAAGTTTTAAAAAATTAATACATACATGAATGAACCTCAAAACACTATGGTAAAAAAAAAACAAAACAAAAAAAAAAAACACTATGGTAAATGAAGGAAATCAAACACGCGCACACAAGAGCTACATACTTCCTTAAAAGGCAATGCCACAGTGTCCAAAGGGATGAGTATTTTCTGGGGCTGGTGATTATGGGAGGGGCTCAGCTGCCAAAGAACATGAGGGAACTTTTTACGGTAACGGGATTGTTCTGTATCTTTACGGTGGTGGTGGTTTAAATGACTGTATATAACTACCAACAGTCATTAACCTGTAAAATTAAAATAGGTGAGTTTTATTGCTTATAAATAATACCTCTATAAAACTTGGAACAAAAAGAGTTCCTTTAAATCAGCTAGTCTTAGACTGTCAGTAATTAGACAAAGCATTAACAGATACCTTGGGGAATTCCCTGGCCATCTGGTGGTTAATACTCTGTGCTTCCACAGCAGGGGTGCACGGGTCCGATCCCTTGTCGGGAACTAAGATCCCACAAGCCACGTGGTGTGGCCAATTAAAAAAAAAAAAAGATATCTTGGCCAACCTTCCTGTTAAGGGGTGAATTGTTGTAAATCAACAATTAAAAAGAAAAATTTAAATAAAAGCAGAGAAAAGAAGTTACAAGTATATGAAAAACAAAGATTTTTTTAAAGGTAAATTGTATCTCCTCCAAAGAGGAGTCCTAACCCCAGCACCTAGGGTTAAATTTTTTCTTAAAAAAATATGACCTTATTTGGAAATAGGATCTTTACAGAGGTAATCAAGTTCTTATAAAATGAGGTCATTAGGGGGGCCCTCATCCAGTATAACTGGTGTCCTTATAAAAAAGGGAGACAGAGAGATACACACCCAGAGGGAAGAGGGTGTAAGTCATACAGGGAGAAGGTGGCCAGGTGACTGGGGTGATGCACTCCACAGGGAGCTGGAGAGAGTTCCTTCCCTAGAGCGTCATGGACAACAGGGCTCTGGCAGCATCTTGATTCTGGACTTCAGGTGCCCAAAACTGTGAGAAAATGAAATTCTGCTGTTTCCAGCCACTCGGTTTGCGGTACTTTGTGTCGGCGGCCCCGGGATCGCAACCCCCTGCCTGCTGACACTAACGTGCTGACTACACTGACCATCACATGCTTGTCCAGCTTCCCAAGTAATTGCTCCGAGATGAGAAGCCCCCAAACAGAGAGAAATATTATACAACGCCCCCAAGGAAGCAAGTATTTTTCTTCTAAATTGGCTAGTAAACGCCGACTTCTTCATGGGATTGTTAGGCCAGGGCAAGAGCCACCAGGAAGTAATTTTAAACTTCATCAGAACATTTTATAAACATAAAACAGATCAGCTACACGGAACCTATTCACTATATTTAAATTCCTTCATTTTAAACACTCAAGTTAGGCTGGCAGGAAACCCAGTGATGGGTGCCCACCATGCTCTCAATTTCAAAACACAGCAGGCACACTGTGGAATTGAGTCTCTTTTTGGTTAAAGCCTCATTTCACTTGAGTGCTGAAAACTCACTGATTTTTGTTTAAAATACTACCTATAGTTGTTACCAGCACTTGTATTTTGCAACTTGCTTTCCTAGGATCGGGAATTTGGGACTTGACATGCAGTATAAAATCAGTATGTGTACATTTTGCTTATTGATATGCTGTGATCTGAGGGAATCTGGAATGTTTTACCAAGATAAAGCTTAAATTTTTTCTTAAAAAAACAAAACAAAACAAAAACAAAAAAACACAGCAGGCACAGTCCACACAGACGTGCCTGCCCGTGAGTGAAATGTGAACGGCCCCTACCCCACTGGCTGCCACCAGCCTTCCATGCAGTCACTAAACGAAATTGTAAGAAATTGCCAACTTGATTGAATCACCCTGAAGACTTTGAAAACAGTTTTGTACTGGTGAACGTAGAAATGTTGCTTTCACTTTACCGTGAGCAGCTTCTTTTGGTCTCTCCCCTCTCCTCCCCTACAAACTTCCTCTCCCCTCTGCAGACTATATTTCTTATCACTAACACTGAACATTTATCAGCCATTAAAATACAGGACTGGCACATGCAATCAACCTACCTCTTGTGATGAAGACAGGGGCCCCTCACAGGTGACACAGTATCTCAGGTGAGCAGGGTTCCCTGTGCCGCAGGTGCGGCAGATCGCTTTCTCCTTGAAAACAGAGAATGAGAAATACATGTTTCCACGGAGGCTCTCTCATTTCTTCACAGATAAATGTATTCATTTTTCCTGCCAATTCATCTGCATAGTATAGCATACTAGGACTAAAGGGTGTTAATAAGGTGGAATAATATAAGAGGTACATTATCTACCACCATGATGACTAGCAGTCAGATATTCTGATGATTTCATGATCTAAAACTTATCTTTCAAAATAACTTACATGGAACATAAGTTTGAACACACACACACACACCATGCAAAAAGGGAAACCATATGTAGCTGTGCTGATTTGAGGTGGCATCTGTGGGTTGATTCAAGTTTAAGGTTTTATTTCAAGGCATGATACTCTGAAAGCCATGAAAGCCAGAATTGAGAAGTTTCATATTTATTTAATCACGCTTTCTATTTCTTTCTTATTCAGTATTTAGTATGTAAATTCTTTAAGTCCAAGAAATCAAAGTACTGTTCAAAAAAAAAAGAAAGAGGGCTTCCCTGGTGGAGCAGTGGTTGAGAGTCCGCCTGCCAATGCAGGGGACATGGGTTCGTGCCCTGGTCCGGGAGGATCCCACATGCCGCGGAGTGGCTGGGCCCGTGAGCCATGGCTGCTGAGCTTGCGCATCGGGAGCCTGTGCTCCGCAACGGGAGAGGCCACAACAGTGAGAGGCCCGCGTACCGCAAAAAAAAAAAAAAAAAAAAAAGAAATTGGTGTTCCTTTGAGCAAACAGCTGTGCAAGGAAATCATTAAGCAGTCTTTCCAGCCGATCAGCCAGCTAGAGGCCCTATACTAACACCCAGACCCTGAAATTGGATTTAGGAATTATTACAACATAAAGTGTCAGACAAATGAACATAGTTTTGAAAGAAACAAACCCCAAAATGAAAAAACTGAAAGAGAGAACTCATTTGGCCTTAGGAAGGCAAAGTGACTATGTTGCACTGCTTCTGAGTTATCATTTTTTTCATTGTGGAAACTGTGCTACTTGGTGGGCTCCGTCTCCTGGCTTCAACAATAAACAGGAAGGCCCAAGACCAGCAAAAGAGTATACGTTTACAAGTAACCTAGTTCTTGGCCTGGGGTCTACCCACGGGGCTTTATATTAAATATGAATTTAGATTTGCTCTGTAGTTTCTCACTTAGAAATGGAAAAGTAAAAAGACCATCTTAGAAAATGGGTCATAAGTTCAACCTTCTGAGTCAGGAACCTGGGGATAAGCTGCAATACAGAAAACAACAAGAGAAAAAGAAAAGATGGTTAACACAGCCTAGCCAGAGTTCGGCCATGGGAGGTTGGTAACTAACATCTGTTTAGTCACTGGACTATTCTGCAGAATTCCCCTGTCCTTTCCAAGTCATCCTCAAGTCCCACTTACGTAAAAGAACCCAAGGTCTTCCTAGGAGCCAGAGCCAGCTCGGGAAACCACAGTTCCCAGCCCAGAGAACGCCTCAAGGGCAGAGGCCAACTCACTGCTCCTCAAAATGGCAGAGAACCGTAGACTTGCTGTCCGTGGGTCCTGACACCTCCCGGTTCCAGCTTTCTCCCCAGTTGCTTAAGGTCCCCAAAGCATAATCTGCAATCATCAGAGCTTTTCTGTGAGATTTAAGGCAGTGATCTTCCTGATCTGGTAGAATCCACTGAGAAGTGAAACACATTTCCTGTCCCTCAGTTAACATACAGTGAGATCAAATGAAAATAATCCATCTGTTTGCTGCAAGAAATACTCTAGAAAGAGAAAACTATAAACTAAGTAAAACTGCTTACTTATTAAGTCCAATGGCCCTCAACTTGCAGGACCCACAATCTAAAACTAGTATGTCCTGGGACTTCCCTGGTGGCTCAGCAGATAAGACTCCACACACCCAATGCAGGAGGCCCAGGTTCGATCCCTGGTCAGGGAACTAGATCCCACATGCATGCCGCAACTAAGACTTCGCATGCCGCAACTAAGGCTTTGCATACCACAACTAAGGAGCCCACGTGCTGCAACTAAGATCTGGTGCAACCCAATAAATAAGTAAATATAAAAATAAATAAATGGGTAAACTTTTAAAAAATAAAAAAATAAATAGAACTAGTATGTCCTCCATACCTGCCATTTGTGTACGTGTGTGTGTCTGTGTGTGTGTGGTGAGAGCACCTGGAATCTACTCTCTTAGCAAATTTCCAGTATACAAAGATGGATATGTTAATTAGCTTGACTGAAATAATCATTTCACTCTGTATATGTATATCAAAGCATCACCACCGGGGCTTCCCTGGTGGCGCAGTGGTTGAGAGTCCGCCTGCCGATGCAGGGGACACGGGTTCGTGCCCCGGTCCGGGAAGATTCCACATGCCACAGAGCGGCTGGGCCCATAAGCCATGGCCGCTGGGTCTGTGCGTCCGGAGCCTGTGCTCTGCAGAGGGAGAGGCCACAACAGTGAAAGGCCTGTGTACTGAAAAAAAAAAAAATCACCACCTTAAAGATATGAAATTTTTATAAAAATAAATAAATAAATAAATAATGAAAACTAGCATGACAGGGGCTTCCTTGGTGGCTCAGTGGTTAAGAATCCGCCTGTCAATGCAGGGAGTATGGGCTCGAGACCTGGTCCGGGAAGATCCCACATGCTGCAGAGCATCTAAGCCTGTGTGCCACAACTGCTGAGCCTGCGCTCTAGAGCCCACGAGCCACAACTACTGAGCCCTCATGCCGAGAGCCTGTGCTCTGCAACAAGAGAAGCCACCACAGTGAGAAGCCCGTGCACCGCAACAAAGTGTAGCCCCTGCTCACCGCAACTAGAGAAAGCCTGCACATAGCAACGAAGACCTGATGCAGCTTAAAATAAATAAATTTATTAAAAGAAAAAACAACTAGCATGACATAACTCTGCCCAGTCCAAACTAACTTTGCCCAATCCCAATACTGCCTTGCAAAACTCTCTTTAAACAGAGTGAAGTAAGTCAGAAAGAGAAAAATTAGTATCATATATTAATGCATATATGTGGAACCTAGAAAAATGGTACAGATGAACAAGTTTGCAGGGCAGAAATAGAGACACAGACATAGAGAACAAACATATGGACACCAAGGGGGGAAAGCAGCGGGGGTGGTGGTGGTGGTGGGATGAATTGGGAGATTGGAATTGACATATATACACTAACATGTATAAAATAGATAACTAATAAGAACCTGCTGTATAAAAAAATAAAATAACATTCAAACAATTTTTTTTGAATTTAATAATCTTTGTTTCTTAGAGTAGTTTAAGGTCCACGTCAAAACTGAGAAGACATTACAGGGAGTTCCCATATACACCCCTGTCCGCACACACAACCCCCCAGTATGAACATCCCGCACCAGATGGTGCATTTGTCACAACCAATGAACCTGCACTGGCACATCCTCATCTTCCAAAGCTCACAGTTTACCTCAGGCTGCATTCCTGTCAAATTCTCTTTAAAATCGCCCAACCGCGGTACTGAAACCCTATAAATACCCTTCCCCATCTTCTCTCTTCTGAGATGCTGCTAAGATGGTCAAAGTGCTGGTTCATCTCACTGTATTCGGTCCAGTAAGCACAGCCTTCTTGGTCGACAGGCTTTCCTCATGGTTTCTGGGGTGGCTTCTTGACACCACGCAGCTCACTTCTTGAAGAGCAGTGACCATGACCCCCAGATAAAAACCTTGTATCACAATCACTACATCATAGATTCACATATGTCCGTAGGGATGATGTGGGACTCAGGCCACCACCAGGCAGCCTTAATGAGGATCCTAAACATTTACAACAAGCACTTTATAAAAAGCCAATACCCTCGTTTGCTGCCTCATCCACAGCACTGGCAACACATTGACCAGTTGAACGGTTCCAAGCAATTTCGTGGACCCGGCTTAGTCACTGGGGTAAAACTTTTCCTTACAAAGCAGCTGGAAGATGAGAACAATTTTCTAATCACCAAAATGATAAGCTTTAATTGACACAAACCAGTAGGTATTGGCAAACTTAATCTCAAAGAGGATTTTGTAAGATGCCAAGGTCAACTTGACACAGAGCGGTGGTTACACTGGCATTAGCCCTGAATCATTGGGCGAGGGGCTGGGGTCTCATAGGAGGTACCTGTGCCCTCGCTGTGTGAGTCCTCAGATCTCTTTCAAAGAGTAATGACTTCACGGGGATCCCAGCCCTAAGCCTCACAGATTCCAGGAACCCCAGACACAATGGGAGTCCTGGAGGTAAAACATGTGTTGCTAGTTAGAGCCAGAAGGAAGCTGAAGGTCTCTTTCTAAAAGAGTTCATGTGTTCTGGTCAAAGGGGAGATGCTGACATTAGTTTTCAACTGTAGAAAACGGCCAAAGGGATGCCTTTGTTTTTTGTAAAAGAAAGAAAGAACGAATGAAAGAGGGACTTCCCTGGTGGCACAGTGGTTAAGAATCCACCTGCCAATGCAGGAGACACAGGTTCGAGCCCTGGTCTGGGAAGATCCCACATGCCATGGAGCAACTAAGCCCGCGAGCCACAACTACTGAAGCCCGCGCACATAGAGCCTGTGCTCCGCAACAAGGAGAAGCCACCACAATGGAAGCCCGCGTACCGCAATGAAGAGTAGCACCCTCTCTCCGCAACTAGAGAAAGCCCGTGGGCAGCAATGAAGACCCAATGCAGCCATAAATCAATCAATTAATTAATTTAAAAAATAAGAAAGAAAAGGGAGGGAGGGAGGCAGGAAGAGTCAAACAAACAAAACCAAATTTAAATGTGTGAATATATAGAAATATGTTTCTGTGCATCTAGATAAATACATAGGACACTCACTAAGCTGCTGTCATTGGTTATTTCAGGGGATAGAAACAGACGTGGGGTAGGGAAATTACACACTTCATTGTGTATCTTTGGACTATTTCACGTGTTACTGAAAATTAGAAAATTTTTAAAAACATAAAATCCTCTCCTATTCTGAAATACAGGCCAGAGGATAAAAGAAGAAACTCCTGCTACTATATCTTCTAATCCTGGCAGTAGAAAAAAGTATCTGATGCAGCAAAATTCCTCAGCGTTGACAAGGGCTTTACATCAACACAAGAGAAGCCTGCCACAGCGGTTGGGTCTGTCTGCATCACAGCAGGAAGAGGACCGATGGTGCTCTGTGCACTTTGTGGAGTGAGATGGAGACCAACCTAGAAATGGGAGGGAGGCATCAACTGGCCTTGCTGGCGCTTTGGGGAGGGATGGCACGCTGGCTTCCGTGAGCAGCTTACACAGGTGTTCCCACTGACCTCAGAGGAGGCTCTCTGGGTGAGAATGTGATCTAAAAATCTGTCGCCCTTATAACTTCTGGGAAAGCCACTGGGATGAAGATTTCCAACCAGGGTCCTTCTGTGGGTAGCAGCAATACTGAATGTCCCGTCGTAAAAATCAGGCATTTCCCACCAGATCAGATGTTACGGTGACAAAGGTTTCTCTAAAAATCAAGTCTGATTAAAAGCCTTCCTTGCTTTTAACCCTCCAGAGTCCATTGGGAAAGAAGGGTAGAGAAGGCGCCATTTCCCACAGCCCACGGGCCCCGCCAGCATTTCTGCAGCTCACGAACCCGAACTGCTTGCAAAGTTCTGGAGCACATCCTGCAGTTTCCGGTCGCTGTGCATCTTTCTGGCACGCCCCCCTCCTCCACCTCACACCTGAACACACACCCACGCATCACTTCTCTTTGTCCCACCCCTTCCCATATGGCAAATGCCTGTGCCTCCTACAACTTCTGCTCAGATGACACCCTCTCTTCAAAGCTATCCCTGGCCCTGGCCCCTGATAAGAGCTGACGAATCCTCCTCTGTGCCCCCTGCCACCACGGCAAGCGGGGGCCCAGATCACTGGGGCAGTGGGTGCAGGGGTCACAGCCCGGGGAATGCAGCGAGCAGAGCCCTAGAGGGTGGTCCGGGAAGCAGCAACTGGTAAAGCCACAGCAAAAGGTGCCTTTGAAAAAGCTGCTCAGTACCTGAGGGCTGGCACGGGAGGGGCAAGGTGGAACCCCGAGAAACTGGGCGAACCTGAAGGAAGGTTCATGGCTGCGCCTTAGTGAGGGATGCCAGCTGCCTGGGGACCTCGCTCCTTCCTCAGGCTCCTTTCCTTAATCATCCCTGTTCAGTGACCCTAGAGCAGGTGTCCAGCGACTGCTTCTCAGGCTCACACCACTCCCTGTGCCACCTGGCACTGCTGGGAGCTCAGACTTATTCCAGTAAATTCTTAGGGTGCAGAACGTATTTGTGTACATGGTAAAGTACACAAAAAAGAAGAGGATGGAGCGCCCAGAGTGACCCAAATGCTTTGGTAAAAGCAGCTCAACTAAAGCAGTGTAACTAATAGTACAAGACATACAGCTGCTGAAGTCACGTCTTTATTAAAAACAACAGTAAATCGTATGAGTCCAATGTTAACACGGACAAAACACCAGGGAAAAAAACACCGTGCCAACAGAAATGTCCTGAGATTCTCACTTCTGGAGACAATGATAAATGTACCCTAAATCATTATTTCCTAAGGTCTTGAGAAAGTTAATGTTTCAGAGAGCCCTTTACTGAAGCTGTGCCTATGTGAGGCATTTTTAGCTAATGTGAAGCTTGGGTGCTCAGCAATTCCATGACTCCCTTTGAAAACTCAACATCAGAAGTCAAACAGGCTTGATTTTCTAAACTTCATCTTTGAATTATCAATTGATTTCCTCATTATAAGGTATATGTTCTGCCTTTGGCCCATTAATAGAGTAGAAATCAGTTTCAAGTGATTGTCTCTCTCTCCTCAAAACTGTACTTTAAAAAGGGGTCACTCTCAGGAATAAAGACGCAGACATAGAGAATGGACTTGAGGATGTGGGGAGGGGGAAGGGTCAGCTGGAATGAAGTGAGAGAGTGGCATGGACATAGATACACTACCAAATGTAAAATAGATAGCTAGTGGGAAGCAGCCGCATAGCACAGGGAGATCAGCTCGGTGCTTTGTGACCGCCTGGAGGGGTGGGATAGGGAGGAAGGGAGGGAGAAGCAAGAGGGAGGAGATATGGGGATATATGTATGCATATAGCTGATTCACTTTGTTATACAGCAGAAACTAAGACAACATTGTAAAGCAATTATACCCCAATAGAGATGTTAAAAAAAAAGAGAGAAGGCAAAAAAAAAAGGGGGTCACTCCTGGATTTGAGGGTCCTAATCACTATAGAAGTCCTATGTTTATCCTCAACAGAGGACTTGCTTATACCTTTGTACCCCCTGTCTTTCCACAACATGGGAAGAAGTCTGGGTTTCAAATGCTGAAGGTGACATGATATATACTGAACCTGGCTCTCAGCCAACACTTACCCCTATTCCTCCTGTTTTGAATAGTTCAAAGGGTTCGAAATGATATTATCTTCAAATATCCCGGATAATGTAAATATTAGCGAGAACAGGTGCTGCTGTGATTGACAGAACAGCCAAAATCATGGTGACTTAAACAAGAGAGAAGCTGGTGTCTCACTCTCATGTATAGGAAGTTTGGAGATAGGCCTCCAGGGCTGTATGGTGGCTTCCTGCAGTGACTTTTAAAGTTTCTTAAGATTGAAAACAGTCATCAAACAAAAAGATTAGTAAATTTTCATCTACCTGACTTTGGCCCAGCCAGTTCTTCAAAATCTCACTTCTGAAGGTTTACTTAGCCTGGGATACTTTTGAACATTTTTTTCACAGTGAAGGGGAGCTGGGACATGTAAGAAAAAGTGGACTTACCTTTTCTCTCATAAACTTTGCCCACATAGACTCCACAAGGTCATTTTTGGAGTGCTACAGTCCTAATTATACGTTAAGTCCACGCACTTCCCTTATTGCTAAAAATTCTTGCTTTTTTAATCCCCAAAGTTATCTTTATTAAAATCTATTTCATCCTCTAGCGACGTTCACTTGAGGTCAAGTAAAAAGGAGGTGAATGGGACTATAAATTGAAAAATGGAGAAAAGATACAGTTGTATGTTCAATAATTCTACCAAAAAAATTTTCATGGCATGACATCATTTGTCTAACAAGATTTTTTTAATGTTCATGATGATACTTAACTTTTTCATCCATGTGACTAGCTGTAATCCTTCTTTTCTACGTAATAGAGACCCATAATCAAACAAAGCAAATGAAAACATGAAGTGACTTTAAGGACAAGATGAAAAGTCAATATTAATTACAATGTTCGAGTTTAAATATATGAAGTAAACAACTGTCTGTGTTAGCTGCAGTGCAATTTGTCCTCCACATCCATGTTCAGGGAACACATTTCTGTGTATCTCTCTTGATATTTAGATCCTACTGGCAAGTTAAACTCTTGGGCAGATGCCTTTCCAAAAATGAGAGTGGATTTTGTTCACAGGTATCAGCTTATCAATTGTTAGCCAATTCCATCAGCTGAAGAAAGATGTTTAATGGTTTGAACATTAATTTCTATGTGTTTTATTCACACTTTTATGGATTCACATTTCATTACCTTCAAGCGGAGGTTGGCCTGTGGCTGCAGCTGTGGAGTGAGAGGAGCCTCACAGACCACACAGATGGGCGTATTCACGGGCACCAGGTTTTCACATTCTGCACATAAGCCCATCTGCACAAAGAACGAGGTCAGGTTGGCAAAAACTGAAGGTATAAGTAGATCTTAAAATGTAAGGTTTAATTTGCTTTAATAAAAATTTCTTTTAAATAATTACCACTTTTATTCTTATTTCCTTCCTATTAAAGTAAAAACATGTTTATTGTAGAAAAGAGAGGTATAAAGAAAAGAAAAAATAGCTTACAGCATGATGGAGTGAGGAAATCGACACATCTTCTCTCCAAAAAGCAATTATAAAGTTGGATAAAACTTTAAAAATTCTGAAAGTCAACCAAAGACAGACAACAAACTGAAAAGTAATGAACTTCGGGCAAGGACACCACACGTCTGTTGGGTCTTGCTTGGGCTGTCCCCATCCTCCTCCAGCTCTGTCAGCGTGGAGGCTCCACAGAGCAGGGAGGGCTGTGAAAAGCAGCAGCTTCGCGGCTGCTGACGGGCAGGGCTCATGTGACTTGGAGCACGGTTAAGGTGATGATCTCAGTGGCAAGCAAACAGGGAGGACAGTGGATCCACTAGCCTGAGCTCATGGTCCTGTTTGGGGCAACTGATGAACCAGCAACTAGCCAGGGACTTGAAGGGGAGTTCCAGAAGGTAGGTCATCTCTAGGGGGCTTGATAAGCTCCTCCCACACCCTCAGTTGACTGGAAGATGTTCGGATGTGCAGCGTTAGACCTAAGAGGGTCCAAGCCACCCACACATCCTTGGCTGCACATGAAGATACAAGAGAGCTCAGCATAAAGTAGGAGCTGGGGCAGGCCTGAAAACAGCCTGAAGTTTGAATGTTCCGCCCAGCCCACAACAGATCCCTCGGCAGAGACTGGAAGCCTTGGAGTACCAAGGTGTTTGAGCACAACTTCTGGCCAATCTTCAGTCGAAGTCTAAGCTATGCACACCCAGGGCTGATCCCAGGCTTAAAAATAAAACAAGGGGGGCTTCCCTGGTGGTGCGGTGGTTGAGAGTCCACCTGCCGATGCAGAGGACACAGGTTCGTGCCCCGGTCTGGGAAGATCCCACATGCCGCGGAGCGGCTGGGCCCGTGAGCCATGGCCGCTGAGCCTGCGCGTCCGGAGCCTGTGCTCCGCAACGGGAGAGGCCACAACAGTGAGAGGCCCGCGTACCACAGTAAATAAATAAATAAATAAATAAATAAATAAATAAATAAAACAAGGGGAAAACCCTGATATTAGTGGCTGAAAACTGCAGGGAAGACAGGCTTGAAAGAGTTAATCCAAGTAAACAAACAAAAAAACCAAAACAACACCACAAGGAGAAAAAGTCAGAATCCAGACTTATTATACTCTCTAAAATGTCCAAAATTCAAGAAAAAATTGTGAGATGTGCAAAAAACAAGAAAGTGTGACCAGTACTCAGGGGAAACAAACAGTCAATAGAAATTGTCTCTGAGGGGAGGAAAAGAAGATATATTGGAGCAAAGCTTCTGTGTATTACTGGATTTAAATTAAATTATTCTGAAATAGACTTGAGAAATTAAGGAGTATGTTGTAATCTCTAGCGTTCTCTTAGAAAATAACTTTTAAAAAGAAAAGAACTTTTTAAAATAGTAAAAAAAAATAGGAAACATAGGAATGAAAATGGCATACTAAAAATTATTTATTTAACACAAAAGAAGGAAGTAAAGGAGGAACAGAGGAACAAAAAAGACGTGAGACAAATAGAAAACAAACAGCAAAACAGCATATGTAAATCCAACCATATCATTAAAGACATTAAATGTGAATAGACAATAACACCACATTCAAAAGGCAGAGACTATCAGATGGGATAAAAAAATGAGAGGTATGCCTGACTAGAGACATGACCTAGATTCAAAGATACAAATAGGTTGAAAATACACGTATAGAAAAAGGTATATAATGGAAATAGTAAGGGTAAGGGAGCTAGAGTGACTGCATAAATATCAGGAAAAAAGGACTTTAAAAACAAGAAATGATCCTAGAGACAAAGAGAGGCATTTTGTGATGATGAAAGGGTCAATAAATCAGGAAGACACAGCAATTATAAGTGTACATGAACATAACAACAAGTCCCCAGAATACATGAAGCGAAAACTGTGAGTCAGCCTTAAGGTAAGGCTTCATCTGTCATCACCTGACGACTCTAAGCCCCAACTTTTACTGGTGGACCACAGTGGCGTTTTGGAACTCTAAGGATCAGCATCAACTCAGAGCTAGTATCTAGTAAGCCCCCAAAGGTTTAGGCATTTCCTCTTCCTCAAGGCACAGGTCCCTCTGGAAAAGGCTTCAAGGATGACCTATGACATGTACTTGCAATGATGCAGGGTCCATCCTCAAGGACACCCAGCCGCCCTTCAGTTAGGGAGCTGTGGGTTTGCGAATCGACTTAAGTCCTGAAACTGGGTGACGCCCTTGGATGTTCCACTGTGGTGGCTCAAGTCACGTATTTGGCTACAAAACATGTGATTTTTTTTTCTATTATATAAACCAAGCAAGACACTAGTAGGCTGCCCATCTGTTTCATTCTTAGGAAGACCACGATCAGATTCTGATTACTGATATGTTGCTGCGGCCTTTTACGGTAGATGTGCCCACCTTGTCTTTGGCAGTTAAGTGCTGCCACTTGACCTCTGGAATCCTGCTAGCTCCCTGAAATCAGGGAGCCCATCTCAAGAGTGGCATCACCCATGATCATGTCTGGCCTCCAAGGAAAGCAGCCATGGAACTTTTCAAGGATGCAGGCGCTCCTTTCACTAATACGTATTCCTAACTCTATGCCTTATTGAAGGACATGTCTTCTGGGCCTTCTTGTGAAATGCAGGTGAGAGTTGGGGGCACACAGGACAAACCTGACAAACCTACTCCAACATGATATCAGGAAAGACTTAGCATCGAGTCTCACTGACCATAGGCTACTACTGAGTCCAAGTTTTAGTCAGCCAACCCCAAAAGCAGCTGGAGTCACCGCCAGCTTCATTAGCTAACATATTAAAATCAATCCAGGATCTATAAAAGAGGCATGTATATCAGCGAATTTGGCCCAACTTAGTGTTATATTCTGCCCTCATTTAAAATCCACTCCCAGACTTGTCCCCCAAGATTCTGCCAATACACGTTAGCAAAATTGTGCTCTTCTTTTCATGTGTAAGCTTTTTGTCCTGGATCACAGAGTACACCTGTCCCTCTAGAGCAGCTGGGATTGGACCATAGTCATGCTACAGGATGGCTACGGTGAGTCTTGATGAGAATACACATCCCCTTTCAAAGCCACTGCCCCAGGCGAGGTTATCACAGAGATTTCAAGGAAAGGAAGGCTAGCATCCTCAGACAGGAGGGCCAGCTCATCCACTGGCAGAGTAATTTAGGGAATCAAGAATGTGCGTTTCGGACTTCCCTGGTGGCGCAGTGGTTGAGAGTCCACCTGCCAATGCAGGGGCGGGTTCGTGCCCCGGTCCGGGAAGATCCCACATGCCACGGAGTGGCTGGGCCTGTAAGCCATGGCCGCTGAGCCTGCGCGTCCGGAGCCTGTGCTCCGCAATGGGAGAGGCCACAGCAGTGAGAGGCCCGTGAACCGCAAAAAAAAAAAAAAAAAAGAATGTGCATTTCATCTGGGTCCAAGCCAACATCTCCATTCCCAGTTTCAGGATCCTGTTCTGTCCCAATACATACCCGAACTTTCACAAAAGAACATCAACCAGCTGGCTACGGAGAAATCCACAAGGCAGGATGAAGAGGCACCCCTCTGCGTCTCTCTAATGAGACCCTGAGTGGCTTGGGTCTGGGATCCTAGGAGTAGGATCGCCCCTTTGAGTACCAGAAACCCAGCTGAGAGCAGGACACAATAAGAACTCAATAGGTCAAATTACAAAGCTTTTTATACATTAGAGCACGTTAATAAATATCATTTACAGGCAGTATAGATGTTGCAAATGTCATCATTTTGAATATTTATAATCCCTGATAACCTTTTCTCCCTGTAATAACAAAGAAAGTCTTGAAAATCTGTTTGTAGGCCAGTAAAAAATAACTTTGACATTGCACCCATAAATATAAGCAGGGAAAATTCAAACCAATGAGACCTGTTCATGTTTTATTTGCTGTCCCATCTTTTACGAGGAGTTCAAAATATATCATGGAAGTAAAGTGACTTCTACAGCGTATCCATTTAGTATCTGGCCACTTGCTTAAATGCATAACTCAATCCTAAAACTCTGGACTCTGAATTTATTGAATAGTGACTTTTTCTCAGTGACTATCTTTTTTAAATGGTCATTTTCAGTCAATTTCACAGATCCTTTTATATCATTTTGTAAACCTTAGTCCAAAAAACCCCCAAAGTATCACGTGCATAAAAGATGAACACATTTTGGTGAAGGTTTTGATTTGTAGTAAGCCAAGTACGTTTTCTAACTAACTACAGACTTAATGGTAGGATAATATCAATTATTATCTACACTTAGCCAAGACTTTTTAATTTAGATATACTGATCAATCTATAGCCTATATAAACAGCTTCTTTGGACAGAATGAAGTATCCTATGGATATACAGACTTGTAATTAGTACTCCTGGTCATTTATTTCTAGAATATATTTCCTTATTGTCCCCAGGTTATGAACAGAAATATCACATAAGTAGGAAACATGTACTTATCCATATGTGAATCATTGAAATAAAAAGACTTCAGTCTTTTTCTGAGCCTACGCTTCTTCAAGGCCACACAAAAGAAATGGCATCACAAACAAGCTTTTCATTCCTAAGTAGCAGTCTGGATAGTACAAGATTCACTTGCTAGTAATTTTTTCAACAAGTATTTCTGTTTGTGGTTCACGCGTGCCAGGTACTCTGCTCCTGCTGCACACAAAGATCAGATAAACCAATGGAAGAAGGTTTTAAGGATTCTGCTGCTCACCTGAGCTCCTTCTGGGGGTGGGAGACGACAGCCAAATATGGGCGGGACAGAAGAGCCACATTCTAGACAGTAGCGGGCAAAGGGGTCAGACGGGCGGGGCACAAGGCAGTGGGCACACCTGCAACAGAAGAGGGTCCTGACTGGCCATGTTCTGAGGAGTGCACGTTGAGAAGTCAAGTGTCAATCTTGACAAGCATTCAAACTTAAATAAATAAATGAATTTATTTAAGTGAATTAAGTGAATTTATTTAAATGAATAAAATAGAAAGCAGAACACACTCAAAGCCTATGGAACAAGTTCAAGACGGGAGATGCTTGTCTAGTCATTTTATTACCAAGTGGCCGTACAGCTGGGACTCATGGTGCCCTTCACCTGAAGGCCAGGCCCATCTCACTTCCCGGCCGTGGTGGCAGTTTATCAGCCGCCTTTGACCCCACTTCCCAAGTGGGGCCCCAGTCATCCCATCACCTTGGATCTGGCGTGCGTGAGGGTGAGACATGGGAATTCCGGGAATGTCCACGCCGCACTTTGCTGACTCCCCATCTGAGCACTGAGCCCAGCCTCAGCGAGAGGTCCTCTCACCTGGCACTCAGAGTCGCTGTCAGTCAGGCCCTGCCTCTGTCTTCACTCACCTGGGTGGAGTCCGAGGCTCTGCCCCAGCAACGTCTGGCCCCATTTCCCAGGCGGCTGGGTCCCATCCTTCAGCCCTCACCCACCTACCTCGTTCTGGATATCAGCCAAAGTGAAAGGACTCGAGGAACTGGGCTTCCCTGTGAATAACACTGCTCGATCCTGTGACCTATCTGAACTGCTCAGCATCTATGACGTTTGCATACGGTGCACTGGATGGCTTGGTAGCCTGCACCAGTCTCTACCATGGCCTCTCAACAATCACTAGCCTTTGTAGTTGAGTCCACTTGGGGAAAGGATAGTCTTTTCAACAATGGTGCTGGGCAAACCGGATAGTGACATGAAAAAGGATGAGGTTGGACTGATTGATACCTTATGCCACATACAAAAACTAATACAAAATGGACCAAGGACCTAAATGTAGGAGGTAAATTTATAAATCTCCCAGAAGGACACATAAGAAAAAAGCTTCATGACACTGGATTTGGCCATGATTTCTTGGATGTGATCCCAAAAGCACAGGCAACAAAAAAAATAGATAAATTGAACTTCATAAAAATTTGAATATCAAAAAATACTAACAAGACTGAAAAGACAAACTACAGATGGGAGAAAATATTTATCAATCATATATCTGATAAGGGATTAATATCCAAGATATATAAAATATTCTTGCAACTAACAACAAAAAACAAACAACCCAATTCAAAAATGGGCAAAGGACTTGAATAGACATTACTCCAAAGAAGATGCCCAACGTCACTTGCCACTAGGGAAATGCAAATCGAAACCACAATGAAATACTACTTTACACCTGTTAGGATGATTATTAGAAAAACAGAAAATAAGTGTTGGTGAGGATGTGGAGAAACTGAAACCCTTGAACATTTCTGGTGAGAAAGTAAAGTATGCAGCTGCTGTGGAAAACAGTTTAGCAGTTCCTCAAAAAGTTAGACATAAAATTACCACATAATCTAAAAATTTCAGTTCTAGGTAAATACCCCAAAGAATTCAAAGTAGGGACTCAAAGAGATACTTGTACACCAATGTTTATAGCAGCATTATTCACAATAGTCAAAAGGTGGAAACAATTCAAATGTCTATCAACAGATGAATGGATAAATGAAATGCAGTCTATATATACAATGGAATGTTTTTTACCTTTAATATGGAATGAAATTCTGATACATGCTACAACATGGATGAATCTTGAAAATATTATGCTAGTGAAATAAGACACAAAAGGTTAAGTATTGTCTGATTCCACTTACATGAAGTTACTAGAACAGGCAAATTCATAGAAACAGAAAATATAACAGAGATTACCAGGTGCTGGAGGGATAGGGGGATGGGGAGTTATTGTTTAATGGGAGCTGAGTTCTGTTTGGGATGATGAAAAAGTTCTGGAAATGGACGGTGGTGATGGTGGCCCAACACTGTGAATGTACTTAACGCGCTGAATTGTACACTTAAACATTGTTAAAATGGTAAATTTTATTTATGTATATTTTACCACAATAGAAGTATAAAGGACTGTAAAAAAATAACTGATTATGTCAAATAAAAGTAATAATGTATTGTGGGGTTCATAATATTTGTAGAAGTAAAATAAATGACCACAAGAGCACAAAGGCTGTAGTTACCCAGTTATTGGAAGTACACTGTCATAAGGTTCTTAGGCTATAAATGAAGTGGCATGATACTACTTGAAGACAGACTGTAATAAGTTAAAAATGTGTGCTATAGGGCTTCCCTGGTGGCGCAGTGGTTGAGAGTCCGCCTGCCAATGCAGGGGACACGGGTTCGTGCCCCGGTCCGGGAAGATCCCACATGCCGTGGAGCGGCTGGGCCCGTGAGCCATGGCTGCTGAGCCTGTGCGTCCGGAGCCTGTGCTCCGCAACAGGAGAGGCCACAACAGTGAGAGGCCTGCATACCACACACACACACACAAAAATGTGTGCTATAAACCCTAAAGCAACCACTAAGAAGAAAACTTATAGCTAATAAGCCAACAAAGGATACAAAATAAAATAAAACATACCCAATTAATCCAAAAGTAAGCCAAAAAAAGGGGGGGCAACAAAGAATAGATAAGACAAACAGAAAACAAATAGCATGACAGCTGACAAATTCAAACATATCAATAATCAGAATAAATATAAATACTCTCAACAGCCCAATTAAAGCGCAGAGATTGTTAGATTTTTTAAAAGTAAGACCTGATTATATATGCTGCTTAAAAGAAACCAACTTTAAATAGAGAAACACAAATAGATTAAAACTAAAAGGATGAAAAAAGATACATCATGCAAATACTAATCAAAAGAAAGCAGTAATGGCTATTTTAATATCAGACAAATTTGATTTCTGAGCAAAAAATATTATCAGGGTTAAAAAAGGTTATTTTAGGGGGGAGGAGGGATAAACTGGGAGATTGGGATTGACACATACAGACTACTATTATTTAAAATATATACCTAATAAGAACCTACTGTATAGCACAGGGAACTCTACTCAGTACTCTGTAATGACCTGTATGGGAACAGAACCCAAAAAAGAGTGGATATATGTATATGTGTAACTGACTCACTTTGCTGTACAGCAGAAACTAACACAACATTGTAAATCAACTCTACTCCAATAAAAATTAATTTTTTTAAAAAAGCTATTCTGTAATGATAAAGGGGTCAATTCAGCAACAGGACATAAGATTCCAAGAGGTTTATATATTTAATAATAGAGCTTCAAAGTACATAAAGCAAGAGCCAATAGAAATACAAGGACAAGTAGACAAATTCATAATTATAGTCACAGATTTCAGCATAATTTTCTCAATAATTGATAAAACAATAGACAAAATCAGTAAAGACAGAGAAGACTTAAATAATACAACATTGTATTAGTTTCAGGGGTACAACAGAATGATTCAGTAATTGTATATACTGCAAAATGATCACCACAATGTCTAGTTAACATCTGTCACCATACATAGTTACAGAATGTTTTTCTTGTGCTGAGAACTTCTTAGATCTACTCTCTTAGCAGCTTTCAAATATGCAACACAGTATCGTTAACTATCGTCACCATGCTGTACGTTACATTCCCAGGACTTATTTATTTTACAACTGAAAGTGTGTGCCTTTTGGCCACCTTCACCTATTTCACCCACCCTCCCAACCCCCAGGGAGATGCAAATTAAAACCACAACTACCACCTCATTAGAATGGCCAAAAATAAAAATAAAAGTGTTAGTGAAAATGTAGGGAGACTGGAACTCTCATACATCATACACTACTGGTGGGAATGTAGAATGGTACAACCTCTTAGGAAAACAGTTTGACAGTTTTCTTAAAAAGTTAAACATATGCCTACCATATGACCCAGCCATTCCACTCCTAGCTGTTCACCTAAGGGAAATGAAAGTATATATGCACAGGACAACTTGTATACACATGTTCATAGCAGCTTTATCTGTAATGGCCCCAAACTGAAAACAACCTAGATGTACATCAATAGGAAATAGGATAAACACACTGTGATGTATCCGTTCAATGGAATACTACTCAGCATTAAAAAGAAATAAACATCTGATGCGTGCAACGACATGGGTGAACCTCAAAGTAATTAGGTGGAGTGAAAGAAGCCTGGCAAAGGAGTAAATACCGAATCATTCCATTTATATACGGAATCAAATGCAAACTAAGCTGCAGTGACAAGAAGCATACCAACAGCTGCCTGGAGATGGGGAGGGACATGTGGGAGGATTTCAAAAGGGTGCGATGTAGGACATTTTTGGAGGTGATGGATTTGTTCATTTTCTTGATTGTGGTGATAGTTTCAAGATTATATGTATATGTCAATTGTACTCTTTAAGTACAGTTTATTGTATGTCATTTGAACCTTTAAATATTGTAAAAATTTAATAAAAAACAGTTGGGGCAAATACCACTGTTATGTCCCATCCTCAAATTCTTTTTGACCATACTGTGTCTTAGCAGGACTTAAGAAACAGTAAAGAGAATGCAATACTTACTTGAGGAAGTCTGTCTCCCTTTGAATCCTCATGATCTCTGTGCTTGTCAAACTCTTCTGGCCAGTTATATGTGCAAAACCAGGGAACTAAAATTAAGAATATGTATAAAATCATGCTACAGTACAGTAAAATTACATTAAGAGCTCATTTCAGTGCTTTGTCCTACCATATCCAGCAGCCATCTTTTAAAAACCATGATGTGGGGGCTTCCCTGGTGGCGCAGTGGTTGAGAGTCCGCCTGCCGATGCAGGGGACACGGGTTCGTGCCCCGGTCCGGGAGGATCCCACATGCTGCGCAGCGGCTGGGCCCGTGAGCCATGGCCACTGAGCCTGCGCATCCAGAGCCTGTGCTCCGCAATGGGAGAGGCCACAACAGTGAGAGGCCCGCGTACCGCAAAAAAAAAAAAAAAAAAAAAAACCATGATGGAGAAAGTCTTAAGTAATGATGAATTGTTAAGTAATAATTTTAATTAAAAAATTAAAGTGATGTTCATCATCAGACACATGTATTTCATTAAAAACAAGAGTTTACAAGAAAAGAGATCTGAATTACCATCAGACAGACCAGATTTCAGAATTTAGAAACCCAAGTGAGCATCCATATTTCTCAAAGATTAAACCCCTAGGAAAGGGACTCACCTGAGAGAACTCATCTGCTGTTATCCAGAAACATTTAACTCACTTAGATACATTTTAATTTGAGCAACCTCTTTGTACCAGGCACCGTATTTGATGCAGGGTTGGGGGACAAAGATAAACATTACATAGTCCCTGCCCTCAAGGAGCTGAACTGGTGTACATACAAAGTACTGAAACACATGGGCTCAGTGTCATAACACATCTGTGTTGAGTCCCACGAGAACCTGGGGAGGTTACGATCCCATTCACCTGCTCGGGGAGAAGGGCTCCCCAGGGCTGTAATGTCTGAGCTGGGCCCGGGAAAGTAAAGAACAGTTTGTTAAGTAGACAGAAGGACAAAGGGAATTCCAAGTAGAGGAAACCCACGTGTGAAGACACAGGCAGGGCAGTGATGGCCCATCCTGGTTGTCGGATATGGTCCAGGGGTCGGAGTGGCAGGGGAAGGGAACAGAAAGGACGGCTGAGGGAGAGAAGCTAACACTTATGGAGGGTCTGAGAGTAGGAAAACGTGCCTGGCACATTTCACAGTGACCTCCTAAGGTCAATGGGCAACATTATCCCCATTTTATTTTATTTTTGTAACATTTTCTTCTGATATAATTTCCAACATAGAGAAAGGGTGCAGGGATAGTACAACTAACTCCTTTGTTCGTGTTGACATTTTGCCCCAGGTGCTCCATTCTCTCTCGGAAGCATGAGAATAACCTGCAGCATGACTCCCCTCCTCGCCCCCACAAACACTACAGCATTTCCCAAGAACAGGGGCGTCTTCCTACACAACAGTGCAAACATCAAAACCAGAAAAGTCAGCAGTGATACAACACTAGCATCTAATCCACATATCTTTGTTCACATTCCGTTAGTCGTACCGGCAATGGCCTTCCCAGCTATAATTTCCTCCTGGACTAGGGTCTAGTCCAGTATCACACTTTGCTCTTAGTGGTCATGTCTTTTCTGTCTCCCTTAATCTGGACTCTCTCCTGAAGCCAGCACGCCTAGAGCCCGTGCTCCGCAACAAGAGAAGCCACCGCAATGAGAAGCCCACGCACCGCAACCAAGAGTAGCCCCCACTCGCCGCAACTAGAGAAAGCCTGCGTGCAGCAAAGAAGACCCAACGCAGCCATAAATAAATTAATTAAATAAATAAATTTATTTTAAAAAAAGAAATACAAGTGTCTTTAAAAAATTTAATTTGATTGTTAAAATTTTAAATTGTTATAACACAGAAAGGTGCAGGTGTGGGTTTCTCTTGCAAATTCCTCAGATGTGGCAGCGCTGAGCCTGCTGGCCTTCTCGTCAGTGGCCAGCTGGACTTTCACTCCACGTATGGGTTCCAGAGAACCCACAGCTCTGGGCCCTGACACTAAAGCCAGGCGTCAGCTGTCATCTACCTTCTGCCCAGGCTGTAACGCACGGCTACTTGGCTGCCTCGCCCCGATGGTGACCTCACCCCTGATGGCGCCCCCTGGTGTCCCCCAGCCAGAGGCTCGGCTCAGAGACACCTGTCTCCCTGGTGATTGACCTGTTGCAACAACCACCAGCATCCTTAACGCTGATGTTTGCTGAAGTAAGCTTCAGTTAGGACTGAGCTAGAATATTGAGAAGAATCTCTTACCATATGAAGAAAAAGAGCGGAAGATAAAAATTTTGTGGTCCTTTTTTGGTCTCCTTTGTCCTTGGAACTCTGGTCAAATTCCCCAAATGTGTCCCCATGTTCCTATTTTTTGGGAAATCTGAATCTTGGGATCTTTATTCTATCTTTTCCTTGGAAACAACTCTTAAATTAGTAGGTGGGCAAGGAAATCCAAATACTCATGCACAAAGGAAGTAATTCTTTCTAGACACATTACAGATAATTATGGACACATAGACTGTTTTTCTGAAAATAGTTATGAATATGTTTTGTCATATACCATTCATTCTTCAGCATGATGTTGTTTCATCTCAAAAGCGGTATTCTTCTTTGGGTACAGTGGCAAGCACTGCTCGTAGGAGTCGTGTCTGCTCAGTAGTCCATTTGGAAACCAGGTCAGCATTCTTCCCAGAAGACTGGGAAGGGCAATCTTCTATTGCAGGCATGGCTATCCTTTTGTTTAGTGGGGTTTACAGGCAGGCCTTACTAAGTCTGTAGTCTTCTGGCCTGGGCTTTGGGGTCCTCCAGAAAATACAGTGGGTGGGCAGATGAAAGAACCCAGGAGGTCAGGCTGAGTTATACCGCAGCACTGGAGACTGGAAAGGAAGGAAGGAGGTGGACCTCGGGATCAGGATAATTGGTCTTCCAGGCTGGTGGTTCTCAGATTGGGTTGACCATCAGTCATCCACAGCCTCCGTCTCAGGCTTATGGACTTCGACTACCTAGGAGCACTGCAAGAGCAGGGAGCTGGCAATCTGTATACATACTTAAAATTCCCCCCAGGTGGCTGTGATGGGCAGCCAGGTTTGGGACTCATGCTTCTGACCTCCCTTATACTTGATGATCAATGTGAGCAGCCTTGAATCATGGGCACACAAGAAGCGGTTGTGGTTGGATAGAAAATGTGACTCCAGGAAGGCTCTACCTGGTGCTCAGAATTGGAGGAAGAGACCAAAGTGTCCTGGGGTGCCCTCAGATGCCAAAAGTCTAAATGGAATCTTATAAACACTGAAAAATCAAAGTGCTATAGTAGTTGTAGAAGACAACTAGTATAAGGGCATCTTTCTTGAGTCACACAGTAAGAACGTATTAACGTGGCTTTTACTGAGGTTGTAAACCACGTCTATCTTGTCAGATCCAAAGCGCAAGTCCCCATCTTTGCCCAATTCGAATGTGAAGTCACATTCGCATAGATGGCCACTGCCTTCTCCTTGAAACCCTTTCTTTTCTTGGCTTCTATGGCACAACATTTTTTTTTTTTTTTACTTTCTTCTTACTTCTTAGGCTCTTCCTCCTCTGTTCAACCTCTAAGTCAAGAATTTTGTCTGTGCCATCTTCTCTTCACTTTCTGTGCACCCCGGCAGGTGATCTCACTTAGCCCCAAGCTTTAAATACCGTCTACAATAGATATTGAACATTTCTAAATATATATCTCCAGTCCTGACCCTTCCCCTGAGTTTGAACCTGCATATCCAACAGTCTACTTAACACCTCCACTTGGATGTCTGATGCGTCCCAAGCACCTGCTCCTCCCGGGTCTTCCTCATCCCAACAAATGGTACCATCATCTCCAGATGCTAATGGTACCATCATCTGCAGACGCTCAGGCCAGAACCCTGAGAGCCATCCTTGGCTCCTCCCTTTCCCTGATCCCATCTGCCTGATCCCGCAGCCAAACCCTCCAGCCCAACCTTCAGAACGCCGCCTCCTGTCTCAGCACTTCCACAACCTGGGCATAAGCTGCCATTACCTCTCACGTGGAGCAAAAAGCCTCATAAGTGATATTCCTCTCATGCCTGTACAGCCTACTCTCCACACGGTGGCCCTAGAGAAAACTTGTAAATGTCAATGAGATTGTGCCTTACCCTCCAAATGGATTCCCTTTACAATCAGAAGAAAATCCGAACTTCTCACAATGGGACTCATCCTAGTATCTGGGATTCCCACCCAAGCCTGCCAATTAGAATCACTTATGGGTGAATTTTAAAAAGATAAAACCATGCCCAAACCTGACACCAGACCAACGAAGGCAGAATTTCTGAGGCTGTGGTTTGAAGGACCTCAGGCGACTCTGAGGGGCAGCCACGTGGGAGCAGCACAGTGTTCTGAGCTGCAGCCCCGCTGGCCCCCCGCACCCCATCTCCCACCCCGCTCCCCACGCTCCATCCTCACCGCCTCCCTGTGATCCCTCACTTTGATGAACTTGACGTTACTCTGCCAAGACCTTTGCAGGGCTGGCTTCTGTTCATCTTGAAGATTCCATTAAAATGTCACCTTTCCGGGGGGGGGGGCCTCTCTTATCCCCTTGAATTAGAACACTGTTCTTCCTCCATGTGCACTCTCTGTCCCAGGGGTTCTCAAATTTGAGTGTATCTCAGAAGAAGGGCCAATTAAAACAGATGATCAGGCCCACCCCCAGAGGCCCTGACTCCGTAGGTCTGGGGTGGGGCCTGAGGGGTCTGCATTTCTGATGAGCTCCCACATGATGCTGACGGTATCAGTCTGGGGACCACACTTGGAGAACCACTGCTCCATCCCATTACCCAGCTCTATCTTTTTCATGACACATCACTATTCTTAATTTTTTGTTCGATTATTCAGATGTTTATTATCTGCCTGCCCCCACCCCCGATAAAATGTGAGCTCCATGAGTACAGGGGCCTTTCTTGTTCAACCAGGTATTCCCAGCTTTGGAACAGTGCCTGGCATGTGGTGACAAGGCAGGGATACTTCCTTAAAGTATTTCATGGGAAGCATTAAAAACACAGTAGGGGGGGCTTCCCTGGTGGCGCAGTGGTTAAGAACCCGCCTGCCAATGCAGGGGACATGGGTTCGAGCCCTGGTCTGGGAAGATCCCACATGCCGCGGAGCAACTAAGCCCATGCACCACAACTACTGAGCCTGTGCTCTGCAACAAGAGAAGCCACTGCAATGAGAAAACCAGGCACCGCAATGAAGAGTAGCCCCTGCTCGCCACTAGAGAAAGCCCGCGCGCAGCAACAAAGACCCAACGCAGCCAAAAATAAACTAATTCATTCATTAAAAAAAAAAACAAAAAAACCACAGTAGGCATTTAGTACCCTAAATTGTCTTTAGAAGTTACCTGGGGCTGCTGGGTGGCTGGTCGAGAGCCTGATTCTTCACGGAAAGCTGGGGTTTCCCGTGGGCTTTCTGAGAACCGAAGATCTTTCAAAGTTTTAGGGTCAGTTCTTTCACCCACGTCTACGATTATATCAAAAACATCATTCTGTGAATATCTATAATTATATATGCATTCATGCAACTGTGTCTTCATAGTTAGGAACCTTTTAATAAGGGACCACTGTTGTCACACTTTTTCTCTAAAGTAGAATTATACAAAGAAGCTCTCACTCAGTTAAATTAATAGCAATAAAGAAAAGAATTAGCCCAGACTGAGAAAAGTAAAACCTGCCCTGCGACATTCCGCAACATTCCACACCAGGCCGGGAAAATGGATAAATCCAGTTGCAAGGTTAGCAGGAAACATCATGTGTCCCAAGGACACACTGCAGCTGTAACATGTCGTAACAGCCCCCACTTTGAGCGACTACTGTTTCTTACTTGCCAAGAAACCTTGTTCCCTAAAATCAGATTATCAGAAATTTTGCTATTTGAAATCTTATCAGTAAGAATGAAACATCCAACTCTTGCCTGGAGGACCCAAGTCACTTTGACATAGAGAGGCAGCTTCAATTTCCACCCTGGTGCAGAGCTTCAGAGAGAGGTTTCTGAACACATTCCACATTTATCTTTGTTGGTTCCAAGGTAACAGAACCCCGGTTCCCTTCTCGGGTCCATACCTCATACCTCATGAGGTATACCTCGGGACCATTTCACACCGAGCCCTGCTTCGCTTGAGCCTATCAAAACTCTTCTTTCATTTAAATTTCATCCTAACTCCACCCTTCCCCCTATAACTGTTATCTGTGCTTTGGTTGATGAGATCCCATGGTTCCTCTGGTGTGTGGTCTCCCACGTTGCAATGAATCGATAAATCTGACTCTGCTGGACAGCTGCACTATCCCTCACGGTCTTAAGCTGTTGGCTAGGACAGCATTAAAAGTCAAATTACAGCTTACCTTACTGTTCCAGTGTTTCTTATCCAACCCTTCTGCAGACAAGAACACAAGCACTGAACCTGTTTGGTGGTTTAGAATATTAAAGCTTATCTTCGTCCTGTCACGTCATACCTGGAAACTTTCCAAGGTTAACATTCCAACCCAGTTTATTTTCAACATTCTTATATTTCTTCCTCCCTTTTGATTCAACAAATCCATTTTTCAGTTCCTAGGAGGGAAGAGATTGCACATCAGTCCCTTGATTCTGCCCATTTAGATATGAAAATTAAAAGTTCCATGGTAGAGACAGTGACATAGCCTGCACTTCTCACTGGAAAGGTTTACAGTCGTTTTCACAAAGTGACCTCTGTCTCACCTTTCCCTGGAAACACACAGCTTTGAACCTGGGCTGCTTGGTGGGCAGCTTGTCTGCTTGGGAAGCCCCACCAGTTTGAGTGGCCAAGACCGGAAGCAGGTGGCAGCATATACAGGCAGGATGTCACCATCATGGGAGTCAGAGTAGTAACAGAGGGACCACCATACCCAGGGGGCAAAGACAGGTTGGGGTCAGGCCAAGACAGTACTTCTGTCCACTACCTGCCCACACACGGCCCTGAAACATAAACACGCTTCTCTCTGGACTTCCTTCTCCTTGGGCTCAGTCCCTCGTGCTTGGTTGAAGCCTGAGCACCTGCTGCTACACGTGGGTTCAGCCCCTGCCCAGTGTAGACCCCTGACCACACGTGGGCCCCACAAGACATCTGTACCACTGCTCTGCTCCCACAGCCTCCTCTCTGGCCTCTGGTCAATCAGTAGACTGAAGGGATTCCCAAAAAGCTTCCTGTCACCCCCAGCGAGACCTCCATGACTGAGACTTTTTGGTTGGTTGCCTTGCCGTGGGCTGGCGCATCCTCTGACCCTGGGATCTATCTCACTGATGCCCAGAACCCAAACATCCTTTCAAGACAGGTCTAGTTCATTCTCCAAAGAGATGAGGCTTTGCAGCTATTTGGCAATGAAGGTTTCACCATAATTGAAGGCCATGCCCACTGAGGGCTTCTACTAGTCTGATGCATCTAGTCAACAAACATACACCCTCTGCCCTCTCCTACCTGCCCCCGTGCAAGATGCTGAGTATGGCAGACATGCTCTCTGACACCTGGGAGCCTATAGTGCATGGGGGAGACAGACAGGGAGAAAAGTATTCACAGCATCAAAGCATTTTATAAAAGCAGAAGACCTGGTGCTAGGGGAGCAGAGACGGAGCACCGACGCCCAGTTTAGTTTGGCTGGAATATAGACAGGGGAGTCACAAGGCAAAGAATGACTGAGGACAGAAACTGCTTCTCAGGATGCCAGGCTAAAAGGTCCTGCTTCCTTCGACAGGTAAGGACACAGGAGACAAGGATGCTTGCTAGGAGTCTCCAGTGGGCAGGGTGGAGGAGGGACTGGCCAAAGGGTGGGAAATCAGCAAAGATACTTTGCAATGGTTGATACTGACCCCAACTATAAGGACCTGAAAATGGGCAGAATGACTGTGGTGGTAAAGGAAGGGGAAGCTGCGACCACTGAGAATGGGAGCTGAGAATGCGGTGAGGATCCGGATGCCTTAGCGCGTCACTACGTACCTGCTCTGGAGGGTCTTTGAGAACATTTTCCACGTCGTCTTCTGAAGGGACTGTATCTGGCAGTACACAGTCCACCTGAAACACCTTTGTTACCATGGCACTCTGTCTGCAGTCTCTGAACATTATTCGGAACAGAAAAGGTCTGCGTGTTACACAAAGATTCAAAGACAAGGTGCCTAGAAATTAAGATGACTCTATAAAGCCCCTTAGTCTAGAGACTAAATTTATTGTATTTTAAATTTGGAGAAACGATAATACAGCTTCTATAATCTTTCCCTACCTTATTCTTATTCGGGTTATCTCTTGCTATGTAACAAACTGCCCCAAAACATAATGTCTTAAAACACAAAGCTGTGGGTTCGCCATCTGTGCTACCGGTTGCCATCTCTCGTGTGGCTGCAGTCAGGTGTCAGCCGGAGCCGATTCAAAGACCAACTCAGCCTGAGGTCCAAAATGATCTCTCCCCTCGTGTTCCAAGTCTGGCCTGGGCTGGCCATTCAGCTCTCTCCTTCCCTCTCTGTCCATCTCCCTCTGCAGGTGGTGAACTTGGGCTTCCTCACAGTATGGAACTGTCAGGGAGGTCAGACTCCCTACACAGTGGCTGGCTTCCCCCAGCATTTATGTTCCGAGAGACCAGAGCAGACACTGCAACACTTCTTGTGGTCTGGCCTTAGCGTCATGTCTGGTACGTTATCTTGGTCAAAAGTAAGTCACATGGCCAGCCCAGGTCCAAGCGGAGGGGCTGCCCTGGGAGGCGTGGTTCATGGGGGGCCATTCTGGGGGACCATCTATCGCACTCACCATAAAGATGTCATATGTTAAGTCTCAACCTATTCTAAAACAAAGAATGGGGTTACCTATGTATCATTCATTCCATATGAGTCATGGGGATTTTCCATACCCCAGTTGTGGGTAGCACTATATATGCTGCCCTGGGAGATTTTAACTGTTATTCCTCAAATACCAGCAAGTTCTCAATTTATTCATAATATTTCACAATGAATCTTGCTCCTCTCGGACGCAGCAGGAGTCCACTGAGAAAGCAATGCAGAGGGCCCAGAACTGAACTCTGATTGTGATTTCAACTCAGAACCAGAAGCTCATCTATACTTTTTGGTTTTTAAAACAGTTTTATTGAGGTATAATGTACATCACATAAAATTCACCTGTTCTAAGTATATAATTTGATGATATTTCCTAAATTTACACAATCGTGCAGCCCCCACCGCAGTCCAGTTTTAGAACGCTCCATCACCGAAAAGTTCCCTTGCGCCTGTTTGTCGTCCTTCCTTGCTTCCACCTCCTACTCCAGGCAACCACTGATCTGCTTCCCGTCTCCATAGTTTTGCCTTTTCTAGAAATTCAAAATAAATGTCATCATACAAATATAGTCTTACATATCTGGCTGCTTTCATTCATCCTTTTTGGTTTTTTTTGAGGTTCACCCATGGCGTTGCATGTATCAACAGTTCACTCATCTTTATTCTTGAGTAGTATTCCATTTTATGGATGTACCATAGTTTGTTTATCCATTGCCAAGTGGACGGTCACTTGGATTTTTTCCAACGTTTGGATTGTTATAAATAATGCTGCTATGAGCGTTCACATATAAGTCTTTGTAGTATAAGCCCTGGAGGTTGGATTTTCTCTTGTTTGTAACAAACAAGTGCCTGACTTAAGCTTCGCTTGCTGAGGCATCCACTTCAAAGGCGGCGATCTTGAGTAGACACGCTGCCGACCACAGGACTGGATAAAGATCCAGGCCACCTCCCCCCACGGAGGCTCCTTTATCTTAGAGATCTTGGTTGGTTTCAATGACTGACCAATTGGGTTGCTTGTTTTTTCTCTTCCTGCTTTAAATTCTCACTCTTACGTTTAAAATTCACTAATAAAGAGTGAGCCCGGGGAACCCTAGCCCCCTCCCTCAACCCCAATAAAAGCAGAACCTCTGGCCTGTGATTTCTCCCTTCCTCACTCCCTCCCTCCATCTCTGTCTCTCCCTCTGTCTCTTTCTCTCTCTCTACCTGTGACCTCGCTGTGAGCCACATAATTTCCAGGACAGAGGACAGAGATTCCAGGACAATATTAAGTTATTCCAGGACAATATTAAGTTATTCCAGGACAATAACTTACATTATTGTAAGTAATAAACCTCATCTCTTTCAAATCTTCCTGATGATTATTGCTAAGGGCCTCTTGCAATCATAATAAGAACAAGGCCCGGTCTAGCCACATGTGTGGATAGATACACAGGAGCAGAATTGCTGAGTCATATGGTCAGTGGGTTTAACTTTTTGGTTGTTCCATTTTACATTCCCACCGGCATCATCTGAGAGTTCCGGTTTCTCCACACACTCACCAACACTTGATATTGTCGGCCTTTTTTGATCACCTGTACTCTTGAATATGTTCTCTGTAGGTATTTGCTTGAGATGTGTCCCTAGTATATTAGGATGCAGGCTTGGCTGTTGTAACACAGAACTGAAACAACAGTGGCTTAACCAAGAGGGCAGCAACGGGCTGTAATCCACCCAGAGCTGTGCAGAGGAGCCACAGTGTCAGGGTCTGGGGTCAAGTTTCCACCGTGTTGCTCCACCACATCTAGGACATTGCATGTGTCCTCTGACCCAACGTGGCTGCCCACCACAGCCACATTCCAGCCAGCAGGAACCACAGCCCACCTCTTCCTTTAGGGTACAATCCAGAAGTTGCCATATCACGTCCACATGCATCCACTGGCCACACCTGGTGACATGGCTCCAGCTAGCTTCAAGGAGGACTGGGAAATATCTTTCTTCTAGGAAACACATGTCTGGCTAAAAATCACGGGCTCTATGATTCTTGAAGAAGAGAAACACAGACATTGGGAAGAGCCAGCAGCCCCTGCCGCATCATGGTGACCACACTCTGGTGTATTTGTTTGATATGTTTAACTCTCTCTCCCACTAATTTGCACTGAAAGCTCACAGCTGGAACACAGGTGGTTCTGTTTGATTGGCCCAGGAACTTAATACTGTTTACATCGCCAGCTGTCTTCTCTCTTTGGTGTTTCTTTGTCTGCTTTGCTCATTGATTTTCATATTGGCCTTTGATTTATTTTATCTGTTTCATTAACATTTCTTTTGCAATTTCTCAGATTTCTTACATGTCGGTTTTTAATATTTCTTAAAATTCTTGAAGCTTCAAGTAAATATGTGTCCCAAAATGCTTTAAATTCTTTAAGTAAACATTCAGAAATGAATATACATCAGTTCCAAAATAGTTGAGAAATGTTTAACCCTAAGCAATGCAGAGGTTGTAAGCCACATTTTTAGAAGGAGAAAAAAAATTCTCAGAAATACACAACTGATCTAAACGGCCACTACCTATCAGTGAGTGACAATATTTAAGAAATAACATGATCAGTGGGTACTTGCATGTTCACTGGTTGGAGTGACTTATGGGTGGCTAAACTTTGGGGAAGCATGTTTTGTTTTGTATTTAATAACAAAACCAAATTTACAGATGCGGATATGTGGATGCAGATAGAGACAGTCTTTTAGATGAAATGCCTGCTTAACTCATTCACCTCAACATCCATCTCATCTGAATGCTCATCTTTGGCCCACGGTCTGTCATCCGAGATACAGCTGTCCTCCTAGTTAGACACTTCCTGGACCTCACAAACGTTTCCATCCAGGGACCATTCAAATCCTGGCGAATGCCCAGGCTTCCTGAATGTGCACATACCAGCCCCATTACTCTGAGCAGAAGCCTGGTTCCCACCCACTTGCTCTACCCCTTTTAAGGTCTAGGTTGTCTCCCCACCCTAGCTAGCCCTTTCCTTGGGGACCCAGCCAGGGCTCCTACCCATAGACCTTGTCACCCAGAAACCAGCTCAGACTGCCTCCTAGGTGGAAGGATTTTCTGATGGTAATCCAAAAAAGGCTTAGGTTTGGGATTGGAGCTAGGAATTCTACTCAGAGCCCAAATCTCATTTGAACACACATACATTTTTGCTAGGATTGGAATCAGATGCCATAAATATGTATCTTTAGAAATACCAATATAAGGTAAAAAAAAAAAGTACTCATAGCTCTATCCCTGTAAAGATTATTATCCTCTCCATAAAGCACCATAATTACTTGAATGATTGCAAGGGAGTGAAAAAAACTGGATCTGGAAGAATTCTGCAACTTGTCCAGGCCAGGTTTTCTCAACCTATTGGAAATTATTGATATTTGGGGCTGGGTAATCGCTGCTGTGGGGCTGTCCTGTGCACTGTAAAATGCTCAGCGGCATCTTTGGCCTCCACCCACCAGATGCCACTAACACACTCCCGTTTCCAGCGTGACGACCAAAATGTTTCCCCACGTTGCTAAATGACCCCTTGGAGCAAAATTATGCCCAACTGAGAACCTCTGGTTTAGGAACATGAAGGGGTTGAATGGAAACCGTTTATTCACCCAGGCATGAACTTTTCAAATAGGAGGCTGACTTTTGAGGTGGGTCACATGACAGCAATCTGTTAGCCCTTCGTTAAGAATTTGAAAGACAATCACTACAGCTGCCACCTGCCTGATCCCAAGTGTATCACCTCTGCCCTTCACAGTGGCTTCCAAGGGCGTCCTGTTAACCTCATGTGACAAAGGAAGAAACTGAGATGCCAAAGGCCACGTAACTTAAGCCAAGGTCACACGAAGAGGAGGCAATAGAACTGGGATTAAAATCCAGATCTGCAGGTCAACAAACTCCATCCTCTTTCCCACACTCCGAGCAGCGTCTTCTTGCCTTTGTCGCTGCCTCTGGAGATGGCAGCTGGATCTGTCATCCACGCAAACGCAAGGTTTTAGGTCCAGGGGCGGTAGATGGATGCCTGTGGGATGCCCTGGTAACCTGCGGATACGTTTACTTTATTAATCATTGCTGCCAAACGGGGAAGTCCCTCTTGGTTCTGCTGAAGAAAAATGGTTGTTCTCAGGGGACTCTGACTCCCCCGGTTACCTACCTTCAGTTGAAGCAGCTTTTACCTCAGCCAGGCTTGATTTTTCTTGGCCACCATATAAGGTCATTGACAGAAAGAGGAGAACCATGCAAGTTCATTGCCAAAACACTACAAAATGATGATATCAGAGACAGGAAGCTCTTGACCACAAAGGAGGATTTTAAAGAATCAAGGCAGATGTCAGAAAGTTTGCAGACCCTGGATTAGACCATCAATACACAGACCATCAAACCTGAAACCCTCTCCCTTTGCTGAGATGTTCCCGAGTCCCTGGCCCCTCCTGCCCACCTGTGTTCCTTACCAGACCATTCTCTGATGTGAAGGTCATAGACATACATATGGGGACATGAAAGCACATGTATGGCAAAGCTCTTATTCATTTCCTTTCAAGAACTATTTTATCGCAAATGGATAGAAGCACTAATTTTCTGCCTTGAAAACTCAAAAATTTTTTGCATAGATACTTTCCCTAAGCTGAGCGCATCTGAAATACTAACAGTTTTTCAGAGCAGACACTTAGTGGGCACAGAGCAAGATGGTGAGAGGCATTAACCATGCCCTTATTTTTCAGACTCTTTTGGAAGCTTTATTAACTCCTTTGAACTACATAGTCATTAACTACTGCTTCACTTTATGACCACCTGCAGCTTATAAAGGGGCCTGCCTTGGGGCTTCCCAGGTGGCGCAGTGGTTGAGAGTCTGCCTGCCGATGCGGGGGACACGTGTTCGTGCCCCGGTCCCGGAAGATCCCACATGCCGTGGAGCAGCTGGGCCCATGAGCCATGGCCACTGAGCCTGCGCGTCTGGAGCCTGTGCTCCGCAATGGGAGAGGCCACAGCAGTGAGAGGCCCGCGTACCGCAAAAAAAAAAAAGGGGGCTGCTTTGCAGCATTGGGCACCAGAGTAATTAGCTTATTCATTTTTAACAATTGAGATGATTTGTTTCAATAGAAATGGTTTGGCAAGTGGGAAAAGACACAGATTCCAATCTTTAGTAAAGAATAATAATGTGTAAGGAGGTTGTTTTGTTTGGTTTTATTTTTATTTTATTATTTAAAAAAATTTTTTTAATGCCTAAGCAATCATCTTTGGTGTAGAACTTGTAGCTCTTGTCAAAAAGCCATGCAGTAGTTCAGCCAGCAGGGGGAGCCTGGAGTCTCGTTTAAATTAACTGGGCCAGCCAGGTATTGGTTTGGGGCTTAAAAGTCTTCCAAAAATGTGGCCAAACCTGTCTTGCTGCACAAAATAATTCTTCTATCACAGACACATAAATCTGCAAAGCATTTGAGGGTTTTCTTCTCTACAGCCCACAGTGAAGTTTACCAAATTAAGTGGTGTTTCTATATTTGAAAATGAAAAAAAAAATCATTGACTAGGAAAGAAAGGACAAAGAAAAGAGTGAAGTAGCTAATGTTTAACAAACTGAAATGACAGTAGCTTTGAAGGCCAATAAAGTGAATACAAAATCAGAGAGAGAACCACAGTGGTCATAGGCACGTCCTGGGAAATAAAAGAACCATTCACTAAAAACAGAATTCTCCTCAGAGCCAGGCGAATCTCTTTGGAGGTCCCAAACCCTGAAAAGGCTCTTCCTTCCCAAAATCCCAATGTGGATTTCAAACTAAAAACAGTATTAATATACATAGCCTTCACTGAGCTGTACCCTTACGATTTGTGTACTTTACAGTATAACTCAACAGAGGACAAACAAAACAAAAAAGTTACAGATATGTGCTGAAATTAAGATAACTTTTTCTTTAGTGTACTTCTAATCCAGAACTGATTCTCATTGAAATTAATAAAATTAAAACATAATAAATACAAATTATCTTAATCATTATGCTCTTAACTTACTTAGACACTGCGATAGCTTTAACTTGTATTTTTCCATCAGGCAGAGTAATAGGCTTCATATACTTCAACGTAGTGTTTTCACCATAACCAATTTTCTTTAGGAATTCAGGTTTGCTGCCATCCAGGGTATAATATATGTTGACATCTGGGGTGTCTGAAAAACCCAAAAGAGGATATCTGGAATTAACATTAAAGTAGCAAGTCCCTGAATAACACCTATGGGTCAGTTATTTAATGAGTTTTTTTTAATGTACTGTAGAAATGAATAACAATAACTAACAATAATTGAGTTCTTTGTGCCACGCACTGTGCTTTACATGAATTAGCTAATTTTATCAGTACAACCTTATGATAGGTCCTATTTTATACCCACATTACAGATGAGGAAACTGAGTCCCAGAGACGTTAAGAAACTTGTTAAATAACAGCAGAGTTGTGGTTTGACTTATGGGAGGTTGGATCCATAGGCCATGCTCTTGAACCACTATGGTATTTTGCCTCCCCAATAGAGCAATGATACAAATCAAGCAGGGGTGAATTTTAAAACTGCAATGCCTACTTAGAAAGCAGAAGCTAATTTTTCATTCTTGGAGCATTGCTTAAGAAATGCTTTTGTTATATTTTATTTGGACTAGGTAAATGATTCCTACATTTCTTAGAACATTTGTAAAGGTAAAAAATACATATGATCCAAGATTCAAAAGGTCAGAAAAGGATATACAATGAAAACTCTCCCTCCCACCCCTGACATAAGTTGCCCAAAGGCAACCAATAATATCAGCTATCCTTCCAAAAATAGTTTACATCCATACAAGCATATATGTACATAGTTTTCCCCCCTCCCTTTTTTTTTTTTTTTTGCTGTACGCGGGCCTCTCACTGCTGTGGCCTCTCCTGCCGTGGAGCACAGGCTCCGGACGCGCAGGCCCAGTGGCCATGGCTCACGGGCCCAGCCGCTCCGCGGCATGTGGGATCCTCCCGGACCGGGGCACGAACCCGTGTCCCCTGCATCGGCAGGCGGACTCTCAACCACTGCACCACCAGAGAAGCACTCCCCCCTCTCCTTATATACAAATGGTGGCTTATCATACCCTGTTCTACACATTTCTCTTTTCATTTAACAATCTGTCTTGGATATTGCCCTATATTGGTACATAAAAGCATCCCCATTCTTCATTACGGCTGTACTGTATTCTGTCTTTCTATGGATGTATCATTGGCAAACAGCCAATCCCTACAGATGAACATCTAAACTGTCTTCTTTCCTTTTCTTTCTTTCTTTTTCTTTTTCTTTTGCTATTACAAGCATTGTAATGAATAACCCTATAAAGAGTTCTTTTTATAAGTACATCTGTAAAATGTGTAGAACTCGTACTGTTGAGTCAAAAGCTACGGGCACTTGTAATTTTGGTTAACGGTGCCAAACTTCCCTCCACAGACAGTGAAACAATTCACATTGCTATCAGCAAGGCACGGAAGTGCGTGTTTACCCACAATCTCAGCCATATTGTGTGTGACCATTTTTTCTTTTATTTTTGCCAATATTTCTTTTATATTTTCCTAGGTTAAAAAAAAGTATCTCATAGTTTTAACTCACATTTCTTACATTTTGAGCAAGATTCACTCATTCATTCAACAAATATTTACCAAGTACCTATTACATGCCAGACACTGTTCCAGACACTGGGGATACACCAACGACCAAAGTCCCTGCTGTCATAGAGCTTCCGTTTTGGGAAAAACACACAAGCAGTAAACAAACAAAAAATTACATATAATCTGTTAAGTGGTGATTAAATGCAAGGGAGTAAAAAAAAGCAGGGGAAAAGGTCTGCTCAGCAAGCTGGTGAAGGGGTGAGTAGAAGCATATTCTCGTATGTTTAAAAGATATTTGTATTTCCTTTCCTATAAAGTGTTCTTTCACATCCTTTGTCCATTTTACTATTGGGTTATTATTATTTTTGTCATTGAATTGTAGAATCTTTTATTTATTAGACATTTTCAATATTAGAGAATTTGGATATCCTGTCATCATTTGTCAATAATCACCCAACTTCTCCTGAGGGTTATGGGCACATATACTAAGACTTGTATTTTGGTTTGAGAATTTTTGAAAATAATATTGGCTTTTAAGATAAAGGGAGATACAGTATAACGTAATATATTCTTAGTTGGAACTCTTAGTCTAGGAAGCCCAGGTGTCACACCATCGATACAGATAAATAGTTGTATGCACATTAGTTATTAAAATACATAACTGGAGTCTCAGAGTCTGTTTTTTTAAATCGAAGTATAATTTATTTACGATGTTGTATTAGTTTCACATATACAGCAAAGTGATTCAGTTATACATATGTATACTGTTTGTTTCTTTTTCAGATTCATTTCCATTATAGACTATTACAAGATATTGAGTATAGTTCCCTGTGCTATACAGAAGTTCCTTCTTGTTTATGTATTTTATATATAGTAGTATGTATATGTTAATCCCAAACTCCTAATTTATCTCCCCCGCTCCTGCTATCCCCTTTGGTAACCATAAGTTTGTTTTCTATGTCTGTGTGTCTATTTCTGTTTTGTAAATAAGTTCATCTGTATCACTTTTTTTAGATTCCACATATAAGTGATATCATATGATATTTGTCTTTCTCTGTCTGACTTAATTCATGTAATATGATAATCTCTAGGTCCATCCATGTGGCTGCAAGTCAGAGTCTGTTTTAAACAAGTATTTGTTCATATGTTCTATCTATAAAACTTTTCCTTCTCCTTATGTTAATTATATATGTATATGTGTATGTGTGTGTGTGTGTGTGTATTCCTGGCATTAACAGGAAATGCATTCACTGCTTTATTTCTGCAGAAATAGCTAAGATTTCTTTTGGCATTACCATGTGACAGACCCTGTGCCCCTCACATCACATATCGATTCATTAAACCTCACAATGGCTGTAAACAGTAGATAATACTATCACTCTCTTACAGTGAGGAAGCTGAGACTTATAAAGGCACAACAATGTACTGAAGGTCACTAGAAGTTCTCAAAGCCAGGATTCACTCTCCAACCTGTCTGACTGGGAAGCCTGTGTTAGCAGGTCAAACTGAAATCCCAGAAAAATAATGAGAATCCTGGGAAAGTCTGGGGAAGCATCAGGAAATCCTCCCTTGGCTAAGGTGAGTCAAGGCATTGCTACAACTATTACCCACACAAATGGAAGGTTGGCAAGAGTTTTAATCTATATAAATACCACTCTATAAACTACCATTGTTTCAAATTTTGCAAGTTTTACAAACTTCCCAAGATCCTGATTATAGAAAACATGTAAAGAGATAAATCAACAACCAGATGAATATAAAGAATATGGCAGCGTTATTTTAAATGATTTCAAGTATATTTGATTCTTACCTGATTTCATTTCCAAAAGCGTATTGTTATCAATTTCATGGTTGGCTTTTCCGGGCTGAGGCACCCGCAGGGGAATGATTTGAGGGACACACACTGAACCAGCCGTCATTTCCCCTCCTTACATTAAAAACAGTGGATGAAAATAAATTCCAATGGGCACCTATATTTGAACACAAACACTGAAGAGAAGCACCTCGTTCAAATACAGTGAGACCAGTAAAAACTAAAGAGAATACTGTTAATCCATTATCTACAAATATCATTTTTATTTTTTGGGAGACTCATCTCAGTTCTTTGGGTTTTTTTTTTTTGTCTTTTTTAAATTGAAGTATAGTTGATTTACAATGTTGTGTTAATACAAATATCTTTTTTTTTTTTTTTTTGGCGGTATGCGGGCCTCTCACTGTTGTGGCTTCTCCCGTGGCGGAGCACAGGCTCCGGATGCACAGGCTCAGCGGCCATGGCTCATGGGCCCAGCCACTCCGCGGCATGTGGGATCTTCCCGGACCGGGGCATGAACCCGTGTTCCCTGCATCGGCAGGCAGACTCTCAACCACTGCGCCACCAGGGAAGCCCACAAATATCATTTTTAATTGAAATAATTATTGTTTCAGCTGTATTCTTGCTGTTGAGATCTGGTGTGGGGTTTTGATTATCTAAATATTTACCTCACTTTGGGAGAAAAAGCATGAATGTATGGGATGGGGGCACAAAATTCTTTTAAATGGACAAATTAAGTGAACTCATCAGAGCAGAGACCATCACTGATGACCTGACCTGAGCAACCCCTGGATCATTACCACATTTTTCTGCCACCTCTCTTGGTTTCAGGCAAGTCAGCACACAAGAGGAACAGAAGTAACTCTGTATGTAGCATGAAATGTTAATTTAGAGCCAACTCCTTTGGGAGAGCTCCAGGTTCAAAGCCCTGCAGTTGTCACCAATTGGTTCTTGCACGTGAAAGCTGCAAAAGAAACTTTGGAAGGATGGCAGAGGATCACGCCTCAGCCGGAAAAAAGCTAGCATGGATATAAACAGTGAGCAAAAAAACACAAAAGTCTCCCACTCCATCTACTGTATTTATAAATAATTAAGTACAAGTATGGAGGCCTTAGGGATCTTTTTCTTGGGGGGGGGCTCATAATTATTAATACATAAAGGATTCAGGGGGAAAAAAACCCCCACACCTTAATACAGCAACCATTTACATCTCCGATGGTCTGTTCAAATTTCAATGATAATGGATGCATAGGTTTTACTCAATTAAAATCTATATTAAAACTCGAATTTTATAGTGTACTTCTTGCACCCTCCACTATTATTTACAATTTTCCAAGTACTTATAGAATCTTATTTATCAATTTGTGATTGGACACTTAGGCATTTACTAGTTTCTTTTTAGTTTTGGGTTTTGCTATTCTAAATAACGTTGCCCTGGGAATTCCCTGGCGGTCTAGTGGTTAGGACTCCACGCTTTCACTGCAGGGGGCCCAGGTTCCCTCCCCAGTCGGGGAACTAAGATCCCACAAGTCTGAGGCACGACCAAAAAAAAAAAAAAAATTTAAAATAAATAATGTTGCCCTGAACATCTCTGTGGTTTGAGGTTTGTCACAGAATATAACCCAAAGGTGGGATAACTAAACTTAAGCAGTGAACTTAATGCCTGGTTGGACAGTTCCAGGTCGGAGGCTAAGAATTTAAATTGCAGATACAGATATAGATAGTGGAGCAACGGCCCCTACAGAAGGGATGGACTCTGGAGCTTGCCCGTCCTCACACTTTCATTTAAGTGAGAGACAGTTAAAATAAAAACAGTTAAAAACTAGTTCAAAATAAAAACATTTGGGGAGGGAATAATTCATGCGGCGACTAGGAGCTGCCCTTGGAAGGCTGCCAGTGGGTAGGCCAGTGGGCCCCGAGCGAAGAAGATCAATCAGTAGACCGATCCGTTAGGCCCAAATGTCAGTGTGGCGTCAACAGCATCCCCTACCCCGCAACCCCTCCATCCAGACTGCTCCCTCACCGCCCGCATCCGGAACCGCGCCTGGTCCTTGTCCCCGTCCTTCAGGTGCACCCAAGGACGTCCGCTACCTCTCAGCAGGAGTGAGGGCTGCCGTCCTCCTCCTTCTCCTCCGGCCACCGGGACCCGATTGGGAACCCCGGAGTACCTCCGCAGCCCCCCACGCAGGCAGCCCACCGCTCACTGCCCTTCGTCCTCTCCTTCACAGCGGTCCGGGTTACCAAAGACGCTGCGAGCCGCGCCCCGCCACCTGAGAGTCGGGCAGGTGATTGGCAGGAACCCGGCTTCCTAGCAACTAGCCCCGCCCCTGCGCTTGGCCCGGAGACTGGTACCCGACTCGAGCTCCTTTCGTCAGGCTTCACCGTAGGCGACCGAGAACTTGCCCTCACAGAGGTTGGAAAGTGCTACAAGGTGGCGTCCCAACTCAGAATAGGGGAACCAGGCTCGTTAGTCCGACAGGCACTGACATTCTGGAAAAACCAGAATAAGAATTTGTAGCGGCGCAGGCGCGGCTTGGCCACCTCAAGGCGACTGGCAAAGAAGGACCGCTTGCGACACGAGGAAGAAGGCCCATGTGCCGGCCGCTGTCTTCATAGGTTCCAGGGTTCCCCCGCTTGCTGTCCGGCTTTCCGGACCGTCTCTTCCCCCAGGGACCGGGACTAGCGCCCTCATGGCCGAGGTGAAGGTGAAAGTGCAGCCGCCCGACGCGGATCCGGTCGAAATCGAAAACAGGTAAATCAGTGAGTGAGAATTGTTTCCCGGCTCGGGAGGCCCCGCGAGGCGCTGGACCCCGTCTCCGGGACCCTCGCAAGTTCAGTGGACGCGCAGGGAGGGGATCGCGGGTGTTGGAACCCTCCTCCCATCCCCGGAAAACAGAACTCTTAATTTCGAAACGAGTCGGACAGTTTGCAAAATTGTGTAGCTGACCTTTCCCTGGTGCTGTTCGGGAAGCTCTACTGATGCGCTTCTTTCCCACATTAAGGTGATCCATGCTCAGAGTGAAGACTCGGCGTTTTCCCCATAGTACTTGTGGATACACGTTCTGATCCTGGATCGCCCTTGTCAATAAGGGAATTCCCGTGGCAGAACGTTTAGCCGAAGTTAGGGTGCAGTTTTCTGTTATGAAGCAACACAAGTCAGATGGTTTTAGTGCAGTATATAAGTGAAGATTTTAGGGCGCCCAAAGCCTATGCCGATTTTATGTATTCTACCGTGCACTGCAATTTTTAGGTTACCACATAGTTTTAAAGGACCCCAACTTTTTAAAACTATTATGAATAACACATATGATGATCCTAGGGCAAGATGAAAATTCGGGTTTATTTTTGTTTCTTAGAGATAATTCTAAAAGCAGGTCCCAGTTGTGGTGAATTGTCATAACAGATTTTGACTTCCCACCAGAAGTGTTTGATTTACCTCCTGCTCACAGACTTATGGCTATCCAAGGCACTGTATCTTCCCTTTGTCATACTTGTACCGTCTGAGAAAACTGAAGCCTCAGCTTTAATTAGTCTTTCTGTGTTTTCATTTGACTTTTGTTCTAATTTAAAGTTCATGTGAATAAGGAAAAGAAATGCTTCTCTTAAATACAATAAAAATGTAAACGTGTATTTCAAAAGCATCGTCCTCATTTTTAATATGCTTTGAATCAGAACCATTGTAGAAACCTAGATTATCTATCAGATGTGAAAAAAGGCACAATTCCAAACTGTTCTTCTTGTATTTTTTTCCCCTACCACCTCTTGAGATAGGTAGAAACATGAATATCATTAATGCCTTTGTTCCTAGGATTATAGAATTATGTCACCAGTTCCCTCATGGAATCACAGACCAAGTAATTCAGAATGAAATGCCGCATATAGAAGCCCAGCAGCGGGCAGTGGCCATCAATAGACTGTTGTCCATGGTAAGGTGAATCCAACTAGTTCATGTAATTACTTAAATGTTGTGATTGTCATTACTTCCTGTTATGTAGTCACGAAACCATTCTCAAAAGTGTGTTAGGTTGTGACTGATAAGACTCCAAACCAGGAAACAGCTCAGACTGCCTGAATTAAGGAAAGAAGAAGTAATATGCATTTTACAAGACAAATGAAATACTTGTATTTTAACTGTTATATTTAGTAACCTAATTGTCACTAAGCTACATAATGGCACACAGCTACCTATGGGCATAGTCTATTCACACCTTCTGTTTGCTTTTTACTGCTAGTAAAGGCAAATACATAGTAAAGGCTTTGGATCAAACACTTAAATAAGCTAGTATGAAGATTAAAAGACAAAAAATGGAAAAATCAACTATAGCTACAATAAACAGTTAAGGAATAAACATGTGATGATCAGGAAGAAATAGACAATCTGAACAGTCCAGTCACTAGTAGTAAAATGGAATTAGTAATCAAAAAACTCCCAGCAAACAAAAGTCCTGGACTGGATGGCTTCACAGGGGAGTTCTGGCAAACATATAAAGAAGAGCAAATACTAGTCCTTCTCAAACACTTCGAAAAAATTGAAGAGGGAAACACTCCCAAATTCGTTCTATGAGGCTCCCATTACTCTGATACCAAAACTAGACAAAGATGCTACCAAAAAAAGAAAATTAGAGGCCAGTGTCTCCGATGAATATACATGTAGAAATCCTCAACAAAATATTAGCAAACCAAATTCAACAGTATGCAAAAAGGATCATATACCATGACCAAATGGGATTTATTACAGGAAGGCAAAAATGGTTCAATATGCAGAAATCAATCAGTGTAATACACCACAGTAACAAAAGGAAGGATAAAATTCACATGATCTTCTCAATTGACACAGAAAAAGCATTTGGCAAAATTCAACATCCATTCATGATAAAAACTCTTAGCACAGTTGGTATAGAGGGAACATATTTCAACATAATAAAAGCCATTTATGACAGACCCATAGCTAACATCATATTCAGTGGTGAAAAGCTGAAAGCCTTTCCTCTAAAATCAGGAAGAAGGGAATTCCCTGGCAGTCCAGTGGTTAGGACTTGGTGCTTTCACTGCCAGAGCCCAGGCATACAAATGGGAAGGGAAGAAATAAAACTGTCCTTATTTGCAGATGACATGATACTATATATAGAAAACCCTAAAATCTCAATCAAAAAACTATTAGAACTAATAAATGAATTCAGTAAAGTTGCAGGGTCAAGATTAATACACAGAAATCTGTTGCTTTTCTATACACTAATAATGAACTATCAGAGGAAGCAAGAAAACAATCTTGTTTAAAAATCACACAAAAGGAATAAAATACCTAGGAATAAACTTAACCAAGGAGGTGAAAGACCTAACTTTGAAAATTATAAAACACTGATGAAGGAAATTGAAGGTGCTACAAAGAAATAGAAAGATATCCAATGTTCTTGGACTGGAGGAATTAATATTGTTAAAATGGGAACTTCCCTGGTGGTCCAGTGGTTAAGAATACACACTTCCACTTCAGGGGGCGTGGGTTCAGTTCCTGATTGGGGATCTAAGATCCTGCATGCTGCGTGGTGCAGCCATAAAATAAATAAATAAAAAGTAAAGACTATATTAATATTGTTTAAATGTCCATATTATCCAAAGCAATCTACAGATCTAATGTGATCCTTATCAAAATACCCAGGACATTTTTCACAGAACTAAAATAAATAATACGAAAATGTATGGGTAGCCACAAAAGAGCCCAAATAGCCAAAGCAATCTTGAGAGAAAAAGAACAAAGCTGGAGGTGTCATGCTTCCTGACTTCAGACTATACTACAAAGCCACAGTAATCAAAACGGTATAGTTCTGGCACAAAAAGAGATACATAGATCAATGGAACAGAATAGAGAGCCCAGAAATAAACCCATCCACTTACGGTCAATTAATTTAAGATGAAGGAATCAACAGTATACAATGGGGAAAAGAGTCTCTTCAACAAGTGGTGCTAGGAAAAATGGACAGCTACATGTAAAAAATGAAATTAGGACTTTTTCTCACACATATATAAAAATAAACTCAAAAAGGATTAAAGACTTAACTGTAAGACTGGAAACTGTAAAACTCCTGGAAGAAAACACAGGCAGAACACTGACATAAATTGTAGCAACATTTTTAGAGAAATGCAAATCAAAACAACAATGAGATATCACTCACACCTGTCAGAGTGACTATCATAAAAAAGACCACAAACAACAAATGTTGGTGAGGATGTGGAGAAAAGGGAATCCTTGTACACTGTTGGTGGGAATGTAAATTCGTGCCACCACTGTGGAAAACAGTATGGAGGTTCCTCAAAATACTAAAAATAGAGCTACCATATGATCCAGCAATTCTACTCCTGGGTATATATCCAAAGAAAATGAAAATACTAATTCAAAAAGATATATGCACCCAAATGTTCATAGCAGCATTATTTACAATAACCAAGATATGGAAGCAACCTAAGTGTCCATCAACAGATGAATGGATAAAGAAGATGTGGTACATATATACAATGGAATATTACTCAGCCATAAATAAGAACAAAATGATGCCCTTTGCAGCAACATGGTTGGACCTAAAGATTATCATACTAAGTGAAGTAAGTCAGACAGAGAAAGACAAATACACATATGATATCACTTATATGTGGGATCTAAAAAGTAAACAAAGGAATGAATATAACAAAACAGACTCACAGATATAGAAAACAAACTAGTGGTTACCAGTGGGGAGAGGGAGGGGCAAGATAAGGGTATGGGATTAAGAGGTACAACCTACTATGTATAAAATAAATTGGCTACAAGGATATATTGTACAGCACAGGGAATATAATCAATATTTTATAATAACTTTAAATGGAGTATAATCTATAAATATGAGATCACTATGTTGTACACCTGAAACTTATATAATATTGTAACTCAACTATACTTCAGTTCAAAAAAAAAGCAGTGCACCAGATTGCTGAACACTGTTCTAGCCAAAGGAAAAAACGAGTGTTGGTTTTTTCTGGTCAATTCACCATTGTGAAGGTCTTCAACTCCAGGATGGATAGAGCAAGGCATGCTGGGAAGTGTGGCAATTAAAAATGTTTTTGTTCTCGGACCCTCCCTTTTAGCCTTTTCTTTCTGTCTGAAAATTATGCTCAGCACCTCACTCTCTTTCACCACCTCTGCAACCCCACCTATTGCCAGTTCTGTCGGCTACAGGCTGTAGGCAGTGGTAGAGCTACTGAAGAATTTTAAGCAAGGGAGTAATTACTAATAAATCATGAGTGTTGCTGATTTTACCTCTTAAACAATTCTCAAATCTGTTCCACTGTTTCCATTCCTACTACCCCTGCATGTCTTCAGGCTCTTGGCTTTTACTTGGACTATTACAGTGCATCTTAACGGGCTTTCCTGGCTCCATGTGCCTCAGAGCAACCAGCCTGCTCTGTCTTAAATACAGATTTGACCAAGTCACTTTCCCACCAAAAACTCTTCTCTCAACTCTAGAGATTCAAGTCCACACTCCTGGGTTTACCACACTGAGCCCCTCCCTTCTGCACCCACCTCATCTCCCTCCACCCCTCCAACTCAAAAGTTAGTTTTCAGAAGGAACAGATGGTTTTTGGTTCCCTAGCAAATCACGCTGTTTCATGCCTCAGTTCCTTTGCTCATGCTGTCTTCCCTGCTTAGCAGGCCCTTTTTCCCTTTCCTCACAGACTGACTCCTCATTATTCTCAAGACTCATCTCTGCTATCGACTCCAGGGATCCTCACTGACCCCCCAGGCTGGGCCAAAGCTGCTTCTCTGAGAGGCCGTCCCACCCTTTACTTAGCTCTGTCTTAATGCCAACCCGATGGTATTGAAGTCAGCTGTGCAATTCTCTTTCAGAATCCATGTTTGTCCCCCCCAAACATATATCACAGTACAAGTGTTCAGTAAATGTTCATAGGCTGAGATGAACAACTGAATGGAGCCTCCAAATTGGGCTTTGTGGTTTGAGGGAGGGAGGGAAAGTATTGCTGTTTATCCATATATCAACCTAATTCCAAGTCATGGGTCTGCCCAGCCTTAACTCGTGGGAATGGGGCCTCTCTTAGCCGTGCTTCCCTGAACTGCTGGAAGCCCAGTGGTAACAGCCATCTGGGTTCTCCTAAGTTCAGACCCAAGGAAATGCAGAAGCGTGACACACATGCTTTGTTTTACTTGTGACTTGTATAAAAACAGAACTACCACAGGCCTTTTATTCATTGGTTGACCTTTCTGCCTAATTTTCATGTAACACTACAGAAATCACACATGTCAGTAAATGTTACTATTAACATTGTAAATTTCATTTACTCATTGTATCATAGAATATTTTTGCATGAATAGCCTTTATTTGAACTGTTTTAGACAAATTACATTTTACTATATTTATATATATTTATTGAATTTATTTGAATTAAATATGGATTTTTATTTATTATTCTAAAGCTGCTTGTTTAAAATTCTTTACACATTGATCATATAACCAAGCCAGGATCTAACATGTAGAAAATTGTTAGGTATTAATATTTGGGGAAATGGCGAGATAAAGAGTTAAGTTTTAAAAAGTACATCACATGTGACATGTAGGAAAAAACTTAAGTACTCAAGTGAAGAACTGGCAACTATGGGAGGTAGGCTATTTTAGTCCGTGTAAAATATTGAAGAATGCATTAATGTTTGTCATTGGATTTGATATATCTCCAAAATAATTCACTGTTATTTTCTTTTTTAAAAAAAACAACTTTAGGGTCAGCTGGATCTCTTAAGGAGCAATACAGGCCTTCTGTATAGAATAAAGGAGTCTCAGAATGCTGGGTAAGCACCTAATTTTTTATTTTAAGAAAATTTTAATATGATAAAAGTAATATATGTTTGGGGAAAAAAAGCCAGTACAGAATTGCATCATGTAAACCTGGCCCGTGTATCATCTCACCTCCCATATGCGTTCCATTTCCCAGAGATAGCTGCTGTTAATATTTTGGCATATATCCTTTCTTATAGGTATATATAAATACATATAGATGATTATATATTTATATACCATATATTTATATATAATCTCTCTCTCTTTTTTTTTCTTATTTTAACAAAAATGGGATCATGATATCCATACTGTTTTGCAACTTGTTTTTTTTCACTTACTATATCTTGGACATCTTTTCATTTGGTACATACAGCCCTGTCTCATTCTTTTTAAGGTAAGCCCTTCTTTTGGTAAATAAGTCAATGTGATGACCTTGTCTGCTCATTCGTTTCAGTAGTCTTGTAGATTATTAGATTATCCTGTACCTCTTTGCCTTTTTAATTCTCCTTTATTTCCCTGCAGTAAAATGAAAGGATCAGATAACCAGGAAAAACTAGTATATCAAATCATAGAGGATGCAGGAAATAAAGGTAAGCATGTAGAGGAACAGCAGAAACAACATTGTCTCTAGGACCAGATAGTGGGGACTGAGATCCTGGCTTCCCAGGATATGGATCAGTCAGTTCAGTATGCTGCCGTTTGTTAAAAGAAGAAAATATAACACACACACATATATATATAACAATATATAATGTACATACATTTGAAGGACACCCAGGAGTGACACTGTTGTTGCCTCAGGGAGATAGGAACGAGATGGCTGTGGGCAGGGATGGAAAGAGACTTCTGAATGTGGACCATATGAATATATTATCTATTCAAAATAAATAAATTAAAACTTAAGAGTTTTTTTTTTTAATCCTTACTTGCTAAATTTTGGAAGGTTTCGTTTCTTCCTCTTATCTGTAAATGGTGGATAATAACATCTCTGGTTTTTGCAAAAATCCGAGGGACGCCTAGTGCAGTGTGGCAGTGTCTGGTGTAGCTCCCTCAAGAGCTATTTAGTTCCTCTCCTGTTGCCCTTAAAGAACTTTATCGAAATTGCTGTTATTACAATTTAAGATCTGTTTGAGTCATTGATATTAGCTTTAACAATTACGATGTAATCTGAAGTCATATAATTTTTATATGTGTTGGGAAGTTAAATTAAAATTTTAAAAATAAATATGATGAAGTCATTCTCTATTTTAAAAAAATCTTCCTATCTTATTATGCCTTCACGTTGGGAAGAAAATACAGCAAAATGTTTTAACATAAATTCCTTTTATACATATAACACATATTTCCTTCTTTGAAAGAAAAATCATAGCTTTCTGCACAGGCTTTTAGTGACTATGGGAACTGTAATCTTTCTATTTTCCAAATATAGTGCTGTATAAATAATGGACATACATGCACACAGATGCTCTCATAAAGTGTTTTTTGCTCTCATCAAGGGTGGCAGCCAACCCAGACCCAAACTTAAGGTTGTTTTTCACATATACAATCTAAAGTGATATTTAAAGAAAAAAAGAGGTTGGGATGTAGGGGGGCATGGAAAAGGCAATATATGTTAATTCAGTGACATTCAAGATTTTTCTTCCATTACAAAAATGTCCTTTTCATATGTTTTTTAAAAGGTGCCACACTGGCATTCCAAGAAATTTCCGGTTAGAAAATAGAACATATAACTTATGTATTGTTTTGCATATTTTTGTTACTTTATCTGAGACTCTTACGTCTAATTCATTTTTCCTATAGCTATGCTCTAGGAATATATACATATTTTGCTAGATTTATAATGAGATATAAGCAATGGGAAAAGAAACACATATCCTATAGTGTTCAACTTATTTTACTTTACTTTCTTATAGGAATATGGAGCAGAGATATCCGATACAAAAGCAACTTGCCATTAACAGAAATTAACAAAATTCTAAAGAATCTGGAAAGTAAAAAGCTAATTAAAGCTGTTAAGTCTGTGGCAGTGAGTAACCATCTCTTTTCTTCCCCTGGATGTTCTCTGTACATATATTACTCCAAGTATATTTCAGGTTTTTATTCTTTAAGCTATGTCATGATTTAAAACAACTGGTCAAAAAAGATTTTTTAAATTTTAGCTCATATCGGATGGTTTGGAGATGCTGCTTTAGATATGTCACTGCCAGTTAACTCTTAGAGTCTTACCCACTCAAAAATCTAAAACTACTTACTCGCTTCAGTAAAGAATTTGGGGGATCACGAACATTTTTCCTGGATTTTGTGGTATGTAAGATAATTTATTTCAACCTGGTGTATGAGATTACCCATTCCACAAATACCCGTCGTGCATTTGCTGTGTGCTGGGCACTGTTCTGGGGGCTTGGAATACATCAGTGAGCAGGTCACAGAAAGTTCTCTGCCCTGGCCCTGGTGGAGCATCTGTTCCAGCACATGGGATTTCTCCTCCTCCTCTTGCCAGCCACCCCGTCACATCCTCCAGGGGCTCCAGGATCCAGAGCTGGCTCCAGGAGACACATTGCTGACTTCACTGATTGAGGCATCAGAGGAGCTGGGGTGCTCCTAGATTAAAGTGTGCTTGAACACAAAATTCAGCAAATAAAAATTTGATAGTCATCAGTGGTTTTATTTATCAATGGTATTTATGTCCTACCACTCCCTCATTTAGAATATTATTTCTCTTCCACATTTTTATTGGATAATTTCAAATATGTACAAAAGTATAGAAAATAACAAAATGAATCCCCATGTACCCATGCCTAGCTTCATTTTGCCAATCATGCTGTACATCTTTATTTTTAGTAGCAGCTTTATTGAGATTTAATTCAGTGGGTTTTAGTATATTCACAGAGTTCTGCAGTCACCACACTGTTCTAATTTTTTAAATTATATCTTTTTAATGTTGCTGTGTTTTGTTTTGTTTTGGGTTTTTTTGGCCATGCCGTGTGGCTTGTGGGATCTTAGTTCCCTGACCAGGGATTGAACCTGGGCCAAGACAGTGACAGCACCGAGTCCTAACCACTGGACTGCCAGGGAACTACCAATATGTGGTCTTTAGTGTCTGGCTTCTTTCACTTAGCATGATGTTTTCAAAGTTTCAGACTAAAGTAGTATTAGATTGTAACCCAAAGCATAAAATAAATATTCATGAGAACATACTAATATAAATGTTTGAATAAATAAATCAATGGGCGAGAATAGAGAAGTCTTCATGCAGAAGAATTCCAAATAACTTGTGTAGACTCTTCATCCTCAAGGAAGTAGAGCGAACTCCCAGTCTTTAAGTGTGGACTGTGCGTGGTGGCTTCCTTCCACATATGGAAAGGTCAGGACAAAAAGGTAACTTTACAGTGGAGAAAACTGAGAAACACTACCTCAAACCAGGTGATGGATTTATAATGTCAAGGCTGATAAGTTATATTGATGACAATCAATCATCATTTAGTGATGATCAAGTACTCTTGATATGACATGATGAGAAGTGCACTTTACCTCTGTGGTCTTTTTTCCAGTCTACTCAGACAAATCCCAATTAAGGGACTTCCTACAGAATTTTTTGCCAGTAATTCTAAAAAATGGCAAATTCACCAATAACAAGGAAAGTCTGAGAAACTGTCACAACCAAAGTCTGCCTCATGTATAATAAATTTGTAATAATATGGAATTCTGGATAGGATCCTGGACCATTAAAAGGACATTAGGGAAAAACGAAGGGAATCTGAATAAAGTGTAGACTTTATAATTAATATTGACCTATCAATATTGTTTCATTAGCTATAACAGATGTACTCTGGTAATGTCAGGTGTTAGTACTAGAGGAAGCTGAGCACAAGGTCCCATCTTCACAATAATTCTGTAAATCCCAAACTGCTCTGAAATATGAAGCTTTGGGGGTTTTTAAGTCTTAGTTTTGGAAGACTATTTTGTTACCTCTAACCATCTACTGTGCGTGTTTTTTCCTAGGCCTCAAAAAAGAAGGTGTACATGCTCTATAACCTGCAGCCAGACCGCTCTGTGACCGGTGGAGCCTGGTACAGTGACCAGGATTTTGAATCTGAATTTGTAGAGGTGCTTAACCAACAGTGTTTTAAATTCCTGCAAACCAAGGTGAGGCATAATTGAGGAAACATCACTCCAAGTATAGTTTTTTTAAGTTTCTTCATAAGGAATGTTTAATCTTGTGTATCATATCTTACAGGAATTGAAAACATTGAAATTGGTCATTTTTACTAAACAAAATATGTCCTGTTGTTGTTCTCACTATGAATTGTATTCAGAAGGCACCAGAATTCTTCCTGAAATTTATGTTTCTACCCTTATAGGCAGAAACAGCACGAGAAAGCAAACAGAATCCAATGATACAAAGAAATAGTTCATTTGCTTCATCACATGAAGTGTGGAAGTATATCTGTGAATTGGGGATCAGTAAGGTTAGAACTCGGTTTCTAATTTTCATCTTATTTCTAAAAACTTATTCTTCATCATAGGGATATAGTTTACAATGTATTGCAAACACAGCTGACCCAGACCCTTTTTTCTGGTGATACCCATGTACATTCCGCAGAACCCACTTTGAGGAAGTACTGTCCTAAGGCAGTCAGGCAATGGCGGTCATTGCCGTCGGGCACTTTCTGAACTGTATGTACCTGAGCTTGGGCTACAGAGCAGCAGAGTGGAGGCCTGGCAGTGCATTTCACTACCAGATTCAAAAGTCTGTTCTGACAAGTTCTTGATTCTCTTGGGGACGTTTCCATATATGTGCCAGACATCCATCATCATAGCAGTTGTCGTTTACTGGTATTTTCCTACTTATGAGATGTTAGTGGCATTGTCAGCACATTCTCTGAAGATCTGTACAGACACACTGTGCTTGATACTCTTCATCATCAGAGAAGAAGCTGAAGTGGCTGCTTGGACAAATTTTCATTTCCTGGGCTCCAGATCTCTCTTTCATAAAAAAACAGGAATTTGGACTATTTGATGTCTAAAATACCTTTCTGCTCAAGCATTTTATAACCCTCCATCAAATTCTTGCCAAAGAATGTTACAAGATGTCTAGATTTTCCTTGGGAGGGTGAAGACATCAGCAAGTGTCAAGCTCAGTGCGAGCTCAGAGCCCTGCCCCTGGCATTTGAGGGTCTGTGCTCACTTCGGCCATTGTTCAGCCTCTTTATGCCTCCATTTACTCTCCAGCATAATCCTTCCCCATTTCACCAAGGAATTGTGGCCTTTTATGTTTTTTAACACCCTCCAAAATGATGTCTCCTTGTCCTTTTTGGGTCCTTTCTAACGTATCCCTTTTGTAGGTAGAGTTGTCCATGGAGGACATTGAGACCATCTTAAATACACTCATTTATGATGGGAAAGTGGAGATGACTATCATCGCTGCAAAAGAAGGCACCGTAGGCAGTGTGGACGGACACATGAAACTGTACAGGGCAGTCAATCCGATCATCCCGCCCACGGGATTGGTCCGGGCCCCCTGCGGACTCTGCCCGGTGAGTTACAATGGCTTCCCTTTACACTTAACTGCCACCGAGTGCAGATGCCACATAATGCATATCAAGCATACCCTAGTTTTCTCAAACTCAGGGTTGACCAAGAACTGTGGAAGCCTCCATGGAACCTTGATGACAGAGCTTCAACGAACAAATCATCACCTTGTATTCTTTCTTAGAATAACCATGTTAAGGAAATTTGTTTTCTGCTCTTGGCCCCAAAATGGACATTTTTTTTCTTTTTGGCTGCACTGCACGGCATGTGGGATCTTAGTTCCCTGACCAGGGGTCGAACCTGCACCCCCTGCAGTGGAAGCGTGGAGTCTTGACCACTGGACTGCCAGGGAAGTCCCCAGATGGACGATTTTTGATGAGGGCTAATCATTTCACCTCAGTAGGGAGGGAAATGAGATTTGTTGAGAACCTACTATGGGCCAGACATGTTCTTGAAGATTTCTGTGGTCTCATTTAATCCTCCTTACGTCCCTTGGAGCTAGTGATGTTACTTCCCTTTAAGTGTGAGGGAACTCAGGCTGAGGGCGACCTAAGCATTCAGCTGAGACACAACAACCAGGACTCACACCCAGAGGTGATGTGCTTTCCCTCGAGGCCCGCCCCACACTCTTCATTCTTTTGTTCCCAGATAGTCTCTGAAAGCCACCTGTGTGCAGCAGGCACCGTGCCAGCCCTTGTGGCATTTATATCCTTGGGCTGTTAGTCCGTGTTTTATTGTCTACATGCCTAAGCTCTCTATGCCCTGGTTTCAACTCCTAGAAAAAAGGCTAACCTGTTGGGAATTCTATTTAGCACCCTTCACAAAAAGGAAGGTGGCTCGACATGAAACATTTGGTTAGTTAAGATTAAGTCATTCGTGTGTATATATCTCCCTTCCTGGACTCTTGTTACCTGCCTTCTGCCCAGTGGGTAGGTGGATATGGTCGGCTTAGTGCTACAGTGAAAGGTCTCTCACTCTATGATCACAGAGCAGGTCCTGTTCCAGTATGTTCTTATTTACAGTCCTAACCTCTTTCACTTCGAAAGTTTTGTTTTTAATATTGCTTTAAATAAATGGTTGGATCTTGGATATTTTGTTAGAATTTTGTTGTAGTTGATATTTAAGACATTACCTATAATGTAATAATTTTAAAACTTCAGTTTGAATATAACCTTTTTTCTTTTTTAAAGGTTTTTGACGACTGCCATGAAGGTGGTGAGATTTCACCATCTAACTGTATTTACATGACAGAGTGGCTCGAATTTTAATAGAGAGCTATGAACTTTACTGACATTTTGCAAATGAAGTTACTTTGGGAACAAATAATTTGATTCCTGATGGCACATCAAATTCCCTTGAAAGCAAACCTCAAGATAAAAACTTGCTGCTACGAAAAAAATTTTTTCAATCTATGAAGACTAAATTTACATTGGTAGAGTAGGCAACAGGACATGAAACAGGTAAGGTTAGTAGTGAAATCCATTCTTCCATAAGTAAAATACTTTGAACTCCTGGAAGACCACCTTCTGAAGCTTTCAAGACTCTTGATGATTCACGGGAAAAGAAGCAAATATGTTCATATTCACCAAGTACTGTGATAACGGCTAGAGCTTTAAAATGCCTGTTTTAAAGTTACTTATTAAGGTCTTCATTGGGAAATTTTTATATATGACCCAGTGTCACCATTTCTGTTTTCTCAGCAGTTTCATTGAGAAGAAATGAAAAAGAAGGCAGGAATAGCAGGGGAGAACGCAGACTTGGGGCATGAGGGGGGGACACAGTGGAACATCCCTTTTCTACACACTGTTGATGCCTTTTTATGTCCGCAATATTCTTTCAGAGGATTATGCCTCTGTACTTACCTCAAACCCAAATGACGCTGTTGTCAAGGATATCTTTTTAGTGTATAAATATTAATTACTCTCATCTTAAATGGAATATTTTCACTGGTTCTTCTTTGTTAAAGTCTTACAAGTTTCACTCTGTGGCTCAATTGTATTATTTGCTAGAATTTTCCCCTGGATTCTTATTTAACTAAAATTAAAACTAAAAAGAATCCATTGCCCTCCATTCACTTTATTGGGCGGGGTGGGGGCGATTATCATTCTTCTTTCCTTATCCTGTTTTAGATTTTTTTCCATATTCTGTTCTAAAATTCATGGTGTAATAGGTCTAAACTAAGCAGGAAGCCATTATAATTGTCCTCAGTTCTAATAGCACTTTCAGTCCCAATCTTCAGCTCAACAGAAAACAATAGGTTACTTGATGTATTGTTACACAGAAGTTAGCTATAGGTCTTTTTAGGATCTCAACTGTCATATTTTCACTTCGTAGCGCCACTTAAAAGTTTCTGTGTCCAGGCCAAAAGCGGGGGACCGAGGGAAAGGGAAGCTCTGCTGGGGCCTGAGTTCAAACACCAGGTTTGGAGAACCAACACAAGGGTTATTTTGAGATAAACAGTAAAATAAAATTCAGCTCAGTATCCAGTTTTTAAGAACCAGATAAATTCTGTGGCCAGCTGTACAGAATTAGCCTTTGATGACACTGGTGCTTTGAAACAAAGATCATTTCAAGTACTAGATGTGTAAGATCCAGAAGAATCTGGGAGCCTGAAACTAGAGGGTTTCCGATCCACTCTCAGAGAGAGCTGGAATGCTAAGAACAATATCTGCCCTTCCTGGGACCTAGCCTGTCACAGGGGCGCTCATCTTATTTAATGACAAAACTGAGCTTGGAGGAGACTTAGAAGTGGAACGAAGGAAGCAGTTTGTGTTTTAAATACACTTTGTACTGTATCTTGACAGCCAGAGATTTTTTTAAGTTTACAATCAGTAGCTAAAACAAAAGTATTCCTTGCCTACCAGAATAAAGAGCTCCTATAAACTTGTTTCCCTTAGCATGGTTTTCATTCTGAATATTAACTAAAGAAGGATAGAGACAATCTTTTTTTTAAAATTCATTTATTTATTTTTTAAATTAAAAAAATTTTTTTTTTTAGCGTTGGGTCTTCGTTGCTGTGCGCCGGCTTTCTCTAGTTGCAGCGAGTGGGGGCTACTCTTCGTTGTGGTGCGCGGGCTTCTCATTGTGGTGGCTTCTCTTTGTTGCGGCTTCTCTTTGTTGCGGAGCATGGGCTCTAGGCGCGTGGGCTTCAGTAGTTGTGGCACGCGGGCTCTAGAGCGCAGGCTCAGTAGTTGTGGCACACGTACTCAGTAGTTGTGGCTTGCAGGCTCTAGAGCGCAGGCTCAGTAGCTGTGGCGCACGGGCTTAGTTGCTCTGCCGCATGTGGGATCTTCCCAGACCAGGGCTCGAACCCGTGTCCCCTGCATTGGCAGGCAGATTCTTAACCACTGAGCCACTAGGGAAGCCCCGAGACAATAATTTTAAAATACAGCACCTCTGTTGATCATTAAATGGATATCTACCCTACAGGAGTAAACTCTGACCAAAACAAATTGTGGTGCTCTAGACTCACGACAACACCAAAAAATCAAATTGTAAGTGAAGTTCTAACCTTACACTTGATTTCCATTTAGTGTAAGGTATTTTGCTCACCTGAAAAGATATTCCCTAGAGTCTATCAAGGCCCGTCTCTGCTTTATAAAGATCTGTAGAGAGTCAAACAGAGAATCATGAAAGGCCATGATTTGACGGTTTAAATGAATAGTCCATGTGGAGTTCTTCCCTGAAACTCCTCTGATCTTAGTTTGGTGATGAGTAAGTTTTATAGGATCATAATTTTTATGGTGATCAACTAATAGGCAAACTAGTCAAACAAAAGTAACTTCAAGTTGAGTCACTTCTACGTTGGTGGTGGGTGAGGGAAGCACGTAACACGCGCTGTAGTGCAGTGCTGTCCAATAGAACCTTCTATGAGGATGGAAATGCTCTATATCTGTGTCCAGTAATGGAGGCACTAGTCAGCCGTGGCTGGTGAGCACCTGAACCGTGGCTTCTGTGAATGAAGAACTGAACGTTTTCTTTGCTGGCGCCCTGTGGTTACTGGTTACCATACTATCAGCCCAACTCAACCATCGTATTCAAGTTACTATTTTTTTTTTTTTTTGCAGTACGCGGGGCTCTCACCGTCGCGGCCTCTCCCATTGCGGAGCACAGGCTCAGCGGCCATGGCTCACGGGCCCAGCCGCTCCGCGGCATGTGGGATCCTCCTGGACTGAGGCACAAACCCATGTCCCCTGCATCGGCAGGCGGACTCTCAACCACTGTGCCACCAGTGAAGCCCCCCTCAAGTTATTTTTATAGGAATAAAGAATATCAAATTATTTCTCAATTGTATATATTTGGTTTTTTCTACAGAGGAAGAGGACAATAAAGTATTATGAACTGTTATTTGTATAAGTTTGTGAATTTTTTTGAGAAAGGACTTCAGAAAACAAGGCAGAGAATATGTAGAACAATGACTACTTCCAAATAATTGAAATAGAATCAAGCTTTGATTATAGGCTTGGTCAAATCAATGCTAAACAGCTTCTCTAAGAAAAGTATTCAATGGATTTATCTACTTTGTTTTTCACTAACTTGCCAAATAAACTTTTTAATCTTTATTTTTAATTATAAAAGACAGTGCACAAACTCAAATAATCCCAAGGTGTATAATGTAAAAAGGAGACGTCCACCACACCATAACTACCAAAATTCCCATCCCCTAAGATAACTGCTGCTAAAAATTTAGAGAATCTCTCCTGACATTTTTTGAGCACACTTAGAAATCAAAAGCCTTTTCAGGTTCAAATGATGGCTTTGAATTTTCGTTAGGTATCAACAGTGTGGGAATTCACATTATTGCAGCAAATATCAGGTGTGAATTTACTGGAAATTGTTTTGAGATGTTACTTGGGGATAATAATAGCCAAAAAAACGTTGGAAAATGAAAAAGCGTTATTTTTGAGGGAGTATGATTAGAAGAAAAATCATGGAATGCTGCTGAAAGAGATATAAAGGACCATGGAAATTAAAAGGTAGAACACTTTACAGAACAAAATCTGAGATATGGAAAGATCATTTTTAAAAATATTTAAGACTTTGTAACAAAATCCAAACTGTTCCCATGACTTCATCCTTTGACATCATGTCTATTTCTCAGGCTTTTCTCAAGCTCTAAAGCACTGGCTAAGTGAATACGTACAGCAAGAGGTCACACATGGATGGCTTGGCCTTTGTGTCTTGCTGTGTTTGCAAATTTTTTATTTACGCTGTAGTTGCCAACTAACCACCCATATGTCTGTGGACTGAACGTAATTCATGTACATGTGGATTACATATACATACACTTATGGTCCCTAAATACAAAAGTGTATTAATTTCTTTCCTTGAAAATCAGAAAACTGGCAATGCCTTGTCAAATTCCCACATGGCAACAATCCAGACAGGGCCCAGCAGTAGTTCTCCCTGTCGCCCTAATCCTTGCCAGTCTGGTCTTAGACCGATCCCTGCCTGACCCTGCAGACCCTTGCCTCAACCTCCTTGTCTGTCACTCTCTCAACATGTTAAGGACATGTTATGATGCAACTCCTACAGCATAACATGAAACCTGTTTAGTTTTAATCTGGACTAGGGATCAGGAAACCTGGGTTTCATTTGTGTCTTATTCACTTTGTATAGGTAAGGGCGGTTAAGCTGTCCCACGTCCCTTATTAAATGGGAAAAATACTGTTTTTGGTCAGAGCAATTTGAGGAGATGTAGGTTCTATGGAAAATGAAAATACTGTTTGTAAGTTAGTTTGAATATTGAAACGTGTGTGTGTTTTGGACCTTAATTTGATCTGGTTTGCAGGCCCGCTATTCATCTGATAATGGATGATTGTCATCTGTTCATAACCTGATCGTTGCCCGACTCCCATGTCCTTACGCACAACAGCAGGAACGACCCTGGCTATCCTGGCACTTTCAGCATGGACTTGACCACACTAACCAATTCATGAAACTCTGTGTTCTGGAAATGGCCACGGTCAGTGAATCTGTACAATTTGGCTTCCAACCTGTTGGCCACTTCTTGTTGTTCCTTCCAAGGAAGGAAAGGATCGTCGGTGGAGCCAAACTGCACAATGTGAGGGCAGTTGGCTTTGATCTTCTCCCACTGCCAGGGGCGGCTGAAGTATCCTATGAGAAGAACACACAACCTCTCAGTGTCATGGATACTTTCCATTCTCACCACTCTAGTGAGGACCATGGAAGAGACTCAGAGAATCAGAGCCCAAGTGTTGAGTTAGAAGCCCTTCTTCAGTTTTCAGATCCGTAGGGCTTGATACCATAGCTACTGGTGAAGGGAGAGGCTAGGGCTCAGGGGTTCAGTTCTAGACTACAGGTTAGATAGTGGCTCACTGCCCTCTCTAAGTGCCTAACTTATACCTAAAGATGGGTGGTAAATATTCCTCATGTGCTGTTAGATTTTGTGTTAACCTGTTGGAAGACAGTGCTGTTTTACTACCTGAGCGTGCAGCCCCGTGGCTATAGGAAGGGCTCTTCCGGTTTCTGCCTTCAGACTTACCGCTTGCCCGTTCGTTGTCATCCCCCAGGTCAGACGTGTACGCAGACACTAACACGATAGCACACACCCGGTGGGTCTCTGCGTACCTGGAGCGAGAGGAATGGTGTAGCTGATGTTTAATGTTAAATCTGGTCCCAGAAAGTCAGTAAGCCATCCAAAACTCATTTGATTTAGCTTACAGAAAGCACATGCTATAGGCTGCTGAGGTTAGTAGGAAAAAGAGCAAGGAAAATGCAGAAATATGAGCCCGGTGGTTAATCACCTCACCTGGGCTACCTGAGTTTCTACTCTGTTTTCAAGGTAGTGCAAACCTCTTCCATAATTCTTTCTGAATAAACATAAAAAGTGTAATCATTCCCTTTGATGTGTGCATTCGTCGGCATTACTTGGTTGGTTAACATGTGGATTCCCAGGCTCAGCCCGGAGCATCTGATTCAGAGGATTGTGAGTGAGGCAAAGGAATCTGCATTCTAAGGCGTGACACCTCCCCAGCCCAGGTGACAGATGCAAGTGGTCTGTGACTGTACCGTCCCAGAACTGTGCCTCTCTCACACACGCTTGTTTGCGTTGTCTTACCTCTGTCCCCCAAGGGCATCCCTCAAGGGCAGGTCTGAGCCTTCTCGATTTTTGTGACCCTGTTCCCTAGAACAGTGCCCGGCAAACAGACACTCAGCTAACTGTAGACAGTTCTCTCACTGAGCAAAGGCCAGGGCTAAGGAAGGACCTAGAAAGGTAAGAGCTCTAGGAGGCCTTGGTGCCAGGCAAGGTTTAGGGTTGGTATTTTGTTCTCGTGCCTAAACTTTTTCCCCAATCTTTTGCTTTGAAAAATGTCAAACTTACCGAAAAGTGAGAACAAGCACCCAGATTCGTTAATTTTGCTACAGTTCACCCCTAAATACTTTACAACGTATCCCCTAAGAACACGGCTGTGCTCTTATGTAACGACAGTATCATTCTTACACCTAATAAATTTAGCACCAAGACAGTAACATTACCTGTATTCATTTTTCCCTAGTTGTACCAAACTGTTCTTTAAAACATCTTTTCAATCCTAGATCTGGTCAAAGATCACGCGTTTGGTTTCATGACTCTTCAATCACTTTTAAATTTGTTTTAAATGAGATTGACGACTTTTAAGAATTTTAGGCCCATTTTCTTGTACGTTATCCCCTAAACTGAACTTGTTTCCTCATGATTAGGCTGAGGTGAAACACTTGGCAAGACCATTACGTAGGCAATGTTGTGTCCTTCCCACTCCTCCACAACGATGGGCACACGATGCCAGTTTGTCCCATTACTGCTGAGACTGTCAGATTCCCTAGGGTGATACCCCTCAGATCCCTCCACTGTAAAGACACAATTCCCCCTTGTGATTAATAAGTAACTGTGGGGTAGTCCTCTGCATCCTGTTCCCCTATGATCTTAGGCCCCATGGCTTTAGCATCTGGTTTTCTCCTTGCCTACCTTAACTTTAGAAGTTAATTTTTAGAAGGTTCCTGACAATCCTACAATAAATTTCAGGAGTCTTTAAAAGAAGCCACATCGTTATTAGCCAAGCGGCCTGAGAAAAATTTAGTTGGCCTTGGGTTAGCACAGATTTCAGCATAAAGGGCTTTCTTCATTTTCCGGACAACCCCTGGCAGCTTATAAACACTATGTACCACAATTCTGTAGGTCCACATAGGAAAGCATTATTCTTGTAGCTTCCACAGGTGTGGCTGAAAGGTTATGGAACTTGGCAAGATTTCTCTGACAATCGATTCACGTGACATCCTGAGGGGCTGCTGGGGGCAAGAAGCCACACAAAAACCATAATCCTGGGACTTCCCTGGTGGCACAGTGGTTAAGAATCCGCTTGCCAATGCAGGGGACACAGGTTCGAGCCCTGGTCCGGGAAGATCCCACATGCCCCAGAGCAACTAAGCCTGTGTGCCACAACTACTGAGCCCAAGTGCCACAACTACTGAAGACCACACACCACAACTACTGAAGCCCGCGCGCCCAGAGCCCGTGCTCTGCAACAAGAGAAGCCACTGCAACGAGAAGCCCGCGCACCGCTACGAAGACCCAACGCAGCAAAAAATTAATTAATTAATTAAAACAAAAAAACCCCCATAATCCTTTGTCATCTAGCCTCGCAAATACAGAGGAAACCCAACCCTAACAGGCTATTCAGCCAGCTCCATCCTTACATTCCAGGCCTTATAAGCCTGCAGGGTGACGTTCTAATGGGGAGCAGCAGGGAGGCACCCATGAACCCTGGGGGCGGGGGCTGGGGCTGGCGGGGGGGGGAGGGGAGTGGAGGGCAGTGCGGGTAGCAGCCTCCACCCTCCAATGGGGAGTTATCAGCACCTACCGTATGCCAGACACTCTGCCAGGCACCGGGGTTTCGTGTCAGAATGAACAAAGCCCCACCCTCATGGAGCTTACATTTGACTGGCAGGAGACAAGAAATGAATAGAATGTCAGGTGGTGAAAAGTGCTACAGATAATAAGGGGGGGTCATAAGATATAAAGGGGGTAAGATTCGGTGGGGTGAGGCTGCTGTTTCACGTGGAGTGATTACATAAGGCCTCACTGAAAGGGGACGTGGAGCAGAGACCTAGAGAGGAGAAGGCCATGCAGGTGTCTGGGGACAGAGAGTCCAAGTAGAACAGCGGCAAGCACAGGCCTAAGAAAGGCACAAGCTCGGCGTGTTCAAGGAACTGCACTGAGGTCTGTAAACCAGGCTGGGGGCAGCGAAGGGGAGACGGGAGACGACATGGGGGGCGGGGGGCGGGGGGCTTGAAGGCTGAGAAGTTCTTCTGAGGGTGACGGGAGCTGCTGGGGTTCGGAGGCACTTGTGTTTTAAAAGGGTCACTGTATCCCAGTAAGAGCAAAGTATCTTTTTAATCCACTAATCAAACCAGGAAGGAATTAGGACAGATCATTTTACTACTCACTGTCTCCTCTGCAGTGTAAACTTAAGATGTGCACGAAGTATTTCCCAAGCAAGCTTGACTGGAGCCCACAGGGGTAGGGGGGATGGTGACAATTCAATAAGGACCACACCTCATGGCTGCAATGGCCCCAGAACTGTGGCCTATGATGATGGTCTCCTCGTCACAGTGCAGCTCCGTCTCCATGAAGGGCAGCCAGATGCTCTCTCGAGCTGTGACTAAGGTTCAGGGGAAAGAAAGAGTCCGTCACTCAACAGGGACAGTCTCAGTCCAGCGCTGCCCACCTTTCTAACAGAGGACCATTCAGCAAACCGCAGGACCGCAATGGGGGATGGGGCTGTTTTAATAGGGCCAAAGTTTTTTTTGTTTGTTTTTTTGTGTGGTAAAAGGGCCTCTCACTGTTGTGGCCTCTCCCGTTGCGGAGCATAGGCTCTGGACGCGCAGTCTCAGCGGCCATGGCTCACGGGCCCAGCCGCTCCGCGGCATGTGGGATCCTCCCGGACCGGGGCACGAACCCCATGTCCCCTGCATCGGCAGGCGGACTCTCAACCACTGCGCCACCAGGGAAGCCCAGGGCCAAAGTTTTATGTGTTGCTGTCTGAAAGACTCAAATCTGTAGTTTTGGTAAATAGTTTTGTTTTTATTTTTTAGCATTTTCTTGAAAGGAAATACTAAGAAAATAAAATATAACTCTGAAGTTTAATGTAAACTTTCCAACTTAAAAACAAAAATCCTCTTGACAATATTGTTTCTCAAGTTGATGTCCACATATTTTCTTTCTTCCCAAAAAGGAAATTCCTGAGACAACTCATAGGCACTCAGAACAGAAGGGGCCACGTTACATTTTCTAATATTAGGATCTCATAGAGATGCTGTAAGTTTTGTCATACCTCTGCCTCAAATGAAACACCCATAAATTTTGCCTGAAAAGATTTGACTTATAGAAGGGAAAATCCGTTGCTTACAAAGTTGAAAATTAAATTCTTCCGAGCCCAGGTGCTCTTCTTGATCCTTACCATAATTTTCTATCATGTTTTTTCGTTTGCATCCTCCTCCCCCAAATACTTGCCATCATTCACTCTGAGGTATGTATTCCCTTAGGCTTCTCTGCTAGGATATTCCTCTTCTCTACCGGAAAATGACAAGATCAAAACCCAACAAGAGGAGGCTTTTTAAAGACACATTTAAAAAACTTACTTGGGTCAGGCATGTTTTCAGCCAAACACTGGAAACCAGGTATCTACGATATGAGAGGGAGAAAAAAAGTATAATAAAGAGCTTAATTACAACTAATACTTTGCTAATAAGAAATGAGACACCTGATATGAGCTTTAACAATTCAGTAAGTAGTTGTTTATATCATGAAATGAAGTGGGGTAAGTGCTACAGGATTACATATGAATATACAATCCCTCCTCATAAACTCCATCTGTCTGTAGTTCTCTATCTAGCCAGCTCCGCAGATCTCTTCATATGTGCAACTGCACATGTACATTTATCACCGCTGGCATATACATATAGAGAGGGCATAGCAGATTCTAGACAAACTGACCTGGAGCCAATCAGACTATGCTCCAGGGAGTAGGTTAAATGTGGTACAGAAAGTTGGAGATCCAATCCTCTTGGACAGCTGCAGCCCTGACCTTTTGGTTTGTAGCTCTAGCCATGGCTCTCAGCCACAAGCCTGGAATTTTATTCTAGAGACCCAGTCTAGAGCTCTAGAGGTTGGCAACTCAGGAAACAGTCTTATTGCCTAGTTATGGAAGAACGTTTAAAAAAAAAATCAAGATGCACAAGACAGCCCGCAGTTAGATGCCATTTTTATAAAGCTCACAAAGAGGCCAAATTTAACAATATATTGCTTAAAGGATACATACATAGGTTGAACAGTACATTAATTAATTTTTTAAATTAAGTTTTAAAAGCAAAACAAACTTCTAAAATGTCATACGGCAGGGAAACGGGATGGAGGGACTTACAGGTGGCTCTGAAGGTATTGATAATGTTCCTAGATTTCAGTTTGGTGAGGGACCCTCAAGTACTGGTTACATTATACTTCATAATGTATGTACGTGTTACATACATCCTTTGTAAATATCAATATTACATATTAAAATGTTTAAAAATGCGAGACAGGTGCTTCCCTGGTGGCGCAGTGGTTGAGAGTCCGCCTGCCGATGCAGGGGACACAGGTTCGTGCCCCGGTCCGGGAAGATCCCACACGCCGCAGAGCGGCTGGGCCCGTGAGCCATGGCCGCTGAGCCTGCGCGTCCGGGGCCTGTGCTCCGCAGCGGGAGGGGCCACAACAGTGAGAGGCCCGCGTACCGCAAAAAAAAAAAAAAAAAAATCCGAGACAGAGAGCAGAGAAGATTGGTGTAGAATTATCTGGGAGTCCCATATCTGAACCCGCAGCAGATACGGGGAGCGGGCTCGGTCTCCAGTTTCTAGAGGTGGAGCTTGTACTCTGAGCCCTGAGAGGAGCCCTCCTGGCTGTTTCACCAGCCGAACTTCCTCCACTACTTGTAGAGTCTAAGACGGGGTTCCCAGCAGGGCTTGAAATGCCCACGGTCGCGAGACCCCTCCACAAGACCACCAGAGTCGAGAGTCAAAGCCAAACGGCAAGGGTCATTTATTGCAGGTTCGAACCTGGACCTCTGCGCACTCGTTGCCGGTGGCGCTAAGAGGTCCCGATGGAGTTTAGTTCAGCTCTTTCATAGACAGGTACAATCAAATTCGGGACTTTCCAGGGGTGGAGAGTACTGATTGGTTAACCTTTAAACAAAGACACTAGTCGCCGTCTGATTGGTTGGATGATTACAAGGGGGGGTCAGCAAGCGTAGTTACAGAAGCGAGAGCGGCTGGTTAAGTTCCGGTTTCCTGAGGTTTCGTTTCTCAATTGGAAATACTTAAGACGGGGCCACGGTTACAAAAAGAAATAGTGCAAACAGGAAAACTGATGGAACCCTAACAGCGCTGCGGCCTCCACCAGCCCAACGGCAGGGCGGCGGGAGGCTGTGCGCCCAACTCCAGGCGGCGCTCCCAAATGTGGCAACCCAGCGCCGCGCCCTGGAAGGGCCCTTTCTCGGCCCTTCTCCTCAGAAAAGAAACTCCAGGAAAAGCACAGACTGAATGCAGGGCGTCAATTCAGTCTTATTCCCACCAAAGTAGAACGCAGTCCCCTCATTCCCCCCTTTCTCATGAACCAGAGGAGCCAATCTTGGGTCCTTAAGGCTCAGTTTCTTCAATTTCTAAGGCCTCGTTGGGCTGATATTGTGTTAATACCATTAGCTGAACTGCATTTATTTTTTCTCGGACAAAATCTATGACTCTACTGAGTATACAGGGGCCTATAGTGAAGAGGAGAAGGAGGCATAGCAGAGGGCCCAGGATGGGGAGGAGGAAGGGAAGCATTCCATGAAATCCTGACCGAAGGGGATTATCCGCTAATTCCTGCCGGCGGCGAGCTAGGTCTTCCTGGAGCTGGTGGATCTTGGTTCTTACAACGCCTGATTTATTTGCATAGAAACAACATTTTTCTTTTAGGGCGAGGCATATCCCACCCTGTTCAGCTGTCAGCAAGTCTGAGCCCCTCCTATTCTGTAGGACTACCTCGGCCAATGAATCTAATTGGTCCTGTGAGTCCTGAATGGTACCAGAGAGGGCTTCTACATCTTCTATTAATTGCCTAGACAGCTGATTATAGGAGTGAAGGGAGACCCCAAGACCTGTACTTCCTGTGGCCACAGCTCCTGTAATTCCTAATCCTACCAGGAGGGGTATGGCTGTAATGGCTCGTTTGGTTCTCCCTGCCCAAAGGTCAAAGCTGGGAATGGGCAATGGGGTGTCTCCCGAGATTAGGTCTACATTGGGGAGGAGGGTGGCTAGCTTGCAGACCCCTGTCCAATTCGGGGGTAAATAGGTGTATGCTAGGTTATTTCCACAGACAAAAACAGTGGTGTTAGGACTACAGAGGGAAGAGTTCACGGGGATATACTGACTACATCCAGTGGATGAAAGGATTCCCAAGTCAATACTGGCGTTAGAGAGGGAATCGTTCTTGACAAAGCATGAGGTATTAAAGGTGGTTGAAAATTTTGAAAATTGTATGGGGAACGGCTCGGGGAGTAAAGTAGGGTTACATCGTTCGCTGATGTTTAAATTGGCGAAGGTGGGGATGGCTATAGGGCGGGGCGGTCCTTGAGGAAGGCAGAGCCAGCAATCCTGTGCTAAGTGGGGGTTGGTGGCATTCAAAAGTGTAAAAGTAGCTTCTAGTATAGTCATGGTCTGGGGGTCCAATTCAGAGGGATTGACCTTAGGGAGAATTAGGGGGTGGTAGTTGAGCTGTGGGTACAGATGCCGATAGACCTCTTCTATTTGTCTTCGGGTTTCTATCTGGCGCACTGCGTCCTGGGGCCCCCCACCGTCTGACATATGTGTGGGGGCCCTGGTATTCCAGCATACTGGGGTCCCGGGGGTGCCAGTGCATCCAGCCTGAAGATATTTATTACCCTCACTAATGGTGGGGCTTTTATTATTCTGTAGTATGGCTGTGAAATAAGTCTTGTTATTGGCCCCTATACATTGCTGGTAAGAGGAATAGCACATGCTATGCATTGATTCCTGGAAGGTAGAACAGGGGCAAGTGGCTCGAGGGGGGAGTGGCTTAGGCTTATGGTAGCATTGCCAGCTTTGAGAGGCCCCGGTGCCCTTATATTCCTGAACAAGGTATGCAGTTATTCCCCCGCAGTCCTGCATATGAGCATACCCTCGGGGAACCTCAGGAGTCTCCATAGTACCTCCCCTGCACTCGCACGGTGCACCATATAGTTGTTGTATTAAAGTATTCTTATCGGGGGAAGGGCCGAGTCCTCCCCTCGTGGCCCGAGGGTTGAGGGTTAGGACTATTATTAGGGCTATCAGCAGTACCTTGGTCATCATGGGGGAGGGTACGGCACAAGGTCAGTTTGAAGGGATTGTCCTTATTCCGGTCCACCGTCCAGGTGACGTCAGCTTTAGTGGACTTGATGAGGTCAGAAAATGGGTCCACCAGCTTGACGTGGGTGTAATGGATCCAGGCAGCTATGCTGTCCACCTTGATGGCCGTCGGCGTTGTCAGGATGATCTGGTAAGGTCCTTTCCACCTGGGTTCTAGGGTCTCTTGTCGATGGCGTTTGACAAGGACCCAGTCACCTGGCCGGAGCTGGTGTGGAGTAGGCGGGGGTCCTGTTGCATATAGCTCTTTTAGTTTGGGCCAGATTGTCTCGTGTGTCCGCTGTAAGGCTTGGAGGGAAGACAGGAGATTATTTTCTGGGTCCAATTGGATAAGGTTAGTCTTTAGGTTAGGGATGATAGGAGGAGGCCTACCATGCATTATTTCGTAGGGAGTAAATCCTAGCTTATAGGGGGAATTTCGCACCCTAAACAGAGCGTAGGGGAGTAGGACTACCCAGTTAGCGCCAGTCTCCATGGTCAATTTAGTCAAGGTCTCTTTTAGAGTTCTATTCATTCTTTCTACCTGTCCTGAACTCGGGGGGCGGTATGCACAATGTAATTTCCAATTAGCCCCAAGTATGGAAGCCAGATCTTGACTTACCTTACAAACGAAGGCTGGCCCGTTGTCAGACCCTATCATAACTGGAAAGCCATTCCTGGGCAGGATCTCTTCTAGTAGTTTCTTAGCTACTATTTGTGCAGTCTCATTCTTGGTTGGGAATGCCTCAGTCCAACCTGAAAAGGTATCTATAAACACCAGTAAATATTTATACCCATATTTGCCAGGCTTTACCTTCGTAAAGTCCACTTCCCAGTAGGCTCCGGGCTGGTTTCCTCTTTCCCGGATGCCAGTGGTTGACGGGTGGGTACTGGCATTATGGAGTTGGCAGACTGCACAGTCAGCAACCAGTCGTTCAGTCTTCTCGGAGACATTTTTAAGTCCAGTCTGCCTGATGAGATCCTGTAGCCGTCGGGCGCCCAAGTGGGTGCTACGGTGGATCCGTTCAAGGACCAGGGTTCCTAGTTTCTCAGGAAGGAGGATATTGTTCTTAGCGTCCCGTCACCATCCGTCTCTAACCTGGGTTAGAGGGAGCTTGCTCATCCATCTGATGTCATCCTCCGAGTAGTCCGGTTGGGGCGGTATTTCCCGGGGCCCTGGATCCGGCAGTTGCAGGGGAAGTAATGGTATTGGAGTGTGTGCCGCCTTTCGAGCCGTCTGGTCTGCCAAATTGTTGCCTCGGGCGACTGGATTCGTGGGTTTTTGATGCCCCGGGCAGTGTACAATGGCTAGCTTTTTGGGTTCCCATACGGCCGCTAGCAAGGCCAGGATTTCCTCTTTGTTCTTGATGCCTTTGCCCTCTGCTGTGAGTAGTCCCCGCTCTCGGTATATTGCCCCATGTATATGTGCGGTAGCGAAAGCATACCGGCTGTCTGTATATATGGTGGCTTTTTGGCCTTTGCTCATCTTGAGAGCTTGGGTCAGGGCAATTAATTCAGCTTTTTGGGCTGAGGTCCCCGGGGGGAGAGTCTCTGCCCATATCACCTCAGTTTCTGATGTTACCGCTGCCCCCGCATACCTCTGACCTTGCTAGACAAAGCTGCTGCCGTCAGTGAACCATGTGACTTGTGCATCCGGTAGGGGCTGGTCACGTAGGTCTTCCCGAACCCCATGGATCTGGGCCAGTACCTCTGCAGTCACGGAGTGGGGAGTCCAAATCTGGGTCAGGTAATAGGGAGGCAGGGTTTAATGCCTGCGGTGGAGTGTAGCTGATTCTGAGGGGATTTAACAGTAGACCCTGGTAGTGGACCAGTCGAGCATTGCTCATCCATCGGTCGGGAGGCTGTTTGAGAACCCCGTCGATGGCGTGGGGGGTGGTGACATGCAACTCCTGTCCCATAGTTAGTTTGTCAGCATCCTTTACCATTAGGGCCGTGGCGGCGATCATCCGGAGGCAAGGAGGCCAGCCGGCAGCCACTGGGTCCAATTTATTTGATAGGTAAGCGACAGGCCTGGGCCAAGGACCGAGGGGCTGGGTCAACACGGCCTTAGTTATGCCTTTGCTTTCATCCACAAAGAGGTGGAAGGGTTTGGAGACATCAGGGAGACCCAGGGCGGGTGCGGATAGCAAGGCAGTTTTGATCTGCTGAAATGATTGCTCAGCCTCCTCTGTCCATTTAAAGGGCGTCTGCTCTTTGGTGGCTAAGTATAGTGGTTTGGCCATTTCAGCAAATTTGGGTATCCATAAACGGCAGAACCCCGCTGACCCCAAAAATTCCCTCACCTGTCGAGGCGTGGTGGGTCTGGGGATGCGGAGGACGGTTTCCTTCCGTGCATCTGTGAGCCATCGTTGCCCCCCTTTCAATAGGTACCCCAGGTAAGTTACCTCAGGCCTGCAGATCTGCGCTTTCTTGGCAGAGGCCCGGTATCCCAGGGTGCCGAGAGTCTGTAGGAGGTTTCTGGTTCCCTGCAGGCAGGCTTCAGCGGTCTCAGCAGCTATTAAGAGATCATCAACATGCTGCAGGAGGGTTACATTGGGGTTTTGCCTCCGGTACTCACTGAGATCCTCGTGTAGGGCCTCATCAAACAAGGTGGGCGAATTTTTGAATCCTTGGGGAAGTCTGGTCCAGGTGAGTTGTCCGTTTATGCCTCTCTCGGGATCCGACCATTCGAAGGCAAAGAGTTCTTGACTTTTGGGTGCCAAGGGTAAACTAAAAAAGGCATCTTTGAGGTCCAGCACAGTATACCATTGTTTTCCTGGACTAAGGGCGCTCAAAAGAGTATATGGATTGGGCACAGTAGGATGGATGTCTATGACCCGTCTGTTAACTTCCCTCAGGTCCTGCACTGGGCAGTAGTCTTTACTGTTAGGTTTGCGGACTGGCAGCAGGGGTGTATTCCAGGCCGACTGGCAGGGACGCAGTATCCCCAGGTCAAGAAGCCGGCGAATATGAGGAGTGATACCAGTCTTGGCCTCTAGGGGCATGGGATACTGTCGGACACGTGCAGGATCTCTATGAATACGGCTGGGCGATGTTTGGCTAGTCCCATCCCACCTGTTTCTGCCCATGCTTCGGGGAACTGCTGAAGCCATGACTCTATATCTTGATTTTGGGAGGGTGGTTCCTGGTGAAGTCAGTACTCATCTTCCAAGTTCAGGGTGAGCACAGATATGGGTTGGTCGTGAGGGTCTGTTACGATTGGCCCCTCTGGCCGAAAATGAATTTGTGCTCCCATTTTAGTGAGCAAGTCTCTCCCCAGTAAGGGGCAAGGGCTATCGGGAATGACCAGAAAGGAATGGGTTACCCTTCCCGTGCCCAAGTTCACAGTTCTCTGAGTGGTCCAGGGGTAATGTTTGACTCCCGTAGCTCCCTGGACCCAGGAGGATTTGTTAGAAACTTTCCCGTGGGGCTTAACCAAGACCGAATGCTGTGCCCCTGTATCCACCAGGAATTGGACTGGTTTCCCCTCCACTTGTAGGGTTACCCTGGGTTCGGGGAGGGGGTCCGAACCCCGTCCCCCCTACTCTGCATCATGTGTAAACAGGACTGGGGTGGCCTTCGGTTGCCATTGCCCCTGGTTGGGGCGCGGCTGCCTTTTCTTGGGGCATTCCCGAGCCCAGTGGCCCTTTTCCCTGCAATAGGCACATTGATCTCTGTCCAATGGTCGCCTGGGAGGTCGAGTGGCTGGGGGGCCCTCTTGATCTTTCTGAACAATGGCGGCCAGGACCTTAGTCATTTTCTCAGTGGCTTTAAGTTGTTTATCCTCTGGGGCGTCTCGGTTATTAAAGATGCGCTGGGCAATACGGAGTAGATCCTGTATCTGTTTGCCCTCCAGATCTTCTAATTTCTGGAGTTTCTTTTTAATATCAGGGGCTGCCTAGTTAACGAAGGACATTACAATGGCAGCCTGATTTTCGGGGGCCTCTGGATCCATAGGGGTATACTGCCTAAAGGCTTCCATTAATCTTTCTAAGTAAGAGGAGGGACTTTCTGTTTTACCTTGTATAATTGAATATACCTTGGCCAAATTAGTGGGCTTGCGCGCGGCAGCCCGGAGACCCGCCATTAGAGTCTGGCGATAAATGAGCAGTCGTCCCCTACCTTCTCCGGTGTTATAGTCCCATTCATCCTGCGGGGGGCGAGTTAAGGGAAAGGCTGCATTGATGAGGCCAGGGTTAGCGGTGGGTTGACCATCATCTCCAGGAACCAGTTTTCTCGCCTCCAGCTGGATTCGCTCTCGTTCTTCGGTAGTGAATAGGATCCGGAGGAGCTGTTGGCAGTCATCCCAGGTGGGCTGATGAGTGAACATAACGCTATCTAGAAGAGCTATCAAGTCTTTAGGATTATCAGAGAAGCGGGCATTCTGGGTTTTCCAATTATATAAGTCACTGGTAGAGAATGGCCAATACTGGAGTCGGGGGTTCCCTGTCTCATCGGGAGGGTCTATTTCTCGCAGGGGTAGGGCTATGGTGGAATCCGGATGGCGGAACCCTGGGTCGCGCGCGCTGAGTGCGTCCACGGGTGCGTCCAGCCGGCCCATGGGAGTTATTTTCATTGGGCAGGAGGACCGGTAGTGCCTCTGCCTCTCGGTCCTCCGGTTCTGGCCTGGGTGGCCCCTCGGGAGGCGCCGCAGGAGGTTCTACCAAGGGGAGAGGAGCAGGGCCAGGAGCAGGAAGGGGGGCCGGTTGTGGGGCCAAAGGAGGAGGTTGATATGGGGGGGGTCTAGGAGAAGGAGGTCTTGGCTATCAGAGAGTGTGGGTGCAGTTGGGGTCTGAGGCTTGGGAGGTTTAGTTGGTCGGGCCGCAAGGATCTTACATGACCCTGATGACAAAAAGGGGGTCATCCAGGGAGGTGGGTTTTCTGTCAGGTCCTGCCATACCAGGATGTAGGGGATCTGGTCTGGATGGCCTTCTTTTCCTGGCAAGAAAACTCTAGATTTAACTTTTAGGATTATAGGAAGACAAAAGGTACCCTCGGTGGGCCAGCCAACCCCGAAAGTTGGCCATTCAGAGCGGCAGAAGGTAATTAGTTTTCTTCTCCGGATGTCCAGACTGAGGTTGTGTCCTCGGGACTTTACATCCCAGAAATTAGCGAGAAGGAGGGAGAGGGGGGTACTCTGTGCTTGGCCCATGTCTAGGTCCTGGAAGAGATTGGTTAGAGAAGGTTACTCTGAAAACAAAAGTGATTAAGAGCAGTCCCAATAGTGGAGCCTGTAAAAGGAGGAAGGGGAGGTTATCGCGTGCGCGCTTCAGATGGGCTATCAGCCCCAGATGGGTCGTGGTGGACGTCTCCAACCACACCCGACTAGGTGTCCTATAGCGCGTCCGCCAGGACTGTCCTAGTCCCCAAAACAGAAGGTACCCTGAGCCGGCTTACTTACCGATCGGTTGTCAGCGATGACCCGTTGACCTGATGTCTGGTGGGCTCGGGGGCATCCCGGACGAGCCCCCAAATGAAATGCCCACGGTCGCGAGACCCCTCCACAAGACCACCAGAGTCGAGAGTCAAAGCCAAACGGCAAGGGTCATTTATTGCAGGTTCGAACCTGGACCTCTGCGCACTCGTTGCCGGTGGCGCTAAGAGGTCCCGATGGAGTTTAGTTCAGCTCTTTCATAGACAGGTACAATCAAATTCGGGACTTTCCAGGGGTGGGGAGTACTGATTGGTTAACCTTTAAACAAAGACACTAGTCGCCGTCTGATTGGTTGGATGATTACAATGGGGGGTCAGCAAGCGTAGTTACAGAAGCGAGAGCGGCTGGTTAAGTTCCGGTTTCCTGAGGTTTCGTTTCTCAATTGGAAATACTTAAGACGGGGCCACGGTTACAAAAAGAAATAGTGCAAACAGGAAAACTGATGGAACCCTAACAGCGCTGCGGCCTCCACCAGCCCAACGGCAGGGCGGCGGGAGGCTGTGCGCCCAACTCCAGGCGGCGCTCCCAAATGTGGCAACCCAGCGCCGCGCCCTGGAAGGGCCCTTTCTCGGCCCTTCTCCTCAGAAAAGAAACTCCAGGAAAAGCACAGACTGAATGCAGGGCGTCAATTCAGTCTTATTCCCACCAAAGTAGAACGCAGTCCCCTCAGGCTCTGCACAAGGGGGTGGGAGCGGGGAGCCCTCCGGCCTCTCCCGCGCCAGCCAGACCTCCCAGTGCAGCGAGGTGGGTCTCCTACCTGCTCCAGCTCCCTCTTCACCCAGCTGTACCAGCCGTGAGTGGCCATATCCTCGCCCCCGTTCCCGGGGACGATCACCGCCTTGCAGGGCGCCGCCATGAATGCAGCCGACCTGAGGCGCTCAGACCGCGTGCGCGACCGGGGAGCCTGCCCGTGGCATTCCGGGAATTGTAGTTCCGGGGCGCCAAGAGCGCACCCACTGAGCTTCTGGTTCCCTACTGCACAGGGCAGCCGCAGACAAACCTTGCGGGTTTCCAGCAGCTGTGTAAGTCACCTTTTACTTGCTTCTTGCTGGCGCTTCCATTCCCCGCCCCCCTTATTTGGGACAGACTGTGACATGCCCAGAATGTGTTATCTCTTACCTAGACTAAGTGATATTTGTATAGAAAAGTATGTTTTAGTTTCAAAGAAGCAGAACACAACCCGTTTTCTTTGTTGAGGACTCCTGATTTCAAAATAGTTCTTAATAAAATAGTCAATATCAGCCAATAACAGTCAATACCAGCCTGGCATGGCAAAAAACAAAACAAAAAACCAAAAGAAAATTAGGACTCAAACATTAGTTCTTTAAAAAAAAAAAAAAAAAAAAGCTTTGCTGAAACCCTTCGGGGCATTTCCGGGTTTTAGGGCGGCATGAGCCACCCATTACCTTGCACAGCCCTTCGATAAACCTTTCTCTGCCCTAAACTCTGACGTTTCAATATTGTTTGGCCTTGCTGTGCGTCAGGCACATGAACTTGTGTTCACTAGCATATCTAGGGGTCCGTATATCCAAAACACTGAATGGTTCATCCTGGTTTTTGTACTGAATTCCTTTCAGCGTGTGTTGTAGGTCAGCGGCTGCAGTGGCTCATGGCTTGATCCTTATAGAATTGGATGGCAAATAACATTCTTTGTTTTACACTCTATGTGTTTGTGCATCTGTATGCCTTCATGGCTGTAATCGCAAAGGTCCTCACCTGTTGTAAGAGTATGAAATGGTTTACTAACTTTAGAGTTCTAACAAATTGGATTATTACATCTTTTAAAGAAGCTTTGTTCTCATTGCCTCTTGCCGTATCAATTATTTTAAGCTGGTTATTTTCTAAGAAACAGCAGATGTGGAAAAAACTCTTAGCCAAGTAGGAATTATCCTTTTGTAAGACACATTTACATTGGTAAGGGAAATCTCCATTTGTAGGTTGTCTCCCTCTCTGTACTAGAAAGAGGATGGCCACATCTCTATAAAGTTACCAGTGGAGAAGGCAGTGACTTAAATCTGCTCAACAACCTTAACCTTGTTTACTGCGCTTTTCCTGGTGACTTCCCATAACTGACTCCCCAACCTCAATATCCTCTTTTGTCTTTAGCTGAGGATGGTTTTTAAGGTGAGGACTTGAAACATTTTAGCAAGTTACTCATTTTCCCTAGGTCTCTCCCATGTATACATGTTACTAAATTTCTATTTCATTTTCCCCTGTTAATCTGCCTCATGTCGATCTAACTCTTAGGCCAGCCAGAAGAACCTAGAAGGAGGAAATTTTCTTCCTTCCCAATGCCTATCAGGATAACTACACAGTCACATAAATAAACGATTCCTAAAATAAGGAAATTAAACTTCTAATACATTAATGTGGTAGATTTTAAAAAATCCTTCTTACAGTAATTTCTAGTACTAGGAATCCAGGTTCAAATAAGTCAAGCAAATTTTTGGCAAATGATATTTTCTTAATGTTTGGTTAAAAAAAAAAACCCAGCTATGTCTATCTGTGAAAGAGAAGAATAAATCTGACTCCACATTGGATCTGTTTCTTTTACTTTAACCTTTGTATTCTATTGCTTTTGCTTCAAGTTAATCACTAAAGGGATGTTGCCTACAGCTTAAAGTATACATAATGGCCAAACTGGAGGAATTCTGCCTCCCACGCCTGAGTGTTAAGCTAAAATACCTTTGTTTAGCTCACAGGAAACATCCTGACCAGGCCCCCCTGTGAATGGCTGCAGGAAAAAAGAAATTAACACATCCCCTCCTGAGTCTGGCTGGAACTTAGGCAGGAGGTAGATGGGCCCCAGGCTGAACAGTTTCTCCCCTGCGGACAGAAACTCCATAGTAGCAGAAACTCCATAAAAGCAGGATGATCAAGGAGGCTGGGCCCTGCCCAGGTAAGAGATAAAAGACCACGTATTCCTCATTCTCAAAGTCAAGGAGACCTCCCCGACTGCACATGTGCAGAAAGGCTCCTTGGAGGTCAAAAAGGGAGGGGGTGCCACCTCCTAGTATGTGACGTCAACTACCCATAGGCCTCTTCATTACTATCCATCTTGGCTAAGAGATGTGCACCCACACAGGAGAGAACCCTGAGATATACCAAATCCGGACTCAGAACCAGGCGGAACAACATGATTGGTTAGAGGAAACCATGAAGAAATGCCCCATAAAAGTGATTCAGACTGCCACGAGGGCGTGACTGTCTCTCTGAGCCCGCCCGTGTGGCTGTCCACACGTACTGCACCCTTTTCCCTCTTAATAAACACTCTACTTGCTTCACTACTTTCCGTCTCTATGTAGAAGTTCATTTCTACACAGCTGACGGGCCGTGGCCTTGTCACTGGCCACTGGTCCCTGGTGGTCTGGTGGCTGGGATTCAGCGCTCTCATTGCTGCGGCCATACCTCAATCTCTGGCTGGGAACCGAAAAAATCCTGCTTCAAGCCGCTGCAGGCCGAGGCCACCCGAGGTCAGAACCAGACTCCTGGGTCTGCGACCTTCCGAATGAAGTCGCTAGTCCTTGCCCCAACTCATCTCTCAATTGGCCTGTTGTGCGGCAAGCAGCACCAGCTTGGACTTGGTAACATTTTCTCACTGTGAAGTATGATACAAATGTGTATTGTATCTTAATTGAGTGTGTATCTTTACTGAGAGAATAATTGATTTGAACTTCCTGAACTTATACCAGTTTAAGTATTAAAAAACCCACTATTACTCCTACATAATGCTTTAGATACACGAAAAGTGTAAACTTGTTCAATAAAACTGAACCATTATTCGACAAATTTTTCTATAAACAGCAATTAATTTCGTAGCACATCGACCTAAAACTAACTTCTATGATTTGTTAGTCACTTAAAACTTTGTACTAATATTAAATTGAGCTAGTTAATTCTTGGCCGCCTTGATATGCTTTAAGCATACCTTTAAGTTTATATAATTTTGCTTATTTTTATATGCTACAGACGGGCCATATCGCTGGGTCAGATTAATAAACGTGCTCGGTTTTGCCACTTATAAGAAGTGGTAAAACGGCCATGGTGGCTGTAGAAAGCCGTGCTCTATGCAGTTTGGTGTTTTGTTAGTCTCTTAAAACGTTTGACTACCACAGTTCCCAATTATTCACTTTCTCGTGGAAGGATGACAGGGAACGAGAGGGATTAGCCTGTACGCTAACGCCAGGCTCCGCAGTAGAGCCGGAAGGCACCTGTGCGCGACCGAGGGGCGAACGAGGGAAGGAAACCCTGCAAGGCGAGGAAGAATAACTACACCTGTTTAACTGACAGGACTCCTGCGCGCATGCGTCCCCACGCTCAAGGCTCACGCTCCCTTAGCCTCGCCCCTTTCTGCGCGCCGACACCTCCTTCCGGCCAGCTTCGGTTTCCTCCGCGAGGAGCCTCGCCCTCTTCCGGGGCCACACGTCATCGTTCTCGCTTCCCGGTAACTAAGGCGATGAGAGGGACTTCCCACTGAAGCGAGCGGACGTCTTATTGGAGTAGGGCGAGCTCCTGAGGCGCGCTGGCTGTGGCTAGGAAACAGTTCCCTAGGCGCCGGTATTTCGTGAAGCAGAAAGGTTTAGAGGTGAACGTGGAGAAACTTGTATTCTGAGTAATTGTGATTTTTAAGAGCCAACCACGTCTGTCTTGCCCTGTTCCAAGATGGCGGCGCAGCCTTTCTAAGTGTCTTGCTTCCGCTCGCCCACCGGCGAGGCGCTCTTTGATTGGCCAGCGGACGGCGCCGTGGCGTGACGCACAGGACGCTAACCAATCGGCATAGGGCTGAGTTGGACTTGGCGGTGGGAACTGGAGCCGGGATCTTGCAGCGGTGGGTGCGTACGGCTGCGGCCAGGTGAGCGGTTCCGGCCAGGTGAGTGGGGAGCACAGGTTATGAGAGGCCGAGGGCAGGGACCGGAGTCTCTGCTTAGGGGCAGGTGGGTTGCTCCTGGGGCAAGGCCTTTTCCCGGCGGTCAGAGGAGCTGAAGGGCCCGAAGACCCAGGGGTCTGCTGAGAGTGACGTGGTCCCAGCCAGGTGGGGCGGCCGGCTGGCCGGATTCTGGCGCAGGATCCCTCGGAGTCGCGGGAGAGAGAAGGACCCAACGTCCAGTTTACAGTTGAGGAACTCGAGATTCTGGTTAAATGACTTATGCTTCGTGACAGAGCCGGAGCTAGAACCCAGGTCTTCGGACTCCCTTTAAAGATTAAACCTTGCTTTACCTTAGTTGTGTCCTGAAAAATCATACCTTAAGGTGGAATGAATGGTACAGATTTTTTTTTTTTGACAGATACGTCTACAGGATCTTTACAATTTTACTTATTCATTCATTCAGCTGTTAACCTATTCTGAAAGCCTTCCCTTTTGAAAAGATGGTGTTAATGGTAGACCTGTCTCTCTAGAAAAGTGCACCTTGGCTCATGCACACAATTTTGCATACAGTTTCAGAGGACTTATTGACCCTGTGAAGTCCCCTGTTGGCTATGTGCCCAGAGTTAAGAATCCATGCTCTTGAGGGAGTGAGCGGAAGAGGCAGTGGGAAATGGAGAGCGCAGGTTTTAATATGTGGATGCCTGGGGACATGGGATGGAGATAGTGCCTTTTAATAATGATCTGTTTTGAGAAGGAAAACAGCCACTTAATGAAGTCTGCCGAGGTGCTTGCTGAGAATTGGGATGTTAGAACTTGCTTTCATTCCCACCTGAATGACCCTTTACTAGCCAGGAAGCTGCAGAAGTGTTTTCTGTGTACACAGAACTACAGTTTCCTGCTTTGGCCAGAGATAACAAGTAGATGCCTTAGAGTTTAAGCTGGAACAAACATTTGGAATTTTTGTGCTCCGCGTTGTGTGTAATAGAGTAATTCATTTGCATTTATAGCCCTATGTTGTTCCCTTAGTCCAAATTAACAGTATGGCACTTCTCAAAACAGCTTGGAGACAGTCATTATTCAGCATTGCATAAGTGAGCACTAGAGGCCACTTATATAATAGAGTTTTTTTAAAAAAATTATTTCTTCTTGGCTGCGTTGGGTCTTTGTTGCTGCGCACTGGCTTTCTCTAGTTGTGGTGAGTGTGGGCTACTCTTCGTCGCTGTGCGTGAGCTTCTTGTTGCTTTGGCTTCTCTTGTTGCGGAGCACGGGCTCTAGGTACGTGAGCTTCAGCAGTTGTGGCACGCGGGCTCAGTAGTTGTGGCTCACGGGCTTAGTTGCTCTGCGGCATGTGGGATCTTTCCGGACCAGGGCTCGAACCCGTGTCCCCTGCATTGGCAGGCAGATTCTTAACCACTGAGCCACCAGGGAAGCCCCATAAGATTCTTTAATTTGTCATTTTTCCCATTGTTCTCGAGAGTTTTGTTCCCTTGAACCCTAATAGCTGAAGTGTGTGTTAGCCTAGAATTTAGTATGTAAACAGGATGAAGTTGGCATTATTTGGGTTTGAAAAACGTACTTAGTCTGAATGGCTGTTTCATTAACTGGAATCTTCCAAGGCATGAGCATAAGCGACTGTGGTGAGGGGACAGGAGCTGGTGAGGAACTCACTTAGCATAATAGCAAGTGTGCCTTTGTAATTTTGGTGATCCCAAGTAGAAGTACCTTGGCTAAGAACTGGTAGTTGTTCTTGTTGTGAATAGGATTCGCACTTCAGTATCCAGTTCTTTTCTCCATAATAACGGAAGGAGGGAAAGGGCACAAAACCAAGATCGCTTGGAATGTAAATTATAATACAGTATTTACTCGAATAGAGCAAGGAGGAAAGGGAGTCAGGGAGGAAGGTAGCTGGATGCTGAAACAGGGTTTGAGACTTAACCCTTGAGCACGGGGCTGAAATTGGCTTGGCTGAGATTATCTGTGATCTAAGAGGAGATTTAAATTACTATTATTCACCTACATGCAGCTTAGGGATGACCAAATGATGGTAAACCTTCCGCCCCTTTTATTTTTTTAAGGGCTAGAAAGGAGGGTTGAGAAAGGAATGGGAGAGGTAGCTGTGAAGTTAATTGGCTCTTGGGGGGTCAGAGAGAAGTGAGATGTTGTCATCCTCCAGTGACAGGTTCTTCCAGACTAAGTGTTTAAGAAACGTGGCGTTAGGTGGTCATCTTTTTTTGAAGTTCAGTTGAGAATTTCACATACGATTAAACTTTATCTTTAGTGTTTTTTTTTTTTTTTAGACAATGGCAACATACCTGGAATTCATTCAGCAGAATGAAGAACGCGATGGCGTGCGTTTTAGTTGGAATGTGTGGCCTTCCAGCCGTCTCGAGGCTACAAGAATGGTTGTTCCCCTGGCTTGTATCCTTACTCCTTTGAAAGAACGTCCAGACCTGCCCCCTGTACAGTATGAACCAGTGCTTTGCAGCAGGCCAACTTGCAAAGCCATTCTCAATCCACTTTGGTATGAATTCTTTTAACAACTAGCAAAAATGATGAATACAGTAAATTATGACTTTCCCGTGATTCTCCTAAAAGTGACTCAGTTGGGCAAGATGTCAAATTTGAGATGAGTAGTAAATGGTGAGAGTCTTAGGTGATGAATGCTTGTGGAAGTCTCCCTGGCCTGATATTCCACATAGAATTAGAATTTATGGGAACGAGGTGGAGGTAGAGGGAAAGGATTTGTAATTTTTTGTTTTTCTGATTTTCAGTTTGCTTTTGCCTTAACTATTGATTTTATTGGTGCCTTTCAAAGCATTTTCCAAAAAATATCCAAAAGCTTTAGAGAGTTTTGTTGTACCTACCTGGTATGGTGATGCTGTATGGCAGGAAGAGGTAATAGGCAGAAGAAATTTGAACTCTTGATGATTTTATTGTTAAGAGGAATTTTTTAATTTTTTGCGGTATGCAGGCCTCTCACTGTTGTGGCCTCTCCTGTGGCGGAGCACAGGCTCCGGACGCGCAGGCTCAGCGGCCATGGCTCACGGGCCCAGCCGCTCCGCGGCATGTGGGATTCTCCCGGACCGGGGTACGAACCCATGTCCCCTGCATCGGCAGGCGGACTCTGAACCACTGCGCCACCAGGGAAGCCCTAAGTGTAACTTTTTTGTGCCTGAAATGGTGACCTTTGATAGCTCTCTTAAATGTGGGCACTCTTTGAAAGAATTTTTAAGCAAGTGAAGAGTGTCATAAATACTCTTTAAAAGATAAAATTTTTATATGAGGGAACATTTTTTACTTCATTCTCCTTGCTCTTACTTGGTGTACCCATGTATAAGATGCTGCTGCTCTTTTAAAATAATAGCTGATCGTTAATTTTCTAAATGTAGAAAGGGGGGGAAAGCAACTATAAAGCATTATCTTGAACCAGTTCTAGGAAGTGTATCAACCCAGAAGCATTCTGCTCAACTTCTTCAAGTGAACTAAGTGTGGTTAAAGTCTGAGTTGTTTTTCCTGTGTGTTAAATGTCCTTTTAGTATTAAAATTTCATAGTTTCATGTATTTGAACAATAAAGACATTAGAAAAATCATAAAGAGTATGTTTAGATAACAGGGCAAAAGGAAATAACCTATAATTTTTATAACTCATGAATTTCTAAATATTATCTAGGAAATCGGAAAAGAGCAAAAAGGATTTAGTAGTTGTTCATTGTTGCTGCTTGAAGGAGCCTTTCGGTGCACTCAGCAGCCAGAACTCTAGCTGCAGAGAATGTGTTGCATACCTTCCTCCATTGAGGCACCCACACCTGAACACACATCCGTGCGATTTACTGAACAAGAACTTTACACTTAAATGCTTTCTACCTTAAAAATGAAAACGGTATCTGGTTGTAATATTTATTTTTCTCACAGTCAGGTTGATTATCGAGCAAAGCTTTGGGCTTGTAATTTCTGTTTCCAAAGAAATCAGGTATGTGAACTGTAATTATTTTACAAGTATTTCCTGTGTTTCACTTTAGTTGTCCTACTCTGAAAAAAATTAAGTGAGGTTGAATTTGTGTCTGCTCTGGCACAGGGCACCTGTCAAGGTGATATTTCTTAAGCCTAATATTGAATGTTGAACATATGTGATTTTTGTTTTGAATGGTCATTCAGTTTCATTATATGAGTCTTTGTCTTTGCTGTGGATGGGACATAGATTTCCTTTTTTTTTTTTAAATAGGTTTTCTGTAAGTACTGAGTATGTTACCCTAGAAAACAGATAAGGTGTTTATATTACATTTGATTTCAGTTTATTCTAATTGGATAGTGTACGTTACTGGATTTTCATTTTCGATCTTCCTAACTTTCAGGATCAAGTTGATCTTGTTTTGATTTAAACATTTTTAACTACCAAACTAGGAGCTCACAAATGATGAGAGAGACTTTTCTTTGAAATGAACTGTGCCTATGGAGGAAATGTTCAAAAAGTGGATTATGGTGGTTATTGCACAATTCTGTGCATTTACTAAAAATCATTCAATTGTACATTTAAAATGGGTGAATTTTATGGTATATAAACTATACCTCAATAAAGGTGTTAGAAAATAATTATGCCCAACATAATATATAGTACTCTAGCATATCTTAAGATATTAATAACATCGACTTGTTTATTCTTATATTTGATCATAATTAACAGTCTCATTCTCAGATAGCACACACCGAGTCCAGTGGTGAAGAGACCAGTGTGCAGTTGATGACTTTTAAGTGTAGTCTTGGGAATTAGAAGCAGATACCGTACAAGATTTGTCTCCCTGGGCGATTCAGAGTAATTGCAGATCTTAAAAACATTCCTACACCCTATTATATTCAGAATTGATGTCTGTTTAATGTAATTTATTGTTAAAATTATAAGGCATCTAAAGACAATGTCAACAGAGTAAAAGTCCAACCCATAGGATGGGTGAAAATATTTGCAAATCATGTGTCTAATAAGGGATTAATATTCAGAATATATAGAGAACTCCTAATACTCAACAGCAACAGGAAAGCCCAACTCAGAAATGGACAAAGGACTTGAATAGATATTTCTCCAAAGACGATAGACAGATGGCCACTAAGCACATAAAAAGATACTCATCGTCACTAATTATTAGTGATGTTTACCAAATGGTCCAGCATTCCCACTTCTGGATATATACCCAAAAGAACTGAAAGTGGGGTCTTGAAGAGATACTTAAACACTCATGTTCCTAGCAGTATTATTCATTAGTGATGTTAACCAAATAGTCCAGCATTCCCACTTCTGGATATATACCCAAAGGAACTGAAAGCAGGGTCTTGAAGAGATACTTACACACTCATGTTCATAGCAGTATTATTCACAATAGCTAAAACATAGCAACTGATCTGAGTGTCTGCTGACGGGTGAATGGATAAGCAAATGTGGTCTGTATGTTCAGTGCAATATTAATAGCCTTAAAATGCAAGGTGTTCTGACTTATGCTACGTGATCGAACCTTAATGATATTACTGAGTGAAATAAGCCAGTCACAAAAGACAAATACTGTATGATCCCCCTTGTATGAGGTACTTGGAGCGGTCAAATTCATAGAAAGAGAAGGTAGAGAGGTGGTTGCCAGGGGCTGGGTGGGGGTGATGGGGAGTTACTGTTTAACAGGTTCAGAGTTTCAGTTTTGCAAGATGAAAAAAGTTCTGGAGATGGATGGTGGAAATGGGTGCACAACATTATGAGTGTATTTAAGACCACTGAACTGTACACTGAAAAAAGATTAAGATGGTAAAATTTACCACGATTTTTAAAGTTTGGGGGAAAAAGATCAATGTGCAAGCTACAAATTTAAAATGTTTGTAGAGAAAAAACAAAACACCTATGACATTATGTTAAGCACCAAAAAGCAGGTTGCAAAATTGTGTGTATAAGGTGACCTCAGCTGTGCTTAAGGTAGAAAAAGTGTGGAAGGAAATACACCGAGATGTTGACAGTAGCTGCCTCCGGGTGATAGGAGCATGGGGGGTTTGTATCTTTTATCTTATATTTTTCTTGTACTTGCCAGTTTTTCTACAATTAACATGTATTACTTTATTGATAACAACTAGAGTAGTAAACCCAAATAAAAGCTTTAGTCTTCCATGTAGATTATTGATGAGACAGCTAAAATTTCAGCCCTTAATTTACAGGGCAACAATTTGGAAATTATTTTTAATAGTGTGTGTTTTAATGATTTAGAAGTTACAAGATAACCTAAAACTGCATTAAGGAAAAGTTCCAGTGTGATATAGATATAGAACAGGGTTATGGATTTTAAATTCTGATTAAAAAATGATTGATTGATTGATTGATTGATGCCCCAGGTCTTAGTTGCAGAATGCAGGATCTTTAGTTGCGGCATGAGAACTTTTAGTTGCGGCATGCGTGCAGAATCTTGTTCCCCGATCAGGGATTGAACCTGGGCCCCCTGCATTGGGAGCACACAGTCTTACCCACTGGACCACCAGGGAAGTCTCTTAAATTCTGATTTTTGTATTGTAGTAACATGTTCTACATTTTGTGCTTTCAGAATTAATATGTGGTCATTAACTATTTTTATAAATGGAAAATAAAAGGCATAATGTATCTTTCAGCCCTCATGAAGCATTGCTTTGTTTTCTTCTCTTCAGTTTCCTCCGGCTTATGCAGGCATATCTGAGGTGAATCAGCCTGCTGAATTGATGCCCCAGTTTTCTACAGTTGAGTACGTGATACAGGTAATTGTTTGCTGCGCATTTAAGGAGCAGTGTTAAATTGAGCTTCTTTTGAAATACTTTGTCTTCTGTGTCTCTTGCTTGTCTGGACGATTTAAAGCTGTGAGGCCCACAGGATCCTGAACATTAGGTCATGGTACGTGTGCACGTGATGGCATCGTTTTCCCGTCTCCATAGAAGGCTACCAAAAAGGTAGCACTGATTCAGTTCAAAACCTGCCCTCCACAGCCTTGTCCGTCTCAGTTGATGGTACCCCATCTTCTAGTTGTTCAGCTTAGAAATCTTAGATTCATCCTTGATGTCTCTCTTTTTCTCACATCCCATATCTAATCTGTTAGGAAATCCCTTGCAGTTGATATTTACAGTTGATCCAGAATCCAGCCACTTCTTTCTCCCCACAGCTCCTGTCCTGGGCCAGCCCCCGCCTCTCACTTGAATTATTGGGGCAGTCTCTTAGCTCTTCGCCCTGACTTTACCCTTGCCCACTTATATTTTATTCTTCACCCAGCAGCCAGGGTAACCCTTTAAAAACATCACATTAGGTCTGTGTTCAGAAACCTCCAGTGGCGAAAATGGCTCCCTTTTCACCTGGAGTAATAGTCTTCAGAGTTTTGTGTGAGCTGGCCGTCTTACCCCTCTGACCTCAGCTTCTTTTAGGGTCCTCGTTCAGCCAAATGGGCCTCCTTGACTTTGCTCAAGCGTGCTGGGAACAGACGTGCCTCTGGGCCTTTGCTCTGGCTTTTCCTCGGGCTAGAGCTTTCTTCCCTGTATCTGTATTGCTCCCTCCTTCTTCTCCAGGTTTTTGCTCAAATGTTACTTTCTTAATAAGGCTGCCCTGACCTCCCATTTAATGGTGGAGCCTCCCTGCCCCCCACCCCCCACCCCCCCATGCCCGGCCTTCACAATCCCTCCCCCTTTCTCTGTTCCGGAAAGTTAGCTCCTGAGACAGGCAGGGATCTCTGGCCTTTTGGTTCGCTGATGTATCGCAGGACCTGGAACAATGCCTGGCGTTCAAAAATGTGGAATAAATTGTTGGATATAAAGTAGTCTTTACGTCTAGTTTGTTTTGATAAAACTTGTCGTTTAATGAAGTAAGTAGAGGTTTGTTTCGATGTTCTTATCCCTGACAGTCAGTATAAATAAAGACTTGTTACTTACATAACTTGTTTTGCTTTTTTTTTGGCTGAGCCATGTGGCTTGGAGGATCTTAGATCTCCAACCAGGGATTGAACCTGGGCCCCGATAGTGAAAGCGTGGAGTCCGAACCAGTGGATCGCCAGGGAACTCCCTTGTTTTGCTTTAAAAAGAGCTGGTTATGTCTATTTGTATACTGATCATTGTGCTGTTTTTCTTTGCATAAAGCGAGGTGCTCAGTCCCCTCTGATCTTTCTCTACGTGGTGGACACATGCCTGGAAGAAGACGACCTCCAGGCACTCAAGGAATCCCTGCAGATGTCCCTGAGTCTCCTTCCTCCAGATGCGCTGGTGGGCTTGATCACGTTTGGGAGGATGGTGCAGGTCCATGAACTCAGCTGTGAGGGGATTTCCAAGAGTTATGTCTTCCGGGGGACGAAGGATTTAACTGCAAAGCAGATACAGGTTAGTGCCTTGCTTGTCCCCAAGCAGGACCAGGGATGTTTCTTAAAAATTCCTTAGGAAAAAGGGAAAAAAATGTCATTCACTTGTAGTGTTAAGGGAAATGAGTCTTTCTGGTTTGTGTAGGACATGCTGGGCCTGACCAAGCCTGCCGTGCCCGTGCACCCAGCGCGCCCAGCACAGCCACAGGAGCACCCTTCCATTTCCAGCAGGTGAGCTTGGATATGCACATGCACAGCGGCGGCTGTGGGCGGGAGGGAGGGACAGCAGGAGAGCTTTTGTTTTTTATTTTTAGAGGGGAAAAAAAGACTCAGGCTAACCAATATTTAATGTTTAATAACAAACATGACAAGTCAGTGTATATTTAAAATTTATAACTAAGTTAATATATAAATATATATATACACACACACATACATGTGGGGCAGATTTGCTCAAAATATTTTTCCTGGTTAGACTTGTATCATCACAGAGATTTTGAGACCACTGTACGCAGTCATTCCCCTCTTATTAGATACATGGCTCTTGTCCTTTTTGATTCTTAAGTAAAGCTGGGGAAACTGAAAAGGCTTCTGTTGGGTGTCCTCTAACAAGCCTGAGATTGGCCCGCTGTGCTCCTAGGGCTGCCCAAGGCTGGGTTAGCAGTTGGCAAACATGATAAGATGCTTTGCTGACATGCCTGGCACAGCCTCTTCTCTAAGAAACTGGTGTTCCTCCCTGTATGACTCCCAAGGTTCAAGAGAAACGCAAATGGAGTCTTCAGAACGATGAAGATTGTCCACGTCCATGTACCTTACATGGACTGAGTTCATGTTAGCATGTCTTTAGGGTTTTTTGCTGCTTAAAATTTAATTAAACTGATTTGCTCCTATTTGAAATTGATTTTTTTTCCATGCTACATATGCAGATTGCTATATACTAGGCTTTAAATGACATTCTTGAATAAAATTGCTTTGAGTTTTTTGTGTTTGTAGTTAGACTTTTTTTTTTTTTTTTGCTGTACATGGGCCTCTTAGTGTCGTGGCCTCTCCCGTTGCAGAGCACAGGTTCCGGACGCGCAGGCTCAGCAGCCATGGCTCACGGGCCCAGCTGCTCCGCGGCATGTGGGATCCTCCCGGACCGGGGCATGAACCCGTGTCCCCTGCATCGGCAGGCGGACTCTTAACCACTGCGCCACCAGGGAAGCCCTGTAGTTAGAGACAACTTTGAAGGAAAAAAAAAAAACTGCACGTTTTTTGTACTCTGATACTTATTTTGAAGAGCAGTAACTATGTGTCATGCAGGCTGAAGACCAGAGTACTTTATTAAATCAGGCTTGATGTGTCCATTCAATATCATGCAGATTTCTGCAGCCCATTCACAAGATCGACATGAACCTCACTGATCTTCTTGGGGAGCTGCAGAGGGACCCATGGCCCGTACCTCAGGGGAAGAGACCGTTGCGATCCACTGGTGTTGCTTTGTCCATTGCTGTTGGCTTGTTGGAGGTAACTCAGAATTTACTGGGACCTATCGGACCACACAAGCTTTCTCACAGAAGGTGTGTTTGTTGGCCTTGTCTGAAAAATCAGCTGTGACCGCAGTCAGCTGGCAGTGTTATCAGAACGTGGTTCAGTGATTATTATTATCCACACTGAAGGAGCCCTTGGTGTTTTGAAAATACAAAAAGTTTTCATGAGAAACACAAGGCCATTAGGGCACCAGGATCACAGGAAATAAAAGTGCGCCAGACCCTCAGGTTGGAAGAGAGAAGCTGCTTCTCGGCAGCGTCATCTGCGTTTTGCTGCAGTATCATCAGTAGTCACGACAGCTGAGGACAACTCACATTTGGAGCATTTCTGTGAGAAACATGCTTGGGGTGGGCTGTATGTTCCTAAAATGCTGCCACTTACTGCTTTAGGGCACTTTTCCAAACACGGGAGCCAGGATTATGCTGTTTATTGGGGGTCCCCCTACCCAAGGACCTGGCATGGTGGTTGGAGATGAACTAAAGGTTCCTATTCGTTCCTGGCACGATATTGAGAAAGATAACGCCCGCTTCATGAAAAAGGCAACCAAGGTAGGTGCTCCTGGCTCAAGGCTGTAAGTGTGGTCACCCAGGTGGGGTTTGGGTTGCCCTGGAGTGACAGCTGCTCTGCTGAGGCCATGCTTTGTGGTCAGTGAGTACCTCTTGCTGAGATGACCTTCCAGATCTCGGCTGATGTTAAGTATCTGTCCCAGTTCTGAGACCTTGATTAGAGTGGGTGGCCCTAAAACTGCTAAAAGTGTTTTGAGACTGAAAACTGCAGTTTATTTTATTTGGATGTTATGAGAGAAACTGTCTCCACATTCCTCTCTTTGATCACATCCCTTTGGTGCGGTAAGGCACGCCTAGTGAGTGATGTTGCTGTTCCATAAAGGTAATTTTTCTCTCTTTGCAGCACTATGAGATGCTTGCTAACCGAGCTGCTGCAAACGGTCACTGCGTTGATATTTACGCTTGTGCCCTTGATCAGACTGGACTTCTGGAGATGAAGTGCTGCACAAACCTTACTGGGTATGTGGACAGTGAACCCCTGGGAAAAGTGAGAGTACTTATTCTGTGGAATGAGACTTGAGTGATGGAACCGTGGGAATGGCCAAGGCTGGCTCAGATGAGCGTTCAGGTGGCTCTGGGCTGCAGTTTCGGTGCCCGGGGAGGGTTTGTGGGCCTCTTGGAGGAAGAAACTGTGATCAGAAGGAGGTCAGGGTTCACTGTGAACTTGTTGTGTCAGAGTAACTTAATTTCTTAGAGTTGTTGCAGACACCAAGGCAGGAAAGCAAGCATGGAGTATGTGGCCTTCAGCACTTCCTTGTGAGAAGGGGGGAAATAGGCTGAATGCTAGAGCAATTAGGAGCCCCCTCACCTGGCTTAGTAACGGCACCTCATGACAGCCGGTACTCGCTCAGCCTGGAGGGTGCGGTGCAGGGCGGGCTGGGAGCCCAAGTCTTCAAAGCGGGATGGTGCCCAGCCAACTGCCTTTGGGGCCCATGGGCACGCTCGAGCCTCACCCCAGACCTTCTGAATCAGAGGCTGAGGATGCAGCCTGGTGGTGGGTTTTAACAAGCTCTCCGGGGATTCTGGTGAGAACCACCTATGGCACCACTAGGCTGAAGGTGCTGCAACATCAGAATCACCCGGGAACATTCAAAACTACTTTTGGTCTGGGTCTTGTTCCTAAAGTCGGATTTAATTAGCATGGTGCCTGGCCTGGGCATCAGCATATTTAAAGTTCCCGAGCATTTCTGATGTGGAACAGAGTTTGAGAAGCACTGGTGCAGCCCGTGTGTGCTCCAGGCATGCCTGAACACAGACAGCGTCTGGAGAACCTGCATTTGTGTGCAAGTCCCCTGGGGTCTTGTTCACACGCAGCTGGAAAAGCAGTGGCAGAGAGCTGTGGGTGGGCCTGGTGTTCTGCATTTATAAGGAGCTCCCAGGTGGTGCTGCGGGTCCTCACTGAGTAAAGGGGACGGGGTAGAACCCTCGTCATCTGCAGCTGTCCTGGGGACCAGCAGGCGCATGAGGTGATAGAGGACCAGTGATGCTGGCCTGGCTGTGCCGCTGAGTTCACTTAATACGCTGGACTCCCCCCAGTGCCCTGCGGGAGTTCTTGTCGTGAAACATCACAGGAAAACTTCCATGTGTTTGTGAACACCCCCGAGCTTCTTATACACCAGAGTTCACGTGTATGTGTCTCTCTTCTGGAGAGGGACCAGCACTTCCCTCACACTTTCAGTGAGGCCTTTGACCCCTGAGTGACAGTATTTAGGGCACATCACCTGTTGCACAACTACAGTATCGGGGAAATGTGTGAACAGTGACACTGAAAAAAAAAAGACTTAGAGGTTTCAGTTGATGGCTTGAAGTGAGCCAACCATTTGTGATGACTTCCAGCAAAGGCGAGGTGACCCTCGGCTGTGTTATGGGGTCCATTATCTTCAAGGAAGATCACAGTCTTTGTTTCCTTGGGACTAGTCACACCTTATCCAGATTATATCATCATTTATTTTTTTAAATTTTTAATTTTTGAAACAGTTAACAGATTCACAAGAAATTGCAAAAATAGTACAGTGAAGTCTGTCCATACTTTTCATCTAGCATCTCCCAGTGGTAGCATCTTACATAAATATAGCACCATGTCAGAACCAGGAAACTGACTTGGTATAGCACAGTTAACTATTGATACATCACGGACCGTACTTGGCTCTCACCAGTCTGTACATGCACTCATTTTTAAAAATCTGTGTGCACGTCTAGTTCTTTGAAATTGTTATCCTCTCTATAGGTTTGTATCACCACCACAGTGATCAAGATACAGCACTGTTCTAAAGAATTCTATGTTTAATGTTTTAAAAATAGTGTCTTTCTTGAGTACAAATTGAACTGGCTGTTTTCCATTATTAGTAAGTGATCAGTAGCACCTCTGTGGACATGCTTGCTTTTTTCTTCTTCTCTAAAATAATTGTTCATAAATACCCAGGAAGCATCTGAATGGCTTTGAGTCATCCTAAAGGTTCACTTTCTTTTTCCTTTTTTCTTTCCTAGAGGCCACATGGTGATGGGAGATTCTTTCAACACTTCTCTCTTCAAGCAGACATTCCAAAGAATTTTTAGTAAAGATTTTAATGGCAATTTCCGAATGGCATTTGGTGCTACATTGGAAGTAAAGGTAGAATAGATTTCTAAAACCTTAATGAAAGAATAGTGTTCTTACTTACTTAGTAGTCATAGTTGGGGGAGCCTCACCCTCAGGACACGGGCATCTAAAGATAAGTTAAAAAGTTCCTAGCAAAATAATCCCAACAAAGTATATTCATTCTGTCCCTTTCCTTCTCAAGAATGACCTGCATATTTATCAGTGTTTTAAACCATGAGATGTCTGCTCTCCCTGCAGGGAGAGCAGGCCTTACAAAGGTGGTGGGCTAAGTGCCCACCCAGCCACCGGTTTGTGTTTAACGTCTGCCTGCAGACTAGCCAGGGCGCTCTAAAATGGGGCAGCATTGTGAGTTTGGCTTTTGTTTTTCCACGTAGGGACTGATCGCTCTATACGCTTGATTCTGAGTCACTGAGAAAACATTCAAAGGGGCCGTTAGAAAATATGATGGCAAATATTACTTTGCAAATTGGCAATAATCATTAAATCATCTAGGTTAAACTTTAAACAACATTGTCAAATGTTGGAGGTTTTTTTAAAAAGATGGAGAAGGATGGACTTTGCTGAAATGAATTCAGATTTAAAAGTCTGAGTATGTTGGCCTCGTCATTGTATTGGAGTTCATAAATTAAGTATTTTTAAAGCAACACAAAACAGCATATTCCCTGATTGACATTTGTAACTAGTTACAACAGGTTTGTGGCACAGGAGGAGAATGTCGTATTGGTAGAATTGCTGTCTTCCATGTGCACGATAATTTCAGAGTTGAGAAGGCAGAACATGCTGCTGCATCTTTGGAACAAAGATAACTCTATTTCTAAAGGAGGGTTTTATTAAAGTTTTAGTCAGTTCACAGCAGCCCTGGAGAAGCATATACAAGCTTTTGCATGCTAGAATCCCTGTAGGATTTTCCCTTGGTGGAATAATAACCCTGCCGTTTTAGTTGTGTCCTTTGTGAGGGGGTGGTTCTTGGTGATTGTTAACTGTCTGCTCTTATCTAATTCTGCCTCAGACCTCGCGGGAACTGAAGGTTGCCGGAGCCATAGGCCCTTGTGTGTCTCTGAACGTGAAAGGACCGTGTGTGTCAGAAAACGTAAGGAAAACTCCTCCATCACCCTCACCTCCTTTGCCTGGGAATTGACCCCTTAGACGTGTCGGGGCTGGATGACCTTGCATTGTGTCACCTGTTGGCTTGTGTCTGTGGTGAGGAGAGAGGGGTAACTCACTGACGCCCATAGCCCTGAGGGGTAGTGTCATTTCTGTCTTTCCATCCATTGGTCTGAACGGTCAGAGAGGAGAAAGCTGAGGCTCAGAGAGGTTAAGTGTCTTGCTTAGGGTCAGAGATGACAGCGGGGGACCTAGGTAGGGACCATGTTCCCCACCCAACTACCCTTTCTTGGGTGGCCGCGCCAGAGAGCTACCAGGCGTTGCATTCTGTGCAGCACAGTCCTGCAGGGACAGACCCGTGTGCTTATTGCCCTTGTAAGGGCTCCCTCTGTCTCGCTTCGCAGAGACCGTTTTGAGCTGGTTGGGCAGTGGGTGACACTGTGGCGCATGTAGACAGCGGTGTTCCTTGAGTGACAGATTTGAGTACATGGAACGAAGTTCAGCTCTCACTAGGTGGGGAGATGGCCTTGCTGGTGGCCCACTTCCTCTGATGACACTTGAGCTGCCAAGTGTACACTTTTGGTCCAGTGAGGCCTGTCCAGGGTGAGTCTGGGCTGGGTTGTCACAGTCACGTCCTTCCCTCACCGTCCTCTTCAACGTGAGGCTGGGTGGGAGAGTCGGTTGTGGGCTCAGGATGCAGGTGTGGCCCTGACGAGGTGCTTCATGGCTCCTGGATCCAGCATCTCTGTCTGGGAAATGAAGGCAGTAATGGGACCTACTGTACAGCACTGTTGGGAGGACTCCACGAGCAGCCCAGGTGAGGCACTTAGAACAGTACCCAGGACGCCCACACTGGGTTTCACCTTTCCCATTGAAGTTTTGTCCTCATCAGCAATGAACACTCGTTAGTGACTACTTAGGGTAAGTTTTTATTGAAGTTACCAGAGGCAGGCGGTTTGAGAGGATATTCCTGTAACCCTCCGGGTGAGGCAGGTTGTTGCCCAGGCCCCTGTGGCGAGTCCCTCGTTACCCCCATGTTCCCAGGGACATGTACTCTTGTTTCTCGGCAGGGCTTTGGGAGGCTGCCCTGTTCCAGCATATTCTCCACAGACTTAATATCTGCCTAAGAAGGTATTATAACTTAGTACAGCTGTTCCAGGATCCAGTAGGTTTCAGCTGTGAAATTTTTGGATGGGGGGTGGAGGAGGCAAAGGGGAGGAAAGTACAGTTTTCAGACACACAGGGAAGTTTTGAGAAGAGCGTAATGAGTCTGTATCCCCACCACATAGAGTCGGTAATTGTTGACATTTTGTCATAATTCCTCTGTCCTCGTTTTGGCCACATTTGTATTATCTACCTGATTTCATCTGTTTGCCATATTCTTTTATCATATCAATATTTTGCCTTTGAAAGCAAGTTGCAGACGTCTTGACACTGAGTCTGTCACTGTTGCGGTGTGCATCTTCTGAAGACAAGGGTCTTCTACGTTATTCTCAAACCTTAGAAAACAATGATTTCCTAATATTATCTAACATATAGTCATATTCTTTCCCTAATTTCTCTCCAGATGTCGTTTGCAGCTGTTTTTCCTCTCTAACCACTATTGTATTTGATAATACATATCCTTAGTCTTTTAAAATGTAGGATGGTCTTCCTGTCATTTTATTTAGGCTTATTTGCTTGTTTTGTTTTGTTTGATGATGTTGGTCTATTGAAGAGACAGTGCCAAGTGCCAGGAGTCTTCTGTAATTGAGTGTCTCCGTATGTTCGTTTCCTCGTCTGACTTGTTTTCTGTCCTCGCTGTATTTGCTGTAAAGTGGAGGTTAGATGAATGATTAGATTCGGGTTAAACCTTTCTGTCCCCCGTGCTTCCTGAGTGATCTGTGTACCTCATTCTGAGTTGTGAGGTGATGACTGTCCTTCAATTACAGGGGCCCGTTTCCTTTTTGCCATTAGCAGGAGATCTGTTGAACAAGATTGTAGCACAACATGAGTATCTTGTCTGCCAGTAGCCTTTCACCTTCTGGTTTTAGGTTATCCAATGATTATCCTGAATCACTGTATTTGAATCACAATAAACTGGTGATTTCCTAATTCCATATTTACAGTTCTTCTGATCAAGGCAGGGTAGATGCTTACATAAGGAATTTGTGTATTAGTGAGAGAATACAATGCTTGTGGGACTCTGGAGGGTTTGTGGCCACGCTTGAGGGTTGGTGCTATAGGGGAGGGAAATTTTTCTTTTTCCTCTACCCATCTTAGTTTCATTGGCTGGGACCCTGCAAATTAGACTGACGAAACACAGCCTAACAGGAGAAAAACAAGCAAGTTTATTAACGTGTGCATCACACACATAACACAGCACGTACATACTCAGTGATGAGTCACTCAGAGGGAGTTAGACCTTGGGATTAGTTGGCATCTTAACAATAAATGTTCTTTTACAATAAATGTGTAGATAAGTGACAAGACAAAGGAAAGGGACCTTGATCTTCTAGGGGTGGCAAATTGTGGAAGAGTAGACAGATGGGGGAGACGGATGGGAAAGGAAGGTTGTTTTACCAAGAGTTGTTACATATATTCTTCTGGTGCTGCCTCTGGACTGATAAGCATCTAGCGTTGTCTTTGATGGTTAAGAAGCTCCTGACTTCCTGGTAGGAGGAGGATAGAGAGTTTTCTTACGTCTGCCTTTTTCTTTTTTTTTTTTTTTTTTTTTTACGGTATGCAGGCCTCTCACTGTTGTGGCCTCTCCCGTTGCGGAGCACAGGCTCCGGACGCGCAGGCTCAGCGGCCATGGCTCACGGGCCCAGCCGCTCCGTGGCATGTGGGATCTTCCCGGACCGGGGCATGAACCCGTGTCCCCTGCATCGGCAGACGGACTCCCAACCACTGCGCCACCAGGGAAGCCCCTTATGTCTTCTTTTTAATAATTACCTACAGCTTAAAATAATCTTTATGCCAGCCTGGCATATTTTGGGTGACATGCTCTGAATCCCCTTGATTTGAAATTTTAACAGGTTTCATATTAAAAATGGAGTCAAAAGGTGTGGAGAGAGATTTGAGAGAAGGGATTAGCAAGGCAAGAAAGGGGGGCAGACAGGCTCCTTTTACTTCCTTGCCATTGTCTGTGGGTGCAGCCTTCGACTGTCCAGCAGATGTTATGTGCCTCTTTTAGAAAAGGCCCTGAAAGGGAAGGTGAACACCTAGGAATCCATTCGTCTCACGATCTTGCTTGGGAAAGACTTGTGAAACGTAGGGTGTCCTCCCCAGCCTGCACTGTAGAGCTGTGACTCTTCCCTTTCTCCTCTGACCATCACCTTCCTGAGATTGCTGGTTCTGTGGCCAGGGACATGGGCTCCTGGCATGGCTTTGTAGAGAGACCAGACTGGTTGTCAGCTGTACTCAGCTGACACTGTACAGTTTGGGTGGATTCAGAGTAACAGAAGAGGTATGTATCGTGACTCTGATGCATAATTGTGTTACTTTCTAAGGATGGTATCCCATATTATAATGAGGTGTTAAAATGTATAGTATTTGCTGTCTCTAGCATGATCAAATGTATGTTTCAGAGTCTAGTGATCTTCTTGGTTAATGGTTCTAGGTATTTGACACCTGCAGACTTTTCTTCTAGATGTCATGCTTAAAACAGTGATACCCTTCATGTTTTAGTGAACTTTTTTTTTTTTGGCGGTACGCGGGCCTCTCACTGTTGTGGCCTCTCCTGTGGCGGAGCACAGGCTCCGGACACGCAGGCTCAGCGGCCATGGCTCACGGGCCCAGCCGCTCCGCGGCATGTGGGATCTTCCCAGACCGGGGCACGAACCCATGTCCCCTGCATCGTCAGGCGGACTCTCAACCACTGCACCACCAGGGAAGCCCAAGTGAACTTATTTATTGCTGGGAGTCATTCAACTAGTCAACACAAAGCAGCCTTCACATGATTAAAATCTCAGTTGTCTTACCAAGAATTTATATGTAGCTTTTGCATAAAGGAATTGGGTTAAAAATTAATATTTAACAGCTAAAGTTCTGTAATTATTTCTTGTTCTAATAATGGTGGAAGAAGTACATAAATCTTTCAAGCTAAGCAGGTAATTCTTTTTCTTTTCAAGTATTTACTTCATCCCCATCCCTGACCTGATTCTCTCACTTGACATCAGTGTTATGTATTGTGTGTGTGTGTGTGTGTGTGTGTGTGTGTGTGTGTGTGTGTGTGTGTGTGTGTGTGTGTGTGTGTGTGTAGATAAAGCTCAACGACGTAATGAAAACTGACCAGAGTGCCCGTATAAAAAGCCTAACTGTAAAGTACTGTAATAAACGTTAAACTTTATTCTGGTCTGGAATTGTACTTTTTTCAGTGAAATTTAAAAAAAAATTTTTTTTTTCTTTTTTTGGCCGCACTGCGTGGCATGCGGGATCTTAGTTCCCCGACCAGGGATGGGACCCGCGCCCCCTGCACTGAAAGTGCAGAGTCCTACCCACAGGAACACCAGGGAAGTCCCGAAATTTAAATTTTCATTTGGAATGAGATATTCTAAGGGACCTGCCCTTCTCAGAGTCAGTGCCTTTCATCAGCAGGTAATCACAGGAGCATCTTTTTTGTTTCATTTCTTTTTAATCCCTCTTCTCTCCCCTAGGAGCTTGGTGTTGGTGGCACGAGTCAGTGGAAAATCTGTGGCCTGGATCCCACGTCTACACTCGGCATCTACTTTGAAGTAGTCAATCAGGTGGGCTGCATTTTTTCATGAATAGTTGCGTCTCAATGTTGTGTTTTCTGATTTGTTACAGACTGGTGGCCTCCGGTTTCTTTCTCCACAAAGTGATGCTACTTTGGGCTGTGTTTAGCCTGATCTTAGTCTGACATCATCTTTTTTATTCCTTCCAGGGTATGGTCAGAGTCAGACAGCAAACTGCTTTTGTCAATTTGTTGTTGAACTGATAAGGTCATCAGAAGAGGAATGGCTTTTGCCAGCCATCATAATGTTGGTGAATTTTTGAGTGTGTCAGTTTTTCCCCAGTATTTTATTTTTTAAAATTCAAATGTATAGAATGATAAGTAGGATTTGCACAGTGAATACCCAAGTATCAACCACTCAGGTTCTCTAACTAACATTTCGCTCTGTTTGATTTGTTACACATCTAGCCATTCCCCAATTCATTGTGTTTGGATGCATTTCGAAGCAAATTGCAGTCACCAGTGTCTTTCATCCCTAAACCCTTCAACGTGTATATCAACTCACGTTCAGTATTTATTTCCATATGGTTCTCTTTTTTGAGGTAAAAGTTGCAAACAGTGAAATGCCCCGAATTTAAGTGGACCATTCAGAACGCATCAAGAATCTTGCGGTCACCGCCATGTCAGTTGTCTTAGGACGAGTGCACAGGCTCTGTGACCGCTTGTGTGGGGTCATGTGGTGACAGTAATGGGTGCTGGCCTCTCATCCTGCAGCACAACGCCCCGATCCCGCAGGGGGGCCGCGGCGCCATCCAGTTCGTCACGCACTATCAGCACTCCAGCACCCAGCGGCGCATCCGCGTGACTACCATCGCCCGCAAGTGAGTGGCCCCGGCTTCCTCTCCGCTGAACCTCTGGCTTTTTGCTATGGAGAGAGAGTCTAACATCTAGTAGTTTATCTCTGTGATTCCGCTGAGTGAATGGTTCTCACCAGCCCTCACTGGCTCATTTGATCAGAGCAGGACGAGGAGGAGGCACTGCCGGCTTAGAAGACTCTCCTTTCAGTAGGAATAAGTTCATTAAAAGTCATTTTTCATTATTTATGAAATAAGTGACCTATAAATATACCCTCCTTATAAAAGATTCAGGCAGCACATAAGTATGTAAAGAATGGGTTTCTCCCACTCTCCCCAGAGGTAAAATGCTATCACTGTACTGACATGTGACATGTAACTTCACAATCCCATTTCTATGCAGTTATAGACCACGTGTGTATATTATATACATGATGGCTTATGTGAAGATATTCATAAGATTTTCGCAAGAATGTGTCAAGGACACCTTCCATGTCAGTGCATAAAAGCCTCTAGCTCATTCATTTTATTTTATTTTATTTTATTTTGAAAAAAAAGTTTTTTGGAAGTATAGTTGATTTACAATATTATATTAGTTTTAGGTGTATCATACAGTGGTTTGAAACTTTTATAGTTTATACTCCATTTAAAGTTATTACAAAATGTTGGGTATATTCTCTATGCTGTACAGTATATTCTTTTAACTTATTTATTTTATACGTAGTAGTTTTTACCTCTTATGCCCCTCTCCCCTTCCCTCTCCCCACTGGTAACCACTAATTTGTTCTCTATATTTGTGAGTCTGTTTCTGTTTTGTTATATTCGTTTGTTTCATTTTTTAGATTCCACATATAAGTGATAACACAGAGTATTTAGTACTTGTCTTTCTCTGTCTGACTTATTTCACTAAGCATAATATTCTCCATGTCCATTCATGTTGTTGCAAACGGCAGAATTGCATTCTTTTTCATGGCTGAGTAATATTCCATTGTGTGTGTGTGTGTGTGTGTGTGTGTGTGTGTGTGTGTGTGTGTGTAAAAATACAGGAACAGATTATGTGCGCGCGCGCGCGCACACACACACACACACACACACACACACACCTCTGTCATGTATCCATGTCTGTGTCTTATTGGAGAGCTGGCTCTCAGGCCTCTCCCGCGTGCAAGCACAGCACTCACTCTGGAATGGTCAGTTGGGCAGATGCACAGAGTCAGCTCAAACACATCGAAGCAGCATTTGACCAGGAGGCTGCAGCGGTCCTGATGGCGCGGCTGGGAGTGTTCCGAGCGGAGTCGGAGGAGGGGCCGGATGTGCTCCGGTGGCTGGACCGACAGCTCATCCGACTGGTAAGCTGGGGACAGTGGCACTACGTTCAATCTTGGTCTCTGGTCTACTTTTGAGAAAACTGTTGTTTAAACCTATTATTTTATACAGCCAGTAAATAAGAATTTTATCAGTGGCTTACCTCATGCCAAACACCAGGCGTTCTGAGAATGATGTAAAAGAAGTGTTAAATATGCATCTCCCCCAAGGGCTCATGTTACAGTTGGGAAGAAACACCACACACAGGCCGTTTAGGTAACGGTACAAATCTGAGTGCGTTGTGGGTTGACTTAGATGAGTCCCTGTGTATCCTGTGGTTCTCTGTTTTCCCTCTAGGTCTTGGAGGGTTTGGGGGGAAGTAGGGGTCCATGGCCCAGTGAGTGTGAGGAGATGCCTGATGTGTCATTCTGGGTCTAATCAGGAGAGAGAAGCCACGCGGTAGTTTAAACGGGGGGAGTGTTATATAAAGAATTAGTGTCGCAGCAGGGAATTAGAATAATGAGGGATTGGCTAGTAAGAGGTAAAGAGAAGTCTGAAGGATACAGGATAGTATATCCGAGGGGTGCTACTTCCAGGCTGAGGTAGAACACCCCAGCAAGACCCGCATCCTCCCAGGGCTGATGGAGCCCCACGTGGGGCAGGGCCATGGCTCGTTGGGTCTCTTAGAGCAGAGACGTTGCCGTGATGCCTGCTGGAGGAACTTAGTAGAAATTCACCCTCTTAGTAGAAATTCACCGAGAAAACCGTTCACCAGGAGGCGTCTCAGCAGGGGCGCACAGGGCTGGGGGGCTGCAGGCGCCAGTGCTGCGTGAAGACGCTGCAACCATCCGCTGACCAAGCCTAACGTAGTGCCCTGGCAGGGGAAAAATATTTAAGGGCCCCAGATCCATCTCACAGCCGGCGAAAAGGGTAAGTTTGGAGACACGAAGCAATAAATCAATAATTGAGATACCTTATGATCTTACAGTTTGTAAATTCACAGCACGTGTTAGTGATCAAAGGTCCTGAAGAGCACAGTAACAAAACTTATTTAACTTTGTTTAGCCCTATGTGTGCCCTTGCTGTCCCACAGAATCATTTTTTCAGGGAATGTCAGCATTGCAAACGTAATTTGAAATTGAGCAGAGAGTCCAAGTGGTTGGCGAAGGCTTCTGGTGGGAAGTGAGCCTTGAGTCAAGTCTTTTTAAAGAGAGTAGAAGGCAAGGCTTGCCAAGTGGAGGACCCAGCACCCACAAGCCTGTGGGGTGTAGCTGGGCATTCAGTTCATGCTGGGGACCCTGGAGAGGCCGCTGTCACGGGTGACCAGCGACTACGGTGGGGGAGCAGCAGTGAAGGTGCAGGTCGCTTGAGCAGTGCCTTGACTGTAAAGTGAAGTCTCTGCCTGGGTGTTAGAGGGGAAGGGTTAAGTGTGGTTCTTAGGCGGGGGCGTGAGAGCAGCATGACGCTGTGTTCACACTGCATTCACCGTCCCTGTATAAGGTAAATCGGAGGGCGAAAGGGCTGCTGTTACGGAGGCCAGCGGAGGATTTCGCCGGCTCCAGGGAGCTGAGACCAAGGTGGCGGTGGTACAGTTGGAGGGGAGAGAAGCTTTGGAATCAGGCTGTATGCCGAGAGAAGAATTGACCAAACTTGGTCGAACTATACGTGGAATCAAAAATGAAAAACATTGGGCTTCCCTGGTGGCGCAGTGGTTGAGAGTCCGCCTGCCGATGCAGGGGACACGGGTTCGTGCCCCGGTCCGGGGAGATCCCACATGCCGCGGAGCGGCTGGGCCCGTGAGCCATGGCCGCTGAGCCTGCGCGTCCGGAGCCTGTGTTCTGCAACGGGAGAGGCCACAACAGTGAGAGAGACCCGCGTACCGGAAAAAAAAAAAAAAAAGAAAAAAAGAAAAACATCAACGCTAACTCAAGTTTTAAGTGTGGGCAACTGCAAGAATGATGGAGCAGTGGGAAACAGGAAAGGAGAGCAGCTGTGAGGGGGGAGGGAGGGGAATCCCCTTTTCTAATGTACTAGTTTAATTTATTTTGAATGTGAACTTGCATGTCCAAGGAAAGCCACCCTGTAGTTAGGATAGGTCCTGACAGGAGCTCGGGTCGGAGGTCAGCACTGCATGTGGGGGAGGGATTTGGGTGACTGTGGCCTGGCCGTCATGTCGTGTGTAGCCAAGGCAAGGAGGATGGGAGCAGAGGGCCAGGAACTGACCTCAGAGGAACCCACTGTCGTCAGGAGGAGGTAGGGAGACGGGCTGTCGGATGAGGCAAAGAAAATCAGTCGGAGAGGTGACAGGATGTAGGAAGGCACTGCTGCAGCGGCTGAAGGAGGGGTCAGGAGGTTCGGGGAGTCACATGGCTCATGGTGGCAGGGAGTTGAGGAAGGTGAGGTCTGTGCAAGGATGCGGTCGGAAGAGGGTCACTGCCAGAGATGAGCTCTCTTTAGATGGTGGGCATCTGCCTCCCTGGTGAAATGAAGTATGACATGAAGAGGAAATAAAGGCAGGAAGAGAAAATGTTCAGAGATTTGCCTGTGAGAGGAGGAAGAAAATGGAGTTGTAGAATAATAGAACATTAGGCCTGTCTGTAACTGCTAGGATGTCAGAGTCCTGGAGGATTTTCTTATGGAAGAGGCGCCTGAGAAGGCTTCTCTAGCCCCTCGCTGTTGGAGCAGCCTCAGCCGGCATCGCCTGGAAGCTGCTTAGAACGTGGGGCCTTCAGCACCTCTGCCCCCAGATCTGCATTTAACATCCCCTGGGTGTTGGGGGGGGCTGGGCTGGAACTCGGGCAGGCAGGGGCGGAGCTGAGAGTGGGGCATGGCCCTCCTACTCCAGGGAGTTCTCAGGTGACACTCACTTAGGTTTTTTGTGTGTGTGTGTTTTTTTTTTCTATTTTCTCTCAATAGTGTCAGAAGTTTGGACAATATACCAAAGAAGACCCCGCATCTTTTAGGTTATCAGATTCCTTCTCTCTATATCCTCAGGTAAGTAATACATGTTTTTTAAAATAACTAAAGAAGAAAGTGATAGAAATAAAACTCGCTGCTCTCAGGGTCAAGTCAGGACTCTGTGTGTTTTGAGACTCCATTTGGAGGTGATGAGGTCGTTCAGTTCAAGGCCAGACAGTGCCTGAGCCCCATGGAAGACGCAGGTGACACGCAGAGAGCAGGTGCACAGACTTTGGGGAGAAGGCAAAACAGGATTGTTGCTTTGAGGCCACAACACGACCTCTGATTTGTAGAAGTTCTGGGTGGACGGTCACCCGTGAACATGAACGCAGCAAAATGAGACCGCAGTTACCATGGTAGACGTTGTTGACGTGTCTGTAGTGGCTGTGCTGCGTCGTGACTGTGAAGACCCGTGCATGACGGGGACCAGGTGTGTGGAACCGTTCAGAGCCGGGAGGGGGTGGTGGAGTGAGGCACCACAGCCGGGGGTCTGGGTGCTGCCTTTTCTGAGCCTCTACCCTCGTCTGTAAGTGTGGCAGCTGGGGCTCAGCTCCGCTTCAGGGGTGAGGCTGGCTGACCCCGGGTCCGCCGCGGGCCAGGCACCCGTTTGGCTTGGCGGCCAGGAGCCAGCTCCACAGCTGGGCCCGGGGTGTGCGGGTCGGGGCCCTCACAGGTGCAGCTTCCCCAGAACTGGAGGCAGACTCAACCTTTTTCCCCTCCTCCCTCAAGGATGCCTTAATGAGGAATAAGTAGGAAGAAGCAAACTCTCAATCTTAAGTGAACTTGTTAGGACTTTGGTACTCCATCAGGTATTACCTTTTTGAATACTCGATTTGGCAAGTGGACGCAGGCCTCAGTCATGAACTTGTACAGCTTGGACTCAGGGCTAAGGGAGGGGGGCTTCAGAGGTCTCCTCACTGGACGCTCAGCCCAGAGTAGGGCTCTGCAGTCCCCGCCGTGTGCCTGTCTGTCCTGTGCCCGAGCAGTTGAGGCTGGACAGTGCTGTGGAAAGAGGCCGGGCCCGGCCAGGGTCAGGGCTGAACCGGGTTCCATTGCTGGCTGTGTTGCTGCCGGTCTTGGATGAGGTCCCGAACCTCTTCAGAAGGATGGAGTTGGTCTGGGAAGTGGCATGCAGTCTTTCTAAAGCCAGGGAATCTTTTCTTCAAGAGGAGCCTCTCAACAGCCAGCACAGAGAGCAGACAGACGTGGTGACCTGCACCCCTGGGCCGCGAGGATCCTCTAAGGCTCGGAGGGCAGTTTGAAAACCACCAAATTTAGATGATTTCTTAGATTCTTTCTGTTGAAGCGTCTAGCATAGAGGTGCAGAGCCAGGCAGCCTGGAGCAGAGGCCGGCCCTACCGCTCAGTGGCGAGGGGTGTTGGGCAAGTTGCCAGCCCCTCGGTCTCCTTGCCTGTGAACTAGGGGTGGTAAGAGAGCTTTCCTCGTGGCTTGTCAGGGGGACTCGATCATTCTTGTCCAGTGCTCTGTGCCCTGTACGTAGGATGTGCCGAGTATCAGCCTGGGTCATAATTTAGGAACCTACAATTCATTATATTTAAAAGCTTCTCAGGAAGCTTTGTTTGTTTTATTTTTGTCTGCGTTGGGTCTTCAGAGCTGTACACGGGCTTTCTCTAGTTGCGGCGAGCGGGGGTTACTCTTCGTTGCGGTGCGCGGGCTTCTCATTACAGTGGCTTCTCTTGTTGTGGAACACAGGCTCTAGGCGCGCGGGCTCAGTAGTTGTGGAGCACGGGCTTAGTTGCTCTGCAGCATGTGGGATCTTCTGGACCAGGGATCAACCTGTGTCCCCTGCATTGGCAGGCGGATTCTTAACTACTGTGCCACCAGGGAAGTCCCTCTCAGGAAGCTTTGTACTTCTCAAGGCAGGTCATTTTCATCTTCTGGCAGCTTTTTAGCGTGAGCTAACAGCTGCTCTCCCCCCCTGCTCCTTGGGGGCTGGAAGGAATGCATCTCTGTCTGCAGTGGTGACTCCTGGCCTTTTCTCCCTTGAGCTCCTCACTCCCAGCGCTCTGCCTCTGTCTCAGCACTCTGCCCTCTCCTGTGCTGTCACTGTGCCTGGCGTCCCTCCGCTGCCTCTGACTTCTTCTCGCACGTCTTTTAGGCCCCAGGGGCTTTGGGGACGCTCCTGCTGCACCTCCACCCCCACCCCATCATGCCAGGACTTTCCTGCGCTGGGGCCCTGAATGCGCCTTTTCCGCCCTGGACTGTGACCTCTTCAGAGCAGAAACTCTGCTCTGCGACCTGGCCGGGTGACTCCAGAAAGCAGTGCTTTGCCTTGCCTCTTTCATGCAGAAGCTTTGACATGCCCAGAGGGCCTCCTCTTTTTCTAAAAATTATGTTTATTTCTAATTGTAGTGAAAACCCGATAACATAAAATTGACCACCTTAACCGTTTAAGTGTGCAGTGTGGTGTAGTGTTACGTATGTCTGATTGTTGAGCAGGGAATCTCGAGAACTTTCTCATCTCATGAAACTCAACTCTGTACCATTAAACAGCAGCTCTCCCCTCCCTCCTCCCTGGCCCCCGGGGCTGCCATTCCACTCTGGTTCATTGAACCCAGAGGCCTTGTTCCTAAGGGCTGGGTTCTCCTGTTTCCAGGGCGGGGGCAGGTCTGCTCTCTGGGTGTCTAGGAAGGTGACAGCTGTGTGCATTTGTCTTTTTCTCTGTAAATGCAGTTCATGTTCCATCTGCGGAGGTCTCCGTTTCTTCAAGTCTTCAACAACAGCCCTGATGAGTCGTCGTATTATCGACACCACTTTGCCCGACAGGACCTAACCCAGTCCCTCATCATGATCCAGCCCATCCTCTACTCCTATTCCTTTCACGGGCCGCCAGAGGTAAGGGCTGCTGTGAGTGCTTCTCCCACAGTTGGAATCACCTAATACAGACTTTTTTCTAGCACGTTTACTCTTAGAGCCAAACTGTAAAAAAGAAAACTTTGAGTCTTTATAGTAATTTAACATTATTTCTGAGTATTAAAAAAATGTGCATAGGAAAAAGTCATAGGACATGTATAATTAGAAAACAATTTAAATGTTCAATAGCAGGAAAATTAAGTAATCTAAGAAATATTCACAAAGTTTATGTAACATAATAAAATAAATCCTTATGTTGAATAAAAAAGTAGAAACTTTTCTAAATTATGACTTTTTTAAAGCCTGTAAGAATTAAAAACTATAAGGAAATAAAGCAAAATTTCAATATTTATTGTTCTTGAGTAGAAATTTTCAAATTTTGCTTAATGAATGTAAGTTTAAGTTACTTTTCTTATTGAAATAAAAGTCATAGTCAAATGTATTTTGTAGGAAACTTTAAAATTTGTATTAAAGGATGTTCTTTTTCATGTAGGCATTGGAGTTCTCTGTCATCTACAGCAGTAGATTTGAGAGAAACGTGTCTCTGATAGAATATATTTCTAGCACAAAACTGAGAAAATTTGGAATTATTTCTGGTTCCTAGAGCGAAAGATAACAACATTCATCTCACTTCCTAGTTGATGAGGGATTATTTGGAGCCTGTGTTTTCTACAAAGTTGGAATCTAGAACTGCCTAGTCAGGGAGCAGAATGTGGGAATTTGGCAGGAAGATGAGACCCTCCCGGCTGGGTGTGGGGTTGGCAGGTGGCCGTGTGGACACCGAGGGAAGACACATGCCATCTCTCCCTTTTGCTTCAGCCTGTGCTCCTGGACAGTAGCAGCATTCTAGCTGACAGAATTTTGCTGATGGACACATTCTTCCAAATTGTCATTTATCTTGGTGAGGTAAGATGAAGTTAATTTCTTTCTTACTATCATTTTTTACTAATTTACTAATTTTATGACATTTGAAAAAAGAATTTGGGCTTAGAAAACCCACAGTTTATTATAATGAGTATAGTGGCTTTTATGCTAGTGAATAAAATTTCTTTTCAGGACCCGGGAAAAAGGTGGTATTTGTATATTTATTTATTTATTTATTTATTTATTTATTTTTGTGGTATGCAGGCCTCTCACTGCTGTGGCCTCTCCCGTTGCGGAGCACAGGCTCCGGGCACGCAGGCTCAGCGGCCATGGCTCACGGGCGCAGCCACTCCACGGCATGCGGGATCTTCCCGGACCGGGGCACGAACCCGCGTCCCCTGCATTGGCAGGCGGACTCTCAACCACTGCGCCACTAGGGAAGCCCTGGTATTTGTATATTTAGTAATTTTAATATTACTTGCTATATGTAAATGTCAGGTTGTCCTTTTATTTTTTTAAATTTTTATGCAGCTTTTTTTTTTTGGCCATGCTGCAAGGCTTGCGAGATCTTAATTCCCCGATCAGGGATTGAACCTGTGCCCTCGGCAGTGAAAGCGTGGAGTCCTAACCACCAGGGAATTCCCTAATTTTTTTATACACTGTTTTTTTTTGTTTGTTTGTTTTTTGCGGTATGTGGGCCTCTCACTGTTGTGGCCTCTCCCGTTATGGAGCACAGGCTCTGGACGCGCAGGCTCAGCGGCCATGGATCACGGGCCCAGCCGCTCCGCGGCATGTGGGATCTTCCTGGACTGGGGCACAAGCCCGTGTCCCCTGCATCAGCAGGCTGACTCTCAACCACTGCACCACCAGGGAAGTCCTATACACTTTTTAAAGGTTACTTTTCTCATGTTGTACAACACATCCTTGAGCCAGTAGTTTGTACCTCCCACTCCCCCGCCTGTATATACACTGCCCCCCACTCCACAGACCACTCGTTTGTTCTCTGTACCTGTGAGTCTGCTTGTTTTTTGTTACATCACTAGTTATATTTTTCAGATTCCACATGTAAGTGATATCATACAGTATTTGTCTTTGTCTGACTTATTTCATTTAGCAGAATACCCTCTAGGTCCATCCATGTTGTTGCAGATGGCAAATTTTCATTCTTTTTTATGGCCGAGTAGTATTCCATTTATATATCTACCATATTTTCTTTCTCCGTTCATCTGTTGATGGACACTTAGGTTGCTTCCATATCTTGGCAATTATAAATAATGCCGCTATGAAAATTGGGGTGCATGTGTCTTTTCGATTTAGTGTTTTTGTTTTTTACGGATATATACCCAGGAGAGTAGAATTGCTGGGTCATATGGTAGTTCTGTTTTTAGTTTTTTGAGAAACCTCCATACTGTTTTTCAGGTGGTCCTTTTAAATCACTATGATTTATTGCTTTCTGAGTTGTCAGGCAAGATCAGTTTACTTTTCGTCAGTAAGCTTTTTATATTCACACTGTCCTTTCAGAGTTATGTTAGAGTCACTAGTAAATACTGCTAAGTTTGCGACTAGAGTTTTTTCTCTGAGATAATGTGGCCCAGTGAACCTTACGCCAGGTCTGTGGATCCCTAGGATGGCTGTGGATGGTGTTCAGGGCAGCATGTATTTCTTTCTCAAAGAGGTTCATGCCCTAAGGAAAGGAATGGCTCCTCAGGAGAAAATCCTTTAACTGAGTGTTATATTCATGGATATATTCTCTTTTTTGTCTATTGTACATTTTTTACCTTTAGTACATTGCTTTAACAACTGACTTGACTTCCTGATGTCTGTATATTAGAAGTGATTTCAAATGTCCTGAAAAGATGTAAATTGTGTTTCAGCATTCTTTAATGCCCTAGAAAGAAATGGTTTTTCTAATACTAACAGGCATTTTATAACTTTAAACTGTTTTCAGTGTATTAACAGCCACTCTGCTAGCCACTTGGCCACAGGTGCCAGGTCGTCAGTAGTGGTCCTAGACTTAAGGCCGGGTGACCGACCAGCTGCTGTTCCCACTGATGCCTTCAGGAGCTTCCTGTGTCTTCAGCTCATCCCTTATAGACATCTCTGACTACAGCCGCTATCCTGTTCCTTTACACGTTGATTGAGCACCTTCTGTGTGCAAGGGATAGGTTCTAAAGATGAAGGCAGATGACCTCGCTCTCACCCTTTAAAAGTCCTAAGCCTTCTGATTGCAGGGGTTCTTATGAACTCTTGGTCCCAAGCAAGCCGATGGGCATTCCCTCCACGCCGCCAGCCAGTCAGAAATTAAGACCTGGGAAACGGCGCTGGCGCCGCGGCGGAGGTGAGAGCAGGCTGGTCTCCTGACAGCAGTTCTGTTTCCAGAACACATTCCTCATTTCTTACGTCTTCTTACTCCATTTTCTTTCTCCATTGCTTTCTTTTTTAGTATCCCCCAAGTAACATGTGAAAGCACTTCCGTTTAGTTATAAAGATATATTAATCAGTCAGTGAGTATTTCTTCATTTCCGGCGTGATTAAGGTGTGTTTCCTAACACAGTTGCTGACGGGAATGAAAGAAGGATTGAGACACCATGTTTAGTTGGAGAGACAGTCTTTCCTTTCCACACTTTGGTGTATTGCCTTCTGCTTGTTGCCTAATTAACACACATGCTTTGATTCTTATAGTTTATCTCCACCACCAAGAGGCTTGGGGCCCAGGGGAGCAGGGGTTGGGGTGGAGTCGGTCCCACCCGCCCGTGGGACTGCCGAGCACTGGAGGAGGGCGTGAGAATTGTACCACCAGGAAAAAGAAAGGACAGTGGAGTCTGTATAGGAAGCCGGCAAACCCCGTTCCCTACCAGGGGTGGTGAGGATGTGAGGGCTAGACCGAGTGATAGCGGGGGAGGTGGAAAGCAGGGGAACCCAGGGCTCCTTGGGGCACCCGATCCGGGGTGTTTGTCAGTACAGTTAGAAAGGGGAGGGGAGGTGTGGTGGGCACTGACATTTCTGGCGGGACTGTGTAGGTGGCAGTGTCGTGGACGCAGTGCTCGGCTTACTCATGCTCCTGGACAGCTCCACATGGCTCCCCTCGGACACTCATCTCTCTCGACAGAAGACTTCGTCACTGGAAACAAGTTCTGGGTGGGACTTTAGAATGTCAGGGGCGTCAGAGAAGGTTGTCATCACAGCACCTCCACAGTAGTTTTGATTTCTTTGTTTTGGTGTAGACCATAGCCCAGTGGCAGAAAGCAGGCTACCAGGACATGCCTGAGTACGAAAACTTCAAGCACCTTCTGCAGGCACCCCTGGACGATGCTCAGGAGATCCTGCACACGCGCTTCCCCATGCCGCGGTACATCAACACGGAGCACGGAGGCAGCCAGGTGAGCAAGCCCAGCCCGGCCCTGATGCTCTGTTGGCTTTATTATGCATTCTCATGGCTATAAATCCAAACTGCCTGGTTCGTATCTTATATGGTGACATAAACTGACATACAGGTCAGCTTCCAAATATGACTTCTTTTTAAATGAGTGGTCAGAATATGTTAGTGTAAGGTAGAGGATTGCCAGAATGAAATACACTTCATGTTTCAGGAACCCTAATAAATGGAGAAGCTTTGGGCTTAAACTAAAGAAATGGGTTCCTATGTGGTAAAAAGTTTCTAATTTAACAAAAAAAATGTAAAAACTTCTTTTCTATTACACTAATATTAATGCCACTTTTAATCTTTAAATCTAAATCTCTCTCTCGTTTTTTTTTTAAAGGCTCGCTTCCTTTTGTCCAAAGTGAATCCATCTCAGACACACAATAACCTGTATGCTTGGGGACAGGTGAGTAATTGTCAGGTATTTGAGGAGGAGGCCAGGCTGCTTTCTTAAAAACTTGTTTTTAAATTCTACAAATTGGGGAATTCCTTGGTGGTCCAGTGGTTAGGACTCGGCGCTTTCACTGCCGGGGCCTGGGTTCGATCCCTGGTTGGGGAACTAAGATCCTGCAAGCTGCAAGGTGCGGCCAAAAGAGAAAGAAAAGATAAATAAATAAGTCTACACATTTATTGAATTGAATCCCTTTTGGCCCAGAGACAGAGTAACTTGGGTATTTTGCTGGGAAGGAAACTTTGAATAATACAGTAATCCTCATTATCCATATTTTTGCTTTACAAGGTTTCAGTTATCTGAGGTCGGCTGTGGTCAAAAAATTCCAGAAATAATGCCTTAGTTTTGAATTTCACACCATTCTGAGTAGCATGGTGAAATCTCACACCTTCCCGCTCCCTCCTACCTGGGGAGTGCGTTATCTTTGTCCAGTGTTTCCATACTGTATATGCCAATATTAATTAGCACCTGTACAGGAAAACCTTAGTACGTGCAGGGTTCTGTTCTACCTGTGGTTTGAGGCAGCCACTGGGGTCTTGGAAGCTGCCCACCCTGGATAAGGGGGGACTAGGGACTTCTGTGTAGGCTGGGGGTGGGGACATGCCCTGTGTGGATCCCCTTCTGCAGTACACAGCAGAGTCTGACAGGTTCAGGCCAGAGGACAGAACACTGAACTGTGGCCTCCACGTGCTTCCCTGGGAGACACAGTGGCATTGCCCAGAGTCCCCACACTTCTGTCTCCCCCGGGAATGCAAGGCAAACACATGGACTCAACGCTCACCGTTCCTTCTGCCTCCTCTTCACTTTTTAGGCTCCAATTTCCTTCCTTTTTTTTTTTTTTTTTTTTGCGGTACGTGTGCCTCTCACTGTTGTGGCCTCTCCCATTGTGGAGCACAGGCTCCGGACGTGCAGGCTCAGCGGCCATGGCTCACGGGCCCAGCCGCTCCGCGGCATGTGGGATCTTCCCGGACCGGGGCACGAACCTGTGTCCCCTGCATCGGCAGGCGGACTCTCAACCACTGCGCCACCAGGGAAGCCGCCAATTTCCTTCTTTATTTAATTATTCCTAGCATTTATGTCTCCTTCAAATGAGTCTTTTCTTTCATTCTGTTTTCTTATAACATTTTTTGGGAGGTAATTGTAAATTTATATGCAGTTGTATGAAACAATACAGAGAGATCCCCTTTGCTCTTTGCCCAGTCCCCCCGCCCCCCCGTGGTAACATCTTGCAAAACTGTAATACAGTATCATAACCAGGACATTAAGATATGCATTTCCACCAGCACAAGGATCTCTCATGTTGCCCTTTTATAGTTATGCTCACTTCTCTCCTGATCTCCTGTTTTCTATTTCTATAATTTTGTCATTAAAAAGTTAACATGTGTTATATACACAGGGAACTGTATTCAATATCTTGTAATAATCCATAATGGAAAAGAATATGAAAAAGAATATATGTATGTATGTATAGCTGAATCACTTTGCTGTACACCAGAAGTTAACACAACATTGTACATCAGCTATACTTCAATTTTTAAAAAACGGTTACATAGGGCTTCCCTGGTGGCGCAGTGGTTGGGAATCTGCCTGCCAATGCAGGGGACGCAGGTTTGAGCCCTGGTCTGGGGAGATTCCCACATGCCGCGGAGCAACTAAGCCCGTGAGCCACAACTACTGAGCCTGCGCGTCTGGAGCCTGTGCTCCGCAATGGGAGAGGCCACGACAGTGAGAGGCCTGCGCACCGCAATGAAGAGCGGCCCCTGCTCACCGCAACTGGAGAAAGCCCTCGCACAGAAACGAAGACCCAACACAGCCAAAAATAAATAAATAAATTTACTTAAAAAAAAAACGGTTACATATATGAAACCACATGGTACGTAAACTTTTGGGATTGGCTTTTTTCCCTCAGCATACTTATCTAGAGATTCATTTAAGTGTCAAATATATAGGTAATTTGTTCCTTTTTATTTGCCGAGTAGTATTCTGTGGTATAGACATACTGCATTTTATTTAATCATTCACCCATTGAAGGACAGCTGGGTTGTTTACAGTTTCTTTTTTTTTTTTTGGCTGTGTTGGGTCTTTGTTGCTGTGTGCGGGCTTTCTCTAGTTGTGGCGAGCGGGGGCTACTTTTCGTTGCGGTGCGCGGGCTTCTCATTGTGGTGGCTTCTCTTGTTGCGGAGCATGGGCTCTAGACGCGCGGACCCAGTAGTTGTGGCTCACAGGCTCTAGAGCACAGGCTCAGTAGTTGTGGCGCATGGGCTTAGTTGCTCTGCAGCATGTGGGCTCTTCCCGGACCAGGGCTTGAACCCGTGTCCCCTGCATTGGCAGGCAGATTCTGAACCACTGTGCTACCAGGGAAGCCCTTGTACAGGTTTCTTATAAACTTTTTTTTTTTTTTTTTTTTGGCCATGCCGCACAGCTTGTGGGATCTTAGTTCCCCGACAAGGGATTGAACCTGGGCCCTCAGCAGTGAGAGCGCCAAGTCCTAACCACTGGACCACCAGGGAATTCCCTGAACATTTATTAAATCTATTTTTATTTCTTTCATCGGTGTTGTGTTTTTTCACTTTCTTTTTTTTTTTTGGGTGATTGTGAATGGTACTGTACTTTTAATTTCACTGTCCAGTTGTTCATTGCTAGTACAGATCTTCTTCAGCTTGTGAGGCGATTGCATCCCAATAAATCCATCATAACTTGAAAATGCATTTAATACACCTAACCGTATTTTATAATGAAGTGTTGAATATCTCATGTAACTTATTGAATGCTGTACTGAAAGTGAAAAACAGAATGGTTGTGAGTGTCTTGGTTGTTGACCCATATGATCAGTGTGGCTGGGAGCCACCCAGTATCACGGGGGAGGATCATACTGCATGTTGGTAGCCTAGGAAAAGACCACAATTCAAAATGTGTATGGTTTCTACTGAATGAGTACTGCTTTTATACCATCATAAAGTCAAAAAGTCATAAGTCAGCAACCATCTATATATAGAAATAAAGTTATTTTTGTATACTTGTCTAATATCCTGTGACCTTCCTGAGTCACTTATTACTTTTGGGAGTTTTTTGGTAGATTCCTTGGGATTTTTTACAAAAAAATAGACAGTCATGTCTTCTGCAAGTAGGGACAGTTCATTTCTTCCTTTCCAATCTGAATACTTGTTTCCTTTTGTTGTTCTGTTGTCTATTTTCAGTGTCATTTATATCTGCTCTAATCCTTATTTTCTTCCTTCTGCTTGCTTTAGGTTTATTTCCTTCATTTTCTAGGTTCTTGAGATAGGAGTTTAGATTATTGACGTGAGACTTCTCTTCAGTGTATGCATTTAGTGCTCTTAATTCCCTCTGCAGTACTGCTTTTGCTGTGTCCCACAGGTTTTGATTATGTTGTATTTTCATTTTCATTCAATTTGATATATTCTTTTAAAATTTCTCTTGAGGGTTCTTCTTTGACTCTTGGATTATTTAGAAATATTGCTTAGTTTCCACAGATTTTCTTGTTGTCTTCAGTTAATTGATTTCTGTTTTGATTACATTGTGGTTAGAGGATATACTTTGTATTATTTCAATTTTTAAAAATTTGTTGAAGTTTGTTTTATGGCCCAGGATATGGTCTGTCTTGGCATATGTTCCATGGTCACTTGAATAGGCGTTCTGCTATTGTTGGATAAATTGTCCTATAAATGTCAATTAAGTCCTGTTAGTCGATGGTGGTGTTGAGTTCTTACATATCCCTGCTGATTATCTGTATAGTTCTATCCGTTTTTGAGAGAGGATGTTGAAGTTTCCAACTCTTAATGGTGAGTTTGTTTCTCTTTTGCGTTCTGTCAGGTTTTTGTTCACATATTTTTCAGCTCTGTTGTTTGTTGCATACACACTTAGGATTGCCCTTTCTTTTTGGTGGATTGACCCTTTTATCATTATATGATGTCCCCACTATCTCTGGTAATTTTGTTTGCACTACTATCTACTTTATCTGGCCTTTATAAAGCCCACACTTATCTTTCTTTTATTCTTTTTGTTTATGCAAAAAAATTAATGTTTGCATGATATACCTCTTTCCATCCTTTAACTTTCAACCTGCTTCTATCATTATATATTTTTTTAATCTACTCTGCTAAACTCATAATAAATTTGCTTATTTGGACCATTTATATTTAATGTAGTTACTGATACGTTAGGGCTTATTAAGTCTGCCATTTTATTTTTTTGTTTTCTGTGCTTTTCATTTCTCTGTTTTCTTTTTCCTTCCTTCCTGTGGGTTACTTGAACATTCCTTATAATTCCATTTCAACTTGTTCACAGTGGTTTTTTTAGTATATCTCTTTTTGTAGCATTTTTTAGTGGTTATTCTTGGTTGCTCTAGATATTAGAGCATTACATTACATTATGTGTATCTAGCTTATCATGGTCTACTGGTGTTATCTTTTTTACCAGTTCAAATGCAGTATAGAAAACCTACCCCAGTCTCACTTCATGTCCCTTTACCCTCTCCCATTTATGATATAATTGTGTTAAATGTTTCCTCTGTGTGCACCAGACAGTGTTACAGTTTTTCTTCAGCCATAATCTATAAATCTAAGAGAAGATGGAAAACCTCTTATTTTTATCTGTAGTTTTGCTTACTGTGTCCTTTATTGCTTCTTAATACTCCAGAGTTTCTTCTTTTATCTTTTCCTTTCTGTTTAGAAATCTTCCTTTAGCAGTTCTTTTCAAGGTAAGTTTTCTGGTGATAGACTCTTAGTTTTCCTTCATTTGAGAATCTCTTGATTTCCTCTTCAATCCTGAACAATATTTTCTCTGGATATAAGATTCTGTTGACAGTCCTTTTTCTTCGGCAGTTGAAAAATATTGATAAAATGTAATCTTTCTCTGGACCCTTTCAAAATGTTTTCTTTGTTAGTTTCAAATGTTGAAATACCATACGTTTTTGTGTGAATTTCTCTGAATTTATCCTATTTGGAATTTGCCCAACTTCTTGATTCTGTATATTTATGCCTTTTGCCAAACTTGGATAGTTTTCAGTCATTACTTTCTACAATACTTTTTCAGCCTGCCTTGCCTGCCTTTCTCTTTGGGACCTCAGTGACGCAAATGTTAGTTCATTTGTAGTTCCACAGCTCAGTTGGGTACTTTCTATTATTTTTATCTTCCAGTTTATTGACTCTTTTCTCTGTTCCCTTTCTGCTGTTGCATTCAAACTTTTTATATGTTACTGTATTTTTTAGTTATAAAATGTTCATTTGGATTTTCTTTGTCTTATATTTCTTTTCTGATGCTTTATGTTTTCATTTGTTTCAAGTGTGTTCCTAATTGCTTCTTGAAGCATTTTTGTCATGGCTGCTTTAGTCTTTGTCAGGTAATTCTAACACCGTCGTCAACTCATAGTGTTAACACCTGTTGACTGTCTTTTTTCTCATTCATTTTGAGATCTTGACTCTTGGTATAACAAGTGATTTTTTTTAAATATAAATGTATTTTATTTATTTATTTTTGGCTGCGTTGGGTCTTCGTTGCTGTACGCGGGCTTTCTCTAGTTGCGGCGAGCGGGCGCTACTCTTCGTTGCGGTGCGTTGGCTTCTCGCGGAGGCTTCTCTTGTTGCGGAGCACGGGCTCTAGGTGCACGGGCTTCAGTAGTTGTGGCACGCGGGCTCAGTAGTTGTGGCTCGCAGGCTCTAGAGCGCAGGCTCAGTAGTTGTGGCTCATGGGCTCTAGAGCACAGGCTCAGTAGTTGTGGTGCATGGGCTTAGCTGCTCCGCGGCATGTGGGCTCTTCCTGGACCAGGGATCGAACCTATGTCCCCTGCATTGGCAGGCGGATTCTTAACCACTGAGTCACCAGGGAAGCCCCATAACAAGTGATTTTTGATTGAGACGTGGACATTTTCATGTTTGTTATGAGACCCTGGATTGATTTCAACCTGTTTTGGCTGTCTTTTTGTCACACTGCTCTGGCAGGGAAGGGGGTGGTACATTGTTTCATTTCTGCCAGGTGAGACAGGGGTTCAGGTTTTCCATTGGCCTCTGTTGACACGTGAGGTGGAGGGCGACTTCTTGTTACTGTGTGTGGGGACGGGAGTTCCAGCTCCCCACCTGGTTCCCATTGATTCTCCTGTGGAGGTGGCCTTGTCACTGGTGGGTGATGGTGAAAGTGCTTTCTCTGCACTAAGCCTTCTCTGATACCACCCCAGAGGTTGGGGCGTGGACATCTTATTACTACCAGGTGTGGGGTGGAAGTCCAGGCTCCCTGTGTGGTCTCTGCGGACACCATGGGTGCAGGGAGACTTCTTACTGGCCAGCAGGGATGAAATCCCTGGCTCCATACTTGGCCTTTTCTGATACCACCGTGGTGGGATTGTTGGGTCCCTCAGTACTGCCATGTGAGGGGTGCAAGTCTACACGATCCGCTCAGCCTTTTCTGTCTTGCTAGGCTGCCCTGGTCTTTTGCTAGTGAAAGTGGGCTCTTTTTGTTGTAGTTTTTGTCCGTGCTCAGTAACTGTTGCCAGCTTTTTCAGCTCCAAGTCTGGCGCGCATGCGTGAGGCAAAAAGGAAGCCCTGGGAACTGGCCACTGTGTGGTTCCCTGCATCCCAGGGTCTCTAGTTAATATGCTGTCTTTTCACCACCTTTCAAAGTCTTCTTATGTTTGTTTTATATAAAACATCCAGGGGTTTTAGTTGTACTTAGTTGAAGGAATGAGGAAAAGTACATCTACTCTTTCTTCCCAGAGAAATCCTTTTATAAAACTTTAATCATGCTTATACTTTTTTGATTATAACAGTAGTACCGTTTCATTTTTAGAAGACTAGTATATGTAAAAAAAAATTTTAGAAAGAAAGTTTAAATTACATAGAATGCTACTAGCTAGAGTTAAGTACTTCTGGCTTCTTTCTAGTTAATATAAAAGGTATATATCATGTATATCTGTGTGTGTGCATATGTATATATTTTTTTAACAAATTGGAATCTTGTTAGAAATCAAGGTTTCTATTCAATACTTTTTCCCTTAACGTCAATTGAATCATAAGCATTTCTTGATAGTGCAGAGATCCATCTGTTTAGTGGATACTGATTCACACATTGTGAATACGCTGTTACCAAGCTTCTGTTGTAAGCAGATCATTTAAGAGCATCAAGCTGGTTGCAGCAGGGTGGTGGGGAAGATGAGAGATGGGACGTGTGGGCCCCCAGGAGTTCATGCCTGCTGGGAGTCAGACCCTGGATGAGTCATCAGAACTACACAGTGGGGTAAAGTAGAAGGGCATATGCTCAAAACTGTCTGTAGTGGCAGGAATGACCTGATATGAGTGGATCAGGGAAGGGTTTTGTGAGGAAATTATGCTTTAGTTGAAAAGATTAGCTAGGCAGAGGACGGGGCTGGGTGGCAGGAGTGCTCTTGGCAGACAGACAGCACTTGCTAATTTTGTGAGGGGAAGGGTCCTTAATAACGCATGAATTCCAACCAGCTTCTAAGAAACCTGCCAGTAAACCTTTTTCATTAAACTTCAGGAAACAGGAGCGCCCATCCTGACTGATGATGTTAGCCTGCAGGTGTTCATGGACCATTTGAAGAAACTGGCTGTCTCCAGTGCCTGCTGAGCTGAGGACATGAGAAGGAAATGGAGGAAAACACGGTCACACTGTGCTCACAGTTGTTTGTAAAGGCTTAACGTTCCTTTTACTTTTCTGCTGCATTTTAATAAATAATCAAAAGAAGTGTTATGTAACTCTTCAGATTTTAATTTGCTTGTATTCCTTATCTGTGCCCTTTTCTTTACACCATAAAATTATAAGGTCATAAACGTTTTGGTACCGGTAGATGTTTATATGCTTTTTGTATTCTAACTTTTAGAGTCTGTATAAAATCAGAACTAATGTATTTTGGCAGCTTGCTTACATGAAAATCATAATGATCAGAAAGGAAATAAATCTGGATGAAGAAGCACTGGTTAAAATAATGCTAATACAAATTTGATTTCTGAGGTCTCTGTGTGTTTTAAGTAAATTCCCCAAGAGGTAATTCCTGAACTTAATCTTCATTTACTGTCAAGGATATTGTTAACATTAACAGACAAGGAAAAGTAAGAAATATGTGAAACTTTATTGAGGCAGAGTGGTCTGGAGTGGCACTGTTCCTACCTCACCTGAGATACAGAGAACAGATTGCTGGTCACCAGAGGGGAAGGGGTGGGGGAGGGTGAAATGGGTGAAGGGGGTCAACTGGATGGTGCTGGATGGTGGTGAGCACACTGTAGTGCATACAGAAGTTGAATTACAATGTACACATGAAACATATAATGTTATAAACCAATGTTACCTCAATTTTAAAAAAATTACAGCTTATTTTACTCAGTGGAGTTCATCCTTGTTTAGAGGTTATATCCCCTTTTAACATGGGCCAATTGCTAGGACAGCTGTCATCCAGGAGTTTCTTTTGTTTTGACTCCTAGGTTAGTTGCAGTTTTCCTTTTATCTCATAAGTCATTTTGCTGCCTTAAGTGACTGTTCCTAAAAAGAGCATACAAGAGATAATTCACAGAACCTGTTCTGCCTTCATACCTGACAGCTTTACTGAGTATAAAATCTAGGCCCAAAATAATTTTATCTCAAAACTTTGGAGGCATTTTTTCAATCATTCAGCAAATAATTATTCAGTATTTGCTATGTTTGGAGTAGTCTTCTAGGGCCTGGGAATGTAACCAATAAAACAATTCCTATTCTCACAGAGCTTATATTCTGGGTAGGGAAGACCAACATTAAAAAATTAGAAGTAAATTATATAATTTTTTAAGAAGCTAATGAGTGCTATGTAGAAAAGTAAAACTGGGAACTCCTATTAATTGGCTGTCGGACCATCTGGATTGATTCCAATGCTCTATCTTTTGAATTTGTACTTACTGCCATCTTAACCTCTGCTCAAAATTCTGGGTGGGTTTCCTATCTTAAAATGTTTAACAATTACATTTTAAATGCCTAAGGCTTTTATTTACTGTACCTTTTCCATAGAATATTTTTCTTATATTTGGGATATAATTTTGAATTGAGGTAGATCATATAGAAGAGTACATAAGCCTGTGTATCCAGTTTAGGGTTGAAACTGTTCCTCCTTGGGCCTGTTTCCAGTTGACAGGAGGAATGTGATAGACCCAGCTGGCTCTGGTGTCTCTCCAGTGACAGTGAGTGAAGGTGCCGAGGGGCACCCTGAGCCATGCAGGTCCCACCTGTGGGTGCTGGTGGCTGTTTCCAAAGAACGTGGAGGTGGGTGTTAGTGTTCTTTGGAGAGCAGCCATCTCGAGAGGGAGACACTGAGCCAGTGTGCCTAGTAACTATAAACTCCATCTTGAAAGCAAGGAAACTCCTGAAATGATCAATTAGGAGAGTGGCAGCCCGGATGGAAGGAGGCTGGAATCCAGCCGAGGCCTCAACAGAGGCAGCTTTTAGACACAGGTGACAGATGAGGTGTTAGGTGAGAGGGTGAGTCAGGAAAGGTTTCTTTCCTTTTGGGGGCTGGGGCGCAGTAGGGGTAGGGATAAATTCAATCCTGGCCACTCTGAGTTTCAGGAGCTTGTGGGGTAGAACTGAAAATGCCCTGTAGGTTGGCAGTAATTAGTATGTATTTATCTTTCAGGAGAATGTGGCGTATATTTGAGAGTCATAAACGTATAAAGTAAATAACATGAGTAAAGTTGCTCAGTATGAGAAGAGAAGCAAGCTTGGAACAGAATACTGATTTTCCTGTTTTGTTTTTAACGACCTTATTGGGGTATAATTTATATACGATAAACTGCACCCATTTAAAGTGTACGGTTCAATGAGTTTCAGTAGATGTGCACACCCACGAAAGCACCACCATCACATCACCATCAAGACACAACATTTCCACAGCCCCCAAAGTTTCTTCAGGCCCCTTTTAGTCCTTCCGTTTCTGCACACCCTGGTCGGAGGCAACTACTTGTCGGCTTTCTCCCACTATAGATGAATTTGCTTCCAGAATTTTATGTCTGGTTTCTTTTGTGCCTGGTTTCTTTCACTTAGCATTACCCATCTGAGATTTATCCATGCAATTGCATGGATCAGTACAGTAGTTCCTTTTATTATGGAGTGATAGACTCACATTTCCTTTATTCATCCACTAGTTGATAGACATTTGGGTTGTTTCCATTTGGGGGCTCTTATGAATAAAGCTCTGTGAACACCCACATACATACGTTTGTGTGGACATAATGTTTTCATTTCCTTTGGGTGAATAGGAACCGAATGTCTGATTCATACAGTAGGGGTACTTCAATTTTTAAGAAACTGCCAGTATCGCAAAGAGGTTGTGATATTTTATGTTCCCACCAGTAAGAGGTCTGATTGCTCCAAGTCCGTACAACCCTTGGTATTCTCAATATAATTTTTAGTCATTCTAATAGGTGTGTAAGGGTGTCTCGTGGTTTTAATTTGCATTGCTGTGATGACTGACAATGCCCCTGTACTTATTGGCCATTTGTATATCTTCTTTAGTTAAGTGATTGTTGCCTGTTTTTCAGTTCGGTTGTCTTTTTATAATTGAATTGTAAGATATCCTTATAAATTCTGATACAAGTCCTTTGTCAGATCTACCTACTTTGAATATTTTATCTTGTGGCTTGTTTCATTTTCTTAACTGCCTTTCGAAGAGCAAAAGATTTAATTTTGAAAAAGTCCAATTTACCAATATTTGTTTGTGGTTTATGCTTTTTGTATTCTAAGAAATCTTTGCCTATCCCAAGATGGCAAAGATCGCCTTTTTAAAAAATTTTTATTTTATATTGGATGTAGTTGATTTCCAATCGTTGTGTTAGATCTTTTCTTCTCGGTTTGTAGTTTTAGCTTTTATATTTAAGCCTATGATCCATTTAGCGTTAATTTTTGTGTGTGGCAAAACACCAATTTTTAGAGGGTGGGAGAAATGGGAAGAGCCCTGAAGGATAAATAGATTCTGAAGAAAATTATGTTTCGAAGCTATGAAAGGAGCAGGTGGAGTCGTATGCGCTGGAAATCGTCTGATTATGGCTGCAAAGTAGTTACTGGCTATGGAAGTTTACTGAGTATCCACTCTGTGCCCAACACATCCCTTTTGCTCTCAAGTTGTTTGGTTTCTTGAGTGGGGGTAGATTATGCTTCGAGGAAATGTACGGATAAGAGAAAAGCTGATGGTGGATCGAGTGGAGACTTTTTGTTTTTGAGGCGCGGGCTCGTTTGTATGATGGAGTAAAGAACAACAGAATGAAAAGGGCGTGAGATGGAGGTGGACAGAGTGTAGTTGCTGGGCCAGGGCCCTGAAAGGCAGAGAAGAATGGGACCCACAGCCTAGTGGAGGGGCTAATTCAGACGTAGAGGGACCCACGCGCACCAGACAGGGCTCCAGGCAGGAAGATGGGGAAGATGACTTGCGGGTCGTAGACGGGGTATCCTCGCAAACCTGAGAGCTGGAGGAGGGAAGGAATTAAGTTTAACAAGGGCCACCTAAAGCCTGTGTAAGGCAGGACTTTGCAAGTGGGAGGTTTGCCTGAGAGAAAGTGTCATTGGGGCCCGTCACGTGGGAGGCAAGATCGTCTCCGGACCCCAGGCGCCCGACCCGAGTGCGTTGCCCAGCGCGACGTCCGGACTACACGCTCCAGGATGCATCGGGGCCGGCGCAGGAAGCGGCCAGCCCGGAGCGGCTCCCCATTGGAGGCGGCGGCGGCGGTGACGCGCCCACCGGAAGGCCCGCCTCCGCCCTGGGACTCGGAGGAGTGAGGTATTCCCGGCGGCGTCATGCGTCCGGAAAAGGCCCTGTCTTGGTACCGGCGCATGTCTATGCTGTACGGACTGGGCGCCTGGACCCTGCTGGGCTCCTTGTTTTTGTATAATCAGAGAAAGAGCAAGCCTCCAGGTACGGCTCTCGGGCGGGACCTCTGGGGGACGCGCGGCCTTGCGTGGGGCGTGTCCGGGGGGTCGCAGAAGTGGCTTCGCTGTGCCGCGCGAAGAGACCGGGAGCGGTGCTTAGAGCCGCGCGTTATCGTGGAATCTGCCAGCAACGACCTTTTAGAGCCTCTTCCCCGAACCTTGCTGGTTTATTGAGCGAGGCCGCCCGTATCCTCAGAATTTGAAGAATCCGTGAGATTCCAGGTGGAATTTCAAAGACCCTGGATGGTGGTTTAAAGAGGCGATGCTTCTGTAACTTCAGCCCTGCTTTGGTCGCCTGGTCGCCTTTGCCGACCAAACGATTTCGCTGACTTACACCAGCGAAGGAGTACTGAAATCTTACCAGTTGCTGGGAGGAAAAGGAAATCCCGCAGCTTTCAAAAATGTTCTGGAAATCTGTGGCTTCGTCTAGAGTAGGGACTGGCTGGGGCTGAAGGGGAGGAGCTGGTGGGGGAGCGACTGCTACAAAATAAGGGGTTTCCTTTTGTGGATGAAAATATTCTACACTTTATTTTGGTGCTGGTCGCACAGATCTCAAGATACTAAAAACTGAATTACATTTTAAATGAGTTAATTGTATAATAAGTATTATCTCAGTAAAGCTTTTTATGTAAAAACTGTGCTGAAGATTACATTTGGTGCTGAAGATCACCAATGGCCTGAAAGTGCACATGTCAGCATTAAGCATTTTAAAACATTTATCTCTGTAGTGGTCATTTAAAAAAATTATTTACATTTTCTTTTTTACAGAAAGAAAACAATGTCAGGAACCTGATGGGGGTGGGGGTAATTCTTACCTTAGTTTATTTTATTTCAAAGACTTTACTAATAATTCTAATGACTGCTGCCTAAATTAAAAGTTAGTGATCAACTATACTTCAATTAAAAAATAAAGTAAGATAAAATGAAAGTTAGTGATGCAGCTGTTACTTTTTTTTTTTTTTTTAAGGTGGTGAAGTAGAACAAAAGAATGTCTCAACAAATGAACTGTCTGAACCCCGGAAAGGGTTTTATGTGGAAACGGTTGTCACATATAGAGACAATTTTGTTCCAATTACTGCCAGGATCGTCAACTATTTGAAATCATGGACTGGTGGCCCCGGACCAAAATCATGATGGACGGCTGAATTCTAAAAACAGGACTTTGGTTCAGCATATAAATTTGAGAGATACTGTGATTTCCACTTTCTCTTTGTGAAAAGTGTATACATTTAATTTTGCTGTAAAATAGAATCACTAATAATATGCAATAAATATTTCCTTGAAGAAAAGTAAATTTGCATATTCAGGAGGTGTCCTTCTATACTCACAGGAGTAAAAGATTGAAGTGAAATGTCGTATTGAGCTTCCATAAGCTTGGTTTTCTGAAATTAGTTCATGTAACTTTATATTCCTTTCATGTTGCTGTCAGACATAGCTTTTGTGGTCCCTTTAAGCAAATCTCCGTGTTCAGTTTGGGACTTAGAGCAGCCCTTTGGGCACTAGTGGGTGCTTGGTAAGTATGTTGTGAATTATATTATAACTCCTGGATTAAATAGACTCGATCTGTTCTTTAGGAGCTGTACAGATACCCTCATTCTTTCGGCAGGAGTGGATTAAACCCCAATGGTGGCTACCAGTATTCTAGAGATAGGGGATACAAAGTGAGGACAGCAGGGTTCCTGCCCTTGAGTGCTGCAGTGTTCTCTCCGCTGGGCTTGTTTGGTTGCAAGTAACAAACCCACATAAGTGCGATTAAATCAGAAAGAGATGTTTATTAAAAATGTGTGTGGACAGGGAATTACCTGGCGGTCCAATGGTTAGGACTCGGTGCTTTTGCTGCTGTGGGTGTGGGTGCAATCCCAGGTCGGGGAACTAAGATCCCACAAGCTATGCAGCGTGGCCAAAAACAACAAAAAACCAGTATAGACAGCTCAGAATTCAAACAGAGTATGCTGAGGTCTTCGGAGGGCCTGGCAGCAGGAACCGGAATGTAGCCACTCACTGAGCCTGCCTGGGGACTGTCTGCCTTGTTGCCTTTCTCACTGCACACGTTTTGTCCCCGTTATTTCTGTAGTAACATCACTTTGCAGCTACAGCGTCAAAGTCTGATCAGCTTCTTCCCAAGCCAGAGTTTGTCTTCCACTCCTGTGAGAGTCACTTCCCTGTGTATCGGATCCTTTCCTGTGGATCACTGAGTCCTGCCTCAGTTAGTAAGAAACTAGCATTCGTTGCCCATTTGGGTAGTGTTTCTTGTGCGCAGCTATTTGGGACCCCGTGAGGACTAGGGATTCCTGGTAGGACAGGAATGGGACACTTCTGGGTTCCTGCTATAGTACTGTCACCTTCAAACCTTTGCCTTGATTTCTCCTTGGTGTCAGTTCTACCTGACACCAGGTGGGTGGCCTGAGCAGTGCTTTGGGGGCAGTCAACCTAAGTGACAGAGGCTCCAAGATGGCAAGTAGCAGCTTCAGATGTCAGCAGCAGAGGCTCCTCACTGGACATCAGAGGTCAAGAATGGCTCAGTGCCAGTGGGGTGGGCACCCTGGTGGACACCTGTGATGGGCATCAGACGTGCAAGAAGCAGCATACGATGGTGGAAGGGAATTTCTGAATGGCTTCCCAGAGCAGCCTGCTTCTCATCACTCTCCTTGGAATCTCAGTTTCATGCCTGGCCTCCGGCTGCCGGGGAGATGGGGAAAGTGCGTTTCTGGCTTCCGCATCAGGGATGTGTTGACCCTCAAAGTGGGGCATCTCCTAGATATAGGAAGGATGATCACAGCATGCTGGGCAAGTAGATACCAGGACAAATGTCCACTCCAGGCAGCAAGCCAGACTTTCATCGGGAGGCACTAAGATACCTGCCTCTGTAGGTCACTTTCCCCAGAGAAGGTTTCTCTACCGGGGGTGGATGCCTGGCTGTAGGAATTCTGGGAGCTGTGTGTGTGTGTGTGTGTGTGTGTGTGTGTGTGTGTGTGTGTGTGTATTCCTTCTTGTTTAAAACACTTCAACCCCAACTGCTTGTGCTAAGACCATGTTCTCTCTCCATAACACTTATTACTGACCGACCAGTAAAACAATTGTGGCTCCAAACAGCCTGGAGCTTCAACAATTCCCGTACTTCTGCTGAATCTTGGCTTAAATAGGCCTTTGTGGACTAATCTAACAACCAAAATATAATTTAAAGTGTTCTTCTGGGAGAAGGTTTTCAGAATTCCAAACGTCTATCTTGCAGGTGCAGTTGGAACACGGTCTGTTCAGAAGTTGGGAATCACCCATTGAAGGAGAGTTTGTAGGATTGGAAATAAGTTTCCCGAAATTCTGAGGTCTGGTAGTATTTAGAGGGAGTGGGTTTTCTTTTTCTTTTTTATAAGATGTATGTATCTCCGGGGCGTGCGCCCCCTTCCTGACATCCGTCCAGCTGGAGGAGCCATCGGGGACCATTCAGATGAAAAGGACTCCTGAGAGATAGTAGAGCAACAAGAGAAGAGGAATTGGGTTTTCCGGCCCTGTGGAGTACCACACAGCCCAGGGCTTTAGAGAGAAAGAATCAACTTCTACGTAGTTTAAGCCATTGTGACTTTGGGTCTCTGCTACAGTTGATGTAACTCTAAGCAAATCACATCTCCCTATTCATTTCTTTTTAAAAATGGTACCTAACTTTTCATGATAGAAAAATCTCCTGTGTTTTCTGAGCTTTGGTTTCTTTTGAAGAAGAGGTATAATATCTAGCCTGTCTACTAATAGGGTTGTGACTGTCAAATGAGAAAGTGTTTGTACACGCATGATTATTCTTAGGAATAGAATGTCTTAGCTACTCCTGGAAATGAGGCGTGAAAGGCCGTCTTTCTGGTGATAAATGCAGTCTGCTTCTGTCGTCCTCCAGCCGCTTTGCTTTCTTTCTTGTGGCTCCCCAGGGAGTTACCTCGTCACAACTGGCCTGTCTGAAAACAGGGCTTCCATGGGTAGTAACTTGCTTCTTCAGCACAGCAGGTTAGCAGCGTGTATCAACATGGAAAATGGCACATCCTGCGGTCCGGCAATCTCACTTTCAAGAATTTGGGAGATTCCTGAAAAGATTTAGGAAGATGCCTCTTCAACATCCCTCGTTCAGCATGGCCTCGAGCTGAAACAACCTCTTGGTCGACCGTGCCGATTGCCTTCCCAGCACCCACTGATCCCACTCCTCTTTTATAACAGACCCTGAGCTCACCCCGTCAGGTGCTTCAGGGGGACTGGCCCAGGTCCTGATTGGTCCAAGTCAGTGTTTCTCCAGGGGGCGCTGCAGCCTCCGTGGATGTGACAGTCCATTTTGTGGGCTGCCCCAGGTGTTGCAAGTGCTTTAGCATTTCAAGTTCCTTGGGCACTAAATGCCTGTAACAATCTTCACAGCTTGTGACAGCTTCAGACACCCCTCCCCACACACATTTCCAGTAACCCCTGGGGGGCTCTATGCCCCAGGTGAGAACCTCTTATCTGAACCAGTCAGGAGGAGTAGGTCCCATCTCCCTTGCTAGTGACTGGGTTAAGCATGGTCATGTGATCTCACTCTGGCTAGTGAAACTCGAGGGGCTTCTGGGCAGGGTGTCCCAGCCTCAGAGGAAGCACTAGGAGGCGATAGTCTCCTGTACTTCTGAACATTGTGTCTGGATAGGATGCCCAGTACAGCCACAGCCATACTGTAAATCTATGACCCCCTGTTAGTCAAAAAATCAAGTTCACACCTGTATTCATTCAGCAATGTTATCTGAGCTTCAGGCAGTGTGCTAGGTGCTTAGGATAGAATGGTAAGCACGAGACACTAATAGAGCAAATTATCGGGCACTGGAGTGACTGGAAGTTGCCAGGAAAAAAAAAAAAAGTCGCCAGAAGATTATGAGGGAAAAACCATAGGATAGCGATGGAGAATAATGGGGAACCAGGACTCTTAACTTTGTGTGGTCAGAGAAGTTCTCTCCGATGAGGAGGCGTTTAAGCTGAAAATGAAAGGAAGGAGGGGAGCGAGATGGACAAAGAATGGGGGAGGAGCATTCGAGGTGGAGGACCAGCAGATGCTGAGGTCCCGAGGTAGCAACAAGTGGATTACCTGAGCAATTTAAAGAAGATCAGAGTCTGGAACGTGAAGACTTTATATTCTAGAAACCACTTTTACGTCTTATGGAGAATGGATTGGGTGAAGACAGAAGTGGCAGTAAGGAGACCACTGAACAGCTGTAGTAGATGCAGGTGAGAGATGACGGGCCATGGAGCAGGATGGCACTGGGGCTGGAGAGAAGAGGGCGTGTGGGGTTCGTTTGGGGGAGTCAGGAGGTTTGTTGATGGACTAGTTACTCAGGGAGAGGGAAAGAGCAATCATGAGTCACTTATGGCTGGAGGAAACAGTGGAGCCATTGATTTGAATCAGGGTGGCCCAGCTGGTGGAGTGTGGGGGGCTTGGGGGGATTGCAATTCAGTCCTGGCACTAACCACCCAGACTTAGCACAGACCCTGCAAGTCTAAGGGCACGTCCCCAAAAGGGCAGCCCTCAGTTCAGATGCCAGGCGCACCTTGGGGGTCACCAAGCCACCTTTACTTCCGACCAACTGGCTACAAATTTGGGAGTTTTTTTATGACTCCTACAGGTTAGATAACTTACTGCAATGACTCACTGAACTCAAGAAAGCCTTATACTTACAGTTTTATTATAAAGGATACAAATCAGGACTAGCCAAACGAAGGAACACATCAGGCAAGGTCTGTGAAGGTCCCCAACAGAGAGCTTCACTGCTCTCTCGGTGGAACCAGGGTGCAGGTTCCTCACCCATGTGTTCACCAGCCAGGACGCTCTGCTAAGGTTCAGTGTCCACAGCTTTTATTGGGGTTCCATCTCATATGCACAACTGATGGACTCATCTGCTGTGTGACTGAACTCAATCTCCAGCCGCATCCCACCGCCCCTCCTCAAAGTCCCACCCTCTAGCCACATGATTGGTCTTTCTGGTGACCGGCTCCCACCCTGAAATGTTTCATTAGGAACTCCTATCCCTTAGGAAATTCCAAGGATCTTAGAAGCTCCATGCCAGAAACACAGAACAAAGACCAAACTCTTTTTCATACGGAAGGGGTGAAAAGCCTGAATCCCATTTTCAGTCTGTTAATTTGGTTCATGGAAGTGGAGAGGTCAAGAAGGCATTTGGAAGTACAAGCACAGAGGATGTGTTGGGAATGGAAATGAAAATGTGCGAGTCAATAGCACAAGGTGGAATTCAAAAACATGAGGAGAGTGGCGATTTAGAGGGCAAAGGAGAGCGTGCAGAGGGAAGGAGGCACCGCAAGAGGGGCTGCTGGGTGCTTCTGCCTCCTGATACTGACCTTTTCGAGCTCAACAAATATGTAAAAAGAATCCTGGTGTTTTGGTATATTTTTAAAACGTTTTATTTTTGAAATAAGTTACCTTCACTTATAGCCCAAGTGGTCAACATTTTACTTTGCTTTATCACTCTCTTTATTTTCTCTGTATATATCATTCTTCACCAGATCTGAAAGTTGCAGATATGTTGTCCCTTTACCCCTAAGTACATGTGTGTATTTCCTAAAAACAAGGATGTTCTCTTACATAAAAATCAGGAAATTAATATTGGTTCAATGCCATTATCAAATCCAGCAGTTCTCAAAGCGTTCTCTGAGATCCTCCTTAGAGGAGCTGAGATTTCCACCTATTTTTATAATAATATATAGACAATATTTGACTTTTTCATTCCTATTCTTTCAAGAGTGTACAATGGGGTTTTCAGAGGCTTCATGGTAAGTCATGATCTCATTGCTCTAATGTCAGTATATAATGGATTTATTATTGTCATTTAAAAAATTATCATAAGTCAATATTTAACAATTTTTCTAGGTTGTAATTTCTAGTACAAGTAAAAATCTTAAGATATAAGCTATTTGGGGTGTTCAATAATTTTTAAGAATGTAAAGGGGTCTTGAGATCAAAATGTTTTGAGATATGTTGATTTGATGCAAATTTAAACAAAAATATTTACCAATTGTCCCAATATGCACTTCTTTCTTTTTATTTTTTTCTGGCTAGGATAAAACTCAGTTCATGCATCACATTTAGTTTTCCTGTCTCTTTAAAAGTCCCCTTTAATTTGGAACAGTTCTTCAGACTTTCTTTTTCTTGACATTTTTGAAGGATCCTTCTAGTTATTTTGTAGAGTGTTCCTTAATTTAGGCTTGCCTGATGTTTCTTCATGATTGGATTCAGAGTCTACATTTTTGGCAGAAATACCACAAAAGTGACATGGTGTCTTTCTTGGTGCAATATCAGAAGTATATGATGTTTGTTTATCTCATTACTGGTGATGCTATCTTTGGCAATTTAGTGTGCAGTATTTAACGCTCAAGTATATTAGTATAGTCTTTTCTGGCCAAATGACTCTTCCTTGTTCTCCATTTGAAGCTTTTTCTTGTAGGAGAGGAAAAAGGTTTTCTCACTCTCTTGAGGTCCCTGGCTGGGTCTGAAAATTAAAGTGACAAAGACAGATGAACAAGAGAAAAGCATACAAATTTATTTAAGTTTTACATGACGTGAGAGCCTTCATAAGGAGATGAAGACCCAAAGAAACGGACCTGTGTAATTTTTGTTGTTAGGTTTGACGAAGCATGAGTAGTCATGGAGGAACATGATAGGTTAAGGAATATGAGGTAGGCAGAGTAAACTGGGGGAAATTTAGCAAGGCCTGTTGGTTCAGATTCTTCTTGGTGTGCTTTTGTCTTTGGAGATAAGGCTGCTCCCTCCCTCCCAGTACAGATAGGGCACCTCTCACATTTATGACCTGTTTCAGGACAGAAGGGTGGGGACCTGGGACCCTCTACCTGAACGCTTGCACCTGGACAAACATTTCCTACAGCAACCGATACAAAGAAACTATAAGAGACTGCAGATAACTGCACCCATGCGCAGTCACAGGGGCAGTTATGAACAATAAGACACAAAAAGGCCACAAACCAACTGCCATTTCTGAGGTGCCAGGAGGAAAAGCAGGGTAGAGCAGACCCAAGTTTGGTTCGGGAACATCCTCAACTCCCTCCCTCTACACCCACCAGCACTATTAGGCTGTAAGAAGAAGACACACTGAGAAGGGCTTGTTTTTAGCAGTGATAATAATTTGTTAGGGTAATACTTGTACAGTCCTTTGCAGATTTCTAACACTTTTGCACAGTATATATTATTCAAATCTTCTAACAAGTCTGGGAGAGGGGCCAAGTATCAGTATTAGAGGAGGAATTACAATTACAGAATCACATATCTGCGCACTGCCAGGACGCGGCTAGGTCAAATGAATACCTAAACAGTTAAATGGCTATTTTAGGCAGCAGATACTCTCCTGTCTGGTTTCTGAGGAGTTACAGAGGCAGGAAAACAAGGGAAAAAGAATTTGGGAGAATCTGGGGGCAGAAGGGTGGAAACATGGAAGGAGGCACACGATTAGGATTAGTATTCAGGACAAAGCTGGGATTCAGGGATGACTGTCACTCAGGCCGGGGTTTGTGAAAAGAAACTGGGGCAGAAACTACTGTCTGGGCACCAGTGAGTCGGGCTGGGGTGTGGGGACGGGGAAGGGGGTTGCGGGACTCCAGCGTCCGGGCGGGGCTCATCTAGCTGTACGGGGGACATGACCAAGAGTGGGCGGGGCCGGACCTAGAGCGGGCGGGGCCTCTCGCGGGGGCGGGGCCACACCGAGGGCTCAGATGGGCGGGACCAACCTGTGGTGGGCGTGGCCGACGTGGGCGGGCCGTCGACTCGTGGGTTCAGGGGGTCGGAGCGCGCTTCCAGGTGTCCCCGGCAGAGGGCGCGGGCAGCTGCGCAGCCCGCGGAGTCCCGAGGCCGGAAGCCGCGCGGCGCCGCCCCGCTCGCCCCAGCCGTCGCCATGAAGGCCGTGGTGCAGCGCGTCACCCGGGCCAGCGTCACAGGTCAGTCGGGCGGGGCCGGGCCGGGCTGGTCGCCCCCGGGCCGCCGCCGGCCACGCGCGAGCCCGGCCCCCGCCGCCCCGAGTCCCCGCCGTCCCGGGGCGCCGTCCACGGGCTGCAGGGTCTACGCTTAGTGTCGCGGTGACCGCGCCTCGTCGTCTTCTGCAGCGTTTCCTTTAGTCCGGAGCGCAGGTGGCCTCCCGCATCCCCCGAGCGTCCCCCGAGCATCCCCCGGCCCGCCCTTCCACGCGGTGTTAAACAGACGACGCGTGGGAGCGTTTCCGGGGCACACACCCCTTCCCCAGCCTTCTGCCCCGCGTCTCCCTTTCTTGCCGGTTTTCTCCGTGTCCCGGTTCACCTGGAGCTTGACTCCCCTAAGGTGCCCGCTCGTGACAGGTGCTCGTAGGGGTGGGTTCTGACCGTGTCTGCCCACGTGACCCGGGTGGGAACCCAGGGGATCCAGGATGAGATGTTTCTCTTTTCCACCAGTTTCATGTGAACCGAGCCACGCAACCATCAGTCATGGCTTGAACACTGCGGTCTAGTTTGAACATCAGGGGTCCAGATGATTAATAGGTAGAAGGAAGTCCTTTTAAAAGCTCAAGCCAAGATAAGCAGAAATAGAGACACAGAGGTAGAGAACAAACGAATGGACACCAAGGGGGAAGGGGTGGGTGGGATGGATTGGGAGATGGGGATTGACATATATACACCTACACTATTGATACTATGTATAAAATAGATAACTAATGAGAGCCTACTGTACAGCACAGGGAACTCTACTCAGTGCTCTGTGGTGACCTAAATGGGAAGGAAATCTAAAAAAGAGGGGATATAGATACACATATAGCTGATTCACTTTGCTGTACAGCAGAAACTAACACAACATTGTAAAGCAACTATACTCCAATTTAAAAAAAACCTCGAGTGAAGATAGTATAGATGTTAAAATTTTTTTGAATGATTAACTTTACATTGTCTTCTAGTCTTTCCTATTTTTATTGGCAGAATTCTAATATTGTTTCAGTTCAAGTAGTTCTAGATATCCTTTCCTTCAAGCCTATACCAAATGTGTGTTTCTATGTCCAGGAGAGTATAAATCTAAGAACGAAACAACAAAATCCCCTAAAGAAACAATCAAACTCAGTAAAACCATATATTTAGATCCGAGATTCTACTTTTCAGTCCTGGCTAATGATTTCTAAGCTGTTCTGATAAGTGATTTTGGATATCGTCCTGGAGTAATAGGGAATAGTATAGCTCTGGGATTTATGAAATTTTAAAACAAAGTGGGCTTTTTTTTTTAGTATTTTAGTTAATATGTAACTTCACTAAAACTGGGAAAATTCATAGATGAAAAGATTTTCTTGCTTTTTTTGAGAAGAATCTTGCAGCCTGCCCTATGTGGTCATGATGGCCAGTGAACAGACTTTGGAGAATGTAAGTTTTGATCAGAATGGAGAACTCTCCATTGTGCTGATCTGGAATATCAAAAACACATTTCTGTGAGATTAGCTGAATAGTTTGAATGATCTTACTTTACTATTTAAGTTGTATGCTTTTAGTTAAAAACAAATTAACTGTCTAAAGGTGTTAATAAGATGGAATTCTCCCACGGTGCTGGAGGAAACTTTGAGTTAGCCTTGCCTTCTACTTGTATTGTAATGGGGAGAGGTTTTCTGATTCCTTTAGAATGTGACTGACAGGCTTCACTTCCATGTGGCCTTTCTCGAATGGCATTTTATTTCAAAGGTTCTAAAATGTCACTTCCAGTTTTATAGGTGGGACAGTATTAAGAGTCACATATTACGTGGCAGGCTCACTTGATGAGCTTGGTCAGGCACATTTGATGCCTTAGCATGGTTATTATGATAATCTAATTTTAAAAGCTTTATGACAGAACACTTCAAACATATTCATGTGGTTACACACATGGAATAGTACAATAACCCCCATGTCCATCACTCAGCTTTATAAGCCGAAATCTGAATAGAATCATAGAATGTTGGGAAGAGATTGGTTGGGTTTGAATGCGTTAATTTGTGAGCTGGTGAATTCTTCTCAAAGAGGAAGTCTTGGGTGATGCCACTATACGTGGCGTCAAATAAACATTGACCAAATAGCTCAGGTCTCTTCTAGCCCTGTGACCTTTTGTCTAAAATGGTGATTCTCAAGTTTTTCCCCTTGGAAATCCATTTGTCTATAATAAAACATCCCTTTAACCTCCTAATTCTTCTGCCTGAAGGAGGGACAAAACTTCTCCAAAATAAGAGAGCGAATTGTGTCATCTCAAGGCTTTGGTGCATAATTCATTTCTTATTAGGATAATACCACATTATAAAAATATTGAAACTGTTCAAATATGATTTGAATCACTTCAAATAGTGATTCTATTTTTGAGAATCTATTCTAAGAAGATAATCCTAATTATAGAAGAAGCTTTAGAGGGGTGAACAGGTGGAGCACACAGGATCCTTAGGGCAGTGAAACTACTCTGTACGATACTGTCATGGTGGATACGTGTCATTACATTTGTCCAAACAGATAGAATGTCCAACACCAAGAGTGAGCTGTGGTAAACTGTGGACTTGGAGTGATAATGAGGTGTCAGTGTAGGTTCATCATTTGGAACAAATGTACCATCTGGAGGGGGACGTTGATAGTGGGGAGACTGCATGTGGGGCTGAGGGTATATGGGAAATCTCTGTGCCCTCTGTTCAGTTTTGCTGTGAACCTAAAACTACTCTATACATGAAAGTATATTTAAAAAACCCCAAAACTTTAGTGTATAAAGATTTTCACCACAGTGTTACTTATTGAAGTGAAAAAGCCATTTATCCAGCCAAACAGGATGGTTAGTCCATCCATGGATGGAATGCAAATGTTCCACTGGATGGGCTGCAACTATTAAAAGCTGCTTAGGAAAAAGCTCATAATGTGGAAAAATCCTTGTGAGATGTTAAAAAAGATGAGACACAAAAATTTATACACAATATTACTATGGTAGTTGAGAACAAATATGAAGTAAAATCTGTGAATAGAGGAAATATCAGAAGGAAATCAGTAACATACTGAAGTGCTTCTCTTCGGTTGTTCTTTTTGCTTTCCTGTTTCTTTTATTTTTTAAAGTTTTTCTGTACTGCATGTGCATTACTTTTAATGGTGGACATAGTTCAACCATCATTCTTTTTTAAGTTTTTAAAATATACCCTGGGGAAAATTTTAAAAATATCTTGATATTATAAGAAAATAATATTGACTTACTTAAAGAACAAATAGAGCCACAGTTTTCTAAAGCACTGCAAACAGGCAAGCAACCCCAGCTGTTTACTGCTTATGTCAGGATAGCTGATTTCTGTTTCAGATTTTGAGTCAGTGGCTCAAAGGATAGTAAATCACTCATAGTCCATTATAAAAAAAGCAGCACAGAAGGAAATACTAAAATACTTGTGTTTTCTTAATCATAAAACTAAGAGAAGTTAAGCTTTAATAAGAATTATTTCAGGGACTTCCCTGGTGGTCTAGCGATAAGACTCTGTGGTCCCAATGCAGGGGGCTTGGGTTCGATCCATGGTCAGGGAACTAGATCCCGCATGGCGCAACTAAGATCCTGCGTGGCGCAACTAAGATCCTGCGTGCCGCAGCTAAGACCGGCTCAGCCAAAGTAAATAAATCAGTAAATGTCCTTTAAAAAAGAGTTATTTCAGGAACAAACTGATGCTCGTGCTCGCCTCGTGTCTGTCAGATGGTCCCTTGTCAGACACCTGCAGGGAGAGGGTTTCTCACTCTTCCCTTAGTTTGCAGGATGTGGCAACATGGAACAGTCTGTGATGCCTTGTTGGGTATATTTGTAAATATTATTACCTAGCAGAAGCAAATAACAAGAAAATGGCAGAGTTGACCTTTCTCCTGATTGGAACATTAGGTCAGTATACGATAAAATAACCAAACATCAGTAATCAATGAGCTTTGGCAAAAAGTTGGCCAAAAAAATTGAAAATTATGAAGATCAACATTTGAAATATGGACTTAGTTTCACCACCATAATGATGTGTCTTGACCTAAGTACTGTGCCAGCACTGAGATACTGTCTAGTGGTAGTAGAGTGTACATTTGACGCTAAATACCTATGCAAATGTTTGGAATAGGAATCTATGTTCAAAGAATTTTTTTTATGCATGGGGTGCATCGCTCAAAATGATTTGGAGGTCATTGGCTTAGAATGCAACCTTAGTAATAAACTGGGAAATAATAGAAGTTTGCTGACTTGAAGTTTAACTTTTATTTCTTTAAAAGTTTATTCATTTATTTTTAATTAATTAATTAATCAATATTTTATTTTTGGCCGTGCTGGGTCTTCATTGCTGTGTGCGGGCTTTCTCTAGTTGCAGCAAGCGGGAGCTACTCTTCGTTGTGGTGCGCAGGCTTCTCATTGCGGTGGCTTCTCTTGTTGCCGAGCACAGGCTCTAGGCGTGCAGGCTCAGTAGCTGTGGCTCACGGGCTCTAGAGCACAGGTTCAGTAGTCGTGGCGCACAGGCTTAGTTGCTCCGTGGCACGTGGGATCTTCCCAGACTAGGGCTCAAACCCGTGTACCCTGCGTTGGCAGGCGGATTCTTAACCACTGTGCCACCAGGGAAGCCCCTGGAAGCTTAACTTTTAAACTGTGTTTTTTATGTATGATATATTTATCTTTTCTGCAGTAAGCAGATAAATCATTTCTTTATTTTTATGACATAAATGTTTTCCATTGTGCATTGTGTATTATGTTATCAGGTTTGCTGATTTCCAAGAAGAGCAGGCATCTCCTTTTTGAGAATTACCATAGCTGAGCTGGATTCTCTGGGGAGAAAAACTTTCGTTGTTACAGACGGGCAAACTCATAGAAAGTTTCAGGGGTCTCAACCAAGGTAGCACAGATGAAAACGTGGCCTGAAAATCCCGCGTAATGGTTGTTCACTTTACAACTCATTCATTCCAAATGTAAAGTCAGAATGGACAAAGTATGATTATCATACTGCATCGACGTAACCCCTTTCACGTTTCAGTACCTACTGACTTTGGCAAAGAAGTTACGAGAAGTATGTGTGATGTTCAAACTTTCCTGTGGATGCTCAGATGTGCTTCACGGCACCTGTTTGCTTTTCCCTTTTGTTTCATTTCCCTTTTGTCTCTTTTCCCTTTTGTTTCCTTTCCAGTTGGTGGAGAACAGATAAGTGCCATTGGACGGGGCATCTGTGTGTTGCTGGGTATTTCCCTGGAAGATACGCAGAAGGAACTGGAGCACATGTAAGAGGCGGATTTCCACGTCACTGCCTTTCTAGTGGGACATGTGCTGGTCATCTGGCTGGCTGGCTAGCTATTTAAATAAATTATACATATATATATATATATATATATATATATGGAACTTCCATAGTATTTTGCTCCTATAAAGTGAGACTCTGTCAGTTTTACCCATGTCCCTTTTGAGGCAGTGTGGTTATTTCTGTGTCACAGATGGGGAGAGCGAGGAAGAGCCATCACCCAGTAAGTCAGCGACAGGGCAGGACCACAACTTAGCCTCTGTCCCTATTTGCTGCTGCAGCCTTGAACCATTCCCTTGGTGTGAAAACCAAGCCTCTTTTCATAGGAATGTGTTATGTTTTCAGTTTGAGCAGTATGATCTGGGCACTGTTTACACATGTTAAGAATGCCCAGTTGTTCACCGTTCACAATAGGATCTGGAGCTCAGAGAGGTTACATTACCTGCCGAAGGTCATGCACACGTCCTTAGCAAAAAGCCTGACTCCAGGTTAGAACCTAGGCCGCCTGGCCTGGAAGCCAGTGCTCTTTTTACTAAGGTGGGAGGTTTGTCATTGCTCTTGGCCCTTAGTACAGGCAGCCTCCCCTCCTCATGTTCACTCTCCCCCGCACCACTTCGCACATGTACTTCAGATGCTTGGACCCATTTTCTCTGCCCCTGGTGCCCAGAGCCTACATGTGACGGTTGCCCAGTTGTCCCTTTTGTATTAGGTTGAAAACCAGACTTGGAACCAAGCTCCCGCTGAGGTGTTGATGACTAGTTCAATAACACTCACGGATGTTGGTATTTTAAAAGCTATCCCCTGGATTCGCAAAGAGGGAGCGAAGTGGTGTAGTGGTTAAAAGCTGGGGGACTGGTCTGAATCTCTCCGTGGCGCTGACAAAATGGAGAGCTAGTACCTAACTTGGTTAAGAGCAATGACTCAGCATAAGGCAGACCCGCTGTGGAGAAGGGGTGATGAATAGCGCCCACCGCAGAGGGTTCCCATGTAAGGTGTCGGCGAATGAGTATTTGTTCAGGCTTTGAACATGTCTTCAACATCATCCAGAAAGGTGGCTTCAAATGGTGGAATTGCACCTTTCACGGAGGTAGTTCTTTGTCATTCGTCTCAAGTCTGATCTTATAAATGCTACCTGGTCCTCCTCCTTGCCAGGGTGGCTGTCCTTTGTCATCCACGTGTATAGGGAAAGCCCCGCTGGGGCATAAGGAGCATGTGACATAGTTGTCAAGGTGTCTTTCCCCAGATCGTTTTGCATATCTGCAATGACCATGAGTTTTCTCCAGGGTATTTGCTGAATTGTTCATTTTGAGAAGTTCCAAGAAACGGTATAAAAGCGGGGCATCATTTATTCCAGTGTAAAGATGGAATTCTGTAAAAAATCAGAATTGAGCCCATGTTTTGACACATCCGGTTCCCACCGGAAGCTGCTGTGAATTGGAGGGGCTGACAAAAAAAAAAAAAAAAAAAGCAAATCGCCCATCAACGCTAAGAGGTGGGACTATTATTACCCCTATTACAGATGCAGAAACTGAGGCGCAGAGTAGAAAGTAACTTGCCTGTGGTCACCCCTGCTGTAAGTGATGGAGCCAGCACAGTGTCCCTAGTCAGCAGGGTACTTGTGACATCTGGGGGTGTGGGTGTGTCTGGGGGGCTTATGATTCTTCAGGTAGCGCTCACCCCTGTTTTCCCCCAGGGTCCGGAAGATCTTAAACCTGCGTGTGTTTGAGGATGAAGGTGGGAAACACTGGTCGAAGAGCGTGATGGACAAACAGTACGAGGTGCTGTGCATCAGCCAGTTCACCCTGCAGTGCGTCCTCAAGGGGAACAAGCCCGATTTCCACCTGGCGATGCCCTCAGAGCAGGCGGAGGGCTTCTACAACGGCTTCCTGGAGCAGCTACGCAAGGCATACCGGCCGGAGCTTGTCAAAGGTAGGCGGGAGCCCAGCGCCCAGGAGGGCGTCCCCTGGACACTTCCTGGCAGGGGAAAGGCAATCTGCAGATGCAACATTTCCTTTTCCATAAAGTTCACTGTTTACGCTTATTACTTTCTTAAAACATCATAAGGGCCGCTGCCGCCGCCGCTCTTGTGCGTGTCCTCTGAATGCCCCAGTACCGTTTACCCTTCTTTATTCTTCTGTCCACATTTGGAATGTTTAGCAACCCAGCAGTGTGCTTGATATAGTGGTGGTTCATTTCGGTTGCTTATCCTGCCCAACAGAGAAATACACCTGCCAGACGCCAGTGGGAGCCATGTGTCATTTTAAATTTCTAGGAGCCATATTAAAAAAAAGAAAAAGAAACAAGTGAAATTAATTTTAAAACTGTAATTCATTTAGCCCAGGATATCCACAATATTCTGATTTCACCCTGTCGTCAGTGTAAAGAGTTATTAATGAGGTAACTCACGTTCCTTCTTCTTACTGAGGTCTTTCATTCTCACAGTGCATCTCGATTCAGACCAGCCACATGTCCAGCGCCTGGTGGCCGTGTGTGGCCCTCGGCTGTCATTTGGACAGTGTAGGCTTAACGGCTTGTCTCGGGGACTGCCAGCCTAGCCTGACTGATCAAGATTAAGCCTAGAAAACGCCTGAGAAGCGTGGGCCTGGTTTGTGGGAGGATTATGAATCGGAACTCATGAATCTTCTCAAGAGGGGGTGTTTCTAGTCTGTTTTCATGTTCCTAGTGTGCTTTTCCTTCAGAGTTACTGGGAAGCGTTTTGAGCCTCCTTTGGTGACGCACCTCAGGGTGTGAACTTGCTCAGCAGGATGTCTGCTTCCGAGTCTGACTGCGGCTGCTCCTGCTGCTGTCGGACTCTCGTAGCTGTTGAGTAGTTGTTAATAGTTGACTCTGTAGTGTTTCCTACACTTTAACTTTCTCTCAGTGGGTTTGACAAACCCAGGTCCCTTTGTTATCGGGCCTGTTTTCAACCATAAGTAATAAAAGTCACGACATGACTTTGGAGCTCTGTAGCAGAGCCCCACATCTCTGAGGGTCGTCAGCTCCTCAGGTGGCTCTGTGTTCTGAGGAGTGATGTTCCAGCCCCCACTGGTATTTCCTTTCTTTTTATTCTCCTCTTACTTGTGTCAGGTGTCCATTTGCCAGCAGGACAAATGGATTCTATGTGATCAGGACCCTCCCGCCTTAAATCAAATCCTGCTCTTTACTTGGGTCCTGGTAGAGCAGAATATATTCGCTTCTTCTGGGAGCATCGAAGTTTAGAACTCCATTGACACGTCCGATCGTGGATGTCCACTGGGGTCCTCTGTCCGTCGTGGCTTTGCTGCAAACAAGGTTCTTCCCAGAATTAGCCATTAAGTCAAGTGCTTTGAATAATAATTTTTCTTGGTTGAGACAAGGATTAATGCTGCCAGCATTGCCTTCTCTGCTTGATGTTTATAGAATCATCCCATTTCTGAGTAATCTCAGACGTACTTGGGGATGCACTGAAGTCCTTTGAAGGATGAGCAGAAGGAATATCATGAAAGGCTTCCCTGGTGGTGCAATGGTTAAGAATCCACCTGCCAGTTCAGGGGACACGGATTCGAGCCCAGGTCCGGGAAGATCCCACATGCCGCAGAGCAACTAAGCCCATGTGCCACAACTACTGAGCCTGTGCTCTAGAGCCCACGTGCCGCAACTACTGAAGCCTGCATGCCTAGAGCCCGTGGTCTGCAACAAGAGAAGCCACCGCAATGAGAAGCCCGCACACCGCAACGGAGAGTAGCCCCCGCTCGCCGCAACTAGAGAAAGCCTGCGCGCAGCAACGAAGACCCAACACAGCCAAAAATAAATCAATTTATGTATAAAAAAAGGAATATCATGAAAGCACAGGTGAGGGCCCTTTCCATGGGAGAACAGTGATGGTCGTGAAGGAATGCTTGAGTGAAAACAAAACCACTTTCGTCTAAAGCCTTAAAGAGGAGCGTTTTATTATTCAGTGCTTTGTGTTCCTAAAAACACCTTTTACGTTTTGAAAAAAATCTGTATTCCATCCAGGTAATTATATGAAGTGCCTGAAGCAATGTACTGCAAACAGTATAATTTTATAATGGATCAGAATTTAAGCTCATGGGATATGATACCTCTGGTCATTTTGATGAAAAATCAACATGAATTATGCCACGGGTTTTCATCAGAATTTATTTTCTGCTCCTTTGGGCTTTCAGAGGCACTGCAGTGATTTCCCAGGGCCTCACTCACTCTTCGCCTTTTATCTCCTTTATGGTCTCTAGTGGAACCAAGTGCAGGGAGCGTGTTTTACGTGCTTGCTGTCTTTTGGTAAATTTTGAGATTCTGGCTTCCAGCTCCGGTACGGAAAGCCCTCTGTGACCTGGAGGGAAGATGGAACACAAACTGCTAAATACGTTTTCTTTCTTTTAGGATTTTCAGGACCTCTTTAGTGACTTTAAGACTTAAAGGAGTTTAATTCGAAAATTAAAACATTTAACCCTAACCCTAAAAAATTTTAAAAACTTTCCAGTTTTATTGAGGTATAATTGACCTCTAACACTCCATTAGTTTTAGTTGTACAACATGGTGATTTGATATACACATATATTGTGAAATGATCACCACGATAAGTTAACAGCCATCACCTCACGTGGGTTGACAGTTAAGGTAAGGATGCTGTACCTCACATCCCCAGAACTTAGTTATCTTCTAACTGGAAGATTGTACCTTTTGTACCTGCACCCTCCAACTTTGGCAACCACGAGTCTCTTCTCTGTATTTATGGGTTTGTTTTTTTTTAGGTTTTGTAATATAAGTAAAATCAGACAGTGTCTTTCTTTGTCTAACTTTTTTCACTCAGTGTAAAGCCCTCACGGTCCATCCATGTTGTCACGAACGGCAGGATCTCCTCCTTTTGTGGCTGACTGGTATCCCACTGTGTGGCTAGACCACATCCTCTTTATCCTCTCATCACCAGTGGACATTTAGGTTGCTTCCATGTCTTGGCTGTTAGTTTAATTAGACATTAATTTTCACTCCCTTCCTCTTTAATGACTGAAACTTTATTTCAAATGTGTATTTAATTTGCTTCTCTTACTTGTTGTTAAGGGCTGGATGGAGGGTGTAAACTCTTCCTATTTCCCCTGCTGAAAGATTCAGACTTTTCTTTTTATCCTGAGTTATTTCAAGTCTTTGGACAGTGACAACAGTGAAAGGATTTTCTTTCTGCCTATACCTGTATCTTCTTTATTATTATTATTATTTTTGTGGTACGCGGGCCTCTCACTGTTGTGGCCTCTCCCGTTGCGGAGCACAGGCTCCGGACGCACAGGCTTAGCGGCATGGCTCACAGGCCCAGCCGCTCCACGGCATGTGGGATCTTCCCGGACCAGGGCACGAACCCGCGTCCCCTGCATCGGCAGGCGGACTCTCAACCACTGTGCCACCAGGGAAGCCCAGCCCTAGCTATTCTTAATTGTTATTTTTCTATATGCATTTTAAAATCAGCTTGTCTAGTTCCAGAAAATAATCTGTTATTTTTATTTGATTTGCATTAAATTTATAAATTCATAATGCCTTTGTTTCATGATAATAATTACTCTTAGCATATTTCCTTACCTCCCTTAACTGTTTTTTGGGACAAACTGCAGCCCTGGCAGGACGCCAGCCCTCAGCCTACCCTGGGCCCGTGGAGCTGAATGTGGCTGGAGAACATCCACATCAACTGGCCTCACGGTCATGACCTTGACCTGCAAGGTGGCTCAGCAATTGTGATACATCGGCCTGTTCATCCACTCGACTGTTCTCTCTCCTGAAAGCTCCATCCTCACCTTAGCTATTGACCTTACTTCCCATTTTCCTGAGAAAACGGAAGCACTCAGAAGAGAACTTCCAGAATTCCGTCTGCTCCACCTGCTGGCATCTGCACCAGGAACCAGCCTGCCTTCCTTCAAGGTGGCTGACCCCATGCTCTCACCTGTGCAGGGACTGAGCAGGGACGTTCTTCTGCCCCCTCTTCTGTCTCTGAGTCAGTTTTGCTCCCCCATGCCCAGACCATCCCCACCAGCTTGCAGATCTGCTGTTGGTCCTCCCATCATGGAGACAGCCTGTCAGCCCCACCTCCAGCTCCTGCCCCAGTTCTCTGCTTCACTTGACTGCATGGTCTGTGGAGGGCTGTCTGCCCCCATCCCACTCCAGTCCGCCTTTGCCCCTCTCACTGCTGTAGCTGCTCTTGGCAAGGCACCATGCCCTCCACTTGGCCAGGTTAGTTCTCATCCTCAGCTCAGCGGCCCATCAGCAGGTTTAGTCCTGTTGCTTCCTCCCTCCTCTGTGGGACAGTAGTCCTTCACTGGGCGTTTAGGACTCCGCACTCTCCTGCTTTTCCTCCTGCTTCACCAATTGCCCCTTCTCAGTTCTTGGTTACTTCTTCCTACTTCCTCGGCTTTGTAACATTAGAGGGCTCTGGCCTTTGAACTTTTCTCATATACACTGGGCCCTTGGGCATCTTGTCCAATGGCTTTTAAAAGCCATCTAGGGAATTCTCTGGTGTTCCAGGACTCCACACTTCCATTGCAGGGGGCACAGGTTCGATCTCTGGTCAGGGAACTAGGATCCTTCAAGCCGCATAAAAAATAAAATAAAATAAAAAAATAAAATAAAATAAAATCAAAAAATTAAATTCTTAAAAGCCGTCCATGTGCTGGTGACTCCTGAATTTCTCTTCCAGCCTGGACCTCCCCAGCCTTTTTGTTGCTTTTCGTTTTGCCATGCTGCACGGCTTGAGGGGGTCTTGGTTCCTAGGCTGGGGATTGGGCCTGAGCTCCTATACTGGGAGCACTGAGTCCAAACCTCTGGACTAACAGAGAACCTCAGACCCCAGAGAATCTTAATCGGTATGAGCTCTCTCAGAGGTCCTCATCTCGGCACCAAGACCTGGCTCTGCCCAACTGACTGCAAACACCACTGCTGGGTGCCTCAGGCCAAACAACCAACAACACAGGAACACAGCCCCACCCATCAAAAAAAATGAGATGACAAAAAATATGTTACAGATGAAGGAGCAAGGTAAAAACCTACAAGATCAAATAAATGAAGAGGAAATAGGCAATCTACCTGAAAAATCAGAGTAAGGATAGTAAACAAGATCCAAAATCTCGGAAATAGAATGGGGGCATGGATCGAGAAAATACAAGAAATGTTTAACAGGGACCTAGAAGAACTAAAGAACAAACAAATAGTGATGAACAACACAATAACTGAAATGAAAAATACACTAGAAGGAATCAATAGCAGAATAACTGAGGCAGAAGGACAAATAAGTAAGCTGGAAGATAGAATGGTGGAAATAACTACTGAGGAGCAGAATAAAGAAGAAGAATGAAAAGAAATGAGGACAGTCTCAGAGACCTCTGGGACAACATTAAACGCACCAACATTCAGATTATAGGGGTCCCAGAAGGAAAAGAGAAAGAGAAAGGATCTGAGAAAATATTTGAAGAGATTACATTCAGAAACCTAACATGGGACAGGAAATAGTCACCCACAAGTCCAGGAAGCTCAGAGAGGCCCATATGGATAACCCCAAGGAGAAACATGCCGAGACACATATTAATCAAACTAACAAAAATTAAATTCAAAGAAAAAATATTAAAAGCAACAAAGGAGACAAGCCTCTTAGATAGCCTCATCCACCAGAGGGCAGACAGCAGAAGCAAGAAGAACTACAATCCTGCAGCCTGTGGAACAAAAACCACATTCACAGAACGATAGACAAGATGAAAAGTCAGAGGGTCTATGTAGCAGATGAAGGAACAAGATAAAACCCCAGAAAAACAACTAAATGAAGTGGAGATAGGCAACCTTCCAGAAAAAGAATTCAGAATAATGAGAGTGAAGATGATCCTGGACCTTGGGAAAAGAATGGAGGCAAAGATCGAGAAGATGCAAGAAATGTTTAACAAAGACCTAGAAGAATTAAAGAACAAACAGATGAACAATACAATAACTGAAATGAAAACTACACTAGAAGGAATCCATAGCAGAATAACTGAGGCAGAAGAACGGATAAGTGACCTGGAAGACAGAATGATGGAACTCACTGCTGGGGAACAGAATAAAGAAAAAAGAATGAAAAGGAATGAAGACAGCCTAAGAGACCTCTGGGACAACATTAAATGCAACAACATTCGCATTATAGGGGTCCCAGAAGGAGAAGAGAGAGAGAAAGGACGCAAGAAAATATTTGAAGAGATTATAGTCGAAAACTTCCCTAACACGGGAAAGGAAATAGCCACCCAAGTCCAGGAAGCGCAGCGAGTCCCATACAGGATAAAGCCAAGGAGAAACATGCCGAGACACATAGTAATCAAATTGGCAAAAATTAAAGACAAAGAAAACTTATTGAAAGCAGCAAGGGAAAAACGACAAATAACATACAAGGGAACTCCCATAAGGTTAACAGCTGATTTCTCAGCAGAAACCCTACAAGCCCGAAGGGAGTGGCATGATACACTGAAAGTGATGAAAGGGAAGAACCTACAACCAAGATTACTCTACCTGGCAAGGATCTCATTCAAATTCGATGGAGAAATCAAAAGCTTTACAGACAAGCAAAAGCTAAGAGAATTCAGCACCACCAAACCAGCTCTACAACAAATGCTAAAGGAACTTCTCTAAGTGGGAAACACAAGAGAAGAAAAGGACCTACAAAAACAAACCCAAAACAATAAAGAAAATGGTCATAGGAACATACATATCGATAATTAACTTAAACATGAATAGATTAAATGCTCCAACCAAAAGACACAGGCTTGCTGAGTGGATACAAAAACAAGACCCATATATATGCTGTCTACAAGAGACCCACTTCAGACCTAGGGACACATACAGACTGAAAGTGAGGGGATGGAAAAAGATATTCCATGCAAATGGAAATCAAAAGAAAGCTGGAGTAGCATACTCATATCAGACAAAATAGACTTTAAAATAAAGAATGTTACAAGAGACAAGGAGGGACACTACATAATGATCAAGGGATCAATCCAAGAGGAAGATATAACAATTATAAATATATATGCACCCAACACAGGAGCACCTCAATACATAAGGCAAGTGCTAACAGCTATAAAAGAGGAAATCGACAGTAATACAATAATAGTGGGGGACTTTAACACCTCACTTACACCAATGGACAGATCATCCAAAATGAAAATAAATAAGGAAACAGAAGCTTTAAATGACACAATAGACCAGGTGGATTTAATTGATATTTATAGGACATTCCATCCAAAAACAGCAGATTACACTTTCTTGCCAAGTGCTCACGGAACATTCTCCAGGATAGGTCACATCCTGGGTCACAAATCAAGCCTCAGTAAATTTAAGAAAATTGAAATCATATCAAGCATCTTTTCTGACCACAACGCTATGAGATTAGAAATGAATTACAGGGAAAAAACCGTAAAAAACACAAACACATGGAGGCTAAACAATACGTTACTGAATAACCAAGAGATCACTGAAGGAATCAAAGAGGAAATCAGAAAATACCTAGAGACAAATAACAATGAAAACAAAATGATCCAAAACCTATGGGATGTAACAAAAGCAGTTCTAAGAGGGAAGTTTATAGATATACAAGCCTACCTCAAGAAACAAGAAAAATCTCAAACAATCTAACCTTACTCCTAAAGGAACTAGACAAAGAAGAACAAACAAAACCCAAGGTTAGCAGAAGGAAAAATCATAAAGATCAGAGAAGAAATAAATGAAATAGAAACAAAGAAAACAATAGCAAAGATCAATAAAACTAAAAGCTGGTTCTTTGAGAAGATAAACAAAATTGATAAACCATTAGCCAGACTCATCAAGAAAAAGAGAGAGGACTCAAATCAATAAAATTAGAAATGAAAAAGGAGAAGTTAAAACAGACACCGTAGGGCTTCCCTGGTGGCGCAGTGGTTGAGAGTCCGCCTGCCGATGCAGGGGACATGGGTTCGTGCCCCGGCTCGGGAAGATCCCACATGCTGCGGAGCGGCTGGGCCCGTGAGCCATGGCCACTGAGCCTGCGCGTCCCGAGCCTGTGCCCCGCAACGGGAGAGACCACAACAGTGAGAGGCCCGCGTACTGCAAAAAAAAAAAAAAAAAAAAAAAAAAACAGACACCGTAGAAATACAAAGCATCCTAAGAGACTACTACAAGCAACTGTATGCCACTAAAATGGACAACCTGGAAGAAATGGACAAATTCTTGGAAAGGTATAACCTTCCAAGACTGAACCAGGAATAAATAGAAAATATGAACAGACCACAAGTAATGAAATTGAAACTGATTAAAAATCTTCCAACAAACAAAAGTCCAGGACCAGATGGCTTCACAGATGAATTCTATCAAACATTTAGAGAAGAGGTAACACCCATCCTTCTCAAATTCTTCCAAGAAATTGCAGAGGAAGGAACTCCCCCAAACTCATTCTATGAGGCCACCATCACCCTGATACCAACACCAGACAAAGATACTACAAAAAAAGAAAGCTACAGACCAATATCACTGATGAATATAGACGCAAAAATCCACAACAAAATACTAGCAAACAGAATCCAACAACACATTAAAAGGATCATACACCATGATGAAGTGGGATTTAACCCAGGGATGCAAGGATTCTTCAATATACGCAAATCAATCAATGTGATACACCATACCAACAAACTGAAGAATATCATCTCAATAGATGCAGAAAAAGCTGTTGACAAAATTCAACACCCATTTATGATAAAAACTCTCCAGAAAGTGGGCATAGAGGGAACCTACCTCAACATAATAAAGGCCATATATGACAAACCCACAGCAGACATCATTCTCAATGGTGAAAAACTGAAAGCATTTCCTCTAAGATCAGGAACAGGACAAGGATGTCCACTCCTACCACTGTTATTCAACATAGTTTTGGAGGTCCTAGCCACGGCAATCAGAGAAGAAAAAGAAATAAAAGGAATACAAATTGGAAAAGAAGAAATAAAACCGGCACTGTTTGCAGATGACACGATAGTATACATAGAGAAAAAATGCCACCAGAAAACTACTAGACCTAATCAGTGAATTTGGTAAAGTTTCAGGGTACAAAATTAATGCACAGAAATCTCTTGCATTCCTATACACTAATGATGAAAAATCTGAAAGAGAAATTAAGGAAACACTCCCATTTACCATTGCAACAAAAAGAATAAAATACCTAGGATAAACCTACCTAGGGAGACAAAAGACCTGTATGCAGAAAACTATAAGACTGATGAAAGAAATTAAAGATGATACCAACAGATGGAGAGATATACCATGTTCTTGGATTGGAAGAATCAATATTGTGAAAATGACTATACTACCCAAAGCAATCTAACAAATTCAATGCAATCCCTATCAAATTACCAGTGGCAGTTTTTACGGAACTAGAACAAAAAATCTTAAAATTTGTATGGAGACAGAAAAGATCCTGAATAGCCAAAGCGGTCTTGAGGGGAAAAAACGGAGCTGGAGGAATCAGACTCCCTGACTTCAGATTATACTACAAAGCTACAGTAATCAAGACAAAATGGTACTGGCACAAAAATAGAAACATAGATCAATGCAACAAAATAGAAAGCCCAGAGATAAACCCATGCACCTATGGTCAACTAATCTATGACAAAGGAGGCAAGGATATAGAATGGAGAAAAGACAGTCTCTTCAATAAGTGGTGCTGGGAAAACTGGACAGCTACATGTAAAAGAATGAAATTAGAACACTCTGTAACACCATACACAAAAATAAACTCAAAATGGATTCGAGACCTAAATGTTAAGACCGGACACTATAAAACTCTTAGAGGAAAACATAGGAAGAACACTCTTTGACATAAATCACAGCAAGATCTTTTTTGAGCCGCCTCCTAGAGTAATGGAAATAAAAACAAAAATAAATAAATGGGACCTAATGAAACTTAAAAGCTTTTGCACAGCAAAGGAAACCATAACGACGAAAAGACAACCCTCAGAATGGGAGAAAATATTTGCAATGAAGCAACTGACAAAGGATTCATCTTCAAAATATACAAACAGCTTGGGCAGCTCAATATCAAAAAAAAACAATCAAATTGAAAAATGGGCGGAAGACCTAGACATTTCTTCAAAGAAGACATACCAATGGCCAAGAGGCACATGAAAAGATGCTCATCATCACTAATTATTAGAGAAATGCAGATCAAAACTGTAATGAGGTATCACCTCACACCAGTCAGAATGGGTGTCATCAGAAAATCTACAAACAATAATTTCTGGAGAGGGTGTGGAGAAAAGGGAACCCTCCTACACTTTTGGTGGGAATGTAAATTGATACAGCTGCTATGGAGAACAGTATGGAGGTTCATTACAAAACTAAGAATAGAATTACCATATGACCCAGCAGTCCCACTACTGGGCATACACCCTGAGAAAACCATAATTCAAAAAGACACATGTACCCCAGTGTTCTTTGCAGCCCTATTTACAATAGCCAGGACATGGAAGCAACCTAAATGTCCATCAACAGAGGAATGGATAAAGATGTGGTGGTACATGTAATTGAGTTGGCCAAAAAGTTCATTCAGGTTTTTCTGTAAGATGTTATCAAGCCCGAACGAACTTTTTGGCCAACCCAGTACAATGGAGTATTAGCCATAAAAAGGAACGAAATTGGGTCATTTGTAGAGATGTGGATAGACCTAGAGACTCATACAGAGTGAAGTTAGTCAGAAAGAGAAAAACAAATATATTAACACATGTATGTGGAATCTAGAAAAATGGTACAGATGAACCTATTTGTAGGGCAGGAATAGAGACGCAGACATAGAGAATGGAGATGTGGACACAGAGGGGGAAGGGGAGGGTGGGACGAATTGGGAGATTAGGTTTGATGTAAACACACTACCATGTGTAAAATAGCTAGTGGGAACCTGCTGCATAGCACAGGGAACTCAGCTCGGTGCTCTGTGATGACCTAGATGGGTGGGATTGGGGGTGGGGGGTGGGAGGGAGGTCCAAGAGGGAGGGGATATATGTATACATATAGCTGATTCACTTCATTGTACAGCAGAAACTAACACAACATTGTAAAGCAATTATACTCCAATTTAAAACAATAGTGTATTTCCTCCAGCTCTGTTGATAATATTTGACACGGCCACAGTGCACTTAATAAGACCAGGAAATTAACTTTGCTGAAGCACTGTCGAATGAACTACAGACCTTGTTTGAATTCTGCCAGTGTTCCCACTGGCGTCGTTTTCCTGGTCCCAGGATCCAGTCCAGAACCCACGTTGCACTTGGTTGTTGCATCTCTTCCTTAGTCTCTTCCAGGGGGTGACGGTTCCTGGGTCCTTCCTTGTCTTTTGTGGCCACTTTTGAAGGGTGGCTTGTTTGGTCGGTTTGTCTGTCCGTGTCCCGCAGCATGTGTTTGCCTGAAGTCTTCTCGACGTTAGGTTCAGGTTGTACGTTTTGGCAGGAACACCACGGAGGTGATCTTGTACATTAGATCCTGGGTACCTGCTGTCGATCAGTCTGCTTATTTGGCAGATTTCTCTCTGGTCAAGTTATTCTTTTCCTCTTTGTGTAAATATCCTGTGTGGAGATACTGTGAGACTGTGCCAATATCCTGATATCCAACACACCCCGCCCACTGATTTTATCTTCATCCCTGGTCTTTGCTGCAGCGGTTATCACTGAGGTGTTTGCCCAGTCGGTCCATCTTTTTAAGTGTCAGCTCTGCTGCCTGGGAGGCGGGGAAGGTCATCAGGGTGCCTTCGTTACCCGATTGTGAAAAAAGCAGGTCACCACATAGTCTTTCTCCAGTTCAAAGGAGCGAGCTTCCCTTGCTAGCCAAGTGTTTCAGTTTTAAAGGAAGGGGAGTTGATTTTTTTCCAGTGTCTTTTTCTCTAAGTTTTAACCTGGTGAATGCCCTTCCTAATTAGGAGCTGTGCCGACTCACCCTTCACTGGTCACTGCACCGTGTTCCTCTGGTGTGTGTGCCTGTGAGAAACTGCCCACACGTCCCTGTACAGTTTTTTGCCTCTGTATTCAAAGGCGAAAGTGGGCTATGCTTTTTTTTTTTTTGTATATCCAGTTTTTATATTAGGGTAATACTAGCCTTGCAGGATAAATTGGAAGGCTTTTCATGGTTTTCCGTTGGTCTGGACCAACTTAATCAACAGGAAGTATCTGTTTTTTTGTTTGTTTGTTTTTTTCCGGTACGCGGGCCTCTCACTGTTGTGGCCTCTCCCGTTGCGGAGCACAGGCTCCAGACGTGCAGGCTCAGTGGCCATGGCTTATGGGCCCAGCCGCTCCGCGACATGTGGGATCTTCCCGGACCAGGGCACGAACCCGTGTCCCCCACATCGGCAGGCGGACTCTCAACCACTGCGCCACCAGGGAAGCCCCAGAAGTATCTGTTTTAATAGATCTTGTCGGACCAGCCCTTTGGGTGGCCTTCCTTGGTCACGGCCCTGGTCAGGATTCCCAGGACCCTTGAGCCCCTGTAGGCAGTTTGCCTGTGTCTCCTATCCGTCTGGAGTTGCAAATGCATCAGGAGGAGGCGTACAGATTTTTTTGCGGGGTGATTTAGAATGATCTCTGCATCTAGAATCATACCCTTTTCTCATTGTGGTTTGTTAGGTGTATTTTCCCCCTTTGCTCTCTATCAGAGTTTTTAATATTTTTTCAGAAAGCTAGCTCTTAATTTATCAAGTCTGGTTATATTTTTTTGTTTGATATTTTATTATTTTCCCTTAATCTTCACTTTCGAAATTCTGCGTACCTTTTGTGTGTGTCGTTTATTTGGCTTCTTTTCCTGGGTCCGTATTTCACGTACTTTCAGTCTTCTTTCCTAACAGGCGCATTTAAGGCCCCAAACTTCACTTTTGCTTGGCTCCTCTTTCCCCCATCAGCAGCTCCCGCGGGCCTGACCTTTGACATGCACACAGAATCCAGCAGCTACACACGGCGTCTGCGGCCCCCGGCCCGGCCGCCGCCTCTCCTCCCACCCAAATTGTCGCGACAGCTCCCTAGCGGGTCTTCCGCCTCCACAGCAGCCCGAGTGAGTCACTTCCCCACGGATGCTGATCCTCAGGTTAGACCAAGCTTTCAGGCTTGGGAAACGTTTTGGGATTCCCTCTGTCTTCTCAACAACAGATACAAGAACCATTACATATATAGGTGTCCATGGGGGTGGGGGGCTTGCTGGCCACTTGAGCCCTGGGGCTCTAGCCCAGGAGGTGGCGGGAGCTGATGGCAGGTGGTCCGGAGCAGAGGCTCCCTCTGGACGAGGGTCAGAGTTTACAGGCTCAGTCCTTTGAATCCATCTTTAAACACTGAGGCTGCTCCTGCTGTGTGTCTTTTGTCCCCAGAGCCCCTGAATTGGGTCAGAACCTTGCTGTGAAGCCCCTCCAGGGCCACTCTGCTCCCAAGGTGAAAGACTTCTTCCCTGGTCTGTGTCCTAAACCGTGTCCAGCCTTGGCCCGGCCCAGCACACGAGAGGTTCTGCAGTGAGGTGAAGTGATGGTGTTAATATATTCCAATAATAAATACATGAGAAACTCAGAATAAAAAGCCAACGACATGGAGAGGACCTGAGCTTAACTATAAACCCTCGCCCATTATCACAGTCCCAGGGAAAAGTTACAGATCAGGTTTAAGTTCTGTGTCATATTCAAGTCTAAAGGAGTTAAAGTCTGAAATCAGACCCCGTGGCCGGACGAGCTCAGAAGCTGCCCTCCCTGGTTTCTCACTCAGCTGCTCTCGGTGGAGGGGAGTCTGCCTGGTGGAATAGGTTCTTTCAGAGCCCTGGCCTGGCTCTGTCACACACAGGTCCACTTGGGCCCCTCAGGGCCTCAGACACTGCATCGTTCTCTCGCGCCTCAGTGAGGAGACCGGGCAGCCTTGGACACAGGTATCCCAGGCAGCAGGATGCCGAGGACACCGGCAGAGCCCGGGGAAGTCTGAGCAAAGCTGGTGGTCAGGGATGACCTTGCCTTGAGCCTCCCTGTCGTGCAGGTTGGGTGACTTCAGAGCTTCAGCTAGGACGAGAATTTAACCTCCCAGCAAGGGGTTAATTTTGGTCCTAGGCATTTACCATCTTAATGTCCGTTTGCACAGAAGCTGCCCCTGTTCTTAGGTCTGCGGTTTGGAATTGGGGACGCCCCATTGGGGACAGGTGCCCTCACTTTCCTGTGAGGGGGCACTTTCCATCCTGGGCCACAGGGCCTGTCGCCCAGTGTCTCTTACTATGGAGTCCTGGTCCCCGGATGCCTGCTGCCTAGAGCGGGTGTCTCCCTCCAAGGCCTGAACCACCGTAGAGCCAAGCAGAGACCGGCAGTTGGGAGGGACTTGGGCCCAGGGAGAAGCCTCAAGATTCCGGTCAGGGTTGCTGTTCTGCGGCCTCTGTGACCCTGAATGTGGCATGGAGTCAGGTGGTGGTTCTGACGTGCCCACCTGGGCCTGGCCCTCATGCTCTGAGAAATCCAAAGGGCCTGGAATGCACCTTGTTTCTGACAACTGAGTATTTCCCCAGCCAAGGTACTTAGGAGATGCCGTTCCTTGAGCCCTGGTCTCTGCTCTCCAGGCCCCCTCGAGCTAGATCCTTACCCCAGTGGTGGTGCCCCCCTGGGCTGGGCTGAGCTCTCTGGGGAGCCGGGGGCCAGGAAGCAATCGGACTCTGTAGAACGGACAGAGCTGCCCTAGCGCCATGCGTCCCCCAGGGCCACACTCCCACGGGGACCAAACTCCTCCAGCCCCATGGCCCTAGCCTCACCACCTGCTTATTTTGAGCCCCCGATTCCACCCGTTTGCTTGATTTCTTGGTCCCCAGCCTGTCACTCGATGTTGGGGTCCCCATCAGTAACCCCTCTCCCCTGCGTGCCCAGGCTCAGAACAGGTTGAAAGGAGAACAGAGAGGAAGCCTGGGCGGTGAGGATGCATCCTGACGGCAGAGGGAGCCGCCTTTGGTGGAGAGCTTAGATGGGCGGGCCTGAGGCTCAGTGTCTGGTGCGGGTGTCCAGGACCGTCTGCGGAGGTGGGCCGAGCCCCAGCTGGGTCCCAGCTGCGCAGGGCCGGCCCTGGAGAACAGAGGACACTTGTGTGCAGGGTCTTCTGCTCTCCCCAGTTTTCTTCAAAAGCATCTTCTTCAGTTTCGTTTTCTGCTATTCCCCCCCGCCCCCCACCCCCCACCTTTTGTTCATATACTCCCCCCACCGCCCCTTGGCCCATATACCACATGGACAGTGGTAGGAATGATAGCAGTGATAGGGACCAGGTTTCCTGCATGCTGACTGCTGGGCTCTGGGCCTGGTGCCCTGCCTGTACTAACTCACGTGCACCCTCCTTGTGGTTACCGGCCTGCTGTCATCCTGCAACAGACTGGGGCACAGAGAGGCAGGGCAGGGCTTCTCGTTGGGTGGTGGCAGGCAGTCAGCCTTTGCAGGTAAATGGGGCGCTCTGGTTTGGGGCTGGTAGAGCCCTTGGACCCTGCAGGGTTGGCCCCAGTGGGGAGTCTTCCTGCTGGAAACATGTGGGACTTATATTTAAGAGTGACTTGGTTATGTCATCACTGGAGCCTAGATGTAGTTTTGTAGATATGTTTCTGTCTTTTAAGATTATTTAAAACAATGTTTTTATTTTCCCTGGCCAATGTAATTTTTCTTGGGGGCTTTCCTCTTTGATGTGGACTGGAAAAGAATGTTACCATTTTAAGATCTCTCAAAACATGTCTTTGGATTTGTTGTCCGTACAAATGGAAATTCAGATAATAGTTCTGTTCTTAACTGAAGAAAAACAGGAAAAGAAAATAAATTTCTTGCTACTTGGAATGATAAACACGGTGAAGCATATGCCGTATATCCTGACAACAGAAATTCAAGGTCGGAAATAATTCCTTTCCTCCTGAGTCTGCCTTCAGCTTCCCTGAGGAGTGCAGGAGCTGAAATCTGCTCCTAATTGTAGCCTGCAATTAAACACATGATTTCATCCCAGCTGATGTCTTCTTAGCTCTTCTGACATGCATAACACGAAAGCCCTGTAGATTTGAGCGGCCACTTTAATCTGATGGGAGGTCACAGGAAGTCACCGTTATCTGAGCACGACTGGCTGCCCAGTGGGAACTAGATTCATCTTGCTTCTAAAAAGGGCACACAGCTCGTCTTCTCTCGGTTTCCAGGGCTACTGTCTGTGCCTGTTCTGCTGAGACCCTCTGTGAGGTCAAGGGTCATCGGAGCGAGTGCCAGCAGGTGGGGTGGAGTCGAGCTGGTGGGAGTCCCTTGCTGCTGCAGTGGGTCTGGTATCCAGAGCCCCGGAGCTGAGCTGCTCTGAGGAGGGAGCTGGAGGGGCTCCTGGTTCAGGCCCGTCCTGGGCTGCTCTTCTCCTCAGCCTGTCCCCCAGAGATTGGCCTGTCCTCCGGAGGTCGGCCTGTCTCCTTGGAGGTCGGCCTGTCTGCCCAGGGGTCAGCCATCTCCCCGGAGGCCAGCCTGTCTCCCCAGGGGTCAGCCTGTCTCCCAGGGGTCGGCCTGTCCCCCCAGGGGTCGGCCTGTCCACCAGGGGTTGGCCTGTCTCCCCAGAGGTCGGCTCTCTCCCCGGAGGTGAGCCTGTCCCCCAGAGGTCGTCCACCCCATGAAGCGAGGGCTCCCTGCCCAGGGGAGCGTGGGGAGCACCAGAATGAAACAGGTTTCCCTCCAGAATGAAACAGGTTTCCCTCCTCCAGGTCCTGAGAGCCCATCCTTGCTGCGGTGCATGGTGACCCCCAGGGCCGGCATGCAGGCGTGGTCCCCGAGTGTGATGCTGAGAGCAGACCCTGATCCTGCACAGGCACGTGCCGGCCGCGGCCCTGAGCGCTTCTGTGCTCGGTCTCCTTGAACTTTCACCATGACTCAGGGCTTCTCATTGGTCTCCCTGTGGTGCAGGTGGGATGCCGAGGCCTCGGAGCTGGTTGGGGGCTGGGTCCAAGTCTTGTTGCCCTTCACATCCTGAAGCCGGTGGAGCCTCCTCCAGGGAGCCCCTCTGATTCCCTCCTCATCCCCTAAGGGGGGGACTCTGACCTCCAGGGTCGGGATTCCTCAGGGTTGAATGGCGCCGCATCATCACCACCCTGCACCCACCTGTCGCCTGTGAGACCCTGGGCCATGAGTGCCGGGCTGTCCGTGTCCCTGAGCTGAGCAGGGTCTTCTGGGCTCCAGCAGTGAGCCTGGCGCTTCATTGCTGTGAGTTAATCTTCAGCGGGGCATGGATCTCGCCCTCTCTCTACTCCTTCATGGTGGGAGGTAGCAGAAGGGCTCACACTGTCTTTACGCTGTGGACCCGGCACCTTCTCCCTGTTGGGTTGATCAGGAACGGTGTGCAGTCACTCGAGCAGGTGTCCGCATGTGTCATCGGCTGCGTTTGGACCCAGTGCACATCAGAAGTTCTCGGGTGGATGGAGGCAGCGTTTGGATGATTGCGCGGCACCAGCTCTCAGAGCGTGTGCTGGGCTTTCTTTACAAACGTCGTTTGTGAAGAACGTCGTTCAGCATTCGGGGGTTGACTAGATACAGTTTGATTGATTGGACACAGTTGGCGTGGGTTTGGGTTAGAAGGTGCGGAATAGGACACAGAGAGGCGCTCATTTCTGGGGCGGTCCGTGGCCACTTTGAGGATGCATCCCGGGAAGCAGGATGGCTCTGCAGCCTCGCTGGGGTGTCCCCTCTGTTCTCTGGCCTGTGGGATCTTCTGTAGGTTGACCTGCCTTTTGACCTCACGGTGAGGGACCCCCCTCCACGTGTTACACAGAGGGGCCCGCCGGCCGCTCACAGGGCCGTGTATGAGGTTGTTCTGGGGGAACCTCCTAAGCTCTTTGCCTACTGTGTTTGATTTGTTTAAAAACGTTCGTTAGGAAACATGCAGAGAACAGACACCGGGGGCTCACTGGCCAGGCAGTCTCGTGCTTCACGTGTCTCTCAGCTGCCCTGCCCCCCCGCCCGTGTGGAGGTCGCTACCGCCCTGCCTTTGCTGTTCGTCTTCCTGCCGTGTTTCTTCATGCATCTCTCTCCACAGGTGATAGAATTTGTTTTGGTGTTTGAACATACCATCTAAATGGTATTGCACTGATGTGTCCTCGCCACTGTTTAAAGATCACATTGTGGGTTTGAGATTTGCTGCGTTGACAGGTGTGGCCGCCGAATGGTATTCTGTGGGAGAATTCAGGCAGAGATTCTGCATTGGTTCCCCTCCAGGACAGTCACACTGAGTCCACTTTCTCTCTTATAAACACGGCCAGAGTGAACACCCTTGGCTGTCTCCTTTTGGATAAGGGATTCTAGAGCAGACGCCCCAAAGTGGAATTCCAGGCTTGTAGGGTTTGTTCAGCTTGAACTTGACCTCCACAGTGGTTGTACACTTTACCTTCTCAGTGTCTCACAGGCCTGTTAACCCACGTGGTCCCTGACCCTGCCCTCTTGCCAGGTCTGCAGAGCCTGCGGAGGCCCTCTGCCGTGTGGTTTTGTTTTCCTTACTCGGGGGCGCAGAGGGGGGAGTTGGGCGGTCCTGCTCCCGGGTTTCTGATTACACTGATCGAGGTTAGCTTTAATCTGAGGTCTCCAACTCTTGTGACCGTTGGAATTGCTCTTACAGACGGCAAGTTCGGTGCCTACATGCAAGTTCACATTCAGAACGATGGGCCTGTGACCATTGAACTGGAATCTCCGGCTCCTGGTGCTGCTACCTCCGACCCAAAGCAGGTAAGCCCAGAGTCAAGGGTCGGGTCTGTCTCCTGGGAGCCGGTAACATCTTTTGACCTTGATTTATTTCCTGGAGCACTTCTGAGTCTGAGGTGGAGAAACCGCCTCATCGTAGTAACCTAGAGTTTATTCGCTACATCCCTTCCCGAGAACGCACCTGTCGCCCCGCGTCTCCGTCTCCGTGCTGCGGCCTTGCCTCCACCTGACTCCATTCCAGAGCCCAGTCCTCCTCCAGGCTGGTCCTGGGTGAGGTGCCTGGGCGTCCACAGGCCGCTGGGTGGCAGCAGAGGAGCAGCACGGCTCCCCTCGGCCGGACCCGGTTCCCGAGTGTGGAATGGTTGCGAGGAGTGGGTTTATCCCAGGTGTGGGTAGATGTGCCACCTGAGGGTCTTTGTAAATCTTTATTTTTCTAAAGCAACGTCTGACCTGGATTTGCTGCCAACTCTGTAAGCTTTCAGAAAAAATTTAATTAAACTAGAGAAAGGAAATCTGTGCTAGTCCTTGTGAGCTGTGTGCTTCTCATAGGTGCTTAGCACTTCTGAAGGCTTTAATTAATGCAGCTGCTCTGTGGCCTTTGAGAGGCAGGAGGGCAGGAGGAGTGAGAGCTGGGGGCGGGCAGCCCTGTTCTCCCCCTGCCCCCGCCTTCTGGGACACCGAAGTGGAAGGATGCAGGGGTGGTGGGGAGTATTATGTAAACGTAAAGCTCTGTGACCTGTTCAAAGTCATCATTTCCAAGGGGAACAGACCTTTTCTTTTATGTTACTGATTCTCTGGATTGATAGAGAAGCAGGAACACAGCTGGCGCAGTAGTGCTGGGCTTGAAAGGTGATAATTGAGGTTCCTGGAATTACTGATAACATGAAAGAAAATCACAAGTGAAAAGTCCACATGAAAAATTAAACTTTTTATTTTGATGTAACTTGAGACTTACAGGCAAGTTGAAAAGAGTCAGAGTTTCCATACGCCCTTTACCCGGTATCCCCTAAATATCCCGTTTTATGTAATCAGTCTGCTCATCAAAATGTTGACATTAATATTGATACAATACTGTTGGCGACGCTACAACCTTACTTAAGTTTCACTAGTTTTCTCTAGCGTCCTTCATCTGTTTCAGGATAATCTGGGATCCCATGTGGTATTTATGGCCTTTCCCGGTCCTCGTGGCTTTGGTCTGCTGCTTCTGTAGAATGTTCCTCGGTTTCCTTCCCTGTGGTTACAATGAGGTTGTGCGTTTGACAGGTTCATCTTTACCTTGTTTCGCAGGATACCGGCCTCTCCCGGTTTCCTCTTGCCCCCTGGCTGTTCTCCCTCTGCTTTTATTTGATCACTGTTTCGTTGTTTTGATTTATTATTCTGCTTCAACTGTATTTGGAGAGAAAATTTAGTCAAGTTTTTTTCATTCTAAATATTTTTCTAGAAGTGATAGAATAATACATGAAATCTTTAGGCTCTTCAACCTTCTTGAGCAAGCACCCCCTCTTCTTTACCATAAAGAAAAAGACAACTTTTTTTTTTTTTTTTTTTTTTGTGGTACGCGGGCCTCTCACTGCTGTGGCCTCTCCCGTTGCGGAGCACAGGCTCCGGATGTGCAGGCTCAGCGGCCATGGCTCACGGGCCACCTCCGCGGCATGTGGGATCCTCCCAGACCGGGGCACGAACCCGTGTCCCCTGCATCGGCAGGAGGACTCTCAAACAATGTGCCACCAGGGAAGCCCCTAGAGACAACATTTTTTAAATTTATTAACAGGCCATGCTAACTTGTTACAGTAAGAAAGTTAGTTTCGTTAGTTCTGAATCTTTTAGGAGCTTTCCCTTCAAATGCAGGAGTTGTCCTGAGTCAGTTTCAATTACTTGTTCTAGTTAATGGACTCCAGAAGCCTCAGACCCTATAAACTGCCCAGATCTCTGTCCCCGAGCTGTCAGGAGGTACTGGTAGGCAGGCACAGGGGGCTCTGGGGTGGCCTGTCTGCCTTCCCCCTTTCAGTAAGAACAGGCTTCCTCTTCGGGCTTATAGCTGAGTTGTTCACTTTTGTGTTGTGTTTTAAAAATACAGGTTCTTTAAACCTGAACAAATGAACAATGCGTGTGTGAGCTTTTTTTTTTCCTAATTGAAGTATAGTTGATTTGCAATGTTGTGTTAGTTTCTGCCACACAGAAGAGTGATTCAGTTATACATATACATATATCTATTCTTTGTCATATTCTTTTCCATTATGGTTCATTATAGGATATTGAATATAGCTCCCTGCTCTACAGTAGGTCCTTTTGTGTGTGTGTGTGTGTGTGTGTGTGTGTGTGTGTGTGTGTGTATTTAGGCATCAGGTGTCTTTTTAGTGTGTGACAGTGTGTTGGGAGGGGAGGAAGTGACGTGACCCGGTCCCTGCTCCGGGGACAGATTCAGGGCAGCATAAACCGGGAAGGTTCTTGACAGTGACGGGGGTAAAGGACAGTGTCCGACAACTTGGGACACATCACAAGGACACCACTTCATGCTCCGCCTTAAACCCCTCAGTGCCTTCCAGAGACATCTGGGTTCCAACCTGAGCCACGTGCCTGGCTGCTGTGGCTCGTGGCCTGCTCTGCACTAGCCCCCTCAAGACCCCCACTTCCCCTGCCTCTGGACTCTGGTCTCAGCGTTTGTCTCCTCCTCGGAGGGTATCCTCTGACCCCTCAACCCCAGTGAGCCCCCGTCAGCCACTCGTCCCGTTGCTCTGAGTCTTTTTCACTGCCTGGGGCTGAGCCTGGGGTGCACTTTGTTCTGGAGTCGTGTGTCCTGGGCCCGTGAGCTGTGTGTCTGTGAATGTCCTCTGGCACTGCCGTGGGCACAGAGCTGGCCTGGCCTCCCAGGGGACTGGTGGTTTTGCTGACCTTTAAGGATGTGAGGTTGGGGGAGGAGGCATTCTCAGTTGTTGTTTCCAAACTTGCACTTGAAATAGGGCTAAATTCCTGTTTTTAAGAGTCCCAGGGCTCTATTTATGGGTCATGCAGCTACTGCTGGTGAAGACTGGTCTTGTAAAGGCAGCTCGTTGTGTGCCTGCCTTAACCAGGTCTCTGCTCGGGTCTGGAAGTGGCAGCCCCTGCACATTTCCCATGGCTGCATGGGCACCACACCCAGCGCAGTAGGGGCTGCAGTGTGGGTCCCCTGATGTTCCCGACGGAGAGAAAGTGGAAGAAGATGGGTAGTGCTCGCTCTGAGGGCATCCCTCAAAGAACAGGGGGTGGAAGCACTAGCAGAGCCACCAGACAGAAGACAGAGGCTGTCTTCCCCATTGCACTTTTGTGGAAGAACATGGTTCTGGTAGGAACATCCTGATTATAACCTAGAGAAGATCGCTAGTGCGTGAGTTCTTCTGTGGGTGGCTAGATACAGGGAAATTTCAACACCCTTGCCAGCCCAGCCTGTGGGGAGAAACTTACTGTTGCTCTTGTTTTCATCTTAATTGCTTTCCCTTGGTGGGGGGTGTTTTCCTGAGTCTCACATGGTTGGGATTGCAGTGGTGAGAGCAGGTGGGGGCTCCCCCCCTCCCCCGCCCAGGAGGGCATTTCAGTAATTGGAGGGCTCTTTCCTGGGGCCCAGGGCTCACCTAGTTCACAGTGTTGCCATTAAGTATTTATATTTTCACTGATTTAGTGGGCTTGTAAACCTCACTAAATGAAAGGCTGGAATGAGCTGAAAAAATGAACTTTCAAATACACATCCTTGAATTGGCTCATGAGTTTATTGACAGATCTCTGGGATAAGTTGACCAGTGAAGAATGGTGCCAGAGCTTTTCATTTCATGCTTCTCTGATTATCACCCTCACTTCGCCTGTAACTTTCTCTGCACTCGTCTTATCAGCAAGCACCCATCCCTTTGCCCTGAAACCTTGGGATGTCGAGATTGAGACACTGGTGGCTTCTGTAGGGTCAGGAGGAAATGTGTGGGCTAGAGAGGGGGTGCGGAGGGAGCGCCGGTCAGCCTCATTTACCCGTACTTTTCAGTAACACGTGCTGCAGAATCCAGAAGGTAAAGCAGGGGACAGGCCAGGACACAGGTGGCAGCCCCCCTGCAGGTGCACAAAGGTGGGTCTGAGTTACCGCACAGTTCAGTATGAGCGACGGTCTAACGAGAAGTGTTCTGAATATAAGAAAGAGTTATACTGATGCCCATACGTTTGCATTTCTTCATGGAAGAACGTTTATTTAAATGTACGTATTCCCTTTTTCGTCCTGTTTTAGGCTTGAACTCTGGTGCGAACTCCCCGGTCTCTGTTGGTGTCAGTGTGAGGTTTTGCGTGGCCTGAGCCAGGCCACAGAGCAAGCTTCTGGGTCTGGTTGCCACAGTGGCACTGGATCCTGTCCTTCACTCCAGTCGCTGGTTCATTGTGTCACATTGATTTATTGGACAAATGTTGACTGAGGGTCCTGCCTTTTTTATACTGAAGTGTTACTAAGACGAAAGCGGGAACTTAGCAAGAGCTTCATCACAGAGTTTTTGTTGCTGCTCATGTTCATCTTTGTCACCGTTTCACCGTGGGTGTACTGGTGACCTTGGGTCCCGGGACCTCACCTTGTACGGAAGCCTTCCTGACAGGGCAGTGCTGGCACCTGCCAGACCACTGGGGCTGCGGGCATCACTGCTGGTTTTCTCATCCTTTCAGCGCGAACATCCACTTTCCTGCATAACCATCTGGCCAAGGGTCGGGTTTGGAGGCTGGGGGGCTTCTCTGCTCGAGCAGCCAGGGCCCCTGCTGAGTGCCATCAGTGCACGGGCGCCCATGCCCGGGGCATGTGTGTCTGGCTGGTCGGAAGGGTTGGGAGCCGCATAGACGTTTCCACCCAGGCTGGCTTCTTCTGAGTTGGGGAGCTGCAAGGGCTTGCTTTTGTTTTAGCATTTTAATTTGTTTTTATATAGATGGTTGTCCTAACTCAGTATATACCATAGAGTTAAAAAGAAGCCTTTCCAAGAGATACATGACTGGCTCTGCCTGGAGACCCATTGATGAATTGATCAGTCGACAGAACTTCATCTTTGCTTCTTCAGTCCATAATGGGTCACCGAAATTGTGAAAACTGAAAAGAGTTTGTTTCCTGCTATTGGAATATGGCTGGTAAATTAAAAACTGCCATCTTCTCCTCTTCCACCTTTGATACATGCAACATTTCTTAATCTCCAACTAGAGAAAAACATCTGTTTTGCTTTAAATAACTCTCTCAGGGCACTAATGGGTTAGTACATTTAAGGCTTACGGGTTTTGTTTGTTCCTGTGTATGTGTTTTGGGCAGATTCTTAGTTATTTTAATCTTCTAATCTCATTTGGGGATGTGCTAGAAAGACAAAACTCCTTACGTTACTGAGTTGGCCTACTGAAGATTAACTAGCATCTTTCTTTATTCCCAAGGGAGGGAGGTAAAGTTTATCCTGCCAGGGATTATACATTGAGCACAGCAGTCATGTAATCATCCAGACTCAGAATTATCGTTGGGAATTCTTAGCTTTTTAGCTAAGTTATTAGGAGCTTCATAGTCTCGGGTATCTGTAGAAAAATGTTCGGCCAGTCAGCGGTATTTTGTAGAAAGCCTTGTTCAAACATCTGCGTTTCTAACAGAGAGAGAAGAATGATCTGGAAATGAAGGAAATAAAAAGTGAAGCTCTTCCTATAATTTTTTAAAAAGGGCTGCTCAATAAATAAAACCCTTCACCACCCAGAGGTGTTTTGCCAACATCTGTCAGCCTGACTGACCAAGGGTTTATCTTTTTTTTAACCTGATTGCTCTTTAAGATAAGGTCAGGATGGGAGGGTGGGGTGTGAATTGGGTCACGTGGGCTTTTAGGGGTTCATGAACCACCCTGGGCTCACCCAGGTTTTCTTAGTGCCTGTGCACGCCAGTGCTTTTGCTGGGAGGTTCCAGGGCTTTCATCAGACCCTCCGAAGGCCCCAAGGAAGTGAAGATGCTTGGGGGTTGCTGGGAGCAGTTGGGTTCAGGGATTACTGTTCTCTGTCCACCAGAGTCACTCAGGACCACCCACTGTAAGCGCCGAGGGTTTGTATTTAAGGGAGGAGTCTTGGACACCACCCCACCCCACCCTCCGCCCCCAGGTTTTCTGAATCCGAGTTCCTGGCGTGTCTGGATGTGGAAGGCAGAAGAGTAGCAGGTTTGTGTTTTTAACCAGTTCTTCCTGTGCCCTCCAAGGACACTGATGTAGAAGAACTGCTGGGCCGGAGGCAACCGGACAGTCGGACGTTGCCATTTTAATCTGCTCCCGGCGTTGGTCTCTTCTGGACCACGCTTCATCCCCAGCTGAAATGTCTAAAAATACTTTACAACCTGTGTTACTGCAGCTGCCAGGAAGCAGGCTGGCTGGGCTTGATTATTGAGGTCACATATGAGGCCATTGGCATTCATCACCGCCCCTCAGTACCCATCCCCCACCCGCCCAGCGGTGATGGAAATATTCCCAGGGCACGGGGCCTTCTCGACGCAATTACAGATGTGTCAGGAAAAGTCGATAGAGCGACAGCAGCTCAGCACGTTAGTGACGTATGACAGGCCCTCTGCTGAGCGGCACTGAGGCCTGAGCTAGCGGAATAACTTGTTTCTTAAGAGAGATGAACCCGAAGTGTGGGCGAGATTGTAGTGCTGTAGCCTCTTAGAGTTTTTAGTTGAAAAGCAATTTATAGTTCTCTTGGTTTTTTGGGTACCAGACATGCAATGCCTTACTCACTGGTCGGCTTATTGATTGGACTAGAATAAAAACCGGGGATGACCAGCACCTCAGTCTTTGCTTGGAGAATTGCAGTTTAGTGAAATGCATGATGTCGAGGCTTCATGGGCAGTTGACTAATCACTTTTGTTTAAACACACGTGGGACATTGTTAAACGTTCATCTTTTATGGTGCATTACTTGTTGGGTTTATGGTAAAGGCTTTTCGCATTGAGCTGTAGGACTCGTTTCCTGCAGGTTATTCACTGTTTCTTGAATATTGTGTTTCTGTTCATCCCCCTGAAATGAATTCCCTCTCTCTTTACCTGTTGCTGTCTTCCCCATCTTTAAGGTCTGTTTCAGACAGTGCTTCATCCAAGGTGCTCACCTCAGTGCCATCCAGGCAAGGCCTTCCTGCCTTTGAGCCCTCACTGCGTGGTGTGGTCCACGGACTGAATACCCGCCATGTTTCTCCTTTGTTAGTTAGTTTGTTCATTTCTCCATCTATCCTTCCACCTTGTGTCCATCCATCTGTCCAGTCCCCTACCTACCACCCACTCATCTGTCCACCCAGCAGGTATTCACAGGGTGCGCGCTGCTGCTGGCCTTGCATCGCGAACAGCGCTGGGCAAAGTTGTGCCCTCATGGTGCTTGCATTCTAATTCTAGTGCGAAACATACACAAGCAAGTATGATTTAAAACTGTAATATTATAAAGAAATCAAAGCTGGGAGAAGTGTAGAGAGGGCTGCTGGGAGGGGCCCCCTCAGGCACAGGAGCTGGGGGTGGGGATGCTGAACTGGGGGGCCGCTACGTGGAGATGGGGAGGAGTGTGCTGGACGGAGGGGCTGGCGGGTGCAGAGCCCCGGGGAGTGGTAGGGGGAGGTCGGGGGTGCAGGGAGAGAGTGGACACAAAGGCAGAGCCATGACCCCAGCCTCATGGCCAGGGTGAGTAGCGTGGGTTTTAGTGGCAGCGAGCTGGAGGGTTACTAGAGGGTTACGTGTGTGTGTGTGTGTGTGTGTTCACAGAGCTGACTGACACTGGATTGTAGAGCTGGCCGGGGCAAAGGTGGCGGGGGGCACTTAGGAGGTCCTACAGCAGGTGGCCAAGAGCTGTGGACAGGATCTGGACGCCCCTGGAGGGTCTCGGCTGCCCTGGTGCTCTGCTACCCCCAGCGGAGCTTCCCTAGAAAAGACTCGTGTTGGAAATCTTTTATCCCGTGGTGTGAGCGTCAGGACACTCTGCAAAGTCCAGCCCCCACTGGTCACTGCAGGAAGGACCCTATTCCTGCCTTCTGTGCAGGACGGTGAGGGGATTCCGAGCTTCTTTGAGTTTCTAGGTTAAGATCAGACATTTCGACATCAAGGGGTGTGACACTTGCCCTGGTCCTGAGTGACCCTGGGCACAGGCTGGATGCTAAACCAGAACCTCTTTTTGATGCGGTTCAAAAGGAGCAGATTTTAGGGACTCAGTTCCCTGTCTTCAGGTCAGCGTGATGCTTCTCTAGGGCCCAGCTCTCCCCTTAATGCAAAAAACTTTAATTATAAGAAGAAATTGTGAAAATCCCAAGAATCAACATTTATATTGAATTTGATTTATATGTACCATTTTAGCTTATATTGTCAGGGCAGTTTCTAAGCGTTCAGAGCTTGTCAGGGAAAAGAAAGGGTTTATTTTTGGAAGAGTGTGTCCCCTGGTGTTCACCGCTCTTAGGAATTACGGGGAGTAATTGTCAGGAGGGCGCAGCAGCTCCAGGGCTGGAGGAGGCTGGCAGCAGATCCAGAATCTCACAGCGGCTGCTTTTGCCTGCCTCGTTCCCCAGCCTTCATTACTTTTGTCAGTATGAAACACAGAAGAATAGCTCTTCCATGAAGATTCTTCACACAAAATGTATTCCTTTGACGACTTTCCATAGAATGTGAAGTCAGTTTCTTTTTCCATTTTTAACTGTGAAAGTGCAGTCTGCAGCTTCCGTTTCTGTGGGACAGGAAGAGCTAATTTGTGGCCTTGTTTGCATTTCCACCCTTCCTGCCCCATGGGGTCGCGGTGCCCATGGCGGGCCGAGCCAGAGTCTGTCAGGGAGCCAAGGTGCTTTGACGGCTTGGAGGGCAGAGGCTGCTGTTAACTGTCGGTTTCGTTGCTGGCTCATGAGACCTTGGGGGATAAGGACAGTTTCTATAAGATTTCATTTCAAAGTCCAGACTTCATCTGGCCTTATGCCCTGTGGATTCCTTTTTTTTTTTTTCATTTCATGTTGTCCCTTTGCCCCCTTCATTTTTCTACAGGGAAGAGTCTCTTATTGTCATTTAAAAAATTTCATGCCAGCAGTGTATTGACTGGAAAGTACCAGGTTAGAAATGTTATCATTATTATTTTTTAAAATTTTTATTTATTTTTTATCTTTGGCTGCATTGGGTCTTCATTGCTGTGCGCAGGCTTTCTCTAGTTGTGGCGAGCGGGGGCTACTCTTCATTGTGGTGCGCGGGCTTCTCATTGCAGTGGCTTCTCTTGTTTAGTAGCTGTGGCATGCGGGCTTCAGTAGTTATGGCTCGCGGGCTCTTGAGTGCAGGCTCAGAAGTTGTGGCGCATGGGCTTAGTTGCTTCGTGGCATGTGGGATCTTCCCGGACCAGGGCTCGAACCCGTGTCCCCTGCATTAGCAGGCAGATTCTTAACCACTGAGCCACCAGGGAAGCCCAGAAATGTTATTTTTTTTATTAGTAAGTTTTTATAGTATTCCTGGGTAGAAAGATATTTTTTTGGAAACAGTTCTTTTCCTGTCTTCTGTTTTTCTCATGAGCCCATAGAATAACATCTTTATTCATTTTTTGTTATATATAATATATAAAATCAATATTTTTTAAAAAATTAGAAGTTTAACCAGAAGTTTAAGATACATTAACGTTGCTTTTGACTATAATCTTTCATTCCCAGAGGTAACACCATTAATAAGCTCCATATGTTTTCTTCTAGACTTAATAAAAATATGTTTATACACATTTTACACATAGTCATAGAAAATACATGGTATCTGTTGGTATGTGTATGTCATATGGTTTTTTAAAAAACTGTAGTGAAATATACATAAAACTTACCATTTTAATCATTTTACCATTTTTGGTTGTACAGTTCATTGCCATTAAGAACGTTAACATTGTTTTGCAGTCATCACCACCATCCATCTCCAGGACTTTTTCATCTTCCTGAACTATCCTCTACCGATTAAACGCTAACTCCCCATTCTCCCCTGCCCCTGGCCCCTGGTAACCAGTATTCAACATTCTGTCTCTGAATTTGACTACTAGAGACCCAACATAAGTAGAATTGTACAATATTTGTCTTTGTGCCTGGCTTATTTCACTTAGCATATAATGTATTCAGAGTTCATCTATGTTGTTGCACGTATCATAATTTCATTCCTTTTTAAGGCTGAACAATACTGCATTGTATGTATAGACCACATTTTGTTTATTCATTTGTCTGTTGATGGACATTTGGGTTATTTCCACTCTTGGCTACTGTGAATAGTGCTGCTATGAACATGGGTGTACAGATACCTGTTTCAGACCCTGCTTTCAATTTTTTTTTGGTATATACTTAGAAATGGGATTGCTGAATCATATTCATAATTATTTGTTTAATTTTTTGAGGATTTGCCCTATCATTTTCCACAGTGGCTGCACCATTTAATATTCCCACCAACAGTGCCCAAGGGTTCCAGTTCCTCCACATCCTCCCTAACACTTGTTATTTCCTGTTTTTTTTTTTTAATAATAGTCACCCTAATGGGTATGAGGTGATATCTCATTGTGGTTTTGATTTGCATTTTCCTAATGCCCAGGGATGTTGAGCATCTTATCATGTGCTTAATAACTATTTGTGTGTGTTGTTTGGGGAAATATCTACTCAAGTGCTTTGCCTGTTTTTGAATTGGGCTGTTTTTTTGTTGAGTTGTAGGAGGTTTTTTTTTTAATCTATTCTAGATATTAACCCTTTATCAGATATATGATTTGAAAATATTTTCTCCCATTCTGTGAGTTGCCTTTTCACTCTTAATAGTATCCTTTGATGCACAAAAGTTTTACATTTTGATGAAGTCCAATTTATCTATTTTTTCTTTTGTGGACAGTGCTGTTGGTGTCATATCCAAGGAATTGTTGCCAAATCTAGTGTCATGAAGGTTTCCTCCTATATTTTCTTTTAAGAGATTTATAATTTAGCCTTTCATGTTTATTTTCACTTAATTTTTATATATGGTGTAAAGTGAATGTCATAAGGTTTTATTTGCAGGCAAGTTGGAAAAACAGTACCAGTGACTTTCCCTGAGCCACATGAGAGTAAGTTGCTGACCTGATACCCCATCACTCCTGAACATGTTAGTCTATATTTCTTGCAAGCAAAGACATTCCCTTATAGAACCCCCAAACATCCATTAAAATCAGAAAAACTAGGGAATTTCCTGGCGGTCCAGTGGTTAAGACTCCACACTTCCATTGCAGGGGGCACAGGTTTGATCCCTGGTTGGGGAACTGAGACCCCACGAGCTGCATGGTGTGGCCGAAAAAAAAAAACCAGAAAAACTATCATTGGCATTTTAACACCATCCAGTCCTCAGACCCCATTCATGTTTTAGCGGTTATCCCAATAGCTGGTCTTTTGCAGTTGTTCAGAATCATGTTGCATTCAATAGTCATATGTCTTTAGTTTCCTTCATTCTACGTTGGTCTCTCCTTGACTTTCATAACCTTTCATATGTCTTTAGCTTCCTTCATTCTACGTTGGTCTCTCCTTGACTTTCATAACCTTGACTCTTTGGATGAGTACAGGTCAGTTATTGTGAAAATGTCTCTCAATTTGGGTTTCCTTAGGATTACATTCTGGATGGATGTGTGTACATACATGCACATGTGTGTGTGCACATGCCCTTGACCTCCATGGTATTGTTGGTATTGTTCTACATTTACTGTCCTGAAACAGGCTGCTTTTCCCACCAGCAATGTTGTTTGTGTTGTTACATCTACAGCTAGTTCATTCATTTTAACTGCGAGACAGGATTCTGCCATGTGAATACACTGCCTTTGGTTAGCTGTTCTCCTTTTGATGGACTTAGGGGTTGTTGGCAGTTTTTTGCTGTTACTAACAATGATGCAAAAATCATCCTTGTTTGCATCTCTTTTGTGGATGTAGATTTTCGAGGCAACAGACTTTTATTATTATTTTTTAAATTTGAAATATTTCAAACATGCTGAACGTATGGAGAGTAATATAACAGCACTCAACTTCAGCCATTGGGAATGTTGGGTCTAGAATCTTTAAGTTGGTACAGTTGTCATCCCAGTCAGTAAATGGGAGTTTTACTGACACTTGCTCAACGTTACTGTCTCACTGAGTGAGAATTATTGTTAATGATGAAATTGTCTCAAAAGTGTGTAGCTTTAGGGACTTCCCTGGTGGTCCAGTGGTTAAGACTCCGAGCTTCCAATGCAGGGGGTGCGGGTTCCATCCCTGGTTGGGGAACTAAGATCCCACATGCCGTGCAGTGCGGCCGAAAAAAAAAAAGTGTGGCTTTATTAAGAGAGAGGTATTTTGGGAAAACCAGTCAGACTTAAAAAGCAGAAAATGTGGGCCTACCACCCAGAAGTGAACTGGGAATAAACTACCATATAGGTGCAGCCAACTTTCCATTTAGTCTTTCTTCATGTGTCTCTTAGTAGAATTTATTGAAACAAGACAGGAGGAGGAATCACCGGAGGTTAAGGATAGTGGACCTGAAAGACGTGCTTTGCCCCTGGGGAGACGCACCTCTCAGCTGGGCCCGTTCCTTGGCTGTGGCGTCAGGTGATGTGAAAAGTGCCTTCCGGAGTTCGTTTCGAGCCTGCTTCAGGCCCCAGCATAGACCTGTGATAAATCAGCTCTGTGCTCACGCGTGACGTTTGGCAGATCAAGGGAAGGAGAGGGAGGGAATCAGGTCAGAGCCCAGCTGGCTTCACAAGCCACGGGAAACCGAATTCTCCGAAGATAAATAAGCCCATAACTTCAGGGCTTAGAGGGACGCGGCAGTGACAGGCAGCCTCTTGAGTTTTGTTGAAGCGTCTCCTTTCACCTGTGGAAATGGAAATGGGCTGTCTCCTGATCCCCACCCGCACCCCCAGGGAGAGCTCTGCGGGCCACCCTGGACTGCAGAGTCCTCGACTGCTTACAGCCTCGGCCAGAAGCAAGCGTGTGGCCGGCTGTGTCTTCCCACCAGGAGTGGAGAAGCGCGATCCACTCAAACACCAGCTCCTACAAGCTTAGGAGAGAGACATGGTCTCAGTACCTTAGAAGTGAAGTCCCTGTGTTCTGTCGGTGCGTGTTTCCTGGGTTTTGCTTTTAATGCTAAATAACATTCCTCCTGGCCTGTCTATTCATAGTGGAGTAAAGGGAACCACGGAGGTTTCCTAACATTTAAACTGCTTTGGACTCCTGTTCCTGGCTGAAGTTGTGTTTGGTGGGAATGTGGCTTTCACTTTTTAAGTTCTGATACCTGGATTGTGGGTAGAAAAAGGAGAAAAGGGCTCACATCTGAAAGACAGTGGCAGCAACGGTAACCACAGCCAGGAAGCTCATTTGGGACTCTCGGGGATTCATTTTCCGTGCTGTTTGAAGTTCTGTGTCAGCTTTGCTAAAATGCTGTCCACAGCAGAGTGGACATCACTTGTTTCAGTCATCACATGAGGATTCCGGTGTGGATAGTAATCCCAAGGGTTTTTCCTGCATCCTTTCTAGGGATGCAGAGTGTTCGGCCTTTGAAGTGATGCCGTCTGGGACCTCAGGCTGCTGCTGCGGGTCTGTAGGCCGGGAAGTGCCAGTGTAATGGGTACCTACTCACATGTGTCCCCAAGGCCCTGAAAGAGACCAGGGCGGAAGTGAGCCCTCTCTGGACAAGGGTGAGAGCAGAGTGGCCATGTCAGACCTTCACCCTAAACACCATCACCTGCTTTCTGCATTCAAAGCAAGTTCTGGTTCAGTAGGAATCGTGGCCTCTCTGGGCTGTCAGCACCCCGCTTCCTCAGTCCTGGACCTGACATGCTCACCTGACACCGTGTGCTCCAGGATGCTGTGTGTGGATGGGGCGGCAGACACACGTCGTGTGCACATCTGCCCTGCTCACGCGCATGCTCCCTTGTCCCACTGGACTCTGCTGCAAAACACAAGAGTCGAAGATAAAATTATTAAGAATTTCACAATGGCAGTGGCAGAGCAGTGGGCCAAGTGCAGGTCCTCTGAGCACGAGGCCCGTGTGCCTGCTGTGATCACACGCCGGTGAAGTCAGCCCCACACCCTCTGTCATATTGCAGTCTGCTCTTCTTCTTCCTCCCCGCAGCGCCCACACTCCTGGCCCCGACCCTGATCACCCAGCATCGTACTGCAGCCTGCCCCTGACCCCAGCCTGCTCTGTACTTCCAGGGCCTCCTACCTGCCCCACTTCTTTTTTTTTTTTTCCCCGGTACGCGGGCCTCTCACTGTTGTGGCCTCTCCCATCGCGGAGCACAGGCTCCGGACGCGCAGGCTCAGCGGCCATGGCTCACGGGCCCAGCTGCTCCGCGGCATGTGGGATCTTCCCGAACCGGGGCACGAACCCGTGTCCCCTGCATCGGCAGGCGGACTCTCAACCACTGCGCCACCAGGGAAGCCCTGCCCCACTTGCTCTTTTTTTAAAGATTTATCACCTTCTAAAATATTATAACTGTAACTTTTGGTTACCTAAAAAAATTATCATTTATTTCCCCTGCTAGAATATAAGTTCCCAAAGGGCAGGGATCTTCCACCAAATAAGGGAAGGCAGTTCAGAATTGAATATTTGATGTTTACTGTGCAAGAATATGACATGTTATAAAGTAGGCATTACACATTAATGGCAGAGGAAGGATTTCACAATAAGCAGTAATTGGGCAACTGGTTGGCAATTATGGAAAAATTAATCATTTTACAGCCTTACTTTTTACTATACCTTAAAAAAATTCCAGTGGAATTAAAGAGATAAATGTAATTTAAAAAAATCTCACTGAGTGTACTGGCCTTCCTAGGTATAAAATGTATTACAGCGTTATAGTTAATAAAAACAGATGGTGCTGGCTGAGCAAGAAACCTATCACCAAGGAGATGAGAGGCCTGAAAGGGAGACCGATTGTCTATGAGAAGTTTGGTTTGTGATAAAGATAGCGTTTCAGATCAGGGCAAGAGGTGGGTTTTCATCAAAGGTGTTATGACAACTGACTGGTTCGTTTTAAAAATTGAACACAGTAGCGATCTATGAACTTGTGTGAAAAACATAGCGGCTCTGTTACTGTATGAAGCTAGCACATCTCCAAAGAATACATGTAGTGTGATTCCAGTCATATAAAAGCAAAGACTGTCTGTTGGTATGTAGTTCATTTATCTGCCTCCCACTCTCAGGGACCTGCCATCTCTCATACATTCTGGTAAAGAGAGGATTTATCTTTTTAAAAAAATTGAGATATAATTGTCACATAACATTATATTAGTTTCAGATGTACAACATAATGATTCAGTATTTGTATATATTGTGAAACGATCACAAGTCCAGTTAACATCCATTCCATATACAGTTACAAATTTCTTTTTTCTTGTGATAAGAACTCTTAAGATGTGTGCTCTTAGCAACTTTCAAATATGCAGTACAGTATTATTAACTATAGTCACCATGCTGTACGTTACATCCCAGGACATATTTATTTTATTACTGAAAATGTGTACCTTTTTTTTTTTTCTTTTTGGCAGTACGCGGGCCTCTCACTGTTGTGGCCTCTCCCATTGCGGAGCACAAGCTCCGGATGCACAGGCTCAGCGGCCATGGCTCACGGGCCCAGCCGCTCCGTGGCATGTGGGATCCTCCCGGACCGGGGCACAAACCTGCGTCCCCTGCATCAGCAGGCGGACTCCCAACCACTGTGCCACCAGGGAAGCCCCGAAAATGTGTACCTTTTGACCCCTTTTACCCACTCTGCCCATCCCCCACCCCACGTTTCTGGCAGCCGCTAGTCTGTTAAGAGAGGATTTATCTTAAACCTCTCAAGACTGGTCCCCTTGAGAGTCTCTGCATCTTCTGGCCCTCCCTGCGGGGCTCCGCTGACTGTATTCCTGGTTAGGTTGGAACTCCTGGGTCCTGGTATAGGGTGAGCCCTAGGCAGCCTGCCCCACCTGAGACAGGTCAGTGTGATGTTTCTGGGGGGTGATCTGAGCATCAGAGCTTCTCAAAGCTCCCCAGGAGATGCCAACATGCAGCTAATGCTGAAAACCACTGTTCTTGTTGGATCTGGTAAGAATTCCTCCTTTTGAGGCATAACAAGATCGAGGCCAAGAGCCGCTCCAAAGGGTTAGGGCATGGGGCTCAGCAGATTCTTACAGTTATACAGAGACAGAGGTGCATCTGCGGTACTTCTGACCAGCCCACTTACTAAAGGGTGCAGAATGCCCTCCGGGATTGTCTGTCCAGAGGATGGAGATGGGGCCTTTAGCTGCTGGTTCCCACCCCTGTTGGCTTTCCAGGCAGGCCAGCAGGCTCCCGTGACTTCTGAGAAGGCCCTGGGGCAAAAAGACCCTCAGTGCTTGCTTGAGGGAGGGAGTCCCGGCTGTCAGCTGAGCTGGAACTTGCATGGTACCATCAGCAGCTGTGGCCAAGGGGACGGCGTGCAGGCACTCAGATAGAGTGATTCTGTGTTTAAGTCGTTGCATATCCTTACGCACCCCATCCTTAACATTAAGTGCACTTCCAGGCATTTTGGGGGATTCTCATTAAATGTTACCTGGAAAATTATAGTTGTAAGAGTGAAATATTCTTTAAAGCGGTGAGGGAAAAGTCTCATTTCTGTTTATGTTTTCAGTCTGGTAGAGGAGCTCCTAGGAAGAATAAGTCAATCAGATCCTTAGGCAACGCTTTTTCTTTCGTTCCTGCTTGGCTCCTGTTTGGGAACCAATGGGCTGAGCCTGGAGGGGCCCATCCAGCCTTTGGACCAAGCCAGGTGCAGCCTGGAGGCCTCGGCAGGTGGTGACGGGTGAGGGGACCCTTCTGGGGATGCATGCAGTGACTTCCTGGGCCCAGCTTTGTGTCGCTGTGTGGGTACCTCATCTTAGGTGTAGTCTTGAAGGACATGGGGTCAGGGATGCCACGTACAGGGCCCCTCACAGAGTCAGCCTTCCCGGCCCCCTCGGGCACCTGGGTCTCTTTGGGGAGTGCACTGGCCCCTTCAGCTGTGGGCACCCCCAGACGTGAGGGACAGTGGCACCGGGGTTGGAGGACAGGTGCTTGGAGCAGGTGTTGGCTGACTTGCTTTAGAAATGTAATTTTTTTTAACGTTTTATTTTATATTGGAGTATAGTTGATTAACAATGGTGTGTTAGTTTCAGGTGTACAGCAAAATGAATCAGTTATACATATACATGTATCTATTCTTTTTCAAATCCTTTTCGCATTTAGGTTGTTACAGAGTATTGAGCAGAAATGTAATTTTTGTGGATGTGGCATTTAACAAATACATTGTGCCTGAGTACCATGTCACCTAATATTAATTGAAGAATAGTGACCAGAGTCATGAATTATCTTTGCTTGAACTTAAATACTGATCTAATGTCTACAAATATTTGAAAGTAGTAGTTGAGTTTGGTGCTTTGAGTATGGAATAAAAATATGCTAAAAAATGAAAGCAGCTTATGAAATACAAGTAATTTTACTTACCAGGGCCGTATAATAATATGAGAGGTAAATCAGCTCAACAGACAGCCAGTCTGCTTGTTTACGAGTTAGCCAGACACAGATTCATCAACTTCTAAACTCTCTTCTCTCTTTGCATAGTAGCTCTGCTGTTCTTTCCAGAAGTTTCTTTTTTTAAAAAAGAAGTGTTGACCAAATGTAAAACTGATAGCCAGTGGGAAGCAGCCGCATAGCACAGGGAGATCAGCTTGGTGCTTTGTGACCACCTAGAGGGGTGGGATAGGGAGGGTAGGAGGGAGGGAGACGCAAGAAGGAAGAGATATGGGGATATATGTATATGTATAGCTGATTTCACTTTGTTATAAAGCAGAAACTACCACGCCATTGTAAAGCAATTATACTCCAATAAAAATGTTAAAAAAATAAATAAAATTTAAAAAATAAAATGCTTAAAAAAAAGAAGTGTTGAACTATATCTAAAATAGATAACTAATAAGAACCTGTTGTATAGCACAGGGAACTCTACTCAATTCTCTGTAATAGCCCAATGGGAAAAGAATGTAAAAAAAAAAAGAGTGGATATATGTATAAATGATTCACTTTACTGTATACATGAAACTAACACAACATTGTAAATCAACTCTACTCCAATAAAAATTTTTTTAAAAAGTGTTGAGAATGTTTTTTGGGGGGAGGGGTGGAGAAATGTATAACTCTAAAAGTAAACCTTGCTTTTGAAAAATGAAGTTGTTATACATGAAGAAGGATTATAATAAATAGCAGACTGTCATTGTTAATAAAAACAAAGTTGAGAACTAACAGTTTCTAAGCTTTGCATCCATGCGTGTGATCCTCACAACCACCGTGAGAGGGGAGAAGCGCAATTCTCTCCTTGATTAACTTGTTCAAGGTCTTGGGACGCGGCCACTAAGTGAGTGAGCTGCGTTCCAACAGAAGACAGTCTTTTAGGTCATCCTGCCTCAGGCTTCTTCTGACTGAACTTCCTTAACTACCATCTTTCTGATTTATAACATGGTCTGTTCAAACAAAGACCAGTGGGTGACGTTTGGTCCTTCAGGAGTCAGCTGATCTAGAAGTGGATTCATGTCCTTGCCAGTGACCTTCAGTTCACTTGTAGTTGCACTGAGGTTTACAGGTCTGTGTGTTCCTTTTCTCCCCCAAAGTTGGATGGTATTGACCAGAATCCTCAGTAGCTGCTTGCAAAGCCGTCTTTCAGGGCTTACTTATTCTGTTGTATTTCTCCAGGTTCTGGGAATCACTGGCCCATCTCCAGAGCCTCTGTATCTCACAGTTAGAAGTATTGTCTGTGTTTGATAGGCTGGAAACAATTTTGTTGAGTAAAAGTTTAGGTTAATAAGGGAATCATATGCAAATAAAAGTGCCTTACAAAGTTAAAAGAACCTCCTTTTTTGAGCATTAATCGGTATTAACAGTGTTCTTTTTGGTAAGATCACCTTTATCTATCTATCTGTTTTACGGGGGATAGTTAACATGTAATACTATGTTAGTTTCAGGTATACAACATAGTGATTCGACGTTTAAATACATTACTAAATGATCATCGTGATAGGTCTAGTAACCATCTGTCACCATACAAAATTACTGTGGTATTATTGGCTGTATTCCTTATGCTGTGTATTATGTTCGTGTAACTTATTTATTTTGTAAATGGAAGTTTGTACCTCAGTCTTATTCATCTTTTCCCAGCTCCCTCCCTCCTCAACTACCAGTTTGTTCTCTGTATCTGTGAGTCTGTTTCTGTTTTGCTTTGTTTGTTTGTTTTCCACATGTAAGTTAAATCATATGGTATTTGTCTTTCTCTGCCTGACTTACTTCACTTAGCATGATACCATCTAGATCCATCCATGTTGTTGCAAATGGCAAGATTTCATTCTTTTTTATGGTGGTTTAATATTCCATTGTGTGTGTGTGTGTGTGTATGTGTATATATATATATATATATGTGTATGTATACATACTATATCTTCTTTATCCGTTCATATATTGATGGGCACTTGGGTTGCTTCCATCTGTTGGCTATTATAAATAGTGCTGCAATGAGCATAGGGGTGCATATATCTCTTTCAATTAGTGTTTTTGTTTTCTTTGGGTAAACACCCCGAAGTGGAATTGCTGCATCTTATGATAATTCTAGTTTTAATTTTTTGAGGACTCTCCATACTGTTTTCCATAGTGGCTGCATCAGTTTACATTCCCACCAACAGTGCAGGAGGGTTCCCTTTTCTTCACACCCTGGCCACACTTGTAAGGTCAGTTCATCTGTGACAAAGGAGGCAAGAATATACAATGGGGAAAAGACAGCCTCTTCAATAAATGGTATTAGGGAAACTGGACAGCTACATGTAAAAGAATGAAACTAGACCATTTTCTTATGCTATATACAAAAACAAGCTCAAAGTGGATTAAAGACTTAATCATAAACCATAAAACTAGAAGAAAATAGGCAGAACATGCTTTGACATTGATCTTAGCAGTATATTTTTGGATATGTCTCCTCAGGCAAGGGAACAAAAGCAAAAATAAACAAATTGGACTACATCAAACTAAAAAGCTTTTGCGGGGCTTCCCTGGTGGCTCAGTGGTTGAGACTCCGCCTGCCGATGCAGGGGACACGGGTTCGTGCCCCGGTCCGGGAAGATCCCACATGCCGCGGAGCGGCTGGGCCTGTGAGCCGTAGCCATTGAGCCTGTGCGTCCGGAGCCTGTGCTCTACAACGGGAGAGGCCACAACAGTGAGAAAAAAAAAAAATCTTTTGTGTAGTGAAGGAAACTATCAGCAAAATGAAAAGACCACCTACTGAATGGGAGAAGATATTTGCAAAGGATACATCTGATAATGAGTTAATATCCAGATTATATACAGAAACCATACAGCTCAGTATCAACAAAAACAAACAATCCGATTAAAAAACAGGCAGAGACCCTGAATTGACATTTCTCCAAAGAAGACATATAAACGGCCAATAGACACATGAAAAGATGCTCAACATCACTAATCATCAGGGAAATGCAAATCAAAACCCCAATGAGACACCACCTCACACCTGTCAGAATGGCTGTCATCAAGAAGACAACAAATAACTAATTTTGGCACATTATTATTTTAAAAGGTAATCATGAGTTGGAAAATGAATAAATATTTATGGATCATGCTTCTGTATTTTATCTGTAAAATATAAAGTTATTTCAAAGAGTGTTTTTGGTTATTAATTTGTTTCACTATGTTTTGATATTCCATTTAAATTTAATTTCAGTAACAACAAAACAAGAACTGAATCTTAGGGTCTACAATATAGTCTAGAAAATGTGGGTCCATTGGGAATGCTTCCTAGTCAATATATTTGTTTTTCAAACAAGGTCATGAACTCTCTTAAGTTAATCTAGATCTAAATAGCTTCGATTACCACTGAATTTATGTGAGTGATTTTCGTAGACTAATGAGTTGATCGGCAGCCCATTCTAACCACTGAGGTACTAGAGCAATTGCTTTATCTGCCTGGGTTAGTTTTCTTGCCTCTTTTAGTGAACATAATCATTTCTGATTACTGCAAGGGTTAGTCAGCTTTAACTATGGCAGTTTTTCTAAAATTTACATTTTTAAAACTTTGTATTATAGAAAACTTTGAACTCACATAAATAGAGAGGATGGATAGTGTAACAAATCCCCATGTACTCAGCATCCTGTATCAGTGACTATCATCCATCCCAGAAAATTCACATCTTATGGGTATCCCTGTGCGGGGCCCAGCTGGGCACTGCTGATTGGGTTTAGCAGAGCACACATCAGGGGGGTGTGTGGGGACCACAGAGAATAGGTTGTTGAATGGCTGTATTCTTTCCCTGTTTGATGGGCATTTAGTTTAATTTTTTTTTTTTTTTGCTAACACAAATAGGCAGTGTGGCAGTAAACATGCTTGTATGTAATTTTTTTCGTACTCATGTGAGTATTTCTGTAGGATAATGGAGGAAACATCTACATATGAAGGAGGCTTGGATATTTTCATTCTTCCCTATGAAGATATTGTAACCTGCTAAATTTTAGCACTTTTGTTCTTTTCTTAGAAGTTCTAGGTTAATTATTCTCTGCATGGAATTATCTTTATTGGGACTCTCTTAAGAAATGCTAGCTGCCACAGCAGACACTCAGAAATCTCCATGGCTTAACACAACAAAAGTTGGTATCACCAAAGTATCACCTGGGTTGGTAGGAGTCTGCTCCTGACTCAGGGATCCAGGCTCCCTCCAGCTCGTAACACTGGCCTCCCCAGCGGAAGGAGAGAGGGGTGGAGGTACCTTACCAGCTCTGACGCCTCATCTCTGTTCACGTTTCTGTCAGCGTCACTCACTTAATGGAGGGCTTGGGGGTGTGCTTGGATGTTGGGTAAGCACTGTGGCTGTGCCCGTCCTCAGCTGGCAAGGAAGGGGATGTTGTATACTTGACCACCCTTGACCTCCAGCCCCATGTTTGCCTGTCCAAACACTTAAAAGTCTTTGCCCCCCAAGGGAAAGGAGGTTTGAAATCAAGCTTAGACTCCTTGTGTCTCAGTCCCCTCCTTAACTATGGCTGTGTTGGAATAGCCTTTCCAAGTGTGTTCTGGAAAACTGGCATCTGAGCCCGAGGAATGGATTTAGTGTCATTTACATTCTAATGGCAATATTCTTTTTTTTGTTGCCTTAAATGTATTTTATTTTTTAAACTTTATCATCTTGAAAAGTTGCAAAAATAGTACCCAGGGGACCTGTATACCTTCACCCAGCTTCCCCTGGATAAATTCCAATCCACAGATCTTATTTGTATTTTGTCAAAGGAGATACTTTGACAAATAAAGCCAGAGTTGCTCTCAGGTTCCTGTTTGTACATCCCCATCACCGACGGGTGGTCTCTCTTTGCTCACAGGTACTCCTTTTTTTTTAAATTTCAATTTTATTCTATTTTTTGGCCGTACTGCATGGCTTGTGGCATCTTAGTTCCCCAACCAGGGATCAAACCCATACCCCCTGCAGTGGAAGCCAGGGAGCACAGGCTCCAGACGCGCAGGCTCAGCGGCCGTGGCTCACGGGTCCTGCTGCTCCGCGGCATGTGGGATCTTCCCGGACCGGGGCATGAACCCCTGTCCCCTGCATCGGCAGGCGGACTCTGAACCACTGCGCCACCAGGGAAGCCCTTCTCAACATTTTTGATTGAGATTTTTATTGAGGTAATTATAGGTTCACATGCAGTTGTAAGAAATAATAGTGAGATACTGTGAACCTTCACCCAGTTTCCCCTAATGGCAGAGCCTTGCAAAGTATGGTACAATCAGGACATTGGGACTGATGTAATCCATCCATCTTTAGGTAGTTCTGTTTTTGCCTATGGCTGTCTAGTAGATCCAGCATCTGTTGAAAAGACTGTCCTTCCCCCATTTTTATGCTTTCGTCAAAAATCGGTTGCACTTATTTGTGTGGGTCTGTTTCTGGGGTCTCCATGTGTCTGCCGCTCCCCCATCACCACACTGTCTTCTTTGCTCTGGTGTTTATATAGTAAGCCTTGATGTTGAGCACAGCGACTCCTCCTGCTTTATTCTCCTTTGTCAGACTTGTTTTAGCTCTTCTAGACCCTGAGCTGTTCCACGTTAATTTTAGAATAAACTTATTATGTCTATGAAAACCATGCTGGCATTTGGATAGGAATTGCATGAACGCTCTGAATCAATTTGCAGAGACTTCTCTTTTTTACTGTGTTGTGGCATCTAACCCATGAACATGGTATGTCTCTCCGTTTATGAAATACTTTCTTTTTTAAAAATAAAGAACTAATTCTTAGAATCTATACAGAGCACCTACAAATTAATAACAAACAAGAGGCCAAAACACATAGGAAACTGGGAAAAGGCTATTATTAGGCAGTTCCCAGAAAAAAGACAAATGGTAACCAAGGTTTGAATAGAGGCTTAATCTCACCCATGATGCAGGAAGTGCAGATTAGAAGATCCCTTTGTTTTGTCTGGTAAAAAGTAAAAGTTGATGGCATCATTTGATGAGAGTACAAGGAAGTGGGGCTGTGATACACTGCTGGTGGCAGCAAGCGGGTGAAGCATTTTAGAAGAACTTAGCAATGCTAATCAAAACTAGTAGCAGATAGAACTTGACTGAGCAGTTCCACTGCTTTGAGCATCTCCTTCAGAAGTCTGTGCACCTGTGCACGAAGATATTGGTACAAGGATGCCCCATACAGTGTTACGGGAACAACCAAAATGCTAGTCAATAGAGGAAAGGCTGGACAAATTACCTCATTCATAGTGTAGGATACTGCGCACTAGTTAAAAGACTGAGGCCCACCTGTATGCACTGACATCTCAAATTACATGAGAATAGAGGTCAAATTATACCCCTCCCCCTTTTTTGGTTCTGCTTTCCTTTTAAACAGATATAAAACAGCCATCTGGTCACTACTGACTTTCTTGTCACATTGTTGAACAGATACAGCTGCTTCAGATAATTCCATTGTGGCTCAGGGAGGCTAAATTACTGATAAATTAACTTTCTTTTTATGGCTCTTATTTCGAAATCATTTTATTGCCTTCATTATGTACCAGGAATGGGGAATAAAGGTCCAGGGCTGGGGGGAGAGCTCGGGCCTCGGCAGGAACGATGTGTCTCTGGCTTTGCCCAGTGGTCTGACCCTCCCAGTTCCCTGGCCCCTTGTCATCCTACTTGGGTCAGAAGGGCATTGCTAACCCCTCTGAGAAATGGCTTTTCCTTTGACAAGGTCTTAATAGGGCTGGTATCCTGAAGAACTCTTGTTTTCATGATCCAGTTTGGGAGAAAAGTTTCATAAAAAGTATTTGACAATAGTTGACTTAAGTACCTTGATTTATGCTCCTTTCAAAATGGATTGTGCATTTAATTTAGTAAATCAAAATATTTATTTTTTTCAAAGAAATTTCAGAACAGAATTGCTTCTCTGAGCCGAGCTCAGTTTCTGTACATTGTTTTCCAAGTAAAAATACTTTACTGTGAATTATTTAAGACAAATAAAAAGGAGTAAGACAGTAGACACTGGTATATCCACTCCCCAGCATAACAAAGTGTTCTTCTTACTTGTAGACTCTTTTTTTTTTTTGGCCGCACCTCGTGGCATGTGGGATCTTAGTTCCCTGACCAGGGATTGAACCCGTGCCCCCTGCAGTGGAAGCATGGAGTCTTAACCACTGGACCACCAGGGAAGTCCTTACTTGTAGATTCTTGAAGACATTCCAGTGAACGGGGTGGGGGGGGCTGGCCATTTTAATGCCCCTTGTGCTAACGCCTTCTGATTGAATATTGGTGTCTGGGGCCCAGCTCCTTGCTGCTTCTTGTACTGTCCCCTGTGATGGGAAATCCTCCAGCACAGCTCAGATTCTGCAGCAATGCAACACTGGGGGAGCAGACTCAGGAAATGGCTTTTGTGATTTCTCTGTAGATGGATTTTAGTATTTAATACAGGCTTTATAGGAAGCTGTTCCCCTGCTCTTGCCAAGGCTATTGCGATACTGGCACTCTTGGGTGAGCCGGTGAGGCAGTGCAGGAGTCCAAATCTGGTCCCTTTCCCCCTCCTGCTTCACCACCTCCCCATCTGTCCATCTGTCCATCCCTCCATCCCTCCACTCCTTCATCTGTTCATCCACCCATCCACCCATCCACCCATCCACCCATCCACCCATCCAACTATCCACCCATCCATCCATCCATCCATCCACCCATCCATCCACCCATCCATCCACCCATCCATCCATCCATCCACCCATCCATCCATCCATCCATCCACCCATCCACCCATCCACCCATCCACCCATCCACCCATCCACCCATCCACCCATCCACCCATCCATCCATCCACCCATCCACCCATCCATGCATCCATCCATCCATCCTTCTTGGCAGTCCTTCATTGCTTCAGTGTTCTTTGAGCATTTCCTGTCGTAGGGCTCTGTCCAGGGCATGGCCAGGCTGTTGAAGTCCTGCCTAGAGCAATAAGGGCAGCTTAGACCACCTTTGACCAGTCCTACCCATCATTCTACATCTTCTTCTGGCCCTGCAGTGGCTTCAAGGTGGAGCCACCCTCCAAGCTGGTCCTGTACCTGGGGGTGGCTGTGACTGGGGGAGTTGATTTGATTGAGGATCTTGGGTCAAGCTCTGGACACCATTTTAAGCATTTTGTATTTTATCTTCAAAGTCTTGGGGGGTCCTGGAAGGATTTTAAGCAGGGAAGTGACATGCTCAGCTGCTTTCTCTTTCTTTTTTTTTTTTTTTTTTTTTTGCGGTACGCAGGCCTCTCACTGTTGTGGCCTCTCCTGTTGAGGAGCACAGGCTCCGGACGCGCAGGCTCAGCGGCCATGGCTCATGGGGCCAGCCGCTCCGTGGCATGTGGGATCTTCCCAGACCGGGGCACGAACCAGCGTCCCCTGCATCGGCAGGCGGACTCTCAACCACTGCGCCACCAGGGAAGCCCTCAGCTGCTTTCTCATTCTACCTCTGGTAGTAGTGCAGAGTGCCTTGGGGTGGGAGGCAGGTGTGTGATCCAAGGCCAGCAGCTGGTCTGTTTGGAGGCCTGTGGGCCTCCCCCCGACAGGGCATCTGGAGCTGGGCTAGAGCCCCCACCAGCCTCACATCCCACCTCCTCCTTCCCCCTCCTCCAGGAGGGAGACTCGGACACACAGACTGCAGGGACTACAGACTTAATACCCCAGTGGTCTCCAGAGTGGGCTGGGGGGAAGAAAAGCCATTTGGAGAATGGGAAGTAAATATCACCACTCCTATTTATATGCATCTGATTTTTAGAACATTCTATTTTTAGGGCATTTATAACGTTCTTAGTGTGCGAGTTCCACAGAAGATGTATGTACGTTATACGTAAGTCAATGTGCATCACTGGGGGCACACGCCCCGTGCCTTTTACCAGTGGGGTGGATGCTTCCCAAGGGTGGAGACCATTGCTGGGGGGTGCCGGTCCTTGGGGGGCTGGGGTAGGGGTGTTGGCAGTTGTGCCCAGAGTCCCTTCCCATGACTGGTTGCTCTGCTAGGGCACTGGCGTTGTCTGCAGCACTGTCCTCAGAAGGCCTGTGCGGGCAAGGTGTCCACTCAGCCCTCTGGTGGTGGCTGACCTGCCCACATGCCACCAGTGACTGCCCCTGGTGACCCGGGTCATGGTAGGGAAGCCATCCTCAGGCATCCTCTGTTGTGAGCTGGACGCTGGCTGCAGAGTCAGACCTGCATTCCCATCAGGCCCTGGAAGTGGTGGTAGTCCTGCCTGGGGCAGGTCATTCAGATTTTCTGGGGACCTCTCCTGGTTTGTAAAACAAGGCAGGCCTCCTGTGCAGGGCACTCCAGTGGAAGGGCCTCATGCAGGGCCCGGCACGTGGTGTCCCCACACCCTGTCACACACATGGGCCAGCACAGACCGCAGACTCCGTCCTGACGGTGTCCAAAGCCAGGACCCCAGGGGGCTACCACTGTCCCCTCATTAAGGCCCAGGGTTCCCCTAACACACTGAGTTCCAGGAGGATCCTGGCTCACCCAGCCTGGATATCCACAGTCCATCTGGATGGTGCCCCTGAGTTCAGAATGTGACAAGTGGCTTTGATAACAAAGTGAAATGTCCTTAGCATTTGATGAACTACAAACACTAAGGCTCAAACATCCTTTGCTGCCTTTGTTTGCAAGGGTTACTTTGTAGTCTGAAGTCTAAAAACGAAATGAAAGTCAATTTTCATAGTCTTTGCAGTACCCTTGGAATATCTTTACAAAAGAATGCATCTGATCTGCAGGGTTTATTTTTATAATCTCTTGCATGTTCCTTGCATAATGTATCTTTTCGAACTTTTTATTTTGAAATGATCTTAGACTTAGAGAAAAGTTGCCAAAATAGTAATAAGTTTCTTCGTCAGGCTCCTTCTGTGTTGACATCTTACATGAGCACAACACGGTTATCAAAGTAAGGAATTAACATTGGTACAATACGATTGCTAATCCTCAACCCTTACGTGAATTTCTCCAGTTCCCCACTTTTCTGTTCCAGGACCCATGTTGCATTTGTCATGTCTCTTTGGTTTCCTCCAATCTGGACACTGCCCCAGTCATGTTTATATTTATATCTTCATGTTATATTTTTGAAAATGTGTAAATCTGAGTTGGTAGAAATCCTTTGACCCTAATTTTGTTTTCTTCTCGAAGCCCCTGTGCCCCCAGCTACGACCTGGCGTTTTCTGCTGGGTCCCAGCGGTGCGTGCTGGCACGTAATGACAGCTCAGTAAACGGCAGCCACGGTCGGCATGTAAACGAGGCGTGGTCACTGCTGTGCCGCATTCCTCACTCCCTCATGGAGAAGCTGGTCATCAGTCTCCTTACCTGGCCCCTGTGGGCAAATGCTTTCAGTTTTCTCCAGTTCAGGTTTCCACGTGCAGGTGTGAGGTGGGCAAGCGCCCCAGACTGTGTGCCAGGAGCGTCTGTTTTCAGTCAGGAGGGCAGAGGCCATGGCGGGGCCGTCCCACTTCTCTGTTACAGACATCCGTGCTCAGGCCAATGCAGGCCAAGCCCGAGAAAGCCCAGATCTCACTGTTCAGGTTTGTGCTCAGTAAACCACACTTCCTCTGGGTAGCAGACTGCTCATAGGGTGACCTTTCCCAGGACTTTGGGGTGCTCTGGAAACTTCCCCGGGGCTGTGGAAGGATGTATACAAAGGTGGCTCTGTGTTTACAGACCGGGCGTGATATTGGGCACAAATCTGTTGTGGTGGTAGGTGGATGGCAGAGTGGATGGAGGGCTGTTTTATTCTAGAGTTTTCTGTAAAAGTGAGTTACCTGGACTCTGGAGGTGTGCCCAGCTTTTTGTGTATTCAGTTCAAGAGTCCCTGTGTGTGTGTGTGTGTGTGCGTGTGTGTGCAAGTGCGTGCGGGTACATGTGCGCGCACGTGTGTGCATTGCATGTGCGCACGTGTGCACATGTATTCGTGCACGCTGTGTGCGTGTACGCGTGTACAATTGCGTGTGGGTACATGTATGCGTGTGTGTGCATGTATGCATGTGTGTGCGTGTGTGTACATGTGTGCACCTGTGTGTCTGTGTGTGCCTGTGCTTACGAGACAGACACATAGTCACACACACGCAGAGAGTCAGAGATCAAGAGGCCCGGGTTTGCCCAGCACCTAGGGCTTCTCTGGGCCACGGGACTTGCAGCGTTGACTCTGGGACGGTCCCCGCAAACTGCAAAGGACCTACTTGGGGCAGAAAGTGATAGGGATGGTGAGACCTGAGAGATCTCCTGTGTGAAGTTTCTAGTCATCATCTTCTGCCATTGGCTCATGTCCCTTTTTTTTTTTTTTTTTTGTGGTACGCGGGCCTCTCACTGCTGTGGCCTCTCCCATTGCAGAGCACAGGCTCTGGACGCGCAGGCTCAGCGGCCATGGCTCAGCCGCTCCGCGGCATGTGGGATCTTCCCGGACCGGGGCACGAACCCGCATCCCCTGCATCGGCAGGCGGACTCTCAACCACTGCGCCACCAGGGAAGCCCCTCATGTCCCTTTTTAAAGAAATTCTTATTTAAAAAACTTTTTTTAAAAATTAAGATTATCAGCACTTAATTAGTCTTGCTTTATCAACTTCCTCCCTATGTTTTGCTGGAGAATTTTGAAGCAGTTCCCTGATACCCTTTCATTCCATTACATCTGATTTTTTTAAAGTAAAATTTTATTTTGGAGTAATTTTAGATTTACAGAAGTGTTGCCAGGAGCACAGAGTTCCCAGATACTTCCCACCCATGTATATCATTGTCACCCTCTTGCATTTCCACGGCACGTCTGTAAAAATTAGAAACGGACGTTAGTGCGTGACTGCTGATCAAACTCCAGGCTTTGCTTGGATCTCACCCATCTTCCATTCACGCCCTCTCTCCGTTCTAGGGCCCAGTCCAGGGCACCCCGTTACCTTTCCTTGTCTGGGACAGTTTCTCCATCTTTCTCAGTTAACAGAGGGAAAAAGCAGCATTTTTCATGACCCTGAAGTCTTGAGGCATTCTGGCCGGGTACCCTGCAGAATGCCCCCACGTCTGGGTTTGTCCCACGTGTCTTGTGATTAGACTGGGGTTATGGGCTTTTAGAAGGAGCACCACTGACATGAAGTGCCCTTTTGTGTCTCATCGTATCAGGGGTGTGTGACATCCACGTGACATGAGCCTTGGTCACCTGGCTGGTGTTGTCTTGGCCGGTCTCTCGGCTGCAGGGTTGCTGTTTTTCCGTTTCCCTACTCTGTTTTCGGAAGTGAATCCCTAAGCACAGCCCGCCTTGAAGGGGTTCAGGGAAGAGTGAGCTCCACCTCCTGGGGGCGGAAATATCTCCATGTATTGCTTGTAGGGTTGCAGGACACCCAGATGACTTTGATTGTTAGATAAACAGGGAATAATTTTTTGGTGTTAGTATGTCCCTTGTGATATCTGAACTTCAGATTTAACTGAGCGTCTTGTATTTTGTTAAATCTGGCAACCCTAATTATTTGGAATTCTTCTGTAAGAAAAATTGGTCTCTTCCTCCCTACATTTGATTTTTAGTTTCATTGCACCATCTTCCTATTATAGTTTTCTTCCCACTTTCTGTCATTCTTTAGCAGAGTTTGATGTATTTTAGTGATTACACTTTGTCTACTTAATTTTCTTTTAAAACAACATGGAAAATAGTTTTGTTTTGTTTGCCTCACAAGATGAATTAGCGTGAGTGTGTGTGTGTGTTTAATCAAAGGATTTTTCTCATTACATGAGCCAAAAGCACATTAGTTTCCAGCCCCTATAAATGAAACCCAGAATTGAAGGAAACAAGATTTGTGCTGAACTTGCAAGTGTGGATCGTGGGCAGGGCAGGGGAGCAGGACGTCCATGCTCCTTAAGCAGCAGCGAGCATGTGGTTCCACTGGACTTGACCATGCGTGGCAGGTGTGGTTGCCTCAGCTCCCTGACCTCGGGCAGGTATGGGAGAGTGCTCACTGAGAGGATGTGCAAGTGTGGAGGGCTGGGTGGGCGGGGACTTCCTGTTTCCTGGCAGTCACTTCACCCCTCAGCTGGTGCTGCGTTGCACTGAAGCTGCAGTTCTGCAGCGCCGTGGCCTTGGTGTTCTGTTCCCCGCAGCTGGTACCCATCAGATCAGGGCTATCTTCTCCTCAGTAGCAGGTGTTGCAGGACGCAGCAGGGACTGCCTGTTCAAAGGCGCCCCAGCTCCCCCTGGACAGGAGGCTGCTGTGGTCCCAGGGCCCCAGGGGGGCCTCCCCAGAGCTGAAGTCACCGAGGGGCAGGCAGAGGGGGAGGGGGTTCAGGGCTCGGTGAACGGGACGTGGCTCCTCCCTGCCGACACTTGCCTTCCTAGTTCATTGGAAAGGATGCACTGGACTGGTCGAATGTCCCTTGGAGGTGAGAGCTGCCTGGCACATAGGAGGAGCTTTAGTAAATGTTGTCCATGGAATGAGGGCATCATTCTTTGCCCGGCCATGTTTTAGGGTCATCCTCAGTAATTGTGACAAGGATCTACCTGCCCTACCTAAACCGACTCCCTTTTCTGTGTTAACAATGCCGGTCACTTGTCTTTGCTTAACATCAGTTTTCTTGAACTATGGGGGCTGACTCCTGCCAGGTCTGCACAGAAAGCCTTCAGCGGTCCCGGGGCTCTGGTGCCCTTCAATCCGAGCACCCTCCCCTTTTCCTTGCGAGGATGTGGCTGCCTCTACCTCTGCTTCTGGAGGGTCCCTTTGCTGCCTCGTCTCTGGCACCGGCCCAGTCCTTGACCCGCCCTCATCAGGCTGGGATTGCTTGCATGGCCCGAATGAGAAACGCTTACAGGTGCAAAGATGCACAGGGCAACCTATTAAAATACCTGCACGTGCGTACAGGTAATAAATTTAGTCTAAGGCTGCCAATGCTTTTTTCATAAGGAAACAAGGAGCATCGTTTTTCATATAGCTTCCCGAAGGTGTTACACGTGTCTGTGTTTGGCTCTTGTAATCCTGTTGAACAGAACAACATATGTTTGTCAATGTGTTTACGTTTTTTCAGATACCAGCTGTCTGTAGTACAAGTTTTTATTATCTATTTTTGAATTATGTTTTGAAACTAAAAAACACATTTTGGGATATTGCTGTGGAAAGGAGTGCTCCATGCTACCTGACTGTACGATTTGTTTTGGCAAGCTGTTTTGAGTTCTGAATTTTCTTGGATTTCTGTTTATGGGATGCCAGTGTGTTAAATACACAAATTGTAAAACAGTGAGGTCAGTTCCTAACCAGCTCTAAGAAAGAGCAGGCAGCTATGTTTTCGGTGAGGACTCTGGAGTGAATGCGTAAGCCCTGGAGAGTGACAGCCACATTCTGCATTATTTGGAGGTGAGGATGCCGGGGGCTGGGCCCTGGGACAGCGGCCCCTTTGTCGGGTCAAGTCAGCTTGACCCACACCTGTCGCAGGGACCCGTTCTGAGTGTGGCCCGGCAGGGAGCGCGTGGTATGAACGTGGTCACTGTCACAGAAACGAGGCCTCTCATGATTGTTATGAGGTGTGACTCCGGGTTGGTGTCCTTCTGGGTCTGGTACCATGGTGGAATTGACGAGTGAAGTGAGCGACACAGCTCTCATTTTCACACAGACCACGACCTCTTCTGAACCGCTCACTGTCCTTTTATGAGGAAACTTAAATAGCTTTACTTGCCCTTTTCCAGATTTTTCTGCTTCTTTTTATAGCTGGAATATGAGGTCACCAGAAGGTTTTCTCTTCAGCTTTAATGTTACTGAATTGAACATTTTTGCAGCTGTGGTGCCTTGTTTTCAGATATTTGTTTCCCTTGGTTCTGGCTAACGAGCGTCTCGGACATGGGGAGAGTCTCCCTAGAAGAGTGTTCTCTGTGGGGCGCAGCCCCCCGGTGTCTGGGCTCCATCCTCTTTAGCGGTTAGGGAAGGGGACACCATGGACCACTTGTTTGCAGACTGCCTTAGCGGGGACCCCTTTGTATACATATGATTGCATCCTCAAGACTGTGGGGACCGGGCGAGAGCGAGCTCGCGGGGGCTTAGCGCTGCACCTGCAGGAGGCGGTGGGGAGCGCTGTCCCTGAGGCCACCTCCCAGGAGCCTCCCAGGCCACCTGGCACAGAAGCCGCCCCTCTGGACTCGGGCGTCCGTGGGCAGGGACGCCGCACTCCTCGGGGTCTGTCCTTGGTGCTGCTACCTCCCGCGGGCCAGCGGCTCCCTCTGACCTTTGGGCCAGACGGTCCTGCTCAGAAGCACGTCAGCCCCAGTGTTTCCTTGGCTGTGTTCCTTTTCCAGGTCACATTCAGCCTCTGTTGTCGGCCGGGTCCTTGGGACCTGCCCATCTTCCTCGGCGTCCTGCTTCTCATGGATAACCAGGGCCTGTTCATCAGCATCTCAGGTGTAACTGTAACGGCACTAGTGGTGGTGATGGGGCCCTCGCTGTGTCCTCACCCTCACCAGGGTGACCCGTTCTTCCCGTGTCCTTGCTGAACGTGCGGGCTGCTCACCGCAGGCTGGAGTGATTGTAATTGCCCCCCGAGGGTCTGCACGAAGGGTTTCTGTGCCACGCCTCGCATCCCGGGCTTGCTTGGTCTTTCTCAGATCTTTGATCACAGCCATCCCGCCACATGTCTGCTGGCTCCCCTGCCCTCGGGGAAGATGGGACCTCGGCCCGTCCCCGCCTGGGTCACTGGGGCCCGTCTCCCACGGCCTCCCTGTCGGGGCTAACAGTGTCAGCGGAAGCTCACTGGTTTCCTCACCCCCAGGATGGGGCTCGAGCCCCTTCCCCCCACACGGCCGTGTGTCCGCTCTCGTTGCCCTGAGATGTACGTTATTTCCATCTGACTTCTCTAGAGCTCGTGCCCTGTTCTGCATTAAATTACAAACTCTCTTTCACAAGAGAACCAGAGCGCCCATCACCAATCACAGAGCGGGCAGTCGACAAGCACTCACCGTCTGTTAGATCTGAAGACAGTCACTGCTCTGTGTCCCTGCATGCGGATGCGGGGTTCCTGCGCCCCCGCCTCGTTCTCCATCCGTCCACGGGAGCTTCACGCCGAGCAGAACAAAGAAGACGATGGGGTGAAACGCGCTCAGGTTTCTGTGCGTTGGGACCTCATCTCAGTGTTGTCCGTTCACAGGCCGCTGTGGGTGTGGTGCCCTGGGGGGGCATCCACGTGCTCCTGGAGCTCAGGACTCGGCCTGGCTCCGCGAGGCTCGGCTGCCCACGGTGACAACCTCTCGGAAGTGGGGACGAGAGTTGCTTTGTCCCTCCTTGGTCAGCCTTCTTCGAAACGTCTCCAAGGTGTAGATGGGCTTGAACCTACGGAGCGTGGAGGGCCTGTGTCGTTGGCGGGAGGGAGGGGCCGCCCTGCACGGCTGTCCTCAGGCCGGCGGGCGGGGTTGGTTAGGGGGGCTCCTCTCTCCTGCAGTATTTATGTCATTCTGAGACTTTGGTTTGATTACAGTGTAAATTTTGTTCTCTTCCTTTTGTGGCTTATTTAATTGAGAACATCTGATGAAAAAACGTTTAAAACATAGCAGTTGTAAAGGATCTGGGGTCCCACAGAGCTTTTAATTGATCCTTATGATGAATAAAAGAGTATCCTGTAAATGGCCTCCCTTCCATTATTTCCCAAGGCCTTCATCCCATCTCGATCAGCGCGGAGCAGCGTCGTGTTTTTGGCCCGTTGCACTGTGGGTTATACTCCTTTCAAAGCCTTGACTTCATAACCGAGAGGCTGCACCAGAGTAGCTGGACCCCTCACTCCAGTGCTGTGCATTGCACCAGGCATTAAAAACGGCATCAGTGTGGTCATCTGTTCTATTTTTTATAGACTCTGTCATCACTTTAATTGGTTGTTGTTAGAACAGATGTTTTAAAAGGAAGATTTTGGCATGACTGTATTTGCTTATTTAATTTCTGATGATTTGCAGGACATTTATTTCTACATTAAAAAAAAAAAGAGCTGTGGGCCATGGGAGCAGAGCAACCCGTTGGCCCTTTCCAGAACTGGTCCTGGAGAATAATGAGGTTGCTGGGGAGGAGGTTTGCGGGGAGAAAACGTAAACTTGAAGAGCTCGGCCAGCAGGCAGAAACCTCTCCATTTACAGTCAGTAGGACTTTCCAGAGCTCTCCCAGTGCCAAACCACCTTGCAGGATGGCTTTTAAGAATGCAGAAGCCAAGTTACCACTGTTTTAACATCAGCAAACTTAAAAAGAAAATCGTCATCCTGTTTAGAGAGACCTTATTAGCCAGTTAAGGCTTTGGCAACTTTGATCCCTTTGTAAAGTACCAAGCTGACTTCAGACTTGGACCTGAGTTTGGTTTACATGCCACAGCTAAATAATCCAGTGATTATTTTTGGTTCTTCGAATCTGGGCGCTCACAGAAAAGCTTATCAATACTAACTTGCGAAAAAAAGATTTGCTTCCGTGTTGGTGCCAAAATATACTTCCTAAATTAGTATTTCATAGCAATGTTTGTAAAATAATATTGTAACTCTGTATTTTAAAGAATTTTACATTCAGAAAAAGCCTCTAAGGATAAAAGAATTCTTTTCAAGGTTCTTTATTCTTTTATATTATTTGAATCGTCTTCCCTGCCTTTAAAATTTTTTGGGTAGCTAGGGGAACTTGTTGCTTAAACCTAGTAAGTCAGCATCGCGTCACCAGTGGAAGTGGTCATGGTGAGTCCTGTGGTCTGGCAGTTTCCATCTGGCTAATCGATACATTGGCTGATTTGGGGCTGTGTGGTTACGATTGTACAGAAAATGTCTCTTATGGGAAGACAGGCAGATGCTGCTCAACCCATCATCAGGCTTCCTCGGTGTAGACGGACGTCTCCTGCTTCTGAGCCACGGGGTGAGCATCTGCTGTCATCCAGCTTGGTCCTGTCTTACTCACTCAGTAACTGCTTGACTGATGAATGAATTGCCACCGAGTGTACAAGTGACCAGATGTCATTTGTCCCTAGGGAGGAGCTTGTTGGTGGAGTGCCACCTGGTCTCCATGGTGTTGTCATTATCTGTGAGTGTTAATTGATAACCACGCTGATTAATCTGCCCAGTATATTAAAGTCTTAAATTGAAATTCTGAGGTTTTCTTGGATGTTAGTCTGATTTTTGTTTTTATGTGATGTTTTAAACCATTTGAGATCAATTGATCAACTTTTTTTTTTTGAACTCACCTAAGCACCTTATGGTTAATAAAACGTCAAACCTTTTCTGGTGTGAAAAGTGCTACAAATCAAAGCGAACATGGTAGAACATGTCTATGAGTCATATTTTATTTTGGGGTTGTTATTCATTTATTGGGGAAGGGAGTGGGAGGGACTTAACTCTTTGCATGTTCCTACTCTTATGTAATAAAAAGGGAAAGGTCTAGAGTGATGAAAATTATTCTTGTCAAGTTTATGATTCTTGCCCTTTACAGAATAATGTCCGTGCCAGTTGATGAGGAAGGTGGGAGTGCAGTTTCTTTGAAATACCGTCACTCATCGTCCTCAGAAGAACTTCAACTCTTTAAAAACCTGGGTCACGTCTAAATTGACACTAAAAGCCTCACTTTTACGGGGTAGGAGAAGTGGCATTTCTAGCTTATGCCTGGGGAAGCAAGCACAGGAGTCTTTGATGGCTGAGTGGGCTTGAGTATTTTTCAGCCAAGTGTCCTGCTAGCCTGTTCTGGCAACATTTATCTGATCCTTATTCTCCAAAAAAAACAAAGTATCCAAAACGAAATAAAACCCTACATTGAGATAGTTTTCTGTTTAGAATTCACAGTTAAAACATTTTGTTACATTCTATTCTGATACCAACCATTTCAGAATCACTTTTTCAAAAATATTGGTAATAAAGGGGGGAAGATGCCTCTTTTCTTAAGTTACCAAATTAAATTTCTCAAGTTTACACTTCCCCCTGTATTTTGCATTGCTCAATTTATTTTTCCACATAGATTTATATCAGAGGTTCTTCTCTCCTACTTTCTTTTTTTTTTTTCCAATTTACTGATTTGATGATATAAATATACATGGAAACTGTTGCAATTGAACTATTCTGAGCAATAATAATTTTATTGACTTGGAAACCTGAGTTGTCTTGATTTCCAGTGTTTGTTTGCATTGCAGTGTTTAAAGTAACTGACAACCCTGAGAACCTTACCAAAAATTTGTGACAAAAAAAAGAAAAAAAAAAGAAGGGGTAGGGTGGGGAATGGAAAAAATGCTGTTTAAATTACAAACTGCTTGTAGCAGTTACATAGGGAGGGCAGTTAACCCCTGTCACTTAAAATATGGTCATAACATTGAGAGTTAAAAATAATTTTGATTGTAGAAGAACTAGGAGCAGAAATCAAAAAGTCCAGATGAGTTAAAGGTTCATCAGAGACACTTTTGGGCGACGGGCACCATTTCAAGTGTTTCTTTGTAGAAGGTCATCTGTGCTGTGGGCTGGCCTGCAGTTTGGGGCCACACGTGTGATCTTATGACCCCAGGTTGATTCAGAGCGCTGTCTGTTGATAAGCTCAGGTGCTGTCTCCTCTGGGGGGGTTGGTGCCCCTCCGCTGCTGTCCCATTGAGAGTGTTCACCAAGCACTGCTGGAAGCTAGCTGGCCTCCCAGCTGTCACCGGAGGAGCCCTGGACCACAGTGACAGAAACGCATCCCCGCCCCTGTTCCCTGGGGAGCTCCCTGCAGAGCCGCCGCCTGTGCAGAGACCTCCCTGCAGCCACGTGGGTGAGGACCCCCCGCCCCTGAGAAGTGAAGCCTGCCTGGGGCATGTGGGTCGTGCTTTAAGTCAGACCATCTGTGTTAGTTAGCTAGCACTGCGTAGCCAACTACCCCAAACTGAGCGGCTCAACACAATAGTAAACGTTTTTCACACAGTTTCTGTGGGTCAGGAATTTGGACCGTGTAGCTGGGTGGTTCTAGCAGGGAGTGATCTCCTGTTAAGTTACAGTCAGCATGTTGGCAGGGCCTGTTTGCTGCGTGGCCCTCGGGGCTGGCGAGCTGGTGCTGGCTGTTGGCAGGAGACCTCAGTTTCTTGCCACGGGGACTTTGCCACAGGGCTGCTCCGGTGTCCTCCCAACATGACAGCTGGTTTTCCCTAGAGCCCTCCCTCTGAATCACACGCTGTTATCTGTGCAGTGTCCTATGGGTACACTGGCCAGCCCTGTGCAGTGTGGCTACAGAGGGTCACAAGGTCCTGAAGAATCTTGAAGACTGGCCGCCACACCATCCCAAATGTACTTTCCAGTCAGTAAAATCCATCCTGTCTCCCCATCGTGAACTTAAAGATGAACAGAATGCTTACTGAGTGCAGGTACCATATAATGAATCATAACCTGGAAGCTTGCAGGGTGGCTGCCCAGACATAAGAGAGGCGCGCTTCATCCTTGCTGAGTGCATGGCAGAAGCATTTTATTCAAACACTGTTCTTTTAAAATCAGTGATAATAGTTATTCTTGTCTTTACAAAGAAGAAAATAAAATCACCTTTTAATTCTACCCTCCGCAGCACCAAAATATACTTTTAGTCTGTTTTCTGTGTAGTGCTTTCCCACACGCCCTCTATTTTAATCCCAAATTTGCAAAATGGGATCACTCTGTACTGTTTTTTTGTTTGTTTGTTTGTTTGTTTGCGGTACGCAGGCCTCTCACTGTTGTGGCCTTTCCCGTTGCGGAGCACAGGCTCCGGACACGCAGGCTCAGCGGCCATGGCTCACGGGCCCAGCCACTCCGTGGCATGTGGGATCTTCCCAGACCGGGGCACGAACCCGTGTCCCCTGCATCGGCAGGCGGACTCTCAACCACTGCGCCACCCCTGTACTGTTTTATAACCTAGTTTTTCCACTGATGATATTGTGGACATTTTTGCACATCTTCAAATAATCTTTTTAACCTCAGTTTTAATGGGTGCCTACTATCCTGCCATGAGATGAATCCTAGTCTCTTTAACTAACTCACACTTGTTGGACATTTAAGTTACGTGCTAGCCTCTCCTCTTAGGGGCGGTGCTGCGGTGAGGCGCATCATGTCCTGAGTCTTGCCCCGAACCCCGGGTTGATTCTTGGCATAGTTCGCAGACCTGCAGCCACTGGCCACACACTCAGGGTGTGATGCTTCTATCAAGAGCCTCCTCCATCACGTCTTCAGCAGGCGCCCCTTCCTGAGCATTGGGCTCTTCACATCAATGTGAATTTTTGCCGGTTTGATAGGTTAAAAAGTGGAAAAAGACAGAAATTTTGTTTATTCAGAGTATGCCTCACTTAAAAAAATGTCAGTTAATTCCTAATTGCCCAAAGAAGTTGTGCTGAGGCAGCAGAGGGAGGGGAGGAGCCTGGCCGCGTGGAAGGAACAGCCACGCCGTTCAAGCAGAAACCCACGCAGCCTCCCCTGTGAGAAGCCAACTCCTCCACCAACGATGGAGCCAAGAAATTGGAAAACTGACTGTTACGCTTCATCCCTCATTTCTCTCTGCCCACCCCAACCTGCAGGTTCTGTCCAGCTGAAGAGCAGAGAGCACAGCACAGGGGGTGCCCATCCCCAGGGTGATGGGTGTAGCTTCAGAGCATGGGGGGCAGCGACATCCTGTACCCCTTTGCTGGCTCCTCGGAGGGCATTTTGGTCACACCTGCTCTCGGCTTCTGTGCTGTGTGACTTAGGGCTCAGGGATGGGCAGACCTTTGGATCCCAGCCTGGTGCCCAATGCTCGTGTGTCCTGGACAGAGACCTGCTGGTCCTTTGAAGAATTCCGGCCCAGGCCCCGCAAGAGCAGGACTCAGAAGGCGCCAGAAACTGCCATTTATTCAACTCCAGCTCCTCTTTCCCAGCGTATTTGTCTTGTTCTTATTCCTACTAACTGCCCCTCCCCTCTCCAAGAAAGGAGCAGAAACAGGCATTTCGTATACATTCTTTTATTCAAGCGACCAAGTAGTTAATCCCAGTCATAAATAATGTACAACTTAAAAATTTCTCTTGCACGTGAACTTTATGGGGGAGTAAATATTTTCTTCTTCGGGACTTTTGTTTTCTCTGCCTGGATTCAGGAACTTTACAACCCTTTCCAGCCTGCGTGCGTTTAAATGTTTGCAGCTTCAGTGTGCTGTTTCTGTCACCCTAAAGAAAACACACACAGCTCTTTCCACTGAGGAGGTGAGAAGGGGCTGCATTTTTTGTGACCCGGAGCCCTGACTTTCGAACCTGATGCTGAAGAACCCGTGTTATCTCTGCAGCACTGATGACTCAGGGAACATTTCAGTGAAGAGTCACTCCTGGTTTATTTCACTGTTTTGTTTTGTTTTTCTCTGAGGAGCTGTTTTCTATCATCCAGGATACTGGACACAGGGGGTTGGGGCGGGAGGCTGAGACTGGCTCCGTGGCCCCCAGTGTCCGCCCTGTGCTCCAGGTGTTCAGCCAGCACCGCTTAATGAAGACGTCTTACTTCCCCAAATGTCAGAACCTTCCGCAGAAACACATCCCCACAGCTCAAAGGAGACCTGCTTCAGCTTTCCTGCGGGGAGGGCAGAGAACTGTGGGCTGAGTCTGGTGAGAACTAGACCCCAGATGCCCTATTTTCCTCCCTTTCCTTGACTTTTGCTAAACTCTTATCCAAATACGTCCACAAACAAAGGCACAATTCAGGAGCATCTGCTCTACCAAAGTCTTAAGCAGTGATCTGAGAAATAGAGTTGCTTCTTTTTAAAAATGAAGCCTCTACTCTCCGTACTGGACACACAAGTGTGATCTTCCTAAAACATGGGTGGTGAGAGGGCAGAGAGGGGCTTGATTCTGCAACTCTGTATCCTTGATGCTCTGGTCTCTTGGGTAGTAAGTGCTAAATGCAGGTTTTCCCGAGGTTTTCGAGATGATAGGAGAGCCTTATGGGTGGAAATATAAAAGAAAGGCATAGAAAAGAATTTGAAACCAAGAGGTCGTCAAGACCCAAATGTCCGTGGCGCCGAGATAGGGCAGCAAAGGAGGCAGTAGAGAGAGATTGCTTGTGCACGGGAGGAATCTGGCGCTGACGGCCTCGGGTCGGAGGGGGTCATGGGAGGGCCAGGAGCCCCACCTCGGCCAGCATCTGCAGGTGCCCCAAGCCCAGTCACCTGATGGGAGGAACTAGAGCTGATGGTAAGAGGTTCCCAGGTGCGGGGTGGACTGTTAACACTCCCACTGGTAATTCAGCTTTACTGCCTGGAAATTGTTCTTTCTTTGGAACTGAGTCTTCCTAGTTTAACCCGCTGCCTGCCGCTCACCAACTCTCTCTGGAGATGTGGTGTCTCTGCAGTTCTGATAACTCGCTGGCCGTTTTCTGCACAATCATGGTAATACACTTCAAGGAATTCGTATTTTGAAACTTGATTACAGGTGAAGCCATATTGTAACTGTGATCTGTTGTGAAAGAAGAGATCTGAAACGTGTGTGAAACTTTCAGGATTTAAAATGAGTATTGTCTAAGTGCTTGATGTTGAGATGAACCATTTACCATCCAGGAAGACAACATTTTACCTTTTTGGTGTCATGCTCATTTTCTGTCTCGACCTCCCTCTGTCCTGCCCCTTGTCACCTCCCCAGCCTCCCCACTTGCGTCATCCCGTCCCTCCCCTGCTCACCCCGGGTCCCCACAGAGAATTGATTTCATTTCTTTTCAGTGTACTTTGGACTTAGAATCAGTAAACTCTTCCAGACACAGGTCTTCTTGCTATCCTGTCCCTTGACTTTCTAGGAGAGTGCTTTTCTCCATGTTTGGCTTTACCATCCGTAGGATGGCTCATGAGGAATGGAAGGAAATGCTGGCGAGACCCCAGGCTTTAAGTCATTTGAATATTAAATGTCAAATTTGCTGTCAGAGTTAAACTCATAATGAGCCACGTCCTCCTGAAGTCAATCCAAGAGTGAGCCTGGTTTTCCTGAGGCCACACTTTTGAGTTTTGAAAGCTTTCCTGATTTACATTTTCTTTGATTGCAACTGAAAAGGCCTGTTGGCCTGACAACAGTTGCTATGGCGATGATACTTGTGGTTAGTGCTGTCGGGCAGGTGCCTCTTTGTTCACGGTGTGGAACGAGGTCCTGTTACACAGTGCCTGACAGTGACTCATCCCCGCCTTGCTCTGCTCTCTGATGATACTCTGGGAGCCGTGTGACGCACATCCCATCTGTGGTAGTGATTGCCATTGGCCTCTGCTGTCTGTAATTTTCTAGGGAGTCTGAAACTTGAGGTCTGTTTTTTGAAGAACAGATATTAAAGATGAGATTTTAAAATAATTACCCTCTGATTTATATGTGACACTGACCTCTGTGATGGACAGGAGGGAAGATGGATAAACCGCTGCTGGGAACTGACCTAATCAACCTGGCCATGGCAATGCTCATATTCTTTTCGGTGGGTAATAATCACTACCAGAATGTTTGAGGTGGGTGAGGGTTAGTTATTTCCCCCATAACCTCTCTGCAAGATGAGATGGAAACAGTCATCAAACCAAATTCTCCACAGGATTGATTAGAGACATGTGTTAAGCAGGTACGAAGCAGCTTCTCCCCCTGTCCTGTCAGCTTGCTGAAGCCCCCATGCACCCCACTTGCAGCTCAAGTAGGTGCTGCATCTTCTAGACTTAGAGGCAGGAACTGTTACCTGTAGGGTCTGCACTGGGTCCCTGGGTCTGCATTAGGATCCTGGTGCAGGACCAGAGTACGTAGCATTGCTCACGGGCGAAGGAACCTGGGGCACCTTTCCCAGGCATGGAGAACTACACACCTAGGCGGATTCTTACACTCTGTTTATGCAGGGTCGGGGAGTTTGCCTCAAATATTGTAGCCACTCCACATTTCATGAACACCATTTATGTCACTGGTGAGAACCTGTTATGCAGATTAACAAATCACTAATTTGCTACTGAGCACCCACTTTTAAAAATTTTTTTAATTTATATTTTATTTTTGGCTGTGTTGGGTCTTCGTTGCTGTGCACGGGCTTTCTCTAGTTGTGGTGAGCGGGGGCTACTCTTCGTTGCAGTGCGCGGGCTTCTCATTTGCGGTGGCTTCTCTCGTTGCGGAGCACGGGCTCTAGGCGGGCAGGCTTCAGTAGTTGTGACTCACGGGCTCAGTAGTTGTGGCTCGCAGGCTCTAGAGCTCAGGCTCAGCAGTTGTGATGCACAGGCTTCGTTGCTCAGCGGCATGTGGGATCTTCCCAGACCGGGCTTGAACCCGTGCCCCCTGCATTGGCAGGCGGATTCTTAACTACTGCACCACCAGGGAGTGGTTAAGTCCCCTGAGCACCTACTTCTGACATTCATTTGTTGGAGCACGGCCCGTTGCCAAGGGGTGGATAACAAAGCCCCTGGCACTGCTGCCTCTGGAACTGGGTCCTGATTAGAACACAGGCCGCCCCTCCTGCTGTGTCGGTTCCTGACAGGCCATGTGGCCCAGGCCTCAGGCTTGGGGAGACAGCAGAGCAACCACGCAGCTACTTTCTGCAGCGGAGACAAGTGGCCTTTCACAAGGCAGCCTGGAGCAAGTGGGAGCCCGTCCTGCAGGGGCTCAAAGTATAGAGTGAATCCCGTTCAGAGTGGATGATGGGTTAAACTTTGGCAACATCATCTTTTTTTTTTTTTTTTGGCTGTGTGGTACAAAAGCGTAGAGTCCTAACCACTGGACGGCCAGGGAATTCCTGGCAACATCATCTTAAAATGGTTCCCTGAATTAGTGAGTTGATCACAAGGACAGTTTTCTACACTATAAAATTCTCCCAGTTGGTTCCTTATCCCTAAAACCACCATGGATAGGCTTCTGTTTTGAATGTGTATCAATAATTTATTGGGCTCATATAGTTTTTTTGTTTGTTTGTTTGTTTTTTGCGGTACGCGGGCCTCTTACTGTTGTGGCCTCTCCCGTTGCGGAGCACAGGCTCCGGACGCGCAGGCTCAGTGGCCATGGCTCACGGGCCCAGCCGCTCCGTGGCATGTGGGATCTTCCCGGACCGGGGCACGAACCCGTGTCCCCTGCATCGGCAGGCGGACCCTCAACCACTGCGCCACCAGGGAAGCCCCTCATACAGTTTTTAACCATTGTTTCCGTGAAGTTGACAAATAGCCTGCTGCAAGAAGTAAGCATTCTCTGCTCTTTATCCCAGTGATTTTTTTTTCGGTCTGGCAAGTGCTTGGTGGTTAAGTGATCCTGAGTCCCGAGCCACACACCATCCCACAGGAGCCTCCTGAGGGGGATGGGAGTTCGTTATCTCTGGGTCAGGTACCAGCTGGACATACTGAGCTATGTGTCAGTTTGGGGCATCTTATCAGCAATCAGATTCATTTACAGCCTGGTTTGCTTGCAAGGCATGGAGTTCTTTTAAGCATTACAGTGCAACAGTCAGGTGAGGCCTTTCACAGATGCTTTTATGACGGAGGTCATCTACTTGAGCCCCATTAATTTGCCTGGATTGCACATACTGTTCAAGGTTTACCTCACTGGGAATTTTATGGGCTCCATCAGAGGGTGTCTATTTTTGGAGGAAGGTGTTTTACTGGAAGGTTTTCAATATGGAAACAAAACATCACTACCTAGAGAGGAATAAGAATAGGAATTAGAGGGGCTTCTTGTCAGAAACCATGCACGCAAGAAGAGAGTAGAGAAAAATATTTCAAGTGGTGAAAGAGAATCCCACCAATCTAGAATTCTACATTCAGTGAAGTTACCCTTCAAAAGTAAAGGCAGGGCTTCCCTGGTGGCACAGTGGTTGGGAGTCCGCCTGTTGATGCAGGGGACACGGGTTCGTGCCCCGGTCCGGGAAGGTCCCACATGCTGCGCGGAGCGGCTGGGCCCGGGAGCTATGGCCACTGGGCCTGCGCGTCTGGAGCCTGTGCTCCGCAATGGGAGAGGCCACAGCAGTGAGAGGCCCGCGTACCGCAAAAAAAAAAAGTAAAGGCAAAATAAGAACTTTCTCAGATAAATAAAAAGTGAGACTGTTCATCACCAGCAGACCTGTGTTGCAGAAAACGTTGAAAGAAGTTGTTGAGGGCAGAAGGAAAATGATACAGGTCAGAAACTTGGATCTCCATAAAGAAGAGTATCAGAGAAGGAATACAGTAAGGCGAGATAAATTTTTTTATTCTTATTGATCCGAAAGTTAGCTGTGTATTTAAATCTGTAATAGTAATGATGCCCTGTGTGATGCTAGCATGTGGGTGGGTGAGCTGCAGGGAAGCCGTGTCACCAGGGATGGGAAGGAGGAATTGGCATGGCCTTACATGGGACCTGCACTCCAGGCGTTAACACTGCAGTGTCATTTGAAGGTGGACTTAGATTAGCTACAAAATGCATATTGTAAGCTCTAGGGTGGTCACAAAAAGTTTTAAAAAGAAGTGTAGTTGGCCCGCTGAGAGATTGAGCACACGTTCGTAGAGACATGTTTATCTCCTCTTATGTTAGATAAGATGTTTCAGTTGCCCATTTCAATCCTTGATCAGACTCCTCCTCTGAGGGTGGTGTGTGATACGTGTGCCTGTTTGATGTGATGTGTCTTTGCCCATTGTTGGACACTACATGCTGTAGCGTGACCATCTTTGGGGTAGTTTTACAGTTTGGAGCTAGCAGTGTCCCCAGATGTGGGATATATGTCCCCCAAACCTGAGCAACCTGGCCAGGTGCTGTGCCTCCCGCTTGGTTCCCAGGGTTGGCAAGGGCGGCCGTTTACTTTAGTTGCCTGAGGAATAGCACGGGCGGCTCCTGCCCAAGTTCCTCCTAAGAACTTGACTGTTCCTTTGGGCCCTTGAGCACTTGCTGGGTTTATCTGCCAGACTCTGTGAGTCATGTGTCACCACTGCCTTATTCAGGCCTAGCTTGCGCTTCAATTTCTGATAATATATCATCAACGTGGAGTGTTATCACACTCAGGACCTGCATTCGGTACAGACCCTTCCTAACCAGATTACAGCAGTAGCTGGTGAATTCAAATAACTGTGGCAACACAATAAATGTGAATTGGGATTCTTTCCATGTGAAGGCAAAGCACAGTTGACTCTTTTGGGGTAGGTATTGAGAAAAATGCAATTTACAAGATCAATGACTGAATGTCTCCTGTAGTTTGCACTTATTCTTTGTCAGAATCCTGTCAGACTGCTGATGCTGTAAGCGTTACTACTTTATTCAAGCCTTGATCCCCTGCAGTTCATCTCCATGAGCCACCCGCGTCTTTCTCAGGCCACACAGGGCTGTCACACAGAGAACATGCTGGTACTTCTAACGTGTCGTTAATTAAGGTGGTGATTTCTTTTTGTCCACCAGGTATTCTGTGTTGTTTCACATTAATGGTACAAGGTAGGCAACGTGTCCCCGGTCAGATAGTATCCACCTCCACAGTACGTTCAGGTAAGGGGGGTGCGGCCAGTTCACATGAAGTCTGTCCAGACATTCCACTTCTCACCCAGACTGCATCCCCATATCCTCCCAGTCAGGGCCTCACCAGTGGGTCCTGGAGTCACAGGGCACTGGGCTCCATATCAGGGGGCCTCAGAAAAGCTTCTTCACTCGCGGGCCCTTTACCCATCCACGTGCGTGTGGCCTTGGGTCCTCAGCCAGGGTCAGGCTGAGAGACTGGCTCCTTCGTCAACTCTCCTCCTGACTAATCGGTCATAATATCACCCAGTGATCGGGGGTCAGCCTTCTCGTCGCCATCCTTGCCTTCTGGCTTTTACAATTCCTCCAGGCTGTAGGAAGCAGAACAGATTTGTTTGGGTCCTGTCAGTGTCAGAGGCCCAGGGGGGGCATCCGTCTGTTGAGCTGCCATCGGTAACGTCACATTGAGACCTTTGCATCGATGCCGTCAATGTCCAGCTTACTCACCTATTTCTTAATAACCATTTAGAGACTCTATGCTGTTGGGAGGGGTCTCTTGGCCACCCCCTTAGTCTTTCCCTGTTATCTTGTGAATTGCTCTAATACTTTTTAGCATCTTAACCACCCTTAAGAGGAAGCTGAGGCAGCAAATCTGATACAGTGTCTCAAACTGTTCTCGACTTTGTAGCAGTGAGGTTACATGGGCCCCAGGTTAAGGGGCCTTTTCATCACAGCAGTTTTCACAACCTCAGGAAAGGGCACGCATGTGGATGTACATCCCAGTTATCATACAGCCAGTCCAGAACGGCTTCACATGCAGTGTATCAGCCACTTCATCTGGGGTGTTCTATTTTGCGTTTAAAGGAGGGGCAGGGTAATTCTTCTTCTTGTCAGCAAACTTTACAGTGGCCCTAGTTCAGTCTGTCAGGCTGGCTGTCCCCTTGGGAGCAGGCCACTGTGTGTTTACGTCATGTCAGAGCACCACTAATTGTTCAGTCGCGAGCTGTGGGCCCAGCAGTGACCCAGACGTGCACCTCTGCTCTGCAGTATTCAGAACCAAGGGGCAACTGATTTTAGCTAAATTCTTCAGGAATCTGGCAATATTGAGCTGTAAGATGACATAGCTCCTTCACTGTACACCCCTTGGTTTCAGTTGCAGTAGTTTTCTTGGTTTTGCCCTGACCCCTGGCCACTTGGACTACCTTCTTGGTGACTGACCGCAAGTCACAGAGGTGCTATCTGTTATTTCGGCACAATTTTTCCATTTGGTAGTGACCATGAGGCTAGTGGCCATAGCTCAGACTGCCCGAAATCCAAGCTTGATGCAGGGCTGGGATCTGAGCCAGCACTGTCCGTTACTTTCATTTTAGTTATCCCAGCTAACAGTAATCAAAGGATTGTTCATGTAGGCTGTTTCTCATTATCTTACATTGTTTATGTGTCCAGTGAGCCAATTCCTTGGGAGTTAGATCCATCATTTCTAAATTCCAGTGGTAACTCACCCCCAGCAGTGATCACAGCACAGCTGCCGTCTGTACCGTGATGACTCATTAGCCACCAGACATCAAAGGTTCAGTGAGTCAGTTGTTCTAGGGAATCCCACTTCTGACACGTCTCACTTCTGTCTTGGGGTCTCCAGGACCACCCTCAGGCTCAGTGATTTGCTAGGTGGACCCTGAGGGCTCAGAAGTTGTTATACTTGTGGTTACGGTTTATTACAGTGAAATGATACAGAGTAAAATCAGGAAACCAGGTGCAAGCCTCCAGGTGTCCCCCACGTGCTTCGTTCCCCAGGGACGATGTGTGACCATACGTGTAAAATGCTGCCAACCGGGGAACTCTGCTCCGTCCTGAGTGGCCCGGCTTTGTCCTGCAGGTGGGTCACGTGAGCACAGGTACCTGCATGGCTGACCTCAGTTACTGAAGCTGCAGCTGTTCCCCACAATCACCTTGTTAAGTAAACTGTCTGGACAGAGTGACACAGGGCCTCAAGCTGGCAGAACTCTTCATGGTTCAGAAGGTTCCAAGGGCTCAGTTCCCCGGAGCCTCCCCAGGCCGGTCATGAAAATGGGCCTTTCTCAGATGTGTGCCGGGTTTGAGCAGCCCAGGCCTGCACACCTTGTAATTTTTTGTTGAAGACCAGGCATGTTGATGAAGGCATAGATGCTGACTGAGGTCGAGAGACCCTGGACGTGAGGATTAATGTTCATGAGCCTGAAGTAGTCTCTGCGAAACAGTTGCTGTAGCTGGAGGCGCCAGAGGCTCCGGTCCCGAGGTGTCTTCATCTTTGTCTCCCTTCTCCTCCTTGGAGAAGGTCTGTCTCCAGCCCTTGGCTCTGTGAGCCGTCGTGGTTGCTGGAGCCCCTGCCGGGTGGTGAGGGGTGAGTGCAAGGGAGCGTCCTGCCGTCTCCCCGTGAGTGTCATCCCCTCAGCGAGCCAGTGTCTTGGGCTGTGGCACTGGTTCCCCCCCACCCCCCCCGCGGCTTCCTTCCCCGCCGCCTCGTTCCTGGTCTGTTTCCCTGAAGCCCTGACCCCTGCGGCACTGTTTTTCGGCCTCACTTAGACGGGGAGCCTGGAGAGGCTGGAGTGGGAGCAGTTCCCTTTCCAGAGCTGCGGTCAAGGCTCTGCAGGGCCGGCTCCCCCGGGAGGAGGAGCCTTTGCTGTGGGCGGGGTCTTTCCCGTGGAGGCCGGCGCAGCGCCTGGTGGTCGGTCACATGGAAGTGTGAGGACCCCAGCGCGCGCCGGGCTCCGCGCGCCGGGCTCCACGCTCCGTGCCCAGCAGCCCGTCGGCGCCCCCGGTCCCGCGTCTCCTGCTTCCACAGGCAGGCCTCGTTGTGTCTGTCTCCGGGCGCCTGTCTCTCATGTCGCGGGTGGTGATTCACTCTGCGACCTTGGTTCAACCAGAGTGGTTGGTTTTCAGTGCTTTCTCTCTTTTGATGGGAGTGATTCCCAGGGCCTGCACGTGTCGGAGGTGAAGCCGGTCTCAAACCCCTAAGTGATGGGTCCTGAGAACGGGTCCCCACAAAGGCTTCTGGAAGGAGGGAGGGGGTCTAGATGGAGGGCAGTTGAGGGCCAGAGCCAGTCCCCGCCTCGGGGCACGGAAGGAGCGGAAGGGGGCGGGGCGAAGGCGCTGGAAGCTGGGGGCGCTGGGGGCGGTAGGGGTCCGCGGGAGGAGCGTGGGAGAGAGACAGCGGTTCCTACTGTGGGTCCGTGGCCTCGGGTGACAGGGGACGGTGCAGGGGCAGAGGGGCCGTCGGGGACAGGCGGCTGCCTCCTCCGGCCTGGTGACCATGGCTCGAGGGCGCGTGGCGCCTGTGGTGGCCGCACTCACCCCCGTTCACTTTAGCAAATTTAGAGGACGGAGAAACAGGGTGGTTCATACCTAGTGCTTTGCTTTGGTTTTTCTCAAAGCTACATAAGAGCTTGTGCTTTGATGCCGCGTCACTGACTGATGGGGGCGCCGGGTGATGCCGCCGGGAGTGTGGGGCAGGGACACTGACACTGGGGGCATGCGATGCAGCAGAGCCCGGCAGAGGAGCCGCCGCTTCCCCTGCTCAGGTCGCCCTGGGCCCCATCCTCCCAGCAAAGCCCCGCGGCCTCTGGGGGCTCCAGGTAACCAGGAGCCTGCTGGGCTCTTCTGGGTCTCACCTCCTCTCTCTGGGGCTGCACTTCTGCCACCTGGGCATGTACCTCCCGAGCACAGGGTCAGCATCGTGCAGGGCGTGGGGACCAAGTCTGAGACATGTAGTTACATGTATAAATTACATGTTATTTATCTGTATCAAGATAACAGAGTAGCCATAGTTTGTGTTCCGTGCACGCTCAGTTATTATATAAACATTTCCCCATTTTAACTATTCCTCTTTATCATGATTGTAAATGGCCACAGAGTAGTCCATGATGTGACTATAACAACTTAAAAAAAAATCTATTGTTGGGTATTAAGTTGTTTCCTTTTTTGGGGGACGGGGGGGGTGCAATGCTGTAGTGTGTGTCTGTACGTATATTTCTGCATACACCTGTGGTACTTTCTGTAGGGTAAAGTTCTAGAAGTGGAATTTCTATTATATTTCCTTATATATTTTTGTTAGATGTTACCAGTTGGCCCTCAGAAGGCTTATAATTTACATTCCTAACAGCAGGGTGTTCTTGCCAATATTTGTGTATGCTTTTAAAATCTTTGTCAGTTTTGTAGGTGATAAGTGATCTAGGTGTAACTTAACATATCTTTTTTATACGTGAGATTGACTCTTTTAAAATATTTACCAGGGATTTCCCTGGTGGTCCAGTGGTTAAGAATCCACCTTCCAGTGCAGGGGACGCGGGTTCAATCCCCGGCGGGGGAACTAAGATCTCACATGCCGCGGGGCAGCTAAGCCTGCGCGCCACATCTAGAGAAAAGCCTGCGTGCTGCAACGAAGAGCCCGCATGCCTCAACTAAGACCCGATGCAGCCAAATAAATAAATGGATAAACAAGTATTAAAAAAAATACATTTACTAGCTATCTGTATTTTGTGTGTGTGTGTGAATTGCCTGTTTCTTATTTCTTCTTTTTTTAAAATCAAGGTGTTCTTTTTCCTAGTGATTTTGTCTTGCCTTTTCTCCAGCCTGTCCTTCCTTGCAGGGGGCGGTGGCTTGGACTACTCATAGACCAGGTTGCAGCAGAGGTTCTTGTGAAAGAGATTTCATGAGAAGCTGACTCTCTCAGTTTTTCTACAGATATTTATCCAGCACCTGCTTTGTGCCAGGTGCCTCTAGACACTGCGATATGACAGTGAGCAAAACAGGGTATGCACAGAGTGTGTATCATGCATGGTGTGTTGGGGTGTGTGTGTGTAGCTCTGGGAAACTGTACACACATAGACAGGTGTGTCAGGTGGTGACGAACGTGATGGAGGAGAGTAAGGCCGGGAAGGGCGGGGTGGGGGTGGGGGTCTGGTAGGCCATGTTTTGAGGGAACCGTTTGCATCAAGGCCTGAGGAAGGAGGAGCAGTGTCTTGGGAAAGGCGTTCCAGGTGGAGGGAACAGCCAGTGTGGGTCCCAGAGAGGGGCAGTGCTGGGTAGGTTTGAGAAACAGCCAAAGAAAAGTGTGTCTAGCAGGGCACGTGGGATGTGAGGGTGGTGGTGCTGGTGGGAAGGAGGTGAGGGGTGCCAGGCCGGGGACATGAGGCCTCAAATCTGAGCTGCTTTAGAATTTAGGACTGTGGATTATTACAGAAGGAGCTTCTGATGAGGAAGCAAGCACTTCCCAATGCTGGCAACCCAGGCCGGACTCAGTGAAATAGAGAAGAAAAAGGAGGTTCATTATGTTTGTAGTAAATAAATATAGTGTTTTGAATGATGGGTTCACAGTCTTTTGACAGCAACGAAGAAGGCAGTTTTCTAGAATTTGAGAAAACTTGTTTGCAGAAGGCTGTTTAATCTTAACTCCTCCTTAATCTTTATGCAAGTCTTCCTGACCTCCTCTTCTCCTACTCCTGAGGTCATTCAGTTAGTCGTTTCTACTTTTAGGCAGGGGGCCATTTCCCAAAAGAGCAGTCTCGTGCCAGGGGCTGGTTATCTCTCTGAGTTAGTAAAACCCATACCCCCGCCATCTGTGTTTGAAGCTGAAGTTGCATCTCAGGACAAGAACACATTTCCTTGACTCTCAAAAGATATTTGTTCATTCAGTAGTTGATTTGTTCGTCTTTCAAATATTTATTGATTGATTACCTGCTGTCCCATGCATGGTACTGGGACAAAACAGAGCCGTTCCTCACTGGTGGTTCAGACTTGTGGGGGTGAGGGAGGCGTTCTCCAAATAGTCCTACAAATAAGTATATAATTGTCAACTGCGGTAAATGCCATGAGGTGTAAATACAGGGGGTCATGTGAGTGTGGATCTGGGGTCCTGGACTCAACAGGGTGTCAGGAAAGCTTCCCTGAGGAAGTAGAGTTGAGCTAAAGAATGAGGAGCATTGAATGAGGTGAAGTGGGATGGGAAGAGCATCCCGGGGGGCAGGAGCCACGTGTGCAAAGGCCCCAAGAAAGAGAGCAGGTGACTCTGGGGTGTTCTTCTGAAATGGCAGGGAAATGCATCACAGGTTTTTTTTTTTTTTTGCGGTATGCGGGCCTCTCAGTGTTGTGGCCTCTCCCGTTGCAGAGCACAGGCCCCAGACGCGCAGGCTCAGCGGCCATGGCTCACGGGCCCAGCAGCTTTGCGGCATGTGGGATCCTCCCGGACTGGGGCACGAACCCGTGTCCCCTGCATCGGCAGGCGGACTCTCAACCACTGTGCCACCAGGGAAGCCCCATCACAGTTTTTAGATGCATTTAAATACACTCAGGGTGTAAACAGTCACCCTTTGAGCATCTGGAAGGACCCTTTTCCGGAACAGTTTACTTTCCTAGAATAGGTAGCTGAATGCTATTTTTGTTGTCTGCTCTCATTTTATTTCCTAGTGTTTGGACTTCTAGCTACGATGCATTCACAGAAATTCCCTGAGCAAAGACTTCCTTCTTGGGGAAGCAGTGCTGGATCATGCAGAGCCCTGTGCTGGGGAGCTCGGAAGTCCTGGCCCCCTGCTCACCCACGATGGGGGTGGGGGAGGGAGATGGAGCCCCAGTGGCCAGCAGGGGAAGACTGAAGGAGAAATCAAAAATGCAGAACCCTCTGAAAGCATTACAGACCATCATGGGTTGAAATTAGAAGCAGTGTGTGCATTTTTAATATTCTGCTAGGAAAAGGCCTGTAGCCCATCAATGTTTAATGCCTGGATCATAATAGAAAGCTGAGCAGCTCTCCCTGGCCCTGTGGGTTCCAGCCTGGTCCAGAGGAAAGAAGTCGGGTTCTATTTTAGGCCTGTCTTTGGGACCTGGATCCCACCGTGTAGCGAGACCCTTGAGATCTGAGTTGCCTTTTCTCTCCCCTATGAATAGGTCCATCTGATAGAAGAAAAGTAGTTTGCTCTGTGTTATCCACCCCACCCCCTTGTATATATGCTATGTGCCGTTTTCAGGGGTTATACACAATTCGGTGTTTATAACTTTTTTTTTACCAGTTTTCTCTCCAGATTTTTGTAGAATCAGTTGTAGACTTTCTTTAGGGTAGTTCTGTTAGGGACAGAAAAAGGGGGTAGAATACACATTAGCTGTTCCCCCCCCCTTTTTAGCATTCATGTGAGCAGTGATGTGCTGAGATTTTCGTTTGCTTGTGGATGAGTGACCCCCCTATCCCCAGGGAGATTTATTTGGACAGCGGCGTGTGCAGGGGCGTCGGGGGACAGGGAAGAGTCTTTCATCACTAATAGTGTTTACAGCTGCCAGTGCATGTTGACAGTAAAGACCAGGGTGACTTTTAGTCAGGGTTTTTTTTGTGTTTTTTTTTGCGGTACACGGGCCTCTCACTGTTGTGGCCTCTCCTGTTGCAGAGCACAGGCTCCGGACGCGCAGGCTCAGCGGCCTTGGCTCACGGGCCCAGCAGCTCCGCGGCATGTGGGATCTTCCCAGACCGGGGCACGAACCCGTGTCCCCTGCATCGGCAGGCGGACTCTCAACCACTGCGCCACCAGGGAAGCCCTAGTCAGTTTTATGATTGTTTAAAGCCATCTAGACTAGCACTGTCCAGTAGAGTTTTCTGTGATGTTGGGAGTGTATCGTGTCTGCGCTGTCCAGCACGTTAGCCGCCAGCAACTTGTTACTAGTGAGCACTTCAGATGTGGCTGGTGTGAGTGAGGAGCTCGACATTTAATTTCACTAAGTTTCGATTTAAATAGCCCTGTGTGGCTGGTGGTGACCATCGTGGACGAGTGCAGGGCGAGGCAGTGCCCGCCTGTTGCCTGCACCCTTGGTCCTACTGCTTGGAGGACCTCATGCCTGGTGACCATCAAGCCAGCTCTCAGGCTGCCCCTCACCTTTTGGTGTCGGTGCCATGCATAGAGGCAGAAGACAAAGTGTGCCCGTGACAAACATGACCACCTCGCTTGCAACTTAAGGTGCAGTGCTGAGTGTATAAAAGAGCATACTCTTATTGAGTGCCTACTGTCTTCCAAAGATGTGTGCGCCATATCGGAACCGTGCCCTTCTCTGTAGTTTATTCCTCACCCAGCGTGCCCATGGCCAGTGCAAGGACTGAATGGAGGTTCCCCTCTTCCGTGTGTGGTTAGACAGTAACATGATGTTTGCAGATTGGAGGCTTTCTTTGTCAGAGATGGAGGTAATGAAATGGTTTCTGACTTCGTAGGGGTAAGTCTCTGGCATGTGGTGTGTTGGTATTAATATCAGCTACATGATCTCTGTATCTTTGCTTCCTCTGGCTGTTTTCCAGTGGGAATGCCATGCATCTGGGGCACTTGGGGTGTCTGGGGCTCGTGGAGGAAGAAGAGGTCATCTCCTCTGCCTTTGTCACAAAGTTGACTGATTTCGCCAGAGCAAGGACTAGCCCGACTCGTAGATAGGGTCGTTGAGGGAAGAGGACAGGTACTCTGCCAACCATTGATCTGGTTGTCTGTGAGGCCAGTGGCCTAAAGGGACGTCCTGGAGGCAGGCTCATCAGGCTGGAAGAGAGAACTGTGGCTCCAAACTGGGGTTGTAGCAGCTGACACCACCAGCCTAGGAGTTCCACTTACTTTTATAAAATCTGCCTGATGGTCTTTCTGCCAACAGGATAGAGCTGCAGATGAATTAATCAGCCCTCCTTCTTAAAATACCTCATACCTTGAACTCTTCTAATTTGATATATGCTGCTTGTACATTTGCACATTTTCTGGAAACATGACATGGATATAGATTCATCTTTTCTGCTTTGAATTGGCACCTGAGTAACCATGTCTCAAATTTTTGATAACTGGTAAATTTGGTAACAGAATTATTCTCTGCTTTTCTTCCTGACCTTCTGTGCCTCTTCCTTGTTGTAGTTGGGGGTGGGTGGGAGGGGAGGGGCTATTTGTTCTCAAGACCCACTTATATCAACGAAGAGAAAGTGGTCAGTAAATAATGTTGTTTTCTACCAGCTTTTGTCCAAAAACTGCATCTTCAGCATGAGTCATGCTTATGTCCTTTAGCTTCTCTTCTAGCTCCTTAAATAAACACCTTGAAGGTACCAACCTTCACACCCACTGTATGTTCAGTGCCAGTGTGGTGTCCACATGGGAGTGGACTTGTGCAGGGTGATGTGAGAGCAGAGGTCTGCAGCGTCATTGGGAAGGCACGGCGCTGCGTTAGAACTGGATAGGTTAGACCCGGCCAACCAGGGGACAGGCACCAGCCACACCTGGCTGTGGAAGTTTAAATTCACCAAAAGTAAATAAAATAAAAACACTTCCGTTCTTTATGGCTGAGTAGTATTCCATTGTGTGTGTGTGTGTGTGTGTGTGTGTGTGTGTGTGTGTGTGTACACACACCACATCTTCCTTATCCAGTCATCTGATGATGGGCACTCAGGTTGTTTCCATATCTTGGCTATCGTAAATGATGCTGCAGTGAACAGGGGGGTGCAGTTAGTCTTTTTGTATTCTTTGGGTAAATACTCAGGAGTGGGATGGCTGTATCATATGGTAGTTCTGTTCTTAATTTTTTGAGGAATCTCCTTACTGGTTTCCATAGTGATGGTGAGTATGCTGCAGGGTGTATAGAAGTGGAAATATAATGTTGTTTACGTGAAACTTATATAATGTTATAAACCATTGTTACTTCAATTTAAAAATAAAATTAAATGAGGATGGTAGTACAACAAATGTTTTTTCCTTAGCCCCACAGGCCACATTTCAAGTGCTCAGTGGCTACATGTGTCTAGTGGCTGCCGTATTAGCGGAGACCAGGACATTTCTGTCACAGAGCAAGTACTAGCGGAAGGGCTGTGGAAGGCATTTTGGGGATGAGCTTTATTTATCCAGCCAGCAGGTACTGCTGAGCGTCTCCTTGTCAGGCCCCGTTCTGACCGCAGGGCCACCGTGAGAAACAGGGAAGGCCTGGCACTCACGGAGACCCCCGCATAATAAACATCAGGACATCTGTGCCCACTGCTGCCTGGGGCCCCGGGTGCTCCTGGGGACTGTCCCTCTCGTACAGGGACAGCATGTTTTACCAAAGGGAAGAGTGTCTAGTGCTGCAGAGAAACAGCCCAGCATCCTCGGCATCAGTTTCGTCAGTGTTCTGAGTGCCATCTTCTTCCATCTGGAGAGTGGGGCTTTCAGTACCTGTCCTGTGGGGCAGCGGTAGAGGTGCAGAGAAGAGGTATTTGTCAAACCCAGTGCTCAGCACTCAGCATTAGATAGAGACTCTTATTACTCTAATCTTTTCCATCACAGAAATGGTTTAGAAGCTTGAAAAGCAGCTTCAGCTGGAGGCAGGGGGAGGAGTGGCCTTTTCCGGGAACAGGACCTGCAGGGTCAGGTGCAGCTGCCTCGCTTCATCCCAGCATCCGCGAGGGATGCCGCTCGGCTGCGAGGACGCTCCCAGTGAATCCCTGGCGTAAAGGGGGTGCGTTGCGGACTCCTGTTCCGTCCGTGTTTTTATAGATGTTTTGCTGTTTATACCCAGGCTCCGTCGGCCTCTGTGTAAAGAGCACATCTTCACTCGTGAGCCTCTCTTAGAATTCTCCAGGGGAGCAGAATGTGGGCTTCGCTCCCAGCCCTGGTGCGTTTCCCCAGGCTCAGGACTGCAAGTGTTTGAGCGGGTCAGCGGGGACTGCTGGGACAACCCCCTCGTCGGGGCAGGGGACAACAGCCTCTTGCCAAGATTAGACTGGATGGCCAGGTGACACCTGCAGTTTCCACATCTTTCTCCCAGATCTTGTCTGGTCTCCCCAACCTTTCAGGTCATGCTGACCCCAGGTGCCTGCCCTAGATTTGAGGGTCCTGTGTGGGTGACTGAAATGCACGTTAGTGAGGAAATTCTCGGGACTGAACGGCATGTTCCAGCAGTCTAGAAAAGAGTTACTGTGCTTGTAGGTGACTGTAGTTTTTTCTTGTTTTTCATAAAAAAAAAAAACTGAGAAACTAGAGGAAAATCTTGTACTCAAGACAGAGCACATCTTTTAAAACTGATTAAACAACATTACAAAAAAGCCATTGAACCAACGTACTCTTGTTAATGGAACAATTTTAATTTCTTCTTTTTAGTCTTTTCCAAATATTCACATAATCTTTGTTTTGGTGTAATCACCACGGACTTCTTCCAGTTAAATCTTTTCTTAGGTATCTTCAGTGAGGATGACTGATTTTTATATTTAGCATTTTTGTGTTTGTATATTAGTTATTAAGTCAGTCTACTGTAACTTACTAACTTTTCTTTATGGTTGGACATCTAGATTATTTTTAATTTTTTCACAATTGTAAGTAATGCCAAAGTGAACATCTTTATTCTGATAATTGTTTTTTGATGTAAGAGAAATTCTAAGAAATGGGTATGAACACATTTATGGCTCATATATATAAGCAAGTCAGTAAAACTTTATCAGAGCACACATTGAATTTTACTGTTCTGTTAGGCTTTTGTAGAATCTGCCGGTATATTTGTTTTTCTTTGTTTCTTTTTTTTTTTTTTTTTTGCAGTACGCGGGCCTCTCACTGTTGTGGCCTCTCGCGTTGCGGAGCACAGGCTCCGGACGCACAGGCTCAGTGGCCATGGCTCACGGGCCCAGCCGCTCCGCGGCATGTGGGATCTTCCCGGACCGGGGCATGAACCCGTGTCCCCTGCATCGGCAGGCGGACTCTCAACCACTGCGCCACCAGGGAAGCCCCCGATGTATTTGTTTTTAACAATAGCTACATAGCTCAGTTCTGTATTGTTAATGAGAAATGACCTTAACTTTTTATTGTGGAAACATCTCAACAGTTTAGACAAATATAGCATATAGAACCCAATGGACCCAGCGTCCAGGTCATCATCACCCAGTTATGGCACCTCTGATGTCATTAACCCTCCCACCTTTGGTTTTATTTTGAAGCAAATCTCAGTACTCGCTTCAGAATTGTTTCATCTCATTGAAAGCTCATTGTGGTTTTGATTTGCATGTCCCTGAGGATTAGTGATGTTGAGCATCTTTTCACGTGCCTGTTGGCCATCTGTATGTCTTTAGAAAAATGGCTCTTTAGGTCCTCGGGGGGGTATCGTATCTTCTTAACGCTTTCTGAAGATTCTGATTGGATTTTTAAATGTTCATTTCTATTTGCCGAATTATCTCTGCTCAGAGTCAGTTGTCTGTTTACTCTACGTGATCCTTCTCTTCTGAGCTGTGGATGCTCCCTCAAGTATCTGGATGTTTTTGGCTGTCTGTCCACACCTAAGAATGCTGACCGGAGTAGGTTAGGTAGTTGGTAGGTAGGTAGTTTTATAGGTTGGTCATTTTGGTCTCCAGTGTGTCTCTTCCTACCGGGGCACTCAGCCTACTTGCATATGTGGGCAGGAACCTCAGGAAAACAGTGCAGGAGCCCTGCTTCACTCAGGTTTTGAAAGGGTCTGTGCAAGAAGTGGAAAAAAGGGCACTTAACCAACGGCAAATATGAGAGACTTACAGCAGTTCTAAGAACGGCGTTTTTGTTCTTATTTGTTTGTGTTTGTTTTTAAAAGTTATTTTTGTTTCTCAACCATTTTGCACCCCAAGGACATTTGGCAGTGTCTGGAGAAATATTTGGTTGTCACAGCTGGGGGAGGGGAAGTGCCACTGGCTTCTAGTGAGTAGAGGCCAGGGATGCTGCTGAACCCCCTGAAGTCCACAGAACGGCCCTCACAGCAAAGCATTCATCTGGCTTCAAATGTCACTACTGCCGAGATCAAGAAACACTGATCACGGAGAGCGTAGCCCTTTCAAAGGGCAGTCAGGGCAGGGTGAAGGATGGACCTTCTTCACATAAGAACCTTGACAGCAGTGCCCATTTGGGGTGAAACGGGTCTTTCTCATGGTGCAGGGTAGTGCTGATGTGTTAGGAAAAGCACCTGCACTGTTCCTGGGTCTGTCTAGAAATATGTGTATTTTGAGGAAGGAGAATCTCGAAAGTAAGGTGGCTCTGAGCCTTACTTCTGTTCTCTGATTTCACTGTTAGCAAACTGCCTCGCAGAAGGCGAGACTTCCTGGTGGCTTCCTGTAAAGGGACTTGTGGCTGATGACAAAGGTATCTCTGGACGGGGTGGAGCAGCGTTTGCACAAAACTATAGTGGGCGCTTTTGTACATGTGTTTTCTCCCACACAAATGGCATTCATAAAGAAAAGAGTATTGCTCCAGCCCTGCTCCGGGCGCCTGGAGCCGGGGTTTCAGCTGAATTCCCAGAAGTGCCGTTTTTCTCTGACAGGCTGCGCACTCGAGAAGTTTGTGCTCAGTAGTGTTTACCTTGCCTGTTCTGTTTGGAGGCCAGTCAGGCTGTTGGAGCCGCTTGGGCAGAGCAGTGGCTGAAGATGAGGTGCTGTCGCTCGTGTGTGTTCTAGAAACATTTATTGCATAATCTGTGGTCACTGAAAAAGGACATATGTAACGTGCATGTGTACAAAGCCTACCGTTAGGGTGACTGCCCCCCACTTTCAGACGGGAGCCCCAGCCGCTGCCACCCAGGGCTGTCCCAGGCCCTCCCCTCACAACCCCTTGCCTCTCCCCCTGAGACACCCCGGTGCTGTGTTTTGTGCTGGTCCCCCCACCCCTTTGTCCCGAGCGGCTTCAGCCCACGCGTGTGTCCCTGGCTTTCTTGTTGGGGCTTGTCTGCTGCACGTCGTTCTTTTCTGTCGGGCTCGGCCTAGTGGTGGGACCCTCGTGTTTCGACACCCTCCGCCACCAGACAGGCCCTCGGAGCTGCATTTGTACTGTTCTCAAAGAGCTGCTTTTTTTAGTTGGTGAAGAGAGGGGAATTCTAGGGTTTGATGGCTGCAGCCATAAATTTTCCGTAGCAACACCTCAAATGGTAAATCAGTCTGTACAGAATGTCTCGTAATTTATTTAAATCCTCTTTCTGTGGGCATTTAGATTGCTCCACAGTTTTTACTGTTGTAAAAGGCAATTCAGTGAACACCCTTTTGGATGTATCTTTGTGCACGAAGCCACTTATTTTCCACGAGATAAATTCCAGGAGGTGAAATTATTGGGTCAAAATGTGCAGACACTTAGTGTTTGATATGTGTGTTGCCAAATTGCGCCCCTAAGGTCCACATGTACTCTCCATCACCAGCATTCAGTGTTCCTTTCCTTAAACCCTTGCGAAGTCTGGTTTATCATTGCTTAATTATTGTTTAATCTGATTATCATTGTTTAATTATTATAATTAATAATATATCATTATCATTGATTATCATTGTTTAATCCTTGTCAACTTGATGACTCATAAATTATCTCATTGTTTTTATTTGCATCAATTACTAGTGAAGTGGCACTCTTTCTCATAAGCTTATTAGGCATTTGCGTTTCATCCCATTTAAGAGGTTGCTTGTGAATCTGAATTTTAGATCCCGATAAGTTTAATTTCTCATTTACATTTTATATTTTCTTCTTCACCAGTTAGTTTTGGGACTTGTCACTCAATTTTATTGGTTATATTACTTAACACAGTTTCTTTATTACTCTCTCAAGAGGCTGGAGTTCTTCTGTAGTTTATTTATGCATTTATTTTTGAAGGGTGGGAATGGCCATAAAACATTCTGGATACTTGCAGGTTTGGGAACGTCCTGGTTGATCCGGGAATGCTTGGGTCACCAGCTTTTACCTTCAGGTTCTACAGGTGTCGCCCCGATGGTTGGTTGGCCTCCTTCCTTCCCTCTGTCTACGCATCTGTCTGTCATCATGAAGTCATCCCTTTGTTCATCCAACAGATGTGTCACCAGTGTTTCACTGCATCTGGCATTTAGTGGTGTGCCCTCCGTGTGGATTTCTCTACCTAAATTTCCCTGACTGTTGGTGCCTCCAGGATATACTGGAGCCCATGGGATGTTCTTCTGTAATGTCTTTGCTTATTGCTTTTTTGGTATCTGCTCTGATCTCTCCTTTTCTCCCGTCCTACATATATGACTTATAAGTTTCTATTGTCTTTTCCTCTGAGTATTGGAAGGATTGCATGAATTGATTTTTCTGAGTCATTAATTTTTCTCCATAGTCTTGGATCTGTTGTTAACTATATCTACTGTATGAGTTTTCTTTCTTAAACAAATTTTAAATTGCTTATTAAAGCAATTATGTGCATAACTGAAAATCATTTAGTACATAAAGGCTTGTAATGAAAAATAACCTTTTCTGCCTGTTTTCCCTCGTCCTTGTCTTCTTCCCCGCAAGCAAGTGCCTTTAACATATTTTAAGCTATTTTTTTGGGTGCTTCCCCCTCTGTCCCTAAATTATAAACTTTTACTGTTTCTTTTTTTTTAAACTAAATTTATTTATTTTATTTATTTATTTTTGGCTGCTTTGGTTCTTTGTTGCTGCGTGCGGCTTTCTCTAGTTGCGGCGAGCAGGGGCTGCTCTTCATTGCAGTGCGTGGGCTTCCCATTGCGGTGGCTTCTGTTGTTGCGGAGCAGGGGCTCTAGGCGCACGGGCTTCAGTAGATGTGGCATGTGGGCTCAGTAGTTGTGGCTCGCGGGCTCTAGAGCGCAGGCTCGGTAGTTATGGCACACAGGCTTAGTTGCTCCGCGGCATGTGGGATCTTCCCGGGCCAGGGTTCAAACCCATGTCCCCTGCATTGACAGGCGGATTCTTAACCACTGCACCACCAGTGAAGCCCAAACTCGTACTGTTTCTTGATGTATTAAGTTCTGACATCATTTATTTCATGCTACTGTAGAGGGGGAGCCAGCACTGCTCATGCCGCACACCCTCCCATCTTTCCAGCATTTTGATATCATTTTAATGGAATCCAAAAATGGTGTTTACGTTGCCATGACCCTGTGACTGTGGGTCACCACAGGGCCCAAGTCGTACCCTATCGTTTTTTTCCTTGTTCAGCCCTTTGCTTTTCTGGGAGTGTGTACTTGTCTTTCTTCTCTTGAAATCTTGTTTGAAGCACTGTATTTTCTGCTCCTGCTCCCAGACCTCTGAGCCCAGGCGTTCTCTTTCAAGGTCCTTCCTGCGGGAGCCCCGTCCTCCGGAGCGCTTGCCCCACTCCCCTGCCCTGTGGACAGGTGGCCACCCCCTGCCCCTCACCCCGGCCCGGCTGCCGAGCACCCTGACCTTGACTTCTCTTCAGGTTGTGGGCACTGTTTTTCTGGGTCCCACGTCTTCATTATTTTGCACAATAATTCTTCATCGTTCCAAATCTGTTCTGTTGGCATTTGTACATGTAAGACCCAGCGGGGCAGAGAAAAGGTCTCCCCTCTTTTTTAAGACTCTTGCAAATTGAAGAAACATTTTGAATCATTTAAGCAACACTACTAGTTTAAAATGCTCGTGAACAGTTTTCTGGTACCAATTATGCATTGGAATACCAAAGATGAAATTGTTTTAGTGTCTCCTGAAACTTCGCTACAGCCCGTGATTATTAACCAGACACGTGCCAAGAGAGACTCCAGCCTGAGGCAGATGGTTTTTTGGTTTGTTTTTTTTTTGAATTTTAGAATTTTATTTATTTTTTTATACAGCAGGTTCTTATTAGTTATCTGTTTTATACATATTAGTGTGTATATGTCAATCCCAATCTCCCGCTTCATCCCACCACCCTCCCCCTCCGCCACTTTCCCCCTTGGTGTCCATACGTGTGTTCTCTACATCTGTGTCTCTATTTCTGCCCTGCAAACCGGTTCATCTGTACCATTTTTCTAGGGTCCACATATATGCGTTAATAATGTTAACGCAGATGTTGATGAAGTAGGTGCCTATTGTTTCTGCCCGCAAAGAGCAGCGGCCTAGAGAGGAGGGGGAGCTGATAGCTCAGCCGTGGGGCGCGAGAAGCCAGCCTCTGACCTCCGAGTGCCACAGCCACTGCTGCTTCCTCAGCGGCGGGGAAATAGTTAGCTTCTTGCCCATTACTCTCGAAATTTTATAATTAGCCCCCATCGAAGGAAGAGGCCAGGCCACAGGAGTGGGTTGTGTCATGTTAGAAGTGCAGTTGATACCTTGTCCCCAGTGGGGTTAGGGAATGGAGGGCAACATAATAGAAATCCTGGCTGCTAGAATATATCGTTTGCCATGTATATGGGTGACCAGTTTTCAGAGAATTCACGTATATAGTGAGATGTCACAGGACTGTACTGCATCCCTCAGCGCCTTCAGTGGGGGTGGAATCCTCATCACCCCCATGGCCCTCCTGTGTCTGGGGTGCCCACCAGTGGAGAACACTGGTTAACATGGGGCCTGTAACACATAACAAATGATCACGTTAAAATGTGGCTCATTTCAAAGCATGTAAAATGCTTCTGGTTTGGCTGCCCCCCGAAGTGAAAGGCTTGCGGTACAGGTCTTCCCAGGACAGGAAGCACGGTGAGGGGTGGAAGCGAGACGGGGAGGGGGACCTGTGTGTTGGTGACCCCTGGGCAGGGCACCCCTTGGGGGGCCGCATGGAACACATCTCAGCGTGGGTGCCGTGCGGCCTGAGGGGGCTGGAGGTGGATCCCTAGCACTCATTTCCCCCTGGCCGAGATCACATCCAGGAGTGCTTGCCTCCAGACATGTCTGCTGCCCACATTCAGGCCGGGTACCCCCCCTGGGCCCGGGGGCATCTTCAGGCTGAAGGTGCAGGTGCTCAGGCTGGAGGAGGTCAGAAGTCGTGGGCTGACACTGCAGGGACCTCTGGGCTGGGGGACATGCAGGCCCTGACAGCCTCTGCCGCGGTGATAGAGAAACCCACGCCTTTGCTGACCTCGATCCCATGATGGCCTGAAACAAGCCGCCCCGGGTCCTGAAGGCTGGAGCCACCCCCGCGTGGACGTGGACTGGAGGAGAAGAGAGTAAGAATAATGCGAAAGACAGCCGGGTACCCCGCCCTCACTGCCACTTCGCATGCCTAAGAGGGTTTTTGTAAACAATGGGGAATTAGAAAATAAAATTAGATTGCACGATTTCAGATGGGAACGGATGCCTCCTTGCCTGACTTTTTTCCTTTTTTAATTCCCACGAAAACCTCAAGCAGAGTTAATAATGTATGAAAATTAGGTACCATGTGTGCACATTGCTTTGTAATGTTTTTATTAAGCAGCCAGTTGATTTAAAAATAACACAACATGACAGTTGACATAATGGCAGATGCTTCAGAGTGTATGGAAACATCCTCTTTGAGTGTTCTGTCAGATTTTCCATTACACAAGGACATTTTTAAAAAAGAAGCTTTCAGAATTATCACATAATATGAAATTATATCAAGTTACAATTCGATAAAACAAAGTTGCCCAAATATAAATTCCAACTGCTTTTTAAAAAATGGCTTAGTCAACTAGAGCTAATCTGTGGAAGTAGGTTTCTACAGATTGTTTAAAATTCCACAGTAGATTCACACTTCTGTCTTCTCGGAGTTTTGCGAGTCTCATAGGCTGATGGGAATTTGCCTTTTCTTCTTCCCCCTTCCCACTCTCTGCCCTCTGGCCTGTAGGCAGCGGAAAGAAACTGGGAGAAGCAAAAGGTCATGGAGCCAGGGGTGTCCAGTAGCTCAGGAGATGTCCCGCCCATGGCACGGGGGCATCGGGCTTGGGTGGAGGCGCCCTTTCCCGGCCTTGAGCGCCGTCCTCCATCATTCCCTGAAGGGTCCACCCCTGAAGGGGTCCCCGCCTGACGTGGAGGGACTGTGGGCTGTTCTGGTCACTGTGTGGGGCCTCTTGGGCTTTCCTGCATCTCTAGGCGGTGCTGGCAGGCCGCCTCCGGTGTGTGTGGTCGAGGGGAGCCCCGGGATTCCACCTGACCCCAGGAGGCCCGTGAAGGTGGAGTATTGCTCCACTCCACAGTGCGTCTTGCTTACTGCCTCGAACGTGTTAGTTATTCAGCAAAACAATTCTCTGGTGTCAGCGTGCTCTGCAGGGTGAGAGAATGGTCAACACGCTGGTTTCAATGACTCGGCACAGTCAGGGCATCTTTTCCTGGCGGTAGGAGTTGGTGGACACAGGAAAGACAGCGAACCTCGTGGAGTGAAGGTTCTAGCGCTGTTGAAAAGGGTTCACGGGCTGGTGGGTTTGGGGCATTTTGTCCTTTAGCTCCTGTCCTTCTAAGGGGATGTGCCAGCCATGTCCTTCTTCTGCAGCTTCCTGTGGTTGCCCGCTCATGCCTTCTGACATCAGCGGGGCCACAGGTGTGGGCCAGTGCCCGCGGAGCCATCATACCTTGTGGTATTTTACAGCGTAATTGCAGAGGGGACATTTGATCTTTACGACTTTCTTGGAATCTTTGCAAGGGGTTGGTTGGAACAGAACCTTTCCATCTACATCACGGTCTATAAAAATCCTAGTAACTGGCTTCATGGGGCTCGCGCTTTTCTTTTGTTACTTTCTTCACTCTCTAATTAGATTTTGCTCCTTCACGGGACAGAACAGTCTGGCCGGAAATGACCAGCATTAAAATACCTCAAAGGCAGGGCTGTACCTGGCATCGCCCTAGCAAGATCACAGCAGGGTTGGCTGCCCGGACCTGGGGTAACCTCAGAAGCCCCTGTCCAGGTGAGCTTCGGCCTCAAAGGAGCCAGGTCGACTGGGGGCTCGGCTGGGAGTCTGGTGGCCTGAGGCTCCTCCCAGCCTGGCCACTGCCTGGCCATGGCCTTGAACTTTCTCTCTCAACTGACTCCACTTCCCCTGCGCTCAGAAGCAATCTGGGAGTAATAATACCTGCTCTTGACTCCTCGGAATGCTCAACGTGACAAATTGGTTGTCACAATCTAAGGGGCCATTTATTTCCCTAGTGTGAAGACAGACTGTAAAGGGATGAAATTAAATTCTCAGGTTATACTCATGGGCCCTTTGAGGAAGGAGTTGCCCCTTTTAGTCAACTGTAGTCTAAAAAAGAAGAAGAGGAAGACCTGAAATAGTTTTTGTGGGACTTATGTGAACGTACAAAAGCATCTACAAGAAACTGTAATTTTTCACATTTCTCCAAATCGTGTTGGAAGCAAGTCTGAGACATCGTCTCGCTCGGAGAATTACCCTTCCATCAGGGGTTGCTGGGCACCTGTTTTGTTTGGAAACGACTTGCAAAGAAACCATCTCTCTTGAACCCCTCCAAAACCGCTTCTAGTGCCTGTCAGCTGTGTGGTTTGGACGTTCCCGAAAGAGGCAGGCGGGTGGTGGCAACTGCAGACACAGACCTCTCTGCCAGCTCCTTTGAACCCTCCCAGCCTGGATTGGTGTCCGCAGCTGCAGAGCAGAGCCCTTGGCTGGGCCTCCCCTGCACACGTGGAATCTCGGGGGCGCCCAGAGTCTGACTGTACGCAGAGCGCGTCCTGGGAGCTTGTGGTGTCCACGGCAGCCTGGAGGGGCTCCTTCATTTAATGTTCTATGTCATCGTCCACTGGATCAGCCCACAGGGTGAAGGGATCTGCCTTTGGAGATGCTTCAGCAGCGCTGTTCTATGAGAAAGACCCGGGCAGGTGGGAGTAGCTCACACGTCTCAGAGCCCGTCCTCCGGTGCCCAGGGCAGGCAACCTGGCAGTAGAGGACAAACGGCCAGCCCGAGGGTCTCCGCTTCTCCCCTTCCAGTGGTCTGCGGTCCGCCCCCTGCCCCGGGAGGGGTCCCTCCTCTGGAGCGCCCACACGGCGCCCTGCTCTGTGGGTCCCACGTGTTTCCTTCTCTTGTGCTGCTGAAGAGCATTAGTTACGCCGCCGACAGGGGCTCGAGCCGGAGCCTCCCGTCCCCCAGAGGCCGTCACCTGGTCACTCCCCGCCCCCATGCTCATTTGTCCAGTGTCTCATGCGCACTGCGGACTGCCCATCACCACGGCCGTGGTCATCAGTGGAGACTCAGGGCTCTCCCACACCTATCCCCCCAGCCGGCCAGCATCCCGTTTGTGCCCCAGTCCTGGGTGACAGTGACCCCACAGTGCGCTGACCCCATGCGCTCCCGGCCGGACGCCCCCCTTACCGTGGGTGCTGCGCCCCGGGCAGGACTTAACCCCCTCCCCTGCTTCTCCTGGTGGCCTTGACCTCACTCGGCCCCTCGCTCCTCAGCCTGTCTCGTGCAGCCCTTGATGTCCAGTTCAGTCACCTCTGTGTCATCACCCTGTGCCCGGGGGGCCTGCAGCGTGGCTGGTGGTGAAGCGCGAACACAGAGTCCTATGCTGGTCCTGGGAGGCCTTCTCCTCCCTCCTCCAGGGACTCCTGTCCCGCCCTCAGCCCTGCTTCCGTCAGCCCTCCCAGAACTTGGGGGCCTGCCCCCCACCCTCCGCGAGCCCTCCACATGCTGGCCGCCCTGTGTTCCCTGCTATGATGCTCTGATGCTCACTGCTTTCCGGGGCTGCCCCGTGTCAGTGGCCGGCCTGGGCCAGACTGGTCTCCGTCACCCTGGTCCTCCTCTCCCGCTGCCACTGATGGGCCCCACTGCAGGGCCTTTCCTTGGGTCAGGATCAGGGCCCCTGGAGAGCTCCCTCTGGGCCCTCTTGTCTTTGGGGACTTCCCCATCCTGCTTCCTCCTCCAGCCTCGTTTCCGGCTCACTCAGCTTAGGTTTGCGCCTTCTGATTCTTCAGCCACAGGGTGGAAACACACAGTCACGTTGAGGTCCTACGGCGGCTTGCTGCTGGACCACCGCGGAGCAGGATCCGTGTTAGGGCAGAGGAGGCTGAGGTCCCTGCGTGTTCTGCACCAGCGAGGACAAGTGCTTCAGGCAGGATGCTGGGGGCGCCGGCGCCCTCGGCTTCACTTCAGAGTGGGGATGGTGATGGTGCCCTCGTGCATGCCGAGGGCTGAGAACAGAGCCTGGCAGTGGGAGCTGCCAGTTATTTATGTGATGGGCAGTCGGCCCCAGGAAAGCCAGCGCTCTGCTTGGTTCTCCTCTGTGTCCCTGGCACCTAGGACAGGGCATGACGTGTAGCCCAGTGCTCAATAAATATCTCTGAAATGAAGTTCATAGATTAAGGAAGAGGGGCCGTGTCATGCCCTGGAAAGAATGTGGAGTTTGGCGTCTAGAGGCCTGGTCCCGTCTCTGCCTTTTGCACCCTGTGCATGACACCTGAGCAAGCCCCCCACCCTTTTGAAGGCCCGTTTCTCCTTTACTTCGATGAGTGTGTGATGAGATGCTTTGCTTTCAGCTGCACATGCTCCAAACCTGGCCGAGTGTGGCTGAAACAGGGAGGAGCTTAGTGACCCACCCCCGAAAAGGATGGCTGATTCCTCTGGCTTGGCTTTACCCCTCCCCGGAGGTGTCTCTGTACCCCTGGACACCCCATCTCGTTCCAAGAGCTGCCACCACTCCAGAGGTCTTTGTCCGTCCCCAGGTCTCCATGCACCTCTGTTTATTTGGGAGAGAAACCTTTCTCTGAAGCCCCCTGGTGGTCCCTCAGGTCCTGGTGGCTGTGAATGCTGTCCCCTGACCATGTGACAGCAGGCTCAGACAGTGCAACTTCTGAGCAGAAGGCTGCTCATGCCAGCAGGGAGAGAGGAGGGAGCTGGAGGATGACTATAGCGTAGGCTGCCAACAGTGGCTTCTCCAGGGGACGCTGATGAGAATACAACTGTTACGGGGTTGTTCAGAGCAGTCGAGATCAGGTGGGTGGAGGTGCAAAGCGGGGTACCTATGGGGGGCTCTATCTACCCCATTTACTTTATACCTTTGTGCAGATGCTTGTTTAAAAAGAAACTGTGAATGCCCTGGTAGGGCTTGTGGGTGGGTGGGTGGGGCTTGTCCTCTGCAGTGTGGCCACAGTCTCCATCCTGCCCTAAAGTCTTAGAGTTACTTCACTCATTTTGCTTCTGCCTGGTCCCTCAGGGCATTATTACATTTGCAGGCCCCCGTGATAGAGCATTGTTCAACTAGTTTATTTGTACATTAGGCAATCAGAGCATGGTCATCTTAATTAAAAAGAAAGTTCTTTATTTTCTCAGTGGATTTAGGCGTGAGTCAGGGAGGTTTGGGTCTAGATATTCCAGCCCGCCCTCACTGGCCCCCCTCTTCAGAGATCCACCGTGAGAGGCATGGGCTGGCCTTGGGACAGTTACCTGGCCCCTGGCCGTGTCTTGTGCCTGGAGTTGCCTTTGGAAGGTTTGGGTTTCTCTTTAAGGCGCTAGAGCCTGTATGGTTTGGACACTGTCTCCTTTGCAATATGGACACTCTCAGATGATTAAAAAGCAAACAAACAAAGAAACAAAAGTCCTCCATTTTGGTGTCTAGGTCCTGTGTTCACTGGCCTGTGCGGTTTTTATTCTCCTTGACGTAAGTGTGCTCGTTAACCTGAAAGCCGTGGACATGCTACAGGAGTCCGTGTGCAGCACCAATTTCTTTTCTTCTTTTTCTTTCTTTCTCATTTGTTTCCTCAAAAAAAAAAAAAAATCCAATTGCTTTCTTGCCTTAAGATGTAAATTCCACATTTTGGCTGCATTGGATTCCAAGTTTTCCGAGAAAAGGCTTAAATTTATTAGGTTAGTTCACAATGTTCCCTCAGAGAACTTTTACTTTGAGGCGTGGAGCCATATGTGGTTGGGTTGTTTTAAGATAAATAGTGAACGACAATCAGCATTACATTGTTTACAGAAACTCGGGCTGCGCCTGTCCCTTCGGTAATTGTCACTCGTGATTCAGTGATTCACAAGCTTGGTCCAGGGCGGTAGGGATGGAGCTGGGGTGTAAGGCCGCGCTGATGTTTCTGCAGTTCGGCTCAACGTTGATGGCGCCTCTGGGCCAGTGCAGAGTCAGACGGTGCCGTGGGGCCCTGAGCAGCCTCTGGGAAGCCTGCTTCCATTGGGGATTATTCCCCATCACCCTGCCAGGATCTGGCTTCTCCGCAGCATTAAAGAGTAGAAAGCGAGTAACAGGTTGGATCACAAACAAGCCTTTGCATGAGATGGAATCTCAGCAGTGCGGGAGCCTTGGTTTGGTTGTGTCACTGGCGATAGTCAACATTTTTTTATATTTACCTCTGAAGAGGGGAAACAAAACTGAGAGGGCCTCTTGAAATAAAAATCATGCTGTCTCAGTGTCTAACTTGGAACATGTTCACGGTTATATCTGTGCATTCGTAGATGTATCCATCCACCTACAGATATGTACACATATAACACACACGTGCAAACACACATACAGACACTGATGTGAATGTAAACGGCTGACAGCAGAAGGCGATTATCACAGTTCACTGCCGAACACTGATTCCCAGATGTTTGGATTTCATGAACTAGGGACATGGAATATAAAAAAGGAAGGGGGCCAGCACGAATTGCCAACTTCATGTTTTCTAAGGTCATTAAGAAATTGTTTTGGTGATAGACGCTAACTAGACTTACGGTGGTGGTCATTTCGCAGTATGTACAGCTATGGAATCGTTATGTTGTACACCTGTAACTGATATAATGTTATACGTCAATTATATCACTATAAAAAAATTCTTTTAGTTGTAAAATACACATAACATAAAATTTACCATCCCACCCATTTTTAATTGTACAGCTCAGTACGGTTAAGTACATTCATGTTGTGCATCCAAGATCATTTTGCGAGAAAAAGAGCAAGACAGAAGGGCACCCATTTACCATCCTAATCATTTCTTAGAAGAAAGAGCATTTAACACCAAAAGGGAAACAAGAAAGGAAGGCTGGCATCTTGATGAAGGAAATTCCTCCCACATCTGCGGTAGAATGGCACAGAGAAAAATAATCGTTCATGGAAAAATAATAGTGCAGAGGGAAATATATAGCAAAGAGCTCTGTGTAGCCATTACTCAGATTTTTAAAACGCTAACCTTTTGGTTTAGCAGTGTATACAAGTGTCGAATCATTACATTGTACACCTGAAACTAATATAATGTCTGTCAATTTTATCTCAATTAAAAAGTGCTGGGGCTTCCCTGGTGGCGCAGTGGTTGAGAGTCCGCCTGCCGATGCAGGGGACACGGGTTCGTGCCCCGGTCTGGGGAGATCCCACATGCCACAGAGCCAAAAAAAAAAAAAGTGCTAGCCTGTTGTCATCTTTGCTCAAGATCATCCTATTCGCCGTGCCTGTACCTGAGCTGTTTTTTACCAGGCCATGGCCAGAGGAGCTCAGCTTTGCCACGAAGTGCACAGTTTAGTAGCAGTGATACTTTTTCACAGCAAGACTTTGTTGACGAAGGAAGCTGTGTGTTGGTTTACATCCTGGCCCGAGTCTTACCGTCAGTGGTCCGAGGGCCAGTAGCAAGCAGTCCACGTCTGACAGCGGTCAGCAGCTCTGTTCTAGAGCTGGTTTTGTTGTTATAGAAGTGAAAGCTGACAGTTACAGTTGGAGCCCATGTATATTCATCCCACTATGATCCCATTCTCTTCTCTTTCTCCCCAAAGTTAACTGGACTTGCTTGTATGCTCCCAGTCCATCCTCCATCTGCCCGTTAGTGGCACGTAGTGCTTTGTGAAAATGGGATCCTACTGTTCTGGCCTCTGAAGCTTACATTGGTTTGTCTAACGTGGGTTTAGACACATATCTGGTTTTTTATTTTTTATTTTTTTTAATTTTTTTATTTTTTGCGGTACGCGGGCCTCTCACTGTTGCGGCCTCTCCCATTTGCGGAGCACAGGCTCCGGACGCACAGGCTCAGCGGCCATGGCTCACGGGCCCAGCCGCTCCGCGGCATGTGGGATCCTCCCGGACCGGGGCACGAACCCGTGTCCCCTGCATCGGCAGGCGGACTCTCAACCACTGCCCCACCAGGGAAGCCCTAGAGACGTATCTGTTTTGATACATGTCCATCTGCTCTAGATATCGCTCTGTGGGACTGTGCCACGTTCTAGTTACCTGTCCTCCTACAGTGGACTCAGGTTGTTTCTAGGTTCTTGCTAAATACAAGCAATACCACGGTGCACATTCACAGGAGCTTTTCCTGCAACACGAGAGGGAATTTATCCAGGTGAGCTTTCTGGGAAGGGAGTCCTGGGTCAAAGGGGAAGTGAAGCCTTCATTCACAAAATGGAATTAGCTTGTTAACCAAGCCGGTTGTTTACTACAGCTGTTCAGGCACCTGGGGTTGGGAGGTGGGGGAGATAATATCATAAGTCCACCATTAATAAACTTGGTTTTCTGGACCGAATTGAGAGCTGCTGATTGTTGATCTACCTAAAGGTTTAATTCAGAGTCTGAGAATAATAAAGCGATGATCTGGCAGGTTGGTTACAGTAACTTTCCTTTGCGTCTTCACGGGGCAGAGACCAGCGGGGAGCGTCTGGCCCTTCCCTGTTTCCCCCTTTCCACGTGAATGGGAAAATGTTTGCAGACTTGACCTGGGAGGCCCATGAACCTGGGTGTTGCCGTGTCTCAAGCTTTGTCACAGATGGTTTTTATGGTCCAAGAAAATCCCGTGGCCATGGCTTGGCCCGTCTCCTTGGATGAGTTTCTTGGCAGGTCTTTCTGGGGTGGCTGAACCGTTGTGCAGAGTGTCAGCGGATCTGTCTTTCCACTGTCCGGTCTGTGGTCTCTGAACAAGCTGGGGAGACACCCAGGGCAGAAGTGACCCCGGGTGGCCTGTGGGACGTGTGCCCTGTGGCAGTGTCCCCGTGTAGCCACCACGCAGCCCGCCGGGAGCACCCAGGGTTTGGGCTGTGGACGAGTCAGGCTTCAGTCTCAGGACAAACCGAGGGCCCAGATGATGTCTCATGTGTCTGATGTACTTTATCACAGCCTTCTCTCACCTTCAGCAAATGGTGGAGAAAACAGTGAGTGGGAAGACAAAGTGGTGAGAAAAAAGCTATAGAGACATCAAAGAAAAAAATAACAGACTAAAAGCCTTTTCATTTACAGTCTCTGCTCAGCCTGTCAAAGAAGGCTGTTAGTGGCCCCTCCCCAAAACCCCAAGACAGGCAGAGTGGTGGGGAAATCTGACGGACGTCATACGTCTGATGTGTCTGTATTAAGGATGCTGGTGTCTGACAGATAGACACTTGGTGTGGGATCTGGCATGTCGGAGCCACTGCGATGCCCCATGTTATCAGACAGAAAGCGTTTTTAGTGGTTGCTGCCTGTGAAGTAATTGGTGCTTTGGACATACAGGCACGAGTTTACATTTGTAAAATAATTCTCTTTCTTTTTCATAACCAGCTGTCGAAGCTTGAAAAGCAGCAGCAGAGGAAAGAAAAAACCAGAGCCAAAGGGCCTTCTGAATCAAGCAAGGAAAGAAGCGCTCCTCGCAAGGAAGACCGCAGCGCCAGCAGCGGGGCCGAGGGGGACGTGTCCTCGGAGCGGGAGCCGTAGGGGGCCGGGGCGCAGGTAGGGCTCCCCCCGGAGCTGCATCGGCGCCTCTCGTCGGGGTCACCAGTCGGGGTAGAGGACGGGGTGGCTTTGGAGGCAGAGCTTGTTTTATGGCGGTTCCTTGTGGCTTCCTGAGATCTGCTGCCTCCAGGGCAGAGAGAAGAGTTGAGACGCGCCTGCGTCAGGCAACGACTGCAGCTCCTGGCACTTCTAGAGTGTGGCAGATGGGAGCTCCTGCCTCTGCGCTCTCCTCTCAGCAGCTGCGGGAGGCCTCCCCTCACAGCCTGCGGCCTTCACGTCCCCCGCGCAGCGCTGCCTGTTCACTTTCCTTTCCCGAGAAGGGAGTGCCTCACGGTTCCCTGTAGCTTGGGTCCACCTCCCTGCCTGGAGGTCACAGGCCTCTGGAGCTTGTCCCAGCTGCCCGATGGCCCTCGGCTCAAGTTCATTCCCCGTGAACACATCACATGGCGGCGTTCACAGGAGCAGGGAGCAGCGAGGAGACAGTCCCGCCAGAGCACCGGGCAGTGCACCGGTGCCAGGACCGCGGGCCAGGTGGACAGGGACGTGACCGTGGCTCCAGGGAAGGGACATGGGGCTCTTTTGGGGAGCTTGTCTGAAGGCAGGGGTGGAGGAGGGGCCCGGGCCATACAGGGTCCGGTTTTGGAGAAATGTGGGTTTTGTCCTGGGATCATGGCGAACCTTTTGAAAGCTGTCAAGTGCGCAAGTGACACAGTCAGATCCCGAGTTTCGAAAGGTGACCCCAGCAGCCGTGGGGAGCAGGCTGGAGGCGACAGGCCAGTGACAGGCCAGTTGCAGAAACCAAAGGAGCCAGGCCGGGCGTGCAGTCTGGAGCCTTCGGGTTGTGGACTGTCATTCAAATCAAGTCAGCCTTGGGTTCGCCCTGGAGATGCCACATGGCGAGAGGGAACACTTGTGAGATGGCTTGTGCCTTCTGAAGGGACTGGGGACCAGGGAGTCTCCTGCGGAGTGTCCCCAGGATGTCCGCTGCCGGTGCTGGGAAGATTTGCCGAGCCCACGGCGGACCGGCCGGCAGACGTTAGTAGAGCAGACGGGTGGGGTGGAGATCTTGGAAAGGAGGGGTTGCTGAATCGTAGTTTTATGGGGGGCCATGTGGGATTGTCAGTCCTGTAAGGCCCTGTTGACTTTCCCCAGTCACCATATTCTGTCCAAGTGTAACTCCGGGGAGGTGAAAACCGTGCTCGCGGGTGTGGGCTCACGCGTGTCACACACTCAGGTGAGCAAGAAGCGGAGTCACAGGGGAGCCTTTCACACTCGGCCTCATTTGTCGCCCCACCTTGTTCTGGATCTTGACGCTGCGGCCTCAAGCCGTTGGTTTTTATTTGTGAACTGAAACAGTTGTTATAAGTTAGGGAGAGTCTTCTGAATGTGGAATTTGGTGTATAAATAATGTTAAATATTCATGAACACACAGTAACCTTTTTTTTTTTTTTTTTTGCGGTACGCGGGCCTCCCACCACTACAGCCTCCCCCGCCGCAGAGCGCAGGCTCAGCGGCCATGGCCCACGCTGCGCAGCCGCTCTGCGGCATGTGGGATCCCCCCAAACGGGGGCACGAACCCACGTCCCCTGCACCGGCAAGCAGACTCCCAACCACTGCGCCACCAGGGAAGCCCCACACGGTAACCTTTTATGTGGCATTTATGTTACATAAAACTTCCCCTCCAAGATGCTGAGGATTTGCTCATCACTGACATGGTCAGTTTTGTTGTCAGAAATACCGGCAGTGCTTCTGATTTACGGTCCATCCAGAAATCCGAAATCTGGGGGTGAAACGTGCCACATAAAGACAGTGCACAGGGCTGCTCTTTGGGTTAGTTTTCTAATTGTGCTAATTAATAAATGGGTCCAGCAGTGATTCAGAACCTCGTCAGGTGCTTATTTGCATCCTACCAATTTCTGTGTGACAGTGAGTAAGTTATGTAATTTCTGCTTCTTTGGTTTTTCTTCTGTGAACTTAGTGAGTGAAGCTCATCCCTTCAGCGAAGTGGGGAGATGCAGGCGGGTACGAGCCACCATGCCCAGCAGAGCACCCGGGTTTTAGCCACGCTCCCGGATTTGCAGACCTTAAAGGGGTTAGGCTAAGCGACAGCTGGTACTCCATGGATATATTGGGGGGTTTGCTGCTCGTGGACATTTGTTGCCCCTTCTGCTGGACTTTGTCATCCCAGTCGACCCCCAAAACCACCACTCAGTGTTCAGATGTCTGTAAGAGCTCAGTTACATGGTGACAGAAGGTAACCTTGGCACTGGCCCTGTTCCACTGAAAAACAGCAGCCCCCCCGCCCCCAGTGAGGGGAGCTGCAGCTTTCATTTGCTGCAGGTTTCATTTACTTTTCTTTAAAAACGGAAAGAGCCCTGGGGAGCCTCACAGGCCCGAAGGGGAGCAGCTTTGAGTTTCCGAGGCATGAGGGAGAAAAAAGAGGCGAGAGAAAATGGAATGAGAACCTGCATGATCTTGGGTGTATGTTCCTTTGAAAATGAGCTCAAACCTACTTGGTTCGGAGGACCTCCCCAGGGTGCCGCCATCTCTCTGTCACATTGCAGACATTTCTTATTTTACCAAATGGACGTGAAACTGCTAAAATTAACTTCTCTTTTGTCCTCTGTCTCATTCCTTCGGGCTCCTCCTCTTGCTGGGAGGATTCATGGTTTCCTCTGAGGCTGCAGCTCAGTTTTCCCCCCTTTGTGTCCCACAGCTAAAGGAACGAGGGCTACTTCTCATGAAAAGAGTGTGGTTTCTGACCGTGATCACAGGCTGCAGTATCCACTCGTTTGAGTATTGACTTAACTGCCGTCATGAGTGTGTGCACGAGAGGGGCGCATTTCGAGCCAGCACCCCGTGTTTCTGTCCTCAGATGTCAGCCCTCGAAACCAAGCAAGGAAAAAGTTTGGGAAGCTGCTGTCTGTTTGCTTTTCCAACTTGACCTTTGTCTGTATAGTGAGACTTGTCCTGGCCAAGCACGTTTCTTCCTGATGAGCTAGAGCAGGTGTGTGTGTGTGTGCGCGTGTGTGTGTGCGCGCGTGTGTGTGTGCGTGCGCGCGCGCTCTGTAAAAGGCTATTCCATCACTTTTCACTGTTTTTTTCCCTGTAGAAGGTGGGATCTTTTATTCCCAGAGCTTCACTTTGCTTCCCTGTGTCAACATTCATACCACTTTTCAAGTCCCTGTGCATTTCATGGTATAAAAATACACTATGCCTCTGAGGTAGTGTTTTTAACAACCTTTTCTCAGTGGCTGCCCTAGAGTTTGCAGTATACATTTTGTTTTCTTCTTTCATAGGCATAAGCTAATACTAAAATCCCCAAAACACTTACGGTGTTACTTCATGATATTGAAGGAACATACAATAAGATTTTCAAAGAACACATTGACAAAATAGTATTTAATCCAAATTCACTGTTATATGGGCCTATGCTTTTTTTTTTTTTTTTTTTTGCTGTATGCAGACCTCTCATTGTTGTGGCCTCTCCTGTTGCGGAGCACAGGCTCTGGACGCGCAGGCTCAGCGGCCATGGCTCACGGGCCCAGCCGCTCCGCGGCATGTGTGATCCTCCTGGACCAGGGCACGAACCCGTGTCCCCTGCATCAGCAGGCAGACTCTCAACCACTGCGCCACCAGGGAAGCCCGGGCCTAAGCTTTTTAAAATCCATGATGTTTATATTTACTAAGATCTGGAATATTTGAAGAATAATGTGAGGATAATGGGAAATTTTTACAGAATTCTAGGATGCCCAATAATGCCTGGATAGCATATGCAATTAGTGGAAAACAATAATCTATCTTATGTGACATATCAATCAAAGAGAAATGATACCTTCCATTGTGAGGTTAATGAGTTATTCACAATTATGTCATTTATAGGATATAACAGAGTTTGTGGTATACACTTTTAACAAATCTGAGCCCACCTGCAAACAGCCTGGCCTCCTCACCTGTGCAGGTGCCTCATGGCAGCATCTCCCAGTCCCTCCCTTATGTTCCTCGTGACCTGTGTCACTCACGCCACTTTCATGTGTTCCACAACCCAATGCATTGTTACTGTTATCATTTCATAAGTAGTTTTTTAGATGAACTAAGAATAAGAAAAAGAACAGATCTTATTTTACCTTAATTTCATCTCTGATGCTGTCCCTTTCGTTATGTCAGTCCAAGTTTCAGAGCTGTATTGTGTTCCTTCTGCCTGAAGAACTTTGAGCATTTCTTGCAGATCAAAGAGAGTCTTTGTTTCTCCTTCACTTTTGAGGGATAGTTTTGCTGGTATAGAATTCTGGTTTGGTGGTTTCTTTGGTTGAACACCTTAAATATTTTATTCCACTCTCCCCTTGGTGGCATAGTTTCTTCTGAGATGTCCTCTGTAATCCGCAGCCATGTGCCCCCTCCTCCCACTCCGCCTTCAGCTTCTTTCAAGATTTTCTCTTTGCTTTTTTGCAATTTGCACAGGATTTGCCTAGGTGTGGTTGCTGGTTGGTGTTCTCTGCTTCATGGATCTGTGATTCAGTGTCTCCTGTCATTAAGTTTGGGCTGTTCTTGGCCTTTGTTACTTCTCTGTTCTCTCTGCCTTCTCCTTCTGGTGTGTGTATGTTACCCCTTTTGCAACTGCCCCACAGTTCTTGGATGGTCTGTTCCTTTTTCCGTTCCTTCCTCTTTGCAGTTCGGTTTGGGAAGTTTGTAGGGACCTGTCTTCAGGCCCATGATTCCTCCCTTGGCTGATGAGCCTGTCGAAAGCACTCTGCATTTCCTTTTGATTCTTTCTGGAGCTTCCATGTCTCCACTTACATAACCCATCTGTTCTCGCACGTTGTCTACTTTTCCCAGTAGAGCCCTTAACATATTAATCATAGTTATTCTTCCTTGTCTGACAATTCCAGCGTCTGTGTTAAACATCTAAGTCTCATTCTGATGATTGCTTTGGGTTTTCTGAGCTTCTGGAATCTATAAATGTATGTCTTTCAATACATTTGGGGAATTTTAAGCAGTATTTCTTCCAACGTTATTTTTTGCCCGTTTTCCCTCGTCTTACTGGGAGGAGATGACTGTTCCCAAACCGAAAGTGTTGTTCTGGCCTTTGTTATACAGGGTGTTGTTCTGCCTGCTCGCTGGTACGGAGCAGGCCTATTATGTCACTCTACTGGCAGGGAGGTTGGATTTACTTCATGCCCAGGCTTGCTCCTCAGTTGCCTTATTTATGAGAAATAAACTGGCAAGAATCTGGCCATAATAATTGATTCTGTTTATTGCTCAAGTGCAGAGCTAAGCTTGTTGATAACCTAGAGTGTGCTAATAAAGTAGGCACTACCTGTATGTGGATATTTAAATGTAAATTAATTAAAATTAAATAAAGTTTAATTTCCTCAGTCACAGTAGCCACATTTCAAGTGCCCAGTAGCCACATGTGGCTGGTGGCTGCTGTGTGGCACAGAGCTGGCACAGGACAGTCAGTCACTGCAGAAAGTTTGCTTGGGCGGCACCAGCCTAGAGGGATCAAAGTAAAGTTTGAGACTGTCATCTGAACCACTGTAAGTTCGGTAAGACGGACATGGTTAAATATATACAAATATACGTTACAAATTCTACATGGGGTAGAATTTAATCCAAAAAACAAAAACTAACTGCTGTCAGAGTTTGTTCCTTCGACAATCAGGCGACATCAGTTGGCTTTTTGTTTTTTCCTGCTTGCTTTATTAGTTCACACCAAGCTTTCCTTTTGCAGTTAAAAATGGCATCACTGTCCCCATGTTCTCACCGCCAAGTTAGGACCCACATGCAGCACTCACGCGCCAGGGGAGTGTCTGCTCTGACAGTTCAGTGGAGGCTTCACTGGGGCTCCTAACTTGCTACAAGGGCTGTGTGAGTCCTTCATTGATAACATCGAATTCCCAGCAACTCATGTTTTTCCATGGAACAGCCTGCCTTTTTTGTGTAAACGAGCTCATATTAGATTCCCAGCTATGACTGGCAGTAAATAAATAAATAAAACTTGGGTTGGGTTCTTTTGACTGTGGTTTGGAGAGCCAGTCTGTGGTGTGTGCGTATCCTGACTAGCACTCACGTCTTCTGGTTGCTCGAATGGCCTGAAGCCAGAAACAGATCAGCTGGGAGTCAGCATCTTTGAGAGACTCCGTGTTTAAACAAGCTGTTGAGGGATCCCTTGCTCCTGATCCTGGTCTATTCCCTGCTGCCTCCAACAGTTGAATGCAGCGAAAGAGAACCACCCCAGCAGCTTCTTTCATAAGGCCATGAAATGGTGGTGCCAGGCTATTAGACACTTCTTAATGCATTTATAACATTTTCTCTAAGCAGGTGATTCTATGTCTCTCTAATTTTACAAAGTTAGAGACATACTGTCTGCATAAAGGTACTTGCTTTTGTCATAGAACATACTATCATGGACATCTTCTCGATCGTTCATTCTTTTGTAGTAAACCTTACCATCTCCATCTGCATGGCAAACATTTGAAGCATAAGTTTACTACCGCAGTTCATTAAAGCATGTAGAGTATTTAACTGGTGCAAATGTAAAAGAATAATGTATTCAAGCAGGATCCCAAAGCTCATTTTAAGTTCAAAAGCAAAGGTTTTAATCTGTGCCAAGAAGATAGAGTTCCCCAAAGGTGGAATGTGGGAACTCATTTCAGGATTGCGGTTACTAGTATTGCAGGTGAGGAAAGAGGTATTAAAAGGCCCCAGGTTCTTAAGTTTGGGTTAACATCTTGATTAAAATATAGGAGCAAGTGGGTTGCTTTTCTTGACTTTAAAACGGGAGTATTAAGGTCTCCAGGAATTAGGTTGTGTATTCCCCTTGTGGTTTTTTAGATATCTCCTAGGAAGTAGTGTTGTACTTTGGCAGCCAGGGTTCAGAGCACGAGGGTAGGCCTGGGGGAAATTTTGATCCCTTGTGTGGGTCCAGATAGACCTGAAGAACATGGACAAGCTGCAGTTCCAACCAGCCTTTCCTGTGTGGGCTTGTGAGCCTCAGTGTCAAGCTGGGCTCAAGAATGGAAGGCTGGTCATTCCATGGAGGCGTCTGCTCATAACGTGACCCTTTCTTGAGAACGTGACCTGTGTTGAGTACATCTGGAAGCATGTTCACAGATGTGGCATCACCGCGTGCAAATGACTGTAATCTTTTGAGTTTACTGGAGTTCATCCAGTTAGAGTTTAGGTCTGAGGGAATAGAAACTGCTGTGTGAAGTTTGGGATTTAGTTAAACTTGGATGACAAACGCCTGCCACACAAATCTTGGCACAACCAGCTGGCTTTTGTTGTGGGTTCAGAATTGCAAAAGGAAACACAGGACGTTTGGACATTTTATACCGAAGAACCTGCCCTCCTTTGAGCAGTATTAAAGATATTCCAAGAACAAGCATTTAGTTTGTACACTGTCCCTATGCTTTCTTTAGGCTCCCCACCCCTCTGCCTCCCTCATTGTTAAAAGGATGTGGAAATGAGACTTTTGTATTTTTTCAAGGGATTTGTCCATCTTATCCATGTCTAATTTGCGGGCATAAAGTTGTGATATACCCTTTTTATTCTTCTAATGTGTGTAAAATCTGTATTGACATTGTCTCTTTGATTCCTGATATTCCTAACTTGTTTTTTCTCTTTTTTCTTGGTAAGTCTGACAAGAAGTGTATCAATTTTATTGACCTTTTCATTTATTTTCTCTTTTGTTTTTCTGTTTGAAACTTCATTCCTTCCTGCTCTTGTTATTCCCCTCCTCCTGCTTGTTTTGGGTTTACTTTGCTTTTATTCTTTTAATTCCTTAAGGTGGAAACTCAGATTATTGACTTAAAAGCTTTCTTATTTTCTAATGTACGCACTTAAAGCTATGAATTTTCCTCTAAGCACTGCTATAGGCAAATGTCACAAATTTTGATTGTTGTATTTCAATTTTCACTCACCTTAAAATATTTTCTAATTTGCCATGTGACTTCTTTTTGATGCAAAGTCCATTTAGAAGTGTGTTGTTTAATTCCCAGATATTTGGTTGGTGGCTTTTTGAGCTCTAAGGGTGAAATTCTAATAAATTGGCATCTCTTTGGTGAGAAGGTATTTGGATTTATACGTGATAAAACGGCAGATTTTTCACAGGAAAGTGAAACACTGTCATTCTCTTGTCGTTGTAAGAACTGAAAGGATATCTCCAGCTATTTTGTTATGCTTGGTCATGTATTTTAATGTGAATTGAAGGCAAATTTTGGGACTCTTCTGAGTAATGTGTCTTATCTTTGTTCTTTTTAGTGCATTATCACTGGGCAGAACTGGATCCTGAAAAATTCATGAAAGATGCTAGGCACCTACTACTTTAAGGATTTGGAACTGAATCCTAAAAAGGAAGATGGAAATAAGAAACTGGGAACCTGAATAGCCCTGCAAAAACAAAAACAAAACAAAATGAACCCACCAAAGTAGCGTTACCGTTTTCTGTTGCTGCTGTGATTTAGTAGAGGAGGGGGTGCTGCCAGTGTGGGGAAGGCACCCCATGCACAGGGCAGGCAAAGAATACACCCAAGCGTCCCCCTCAGAATGGCTGTGTTGGTCCCTCTGATGTCTCAGCTTGCTCTCGGAACAGGCTGGCCCAACATCACTTGTCATCGAGTCCCCCTTTCACACTGTGGTGTATTTCCGCGTGTCCATGGTGGGTCCCAAATGCATTCCTGCTGTCTGTGTTTTTCCCATCACTGGCTAAGCCAGGGCTCCTGTTAGGGTGTAAAGAGAATAGTCATCAGTGATAATGTATTATGTGAGACCTTTGCATCTTGTCAATTTTATCTGTTTTTTCTAAACAGAAATAAACTCCAAAGCTCAACAGACTACTTTATTCTTAAACAAATCCTGCTAATCCTGCTATGTTTCTTTTTAAGGATTTTGTCTGTAGAGATACAATGTGTCTGACCCTTCTCTGTATGTATGTACTTCTTTTCAAATAATTCTTATGCAAGAGGCCTTCCCTGAGTGGTACACACAGGCCCCTGGTTCTATGGTGAGAGCCTGTCTGTGGTGATGTATAGCTGATGCCCTTTTCCTTGGACACAAGACAGCAGGAACGGGGAGTGTATGTGGGAAGGGAATTCTGTTTCAGAAAGGCCAGATAACTGATGCCACGTGCGTGCGGCTCAACTTCTGGTTTATCTGCCTTTGGGACGTGGGGGAGAGGCTTCACCATGTCGGACCACACAGCTGCCCTTTGTCCAGGAGCCGCATGGTTGTCCGTGTATCCAAGTCCCCACAGTAACATGAAGAAAGAACCACATTCTAGCAAAGAGTTTCTCAGTTAGTTTTGATCTAGTGGTACAACGATAGTGATCATTTTTAGACTTTATGGGATGTCAATAGTAATATATCTATTGCCATACATAATATACATTTATATAACATATCTATAATATACTAATGCTTATATTGTTATCCTCTCTTGAAGTACTTCTTGTCTAACTATAGAAGAGACGTCCTTATTTGGCATTTTGGTAATGCTGAAACTTTTTTTAAAGCCTACAGCACGGGCTATTCCCAGGCAATCTCCCATGTAAGTACTAACCATGCCCGACCCTGCTTAGCTTCTGAGACCAGACGAGGTGGGGCGTGTTCAGGGTGGCAATGCTGACACTTGATCTGTGACATTGTAATAACGTCTGAGTCCCTCTACTCTGACCCAGTTGTCTGCTTCAGATAAGAACATAGCTAGAAAATATGAGGGGAAAAAAGCTTTAATCACATCTCCAGTGTATATTCAAGTACTTGGAACATAGAGCTGGACAGGGGTTTGCCAAATTGCCTTATTCTGACCTGATGCAGATGGTCCAGTAGAATCCTCGATGGCGTAAACCTCTCGGTGTGAAATCGCGCCGTCCCGGGTGCAGAGCCTGGTCAGCCCCCCCAGCCCACAGGCACTCCGGTCCGGGGAGCTCTCCCATTTCCGTGGTCTGTGTTGGCTTTTACAGAGTGAATTCAGATTCACGCTAAAGTTAACTTGAATCTCCAGTGTTGTAAACTCTGCCGTAGGGTGGTGGACTTGCTGAACAGATTTGTCAGACGTTCTCCTGCCACAGTGTTTGATCACCAGCGGCTCATGCGCAGTGAGCAGATGGAGCCTGTCGTGGGGTGATGGGCGAGAGGACCGCACAGAGAGAAGAGCCCGCATGCTCGACGTGTGGACGGTGGTGAAACACGACCCTCATCACTCACACCCCGGCTCGCGAATCCCACTTCAGAGGGACTCAGACATGTCGGAGTGTGAGTAGCAGCGTGTGGTCAACTTGCTGAAACGTCCGAAAAAGGTAAAGGGAGACAAGGGGAAAAAACCAGAACTCTGAAGGTCTGAAGGATGTGGAGGAGACGCTGGGTTAGAAACAAAGCTGGGAGCAATGGGTGTAAGTGTCATTAACACAGATGCTGTCTTGATAAATGAAACAACACAATTCAACAGGGGGTGACGATGTTGAGAGCATTGGAGCAGAAGTTCTGAGCCTACTTATATGTGGCGGGAGTTTTTATTTATTTTCATCGGAGTTCCACGACCCCCTGCACACACCGAAGTTCGCAGGTGCTCAAGTCCTTTATGTAAAATGATGTGGGACACTCGGCCCTCTGTATCGGCAGCTTCGCGTCCGTGGGTATGGAGGGCTGACTGTATTTTAAAAATCTTCCCTCCCTCACAGTATGCAGGGAAGATGGTAGATGTCTACTTTTGTAGCATGGGATGGAAGGAGGCTTTTGCATCATCCTGAAGGTCACTTTCAACTCCTAGCCACAGAGAAGCAGCGTGTACACACTAAAGACCGGCTGGCGAGGGTCAGATCTAACCATAAGGCAAGGTTATGAAGGAAAAAATGAAAGCTCAGGAAGAAACCCCATGACATCCACAGCTGCGTCAGAGGTCCTTAATTTCTCCCTTCCCCCAGCTCCCTTCACTCTCCTGAAGATCATTTCCAACTCTTGCTGTGGGACAAATGGCTAAAATTAGATTTGGGGTGTAGTTCTGCTTGCAGAGTGTAGACTCCCAGTCTTCACGTCCCTCCCAACATCTCCAACTCCTCCTTTCTGCTTATTTATAAAGCTCGCTGTTTATTGTCCATTAAAACATCGCTTGAATGAGGATGGGAGAGAATCGTACCATGTATGGCTTTCCTGAGAGGTCTTGGCAGACCTCAGGCCTGGGACTTTAAACAGAGCACTGCCGGACGACACTGGCTGGCAGGGGCTGTTTAATCTTGCGTTTCGTGGTTTACTTTAGAGGAGACCAAGCTCTTCTGGCGACACAAAACATAGACCAAATAAAGGCGCCTTCCAGAGCCGGACACTCCACAGTATCACTGCACCTCGGTGGTCCTCGCGAAGGCATCTTCTCTGCCGGGTGGCATCCCGAGTGGAGGTGGTTGCCAACTGGCAGAGAGAACAGAGAAGCCATGCCGAGGTCACGCGGAGGTCAGCAGTGCAGCCGGGACTCCACCCCAGGTCCGCTGAGACCAGCTGCCCAGAGGCCTTGTCTCCCCAGTGGGCAGAGCTGCACTCACTCTCAAGGTCACTCTCAAGGCCACATTGTGTGAGAAACTGCTGAAGAACTAGAACAGATCGTCCTGGAGAAGATGGACAGTGATGAGGCCTGAACGTGTGGCAGTGGCCGGCTCACCTGCCCCCGAGGGGTCTGTTTACGCTCAGCCTTCTTCTGCCTGTGCCCCGCCCCTCATGCCCCCTCCCCGAGTCCAGGCTGCCCACCTGCTGGCGGTGGTTTGGACCTCCCCTGCTCTCCCCCTCCCCCTGGCCAGCCCCACCTCATCCTGAGGGTCTCAGCTCCTCTGGAAGGTGGGCCAAGCCCACCTCCCTGCTGCGGAGGAGCTGTTAGCTGCAGCCCCTCCAACAGACACCCCAGTACAATGCCAGCTCCATGGTGGAGCCTCTAACCCACCGCCCCTTGGACAAGAGTGAAAAACAGAAAAGTTATTTTAAGGCCCCCTACAAGTATGGAATATATTATCAAAAATGAGTTTAACAAATCTGAAATACCATCACTAGAAGATATTTTGCTAATGAGAATTTAAGGTTCTGTTTACCAGAAACTCTAAAAATTTAACACACTAGCCTCTATACCCCAGGAGAGAACAAGAACATGAAAGGCAGCGGCCGGAGACTGACTCCCTTCAAAACTGATTTTCCGTCTTCATCTCTGATACCATCAATGGGGGGGCTCTACCTTTGATATTTAGTCCATGTCTTCTGAGATGAGGTGCTTTAACTCTATTTTTTTAAAGACCTAAATCAGCAATGAATTGCAACTTTAAGAATTCCGAAAGTGCGGGGCTGAAAAAGGCCAGAAATCTGACAAATCAGAAAGCTCACCTCTCTGGTTTTGGAGTTACACGTGATCTGTTCTCTGAGCTTCATCCCGCATCTGTTCACTTGGCGCATGGCTGTAGGGTTAAAGGAGAGAGTAGGCCGGGCGCTCAGCACAGGACTTCCCGGTGGCGCCCCCAGGCACACCATCAGGTCCCTGAGATGACTCAGCCCCACGTGACGGAAGCTGCTTTCTTGCAGTGGCTGCATCCCTTCTTCGGCTCACACCAGGCCTGCAGACGACTAAAACCCCACATGTATCCCATGTAATCACTGTCTGGCCAGTGAAAGATCCCCAGTGAAGAACTTAATTGTATTCCTGTTCGGTGCAGGCCTCTTGGGCCCCAGTGTCATCCCGGCTATTCCTCCAGCTTTGCGTCATTTTCAGATGAGTTTTCTGTCCTTATCCAGGTCTCGGCTAAATGCTCTGCATAGCACGGAGTTGGCACCCTGTTCGAGATCTTCTTACAGATCAATAGATGCATCAGTTATGTTCTCACTCACCCCACACTCCTCCTCCCCATGTCGCCGCTCTTGCCGAAATCAAGCTACACTATTTTCACAGACCATGGAGTTTCTTACCTATATTTTCATCCAGGAATTTCTTACCTATATTTTCATCCAGGAATTTTATGGTATCAGCTTTTATATTTAAGTCTTTAATCCATTTTGAGTTAATTTTTGTGAGTGGTGTAAAATAGGGGTCCAATTTCTTTTCTCTACATGTGGTTATCCAGTGTTCCCAGCACCATTTGTTGAAGAGACTCTCTTTTCCCCACTGAGTATTCTTGGCTCCCATGTCAAATATTAATTGAACATATTTTATAAGCATATGCATAAATTAGGTTTATTTCTGGGTTCTCAGTTCTCTTCCATTGGTCTATGTGTCTGTTTTTATGCTAGTATCATACCATTCTGATTACTTTATAATATAGTTTGAAATCAGGAAGTAAGATGCTTCCAGCTTTGTTCTTTCTCAAGATTGCTATGACTGTTTGGGGTCTTTTGTGGTTCCATATGAATTTTAGGATTTTTTTTTCTATTTCTGTGAGAAATGCCAATGGAATTTTGCATTGAATGTATAGATGGCTTTGGGTAGTTGGACATTTTAAGAATATTAATTCTTCCAGTCCATTAACATGTGATATTTATACAATTATTTGTCTCTCTTAATTTCTTCCATCAGTCTCTTATAGTTTTCAATTATAGTCCTTTTACCTACCTTTTACCTACCTTGGTTAAATTTATTCCTAAGTATTTTATTGTTTTGATGCCATTATAACTGGGATTGTTTTCTTAATTTTTCTTTCCAATAGTTTGTTGTGTGTAGAAAGACAACTGATTTTTGTATATTGACTTTTTATTCTGCAACTTTACTGAATTTCTTTATTAGTTCTAACAGTTTTTTGGTGGAGTCTTTAGGGTTTTGCTGGTATGTAATTGTTGATCATAGTCTCTTATGATCCTTTGTATTTCTGTGGTATACAAAAGTATTAAAGTCTCCTCTTTCATTTCTGGTTTTATTTGAGTTTTCTTTCTTTTTTCTTTTGTCTAGCTAAAGGTTTGTCAGTTTTATCTTTTCAAAAAAACAGCTCTGACTTTTATTGATATTTTCTGTTGATTTTCTTGTCTTTATTTCATTTATTTCTGCTCTGATCTTTGTTATTTTCTTCCTTCTACTAACTTTGGGTTTATTTTTCCCCCTATTTCCTTGAGGTATAAAGTTGCGTTGTTGATTTGAGGTCCTTCTTTTTTCTTAAGTAGGTATTTATTGCTATGAACTTCCCTCTTAGAACTGCTTTTGCTGAATCCCATAGGTTTTGGTATGTTGTGTTTCACTTTCATTTGTTCCGAGATTTTAAAAATTTTCCTTTTGGTTTCTTCTTTGACCCATGAGCTTTTTAGAAATGTGTTGTTGCATTTCCACATATTTGTGAATTTTCTAGTTTTCCTCCTGTTATTTATTACTAGTTTCATATCATTATGGTTGGAAAATATCCCTGATATGATTTCAGTCTTCTTAAATTTGTTAAGACTTGTTTTATGACCTAACATATGATCTATCCTGGGGAATGTTTTTGCGTGCTTGGGAAGAATGTGTAGTCTGCTGCCGTTGGATGGAACGTTCTGTGTATGTCTATTAGGTTCATTACTATCTAAAGTGTAGTTTAAGTCCAGTGTTTCCATATTGATTCTCTGTCTGGATGATCTGTCATTGTTGAAGGTGGGAGTATCGAAGACCCCTACTCTTACTGTGTTGTCTATTTCTCCCTTTGATCAATTAGTATTTTCTTAATATATTTAGGTCCTCCAGTGTTGGGTGCATATATATTTACAATTGTTATAGCCTCCTGATAATAAATTGACTGCAAGAAAGTGAGCATCACAAGAAAGCTAGTCACATGAGTTTTTGGTTTCCCAGTGCATATGAAAGTTAATGTTTACACTATACTGTAGTGTATTAAGTGTGTAATATCATGATGTCTAAAAAAGTACATTCCTTAGCTAAAAAATAGTTTATTGCTAAAAAAAATGCTAACCGTCATCTGAGTCTTCAGCAAGTTGTAATCTTTTTGCTCATGGAGGGTCCTGCCTCCATGCTGATGGCTGCTGACTGACCAGGGTGGTGGTTGCTGAAGGCCAGGGTGCCGTAGTTATTTTCTTAAAATAAGACAACAGTGAAGTTTGCTGCATCAGTTGACCCTGTCATGAACAATTTCTCTGTAGCATGCAATGCTAGTTGATAGCATTTTAACCACAGTAGAACTTCTTTCAGAATTGGAGTCAGTCCTCTCAGACCCTGCAGCTGCTTTATCAACTAAGTTCATGTCATATTTTAAATCCTTCATTGCCATTTCAGCAATCTTCACTGCATCTTCACCAGGAGTAGACTTCATCTCAAGAAACTACTTTCTTTGCTCATCCAGAAGAAGCAACTCCTCATTTGTGAAAGTTTTATCCTGAGATTGTGAAAATTCAGTCCCATCTTCAGGCTCCACTTTTAATTCTAGTTCTCCTGTTCTCAGATGTTCTGTAACATCTGAAGTTACTTCCTCCACTGAAGTCTTGAATCCCTCAGTCATCCATGATGGTTGGAATCAGCTTCTTCCACACTCCTGTTAATGTTGATATTTTGACCTCTTCCCACGAATCATGAATTTCTTAATGGATCTTGAGGGGTGAATCCTTTCCAGAAGGTTTTCAATTTACTTTGACCAGATCCATCAGAGGAATCACTATCTATGCCAGCAAAAGCCTTATGGAATGTCTGTCTTTTTTTTTTTTTTTTTGGAATGTATTTCTTAATAACACTTGAAAGTAGAAATAACTCCTTCATCCATGGGCTACAGATGGATATAGTGTTAGCAGGCATGAAAACAACATTCATCTCATTGTGCATCTCCATTAGAGCTCTTGGGTAACCAGGTGCATTGTCAATGAGCAGTAATATTTTGAAAGGAATCTTTTTTTCTGAGCAGAGGATCTCAACAGTGAGCTTAAAATATCCAGTAAACTTCTCCTCTCTAGATACTAAAGTCCTGGAAGGCATCTTCTGATATAAGGCTGTTTCATCTCAGTGAAAGTCTGTTTAGTGTAACCACCTTCATTAATGATCTCAGCTGGATCTTCTGGAGAACTTGCTGCAGCTTCTAGCTCGGCACTTGCCGCTTCAGCTTGCAGTTTTATGTCATGGAGACAGCGTCTTTCCTTAAATCTCATGAACCAACCTCTGCCAGCCTCAAACGTTTCTTCGTTTCTTCATTTCTTCTGCAGCTTCCTCACCTCACCCAGCCGTCATGGAATGAAGAGAGTTAGGGCGTTGCTCGGATGAGGCTTTGGCTTAAGGGAATGTTGTGGCTGGTTTGATCTTCTATCCAGACCACAAAACTTTCTCCACATCAGCAACAAGGCTGTTTCTTCTTGTCTGTGGGCTCGCTGCTTCCTGGGGCCTTTAGCAGTTGCCCAGGTGGCCCTGCAGCTTTGCCTCTGCCCTGTTCGCTGCCCCCTGTCCATCTTCACTGTCACACTGGTCCACGGTGCTCCCACCTGGACGACCATGACCACTTTTGGCAGGCTTCCTGCTTTCCCTGCCCACTCCCTCCAGTCTGTTGTCTATACACTGAATGATGTGAAACAAGCCACTTAAAACCTTCCTTGGCTTCAGCTCCAGCCTCCTTATCGAGGTCTGTAAAGTTCCCATTGCCTTGTGCCCACCTGGCTTTCTGACCCTCCACCCCGCCTCCATTCACCCTCTCTGACCTCACCTCCAGCATCACCAGTGTGTTCTAGTTAGTCCAGGTTTTTCCTGGTCTTAGCACTGAAAGTCTGACATCCCAGGAAATAGGGATGGTTGGTCACCCTACATCAACTCCCTCTGCTCTCAGACCTGCCTCCCACTCCTCCCCTTTGTTCTTTGTGCTATTAACGTCTTTGACCTTTGTTTTCCACGTTTGAGCCAAGCTCCCTCCTACCTCAGGGCCTTTGCACGTGCTGTTTCCCTGCTGGAATTCTACTCTGTCTCCAGCTGGGTTCTCTAAAGCTTCAGGCCCATGCTCAGTTGTAATAGTTCCAAGAGGCCTCTGTGAGCACCAGTGTTCAGGAGGATCCCTGTCCCTCCCACCAGTGCTCTAAGAGCACTCTGTTCTTTTCCTTCTGGCGCTTAGTGAAGCTGGGCAGTCCACTCCCTGGTGTGTGGCCTGGTTGCTGTCAGGTTCTTCCACTGAACTGCAGGCTCCTCAAGGGCGGGTCCATCTGTCTTGTTCACCGGGAAGCCCCAGCCCTGGGCGAGGGCCATGACTCTGTGGAGTAAATGAGTAAATGTACGTGGAGATGGTCACCTGTTCGGGAAGTCAGTTTCCATCTTAACTAGCATTTTTAGTCTTCTCACAGAGAAACAGAACTATTTTTTTAAAAAATGAAAGTTTCTTATCGTGATCCTCATTCTGTTAGGATTTCCCCAGATCTGCGAATGATTCGTGTAGATGTTTCTATCAATATTTGCTCCATCGACCTTCCAGTTAACTCTTAGTTTCCTACTAGGAGGGGAGGAGGATAATAGCATATTTTAGTGACAAAAGGATCCAACCGGATCTTTGCTCTGTCATGTGGGGGGCACGAAGGTGACCGGTTTCCAAGGCCGCATGCCAGGAGCCTGGGTCGAGTGCCGTGTTTACTCCCTGCCGTGGGCTCACACATACTCCTGGCAGGTGCTGGCACCCCACATGCAGGTGGCTCTGGAAGAACACCGGTTTCAACTGCACGGGTCCACTTCTGCAGGGATGTCTTTCAATAGTAAATACTATATATATATAAAGTAGTAAATATGATCTGTGGTTGCAGAATCCATGAATGCAGAACCACGGATACGGAGGGCTGACTGTAGTTACACACGGATATTCGACTGCGCAGAGGTTGACACCCCTATCCCCTGGTTGTTCAAGGGTCACCTGTACATCGCTCGGAGTGAACGTACACTCAGTGGTTTTCCATATGAGGCTTCAGGGCTGCCCTTTTTAAAATTAAACAAGACAAGTCTGTCTTCTCAGCCTCTGCTTTCTGTGGACCAGGGCAATGTTCCCTGCAGCCCTGGAGCAGCACAGACTAGAATCAGGCAGTGGAGAGGCTCTCAAATCCACCTGCTGGTCACGGTCACTTGTTGAGTTGGTTATAAAAACAGATTCCGGCGAGGGCAGTTCAGCACCTGAGCTGGCACGTGGTGTGTTTCTGATTTGGGAACTGCTGCTCTAACCAAGTGGTTCTCAAAGTGGGGTCCCCAGACTAGCAGAATCAGCACCCCCTGGGAACTTGCTGGAGGTGCAGATTCTCGGGCGCCACCCCTGACCTGCCAAATTGGACACCGAGGGTGTGGCCTGGCAGCCTGTGTTGTAACCAGCCTCCAGCTGGTGCTGATACAGCTAAGCGTTGAGTACCACTGCCCTCACCTGTCCAGGTAGGAGGCCCGACAGGCACGCACCAGGGTAACAAGCATCTCTGGGTCTACCAGGGGCTCTTGGCCTTAGCTTTCTAGAACAGTCACCTGGGGAGTTTTTAACAATCCCAGTACCCAAGCTGTGTCCCAAGCCCATGACGTTCCCCAGGCGACTCCAGTGAGCGGCGAGGCTGAGAACCAGCGGGGTGGTAGACCTTGCAGTGCACTTTCCACTTACAAAGCTCCTTAACCACACCCTCCTTCCCTTAAACTATAAAGATAATGCGCGGGGGATAGTATCTTACGTTTAAAAATGCTTTTGCAGACATGGCCCCTGAGCTGGAATAACCTTGTGCTACAGCCAGAGATGGATCAAGAAGGAAACTGACTTGCTCTAGATCAAAGAAATAGAGACTGTCCATGGCTTGAGCCCAAGGCTTTGTTTATCATTCATTCAGCCATCTATGTCAGCTACTGTACTAGTTTCCAGGCACACAAAGATGATGTAACTGAGCCCTGATCCCAGGATGCCCTGTCTGCTGAGAAGACGGGCAGACAGATAGACAGGTGTGCAGAGCAGAGTGGCGAGTGCTTCAGTCCAGGGTCTGGAGGAGCCTGAGCAAGCTTTCCAGAGCTTTCGGGGGAAGTGACCTCTGAGGGGCATTTGCCAGGCAGCTTGCTTGGTGGTCGGGGATGTGCAGGCGCTGCTCAGGCATCAGCGGACAGCTTATACAAAGGTGCGTCTGGAGCACGAACCTGGAGAAACATGGAGCACCCTGGGAACCTCAGGGAGATTTACTCTCTGGACAGAAGGCGTCATCCAAGACCTTGCAAGTCTTTCCCATCTGAGTCTTCCTGTGATCCATGAGCAGGTTATTCAATAAAATCGGGGCAGTATCTTGAGGGCAATACCAGTCCAGATTCTGGACCATTTTTGGTGGGATTCAGAGGAAATGGGCTTTGGTATCAGGGTCTTGTCTCTGTCATCTGGGCCAACCACAGAGGAGGCTTTGCCTTCTCTGTGGCATAATGAGGGGATGCCCTCCTGGGGGGCTCTGGGCAGGAGGTGACAAAAGCCGATGGTGTCCCAGAGCTCAGCATTTGTAGAAGGTGGAGCAGAGGGGCTGTAAGCGTCTGGGCAGAAGCCCCAGGTCTGGCTTCCCATGTCATAGACGTTCTTAGCGGTTGTGCCTTGGTCAGGCCGTTGGACCTCGGAGGCTCTTTCTTGTCTGTGTGGTGGCTGTGCCTCCCGCCTGGCATTGATGTGAGGCTCAGGGCGATGATGCCCAGGACCCCGTGCAGCAGGACGGCAGCTGCTCAGCCAGGGCTGTGTCTGCAGCGAGGGGAGGAGGGGCTGGGAGTGGGGGTCAGGGACTGGGCTCCGAGGGGGCCGCGAGAGGCCTGCCGGGGGCTTCAGGTTCCGGATTTCCTTCTGGCGCACGTGGACGCAAATCCTGCTGCTGGAAGAAACATAAATACGACGTGGACAACTGACAGCAAAGAATGTGCTCCTGGCGTTTCTCAGTACTTCCTGCAGATGGGGCGCTTCTAAGTAAGGGCAGGGAAAGAGGAGGCCCTCCCTGCCCCGGGGGTGGTGGTTGAGTCCCAGAGAAGGACAGGCCAAGCTGTGCTTCGGTTGAGAGCAAGGTCTCAGGCACAATTACAATCCTCCCAACCCCAGAAGGCTTTGGCTCTGAACAGAGCGGGATTGTTTCCCCTCACACACGGTATTCCGGACGCCCCTCCCCAAGATGGATGATAACCCCTTTCAGTAAACCCACCTCTCAGAAAAGCAGTCTATATTAACAAAAAATAAACTACGTTTTGGCATTTTGGGGCCAGTGATATGAAGACACTAGAAATATGGAGAAAGATCCCTGGGTTTCCCTGGGATTATAACCTATCATAATAAACGGTTTAAAGGATTACATTTTAAACCGTTTTTATGGAAATAATTTCAAACTTACAGAAATGTTGTAAGAATAGTGCAAAAAAAATACCCTTATATCCTTTATCCAGATTTGCCTATTGCTGACATTTTGCCCCATTTGCATTATCACTCCTCCCTGCCCCCTTTGTATATGTGCAAGTCCAGGTGTCACGTGTGCTTCTGATGGACGGGCTGTAGAGCAGAGGTTCCAGTCACCACCCCTTGGGTTCAATTAACTTGCTAGAGTGGCTCACAGAACTCAGAGAAATATTTAACTTACTGCATTACCAGTTTATTATGAAAGGATGTAACTCAGGAACAGGGATGCACAGGGCAAGGGGTGGGGAAAGGCTCAGAGCTTCCGTGCTCTCTCCGAGCTCGCCACTCTCCCCAAACCTCCCTGAGGCTCTCCAGACCCTGTCCTTTTGGGGTTTATGGAGGCTTCATTACTGAGGCGCAGTTGATTAAATCACTGGCCACTGGCGATTGTTTCAACCTCCAGCCCCTCTCCCCTCCCCAAGATCCTTAAGTGAGGTCCAAAAGTCACCTCACTAACATAATAAAGAGACCTTTGTTGCTGTTATCACTTAAGAAATTCCAGCGGTTTTAGGAGCTCTGTGGTGAAGACCAAATATATACTTCTTATTATAAACCACAGTATGACACCCGGTAATGTCCTTTATTGCTACACTTTCACTCGGGATTCAGTCTAGGATCAGGCTGCCTTTCTGTAGCTGCTTTTTCCTCCAGACTAGCCCAGGAGCAGATCACTTCCCCGCTGTGGGCCGTAGTTTCCTCATCTGTAAGATGCGGGGGCCTGAGTAGCTGACATCTGAGTTCTGTGATACCTGATGGCCTTTAGATATTTAATTGAAGTCCTGCTTTCTAGAGGGTTGGGAGTAGCCTTGTATTTGAGGGAACTTACGTCTCACTTCCCTCTCTAAAACTGGACTGCTGGCATTGGAAGCAAATCTAAAGACTCTGTCCTGGTCTCTAAGAGATTTCAAAGGTTAATTGTTTAAAGTAATAATAGTAACAATGCATTTGGTGATTATAGCATATGGATAAGTGACATGAATGACAATGTCACCAGGCATGGGAGGGGGGATTTGGGAATCCTGTTATAAGGTACCTGCACTACATGTGAAGTGGTGTAGTGTTAATTGAAGGTGGACCTAGATTAGTTTCAAATGTATATTTTAAACTCTAGAGAAACTACTACATGTTTTCTGTAAGAAGCCCATTTTAAATATAAAGACTCTGATAGGTTAAAAGTAAAGGGATGGAATAAGATATACCATGCTAACACTAACCAGAAGAAAGCTGGAGTGGCTGTGTTAATTTCTTCAGAATGAGGAAAGTTATTATGGGTGAAGAAGGGTGCTACTTAGTGGTAAGTGGGTCATTTCCCCAAGAAGACATTACAATGTATGTGCCTGACACCAGATGGTGAAAATATGTGAGGCAGAAATTGATAGACCTAAAATCAGAAATAGACAGACCACCATTAGAGATGGAGACTTCAGCATCCCCCTGTCAGAAACTGACAGGTCAGGCCAGCAGAAAATCAATGAGGATGGAGTTGCCCTGAACAGCACTATCAATCAACTTCATCTAATTGGCGTTCACAGAATGCTCCATCCACCACCAGCAGAATCCACATTCTTCTCACGCTCGCATAGGACATTCATCAAGACAGATCACATTCTGGGTCATGAAACACATCTTAAATCTAAAAGACCAGCAATTGTACAAAGTTCTCAGACCACAGTGAATTAAACTAGGAATCAATAACAACAACAAAAAAAAATGTAGAAACTCCCCAAATATTTGAAGATTAAACAACATACTTCTAAATAATTCGTGGGTCAAGGAAGAAGTCTTGACAGAAATTTAAAAATATTTTGAAGTAAATGAAAATGAACATACAGCTTATTAAAATTTGTAGGAGGAAGCAAAAGCAGTGCCTAGAGGGAAATTTATAGCATAAATGCGTATATATTAGAACAGAAGAAGGAACTAAAATCAATAACCTAAGCTTTCATCTTAGGAAACTAAAGAAGGAAGAGTAACTTAAATTTAAGGCAAGTAGAATAAGAGAAATTAAAAATATATTCAGTCCATCCCCCAACCCTGAAAAAAAGATGTGAGAGAGAAGTAGCTCCACTGCTTGGAGAAACCATTGTGATAGTAATCGTAGCAATGACATTAACGACGGTGGTGGTAATGATGATGGTGATGATGGGTGATAGTTCATAGTGCTGTTCAGGTACCAGCACTGCTCTAAGCAGATCTCATGTGCTCACACATTTAAAACTTACAGTAACCCTCTGGGGAAAATACTAGTAGAACCCCCATTTTACAGGTAGGACACTGAGGCACAGAGCCATTATGTCACTTGTCCAAGGACACACGGCCACTCAGGACAGGAACTAGTATTTGAATGAGGCCATCTGGCTCCAGAAGAGGCAAAATCACTAGGTTCCTGTTCCATGTCCTGTCCAGAAGAACAATGACTGGTCTTCTAGAACAACGTAGGTAGATTAGGAAGATGTAAAGGGTAGAAGGTGGGGCCGAAGATGCCATCACAGGCTGTGCAAGAAAGGCAGTTGCTCTTACGACCCTAGGGAAGTTGTTACTAATGTTTGAGAAATCACACAGGATAGGAGAGCTGCCAGGAGGTTTGTGGCAGGTAAGTTCTCAGCAGAAATTTGCTGGGGGAGTGCTACATGCTGTGCTCCAGACAGGACATTTGCCAACAAAGGAGATGAAGTCAAGTTCATCAAGAAGGCAAATTTGGGGCTTCCCTGGTGGCGCAGTGGTTGAGAGTCCGCCTGCCGATGGAGGGGACACGGGTTCGTGCCCCGCTCCGGGAAGATGCCACATGCCGCGGAGCGGCTGCGCCCGTGAGACATGGCCGCTGAGCCTGCGCGTCCAGAGCCTGTGCTCCGCAACGCGAGAGGCCACAACAGTGAGAGGCCCGCGTAACGCAAAAAAAAAAAAAAGGCAAATTTGTACCTGATAGGAGAGCCTTGAGTGATGCCAGAACCTAGAGCCCACTTTCAATGCGATACAGTTAAACAAGTTTATTCGAGTGAAATAAAACTTGCAAAATACAGACCAGGCAGGATCTAGGTGAAGAGGAGTTTCTGCAGCAATGAACTTGGGGTTTAGCAAACCACAAGCGACAGATGAGTTGCAAGTATGATGTAGCTGCCGAACATCTGGTTCTGTCTCCGCCTCACTGAAAGGGACCTTGTGTTTGTGCTGGCGGCTCTCAAGCTCGACCACGCATCAGAGTGAAAGGACTGAAACACCTGAGTCCTGCCCCCAGAGATGCTGACTCAGTGAGTCTGGGTTGAGAAGAGGGACCGAGAATGCTTAGAAGCTCTCGCAGTGGGATTGAGAACTACCGGTCGCATAGGCAGCTGCCCCAGAAGTGAAGTCAAGGCGGTTCTGAACATCAAAGTGGAGAGTGCGAGGAACTGGGCCATCCAGGGTCAGCCTGGTTCACAGTAGGGACCCGAGGCCAATCTCTGTCCAAAGCTACCTCCCAAAGCTGTTACTTCACTTTAGTCTTGGTTCTTCAGAGAGCCCTTAACCTTGGTCAACTCCATATGCCAGAGGAGCCTTCCTCAGTTCTGGGCTTTCCCAGCTTTCATTAGAGATGCCGTGGGGATGACAGTGGTGGTTAGAAAAGTGTCTCGGAGGTAGCTGACACACAGCAGGTCCTCCTCCCCAGAGATGCTGGGTCTCTTCCTGCCTCTCCTTTGCTTGCTGTCCAGGTGTGAGATGTGTACTGTAGCCATGCAGCCTTCCCGGGTGGTGTGGTACGTAGCCTCTATGATGGACCCTGAAGACTGTCACCTCCTGGCATTCAGGCCCTTGTGTAGTCCTTCTTTCACTGACCTGTGTGATCAGTAGAACAAAGCAAAACTAACGATGTAGGACTTCAGGGGTAAGTCAGAAAAGCATTGCACTTCAACCTTGTTTTCTTGGGGAAGCCAAGCATCATGGTATGAGGACACTCAAACATGCAGTGCCCATGCTTGGTCCCCGCAAGGAAAGGAACCAGCTATAGCACCAACCTGCCACTCGTGAATGAACCACCTTGGAAACGGATCTTCCTGCCCAGTGGAGCCTTCAGATGATGCAGAATCAACGAACACCTTGCTGAACTGTCACCACAACCGCACACCTCCGACCTTCTTATCACATGAGAAAAACAAACCACTGATCTAAACTCTAACCCATGGCCTGGCTGCCTGTGTTTTGTAAATAAAGTTTTATTGGAACGCAGCCACATTCATTTGTTTGTGTGTTGTCTGTGGCTGCTTCCACTCCACAGTGGCAGAGATGAGTATTTGTGACGGAGACTGTGTGGCCTGCAGCCTAAAATATTTACTATCTTATCTGGCCCTTGGAGAGAAAGTTTGCCAAGCCTTTATCTGAGCCATTGTTTTTTTGAAAAAACTTTATTGAAGTATAGTTGATTTATAATGTTGTATTTCTACTGTGCAGCAAAGTGATTCAGTTTATGTATACATACTTTTTCATACTCTTTTCCATTATGGTTTATCACAGGATACTGAATATAGTTCCCTATGCCGTACAGTAGGACCTTGTTGTTTATCCATCCATATATAATAGTTTGCATCTGCTAATCCCGAACTCCCAATCCATCCCTCCCCCACCTTCAGCAACCACAAGTCCGTTCTCTATATGAGTCTGTTTCTGTTGTGTAGATAAGTGCACCTGTATCATTTTTTTTTTTAGATTCCACATATAAGTGACATCATATGGTATTTGTCTTTCTCTTTCTGACTTACTTTGCTTAGTATAATCATTTCTAGGTCCATCCATGTTGCTGCAAATGGCATTATTTCATTCTTTTTTATTAAGCCATTGCTTTCTCCCCCTTACTTGCAGCTGAACACAATACCTAAGTGATGAATGGTCCAATCCACAGGGCATTTGCTCTTGAAAAACCAGGTGACTCAGTGATGGGGAAGCTCGTGGAGAATCTTGTCAGAAAGACCACCTGGCTTTCTAAACTCTGCACTGACCGAAGGTTTTGTTCATCTACAGCGTTAGTGAGGAAACAGAGTCCATCTTAGCTGCTTCAAGAGACTTTAATGAAAGGACTTCTTACAGAGGTGAGGGAGGGGCAGGAGAGCAAACACAGGACATTGAGCCAGCCAGAGGCCCTTGCCTCCTGCAGGCCTGTGGGGAGAAGGGAGGGAGTGCTGCTGGAGCCCGCTGGTGCCCTGAACCCCACCGATGCATTCGGATCAATGAATAATTACGGTTCGAGCTACCTAAGAATGAAGATCCAGTTTGAACGAGCTGTGTCAGGGCAAAATTGGGTGCTGGAGCAACTACCCAGAGGAGGTGGCCTCTGGAATCTCTCTTGCTGCAAGTCTACCGTCTGAGGAATTGTGCAGAGTGGCTTGTGGCCTCATCTGTCTGCACCATTACTGCCTCTTTACTTGATTTCGCATGAATAAACTGACTTTTTTCCATCTAATTGCAAATGCCCAAACCATGTTTTAGTTGTCATTTTTAACAGACTTTGAAACCACGAGTACTATCTATAATGAAAAGAGAAACGGACTTTTTGTAGCATTTTTCACCCCCAGGGAAGCCCAGAATGTTCAAACTCTCTCCAAAGTACAAAGGAGTCTCTTCTCTAGAGATTTCCCAATTTTATGTTTATTGGGTCAGAGCAAAAGAGCCCTTGAAAAACAGAACCAGACAGGATCTTCTCCCACGGCCCCCCGCCCACAAGAGTCTTTGGCTCAGAGCTCAGCACTCCAGGTGGTCTCACCTGGTGATGTGCACACGGCTGTGCTGACTGTTACTTTGGGTGTATCGATGGTCTTACGTGCCAGAGCAGGACTGCCACATTGCTTCTTTTGCTGAGACCCAGGTCCAGCCCCTGCCACGGTTCAGATGTTTCAAAAAAGGGGCCACGATGCCTTCCCCCGAGCGGCTCCCGAGGACTCTGCCTGCAGTGCAAGCAGCTTCAGCGTAACCGCCCTGCTGTACGTGGGCTTGCTTGCCGTTCCAGTTACTATTGCTATTTACAAATTACCGGAGAACTTAGCTGCTTAAGACAACCATCTTATTATGCTTAACAGATTCAGTGGGTCAGGAAGTTAGGCAGGGCATGCCAGGGATAACTTGTCTCTGCTCCTTGATTTCTAAGGCCTTCCCTGGGAAGACTTCAGTGCTGGGACAGGGGTGACTCCACACTTGGGGGCTGGAATCATCCCAAGGCTCCTTCGCTCTCATGTCTAGTGCCTGAAGTGGGAAGACTTGAAGACTGAGAGAGCTGACACTCCTCCTCTGCTTCCCCACGTGGTTGGGCTTCCTCATAACATGGCAGCTTCCACATGTTGACCTTCCTGTGGGCAGCTCAGGCTCCAAGTTCTGGTGTCCAGTGCACAAGGTGAAGGCGCATGCCTGTTTTGATCCAGCCTTGGAAGTCACACAGCATTATTTCTCACACTGTCTATTGCTCCAAGCAGTCATAAGCCCACCCAGATGCATAGGAAGGGAAAACAGTCCCCACTCTCTCCCCGAAGGGAGCATCAAATAATTTTAGGGTCATGTTTTAAAACTGCCGTACTTGCAAATGGGGGAGCAGTTTCCTGCGCCTGGTAGAAAGTGACAGAAACTTAAACATAGCATTTTCTCATCTGGAGGTTGGAGGAGCCCACCAAATAGATGCACATGGGGCAGGCTGAGTGGATTCTGTTGTCTGCAACTAAGAACCCTGCCCGATATAAAGTCTCACTAGCTCCCCCAGTGCTGTAGTGTAAATGTTGAACAGCAGACTCTTTGTCCCCCACTGAAAGCGAAAGAAAGCGAAAAGCCCTGTATCATTTTGTGCCCATCAGCAGTGTATGAGAATTCCAACTGCTTTGTCTTCTTGCCGACATCTGGTTTTGTCAGCACTTTATTGACGTTGGTAAAAGAAGGAATATAATTTTAAAAAATGATCCAATATCATAATGTGACTTTGGATGGGGACAAGACATTAACACACACACACACACACACACACACACACATTTTTATAAAGCTTGAAATGCAGTTTTTTTTTAAAAAGCATGTTTCTTAGGTCTTTTGTGTCCAGCTCATTTTTTAAAAAAACTTTTTATTGGGGTATAGTTGACTTACACTGTTGTGTTAGTTTCAGGTGTACAGCAAAGTGATTGTTATACATATACATACATCCACTCTTTTTAAGATTCTTTTCCCATATAGGCCATTACAGAGTATTGAGTAGCGTTCCCTGTGCTATACAGTAGGTCCTTATTAGTTATCTATTTTATATATAGTAGTGTGTACATGTCACTCCCAACCTCCCAATTCATCCCTCCCCAGCTCCTCATTTTTTGACCTATATGGTCACAGATGAAGAATTTAGGGAAGTCTTCAAGGTATTGTTTGATTTAAACTAGAAAACATCTCCAAATCTGTGGACATAGCTTCCCTAATTGTTCCTGTCTTCTCCTTGAAGAAGAAGGGCTGTCTCATCACTGTCCAGGACAGTTTTCTTCCCATCCCGGATTGTCCTATGAATGTGGGAGGAGACTATGAATAAAGCAGCTCAGGTATGAAAGTTCAAGCCCACGACCAGTCTGGAATTCAGTCGTCATTTTCATGTTGAGTCAGGAAGCACATTCAGAGAAGAGAGGCATATGGTTAGCAGCCAATTAACGGCCTTGGTGGAATTCTTATAAGTTCAGGAGACGGTGCTAATTTGAAACCATCGCCAGCTCCGTCTGTTAATGAGCTGTGCTCCTTCCCTCCACACTGCCCCCCAGCGTCCCCCCTGACTCCCAGAGTCTGTTGCAGAACTGCTGAGGGTTCCCAGCTGCTGGGGCTGGCGTCTGACCTCAGCTGCCCGGCTTCAGCTTTTCATCCACAGGGAATTTTCTTGTATCACCATCCAAGGCAACATTCTCAGTACATGATCCCTGATGCCCAGAGAAATCCTTGGTTATTGGTGTCAGGGTCTTTTACAAAGGGACTAGGACCCAGTGCAGTGTTGTGTTTGCTGGTGTGTGTGCGTGTGTGTGGCAGGGACAGGGGAAATAGAAGGCAAGGTGGGTGACGAAGGAGGCAGAGGGGTGGTGAGGTCACTCATTCCAAAGGATCAAATAAATTACTTCCGGGTAGTCCATCATGTCAATATTTCCTGTTACCTTTTCTTCCCTCCTTGATGCTGACAACCAGACCCTTTGGGATCCGGTGACTGGAGGACAGGCACGCGCTGAACCGCTCAGGTCCGAGCAGCCCATACTCTGCCTCTTTAAAAGTAGACATAGGAATTGCATTCATTATCTCGTGCTTCACCTTTGAGGCTTCCAGAAAAAGGAATTTTACTGTCAGGCCTCAGTGGAGGGAGTCCGTTCCCCTAACAGTAAGGAAAAGACTAAAACAGCACACAATGGGGCCTGTAAAGTGTGTCCTTCTTGTAAAATGTCAGACCCAGCCTGTCATCTGGTTTTAACTAACTTGCCCAACTACAGGCACAGCTATACTCACTCCTGAATTCCACGATGGCTGTTTATTCCTGTGTTTTCGCATCATTTGTGTTTGTGATTCTGAGGTGACAGAATTTGATTCCCCTTGATTCTCCTCCCCACTCAATGTTTGACCCAGAGTATCAGTTAGCTTTTGCTGTGTAACAAGCCACCTCAAAACTTAGTGGCTTAGAATAACACATGTTATTTTTAATTGACTTTATTTTTTATTTTTTTGTGGTACGTGGGCCTCTCACTGTTGTGGCCTCTCCCGTTGCGGAGCACAGGCTCCGGACGCACAGGCTCAGCAGCCATGGCCCACAGGCCCAGCCACTTCGTGGCATGTGGGATCTTCCCGGACCGGGGCACGAACCCGTGTCCCCTGCATCGGCAGGCGGACTCTCAACCACTGCACCACCAGGGAAGCCCTAATTGACTTTATTTTTTAGAGCAGTTTTGGGTTCATAGCAAAATTGAGTAGAAAGTGCAGAGAGTTCCCATATACTCCTGCTCCAACACCTGCAGTCTCCCCCAGCATCAATACTCCCCACCAAGATGGTACATTTGTTAAAATCAGTGAACCTGCATTGACACATCATTGTCACCCAAAGTCTACAGTTTACATTAGGGTTCACTCTTGGTGTTGTACGTCCAATGGGTTCTGACAAATTGATGACATGTATCCACTATTATAGTATCACACACAACAGTTTCACTGCCCTAAAATCCTCCATGCTCCAGCTGTTCAGTCCCCACTACGCCCGAGCCCTGACAACTACTGATCTTTTTCACTGTCTCCATTATTTTGCCTTTTCTAGAATGTCATATAGCGGGAACTATAAAGGATGTGGCCTTTTCAGATTGGCTTCTTTCACTTAGTAATATGCATTTAAGATTCCTCCATGTCTTTCCATGGCTTGACAGATCATTTCTTTTTAGTGCTGAGTAATATTCCATTGTTTGGATGTACCACAGTCTGTTTTTTAACCTACTGAAGGACATCTTGGTTGCTACAAGTTGTGGCAATCATGAATAAAGCTGCTATAAATATCCAAGTGCAGGTTTTTGTGTGGACGTAGTTTTCGGCTCATTTGAGTAATTACCAACAATAGCTGGATCGTACGGTAAGAGTATGTTTAGTTTTGTGAGAAACTAGCAAACTGTCTTCCAAAGTAGCTGTATCATTTCCCGTTCTCACCAGCGATGAATGAGAGTGCCTCTCTGTTTCTCCACATCCTTGCTAGCACTCGGTGTTGTCAGTGTTATGGATTTTGGCTATTCCAGTAGGTGTGGAGTGGTAACACACATTGTTCCATTTCTCATGGTTCTGTGGGTTGTCTAGGCGGCTCTTCTCACATGGGCTGCTCAGCTGGGGCTGGGTGGTCTAGGCATCTCATGTGTATTTCTGGGGCCTTGGCCACCATGGCTGGGGCCTCAATCCATGCAGTCTCCTATCCTCGGGCAGGCTAGCCCAGGCTTCCTCACATGGTGGTGGAATGGTTCTAGTAACAAGAGGGCATGCCCAATCGTGCAGCACTTTTCAAGCTCCTGTTTGTCTTACAGTCGCTACATCCCACAGTCTAAAGCAAGTCACTTGGCCAGACCCAGACTGCAGGGATGGAGAGACGGACTTCACTTCTTGATGGGAGGAGCTGAAAACTACTGTGACCCCGCTTCCTCCATCTATGGCAGTTGGTGCCTGGGACATCTAACTCAGCAATGGGATAACCTCTGACACTACATTCGAAACCTCTAAATCTCCATTTCAGGAGTCACCCAGAGAAGCAGTTTCTTGTTAATACAGGGAAACATTACAGGAAGGAGATTAGATAATCTCATTCTTCTTTTCTAATTACCCAGTTGGTTTTGTTCCAAAGGGGTAGGCGTCGTCTCCTCGGATCCATTAGGAACTCACAGCCTCTGGTCTTAATGCTCCATAAAAGAAGAACAATACATTAATTCTTGTCTTCATTTCTTAACTACTGAGAAAAATGTTGTTGAGTTTAGGGGGTCATAGTAAATCATGCGTCTTCCCCTTCCATCTTTGGAATCAGTTGAGAAATTGATGCAAGCAATGGGAGTTGGAGGTCAAAGTAACACCTCTGTTGCTGGCAGCCCTGGACCAGAGAATGTGGTTTGGGCGACAGCCAGACAGGGCTTCCTGCTTCTTCCCTTCTGGACTTGGGTTGCCCATGAGCAGTGGTACCTGGGTCTGCAGAGCAGGTCCACTGGTTTGGCCAGGCAAAAGAATTGTTGCCTCTCACGTTTCAAGTCACGGCAGTCAAGACAGAGGGATCAGAGCGGCGCTTGGGATCCTGGGGAAAATGGGCCACCCAGGATCTGTGTAGCTCTGGTTCCTGCTCCCTCCTCAGCGCCAGTCAGCCGTGGCCCTGCTTTTCCCACAGGTAGGAGTGGGGAGGGAGAGTGGAAGATTAGGTGGACACTTTCCTCCAATACTTTCTGTTCTGATTTTCGGGCAGTTTTTCTGTGTGCATAAATATTTAAAACCTCTCATTGAAGCATAATATACCTGTAGAGAAGAGCACACATCATAAATGTATGGCTCAGTACATTTTCCCAAATGAAAGACACTCATGTAAAACGCCCAGATCAAGAATTAGAAAATTACCAGCCCTCTGGAAGCTGTATGAACTCCTTTTTGGCAGGGGGGATGTCTGGCTTCTTTTGTTCAAAATTATGATTGTGAGTTTCACTATGTTGTGTATAGGTGTAGATTGTTAATTCCCGTTGCTGTTTAGTATCCTACTTTGTGGATACCCTGTAATTTATTTATCCATTCTTCTGTTGATGAGCGTATGGGTGGTTGCCAGATTTGGCAACACATTGTAATATGTGTCTTTTTTGAAAACAAAATGCAGGTATTTCTGGTTGCTATATCCCTAGAAATATCGTCTGGGGCCCAGCAATTCCACTTGTACAGATATATCCAACAAAAATACCTAACCATTTTAGATACTGAAACCTCTTTTCCAGAGTGGAACCGTTTGGCGCTGCCACTGGTGGCATTATGAGAGTTCCAGCTGCCACCTCCTTGCCTCCTAATACTTTGGAAAAGTCCAAAGTTCCTGTTCTATAAATAAGGGTTAAATACCAAGAGAGGGAGAAACTGAATCCCCCTATAATTGAAAAGGGGAAACATTTTTTTTCAATAATTTTTAAAAAATTAAAAATGCACCAACCCTTCTTATTTTTTGGTGCCTTTCAGAATAAGTTGCAGACAATTAACAGATGGGGTCTTTTTAGGGGCAACACCACCCTGCAAGCAGAAGAGTGATTTATAATCTAACGTTAGAAATGTGAGATGCTCTCAAAGTCTCACCCAGCTCTTTGGAGGAAGGGTTTTGAGGACAGGAAGTTCCCCGCACAGAAATTGTGATAAAGCACCAGTTAGTGGCTGCAGCAACGAAGTGGGAGCGTTTAACCTTTCAGGCATGCCAACAACATGCTCCTTAATTTGAAAACAGGGCACAGAGTGTTAGCAAGTGAAGAAGAGTGATTGTTCATCACTCAGTTTGATGCATCCCCTTTGCAGCAGAGGCGAGAGAAGGAAGCCTCTCTGCTCCATTTATTCTGGCTTTCGTCTGACTTCTCAGAGGAAGGACCAGATGCTCTAATGAGGGGTACCAGACACTGAAAATATCCGGACATCAGGAGAGAACATGCTGACAGCTTTCCCTTCGAGAAGCCTACCTCCCCTCCGAGCTCCTCGGGGCACTTTATATGCATTACCTGGCAGCAAGGCTTATGATCTCTTTTTGCAAACAGTACAAAAGTGGTGCAGGGAGGCTAAAAAGGCTCACTGGAGGCTACAGGGTAGCCAAATGTTCAGCTCAAAATAGAAACCGAGAGCCCTGGGAAATTCAGACAGCCTGAGAGGGTCCTTTAATCTCTGGACCCTTCTGTGTCTCTTTAGACAATAAGCCTTTCCTTGAAAGAGTTCTTTCTCCCTAACGACAGGACTGCCAGCTCTCCTCCAGGATGTTGTAAAAGGGTGACATTTAACAGTGGAAATTGGAAACTCTAATTGACTTCTCCTACAGCAGAAAAACAAGTGCCCTGTATTCCTTCTCTTGGCCCAATGTTTGTAATTGTCCCCTTGGGGTTCTACTTTGAGGGAAGCTGGAGGCAAAATAGAACAGTTCACTTGAACTGGTGTAGTTACACACTCGAGATTTGTTTTTCCTTCACAGTGGAAGACGTGGAGAGGCCACTGAAGCAGACAGAGACACCGGCACCGAAGCAGCCCCAGAATCCCTTGCAGTGATAAATAAAGAGCTGGAGGTGAATCCTCCATTTCCAGCTCTGGGTGAATGGGGGGGCCTGTGATTATTTGGATTGGTTGTGTTACTTGCTTTGGCTAATGGAATTGTAGCAGAAATGTGAGGAAAGTCTTGGCGTGTACTTGTGCAGGAGGTCTCGCCTTCTTGTGTTGTGGTCTTCCTCATGAGAAGAACCTGCCCCCAGGAACCTGCTGGTCAAGAAGAGTGAGAGACACTCAGGGCCTGCAGCCTAGCCCAGTGGAGCACCCCACCTACATTGGCCAATCCCTAGCCTCTCTGCAACCATGTAAGCAAGAAATAATTGCTTATTGCTGTGAGCCTCTGAGCTCTGTGGTGTTTGTTATGCAGCACATTATGTTAGAGCTGACTGATACGGGGCTGATGAATGGAGAATAGGTAGAGAGAGATTCTTCGTGTGCTGTGGACAAAATTTGCCAGTGTTCAGCTTGGACTCATCACATAACGAGCACCTACTAACTGTGAGAGGAACTGAATTCAACAGGGTGATTGTATTTCATATATTTAAAAAGGAATAGCATGAACCACACTGTGTGTTCTGAATGTCTGGCCTGCCTGTGGATGTCTTCTTTTTAATTGACCGTAACTTTCATGAATCCTTTTCTAACAGTTTTTTTCCCATTTCTTCACTGGTCAGTATGTTAGCATCTATCTACAATTCAATACTGGGCTGAATCATGAACACTCATATATCCACCACCTAGATTCTACAATTAACATTTTGGTGTATTTGTTTTGTTACATGTCTATCTATCCATCCATCAGTCCACCTTATTTTTTAATGCATTTCAAAACAAGTTGCAGGTATCAGTACACTTTACTCCATAGAGAATTTTGACAGATGTATATACCTGTCATCCCTGAAAGGCTCTTCATGCCCCTTTCTAGTTAATCTCATCCTCACGCCTCAGAGGAAAGACTATTTTGATTTTTTTCCATTATAGATTAGTTTTGCCAGTTTTAGAACTTCATATAAATGGAATTATATATACTATGTAGCCTTTTGACATAACTTTTTTTTTGAGGATTTTTGCATCTATATTCATCAATGATATTGGCCCGTAATTTTCTTTTTTTGTAGTATCTGTGTCTGGTTTTGGTATCAGGGTGATGGTGACCTCGTAGAATGAGTTTGGGAGTGTTCCTTCCTCTGCAATTTTTGGGAAGAGTTTGAGAAGGATGGGTGTTAGCTTTTTTCTGAATGTTTGATAGAATTCACCTGTGAAGCCATCTGGTCCTGGACTTTTGTTTGTTGGAAGATTTTTAATCACAGTTTCAATTTCATTACTTGTGATTGGTTTGTTTATATTTTCTGTTTCTTCCTGGTTCAGTCTTGGAAGCTTATACCTTTCTAAGAATTTGTCCATTTCTTCCAGGTTGTTCATTTTATTGGCATAGAGTTGCTTGTAGTAGTCTCTTAGGATGCTTTGTATTTCTACAGTGTCCATTGTAACTTCTCCTTTTTCATTTCTAATTTTATTGATTTGAGTCCTCTCCCTCTTTTTCTTGATGAGTTTGGCTAAAGGTTTATCAATTTTGTTTATCTTCTCAAAGAACCAGCTTTTAGTTTTATTGATCTTTGCTATTGTTTTCTTTGTTTCTATTTCATTTATTTCTGCTCTGATCTTTATGATTTCTTTCCTTCTGCTAACTTTGGGTTTTGTTTGTTCTTCTTTCTCTAGTTCCTTTAGGTGTAAGGTTAGATTGTTTATTTGAAATTTTTCTTGTTTCTTGAGGTAGGATTGTATTACTATAAACTTCCCTCTTAGAACTGCAACCCATAGATTTTGGATCGTCGTATTTTCATTGTCATTTGTTTCTAGGTATTTTTTGATTTCCTCTTTGATTTCTTCAGTGATCTCTTGGTTATTTAGTAACATATTGTTTAGCCTCCATGTGTTTGTGTTTTGTGTGTTTTTTTCCATATAATTTATTTCTAATCTCATAGCATGTGGTCAGAAAAGAAGCTTGATATGATTTCAGTTTTCTTAAATTTACTGAGGCTTGATTTGTGACCCAAGATGTGATCTATCCTAGAGAATGTTCCATGTGCACTTGAGAAGAAAGTGTAATCTGCTGTTTTCGGATGGAATGTCCTATAAACATCAATTAAATCTATCTGGTCTATTGTGTCATTTAAAGCTTGTGTTTCCTTATTAATTTTCTCTCTGGATGATCTGTCCATTAGTGTAAGTGAGGTGTTAAAGTCCCCCACTATTATTGTGTTACTGTCGATTTCCTATTTGATAGCTGTTAGCATTTGCCTTATGTATTGAGGTGCCCCTGTGTTGGGTGCATATATATATATATACATATTTTAATTAATCAATTAATCAATCAATTAATTAATTAATTTTGGGCTGTGTTGCATCTTTGTTGCTGTGTGCAGGCTTTCTCTAGTTGCGGCGAGCAGGGGCTACTCTTTTTTGCGGTGCACAGGCTTCTCATTGTGGCGGCTTCTCTTGTTGCAGAGCACGGGCTCTAGGCACGTGGGCTTCAGTAGTTGTGGCTCGCGGGTTCAGTAGTTGTGGCTCACAGGCTTCAGTAGTTGTGGCACATGGGCTTAGTTGCTCTGCAGCATGTGGGATGTTCCCGGACCAGGGCTCGAACCCGTGTCCCCTGCATTGGCAGGCAGATTCTTAACCACTGCACCACCAGGGAAGCCCCGTATACATTTATAATTGTTATATCTTCTTGGATTGATCCCTTGATCATTATATAGAGTCCTTCCTTGTCTCTTGTAACATTCTTTATTTTAAAGTCTATTTTATCTATATGAGTATTGCTATTCCAGCTTTCTTTTGATTTCCATTTGCATGGAATATCTTTTTTCAACCCCTCACTTTCAGTCTGTATGTGTCCCTAGGTCTGAAGTGGGTCTCTTGTAGACAGCATATATATCGGTCTTGTTTTTGTATCCATTCAGTGAGCCTGTGTCTTTTGGTTGGAGCATATGATCCATTCACATTTAAGGTAATTATCGATATGTATGTTCCTATGACCATTTTCTTAATTGTTTTGGGTTTGTTTTTGTAGGTCCTTTTCTTCTCTTGTGTTTCCCACTTAGAGATGTTCCTTTAGCATTTGTTGTAGAGCTGGTTGGTGGTGCTGAATTCTCTTAGCTTTTGCTTGTCTGTAAAGCTTTTGATTTCTCCATCGAATTTGAATGAGATCCTTGCCAGGTAGAGTAAACTTGGTTGTAGGTTCCTCCCTTTTATCATTTTAGGTATATTGGGCCACTCCCTTCTGGCTTGTAGAGTTTCTGCTGAGAAATCAGTTGTTAGCCTTATTGGAGTTCCCTTGTATGTTATTTTTCATTTTTCCCTTGTTGCTTTTAATAATTTTTCTTTGTCTTTAATTTTTGTCAATTTGATTACTATGTGTCTTGGCATGTTTCTTTTTGCGTTTATCCTGCCTGAGACTCCCTGCACTTCCTGGACTTGGGTGGCTAGTTCCTTTCCCATGTTAGGGAAGTTTTCGACTATAATCTCTTCAAATATTTTCTCGGGTCCTTTCTCTCTCTCTTCTCCTTCTGGGACCCCTATAATGCAAATGTTGGTGCGTTTAATGTTGTCCCAGAGGTCTCTTAGGCTGTCTTCATTTCTTTTCATTCTTTTTTCTTTATTCTGTTCTGCGGCAGTGAATTCCACCATTCTGTCTTCCAGGTCACTTATCCGTTCTTCTGCCTCAGTTATTCTGCTATTGATTCCTTGTAGTGTATTTTTCATTTCAGTTATTGTATTGTTCATCTATGTTTGTTGGTTCTTTAATTCTCCTAGGTGTTTGTTCTTTAATTCTTCTAGGTCTTTGTTAGACATTTCTTGCATCTTCTCAATCTTTGCCTCAATTCTTTTTCCCGAGGTCCTAGATCATCCTCACTATCAGTATTCTGAATTCTTTTTCTGGAAGGTTGCCTATCTCCATTTAGTAATTTTTCTGCGGGTTTATCTTGTTCCTTCATCTGGTACATAGTCCTCTGCCTTTTCATTTTGTCTATCTTTCTGTGAATGTGGTTTTTGTTCCACAGGCTGCAGGATTGTAGTTCTTCTTGCTTCTGCTGTCTGCCCTCTGGTGGATGAGGCTATCTAAGGGGTTTGTGCAAGCTTCCTGATGGGAGGTACTGGCATAACATCTTTTATATTCATTCCTGTTGTGTCTATCAGTAAAGGTCCTCATTTTTTTTAAAAAAATATTTATTTATTTAGGCTGCTCCGGGTCTTAGTTGAGCACGTGAGATCTTCCTTGCCATGTGTGGGATCTTTAGTTGTGGCCTGAGGACTGTTAGTTGCAGCATATGGACTTTTTAGCTGCTGCATGTGGACTTCTTAGTTGCAGCATGTGGACTCTTAGTTGCAGCACGTGAACTCTTAGTTGCAGCATGCATGTGGGATCTAGTTCCCTGACCAGGGATCGAATCTGGACCCCTGCATTGGAAGTGTGGAGTCTTACCCACTGGACCACCAGGGAAGTCCCAGGTCCTCATTTGTTTTTTAAAAATATTTATTTATTTTAGTTTTTGGCTGTGTCATGTCTTAGTTGTGGCATGTGGGATCTTCGTTGCATTGCACAGGCTTCTCTCTAGTTGTGGTGTGGACTCCAGAGTGTATGTGCTCAGTAGTTGCAGCGTGCAGGCTTAGTTGCCCCATGGCATGTGGGATCTTATTTCCCTGACAAGGGATCAAACCCATGTCTCTTGCATTGGAAGGCGGATTCCTAACCATTGGACCACCAGGGATGTCCCAATCAGGTCCTCATTTTTAAATGAATAATTACAAGATCTTTGCAGACTCTCTTTACATTTGGGCTTCTGTTACGTGTATACAGTTGTGGTAACCACTGTTAAAGACTTGTACAAAACATCCTTCCAAAACAGGCATCACTCATGCTTGTCTGTCAGAGATCTTGTTCTTTGGTTTTCACCCCCCCCCCCCCAGTTTAGCATTGATAAATCTTTCAAAACTGCCGAGAGAATTTACGAAGATTTGTCCCATAGGCACAGTGTTTTTGACTTACTGAGTTCAGGAAAACTTAGGGGCTGACCCAGCTCTTACGATTAATTGCATCTGACTTTTTTCCAGGGGGTCGTCAGCAGTTTATCCTTCACAGATCTCATATCCAGTCCAAGCTGTGCATTAGTGGGAGTTGTCTTTTTACTTTCCTCTGCTCTGGTGGGGTGGCCACAGTCCATAACAGTGAGTGGGGAAAAAGGAAAGAAAATAAGAATAAAGCGGCATTTCCTCCACAATAACTAAATGCCAGTGCTCAGCTTATTGGACCACTTTATCCCTTAGACTTAGCTTGAGATTTTAACTAGGCTGTTTCTAAAAATCAAAGCACACTGCACGGTTCCGGCTTTGCTCTTGGACAAATTAGCGCAGCTGGAACTACATTTCCCAGAATTCCCCTCCCTGCAGACTTCTGGGGTTAGCGTGGGCACTGACCTCGTGGGAGCCTTGGGAGACAAAAGTGATGCAACATGTGTGTCTTTCTACTGGAAAAAGGTGGGCGCGGGTCGGGTGCCGTTGAGCTCGAGGGAGCATCCCGGGTCCGGCTGGCTTGCCTGGTGGGCAAGGGCTTCCTCTGCCACTGACCACTTCCCCAGTGTCTGGGACGGGCTGCCGCCGCGCTGCCCTCAGACTCGGCCCCAGTGTAGCCAGCTCCCTACCCAACGTGGGGAAGGTCACATCCCTCTAACAGGTCCGTGATCTGTGCCATTCTTACCCCTGCCCCTCGGTGGTCTCCTGAGTGGAGACACCCTCCTCAGAGGATGCGCAGTGTTCACTCTTGGTTCTCCCTTTTCCTTCCCAACACGCCGATTGGGTTCCACGCTCCTCCACGCAGCCAGGAGGTTAGGGAAAGCTGATTGAGTCCTGCCTCAAAGGTGACTTGGTGAACCTGTCCACTGAAAAAAAATGCACAACCTAAAAGCGAGGATTATGTTTTATCTGGTGGACAAAACTGAGGACTTAAGCCTGGAAGATAGCCTCTCAGATGGCTCTGGGGACTGTTCTGAAGAGGTGAGGGAGCAGCCAGCATATATAGGAGTTTTGCAACAACAACAAAAAACCCCAATAAAACCAGGTAGTGGAACATCAAAAGGTTACTGTTCATTAAAGAAAACCTGACACCTCAAGTTAAGGAATTTAGTTGCTTTCCTTTGTATGGGCAGATCCTGAGATCATTCCTTTGATATGCACCTCAGCTCTCTAGGGTGGTTATCCTGCTTTTCTCCATCCTGAATCCCTTCAGGGTGCACCGTCAGAGTTGGCTGTAGTGGCTGAGGGCTTGATGGCCACGACATCCTTGGTTTACTGATCTGGCAGGTGATATTTTCTAGCCACAGACCTAAGCTGATCCTGGTAAGTGTAAGGAACACCGTCCTAGCCAGTGAGATGGGGGCAAAGTCGCCAAAGGACTTGGGGAGAATATGCCCTTCCGGTAAAGAGAGAAGTGTAGGAGAAAATGGCTCTCTTTGTTGTTCTACTGAATGTAGCCCCAAAGTGTTGCCGCCACAAGGGTCACTGGCCTTAGAAGAACGTGCAGCAGGATGATGGAAGGAAGGACCCTGGGTCCTTGAAGACTCATTGAGCTGCTCAAGGAACCAACCCTGGAGTAGCCAACGCCTCCCACTTGCCTGGGACTTGCCGGATTTAGCACTGAAGGTCCTGTGTCCTGGGAAACCCCGGTCCTGAGCCTGCCTGGTGGTCCGTCCCTCTAGCCCTGCCTTAGGACTTCTTTAATGGGAGATAATTCCCTTTACTGTTGAAGCCTGTTGAATTGTGGCTGTTTTTGGTGCTTGTAGCTGAAAGCATTCTAGATGGTGTAGGACAGTAAAAGAACACGCCTTTTGTTTCTGACAGTGTTTATAAAAGAGGTATTCTGAAAAATGTTCAGAATAATGTCAACATCATTGGAAAAGTGCACTGCTTTTCGTAGAAACTTTGTGTTTTTGTTTGTTCAAATCAGTTTTATTAATTTATGGGCAGGCATAACTTACACATTTTATCTAATTAAAAAAAAGTTACCACTTGGACATACATATGGCATATGGAAAGATAAGTATAACTGTTTTATTTTAAGTATTTGCCTGTCTTTGGGCCTTTAGCTGTGTCTTAAAATAAGAAGCCCTTACATTGGCCAGTGATGCCTTTTGGGAGTGTAAGAAAGGGGTGATCTCTGTTCTATATATTTAAAAGTCTAAAATATAATTTAAAAATATATTTGTGCATGAGTTTGGTGTAGTTCAGTGACTTTTTTTCCAGAAAGAAAGGCTTCCAGGGCTTGGCACTGTCTTCCTGTGGGTGTAGTTTATTAATATCATTATTGATCTTTGCCCTTTCCTCTGTCTACACCTGTCTTAGCTTGGGCTGCTATAATAAAAATACCATGGACTGGATAGCTTATAAACAACAGAAATTTACTTCTCACAGTTCTGGAGGCTGGAAGTCCCAGATCAGGGTGCCAGCCTCTTGGGAGAGCCCCATTACATGTTGCAGGCTGTGGACGTCTCATTGTATCCTCATGTTAGAGAGCAGAGAGGGGAAGCAAGGTCTCCTGTGACTCAGGGCACTAATCACACTCATGAGGGCCCCACCCTCATGACCTCATCCAATCCTAATTACCTCCCACTTCCTAGGACCATCACATGGTGAGGTTAGGGTTTTAGCATGTGAATTTGGGGGTTGTACAAACATTTAACCCATAACATTCTGCCCCTGATCCCCCAAAATTCATGTTCTTTTTGCATGTAAAATACATTCATTCCATTCCCCGACCCCTCCAAATCTTAACTTGTTCCAGCATCAACTCTAAAGTCTAAAGTCAAAATTATATCTAAATATCATCTAAATCAGACATGAGTGATGCTCAAGATATGGTTCATCCTGAGGCAGAATCCCTCACCAGCTGTGAACCTGTCAAGCCAAACAAGTTATGGGTTTCCAAAACACAACAATGGAACCGGCATAGGATAGACACTTTCATTGCAAAAGTGAGAAATAGGGGGAAGAAGGAAGGGGGTATGGGTCCCAAGCAAATCCAAATCCTGGCAAGGCAAACTATGGGATCTCAAGTCTGGAGTACAATGCTCTCTTTGGCTCCATGCTCTGCCCTTCAGGTTGACTGGGTAATAGTCCCAGATCTGCTGGGGCAGAGGTGCTGTCTCCATAGCTCTCAGAGGCAGGGATCTCACCCCCAGGGCTGTGCTAGATGATCCCACCCCCACTACTTTGGGCAGATGCCATCTGGCCTGTTGAAAACAAGGCATTCACCCCCTTTTTGAAACCAAGGAGGCAGCCTTGGTCTCTGAATTGCCTTTAGGATCACCCTTCCCTTGCTTTTCTTAGCCAAATCTTTAAGCTCTGCTTCCTTTTTGCTTATCAATTCTGTCTTGAAGTCGTTCCTACCTTCTCACATTTTGCTACAGTCAGTCAGGAGGAGCCAAGCCTCACCTTCCACACTGTGCTTAGAGATCACGTCAGCTAAATATCCAATTTCATTACTGGCAAGTTCTACCTTCCATAGAACACTAGAACATGGCCACAGTTCAGCCAAGTTCTTTGCCATTTTATAACAAGGATGGTCCTTCCTCTGGTTTCCAATAATGTGTTCCTCATTTCTGTCTGAGACCTCATTAGAATGGCCTTTACCACCCATATTTCCACCAACATTCTGTTCACGATTATTTAGGTAGTCTCAGAGAAAGTTGATGCTTTCTCTACAGCTCTGAACCCATCCTAAGTTGCTGGTCCATTAAATCATGAGCTCAATAAATGCTTATCGTTTTAAGCCATTGAGTTTGGGGGTGGTTCTGCAGCGTTATCACAGCAATTGATAACGAAGACACCTTTTATCCGTCAGGGACAGCTGAATGGGATGTCGGAAGGAGTTACATATGTTGGCTTTACAGGCAGTCATACCTTATACACTTTCACTCAGAAGTTACCCAATAATCACCCACTTAGGCATGCTTGTGTCCTATTTAAAGATAAATGTTACTGGACCATTTTAAGTACGTATGTGCGTCTTTAAGCCTTTAGCCTTGTCCAAAAATGGGGCGCCCACCTGAACCAGATCCCACCAGTGGGAGCTGGTCTCTGTTCCATATAGGTAACAGTCTCAAGTGAGTTATTGGGGGTTTGGGGAAGGGATTTTCGTATGAGTTTGGTGTAATTCAGTGGTTAAAGATGGAGCAGCATCCCCTAGATGACCATGTAACTTCTTTACAACGGTTAGGATGATGCTGGGGTTGCTTCCCAGGATGCTGATGGGTAATCGCATGTGACTACCTAAATTTAAATTAATTAGCGCTAAGTAAACTTAACTCAGCTCCTCAGTCGTACTAGCCATATGTGAGTCTCAACAGCTACCGCTTTGAACAACCCAGACCCTGAACATTTTCATTATCTCAGAAAATTCTTTTGGGCGGTGCTGGTCTCAATGCTTGTGTTCAACTTTCTTATTTACAGAATCTCTTTGGTCTAAACTTCTAGTTTCTACTGACTATTTGATTCTGACAGCCTCTCACTCTGTACCCTCTGGGAAAAATGAGTTATTATTGTCTAGGTTATCAACTCAAGCTAGTCTGTTTTGACACCTGCAACGTTAAATATTCTCTTTGTTACAGGTCACAAAGCTAAGCATTAAAGTGGAGTCCTTGTTTGTTTATGTATACTGACAGAGGGAGCACCCCTTCTGCCAGGCAGAGTGAGGCTTGCGAGGGAGAGAGGGCAGCGGAGAGAACCAGTTTGAGTTTTAAAAACCCTAACAGCACTTCCCTGGTGGTGCAGTGGTTAAGAATCCGCCTGCCAATGCAGGGGACACGGGTTCGATCCCTGGGCCGGGAAGATCCCTCATGCCGCGGAGCAACTAAGCCCGTGCACCAAAACTACCGAGCCTGCCGCTCTAGAGCCCGCGAGCCACAACTACTGAGCCCACTTGCCACAACTACTGAAGCCCATGCGCCTAGAGCCCGTGCGCCACAGCAAGAGAAGCCACCGCAGTGAGAAGCCCGCGCACCTCAACAAAGAGTAGCCCCTGCTCGCTGCAACTAGAGAAAGCCCGCATGCAGCCACGAAGACCCAATGCAGCCAAAAAAATACATAAAAAAAAAATAAAGGGAGTGATGGGCATAGAAAATGACCATTTAGCACACATCACACTGATGGGCCACAGATGGATGCAAGCAGAAGTAGGCTGGAGTATGATATGAAACAGGATATGTGCAAAGTCTCAAAGTATCTTCCTGCAAAATACTTATTCATTACAAAGGGAGAAGCAGTAACTCTGCAGAGAGAGACCCAGTGGACATCACCTTAACCAAGGGATCAAGGTCAGCGTCATCAGCATCACCAGAGGTGGGACACATTGGCACCATGTACCCCCTGATACGATGCACTGAGAAGGCACAAGATCACTTCTGTGGTATTCCTGCCCACACTCCTCAACCTAATCATTAGAAAACATCAGGCAGACAAAAAGTGGGTTCTGGAGTCATTCTACTTCTGTTTAAACCTGGGTGCCCTACTGACTAGTTGTGTGACTTTGGAAAGTCACTTCATTTCTCCTTGCCTCCGTTTCCTCATCTGTAAAAGGAGGATTAAACTTAGTACCCACCTCAGAGGATTATAAGGAGGATTAAGTGGGTTAATACATGTACAGTGCTTAGAACAGTGCCAGCTCAGTGAGGGCTGTGTTAGTGTGTGCGGTCATCATGTGAGACCAGCAGCTTCTTCTGCTGATCTTAGGGATATTTGTTTCTTTTTTTTTCCTTTTCACTGTGCTTCTGGAAGCTTCCTGATGCAGGCCCTGGTGCTGATTCCTCCTCCAAACAGCTGTTTTGTTCTAACAGCATTTCCCACTCCACCCCTGGGTAGGCGAAGCGTGCCTTAAGGATCATCTACTTTTGAAGAAATCAGAATAACTGCTCTCTCAGTTGAGAGAAAAGACAGAGGTGAGGACTTCCCTGGTGGTGCAGTGGTTATGAATCCGCCTGCCAATTCAGGGGACACGGGTTTGAGCCCTGGTCCAGGAAGATTCCACATGCCACAGAGCGACTAAGCCCGTGCACCACAACTACTGAGCCTGCGAGCCACAACTGCTGAGCTCGTATGCCACAACTACTGAAGCCTGTGTGCTTAGAGCCCATGCTCCGCAACAAGAGAAGCCACCGAAGTGAGAAGCCCACGCACTGCAACAAAGAGTAGAAGCCCGTGGGCAGCAACGAAGACCCAATGCAGCCAAAAATAAATAAATAAATAATAAATAAATAAAATAAATTTATTAAATAAAAAAAAGAGTTGAAAAGACAGAGCTCATGTCACCAAAGAACCTTCTGGGGCCAGTTTATCTTATTCCCAACATGGGGTCCAGACCTCTCTGGGCTGGGCTTGTGGGACCTTGTGGTTTGGGGGGTGGTGGTGTGGATCTGCCTCACAATGACCTGTCTGAGCCCTCACCCATGTCACATTTTAGCATCTGTTTGGCCAATAAGACTGCGGCACACAAACCAGTCTCATTCCCCACTTGGCCGCTCCTTTTATGTCACAATATGAACTTGTGGATATTAATCTGGCTACAGCTGCTCACAAACCAGTTGGCAAGGTCAAGAGGACCAGCACAGTAAGATGTGGAAGAGAATCGACCGTCAACTCAAGATCAAAGCAGGGGATGGGCCTCCGGCAAGCCAGCTCAAGGAATTGGGTCCAGCTCAGGAACTCACTGTGCCACACCCTGTAGTGCTGTCAGAGTTCCAGAGCTTCCCTGTGTTTGAGGACATCAGTCATCACATCAAAGAAGTGGGGGCCCAGCTGGTAAAGAAAGTCAATGCCATCTTTCAGCTGGACATCACCAAGGATGGGAAGACCATTCTGAAGTGGACCATTGATCTAAAGAACGGCTCTGGGAACATGTATCCAGGACCCGCCAGGCTCCCAGCGGACACTGTCTTCACAATCCCGGAGCCTGTCTTTATGGAGCTGGTTTTCGGCAAAATGAACCCTCAGAAGGCTTTCCTTGCTGGCAAGTTCAAAGTGAGCGGCAAAGTTCTGCTTGGCCAGAAGCTGGAGAGGGTTTTCAAAGACTGGGCTAAGTACTGAGCCTGCAAAAATACCAAGGAAATGACCAGCACTTCCCTCTGATTATAATGTTGAGCGGAAATCATGCTTCAGCTGAAGATTAAAACAAAAAGTATTCCATATTTTTTCTCCAATTCTTCCTATTCAAGTTTAATGAATTTTTCTGCTGATGTGTAAATTTGGAACGAGGGTTCTAGAGCAGTAAAGAGTGTTGGAGTGTATCACCTAAAATCTTTGTCTTTTTCTTTTCTTAGGTTCATTTATGTCATAATATGCTAGGGTGAAAGCCCCAGGTAGAGAAATGGGTGGTTTTGATGGTTGGATTTAAATGCTCCAGTGATTGAGTTCCTGGGACTTTTGTTTTGTTTTGAGTCTGGTGCTTTGGGAAAGAAGTGGTAACCACCACTGTGCAGGTCTGCATTCCAGTCAGTAGCTTGGTTCTTCGAGGAGACCTTAACGCGGGTGGCAGCGTTCTAAGAGGGTGGGTTCCAGAGCTGTGTGGATGGAGTGAGGCCATCGAGAAGTTGCACTCTCGGCGTAGTGTGACTTCTGACGGATTTAATTCCAGGAGAGTCAAAGGGCTTGAACGATGTTCTGGGCTATTTGTGTTTAAGCCAGAACATGCATCAGATTGCCTGGAAGCCCAGATTGCTGGACCCCCCCTCAGAGTTTCAACTCTGTAGGTCTGGACTGGGGAGATGCGCATCCCCAGGTGATGCTGGTGGGACCTCCTGCCGTTCATGCATAGCTCTCGGTATTGATCATAACTGTTCTACTCTAGACCCATAAGATGCTGCCATCATATGAAGATCTGCTGCAGGCAGATCACACGGCCCGCTTGGGGGCCACTTCTGGAGTGTCAGGAGCTTGTGTGCAGAGCATTTTTTTTTTTTTTTTTTTTTTTTTGCGGTACGCGGGCCTCTCACCACTGTGGCCTCTCCCGTTGCGGAGCACAGGCTCTGGACGCGCAGGCTCAGCAGCCATGGCTCACCGGCCCAGCCGCTCCGCGGCATGTGGGATCTTCCCGGACCGGGGCACGAACCCGTGTCCCCTGCATCAGCAGGCGGACTCTCAACCACTGTGCTACCAGGGAAGCCCCGCTCAGAGCATTTTACAAAATCAGAGGTCATGCTGGGAGACTTTCCCTGCTGGGAACCCTCTCCGTACACTGGGAGGACTGGAATGGAGCGGCTGCAGCCTGATGTGGCCTCCTCGTGAGTGTGTGGATCATTGGTTCCCATGTGACCAGCGTGTACCTTATCTTGTAGGTTAAATACACACAGTGTGGACCCTCTGAAACCTGCATGGGAGCTCCATGAAAATGGCCGTGATCAAACACATGCCTACCAAATGATCCAGCTGTTCCATTCCTAGACACTTTCCCAAGTACAAAAATTTGTACGTGAATGTTCACAGCAGCTGTATTTGTGATTGTCCCAACCTGTAAATAAACCAAATGTCCACCAATGGATGGACAAATCATGGTCTGTCATATCCTGGAATAGTGCTCAGCAGTGAAACGGGATGAGTTTTTGACGTGGGCACAAGTACACAATGGATGTCAGAACTGTGCCGAGTGAACGAAGCCAGAGAAAACCAAGTATGTACCATATGATTCTATTTACATAACATAGTAGAAAATGCCAGCTGTAGTGGCAGAAAGAAGATCAGTGGTTGCCAGGAGACAGGGATGGATGGGGAGTGGGTAGGGCTGGGGGGGTATTATAAATGGCTATGAGGAAACTTGGGGGTGATGGATATATGTCCTGATTGTGGCGGTGTTTTCACAGGTGCATATGTAGGTCAGACATCAAGCTGTGCACTTTATATACACGTAGGCAGCTTATTATGTGTCAGTATAACTCAATAACACTGTTTTAAAAGCCTCCTGCCTTCATGCAAAATGAAGTTGTTATAAGAGAATTGAAGATTTAATGCTTCTCTGGGTATGAGTCATCTGACCTCATCGTGTGTCTGTCTTCCACTTTCACTGACCTGATGCCCCTGCACAGGCTCCCTAAGTTCTCCATGTCGGAACGAGGCAGAGCGAGCGCTCACTGCTGACAAAATCTCATCCTCTCAGAGGGATGCGAAGAGACCATTTGTTGAGTTGACGTTTAGCGCTGTGGTCAGGAGTCGCTGACGGTTTGGGTGTGGGACGTGGAACACCCCCTAGTTTCTTGGCTCACCTGGGTCACTCGGCAGGTGAGGGGGGGTGAGCAGTATGATGTTGCTGCCAGCGCCCCCACCCAGGGCCATGGTGGGCATCTGAGAGGCTTCAGATGATATCAGATACCGTTGATATCCACGCTTACCTTACCTGGTCCAGGCCCCGCTGTTCAAGCTGTATTAGAAGCGTCAGGCACGGCTGCGCAGGCGTTTGGGGGCTGCTTTTAGGGACATGGCTCGCCCGAGCCTGTTCCCTGAGCGGTCCTGCTCGTACCTCTGGGGATTGGCCCTAAGACGGGGTTGCTTGGAGCTGGGGAGGGGATGGGGAGGGGAGTCAGGACGGGAGGGGTTACAGAGGGTCGTGCCTGGACTGGCATCTGACCACAGGCTGGAAGGGACCTGTGACCCATCATCACTTGGGACAGAAACATGACTCAAACCAGTTAGGTTCCTTCCTCAGGAATTCGGAGCTGGGAAGCTGAGAGACTGAGCTACAAGCGGGCCGTGGGGACAGAACCCGAACGACTGGGATGTAGGAGGGGCTCCTGCCGTGGTAGGAGCTGGACAGGAGGGCCAAGCCTTGAATGAGGAGGGGGCTGGTTTCCTAGTGAGGGGAGGAGAGTCCAGGCCTCGGGAAACGCACAGCAAACCCCTGTGCAATCAAAAGAGAAAAATCACGTGTTGCCAGGATGCCACGTGGAGCAGCCAGACGGACGCAGATTTTGGAATCAGAAGCGTAGTTTCAAGCCCGTCACCACCTCACATCCATGTAGTCACAGGGGATTAATGAACCGCTCTGGCCTCAGTGGCCTCATCTGGAAATGGGCCCATAGTCCTGAAAACGTCAGGTTGTTGGGGGGCTGGGAGTGGGTCCCCCGCACGGTCACTGGGAGAGGTGGGTCTTCCACGTGTGTGGATTCTCCTTCTCTTCTGGGTGAGGGGAGGGGGGTCCCTACTGCCTCCTGAAAAGGCCCTCGCTCGGGGCCCTTCTGCCTTTTCTCTTACACGGAAGGTCACATCTGGTTCAAGACACACGTCTTTGTGTTCCTTGTTCTGCACAAGGTTGGCCAGCAGAGTGTTTTTAAAGTTTGAATGAGAATATTTTATACAAAAATCGGATTTCTGGATTCTCTTGAGGAGTTGGGTTATTCGGTCATACTGGGCCCTATTCCTGCCAAGTTTGGTGTCCGGGGGCCGGGATGGGCCCTCCAGCCGGGCCAGGCCCTGCCCTGTGCTCTGCCTCCTTGCCTCCCAGGCTGTGTTGGCAGCCCCCCTGCCATCGAGACTATGCTGTCGTTTTCTCCAGCGGGGCCTGCTTTGCCGGGGTGCCATGGGTACCTGCCTACGTGGCCTCAGCTCCCGCGGTATGGGCCTCACTCTCACCCTGACGGAGCGACCCTGTGTTAGTGCCTAGTGCCCTCCTACAAACCACCACCAGCTCTGCAGCTGCAATCAGCACTGTTGAGGCTCTCGCAGTGTCTGCAGGGGGCCACTGGCTTCTCTGCTTCCGTCTCATCTCGCAGGCCTGAAGTGAAGGTGTTGGTGAGGCTAGGCGCTCATCTGGGGCCTGGGGGAAGGATCTGATCCAGCTCCTCTGGGTTGTGGCCTCATTCAGTTCCTCGTGGTTGTCAGCCAGGGATGTTCTCTCAGCTCCTGAAAACCACCCACGTTCCTGGTCACAGGGCCCCTCCATCTGCAAAGCCAGCAGTGGCACGAGGAGTCCATCTCAGGCTTCAAATCTCTCTGAACTCTTCTGCCTCTGGGTTAAAGGATGTGGGTGATAACACTGGGCCACCCAGGTAATCCAGGATAATCTTCTCTCTTAATGTCAACTGATCAGTAACCTTAATTACACCTGCAGAGTTCCTTTTGCCACGTAAGGTAACGCTATGTGGACCAAACGATTACGCCCCCCTTCTGCCCAAATTCACACGAGCGCTCCCTTTCTCCACCATGTGAGGACACAGCAGGAAGGTACCACCTGCAAACCGGGAAGAGAGCCCTCAGCAGAACCTGACCCTGTGGCACCTGACTTCAGACTTCCAGCCTCCAGAACTGGAGAAATAAACGCCTGTCGTTTAGGACACCCTGTCCACCGGGTTTTGTTGTCGCAGCCACTGTGAGACAGGCAGTAGTGTGTTCACGGGTGTGATGTCTCATCATATCCGCAGTCTGGGGGATTGGGGTGTAGCGTCTTCCTGGGGGCCGAATTCTGCCTGTCTCCCCCTTGAACCTACCATCTAAGTTCTCCCCGCCCTTCAGATCCTCCTCCAGGAAGCTGCCCTGATCCAGCTGTCATCGTCCCACCATTCTTACGTCCCCCCTTTATTCCAGCCCTGGGTTCTGGCTGTGGGTGGGCATTATCCTGTCTGGGTCAACCAGATATCTTGGCGGCCCAGGGTAGTCTCATTTCACACCGCTGTCTTTACTTGATGTTCGGTTGGTGGAACCCCCTTGGTCAGAGGGTCTCAGCCTGGATGACAGGTTACGGGGCTCGACTGCACACCCCCCAGTGCCGGTGTGCCCCTGGGGGCGGGGATCAGTCAGGGCCTCGCGTGCTTTCACTTTATCTCATTCTCTTAATGCCTGATACCCACTGTACATGCCAAAATTGCTTGTTGAATGAATAAACAAACTCCCTAAAAATTAAAAAAAAACCACACATGTGGAAAAAATTCCAAATGGTACAAAGGAGCACACAGAAAATTCAATTCTCATACTTCTCCTGACCTCCTTTTCCTACTTTTGTACTCAAAGGCCCGTGCAGTTACCAGCTTCTTGTGTGTTCTTCCAGATGTGCACATACCCCATTGGGCATGTTCCACCTCTCACCTTTTTGTTTCTACAGGAATGGCAGCTGGTCTCAGATGTTCTTTTCCACCGTGCATTTTAACTTATTCCAAAAGGTAACACATAGATCTCTTCTTCAAAGAATGACCACCTGAAGGATCAAAGTTTAGACCTGACTTACCCAACTGAAACTTTTTTCATAGTCGCCTGTGTCCTTTAGGGAGAATTTCACGACGGGCTGCTTTACAAGTGAAGGATGCGAAATGGACTCCTCTACCCTGGAGAGGGATTTACTTCCCTTCGCTGTGTGAGCAGTCCTGCAACCCTCAGGAGCTGTGGGCCAGGCTGGGGGATGCCTGTACCTGCGGCTTCTCCTGATCTTTCTGTCCTTCTGGGCTCCGTCTGCCCGAGGCCTCACAGGAGTGCCAGGTGTGATGGGCTCCAGGGGGAGGATGCGAAGACCCTGCCAGGCACTGGGCCCTCCCTCTGGGTCCACAGTCCTGATCAGTTGACATCAGTAACCAGTCCCTCTGGGACCACACACGGGTTGTCTCAGCTCTCAGAGGGAGTCCTGGCTCTAAAGCAGGAATCACCAGGTAGAGCTACAGAATCAGGTACTTCTGCAGCCGGCAAACGTGGGAGCAGGAGAGAGTGAGGGACTCTGGTGGGTCCCAGGTTCACTAACAGGCATCCCAGTTTTCCCCATAGCCAAGAGTATTGCATTTATTTGCCTGAGCACGAAAGGAGACAGAAAATCTATTCTGATGAAGTATTTTTTATTTGTTTTATTTTTTGCGGTACGCGGGCCTCTCACTGTTGTGGCCTCTCCCGTCGCGGAGCACAGGCTCCGGATGCGCAGGCTCAGTGGCCATGGCTCACGGGCCCAGCTGCTCCGCGGCATGTGGGATCTTCCCGGACCGGGGCACGAACTCGTGTCCCCTGCATCGGCAGGCGGACTCTCAGCCACTGCGCCACCAGGGAAGCCCGCCTGATGAAGTATTTTTTAAATCACTTTTTGGTTAGAGGCAAGGAATCTTTCTCCTGGGAGAATGCCCCCACCCCAATTTTATGTGGATGGCGAGGAAAGCCACACTCGTGAGTTTTTCCGTTTTTCAGCGCCAGGTGATGGCCGTGGACAGCCGGTATGGAAGTGAGGGGCTCTCTCCAGGAGCAGCCCTGAGGTGTGGGTGTCGGCTCCGATGCCGAGCATCCTCGGAAGCTGGCTCTTCCTCACCTGTTCGCAGCCTGATCTTCAGCTTTCCAGGGACTTGCCTCCCTCTGATTGGGCGGGTGGCGCACGGAGAGGCCTGCAGGCTGTCAGAACTCAGTACAACCTCTTATTGAAATCTTACCATTTCAGGGGTGGAATGGCTCGTTCATGTCACCAGCATTTATGGTGCGTCTTCCCTGAGTGGGCTCTGCACTCAGCCTGGAGATGCAGTGCAAGAAACCCTCTCTTCCAACTCAAGGAGACGACACCACCTTGGAAGGGGATCAGAGTGGCGAAAAGCACGCCAAGGCCAGGCTGGTGGAAGGAGTTAGGGCAGGCCCTGGGCTAGAAGAGCTTCCCCGGGATGCCACCTCCTTCAGCACAGGGAAGGCTTGGCCACACCTGGGGCCAGGAGGGGATGGAGCAAATGGCTCGTGGTCTGTGGAGGTTTCTCTGGGGTGCCCAGGCTGGGATGGAGACCAGATGGAGATTCCAGAGTAGTGGGGGCCCCACTGCCTCGCAGCTGATTTCTCCACCCGTCAAATGGGAACCGGGCAGCCTCAGCTCCCACGGGCGGAGCCATCCACATGAGATCCAGGACAGCACCAGCAACGAGGCGAGCTTCCCGTTCTGGAGAGTCTGAGTTGGGGCAGGTTTGGGGTTTTAGCAGTGGGCCGCCAGGTTGCATTTGTTCACTGACTTATCCGTTCATCTAATGACCTTAGAGCTCCTCTGTCATGTGCTGGGCACTCACGATATTAAGCGGGTGTGAACCGTTACTCACAAGGCTGGGGTTGGTCCTGGGTGGTCAGGACCAGTGCGTTTCTCCTTCACCCCACGCATCATCCAACCTTCTGGGAGTCGCCGCTGGTTCCAGGTGCTGGAGGACAGTGGCCAGCTAGCCCAGGGGCCTCCTCTCCCGGAGATTTTATTCTCGGATGTGGGCGGTGGGGAGACAAACAATAAACAGTAAGTGACCAGACAAGACGTCAGAAAGTGAGTATGATGAAAAGAGAAGCACACGGGGGCTGTGCTGAGGGGACGGGGTGGCCCGGGGCGCCTCTCTGAGCAGGGCTGCCTGAGTCTGCCGCTTAGGGAGCAGACCCCGGACAAAGAGTCATGTGGGCGGTGGTCCCTGGAAACACCAGTCAGGGTGTGGGGACGTGAGACCAGGCAGGAGCTGCAGGGTTTGCATCTGAACAGGTCACCACTGTGGATGGCCGGGGCTCAGTCCCACGGGGCATCCGGGGAGGTGCTGGGGACGCAGCTCAAGCCTCTCGCCCAGGCCAGGGCGGTGTGGGCTTCTCAACCTGCCCCTTCAGTCTCTGGTGGGGGGCTGCTCCTGGGACGGGGGTGTTGACTCCCAGGTAGAGCGGGCTCCAGGCGCCCGAGGAAGCCCTCAGGCAGCTGCGGTCAGCTGGAGAAGACAGGGGGCAGTGATAGCGGGACCCAGAGAGGGACCTCGGCGGGTGCTGACTCCCAGGCACCCCAGCACTGGGGGCTCTGATTCGTGCGGGCAGCAGGACATGTGGGTGCGAGCCTGGACTCCAGGGCCAGGGTGCCTGGGGCTGGGTCTCGTTCTGGCCACTTCCTAGTTGTGGGACCTCGGGTACATTGCTGTTATTTATTTATTTTAAAATATACCTGTTACAGGAGAAATCTGCAAGCCCCAAGTGTGCAGCTCACACAAACTTTCCCGAATGGAACAAACCCTTGCAATCAGCACCTGGCTTGAGAAATAGGACATGACAGCACCCCAGGACCCCCCTCACGCCCCTACTGCTCCTCCCTCCTCGAGGTTGCCCACTGTTCTGACTTCTGACGTCACGGTAGTGTCTGCTTTTGTATTTTAAGTAAATGGCTTCTTCCTCCCAACATCTTCCTCTTCCTTCTGTGTCTGAGCTCCGGGCACGTTTGTGGTACGTTATGGTTCATTGACTTTACTGCTGAGCGGTGTCCATGGTATTTGGATTGTTTCCTGTTGGGGGCAATTTCCACCAGGGCTGCTGTGAACCTCCTTGGACGTCTGTGTGATCGGAGGTCCCCCTCCATCACACACATTAGCGTGTGTTAGCGTCTCATCTGAGTTTTCAGTGACAGCCACCACATGGCGTCTTGCACTCAGCGGGCGCTTCAGGAGTGTTGGCAGAGCCTGAGTTGGGGGGCAGGGCAAGTCCAGGGTGGAGAAGCAGCCCGTGTTGGGGTCAGGCGTCTGGCTCGCTTGGTGTTTGATCTGCTCCATATGCTGGGACCCCACCTGCTGGACCCCACCTTCTGGAGCCCAGAAGGAAGCTCTGTCGGCAGGAGGGAGTCGAGCCGGTGCTCATCTGCCACACAGAGTCCCCACAGCAGATGCTGGAGATGCTCTTTTCCTTTACTTTGGGGAAAAAATTTCTTCCAGACCTGCGACTTGGATAATCACAAGAAACATCTGTGACCTCCTAAAAATATCTGCTTCGTGCCATTTTGTGGAGCACAATGTTTATATAGCCCCGCAGTGTAATTAAATGGGTGTTCAGTTAACTCTCAAGAACAGCTGGAGGCTCCCCAAGCCCGCGATGGGATCTGCAGGTGCCCGTGAAGCGGGCTACGCAGGGGACCCTGGCTTTCGATGGGGCTGGGGCCTGGAGGGGCTATAGCGATGCGGGCCGGGGAAGAAGGCAAGAGACTGTGATGCAGGGCTGCTGGCCTCCTGGGCCGTTGTATGGTGTTTCCATCTGGCAAGCCCTGGAACGTTTCCTGCTGAGGAGAGGTTTTCCTTAAAGGGCTGATCAGAAAGCGCCGCATCCCTCAGTGGCTTTCTTGGCTGTTTTATAGCCTGAGGAGACTAAGTGCAGTTAATGGTAGATTTTTTCTGGAACCGTTCATGCTTGTTTCCAGGGAACTACATATATTAATCAAGGTTTTAGCCAGTAAGGACTGGAGCTGCGTGCTCTCTCCTTCTTTTCGCCAATAAAGAGCACGGCTGAAGACATTTTTTTGATGAGCAAGTTTATTTGAGTCCCCAGAGACTCGCGAAGCAGGATCAGAGCCTATTGGGGTCGCGATCTCAGAACTCCTCTGAAGACTGTGAGTCTGAAACACGAGCTGGTTGGGGTGCGATTCTAGGGGACTTTGAAGGACAAGTCCGGAGTTAGGAAGAAGTCCAGGGACAGCGCCTCTCCCCTGACTACCCCTTCCTTTGGAATCCTGCTTTTCACATGAGGAAAAGTGACAGCCCATTGTAAGCGTGTATTCATTTGTCAGCAATAATTGCTGAGCACCTACTACGTACTGTACCACTTGGCCCTTCACCCAGTATGAAGGATGCAATGGTGAGCAGAATGGACATCTCTGGTCCTCAGGGAACTTCTGGTGTGGTGCCTGGCTACATACTGTGGTGAGGGCTCCGAAGGAGAAGCTGGATGTGGGGAGGGCGGCTTCACAGGGAATGAGATCAGGGGAGTGAAAGGGAGGTAACTTGAGGTGGGGTAGAGAAGAGACCACTCCAGGTAGAAGGAGCAGCACATGCAAATGTCCTGTGGCTGGCAGTGCAGGATAAGCTCCAGGAACAGAAGACCAGGCCAGTGGGGCTGGAGCACAGCAGTCAGTGATGGACAGTGGCAGGAAGCCGGATGGCAAAGAAGCAGCCTGGACAGAAGGAGGCAGCCAGAGCATGGCCCTCAGGCTGGGGCCGGGACTTTGCTGTCATCCTCATATGGTCTGAGGCTGGGACATGTCTGCTAAGATCTGGATGCCATGCTGGCTGGCCTTATCTTTTTCTGGAAGAGAAGATTGGGTTGGGGGATGACGCTTTCCAACGGGGTCCAAAGACTGGAAAGCTGGGATTTCCAGAAAGATTTAATTTTTTCCCCTATCTTGAGATCTGTGACTCCAGACTCCTCCAAGCCCTGATGGTGACCCTCACGATGGAGGTGGCTCTATGACCTCACTGGAGGGACAGTGACCAAAGGACCTAAACCCAAGACTCTGCTCCAGGAAACGGAAGGCTTCGTTTCAGTGTCTGTCCAGGCCACGGCCTAATGGGTCCCTAATAGACTCAAGAGGAGAAACAGCCGAGGGAAGAAGGAAAGCCACCCCCTTGTGTTCCCAGTGGCGCCGTCTTCCGAGTCTGCAGGAATCTCAAGGTCATGAATATGTAGCAAGGTGGTGGTGGGCAGTGGGCAGGCTGGCCCCGTGGGGCAGTGGGACGTGGGCGGCAGGGTCAGAGGATGCTGGTGGCATCTTGGTTGTACGGCCAACCAGCTCTGTGACGTCATCTTTTCCTCTTCAATAGACTTCTTTGTCTTCAAGCCCACAATGGCGGGCATGACCCCAGCCAATCCCCACTTCCCTTGGATCTTTATAATTCTAAAATAAACTCGGTATTTGGAAGGTAACTGGGAAAGGGGAGGTCAGCTCAGTGATAACAGTAAGAGGTGGCACTTAGGGCACATTGGTCTATGTGCCAGGTACTACATTGCGTGCCTAACACGTATCACCTCGTTCCTTGTCACCTCTGCTGGGAGAGGCCCTGAAATGATTCCCACTGCTTCGGGAGGGTGAAGCCCCGTCAAGGTCCAGGCCTCAAAAAGGTGATGGTGCTGCCCCGCCACTTCCAACGCACGTGACTAAAAGCAAACAATGTGCACAACTGTAAATCAAGTGCAAATAGACCAACCAAGTTCCGGGTCTATCTCCATGATGACTAGTTGGACGTCTTTGAAATATTATTATGTATACTTTTGGTGACTTTTATGTGAATTTGAATGATGTGATTCTGAAATAGTTTAATATAAAAATAATAACAAAGTCTCACTTTAGGACCCAAATGTAAAATGAATACCAAGAACTTAAAGGTGGGCAGGAATTGCACAGTTTCAAAGCCCTCAAGACAGAACGGTTTGTAAGCTGTGTTTAAGCTACTGTCCATGCCAGGGGGCTGCTCTCAGCTGGTAAAAGGAAAGCCCACCATCCTTTGTGAACCCTGTGGAAAGATTGGTCTTGACCTACATGAGCTGGGATTTACAGGAGGTCTTCAGGAAAGCTTATTGCATTGAGTGCCTTTGAACTGCAAGTGGCCATGGGAGGGACCCGCTCTGCCTAGTGGGTCATAGGGGTGGGGGTGGGGTGAGAGACCAGGTGACTTGCACCAGGGCACAAGGTCGTGGTGGAGCTGGGATGTGAAAACAGGGCTGTGTGTCCTTGACCTCCTCCCACAGAATGGTGTAAAGAGCTAAACAGGACTTTGGAATGCACCAGATCCAGGGTTTGCCTTTCAGAGTTGAGTAAAAGGAAATCCAGAGAAGAACTGAAGGACGCAGGGCCGTGGCTGCCGTGATTCGCTGGGCTTCGCCAGCTTTCCAAGGGAACTCCTGAAGGTGGACCTGAGCTCTGTTTCAGGCTGGTTTCCAGTCTCACTATGTGACCGCCAGGAGGTCACTTGCCCTCTCTGGCTCCAGTCTGTCTTCTCCCAGGGCATCAGGTGAGTTGGATTAAGTGTCCTTTCACATTCCTTCAAGATGGAAAGTTCTCTAAATCTGATTCCACCCTCGTCTCATTGAGCTAGTTTCCATGTGTCTTGGGAGGGAATTGGGGTGCTGGAAGGGGGCAGGCCCGGCGGGATGGGGTGGTGTAAGTGAACCAGGAATGCAGAAGCAGTCTTTTTTCTAACGGAAGTTTATTTCATAAAGAACAAATTAAATTTTCTTTCCTTTCTTTTCTCTTTTTTAAAAGAAATAGCTAGTATCAGAGCTCAAGGCAACTGACTAGGCATCCCATTAGTCATAAGGCTTTCTCACATCTCCAAATATTCTTTCTGAAGGTGGTCCTTCAGAAAGTGTCTTTTTTTTCTCCATTATTTTGAAAAAAAAAAGTGTCTTTTTTTTTTTCAATTATTTTTGGGCCGTGCTGTGCAGCTTACAGGATCTTAGTTCTCTGACCAGGAATCAAACCCATGCCCCCTGCAGTGGAAGCACAGAGTGCTAACCACTGGACTGCCAGGGAAGTCCCTCCAGTGTCTTTTTTGCGTGGCAGCATACCATTTACTTACAGCCACAAAAACTGCATCATGTGACCTCAGCGCTCTGTGGCTTGACGTGGTGCGGTTCATTCTCACAGACCCGCAGGTTGGCCATGGGGCCGATAGTCCAGGCGAACTTGGTTCTGCTCCTTCTATCTTTCCTCTCCTCTTCCTTCTCCTCAGACCAGCGGGCTGGTCCAGCTGGGCGTGCTTTCCCCGTGGCAGTGGCACAGAGAGCAGACCTGACTGATCCTGTGTGCACATCCCTGGGTAACATCCCACTGGCCACAGCGAGTCTCAGGGCCAAACCCAGGCCAGAAGTAGGGAAGTGTGTTTCCTGCAGTCAGAGGTGGGGGAAGAGAGTGGCATGTTGGGACAATAATTATTGTCACTGTCCATGATTACGATGGACAGGCTGTGGTGGCTTTGAAACATGCCTACAAATTCTTCGATGCTCCTCCCATGGAGGGGTGGAATCTAGGTCCCCCTGCTTTGAATGCGGGTGGCCCCTGTGACCGCCTCAATGAATAGAATGGGGCAGAAGTGACCAGCGTGGCTTCCTAGGCTTCTGCCAGGGCCTCGTACCTGCTCAGCCTTGTGGGAGAAGTCTTGCCACCCTGTGGGAGACCCCACATGGGGAGACCAGGGAGCAATGCTCAGGGGTCCCCAGATTCCCAGGGAGGAGTCCTTGGAGAGGAACGCAAACACTGCATCTCTCTGAGCAAGAACTACCCGGCGGAGCCCAGTTAGCCCCCAGACTCTGGGCAGAACAAATGATTGTTTTAAGCCATTTTTTGCGGGGTGGGGGGGGCCTGGTGATTATGCAGTATTAGATAAGTAGGAAATCAAGGTTGCACTTGCTAACAAGGAATGGAACTCAGGGTGAACAGCAGCTCCATCACTGTGCCCAGCTGTGACCTTGGATAAACCCTGTGACCCCTCTGTGCCTCAGCTTCTCCATCTGTAAAATGGTCGTGTTCCTGGCCTCAGAAGGTTGCTGTCACACATATCAAACAGGTAGCACAGACCTGGGTCATAACAGGTGTTCCGTCCATGTTGATGGAATAAGTAACCCCTTGCTGTTAAATCTGGCTCCTAGGGTGTGGAGGAAGGGGGCCAAGACTGGCTGGGAGACACAGGGGCCACGGCGTGGGCAAACGTAGTGGCTGCAGCATGACCATGGGTTCCCTGAGGCTGTGAGGTGCGGCTGTCAGCGGTTGCCGAGTGCACTGTGTGTGCCTCCGATCTTCCCCTAAAAAGGAGTTTCTTGTACACATTTTGGCTCCTTCCTCCTCTTAGCTGCACCGTAATTCAGCTTACAAATATTCCGACATTTATGTATCCATTCTACTGTTGGAGAGTAGTTTCCAGATTTGCTTCCCCTCTACCGATCTCCCCAGCATGCAGATTTCTCCAAGGTGTCTGAAACACTTAGAGCACATGCTTAGAACTGAGGGCAATAAGGGTGTTTCTTTTGTAAATTCAAATCCATCCCGCTCCAGCTGCCCACACTGCCCATGTGTCCTCACTGGCTACTCCATCCTCTCCTGTACTGCGCCAGATATCAAGGGGTGGTGGGTGAGAACCCACCGCCCCTCCTACCCCAGCCTTCCCTTCCAACTGAAGCCCAGTCTGGGAGACTCTTTCCGTTCCCACTGTTAACATACAAGTACCCAGGAGGCATGTCTCTTGAGCCTTCTAAGTCGTCTGTGCCCAGAGAGAAGAAAGCCAGAAGACTTTTCCTAAGAACCTGTCTGGACCAGGGATCCAGGGACGCTTGGTATCTGAGGGAAGTGGTTTTCTATTTAAGGAGGATGGGAGAGGGAAATGCCAAAAAGCGAGGGTGGGGACTTTGACCACAGACTCTCTGCGGTTCAAGGTTCTGCCTGACTTTGGCCCCGTTTGGGGCACTGTGATGGGGGGAGAGCTTGGGTCTGGAGTTGTTAAAGCCCAGGAAATAGTGCTTTCTTCAACCCAACCTAATCCTAAAGGGCACCTTTTCGCAATGTCTCACTAAGGAATGGAAAACATCACAGTTAAAACCGTGGCATCCTGCCTTCTTATTATTTAGAATTTATTTATTTTATTTTATTTTATTTTTTTGGCTGCACCGCATGGCTTGTGGGATCTTAGTTACCAACCAGGGATCGAACCCGGAGCCAAGCAGCGAAAGCACCGAGTTCTAACCACTGGACCGCCAGGGAATTCCCTTAGAATTTATCTTATTGAAAGAACATTTTCAGACTCAATTACATGAAGATTTTATCATCTATTACTCTTGGGTGAACATAAACAAATACAAGCCAAACAAATTGGTTAATGTATTCTAAAGTTCTTAACATCAGAGTCTGATTGTTCTGATTCACTTTTGACTCCAAATTGTTGATTCCTGCGATCCCCTCTCCCCCCTGACAATAGCATCCCAGTGCCCTCAAGAGCCTTGTTGATGTAGCGATTCTTAGTATCCTCCACACGAGAACTGAAAGCCATTGGTTTGGGGCTCTCCAGCTGGCTTTGCAATCAGGGAAAGCTGGCCTGCTTCCACTCCCCGCTTTGGGAGGGCTGCCGACCACAGATTTCCCCTTCCTCTCGTGCCCACCCCAGCCGGGTATTGCCTTGCAAGTTTTGATGCTGGTGCTTTTGACATTCAAACATGTACAGGCCACAGCCACTCTATGACTGCTGGTTGTCAGGAAGTGGTTGTCAGAAACCTTTGATACTAAGCTGCATCTCACCCTCAGAGCTGTTAAGATGGGAAAGCAAGTGTGTCTCAGATGCGAGGCAATGCCACAGCCCCTCCACTGCTTGCAGGTTGGCTTTGCCATCCACCAGAACCGTTACTTTCCAGAATGGTACTGCCTGGTCACGGATTGTGACCTGTGTCTGAACGCTTGGTTTTACTTCACCTTTCTGGAAATACTGCATGTAAACGGATGACGTGGCTCCACTCCCCACACCCCACCCAAGTAAGCCTAGGAACACAGCTCAGTGAGCTTTCTGGAGCAGAATGAAAAAGTCCTATCAGACTTTAGACCCGGGAGATCTGTGGGTGTGTTCACCACCTAGTCAGCATCAGAGCAGCCCCGGGGGGGTGGGGTGGCCTGTGAGGCCTCCCGCTTCCAGTCCTAGCCCCCTCACGTGGGGTGAGCCCCGGGTCTGTACTGACAGGCGTCCAGCCTGTGACAGAAGATGGAGCAAAGGCCTAATTTTCTGCTTGACTGTCCGGGTTTCCTGGGGATATGCCTTAGCACTGGTGGATGGATGCTCTGTTCCTCACTGCAGCTCCATTAGAGCACCGCCTGGAGACCCCTATAAATAAGTCTGTTTGTGTTTTGGACAGGGTTCATTCAGAAAAAGGCTCAGACGACTCCCCAGGGAAACTTTCCTGTTTATTTTTATTGACTTGGGAGCCTCGAAATTCAGTGCTCATCTCCTTGGCTTCAGAGCTTGCCCAGAAAAGGGTCTAAAGGCTTATTTTCCTTTTTAGAGTTTCATTGTGGATGACAGAGGGGGATTTCACAATGTTTTAGGCTCCCACCTTGTTCCCCACTGGTGAAACCGTGGCCGCCAGTTCCTCTGAAAGGAGAAAGGGGCTTGAGTTTTCCAGACAAATAAAATCCCACCTTGAGTTTCCCATAAATAAAATCCCACCTTTAAGCAGCCTCAGGATGCAGGAACACAGGATATTCACATGGATGAAACTGTTAATAAGGGGACGCCAGCAAGTGGCAATAGTGATTAGAAACGCAAATTTCAACCTGTGGGAAACTGCCCAGACATAGCAGCCTCCTCCAACCCCCTGATGGGGACAGGAACGTGTAAGGAGGGAAGATAGCAGTGATGCCGGATCATCTGGCTCTGTGCTGCTTCTGCAGGCATAGCAGTGCCTCTTCTTCCTGTTTTATGCAAGAGGTGAGCAGGGAGCTAGCCAGAACCAATCTAGGGGCAAATTCACATCATGGCAGCTGTACCCAGAGGACCCTGCTGTGGAGGAGCTCTGAGCTGGCCTTAGGTGTCCACCCCAGACAGCAGTCCTCTGCAGACCCACTGTGCAGAGGCGTGAGCACGAGGTCAAGGTGGTTTTGTCTCCAAGCATCTCTCAAAGGTGGAAAGAGACAGAAGATGTGAGTTCTATTGGTGAATCTGCCACAAACTGTGTAATTTTGGGCAAGACTTTTTGCATCTCACTGGAAGTGTTTCCTCATCTGTAAGAGAGAGGGTTATTTATTGACTCATTCATTCGTTCTATCCTGAACTCAGAAAACCTATTAAGCACTTACTATGTATTGATACCTGGTCCAGGGATAGGCTCTGGGGATACGAGATGCATAGGTCACGGCTGCGAAGCCCAGGAGCTTGTGCAGACGGCATTATTGGCCTGGTTCTTTATCTTGCTCTGTACCTAATCCTCCCTTTTGGCGTTTGATCTGGTAGCCCCTCTCGCTAAAGAGGTGGGGAAAGATTCTATTTCCCCAGCGCTTGACTTGCTTGGGATAACAGAATGTGGCGGAAATCACAGGGTACCACTTCTGAGCAAGACTTGGCAGGTTTCCTTCCTGCCCTCTGTTATTGCCATGAAAAGTGCATGCCCCCTGGTTCCAGGAGGAGGATGGGAGACCCCTGGAGCAGAACCAAGCTGGCTGCAGCTCACCCAGATCAACTGACCCCCACTTAACTCAGTTTTCCCAGCACCACTTATTGAAGAAGCTGTCCTTTCTCCACTGTACATTCCTGCCTCCTTTATCAAAGATAAGGTAACCATATGTGTGTGGGTTTATCTCTGGGCTTTCTATCCTGTTCCACTGATCTATATTTCTGTTTTTGTGCCAGTACCATACTGTCTTGATTACTGTAGCTTTGAAGTATCGTCTGAAGTCAGGGGGCCTGATTCCTCCAGCTCCGTTTTTCGTTCTCAAGATTGCTTTGGCTATTCGGGGTCTTTTGTGTTTCCATACAAATTGTGAAATTTTTTGTTCTAGTTCTGTGAAAAATGCCATTGGTAGTTTGATAGGGATTGCATTGAATCTGTAGATTGCTTTGGGTAGTAGAGTCATTTTCACAATGTTGATTCTCCCAATCCAGAAACATGGTATATCTCTCCATCTATTTGTATCATCTTTAATTTCTTTCATCAGTGTCTTATAATTTTCTGCATACAGGTCTTTTGTCTCCTTAGGTAGGTTTATTCCTAGATATTTTATTCTTTTTGTTGCAATGGTAAATGGGAGTGTTTTCTTAATTTCTCTTTCAGATTTTTCATCATTAGTGTATAGGAATGCCAGAGATTTCTGTGCATTAATTTTGTACCCTGCTACTTTACCAAACTCATTGATTAGCTCTAGCAGTTTTCTGGTATCATCTTTTTTTTTTTTAACATCTTTATTGGGGTATAATTGATTTACAATGGTGTGTTAGTTTCTGCTTTATAACAAAGTGAATCAGTTATACATATACATGTGTCCCCATATCTCTTCCCTCTTGCGTCTCCCTCCCTCCCATGGTATCATCTTTAGGATTCTCTATGTATAGCATCGTGTCATTTGCAAACAGGGACAGCTTTACTTCTTCTTTTCTGATTTGGATTCCTTTTATTTCTTTTTCTTCTCTAATTGTGTGGCTAAAACTTCCAAAACTATGTTGAATAATAGTGGTGAGAGTGGGCAACCTTGTCTTGTTCCTGATCTTAGTGGAAATGCTTTCAGTTTTTCACCATTGAGAACGATGTTGGCTGTGGGTTTGTCATATATGGCCTTTATTATGTTGAGGTAAGTTCCCTCTATGCCTACTTTCTGCAGGGTTTTTATCATAAATGGGTGTTGAATTTTGTCAAAAGCTTTTTCTGCATCTATTGAGATGATTATACTGCCCCAATGTGCGTTTTTCTCCAAGCCAGAATGTTAAGGCTGTGGGGACTCAGAGGCAATCCGTCCACATGGCCTTGGACCTCTTCCAATCTGGCTGTGGTCGGACTATCTGGGTAACCAGGAACGAGCCAGCATGGCAGACAAGTGAGGGAAGCCCTTTAAGGGCTTTGCAAACAGTAACACTTCTCAGCCTTTAGCCAGTTATGACCCTTCATGATTTTGACCTAGTGGCTCGACTTTGGAATCTTCTGTCTATAAGAGTGCAGCTCTGCTGTACAAAGTAATTTCACATTTCATCCAATCCCTCCCACGATCTTATGAGGCGGGGACTTAGAAAGTGGAAAACCAGACTCGGGATGGTAAATAGCTCAACACCATTCATTGCCGAGCGGGCATCGTGCCCAAATCAAGGTCCTATGACTACAATTTGTTCCTCAACTCCTTGTGTCTCCTTGTGTTTGCACTGTTTTGAGGAAGTTGCAGTGAGCATTCTGCACTTACCTTTTGGGGGACCTGTGCTCTCTGGTCTAGCAGTGGAGTGGATTGCCAGGGCTGAGGACAGATGTACAGTCTGCCCTAATTATCTGTAGATTCCGTACTGAGAATTTGCCTATTTGCTAAAATGATTTGTAGCCCTGGAAGTCAATACTCACTCACATTTGCAGTCATTTGCCGGCATGTGTGGAGCAGTGGAAAATTTGAGTTGCCCTCCCAGCTGAGGGCAAACGAGGCAATGCCCTGCCTTCTTGTTTCAGCTCTCAGACTGTAAACAACTGGTCTTTTCACTGTATATTTAGTGCCACATTTTGTGCATTTTGTTGGTGATTTCAATGTTTAAAATGGCCCCAAGCCTAAGGCTGAAGTGCTGTCTGTCTTCCTAAGCTCAAGAGGCTGTGCTGTGCCTCGTGGAGAAATCACGTGTGTTAAATGAGCTTGGTTGGGGCGTTGAGTGATCGTGCCGTGGGCTGTGAGTTCAGTGCTAAGGAGTCAACTGCATGTATAAAATAGGTGTCTTGAGACAGAAACGCACATAAAACAAGGTTATGTGTTGATTGGCTGGCAGCAATGTTGTGACCAGAGGCTCGTGGGAACCTAAGCCTGTATTTCCCCCGGGAACAGGGATGCAGCAGTCACGAGGTCAGGACTTCAACTTCAGTAAATCCTGCCCGACATTTTGCTAAAGTGATTGTACCACCAGGGGAGCTTTGAAAACTCCCCTTGGTCAGGCTACACCCAGACCAACTAAATTAGCACCTCTGGCAGAGGGACCCAGGGTAGATGGGATCAGCTCGGTGCTTTGTGACCAGCTAGAAGGGTGGGATAGGGAGGGTGGGAGGGAGGGAGATGCAAGAGGGAAGAGATATGGGGATATATGTATATGTATAGCTGATTCACTTTGTTATAAAGCAGAAACTAACACACCATTGTAAAGCAATTATACTCCAATAAAAATGTTAAGAAAAAAAAAAAGCCAGTGTCTACCATCACTGAGAAAAACACAGGAGAGGAGACAGGACAATCACAAGCTCTTGTAATCACAATAAATAGTTGTTGATTTCACCTGAATGTATTCTTGGTTGTTGATTTCACCTGAATGTATTCTTTTTATTTTACTCTCTTTGTCTTTATGTATGATCTCCGCATGTAGAAACATACAGTCAATGGGAAACAGCAGTTGCTCATCTGGAATGTAAATGACAAGAACTACCCCCATAGCAAGCTGCAACTCTCACTCGATCACGGTCCTGGGCATGAGTATAAAGCGCAAACAACCGCTCGGCCAACAGAAATAAAGAAGGACTTACAGGGCTCCCCTGCATCTCTCTGTACCTGTGGTCTTGAGCCAAGGCAGGGGGAAGCATGTAGCGCATAGAACAGCACTGCTGCAGGAAACCAAGGTAAGGATTGATTTCCAAATACAGAGGAGAAGCGCCTTGTTACCAGGAAATCAGTATCTCCTTCCCTCAAAGCCAGCAGGGCCAGTTTCCAAAGAAGTCTGCACAAACTTAGCCAAGAAAAATCAAATTTGCTCTGTCCCTAGAGGATTAACTGTTGTTGAAATTATTATAATCTTTAAGGTTAAATGGTGAGATCCACCTCTCAGTGACCAGGACAGTCATGAGCTGCTAAAGGCACTTTAGCTGGCCCTCTGGCACCAGCTTCCCACCCTGGAGGCAAATACCCAGGTACCTGAAGTTATCTATGATACCTCTGTATTTGCCTCCAGGGTGGGAAGCTCCAACCAGTAGTGCTCAGAGCTGAACTGGAAATTGCTGAAGGGGGTGTCTGGGTTGTTCAGTGGTTCTCAAAGTGTGGTTCCCAGACCACAGCAACAGCATCACCTGGGAACTTGTAGACACGCAAGTGTACCCCCCCCCGCAACCCACCCCATAGGTTGCCAGACAAAATACAGGATGCCCAGTAAAATGAGAACTTCAGATACACAACAATGATTTTTTTAGTCTAAGTATGTCTCATGCAACATTTGGGACTAAGAACTAAAAAAAAAAAAATTATTGTTTAGCTAAAATGCAAATCTAAAGTCATTTATTTTTATTAGCAAATCTGGTAACCATACACCCCAGACCTATGGAATCTGAAACTGCAGGGTTGGGGCCCAGAAAAGTGTGTTTCAAGGAGCCTTCCAGGTGGTTCTGATGCAGGCTGAAGCTTCAGAGCGGTTGCTCTAGTTTCAGCTTCCTGTCTTATCTAGTTGACCTAGGAAAGGATTACGTCTACTCTACTCATATCTCAGTGGTTGGATTTTACTAGCAAGAGCTATCTGAGACGTAAGCCCAAATTTTCTCAAAATGGAACTGACCGACTCAGTATCTATTTCCCTGTGCTTCGTGTTGGGCAGAGCCCTGATTTTAGAGTCTCAAAAATGGACCTTCTCTCTAGATACAGGTGGATGCTTCAAGGTGCACACGCCTGGTTTTTGGCAACTGCGCCCTTTGCAGTTTGCTGCTGCATGGGACCTCTGACCAGACAGCTGGCAAGGCTGCCTGTGTCTGTGCCCCGTGGTGAGACTGGGGTACAGACTTGTCTCCACTGTGGCCACAGCACAGTAGAGGCTGGGCTTTCTCACCTCCGGGAGTCCATCAGAGGCTTCTCTTACCTGGACAAGGGGACAGTTAATAGGATGATGCCGTCCCAGGACTCTTTCCTCAGTAGCAGCCACCACTTCACTATAGGAACCCACGATTACAGAGGATGTGAGCAGCTTAGGTCCTGGACAGAATAATTAGAGTCTGAGTAATGGTGACAACAGTGACAATAACCAGCATTCACTGGCACCTACTGTATGCCGGGCATTGTGCTAAGTGCATAACATATATAACATCTCATTGAATTTTCATCACAACATTGTGAACTCAGGACTGTTTCCCTCATTTTAAGGTAAAGAAGCTGAGATTTAGCAAGGGCATATAAGTTGCCTACAATCTCGCAACGAAAAAATAGAAGGATTAAAATTTGAACCCCCATTTACACATCCCCAGAGCTGTTGCTCGAAACCATAACGTCCATTGATTTCCTTTTGGGAAACTGACATTAATTAAATGCCACCCTGCTAACCACCACGTGCATTGGCCCATATTGAGCCCCTACTGTGTGCAGGCACTGTGCCAGGTGCTGTGGGAATCAGAGGTGACTTACAGTCCCTGTACAGGGGGTCATACACAGGTGGTGGAACAATATGTTTGAAATAACCAATATCGCTCCCCGGTGCATTTATCCTTCCTTCCTGAGCCAGCCCTCTGCACTCAGGGGAGAACTGGGGCAGCAAAAAATACAAAAGAAAAGTCTCTCTTATTGGCTCATGAATTTTGGAGGCTTAGATACTTTGGGGAGTGGGTAAAAAATTTAGGAAAACACTTCATGGGAGGAGCAAGTATTTTCCCTTTTCCCTTAGACTAGAAAAGCATTTCTAGAACAGGAGGGAGGGACAGGGATGGATCACAGAGGGAGCGGGTTCTTGGTCCTGCCTCCTGGGTCATGTCCTAGGGAGGTGACAGAGCCTCCAGATGGTGTGTGGACTATAAGAACAGGCTGGTCTTGGACCTTGCTGCCAGGGAAGGGCTCAGAAAGTCCCCAGGATAGAAATGGCCTCACTAACGTTCGGGCAGACCAGGCTTTGGATGTCCAAACGGAGTTTCCTGCACTTCAGCATGGCACAGTCCCAGAGGATGAACTTATATGTACCTAAAAAGGGCACTTGAAATAGCATCAAGAACTTTTAGACCTAAAGGAGCCACTGATGGGAATAAGGGATGTCTCCATGGCAACGTGCACAGTCCGATGTTTACCTTAGTGCCCTTCAGGGTGGAGAGACGACACTGAAGACCAGATAACCCTTTCTCCAGTAATGGCACTAACCCCCAAAACTTAGATACTATCCATGGGAAAGAGGAAGTGACCCCAAATGGACTGAGGTAACGTTTTTGCTATCTAGGCTGAATGGGGACTTCAAATAGGAATTAAAGCAAGTTATAGAAAAATAGAAACAGTTATCAACTCAATTGTTCCAGGAAAAATTGGGAAGACTTTGGAATTGCTGAGAAAGATCACTGAGTATCCTGTCTAGGGTACCCTTCCAGACCATCTTTACCTTTTATTGTAAACCTTTACAGTTCTGTAAGTTAAGCAAAACTATAGTAATTCAAATGATTCTTGTCCTCAGAAATATAAATAAATTGTTTCTGATGGAGATGCAATTAATTATTGCCCAGTGGGTATTGGCCAGTTTTGTACCTCTTTGAAAATTCATTTCAGGATTTATATTGTCTATGTATGTGCGTGTTTTCTTGAATTCTCTTTTGAGCCAATTATAGTATCTCACTGGTTCCCTCATAATTGATGAGTTAAGTAAATTTTTGATATGTATTCATTTTATAACTGTATGAGAATCATCGTTTTGACTTTGAAAAAAATTAACCTTAACTTTTGGTTTCTGGTCTGGTATGTAAGGAGCTTAGAAGTCATCCATTTTAACAACTAGTAAAAAGCTGAACAAACTGGAAAATCAGCAACTCTTCTTAGATTTGTCAGACAAGTGAGGTCACAGGGCAAACTGTTTCCTTCCAAATTGCAGAGATAGACAGGTGGATAAGAGAATCACAACTTACTGGAGCAGAAACCTCCATGGGAACCAGTTCCAGGGTAGGAAATCCTGAACTGTAATTGATGAATTACTAGAGGCTCGGTGTGGACAAGTCTGAGAAATAAAAACACCTCCAGGAGGGGGCGATCACGGGGTGGGGAGGAGGAATCCCACACCTTTGTGAGTTTTACCTTCAGGAGCTCTACCAGGTTCTCACAGTGAAGAAGGGAGGAAAAAAATCCCTTCAGGAGGAGGAACTGTTTTGAGATATGCCAGAGCGTACTGTTCTCAACAAGGCTTGCACTCAAATGACACTATTTTTACCAGAACCCAATCTTTTGGGGTTTTATGAGAGCCTAAATGAACTGGGGGAAGGGAAATACCAAACCCCAGCCCTCTCTAGCCACCCTGTATCACCTAAAGGGTGGGCGAAAAAACTGAGGAGCACTTGTAAAGCTCGTAGCCAATGATTGAGTTTATATAAGGTGAAATGAATAACAGCAATGAAACAAGGAATAAAAGGGCAGAATTAAGAATGTTTTGTTATTATAAGGTACTTGCATTACCTGTGAAGCAGCATAGTGTCATTTGGAAGCGGACATGGACTAGTTGTAAATGTATATTGCAAACTCTATGGCAACAACTAAAAAATAGTAAAAAGGAAGTATAATTAGTATGCTAAGAAAGCAGAGGAAATGGAGTCATACAAAATGCTCAGCTAAAACCACAAACAGCAGAAAAAGAGTGGAAGACAAAAATAGGAATGAAGAAGAAGGGCAATGAATAGAAAACAGTAACAAACATGGTAGATCCAGCTAGATGGGTAGGAAGACTCAATACTGTCAGGATGTCAGCTCTAACGTGGTCTCTAGATTTAAGACAGTATCAATCAAGTTATTTTGTAGATATTAACACACTGATTCTAAAGTTTATATGGAGAGTGGAGAGGTAGAGAACTCAGAATAGCCAACACAATACTTAAAGAGAAGAACAAAGTTGGAGGACTGATACTATCTGACTTCAAGGCTTACTATAAAGCAACAGCTATCAAACTGTGTGGTACTGGTGAAATAATGGACAGTTAGATCAGTGGAACAGACTAGAGATCCCAGAAATAGACTCATATAAATATAGTCTCCTGATCTTTGACAAGGGAGTAAAAGCAATACAATGGACCAAAGATAGTCTCTTCAACAAATGGTGCTGTAACAACTGGACATCCACATGCAAAGAAATGAATCTAGACACAGACTTTACACCCTTCACAAAAATTAACTCAAAATGGATTATAGACCTTAATGTAAAATGCAAAACTATAAAACTTCTTAAAGATAACATAGAAGAATATCTAAGTGGCTGAGGGTATGGTGATGACTTTTTAGATATAACACCAAAGGCAAGACCTGTTGAAGAAATAATTGATAAGCTGGAATTAAATCATTAAAATCATTAAAATCATAAAATCATTAAAATAAAAAAAAACTTCTGGTCTGTGAAAGATACAGTTAAGAAAATGAGAAGATAATCCACAGACTGGGAGAACATATTTGCAAAAGACATATTTGATAAAACACTTGTCCAGAACATAGAAAGAACTCTTAAAACTCAAAGAGAAAATGAACAACTAGGTTAAAAATGGGACAAAAAGCAGAACAGATACCGCATTAAAGAAGATGTACCGATGGCAAATAAGCACATGAAAAGATGCTCCACATCTTATGTCACCAGGGAAATGCAAATTAAAACAACAATGAGATACCACTGTGCACCTATTAGAATGGCCAAAATTCTGGACACCAACAACACCAAATGCTGACAAGGATGCAGAGCAACAGCTGTCGTTTCTGGTGGGAATGCAAAATGGTGCGGCCACTTTGGGGAAGAGTTTGGTGGTTTCTTACAAAATTAACCACGCTCTTACCATAAAATCCAACAATTTCATTCTTGGTATTTACCCAAAGGAGTTGAAAAGTCATGTCCACACAAAAACCTGCACATGGATGTTTATGGCAGATTTATTCATAAATGCCAAAACTTGTAAGCAAACAAGTTTTCCTTGAGTAGGTGAATGGATAAATAAACTGTGGTACATGCAGGTAAAGGAATATTATTTAGCAATAAAAGATGTGAGCTATCAAACCATGAAAAGACGTGGAGGAAACTTAAATGCCTATTACTAAGTGAAAGAAGCCGATCGGAAAAGGCTACATACTGTATGATTCCAATTATATGACATTATTGCAAAAGCAAAACTATGGAGACAATTAAAAAAAATCAGTCGTTGCTAGGGGTTAGGGAAAAGGGAGGAATGGCGAGGCAGAGCACAGAAGATTTTCAGGGAAGTAACTATTCTGTATGATACTATGATGGTGGGTACATGTCATTACGTATTTGTCCAAACCCATAGAATGTACCACCCCAGGAGTGAACAGCAATGTAAACTATGGACTTTGAGTAATTATGATGTGTTAATTTGGGTTCGTCAGCTGTAACAAATGGACCACTCGGTGGGGGGGATGGTGATAGTGGGGGAGGCTGGGCATGTCGGGGGGAGGAGGGGGTATTTGGGAACCCTCTGTACCTTCCGCTCAATTTTGCTGTGAACCTAAACTCTAAAAATAAAGTATATTAAAAAAAAAGTCACCCAAGATGAACTCACACACTATGTTAATAGTTTTTTTTTTTTTTTTAATCTCATCCCTTGGAGTGTAGAAGGTGGGTACCTTGTTCTTGATATTTTCAAATTTGAAATACAAAATCTGAAAGATTTTTACACCCGCGAGTATGAGGACAGTAGCGTGTACTTTCCTTTACACCTCATTTGTTCCCCAAAGAGCTAGAATAGAAAAGGAAATGAAGAGTCCCCTGGTATTATACCATTAGATTAAAGCATTAGAGGGGAACTTGCCAGGTTGTATGGTCATCAGTTTATGTGGACAGAAGGAGGGGACTAACATCACTGAGACATGCTGTCGGCCTTAGTTTTGTTTCCTCCAGAAGATGAGCCTGAGATAAGGATTGAAGTGCAAGTACTTCATTTGGGCAATGAAGGGCACCCCAGGAGGGGAGACAGGAGGTCGTGCAAGGGAGGGAAAGCAACCACCAGAGAGCCTGTCATCAACTCAGCCGCCACTGTGGGCAGCTGGGGCTTGAGTCCACTGAGGAAATGGTCAGCCGGTGTAGAAAAGGCCAGAAGAGTTTTTGTCCTCAAGGGGGAAGGGAGCTGGGATGTTAAAAAAAATCCTCTAACACTTGTCTGAGTTGGGGGTTGAGACTCCCACCTGCTCCAGGTGTGTTTGTGGAGGAAGCCGAGGCATAATGCTCGTGCGGCAGAAGGGACGATTGGCTTTCTCTGGGGCGTGGGCTGGTGGGTCAGGGAGACTAGGGTGGTGATGCTGAAGGGGGTCTTGGTGAAAGCTTTGTGGGCAAGAGAGAAAGAGTCTTCCAGAAAGAAGGAATAGCACGTCCAAAGGACTGGAGGTGGGAAACAGCCTGGTGAGTCTAGAGGACAGTGATTCATCTGTTCATCTGGCCATCTGGCCACCCGGTCATCTGGTCATCTTGTGCTGTGGAAGCCTGGGCTCAAGGAAGGGCAGGTAGTCGAGGGATGGGCTGCAGCCCGGCTCAGAGGGTCTTATTTGCCTGGAATTTGCCCTATAAGCAAGGAGGAGGCATGCAAAGGTTTTAAATAAGGTCAGATTTGCCTTTTAGAAGAGTCTTTCTGGCCATGGTGGGGATTGAGGGTGGGAGGGACCTAGAGGCAGAACGGCCAGCAGGAGGGGGTGGAGTGGGCCCTGGGAGTGCTGGGGGGAGGGGAGTGACAGGGGGAAAGGATGCAGGAGTCTCGGGGGGCGGGTGCACTCTGTAGAGGGAGGAGTTGCAATGGCTTCACCTTTTAAAAAAACAACAGCAGTGCCATGAGGTGGTTATTGTTTTTCTTTTAACTTTAAACTTTTTTTTTTTTTTTTTTGGCAGTACGCGGACCTCTCACTGTTGTGGCCTCTCCCGTTGCAGAGCACAGGCTCCGGACGTGCAGGCTCAGTGGCCATGGTTCACTGGCCCAGCCGCTCCGCGGCATGTGGGATCTTCCCGGACCGGGGCACGAACCCGTGTCCCCTGCATCGGCAGGCGGACTCTCAACCACTGCGCCACCAGGGAAGCCCTACCCCTTTATTCTTTAGAGTATGTTTCTCCAAAACAAAAATCCTCTTATAGAACCACTACCCCATTATAAAAATCAGGAAATTGAACATTTATAGAATACTATTATGTAGGTAGGCATCACTGGATTTCCATCCTTTGTAGCAGAAAAAAAAAAAAAATCCTAGCTCAAACACTGTTATCAGTTGTCAGGTCCCTTAAATCTCCCACAGTCGGGAGCAGACTTCAGACGTTTTGTCTTTCATCACCTCGACGTTTTGGAAGAGTGTAGGCCAATTATGTTGTAGAATGTTCGTCATTCCGAGTTCCTCTGATGTCTCCCCATGATGAGACTCAAGTTGTGCATTTTTGGCAGGAATGTACGGACGTGCTGGTGAGTCTTCTCAGTGCGTGATGCCAGGAAGCGTGGGACGCTGATCTGTCTCATTACAGGGAGTGATAACTTTGATCACCCGGTTACAGGGCTGTCTGCCAGGCTTCTCCTTGTAAAGTGGCCATTTTCCCCTTGTAATGCATACGTGTCTCGTGGGGAGATGTTTTGAGACCAGGCAAACATCCTGCTATCACTCAGACTTTCCCCCTGCGATGGTTATTTTTAACCCACACTTTTCAGCTGCAGAAACTGATGCTTGGAGAAAGGAAGTGACTTGTCCAGCTCAGGATGTTTAGCAAGGAAAACTCTAGTTCCAATTTCCTGACTGTAGATCCCACCTATGTCTTCTCATCTCCTGGCTTCACAATGTCAGTTCCTAAACCCATCCCTCAGGTACCAGATGCCGCCGGCGCCCCAACTGTGTCGCCTCAGCCCATGTGCTGCAGCCCCTCTTCCAGATCCCGGTACTCGAGGGCTTTGCGTGGCCATGGGCACCTGTCTACCACCTGTGCCCACTGGCACAGCCCCTGGGAACAGCCCTCAACTCACTAGGGACTGCTCTCTGGGATGGGAGTTGCTGTAGAAATTCCTCAGCGACCCCGCCCACTGGGTGGAAAGCTTGGGGTGAGTTCTCCCCTGTTCCTCAGATGTCCCTGGCTGGGTGGAGCTGCGGGCAGCCACAGCAGTGACCTGCTGCACAATTTACTCTTCCGAGCTTCCCTATATCACGCACCCCACATTGTTTCCTGGGATCACCTCCTAAATAAAGTGCTTGCACAGGGGTCCTCATCTCAGGGTGTGCTTCTGGGGGGGAGATAAACTGAGGCTCCTTGTGAAGTCTTGGGTTCCCTCCCCAACCCCCTTTCAGGGTCCCTTAAAAAGCAGGGTCCCCAAGAATGGGCACAGCCCTTGAAGGGGGGTTTGAGCAGGCCAGGTTGTTTTTACTGACATCTGAGAGGGGACCAGGAGGGGAACCTGAGCAATGATACCCTTGCTAAGCTTCAAAGAACAGGTCTGAGACATTTGCTAGTACAGAGACACAGCTGAAAGTGTGTGAGCAGCCAGAAACCCAGAGTCTGAGCCGGCAGCCGGGCAGCACTCTTGTCTTCCATCGGGGGTGAGTACGACATGGAGTGCGGGTGTCAAGGTGGCTTGAATCTAGGATGCTGGGTGGACACCTCCTGTAAGCCAGTGTCTTGCGTGGGGCTCCTGGGAAGCAGCCTCTGAGATGACGAGCTGTGAGCCAGTGTTTCATTCGGGCAGGACTCTGGGGGAGACATTGGTGAGGGGTAAGGGTGCAACTTCAGGTGGAGCCCCAGTCTCAGGCTGAGCCCCTGGGTGGCTCTGGAGGGGGAACCGCACCAAGGGTTTGTCCCACCTCAAGGCCAGGGAGCGGGGCTTGAGTGCCCTGCACCAGGGCGGGCATCTAAACTCTCATGCGGGTCGTGGTTCCCGAAGCGTAAGGGCACTGCATGACATAAGTACCAGAGGTGACCCGTGAAGCGTAAGGCCCCGAGGGTGGGGTGGGCACACAGAAATGGCATCTTAGTTTGCTAGGGCTGCCACAACGAAATGCCACAGACTGGGTGGCTTACGCAACAGAAATCTCTCTGCTTACAGTTCTGGAGTCTGAAAGCCCAAGATGAGGATGCCAGTGGGGTTGGCTTTGGTGAGGCCTCTCTCCATGGCCTGCAGACACCCCTCCTCCCGGCAGGGTTGTCACTTGACTTTTCCTCTGCGCCCTGATGCCCTTGGGGTCTCCTTTCAGATAGTGATGCCTGTCATACTGGACTACAGCCCCACCTTAACGGCCTCATTTTAATCACCTCCTTTAATCACCTCCCATCTCCAAATACAGTCACATTGGGCATTGCGGCTTCAACCTCTGGACTTTGGGGGATACAGTTCAGCCCACAGCAAATGGTGAGGGTGCTCTGAGGCCATCTGGGTGGAGTCTGACAGCGTCCGTGCAGGCAGACACCTCCGACTTCAGGTTGAAGCCTGGCTGTGCCTTCTTTAGCGACCACTTCACATTGTGGGTGTCTAGAAAGGGTCCTGTCACCAGAATCCCCAAGTCTTCCCAAGAGCTGCCCCCATCTCCCGGCGGCACACTACCAGGCTCTCAGTCTTCACTCATCTTTTTTTCTTGATTTAAAAAAAAAAGTTTTATTTTATATTGGAGTATAGTAGATTAACAATGATGTGTTAGTTTCAGGTGTACAACAAAGTGATTCAGTTATACATATACATATATTCATTCTTTGTTTTTTTTTTTATGGTGTGTTAGTTTCTGCTTTACAACAAAATGAATCAGTTATATATATACATATGTTCCCATATCTCTTCCTTCTTGCGTCTCCCTTCCTCCCACCCTCCCTGTCCCACCCCTCCAGGCAATCACAAAGCACGGAGCTGATCTCCCTGTGCTATGCAGCTGCTTCCCACTAGCTATCTATTTTACGTTTGGTAGTGTATATATGTCCATGCCACTCTCTCACTTTCTCCCAGCTTACCCTTCCCCCTCCCGATATCCTCAAGTCCATTCTCTAGTAGGTCTGTGTCTTTATTCCCGTCTTACCCCTAGGTTCTTCATGACATTTTTTTTTCTTAAATTCCATATATATGTGTTAGCATACGGTATTTATCTCTCTCTTTCTGACTTACTTCACTCTGTATGACAGACTCTAGGTCTATCCACCTCATTACAAATAGCTCAAATTCGTCTCTTTTTATGGCTGAGTAATATTCCATTGTATATATGTGTCACATCTTCTTTATCCATTCATCCGATGATGGACATTTAGGTTGTTTCCATATCCGGGCTATTGTAAATAGAGCTGCAATGAACATTTTGGTACATGACTCTTTTTGAATTGTGGTTTCCTCAGGGTATATGCCCAGTAGTGGGATTGCTGGGTCATATGGTAGTGCTATTTGTAGTTTTTTAAGGAAACTCCATACTATTCTCCACAGGCTGTATCAATTTACATTCCCACCAGCACTGCAAGAGGGTTCCCTTTTCTCCACACCCTCTCCAGCATTTATTGTTTCTAGAATTTTTTGATGATGCCATTCTGACTGGTGTGAGATGATATCTCATTGTAGTTTTGATTTGCATTTCTCTAATGATTAGTGATGTTGAGCATTCTTTCATGTGTTTGTTGGCAGTCTGTAAATCTTCTTTGGAGAAATGTCTATTTAGGTCTTCTGCCCATTTTTGGATTGGGTTGTTTGGTTTTTTGTTATTGAGCTGCATGAGCTGCTTGTAAATTGTGGAGATTAATCCTTTGTCAGTTGCTTCATTTGCAAATATTTTCTCCCATTCTGAGGGTTGTCTTTTGGTCTTGTTTATGGTTTCCTTTGCTGTGCAAAAGCTTTGAAGTTTCATTAGGTCTCATTTGTTTATTTTTGTTTTTATTTCCATTTCTCTAGGAGGTGGGTCAAAAAGGATCTTGCTGTGATTTAGGTCATAGAGTGTTCCGCCTATGTTTTCCATTAAGAGTTTGATAGTCTCTGGCCTTACATTTAGGTCTTTAATCCATTTTGAGCTTATTTTTGTGTATGGTGTTAGGGAGTGATCTAATCTCATACTTTTATATGTACCTGTCCAGTTTTCCCAGCACCGCTTATTGAAGAGGCTGTCCTTTCTCCACTGTACATTCCTGCCTCCTTTATCAAAGATAAGGTGACCATATGTGTGGGGGTTTATCTCTGGGCTTTCTATCCTGTTCCATTGATCTATCTTTCTGTTTTTGTGCCAGTACCATAGTGTCTTGATTACTGTAGCTTTGTAGTATCGTTTGAAGTCAGGGAGCCTGATTCCTCCAGCTCCGTTTTTCGTTCTCAAGATTGCTTTGGCTGTTCGGGGTCTTTTGTGTTTCCATACAAATTGTGAAAGTTTTTGTTCTAGTTCTGTGAAAAATGCCAGTGGTAGTTTGATAGGGATTGCATTGAATCTGTAGATTGCTTTGGGTAGTAGAGTCATTTTCACAATGTTGATTCTTCCAATCCAAGAACATGGTATATCTCTCCAGCTATTTGTATCATCTTTAATTTCTTTCATCAGTGTCTTATAATTTTCTGCATACAGGTCTTTTGTCTCCTTAGGTAGGTTTATTCCTAGGTATTTTATTCTTTTTGTTGCAATGGTAAATGGGAGTGTTTTCTTGATTTCACTTTCAGATATTTCATCATTAGTGTATAGGAATGCAAGAGATTTCTGTGCATTAATTTTGTATCCTGCTACTTTACCAAATTCATTGATTAGCTCTAGTAGTTTTCTGGTAGCATTTTAGGATTCTCTATGTATAGTATCATGTCATCTGCAAACAGTGACAGCTTTACTTCTTCTTTTCTGATTTGAATTCCTTTTATTTCATTTTCTTCTCTGATTGCTGTGGCTAAAACTTCCAAAACTATGTTGAATAAGAGTGGTGAGAGTGGGCAACCTTGTCTTTTTCCTGATCTTAGTAGAAATGCTTTCAGTTTTTCACCATTGAGGACGATGTTGGCTGTGGGTTTGTCATATATGGCCTTTATTATGTTGAGGAAAGTTGCCTCTATGCCTACTTTCTGCAGGGTTTTTATCATAAATGGGTGTTGAATTTTGTTGAAAGCTTTCTCTGCATCTATTAAGATGATCATATGGTTTTTCTCCTTCAATTTGTTAATATGGTGTATCACGTTGATTGATTTGCGTATATTGAAGAATCCTTGCATTCCTGGAATAAACCCCACTTGATCATGGTGTATGGTCCGTTTAATGTGCTGTTGGATTCTGTTTGCTAGTATTTTGTTGAGGATTTTTGCATCTATGTTCATCAGTGATATTGGCCTGTAGTTTTCTTTCTTTGTGACATCCTTGTCTGGTTTTGGTATCAGGGTGATGGTGGCCTCGTAGAATGAGTTTGGGAGTGTTCCTCCCTCTGCTATATTTTGGAAGAGGTTGAGAAGGACAGGTGTTAGCTCTTCTCTAAATGTTTGATAGAATTCGCCTGTGAAGCCATCTGGTCCTGGGCTTTTGTTTGTTGGAAGATTTTTAATCACAGTTTCAATTTCAGTGCTTGTGATTGGTCTGTTCATATTTTCTATTTCTTCCTGATTCAGTCTTGGCAGGTTGTGCATTTCTAAGACTTTGTCCATTTCTTCCAGGTTGTCCATTTTTTTGGCATAGAGTTGCTTGTAGTAATCTCTCATGATCTTTTGTATTTCTGCAGTGTCAGTTGTTACTTCTCCTTTTCCATTTCTAATTCTATTGATTTGAGTCTTCTCCCTTTTTTTCTTGATGAGTCTGGCTAATGGTTTATCAATTTTGTTTATCGTCTCAAAGAACCATCTTTTAGTTTTATTGATCTTTGCTATTGTTTCCTTCATTTCTTTTTCAATTATTTCTGATCTGATTTTTATGATTTCTTTCCTTCTGCTAACTTTGGGGTTTTTTGGTTCTTCTTTCTCTAATTGCTTTAGGTGCAAGGTTAGGTTGTTTATTCGAGATGTTTCCTGTTTCTTAAGGTAGGGTTGTATTGCTATAAACTTCTCTCTTAGAACTGCTTTTGCTGCATCCCATATGTTTTGGGTCGTCCTGTCTCCATTGTCATTTGTTTCTAGGTATTTTTTAATTTCCTCTTTGATTTCTTCAGTGATCACTTCGTTATGAAGTAGTGTATTGTTTAGCCTCCATATGTTTGTATTTTTTACAGATCTTTTCCTGTAATTGATATCGAGTCTCATAGCGTTGTGGTCGGAAAAGAAACTTGATACAATTTCAATTTTCTTAAATTTACCAAGGCTTGATTTGTGACCCAAGATATGATCTATCCTGGAGAATGTTCCATGAGCACTAGAGAAAAATGTGTATTCTGTTGTTTTTGGATGGAATGTCCTATAAATATCAATTAAGTCCATCTTGTTTAATGTATCACTTAAAGCTTGTGTCTCCTTATTTATTTTCATTTTGGATGATCTGTCCATTGGTGAAAGTGGGGTGTTAAAGTCCCCCACTATGAATGTGTTACTGTCGATTTCCCCTTTTATGGCTGTTAGTATTTGCCTTATGTATTGAGGTGCTCCTATGTTGGGTGCATAAATATTTATAATTGTTATATCTTCTTCTTGGATCAATCCCTTGATCATTATGTAGTGTCCTTCTTTGTCTCTTCTAATAGTCTTTATTTTAAAGTCTATTTTGTCTGATATGAGAATTGCTACTCCAGCTTTCTTTTGGTTTCCATTTGCATGAAATATCTTTTTCCATCCCCTTACTTTCAGTCTGTATGTGTCTCTAGGTCTGAAGTGGGTCTCTTGTAGACAGCATATATATGGGTCTTGTTTTTGTATCCATTCAGCCAATCTGTGTCTTTTGGTGGGAGCATTTAGTCCATTTACATTTAAGGTAATTATCGATATGTATGTTCCTGTTCCCATTTTCTTAATTGTTTTGGGTTCGTTATTGTAGGTCTTTTCCTTCTCTTGTGTTTCTTGCCTAGAGAAGTTCCTTTAGCAGTTGTTGTAGAGCTGGTTTGTTGGTGCTGAACTCTCTCAGGTTTTGCTTGTCTGTAAAGGTTTTAATTTCTCCATCAAATCTGAATGAGATCCTTGCTGGGTAGAGTAATCTTGGTTGCAGGTTTTTCTCCTTCATCACTTTAAATATGTCCTGGCAGTCCCTTCTGGCTTTCAGAGTTTCTGCTGAAAGATCAGCTGTTAACCTTATGGGGATTCCCTTGTGTGTTATTTGTTGTTTTTCCCTTGCTGCTTTTAATATGTTTTCTTTGTATTTAATTTTTGACAGTTTGATTAATATGTGTCTTGGTGTATTTCTCCTTGGATTTATCCTGTGTGGGACTCTCTGTGCCTCCTGGACTTGATTAAATATTTCCTTTCCCATATTAGGGAAGTTTTCAACTATACTCTCTTCAAATATTTTCTCAGTCCCTTTCTTTTTCTCTTCTTCTTCTGTAACCCCTGTAATCCGAATGTTGGTGCGTTTGACGTTGTCCCAGAGGTCTCTGAGACTGTCCTCAGTTCTTTTCATTGTTTTTTCTTTATTCTGCTCTGCAGTAGTTATTTCCACTATTTTATCTTCCAGGTCACTTATCTGTTCTTCTGCCTCAGTTATTCTGCTATTGATCCCATCCTAGAGTATTTTAAATTTCATTTATTGTGTTGTTCATCGTTGTTTGTTTCATCTTTAGTTCTTCTAGGTCCTTGTTAAATGTTTCTTGCATTTTGTCTATTCTATTTCCAAGATTTTGGATCATCTTTACTATCATTATTCTGAATTCTTTTTCAGGTAGACTGCCTATTTCCTCTTCATTTGTTAGGTCTGGTGGGCTTTTATCTTGCTCCTTCATCTGCAGTGTGTTTTTCTGTCTTCTCATTTTGCTTATCTTACTGTGTTTGGGGTCTCCTTTTTTCAGGTTGCAGGTTCGTAGTTCCCGTTGTTTTTGGTGTCTGTCCCCAGTGGCTAAGGTTGGTTCAGTGGGTTGTGTAGGCTTCCTGGTGGAGGAGACTAGTGCCTGTGTTCTGGTGGATGAGGCTGAATCTTGTCTTTCTGGTGGGCAGGTGCACGTCTGGTGGTGTGTTTTGGGGTGTCTGTGGACTTATTATGATTTTAGGCAGCCTCTCTGCTAATGGGTGGGGTTGTGTTCCTATCTTGCTAGTTGTTTGGCATAGGATGTCCAGCACTGTAGCTTGCTGGTCGTTGAGTGAAGCTGGGTGCTGGTGTTGAGATGGAGATCTCTGGGAGATTTTCACTGTTTGATATTATGTGGAGCTGGGAGGTCTCTTGTGGACCAGTGTCCTGAAGTTGGCTCTCCCACCTCAGAGGCAGAGCACTGACTCCTGGCTGCAGCACCAAGAGCCTTTCATCCACTCGGCTCTGAATAAAAGGGAGAAAAAGTAGAAGGAAAGAATTAGTAGGAGAAAGAAAGAAAGAAAGAAAGAAAGGAGGGAGGGAGGGAGGGAGGAAGGAAGGAGGGAAGGAAGGAAAAAAAGAATGAAAGAAGATATAGTAAAATAATATAAAGTAAGATAAAATATAATAAAATTATTAAAATAAAAAAATAATTATTAAGAGAAAAACAAAAACAAAACGGACGGATAGAGCCCTAGGACAAATGGTGGAAGCAAAGCTATACAGACAAAATCTCACACAGAAGCAGACACATACACCCTCACAAAAAAAGGAAAAGAGGAAAAAATCATAAATCTTGCTCTAAAAGTCCACCTCCTTAATTTGGGATGATTCGTTGTCTGTTCATATATTCCACAGACGTAAAGTTGATCGTGGAGCTTTAATCCGCTGCTTCTGAGGCTGCTGGGAGAGATTTCCCTTTCTCTTCTTTGTTCGCACAGCTCCCGGGGCTCAGCTTTGGATTTGGCCCCGCCTGTGCGTGTAGGTCGCCGGCGGGCGTCTGTTCTTCGCTCAGACAGGACGGGGTTAAAGGAGCCGCTGATTCGGGGGCTCTGGCTCACTCAGGCGGGGCGGAGGGAGGGGCACGGCGTGCGGGGCGGGCCTGCGGCGGCAGAGGCCGGCGTGACGTTGCGCCGGCGTGACGTTGCACCAGCGTGAGGCGCGCCGTGCGTTCTCCCGGGGGAGTTGTCCCTGGATTCCGGGACCCTGGCAGTGGCGGGCTGCACAGGCTCCCCGGAAGGGGGGTGTGGATAGTGACCTGTGCTCACACACAGGCTTCTTGGTGGCGGCAGCAGCAGCCTTAGCGTCTCCTGCCCGTCTCTGGGGTCCGCGCTGTTAGCCGCGGCTGGCGCGCGTCTCTGGAGCTCCTTTAAGCAGCGCTCTTAATCCCCTCTCCTCGCGCACCAGGTACGTGGGGGGGGGGGTTTCTTGCCTTTTGGGAGGTCTGAGGTCTTCTGCCAGCGTTCAGTAGGTGTTGTGTAGGAGTTGTTCCACGTGTAGATGTATTTCTGGTGTATCTGTGGGGAGGAAGGTGATCTCCGCGTCTTACTCTTCCACCATCTTCCCGGAAGCCCCCCATTCTTTGTTTTTTTAGATTCTTTTCCCATATAGGTCATTACAGAGTATTGAGTAGAGTTCCCTGTGCTGTACAGCAGGTCCTTATTAGTTATCTATTTTATACATAGTAATGTGTACATGTCAATCCCAAAATCCCAATATATCCGTTCCCCCCACCTTCCCCCTGGTAACTGTAAGTTTGTTTTCTACATCTGTGACTCTGTTTCTGTTTTGTAAATAAGTTCATTTGTATCATTTTTTTTAAGATTCTGCATATAAGCAATATGATATCATATGATATTTGTCTTTCTCTGTCTGACTTACTTTACTTGGTATGATAATCTCCAGGTCCATCTATGTTGCTGCAAATGGCATGATTTCATTCTTTTTAATGGCTGAGCTTAGGCTTGGGTACTTCTTGCTCTGCGCCCTGCGATAAATGCTGTATTTTCCTTTACCACAGCCCTGGTGTCACTCAGCTGACTTTTACCAGGTATGGTTCCGTAACAGAAGGCTCATTGTGTCTCTGGGGGCTTCTTGATTACAACTCAGCTGGAGGTCAAGGCATGTGGCTTCCAGGGTGTGACTGTCCCTCCGTTTCTGCAGCCATTTCCTCACAGACTGCCTGTAGCCCAGAGGAAACTCCTCCTTTTCCACCATTGCCACCCTACCCCCACCAGATGTCAGCTGGGGCTGCAGACACCTGGGGGCTTATCTGGGCCAAGTCCAGGATGCCTTCTCACATCGCCGCTGCCTGGGAGCTGAGCTGGGTTGGCGGCCTCTTCAGCTCAGGGGTCTCGGGGCGGTTGACTTCTTAGATGGCAGCTGTCCTCACTCTCCACCCCTGCCCCCTTCCCCCAGGGTGAGCATCCCAAGAGGACCCCCGAGGAGCTGCAGGACTTTTCCCACCTGGCCTGGAAGTGACTCAGCATCTCTGCTGTCTCTGTTAACAAGAGAGTCCCTGGGGTGAAGCCAGGGTCCCAGGCAGGGGACGCAGATCCCGCCGCCTCTGCGGGAAGAGGGCTGACAGTTGGCAGACGGTTCTCAAGCCGTGAGGGTGGTGGCGTGAATTTTCCACATTCTCTATGTCTTCATAGACATTTTGGTGAAAACTTGGGAGAAGCCAGAGGAGAGTCTGGTTCATCATGTTTAGAGGAAGAATCATTTCCCTGCTGTTGTTTGTGGGGTCTGGTTTGTCCCCCTGGCAGTGGGAGGGAAGCCGGGCACAGGCCGAAGCAGAGGGCTTCCCCTTAGCCAGGCTGACACGTGGGGAGCACAGGAGGGGGAAGCTGGGGGCCTGGTCTAAGCAAGGACTTACCTCAGTCTGGAGTGGACCTGCCATTCTGCATTTTAAGAAGCTGCCGGGTGATGCTGCTGGGCCACTGGACCACACTGGGAAGAGCAAGGGGCTAAGCTGGGCTTGTGCGCCGGATCCTGCTGGCGTCATGTTCCGCATGGGCCATAGGCTAGGAGTGGGCTTTATACTTTTTTTTTTTTTTTTTTTGCGGTACGCGGGCCTCTCACTGTTGTGGCCTCTCCCGTTGTGGAGCACAGGCTCCGGACGCGCAGGCTCAGTGGCCATGGCTCACGGGCCCAGCCGCTCCGCGGCATGTGGGATCTTCCCAGACCGGGGCATGAACCCGTGTCCCCTGCATCGGCAGGCGGACTCTCAACCACTGCGCCACCAGGGAAGCCCCCGGCTTTATACTTTTAAAGGGTTTTAGAAGAACAAAGAGGAGCAGCTGACAGAGACCATCGGTAGCCTGCAAACCTCACTTTGTTTACCGTCTGGCCCTTTCCAGAAGACGTCAGCTCACCCCTGATATGAGACGTCCAGAGTTTATGCTGGGCTGGAGCTGTAGCTTCTCTGCTCTTTGGTCTGTCCCAGCTCCTGCGACCCACGTGGGGCCTTTGCCTGGGACCTCTGGGGACCCCACGTTGGGCTGCACACTCGGGGCTGCCTGAGAAAGCTCTTCCCCTTGAACTTTCACCCCTCGGATCCCTCCCCCGACGGCCGTCCCGCTAGTGCTCAGCCTTCAGCGGGCCTGTCCAGCCTTCAGCCCTCACTGAGTGTGGAAGGGGCTGGGCTGGGGATGAGGGTGGGATGGGACTGCTGCGATCCCCAGGGTAGAGGAGGGGGATGGGCTGGGGGTGAGAGTGTGGGAAGAGGCCGATGTGACCTTGGGGAGTAGTGCCTAAGGGCAGAGGCAAGCTTTCACCCTGCCAGGATTAATCTCCCACACTTACATCTCCTATATGTAGTAGCCGTGGTCATTTTCAAACAAGGCCCCCAATTCTTTGGTACTCCTCCCACTGAGAGGTAGGGTCTCTGTTCCCTTCCCTTGAATCTGGTTCCATGACTGCTTGACCAGGAGAATACAGATGCAGTGCTGCTGTGCCAGTTTTCAGACCCAGGCGGTTCCTTCTCGCTGGCCTCTTGGGGTGTTGCTATGGGAACCCAGCTGCCATGCTGTGAGGAAGCCCAGTAGCCTGGGGGTGCCCGGGGGAGAGGAGGCAAGGCCGCTGGCCTCACCTGGCCACACCTGGCCGAACTCCCAGCGGACAGGAGCCCCGCCTGGGAATAATGGGAGTGAGTCATATTATAGCGGCCCCGTCCGGCCCCCACGTGGAGCAGAGATGAGCAGTCCCAGCGCAGCCTGCCCAAACTGCAGATTTGTGAGCAAAACAGTTGACCGGTTGTTTTAAGTCACTGTTTTGCCAAGCAGCATTGTATAACTGGGAGATTCACACTGAATCTTTCTGGGCCTGGGCTCACGTGACAAGGCTTCTAGTTGCTCTCCTGGGCCCGGGATATGTCAGAGCCCAGGAAGCATAGGGTGACAGAGAGAGAATACAAGCCTCTCCTGCAGCAGCTGGATGGGGAGAGCTCGCTGGGAGATGACTCACCCCTGCCTGCTTTTCCCACTGGCAGCAACTCAAAGGCGATGGAAAATGCATTTGTCATAAAAACAATATTCGACTCGGCAGAGACACCATTAGAAGAAATCCCACCTCCTCCAGTATCCCTGCTAGGAGCAAACCATTTAGATGGGCTGTATGTCTCTTATAAATGGGCTTGGGTCATGAGGCTTTTCTGTTAGCACTTGGGGATTTGGGGCATGTTTTCCCGTTATCCTAGTTTTCCTGCCCTGACGCTGCTCCTTAGGTACTCCTTTGCAGGAGGTCTGTTATACTGACAGATGCATGTTGGGGGTATGTTTGCAGCCCACGGTGAATTCTTTAAACCACCTCCCTCATCCACATAGGTGACCTGTGTCAGCCATATTTGCCCAATATGACCCCACCTCTCAGGGCCCAGTGGATCAAACTGGGGTGTGTGTGAGTAGGGGGCATGGGACACTGAGCCCAAACTGTGCTTGTGTCTGTCTCTGAGGGTGGTGGGGAAGGGGGAGGTCCAGTGGCTCAAAGAGAAGGATGCAGCCACACACAGAGGCAAGTGGAGGCTGGGGGTGAAGCGAAATCCAGGGCTCCGTTCCAGCCCTTCCCGGCCCGGCCATTCTTGCTCAGGACTCCCTGGAACCTGACGCCGAGCCTCCTGTGTTACTGATGCTAGCTTGAGCCCATTTCTGTTATTTTCACCACATTGCTGTGCACAGAACTGCTTTCCCAGAGTCACTCTCCTTGACTTGTAGATGTAAAATGGGTCACGAGCTGTGATCTGGGACCAGCTTGCTCACCTTTGCGGAGCCCCCTGCTCAGTTCAGGGCAGACAGAGATGAGCAGCACAGGGTCCTGCATGTGCTCCATCTGCCCAGTCCCTGTGAGTCTGTAGAGAAATGCATTGTGGGAAGATCCTCCACCCCCTCAAAGGATGAGCTACCATGGCAACCATGAAAGCCAGATCCTGAGTGTACCAAATTTCCATGCTTTTAGTTCCAAAGAAGAAAATTAAAAAGCCACCTAATTTGCTTTCTCTCTTCAAAGGTTATTTTCTATTGAGGGAAAAATAAAATCAAAGTCACAGAATTCTTTTTTGCAAGGTACTTTTGGGGGCCTAGAGTGACCTTTTGAGCAGGTGGAGAGGTCTAAATAAAAACACAAAATCTGAATAAAGCTCTGAGGCGATTGGATGAGGACAAAGTAATGCTTTTTTTTTTTTTTTTTGTGGTACGCCGGCCTCTCACTGTTGTGGCCTCTCCCGTTGTGGAGCATAGGCTCCGGACGCGCAGGCTCAGTGGCCATGGCTCACGGGCCCAGCCGCTCCGTGACATGTGGGATCTTCCCGGGCCGGGGCATGAACCCGTGTCCCCTGCATCGGCAGGCGGACTCTCAACCACTGCGTCACCAGGGAAGCCCCTAAGTAATGCTTTTATTTAAGATTCCATCAATGCCAAGGGCAGAGGTTAACTGGTAAACTAATTAATTCCCCCAAGCAAGCAGGTATTGAGTGCCTGCTCCGTCCTGGCACTAACCAGGCCAAGGGAGCCCAGGTGTGTGTCAGACACAAGGCTGCTGGGGTCTCATCTCCCATTAGCAGCTTCAATAAAAATGCACGTGTCTGCCGGCTCTTTGCTAGGAGCTTGGAGAAGCCGGAGGAAGTGTGAGACACTGCTCATTCCCTCCAGGGCCTCATCATGCCTGTGGACTACGAAAGCTTATATAAAAGGACAAAAAGCTCCAGCACAAAACGTGTTCCAAGTTCACATGGGTGGTGCAGATGAGACTTGTCTCTGGGACTCAAGAGGAAGGGCCCGGTGGGCTGGAGTGATCTCGGAAGTCTTCCTGGAGGAGGCAAGTTTTGACTTGTCCCTTAAATGAGAGATTTTTGTTGGGCGGAGAGATGGAGGGAGGGTGTTCCAAGGGGAGGGTGTTGAAGGTGACACCGTCTGTCTGTGTGTCAGTGGCTAGGTTGACCGGCTCCTGTACTGGGAAGCCAGGCTGGGTGTGGGCTCTGGAGGCTCAGGGGACTGGACCTTACTCTTCAGGGAATGGGAAGCCATGACAAGTTTTGGAATCAAGAGTGGCACATATGAAACTGGGCTCCAGAAATCTCATCCCACCAGGAGTTGACAGCCCAGGTGGAGTGCTGGAGGCCAGAGCCGCATCTGGGGACAGATGCCGCAGCTGGGTGAGAAGTGCTGGTAATTTCATGAGTGATAGGACCATCTGTAAATGATGTAACAACGAAAGCTGTGGTTGAACATCTGGAATCACCTCTCCCCCTGGTTCTGCAGGGCAGGGTTTTCTTCTGGGGACTGACTTTATTATTTGATGTGATGGGGTTCAGGACACGCTACCCAAAAGATGGCACCTTGGCATATGGAACCTCCCCAGCTGGAGGAGTTAGAGAAGCGGCAGAAGCAGGAAGGCCACTCTGACACCCACCCCCACCTGCCCTCCCTTCTTCCCTGAAATAGGTCAGAAAACTCCCGTGTGAGAGATGCCCGCCCTGTGCCAGGAGGAAGGGAGACATTTTTAGCATCAGAGATGGGGAACTGGGGCCAAGAAATCTGCAAACAAACTTTGCTGAACTCACTCTCACCTTCCCACTTGTGTCTTCACCACGTGCTCACCCAAACCCCTTTGTCTGGTCAATTCATCACAAATGTATTGATTCTTCATTGACAAGGTATGAAAGCTGCCTGCTCTGGTCACTTCATCAGGTCTTCATTTTCTTGTGAAGGCTCCCGTGCACATGTGAAAATTCAAAAAAATGTGTATGCTCTTCTCTTGTTAATCTGGCTTTGTCAGTTTAATTTTTGGAGGCAGCCAAGGACCCTAAGAGAGTCAAGGAAAACTTCTTCCTCCCTTACAGATGCCAATCCCATTTACAGAAACCCCAATGACTATGGGCTTGACCAGGGAGGCTGCCGAATAGCAGGTGAACTTGGCCTGAGAAAGACCACTGCAGTGTCCAAGAAATGGTGCTGGGCTGTATCCCAGGAGGAGACCAGGGTAGATGTATCACTCAGAGGGCTTGGAAAACCCAGCTGTCCAAGCTCGCAAATCTCGCAGTGTCGCGGCGGGGGTGGTTAGTGCCCTGCCCGTCTGCCCTCCCTGTCACTGTTCAGGCGTGCTGGGCGCAGCCTCCTGCAAGTACCTCCAGCTCTCCACTGGAGGGCGCTCTCTGGCACACTTGGTTAAGGTGGGCAGGCGGAAGTTAGCGTCCCTGGGAATAGCCCTAACGATGCTGGTATATGATGGGTACACACCCCACGTCCTCTCCCCTGTCCCAAAGTTGGGACAGCTCTGTGCCCTGTCGTACACCGTCTCCCCGACTGCTCGGCGTGATTGACCCTCAGCTGCCCACAGGATGTCCCAGTCCATCCCACCTCCTTTATTGCGTGGTTTGACTTCCTCCTCCCTGTAGCGGTACTTCCTGGGACCACCTTCCAAATAAACTGCTTACACTCAAATTTTCATTTCAGGGTCGGTTTCTAGGGGATCCCAAACCAAGATGAATCAGTCAAAACCAGATACCCTGATATCCTGCATCTGGACATTCTCCTTTAGCATCAGGCAAACTGGAATCACTGCACTTTGGAGCGTGAGTCCACTCTGGGTCTCCTTGTCCGCATGCAGGTAAGTCACCGGTGGCTTTGCTGTGGGATGTCCCGCAAGTTCCGTGCCTGCTCTGTCCTGGCCTCTACCTTCACTCTGAGTGTTGTAGTGTCTTCGGGTTTCTGTCAATCGGGACTTTGCACTGTTCGGTAGCTCTGTGGATCGAAGAGGGTGCATGGTTACTGTGTGGCATTTGGAGGCAAGGCCAGATCTAGGTATGGAGGGTAGGTGGCAGCAAAGTCTTGGTCATGTCTATTGGAACTTATCCTCTTTTCCTTAATGTGCTGGAGATGAATTTCAGGCTCACGGTTCCAGGGGTTTGAAAGTCTTTTTCTAGTCATGACTCAGTCTTCCAAAAAGCTAGCATCCTCATCCCCGAGCCCAGCGGTCTCCATAGCCATGTCCTTTCTGAGCTGTTTCCACTGTCAAATTTGAACACTTAAAGCCAACAGTGGGATGATTCCAATCAGAGCAAATTAGGGAGGACTCTTAAATCTTACAAATTCACTTGTTTACACATCTGAGACCAACACTTTTTGGTGCATGTGAGTAAAAGTAATTTGTTAGCTCCCTTGTCTTTTCTTAGTTTCTCTTTCTGAGACTGACTCTTCCATGACTCCTTAGAGAGAAAAGTGAATGGGACTGAACTGTTTCTGGTAAATGATCTCCAAGTAAACAAATCAGACCAAGCCAGGGGACCTATAGAACAGCAGATGTGCATCAAAAAAGTCAGGCAATATGTAATTATGATTTTTTAAGATCAGAAGTGGTTCTAAATAACCAGAAGTAATAGTACTATTGTCCTTTGGGTAGCACAGTCAATTGCCAAAAGACTTATGAGGGCATTTTTCTTGGGCAGTTTTAATCCCAATGATGTTTAAAACTTCTCTGTGAGGTCCTAGTTGAGCTCACATCTCAGCTTGTGTGAGCTTCTAAAGTGAACTTTTATGATCTCAGCCATCAGCATGAAATCTTATTCATTTCTTTTAACATTCTCTTTGGACCTATGCTGATTGAGAAGGTAACTTTGAGGACAAAGTTAGAGCAGCACCATAAGTAACCAGCCCAGCCTTTTTCATTCCAGAGACATCAGAAAATGTGTCTAGTACCAGAAGTTCTCCATAACATGCTGAGAAGTGGTGGGAGCCTTTGATGAAGGGGTGAAAGTGACTTTTGTGGAAATGTTACCAACCAGGGTCCTCGGAGTTCTTTAATCAAGGGAAATTGACAAGGGTCTAGACAAGAAATACAGGCAAGGTTTTATTGGGGCCCCTGCTGCATCACGAGGGAGTGAAAACAAGTAACAGGTTCCCCTGCTCATTCTCCGAGGGGGTGAGGGGGCTCCTTACATGGGGCGAGGGTAGGGGCGGGTCCAGGTGTCGGGCCAGAGGAGTGGCTTAGGTGGTTTGCCCACCCATTTGGTGGTGTTGTGTGCAGGGGGCATGCACAGTTCCCTGCTTTTGCTCCCAACACCCTGTTTTTGCTCCCAGCTCTTCAGAAGTGGCAGCTGGGTTTTTGGTCTTTTTGTATCTTGTTGTCCATAATTTGCCCTAACTGCATATGCACACAGTTATTTTTGGTCACTCATAGTTTCTTTGTATTTTGTTGCTGGCAGAGATGTTTGTCCAGGTGCAAGCTCTGCAGCAAAGGTTCCCAGGTCCCAGGTCCCAGCCTGTCTCAGGAGAAGAGGGGAGGAGGGAGATTGGATAAAGTTACTAGAATGTGTACACTTGTGAACCATGCCCCTTTTTGCACTAGAGCTCTAGAAATTACAGTAAAGACATAAACCACATCTATTACACCTCTATAAAATTGCAAGTATAACCTGTATTACCCTTCATGGACCTGAAGTTATGAGGAATGCATGAAAGCCAGAAGGGAGATGAAATCAGATTGAAAGTGAAGTTCACTAATCAAGCCAGTGCAGGTGAGATTCTTTAAATGGTGGGAGCAGCCCAGGGGTGCTGCCTGAGGGCTCCAGCAGAGCTCCGAGCTTGAGGTTGGGGAGGCAGAGAGAGAGGAGTTCTTGGGGTCATCCGTCCAGGTGATTGACGGCGTGTTGCTAGAGCAGCCAAGTGTAGCAGGCAGGTGGGAGCAGAGAGCATGGGTACTCAGGAAAGAGGGTAGTGTACCAGGTAGCTGCTGATATTATGGGTTGACGAGCTCCTGACACATCTGACATAACATCTTGATATTTACCAAACACCTGTAGCATTCCCATCGAAGTTGGGAACAAGACAGAAGTAGCACAATCAGCATTACTATTAAACGTTGTACTGGAGGCCAATCCAATAGGACAGGTAAAAATGAGGCATTTGGAGATGATACGATTACCTAGAAAATCAAAGAAAATCGAGTGACGGATTACTGTAGATTTCTAGAAAGTGGTCTGGCATAAGATCAACATAAAAAAATCAAAAGATTTCTTCAACATTTCCAATAATAGATTAGAAAATGTAATACTAAATAAGATTCCATAGCCATAAAACTAAAAAATATCTAGTAATAAATGTAACAACATGCAAGTTCTACATGAAAAAATTATAAATTCTTATTAAATGTCACCAGTTTGAGTAAGTGAAGAGCCATACTATTTCTATACTATTTTTCAGTTCTCACTAAATGAACCCATACAATACAAACAGGATTTTAAGAAAGCATATGATGAAGTGTATTACAGGGTTCTCGCGTTATCAGCTATAAAATATTGATAAATCATGATATGCATCATGTCTATTATATACAATAAGCTAGAAGCCAAAAGTACAAATAATTATAAACATATTAGAAGAAAATATAGGGACATTTGTTCATAATCTTGAGATAGGAAAATTTTCTTAAGCAAGACACAAATTGCATAAGGCATAATTGGCAGTTTTTGACGGATGACGTGAAAATTAAAACTGCAGCAGAAGTGGTAGCACAAAACCATTGAATTACAACAATGTAATGACCAGAAAATATCTGTAACATCGGGCAGTTAAATCATTAATACTGTGAAGACACTCCAAAAAGCAATCATAAAAAAGATAAAACAATGCTATATAAAAATGAGTGAATCACAAAATTACCATATATTCAGAAGTGGAGATAAACTATCAGTATATTCCACTTTATTTCTCCATGCCTGGCCTTCTCTCTCCAATTGGGGCCCTGTGATTTTGCCCACTCTAGGAAGCTTAATATGAACGAGTACATCACGTGGTTTCTTTAGGTTGATGCCAGTCTCATTTGGGTAAAATGCCTAGACTTTCTATCTTCCATCCCTACCTCCCTCCTCCCTAAGGTGCAGCTGGGTGTGTGAGTGAAAGGGTGCTTGTGTGGCCTCATGATGATGACAAGCAGAGGGTTTACCTGTTGACTTCTGGGTCCTCCCTCACGGTGCCTCAGTCCTTATACTGATGACTCTCCAGGTGCCACGTGTCCATCGGCCTCTGCAGCTCAGGTCTGCATTGCTGTCTCTCTCGGCCTGGTCAACACCTGGGGCCCCTTCTGGCTCACCAGGCCCCACTGCTGCCCTTGCTATGTCCCCTTTCCCCCCGAGGTCTAGATCTGTTCTCAAGCCACGTGGGCCATCCTGCCACTCTTACCTACGAGGAAGGGTTAGGGTTAGGGTTAGCGTTAGGTGAGCGAGCCACCTGGAGAGGCTGCAGGAAACTCTGGGTTCCAGCCCTGCCACATGTGGGGTTGCCAGATAAAATTCAAGAGGCCCGGTTAAATTCAAATTCCAGATAAACAACAAATAATAATTTTTTAGTATAAGTATGTCCCAAATATTGCACATCTCGAAAATTGTAGAGTGCACAGTTATGTTACGGAGTCCAAGCTCGCTCTGCTCGCCGCACGACAGGCCAATGAATTGGAGACGAGGTGTTGAGGCAAGGAATGTGACCGAGAGGATGGCCGACTAGTGTCTCAAAATAACCGTCTTATCGGGGTCTGGTTGCTGGTTTCCTTTATGGAATCAGAGAGGGAAGTAAAGTAAAAAGGCGGAATAGAGAGGGAGAGGCAGGGAGGAAGTAAAGTAAAAAGGACCATCAGTCTTGCAAAACATCTCCTGGAATGGCCAGCCTCTTGGAGGGGATGTGTTAATTTCCTCTTCCTTGCAGCCATTGGCAGGTGGGCAGGGTTCCCTGAGGCAGGCCTTTCTGTATGATTATAATAACAAAAGCAACAAAAATAATAACAAAAGCAGCAAAAAGCAAAGGATCTGTCAAGGAAACAGATCCAACAAGGAGTCAAAACTGGCTCTTCCCTGTTACAGTTACACGAAAAACATATTCATTGTTTATCTCCCAGGGAGCTGGGAGATAAACTCTTGCGAGAGTTTAACTCAAGCCCCGCCCCATCCCCCCTTCGTCTGCCTGGCACTCGGCCACCTTGCACACTGGGTTGACTTGGGTGTGCCACCCCTGCTGGGGTGCAGGTGAGCACGGGGCCTGGCTCCTTCCACAGTCTGCAAGGGAAGCGAGGTTGAGGTTCTGCTGCCTTTGGCTTTCCCCCCCCAGTTTATACACATGTCTCAGCTCCTACAACCCAGAGCAGTTAAACTAAACACATTCCTTTCTCAGCTGGAACTATCCTCCCTTGTCTTCCCCATCTCCAAGGTTCTCTCTTAGGTCCTCCAGACTCCTGAGGGAGGGAGATGAAGGAATTTAGAAAATCCCCTTTTCTCTGCACAAAGCCTGGCTTTGGAGGCCATTATCTCGTCATAACTCAAACCTTACAGAACAGCTCTTCTCTAAAGAAAAAGGAAAAATCCGCTGTAAGATTAGAACGTTGCCCAAAGGGAACGCTGCACGTTTTATCAAAATGCGATGCGCAAGAATGATGATTTAAACCAAACCAAACCAAAGCACACTTTCCCCACTCCCACCCCCAAACTCTGAAGTGGAATCAGGAAAGACAGAGGAAATGTCCGGATCTGAACATTAATTCTTGGTATCACCGCTGTAGATAATTCTAAAACCCCTCCCTGGTCCCCAACCCCAAGGGTAGCTGAATTCCTCATGCTGACTAGGGAAAGTCGGCTAAGGTATAATTTTTCCAGAAGTTAGAAACGTGGCATACAAATATAAAATGAATACATGTCCGAGATTTTATTTAGCTCATTAATTATTGAAGGAGCCACTCAGTTAAAACAGATTCAAATCAGAATTTGAGTTAGAGTTATATTCTCTCTGGGACAAAATCCATTTGCATCGCTGCAGACAAGAACCATTTACATTGCTACTAGCTGTCTTTAATTTAACTGCTACCCCTACAGGCATGTAATATAGCCTAATCAATGGCAAGTCAGTTAAAGGCATACACCTCTGTAGAATTTGATCACGCCAAGGCAATGCCCAGATAGCCAGTGAAGGGAGACCCAGGGATCTCTTTGGCTCATTCTCAAATCTTGGACAGTTTTTACCTGAAAAATTATAATATTCTCAAAAAAATGTTTAACCTGTTACAAATACTGAAAGATAATAAGTTCAAAGAGGAAATATAAATGGCTAATAAATATAAGAGTGAATGTTCAATCTCACCAGCGTATGCATGGGAAACCCATATTAAAACAATGTAAGAATTTTTATGAGTTACTATCCAGGGTGAGGAAGCAGATACCCATACTTTGATGTTGGAAGTGTAAATTGGTTACATTTTCTTTTTTTTTTTTTTAATAAATTTTAATTTATTTATTTATGGCTGTGTTGGTTCTTTGTTGCTGTGCACGGGCTTTCTCTAGTTGCAGTGAGTGGGGGCTACTCTTCATTGCAGTGTGCCGGCTTCTTACTGCGGTGGCTTCTCTTGTTGTGGAGCATAGGCTCTAGGCATGTGGGCTTCGGTAGTTGCGGCACGCAGGCTCAGTAGTTGTGGCTCACAGGCTCTAGAGCGGAGGCTCAGTAGTTGTGGCGCACGGTCTTAGTTGCTCCACTGCATGTGGGATCTTCCTGGACCAGGGCTCGGACCCGTGTCCCCTGCATTGGCAGGCGAATTCTTAACCACTGCGCCAGCAGGGAAGCCCGGTTACATTTTCTTGAGTACAATTTGGTTGTGTCCATTGAAATTTTAAATGCGTCCATCTTTGGCCCAGCCATTTCACTTATCGGTCTATCTCCTAAAGAAATATTCACAAACATGCAAACGACGGATCATGAAGGCATCACTAATTCATGTATCCAATATTCATAAAGTGCCTACTGTATGCCAAGCTCAGAGATGCTTCTGAGACATCAGTGAACAAACCAGGCAAAGATCCCTGCCCTCATGGAACTTGTGTTCTCACGGGAGTAGATAGACAGGAAGCAGTTAATATAAGGAATGTGATAATTCTCTAGTATTTTAACGGTTTAATTTTAAAAAATTTTTTGGCTGTGTTGGGTCTTCATTGCTGCGTGTGGGCTTTCTCTAGTTGCAGCAAGCGTGGGCTACCCTTCTTTGTGGTGCGTGGGCTTCTCATGGCGGTGGCTTCTCTTGTTGCGGAGCACAGGCTCTAGGCACGCAGGCTTCAGTAGTTGTGGCTCACGGGCTCTAGAGCGCAGGCTCAGTAGTTGTGGTGCATGCGGGCTTCTTCCCGGACCAGGGATCAAACCCGTGTCCCCTGCGTTGGCAGGAGGATTCTTAACCACTGTGCCACCAGGGAAGTCCTTCTCTAGTATTTTAGACCTAATCAGTAGGAGGGAGTGTAGGGCAGGAAAAAGTTTTCCTTGACCCTCTTAGAGTCTCTGGCTGGGTCTGAAAATGCAACAAAGATGAACAGGACAGAGGCATACAGATTTACTTGAAATATGTTTTCTGTGATGTGGGAACCTTCATAAGGAAACGAAGACTCGAGGAAAACGTTAGACCTGAGTATTCTGATGCTGGGTTTAGTAAAGAGGCAGTCTTAGGATGAAGAGTAAGAAAGACCATTGCCCCTCCTCTCCGCTCTCTCTGCACCAGCACACCACCCCACCCCGTTCGTCCCACCCTCCCCCCAGAACTGAGAAGCAGAGACACCGAGAGCAAGGATAATGGAATCGGAGTCAGCCTCGGTCTTGGGAAGGTGGAGGAAGCAGACAAACCTGGCTCGCCCTAAGGTGAGGGGGCGGGGGGTCACCGGAGAGGCGTGGGAACCTGGACGGGGATAGAATTTTCTCATAATACCTCTTGATGGAAAGTGAGGTTGTGAAGTCAGACATTGGTGTTAGCATTTAGGGTCCCCAGGGAAGCGCTAATTTTGACAGATCTTGGAGGAAGCTAGTCCCGCAAAACACACAATCAACCCGGTGTCCTGAGGAAGGGGCTCGGTGTTTAATTCACTGTTCCGGTACCAGCCCCTCATGTCCTCTTGAGCAGGTCACTCCGCTTTCCGAGGCTTCACTTTCCTTCTAGTGGCGAAAGGAGGGAACAGCACGGGTCCGTTGTCAGCACCTGTGGGTCTCTGCTTCCTCCTGTCTCGGGCAGCCTCACCCGTTTCACTTGGGCAAATGTGTGCACCCCCTTCCTTCACCGTGGTGGCAGCTCTTTGGCAACTGTTCCTGTGGCCTCTCTGCAAGGGTTCTTCCTGTTGACTCTCGGCGCCAACCTCAGGGCGTGAGACAGAGGAGAGTGATGATCCGGGTGCTCCCTGGTGGCTGAGAGATGGGTTTGGACCAGGGTGAACCTGAGGGAAAGAACATTATAATGAGTGTGTGGGAGCAGTGAGACCATCCGTGGGATGGTAGGTACAGCGTAAGGGAGGTGCTTCCTGCTTCCTGTGTTCTCCCTGCCGGCTCCTCCAGGCTGGCTGCCCCCCCAGAACTGTGCTACTTCATTATCTTTGCCGATACAGATTAATGGTAGTCGTTCAGCTCCTGAATGAGTGAAAAGAGAAGCTGTGTGTGTCACCCAGGGTCTTCTTATAAACCTTGCTGGAAACTAAGCTGTGTTTTTTATGACTTCTGTGCTTCGCAGGGGCTCTAATTTCCCCTGTTGTCAACCATTACGGCACTTTAAATAGAAGAGTAAAGCCACACGGCACGTTAACCTTTGCAGATGACACAGCCAGACGATGCCTTCGTAAGCAGCGCGCGCTGATGGGAAATGAGACACAGCTTTAATTATCTTAAAACTCATGCCCTGTGCTTTGCATAGCTTCCCCCCGTGGCCGACGCGACACTTCGGAAGGGTCACAGACAACGCCGGCTCTGTCCTTCGCCCCTGGAGGTGGGGAGAGGGGCTGTCACAAACGTCCCATGTAGAGCAGGAGGGGGGCGTCCGACCAGTACTCACAGCCTCCTTGCTCTGGGCCACACTGACTCCCTCCTGGATTATTGCAGTAGCTTTGTGCAGGGCGCCTGTGTCTACAGCTGCCCCACAGTATATTTTCCAGCAGCAACCAGAGGGTTCCTTTGACAACATAAGTGAGATCATGTCACTGCTCCTCAAAGCCCACCCAGGCCCCCATCTCACTCCGAGTGCAAGACAGAGTCTTTGCAATGCCCTCTCCCGACTCACGCTCACTGCACGGGCCTTTGCACTGACTGTTCCCTCTGCCAGGAATCCTCTTCACCAGATTTCCACAGGACCCCTTCCCTCACCTCCTTCAGGCTTTTATTCAAGTGCTAGCTTTCCAGTGAGCTCTTTCCTGCTCTAAAGATGCAAATGTATGCCTCACATTCCCTTTCCTCTTTCTTAATACTGACCAGCATCTAACATGTCATTTAAAAACGTAAGGCAAATGTCCACTGGTTATTTTCAAAATCACCAGTGTTGCATACAACATTTAAACAAATAAATTACATTTATATCACATATATCACATATATGTGATCATATACATGCGTATATACTATATCATATATAATTTATATATAAATATATATTTGATCATATAATTTATATATAACTTATATAAATAAATTATATCTGTATCATTAAGTATATCATATATAATACTTATCACTATTATCATTTACTGTTTATCTCCCCCACGTGAAATAAGCTTCATGAAGATGGGACTTTTTGTCTGTTTTGTTCCCTATTCTTGGGATTATATACTTTGCATCAGTGTTTCTCACACTTTAACATGCCCGAGAATCACCAAGGGATCTCTCTAAAATGCAGATTCTAATTTGGTACTTTGGTGTGGGACCTGAGACTGCCTCCCTAACAACCTCAGGTGGCCCACACCTGGAATAGCAGGGCTGGAGTCCATGTGGATCCCCGCCTAGAGCCAGGGCCTGTAGTTGTGTTCTTTCTAGCCAAGTTCAAAAGCCCAGGGCTGGGCTGACGGTATCAGAATCACGTGGGAGAGCTTTAAGGTGCAGGTTCTGGGCTGTGATGTTACCGGTCAGCAGTAGGGCCTGGGAATCTTGTTTCGTGAAGCTCTCCAGGTGACTGGAACGCACACCCAGGTGGTTACCCGCTGCTGGAGAGAAATTAAGAATTTCTTGCATGTGTGAATGTGATTCTGATTTTGCCAACTTGTCGTCTAGTGAGTACAAAATGAAAATTGATGTCTCCATTGAAAATCAAAGAATTTTCTTTTTCCTCCTTTGCATCATTTGGTTGGCCTCCAAAAGAATCTAATGATTTCAACAGAGAAAAAAGGAGAACGAGTATAAGCAACTCAGAATATCCCCATTTGTCACTTTAAAATTCTATTTGGTGTTATGAAAATAACACAAGTGCATGAGAAACCATAAAAAGGTATACAATGAAAATCTAGTTTTTCTTCCACCCTGGATTTCCAGTCTCATTCCTTGGAGGAAATGATTGTCAACTGTTTCTTGTGAACATTTATAGAAAATTTCTAGACACACACACATTTTTTTTTTCTTGTTAAAAAGAAAAAAGGGAAATGTGACCAAATCGCTTGTCCCGGGCTTCTTCTTGTTGCCGTGGGTCTCGTTAGCCACGCATGGCAGGATGCATTTCCTAAGATGGCTGCCACCCAGAGATGCCCTGAGACTGAGGTGTGGGACCTGTGGTCCTTTCCTTTGAATCTGGGTGGGCTTGTGACTATGTTGGGAGTGACACCGTGTGATTTTTGAGGCTAGAACATAAAAAGTGATACCATCTGGTCCTCTTGGGATGCCCGCTATGGAACTCCATCACCATGTTGTGGGGAAGCAGAGGGGCCACACGGAGAAGCCATATTGAGGCTTTTTGGGCCAACAGTCCTAGCTTAAGTCCCAGCCAATAGCTAGCATCAATCTCCAGAAATGTGTGGGCGTGTGAGTCAGATGATTCCAGCTCCCAGCCTCCAGACACTCCAGCATGAAGCGGAGATGGGCTGCCAAGATATTGGAGACGAAATTTCCTAATCCTACTTAAAGGCGCCACAGCGGGGGTTACAGGAGGATGGTATTAAACTGAGCGTCACTCGTAGGTGACCTTGAGCCAATCAGTTTGTATGTGTCACACTAGGCCAGGCAATGCTGCGGTTAAAAACAAGTATTCCCATCGTACAACTTGACATCGTCAATGTTCATTTTTCACTCCCGTTACAGTCCAGTGAATGTCAGGTGGCCCTCCTCCACATCATGACTCAGGGATCCAGTTTCCTTCCATGTGGCGGCTTTTCTGTCTTCTAGAGCCTCCTTGGAATCCTGTACTGTATCCTCTTCATGTCACTAGAGAGCCTGGAGGATGGCCTAGGAGATCTTATGGCTCTGTCATTCTGCCCACAGTCTGCTAGCCAAGACCCAAGCATCTGGCCCTGGCCCTAACTGCGGAGGAGTCTGGGAGAGCTGGTCTTCTCGAGTACTCAGGGAGAGCATCCAGCCAGCTCCAGCCACACACTGCCTCGGTGTCCTCTCTGTGCATGAAGGTAGTAACAACACTGGCCTCACCAGGCAGCTGTGAGGATCAAAACGTAAGAAGTTGCCTCGTCTCTGAAGGAGTCGACAGGGCCGTACACATTTTAGGTATTACGGTGTTTCCCATCAGAGAAGGATACCTGAGTGGATGGACGCTTTGTATCATCATTCTGGGGTCCCTGTGGGCACTGGGCAGTGATAATCCCTTGTCTCTCCCCGGGGCTATCCTATATCCTAACCACTGGCAACTCTGACCCTAATACCAATAATCACGTCTCCCCAGTGGGGAGGAGAACATGTTACAAAGAGCAGCCCACCCTCATGTCATTCAAGCTCAAAGAAAGGAGAGTCAGGAACGCAGCCAGCGCCTCACCAGGCAAAGTTCAAGTGGTGCATTAAGCAGAGACGCACTTGTTCTGTCTTCAGCTTCGTGCTACGCTGGGGCCTACCCAGGCTCTGTTTCCATAGCAGCATGTAGACTTCATATAAACAATAAAAAGATTAAGTTGAAGAAGCTGAAAACAAAGAATGTCAGTTCTTTCAGATCCTGGTTGGCCACCAGGCTTTCTCATCCACTTCCTCAGTAAGATGCTTACATTTGGGGGAGCCCAGTCTTTTCGTCTGTACGATGATGATACCTGAGCTGCCTAGATTAAGCAGTAGTGGCGAGGCTCCCTTAGGGAAATGCTCTGGCGGGGGCTTTATAAACCACATCAGGTGTGCTAGGTCTGGGTGGGTAATGGTGCTTCTCCTTCTGTTTATTGCTTGAGAAGCAAGGGCAGTTGCCTCGTCGTGCAGCTCTAAAAAGTCACAGCCGCTTTTCTGATTATAAATTTTCTGTAGAAAACTTGGAAAATACAGGAAAGTCTAATTATAGCTTCTGTTTATTGAATAATTTCTGTATTCAATGGATTCACCCCCACAGGATGGGGAGTAGATCCTGCCCTTCTGCTTGCATAACAGACAGCTGAGCAGATCTGTTAGTGTCAAGGCAGTTGCGCCCCTTGCTCTGTCCATCTGTTTCCAAAGCAAGCAGCTCAGCAATTTCACAGCATGAGTCCAGAGTCTTTAAAATGTCCATTTCCTTTGACCCTATAACTTTCTTTCTAAGAATATTTCCTGAATATATAATCCTAAGCACAGCCCAGATTTATGGCCAAAGATTCAAAGATGGCCGCTGCAGGTTTATTTATACAAAGTGAGACGCTGAAAACGTAAATACCTGTCATTAAAGCAATGGTTAAGTAAATCATGGAACATTCAGGCGGTAGAATATTATGTGATTCCTAAGAATAATATTTATGTTATACTTTGAATGATATCGGAAATTGTTCATTACATAAATATTCACAGGATGGTGAATGCTATATATAGTTTTATCTCAACTGTGCTCAAAATGCATAGAAAAATACCAGCAAAGAAATAGGCCAAGAGGAACTGTACTGCGTCTGGATGGCGGAAATATGAGACAATTTTGTGCCTTCCCCACCTCACCGCAACCCCTACCCCTGCTTTTCTGTAATACTTTTAAAAGTTTCTACATGGAGCAAGATAAGAAAAAACTCTGTGAATCCCCTCTCACACTGACTTTCCCTATTTCAATTTTGTCGCACTTGTTTACAATTTCATTTGCTTTTTCTTATAAATGCTATGTTGCCATTGGTGCCGTAAGCACTAGGTGAAATTCAATCCAAAAATACGTAAAAACTGCAGCCACCCACGCACCAAGTCTTCACCTGCAGAGCGGAATCTTCAAAGGGACTGAGAGTTAAGTGGTTCTCATGTTCAATTCCCACCCTCAGGCACAGGTCAGAAAGCACAATCAAATGCTTTACATAACATGCATCATATCTTTTGCAAACAAGGTTAAGAGGAAAAGGAACTAAAATCATGGATCCAGTTTTAGCAGCAGCCTGAACCTCCATGAAGAACCAGCTCAACTTAGAGGACCAGTTTGCTGAGGATGAGAACAGACGGGGCTTCCTTTAGAATCTGACAACCCCTGAGAACGTTCAGGGGAGTTTCATGTAAGTGGAGACTGAAGGTCCCTTCGAGGAATCTGCAGGGATGAAAGTCAATGCAACAAACTCCGGGAAGGATGTGCAAACCCCAGCATCAGAAGAGGACAGAATGTCCCAAACAGGACAGAGTGTTCCCAGCAGCCTCCTGTCTACCTCACCTGTTCTTGCTGGCTCCCCACAAAGCCCTCGAGAAGACTAAGCTCCATGTGGAATGGCTTCTGAGAAGAAGCGGAAAAAGTCTGACATGTACTAAATATCATGCAATTATCCATTTGTGCCAGGTGCAAAGGCAAGGATAGTATTCGCTCTAAGGGTCAATGTTTTACGAGGCTTGCCGAGCCTTGACAACCGGGACCCTACAGATGTTCACCCTGCATCTTTCCTGGTGGGGGAGATGAGTCAAGCATAGATTTCTGTTATTAGAAATTGCCTCACAACTCAAAATAAGATTGAGGTTTTGCTCAGACGGTAGACTCTGTGAATGCAGTGGTGTTTGCGAATCCTGGGAATCTCGAGACACCCACACTCAGAAGGGAGCTTTGTTTCTTCCTCATCTTTTCTGACTAGTGTCTGACTGCAGATCAAGGAAGGCTGGTGAGAAGTCTACCACGGGCCTTAAACCTTTCTGGGACCAGGAGTATTTGTTAAGGAGGATGTCATACATGGGATAGTCTAGTTTTGAGACTCAACCACACTTGACTTGCACTGAGAAGACTTTCATTTCCTTGTGTCACTCATGATGTGGTTCCCGGTTCCCAGCTTTGGTCTCTCCTTCTCTGACCCCACGAGGGGCTCACCAGCTCCCTTTACCTTCCTGGGCGTGTTCTCAAATTTCCCTGGTGGTCTCTCTGACCAGTTCTGCTAAAGGCACTGCCTTTTTTTTCTGTGCACATAAGTACTCGTGGCAGGCGCTGTCACGTCTCCTGTCTTGGAGTCCCTGCTGTGGTGACCTGACTTGTACCCCTGCACCCTCCAAGTCCTGGAAAGCAGCTCTGCCCTTGCAGGATCCCTGGCAGATGTTAGTCCCTCCTTGGAACCCATGTCTAGGTCTTTCTGGTGCCAACCTTGCCTAAGTCTCACCCCCTCCCTTTCCCTCCCCGTGGGAGGGTCGCCAGGACTGTTGTCACCTCTGCTATTTCACTTTGGGTCCCCAGCTTTCAGATGGTCTCCTGAAATTCAACGTGTTATTGACCTACTCTGAGGACAGCTGCGGGGAGATACCTCCTCCTTAGAAAGAAGCTTTTTAGGTAACTCATTTCCGCCCCTCAGACCCAGGAGGTGAGGGTGACTAACTCAGCTGGCTGCTGCCCAGGAGCTACTGCAGGTTCAAGAGTGGACTTCGGGGGGGGAGGGTTTTTCCCTTTTTCTTCTTGTATCCCCCCAGCTTTATTGAGGTATAATTGATTGAGGTATAATGGACAAATACAATGTTATATATTTAAAGTGTACAAGGTGGTGATTCGATTCATGTAGACACTATGAAGTGATTACCAAGGTCAAGTTAATTAACACCTCCATCACCTCACATAGTTACCTTTTTTTGTGGTGAGAGCACTTAAGATCCACTTTCTTAGCAAATTTCAAGTATACAGTACAGTATTACTACTATAGTCACTGTGCTGTACACGGAATCCCCAGAACTTACTCATCCAATAACAGGTTTTGTACCCTCTCACCAGCATCTCCCCATTTCCGCCACCCACCAGCTCCTGGCGACCACCGCTCCACTCTCTCTTTCAATGAGTTCAACTTTTCCTTGTTTTCAGATTCCACATGTGGTACCATCCAGTGTTTGTCTCTGGTTTAACATTAGCTTCTATTCATTTTGTGTGAGCGAGACTGAAACAAGATGCAGAAGCAGAGCCAGATCTCCCTGCACGAAAGGCAGGTCATTCAGGAAAGCAAGACCAAACCGCGAGGAGGATCTTGCAGCCTCTGATGACTGGGGTTGTACTGTCCAAGTATCCTCACCGACGCCATGAGATTTCACAGTCAACTGTGAAGCATGTGCATCTTCCTAAATAGAAAAACAAACCCCAGGTTGTCCAAGGAGCATGTCCTCTGGGTGCGGGGTAGCTGGACCACACAGCCCAGATCTTGTCCTCCCCAAAGTAACCTTCTTCTTGGAGATTTCTCACTCACGTTCTGGCCTGAGTAGGAATGCAGCCCTTCCCCTTAATTGTATATCTGAAAAAGTCTGGCACTCAACAAAATTTCCTAAAGTCTTCCGGATTGTAAAATGGAAATATACACTGAAAGGAACCTAGATAATCTGGCTATAAGGTGTGGGTTTTTTGGTTTCGTTTTGTTTTAGTTTATTCTTGGGTTGCTCTGCAGAGGATGCACTCCTCTTAGGCCCCAGATTGCTGCTATATCAGATCCTGGGTGGACGTTGGGAAATCCACAGATGACTTTCAGCTAGGTCCATTGATGCCCTGTAATTGTAATAGAACGTTTGTGTGCCTGTGCATTTTTCTGGGAATGGGGTCCACAGCTTTCATGAGGTTCTCAGAGATGCCTTTGTACCCCCAAATGGTAGGTACCATCTTAGCCCCTGTAACTGAGTCCTACATACCTGGATGTCTCAACTCCTCAAAGCCAAGAGATTAAAAGCAAGAGACATACGGGTCCTCTCTCTAGTTTCCTTCCTGGGCAATTGACCCCAAGAACAACCATCTTTTTCAAGGGGGACCAAGCCATACCAGTAGACAATTCAAAACATAATTGCCCTAGAAAAGGTATACCCCAACATTTGGGATCACGTTAGCCAGCCTCTGCCTGTCTCTTGACAAGGTCCCATCCAAACCAAAGTTCCTTGTTTTACGGTGTAAAAACAGGAAACAATTTTGCTTAAAGCCCTCATATCTTTTCTTCCTGGACTTCTAGTGAATTGGGTTTTGAGAATGTTTAGCAAATTTTGTTTTTATAGAACCCAGTGGGGAGAACTTTAACTTTAACCTGTTTTATGTTCTCAGAGGGTTAGAACAATTAATACTGTGGAAACAATACCACGTATAGTCCCAGGGATAGCTGTGAATATAAAATGATACATTAGTTTAATTCCCCCAGTGAATGGCTTATCATCTCTGTCAGCAGATGTGGCTTCATGTGTAATAGACGAAATCACACGGATACTCTTCCAAAGAATCCACGTTGGGCTGGTAGGAGAATAGTGGCAAAATCACGTGTTCTGACTTGATCAGATGTTGTTAGTGACGGATGGGGTCCTTGCAAACTGAAATAACAGTTTTGAGGCCCCATGGAAAGAATGCTCCTCTTGGGATGGAGAGGCCAGACTTACAGTGCTGCATCGGGCACTAACCAGGTGTGTAAACTTCGGTAAGCTACCTGGGCTGTCTGGATGCTCCCCTGGGTACTCGTCTGTAGAATGAGGCTCTCTGAGGTCCAGTGCAGCTCCGATTTCTGTGGGCCTATTGACTGTACAAATTTGAGTGATTCTGAAAAAGCCTGGGAGGGAACACATGGCCTTAAACTTGGGCAAAAGGAGCAAGGGTTGGGGTTGAACTAAGACAGGTTCAGGCAATGGTTGGATTAAAAAATTATTGGGACGGTGATAATCTTATTTCACCATTTGGGATGTTCACATGGACAGTCCAAAATGTATCCAGTGATTATATAATTCCCCACCTGTCTTTGGCTCCATCAAAGGAAGCAAAGTTGAGCTGGTCTCCAGAAACAAGAAGAGGTACAAACACGTTTGCTAATTAGGGTCACATTCTCACATCTGCCATCATCTATTTGCCCCAGTGCACATGCTTCTTTATCATGGCTGTGATCTGAAATGGCAGTCATACATTGGACGACTGTGGAATACATTTTAGCCTTATATTTCCCAGGAGGATTCAGATTCATGCAATGTCTACCGTCAGAGACACGGTGCAAGGTCCTAAGCCAGGGAAATATTATCTTTCTAAATAGCTCTACATAGAGAATAATGGACATGCAGAGTGACCTCCACCTGCAGACTTTGGTCAGTGGTTTAAGCAACGTCCATGCAGTCCTGCCAATGATGTGCGTGCTTCTCCCACTTCTCAGTTGATAATTTATTGCTGGTTCAACCTGAAGCAACCTTGGCCCAGTGGTGATATGGTAAAAGTTGAGTGTCTCCACCCACAGTGTCTGCCAGCAAACTCAGGTTTGAGTTTCAGAAATGTTTTTGATAGATGAAACTTAACAGCGACCCCATTAAAACTTCGATCCAACAGAAGGCACCACGTATAAGTATTTCCCAGTGAGCCCCAGGAGAGCCGAGGATACAGTGATATCTAGGTGAAAATAGAACTCAAATCGTTTTATCCCTCATGTATTGAATGTTTTGCTTAGGCCCAGCCAGTGACCTAGAAATTCATGGCTAGAAAGGTGATATTTCTAAATGTTTCTGAGTAAAATAATTTCCAGTAAATGTTATCTTCAAACACAAGTATTATGCTATGCTTGACACAAATGCAAGTCAGATACAGAAAGCCTAACCTAAATAAACTTAAAGGGGAGGTGAATTCATAAATAACCAGGACACGTAGTGGCATGGGTAGCAGGGGCTTTGAGGCAGAGTTTCCATAGGACGTGGTGCAGGAAACTAAGCTCAGCTTGGGTAGAAACCAGGTTGAAAGGATAGATTGGAGTCAAAACCTGTTCATAATGTTTTTGGCTTTACAGGCTGGGACAACATTAACCTTTAAAATATATATATATATATATATATTCCCTCAACATGAACCTTTTTGAAGCTAATGTGTTGTCCCATAGACTCATATAGACCTCTGAGGCAGTTGGAGGCCCCTGTTAGTTATGAGGTTCCCGGGAGGCCATATCCCAGCTGGACTGTCTTTTGAAACTTTTGAGATATTTATTGAACACCTCTTACGAAAAAAGCTCTACAGAGCATTGCAAGAAATTCTAGGAAGAATCACCTTTGAGGATCTTGAACTGTAGAAACAATTATCATTATCTTAAGAAAGACGCAAGGAAAGAGAAAATAGATGCTGAAGAGGCATTTGACGACTGTCAATCTCTGTTTCTGATAAAACTCTTTGAAATAGAAAGAGATGGATGGATCCTTAATTGGATAAAGGTAGTAGTAGGGACACTTACGGTTTGGGGGTCACTCCATGACTATTTTCTAATTGACTTAAGCAGTTAGCATAACCTGTCCACTTGGCCACAGTGGCTGTTTAGGAATGAGTAAGTGACTGTCCACTGGGCCAGTGTGACATAAGGATATTGCTTCTGGCACCTGGGAAAGCAGCTACCTGGAGAGATGTTCTCTTTCTGTTATACGTGAACAAGAAAACACGCAGCCCTGAGAGGCCTCAAGCAGCCGTCCTGGGACCAGGGGAGGAAGAGGCCTTGGACCTAAGATGATGGATTAGATCAAGCCTTGTCTGAACTTCCGGGGGGGCTTCTAATTTACTATACAGGCCAGTTTGAGTTTAGTTTTCTGTTACTGAAAACAGCTGAAAAATTGCTAACTGATTAAAACATTGATCTTAAATTAAATGGAAACATTACATTAAACGGAGAAACATTGGAGACATTCTCATTAAAGTCAGAAACAAGCAAAGATTACCACAGTCCCTTCTGAAATTCAATATTGCTTTATGTGGCGTTAACCAGTGAAGCAGGACATATAATGGGGATTGAGATTTGGAGGGGAAGACTTACAGAGGATATTATTATTATTTACCAATTGTGCTATTTTCTATCTGGAAAACTTAAAATAATCAACCAGAAAGCTATTGTAAGAGACTTCAGAAATATGGCTGGGAGTCAAATATAGGGGGAAAAAAATCTGTAATTCTCCTGTATACCAGCAATAGTAAGTTATAAAATATGAAAAATGAGTTCACTCACAACTGTAACAAATAATATGTAGAACCCGGCTTTAAAATAACAACATTTTACAGAGGGCGGACATTTCAGAAACATACTTGAATAATCTGCCATGTCAATGGGAATGCAGCCCCACTCAGACGAACACGGTACAGTCATTTTTGGAGCTCAGTGATGCAATGAATGGCAAAAGCTTTAACAGCTTCAAAACACTATTTCCTAACCTTTATTTGTCCAGAAATTTAGCCTAAGGAAGTTACTAAAGATCTGTTCAAAGATTTAGTTCCAAGGATGTTCACTGAAATGTCTTTTATAAATACAGGAAATAATTAAAATGTGGCACAAAATGGATCAGGTAGATTCATTCTGGTATTTTCATACACAATGGGATAGTTTGCAATTATTGAAAACATGTTATAAAAGAGGATTTGTTGGTTTGGAAAGATATATATGTTTTTTTTCTTTTTCATATTCTTTTCCATTAGAGTTTATTAAAAGATATTGAATATAGTTCCCCGTGCTATACAGTAGGTCCTTGTTGTTTATTTTATATATAGCAGTGTGTATCTGTTAATCCCAAACTCCTAATTTATCCCTTCCCCCTCCCACCTTGCCCCTTTGGTAACCATAAATTTGTTTACTGTGTCTGTGAGTCTGTTTCTGTTTTGTAAATAAGTTCATTTGTATCATATTTTAGATCACACATATAAGTGATATCATATGATATTTGTCTTTCTCTGTCTGACTTATTTCACTTAGTATGAGAATTGCTAGGTCCATCCATGTTGCTGCAAATGGCAAGATTTCACTTTTTTATGGCTGAGTAGTATTCCATTGTATAAATATATCACATCTTCTTTATCCATTCATCTGTCGATGGACATTTAGGTTGCTTCCGTGTCTTGGCTATTGTAAACAGCACTGCAATGAACATTGGGGTGCAGGTATCCTTTCGAACCATGGTTTTCTCCTGATATATGCCCAAGAGTGGGATTGCTGGATCATATGGTAGCTCTGCTTTTAGTTTTTTAAGGAACCTTCATACTGTTCTCCATAGTGGCTGCACCCACTTACATTCCCACCAGCAGTGTAGGAGGGTATATATGATATAGTAAGTGAGAAAGAAGCTTACTAAGCAGTGTGCCCAGTGCAACCTCATTGTAAAGAAGAGGTGACGTGCCAGTCAGTGGGGATGGGGAGGGGAAGGCTGGACTAGATGTCTTAGAGGATGTCACATGGCGTGGAGGCCACATGTGGATCTCGAGAAGGTGGGAGTTCTCAGGGGAAGGAAACAGACAGCCAACAGGAGAGAAAGCTACTATGTGCTTTGTTTCTAATTCTCTGGCCCTGTGGTTCCACAAATATTCAGTAAAACACACTTGGTGTCATTGGATTTCCTGTGGAGGGCACATGCGGCTGAGTTTTCTGCTGTGTCACTGTGGGTGGAGGAGTTGTGTTAGTTATCTATTGCCGCGTGGCAAACGGCTCCAAAACGTAGTAGCTTTTCTCTCGCACAGCCTTGATCTTGCACAGTTTGAGGGGCTTAGCTGGAAGGTGCTGGTTCAGAGTCTGGTGCTGTCCAGGCTTGACGGGGGCAGGAGGCCTCGGTTCCTCACCACGTGGCCTGTCCATCAGACTGCCCTCAACAGGCTCCCACCACAGCGAGGGGTCAGAGAGAGAGAGGGCACCCGAAGTGCTTCAGACCAGTCTCGGAGGTCACGGGGGGGGCGGGGCACACAAAGGTGCAAACACCAGGAGACCACTGGGCCATCTTGGAGGCTGTGGGAAGAGAGGCGAGAGTTGGAGAAGGCGGGATGGGGAGGGAACCACGGTGATGTGAGGTCAGACATTTGGGGGGGACCACAGATAGGAGGCTGGATTCACCAAGCTGTGAAATTTGGGTTTGGAGCTAAGCTTACCTACATCTCGGAGGGTCGCGTGGGCTCAACTTGCCAAATGGAATATACACTGGCTTGGCCGCAGTCTCTTGCTCCCTATTGGGGAAAAGTTGGGGGTCAGAGAGAACGTGTTTGCGATGGTGCGGGAGGGGATATGGATGGATGGTGTTAACTAGGGAACTGAGGGGCTGAGAGGCTCTCCCAGACTGGGGAGTAGTCTTAGTAAAGGCAGGAAGATGGGGGCGTTGGGGGAAAGTTTTATTTGAGCATAAAAGATAAAGAAGGGAGTGAGAGAGAGACCCAGAGAAACGAGCTGCCAGGGAAAGTCTTGTCAGTCGTGCTAAGCCTGCAGGGGCTTTTCGGCATAAAGGGACATAGTGAGACTCATGCTGAGTTCCTACAGCCATTTGGGGCCTCGGCGGGTGGAGGCCCACCGGGCAAGGGGGGAAGAGAGAGAGGAGCGCGTGGGGCAGGAAGAGAGGGTATTTGGAGACAAGCTGTTAGGCTCGCACATGGAAGGTGAAGGAGCGGGGAGGGTCGAGGTCGACTCTCAGGCTCCAGTCGGGGAACAGGTGGACAGGGCTGCCGGTGGAAGCAGGGACGGGTGGGTCAGGCCCAGCTTCGTAGGCAAGCGTGGGTTTGGTGTTGGCCACGTGGGCCAAGGAGGTGCGGAGTCAGCAGGGGACTGGGAGCCCAGTCCAGGGGGTCAGGCCGGGGTGGGGGGTATGCGGGGGTTGGCAGGCTACTGGTGAGAGTGGAACAAGGAGCACGGGGGTGGGGCGACGGGGAGGGCTGGGGACAGGAGAGGACCCTGGGGACCCCAGCAGTCTCGGCACCCACTGTGGGACCAATGAGGGGGGAGGGCCGGGAGAAGGGGGTGGGCTTAAGGCCAGAGGGGCCGTTGGCTCTGCCTGTGGAGAAGCTTCAGTGCCCGGGGCCAGAGCCTGGGCACGTCTGGCTACGGCGGGAGGATGGCTGGGAGGATGGCTGGGAGGGAGCGGGGCAGGGCAGGGGCAGCCAAGTGTCTGAACGCAGGGACTGGAGAAGAGGGGCCCGAGCGGGACCGCTGGAGCCCAGGATGCTAGCGTTGTGCTGCCTGAGTTCAAGTCCCAGCTCTGTGGCTTGCAGGCTGTGTGACCTTGGGCAAATCACTTAACATCTCGGTGCCTGTTTCCGTTGAATTGCAGGAAAAGTAGTATGTACTTCCAGGGTTGTAGTGATGATAAGATGAGTCAATAAGTGTTATGTTATGACATAATATGTAGTAAGTGCTACGCCAAAGCTGCTATTATATTACACATGATGTGTAGAGTATATATGAATGTATATGCAGTATAAAGAATATACGGTATATATTATACAGTACATATAGTATGTATGTATTTTATGTACTATATAGAACTATTATATATGCTATACATTTAATTATTATAATAAATACTACTCTTATAACATACATATAACCTACTATGGTATAATTGTGTTTAATGTATTTCATAATATGTATTTTACTATTATATATAGAATACTATATAATTGTACACGCTGCTATCATAGATATACTGCATATACGATTACTATAAAGGCTATTACTGTCATCATCATTACTTTATTTTCTTTTTTGTTTTTTAATTGAAGTATGGTTGATTTGCAATGTTGTGTATCATCTAATCATTATTATTAGAATCCTTTCAATGCCACAGATGCTGAGGGTAATAGAGAAGCAGAGAGAACAACACAGAACTTTTGATCCCAGGTAGTTGGGTGAATGTTGACACTGACTAGAAGAATCTGATGTGTGTGTGCGCGCGCGTGTGTGATGAATGTGGCCTTAAACGCAGAACCGTAGAAAGGGTTGGTAGAGCTGTCACAAGCCTTCTGGTTCAACCTGCTCGTTTCACCGACGAGAATGACGCCTGTGCTTCCCTGAGCGGCCTCGGGCCCCGAACCCCTCCCTTCTTGCACACCTGGGTTTGGTTGGAATCCGATGGATGTGGTCAGCACAGAGGTCAGGGCGGGGTCGCAGGGGATGCCCCCCACTGGAAGCTCTGTTGTCCTTCCTTTACTTGGGGTTCAACCCGACCTTCTCTTTTGCCCCCCCGCCCCTCCCCACTTTCACTGACCATTTAGGGACTGCCCTTTGCCATCCAAGGCTGCTAATGTTTGCCTCTGGAGGGACTCCTGGTGGGAGGCTCAGAGAACACTGAGGAGTATTCGCAGATCAGTGCTTCAAAAACCCGATTTAATACAAGAAGGAGCTGGAGCTTGTCTTGTCCTCAAGCCTCAGAGCAGTGAGTCACTGTGTCCCTACTGGTCAGTTTCCTTAGCGACATCAGCTTGTGGGAACGGGCAGGTGGATGAGCTTCCGAGGGGGCATGTAGGATTCAGGACTGTTTTCCTGACCCCAAGGGGCCCAGGGATCGCTTGGTATTTCTGTCGAAGACCCTACTGAGGATCAAAACACATTCTCAAGACTTTCCCACGTCACCTTGGTTTGGAAGATGGTAATTTCAGGCAGATTGTGACTCTAGAGTTATTATGAAACGTGTTCCCAGGTACATTTTGGGATGTTGTCAGAATAATTCTAACCACTGCCTTTTCTTTCCTGGATTGATACGGGGCAAATCTGTGATGGATGCTAAGTTTGTCTTTACACCATCTCAGCCTCCCCACGCCCTGTTCTTCTCAGAGACCAGGGGCTCTCATGCTGTCCCGAGACCCCCAGGGTGGCCGACCACTGTGCCCTGCGCTCTCTGTGTGTGCTCCCACCTCGCCCCTCCTCACCCTGCCCACCCCCGGCCTCCATCTCGCCTGGGTCATCCTTGGCCAGAGGATGTCTGGGCCAGGAGCAGGGCTGACTAGGGGACTTCACGTGAGGACGAGGGGCACGAGGGCCGCGGGGATCGGGTCCAGCAGCTGTTCCTCCCGGATGGGGACAACCCCTGATGGGGACATCATTTGCAGATATAAGGGGAAGAGTAAGACCTTAGAGACAACCAAAGCGAGGGTATACCGAGTCTGCCCCATCCAGACTGCCCTTTTCTGTACGAGTGCAAGCAGCAGGAGCTTGACTGTAATTTCCAGTTGAGTCTTCACAATTTGGGCACTTTTTCAAGCTAAAGAATTTTTAGAGCATTACTTTGGAGTGATGGAGCCTACTCCAAACTGTATTAAACATTCAACTATAGCTACACACAACAATGTAATACTGAGTTTTTAAAAGTCTCAGCAAATAGCATGCACCATGACATACATTTAATAAAATTAAAAGCAATCAAAATGAAACAACGGGGCTTCCCTGGTGGCGCAGTGGTTGAGGGTCTGCCTGCCGATGCGGGGGATATGGGTTCGTGCCCCGGTCCGGGAAGATCCCACATGCCACAGAGCGGCTGGGCCTGCGTGTCTGGAGCCTGTGCTCCGCAACGGGAGAGGCCACAACAGTGAGAGGCCCGCATACAGCAAAAAAAAAAAAAAAAAAAAAAAAAAAAAATGAAACAACGTATTTTTAGAAATATATATGTGTTAAAACTATATGTAAGACAAAGCAGATGTTAAAACGGTGGTTACATCAATTGTGGAAAGATGGGGGTAGAAGGGGGGAGAAGCACACGGGTAGGTGTAAATTATTGTCAACATCTTGGGTCTTGTGTTCATGCTGTAGTCACACCTGTGAATTATATTCTATTACTAAAATAATATACATTATAATAATGTAAATTAAGATGTACAGACCAATTATTGACCTGGTTAATGCCAGTCCATATGCCAGATACTGTTCTAAGCACTTCATTAATGTCATCAACTCATTGAATTCTCGAAACAAACCTGTGTGGGAGGCATTATTATTATTTCCATTTCCTCGAGGAAACTGAGGCACAGAGAGCTCAAGTAAGTAACCCAACATCACGAAGATGAACTGGAGCTCTAATCCAGGTTGTGCGTCTCCAGACTCCTGCTCTCTCAAGACTAGTATTAGGATTGATGCACTTCTGTGAATTTGAGGTCCATAAAGAAAGGGGAACAAGTTAACTGAAGGGACCAGTCTCTTGATGAGCAGGTGTAAGTGTGCAGGAGGAGAGATGGCTGGCTTTTTGCAGGAGCAAAGCAGGTGGTTTTGTAGAGGACAGCTTTGCAGTCAGTTACTGTCTCTACCCTCCCAGGCAAAATAATTGCACATCAGCGAGGTCTTTCTGGATTGATTCCAATAGCGGGAATTTTGTGACGTGGCTAATGGGGGGCAATCTGTTGCCTGAGCCTTTGATCTCCCTTCATGTCGAGGGGCTGAGCTGGCCTCCGGCTGGATGGACTTGGTGCCTCTCACTGTTCTGTCTCTAGATCTGTCATCTATTGAGCAAATATTGACTTCTTGAATTCACTTGTAACAGCTCCTGCAACAAAAGTCAATATTTGTTGATAACATATCTGAGGACTGAATAGTGAATAGTCTGTCCGTCAATAGGAGGACCCATGAGGGAAGACTGCTTTCCTTTTCCTTTTTTTCTTAATGTTAATGATATATTTTCATTCATTATGTACAAAATATCATTTCAACAGGAAATCACTATAAAAATTATCGAGATATTTTACATTATTTTTCTTATTCTTTCAAATTCAATGTGTAATATCAATATATACTTATAATACATCACAATTTGTTTTTTTAACTTTATTGAAGAATAATTGACAAATATAATTGTATATATTTAAAGTGTACAATCTGCTGATTTGATATACACAGCCCACTGCAGAATGATGACCAAGATCAAGATGGTTAATACATCCATCCTCAGTGAACATGAACATGGGGTGCAGATCTCTTCAAGATATTGATTTCATTTTCGTGTGTGTGTGTGTGTGTGTGTATATGCAGGAGTGGGACTGCTGGATTGTATGGTAGCTCTATTTTTAATTTTTTGAGGACCCTCCATACTGTTTTCCATAATGTCTGCACCAATTTACAATCCCACCAACTGTGTGCAAGGGCTCCCTTTTCTCCACATCCCGCCGCCAACACTTGTGATTTGTTGTCTTTTTTTTTTTTTTTTTTTGCTGTACGCGGGCCTCTCACTGTTGTGGCCTCTCCCGTTGCGGAGCACAGGCTCCAGACGCGCAGGCTCAGCGGCCATGGCTCACGGGCCTAGCCGCTCCACGGCATGTGGGATCTTCCCAGACCGGGGCACGAACCCGTGTCCCCTGCATCGGCAGGCGGACTCCCAACCACTGCGCCACCAGGGAAGCCCTGTTGTCTTTTTGATGATAGCCATTCCATTCTGATAGGTGTGAGGTGATGTCTCATTGTGGCTTTAAGCCTCCTTTACTTTTAAGCCAGACGCTCTCTGTTTTCCGAGAGTGGTCTCTAGAACATCAGGACTAACATTACTCAGGAACTTTTTAGAAAGGCAAGTTCTTGGGCCCCACCTCAGTCCTGCTGAATCTGGGGCTCCAGTGTTGGGGCCCAGCCGATGGTGTGCTGGTAAAGTTTAACAGCTTGCTCTCTGAAAAAAATGCAAATATTTATGTATATAAGTTTATTATAAATTTTATAGGTATATAGGATAGTTAGCACACAATCTAGAAATGATAATATTATAATATTCAACATTCCCTATTGTAAATTTCATGTAGCAAATTGATTTTCACAGAATACTTTCATTGATTTTTGCGAAACTTTTGTATCAGAGACAACCTATGGTTGCAATTGATGAATAAGTGTAGTTGCAATGTGAACGTTGGTTGGTATTTTTGTTTAGATTGAGGAGTAAGATGAAAGTGAAAGAAATGAAGATATATGTCATGTTAGAATTTCACTTTTTGTCCATGACACGAGTAACGTCTTTGCCAAATCAATAATGGTTTTTAAATATAAATACTGGAAGACTGTTTCCTCAATTTTTAAAATTTATTTTTGTTTTTTTTGCTCTTCACAAGGCAATAGCTACAGGCTGACATGTTTAAGTTTAACCTGTATTATTAAAAATTCTCCAACATTTTCTTAAGTCTAGACAATCAACAAAATAACACGCCAAGTCCAGACCTGTGGCCTTTGCCCATTTCTGTGGTGTAAACACTTCTTTGATGGCCAAGTTCATGACACCACTGAATGAGAAATTAGGCAGAGGGGTGCAGCAATGCACCATTTTTTGCTGTTTCCACCACATGGTCCAATGGATAGATGCCCTCAAGAGCAGTGTAATAGAAGCATGAAGTAAAATAATTAGGAAATGCTTTTAATATAGTTAAAAACCATAATTTCTTTATTAAACATTTTTAGGATTTATTTTTTAATGATAACTGTGTTTCACAACTGGCTTGCAAAGTTCCTGCAAGTATAACAGTTGGCTCTCAGGAGCTGTTCTGAATTGCTCCAGGACACCACTGGGTCCAGTAATGTGTGTTTCAACAAGCCCTCCAGGTGCTTCTGATGACACTCAATTTGGAGAGCCACTGCTTGAGCAGATGCTGAAGACAAGAAACGCATTTACCTGTAATGAACCTGGTGCTGCCTGCCTGGATCTGGCCAACCTGATGCTGTGCTTAAATGTTTAAGCAAATTCAGATTTGGGGAGGAAGGGAGGAGTATGTCTAAAGGGGCAGAGAGGAATGAGAAAATGTTTCAACTTTGAATCTTTGATATTTTTCTTCCAGATTTGGCCCAGATTGGTAAACGATTAACAGACAGCCAAATAAACCCTAGACCAAATTTGTGGCCCAGTTTATCCTCTTGAAACAAAATTGCAGCCAATGTAACTGCTCAAATGACATGTCTTCCGGAGTCTAAAAAAAACTGGTTGATTTATTCAATAAGTACTTCTTAAGCACCTACCCTGTGCCAAGTGCTGTCTGGATAGTAGAGATGCAGAACAAGACAGACTAGGGGGGTTTATATTTTAGGAAGAGAGTAAAAAAAAAAAACCCAAAAAACCCAAGTAAAAGCCAGATAGGCAAGATAATTGCTGGAACTATTATGGGCTACCAAGTAACCAGAATAAAATGATGTCATAGAAGGGGATGGATGGGAAGGGGCTAATTTTTTGGCCAGGGTAGTCAGGGAGGGCCTCTTTGAGGAGTTGATGGTTCAGTGAAGAACTGAGTGGTGAAAAGAATCCAGCCAGGGAAGTACCTGGGCAAAGAGTGTCCAGGCAGAGGGGACGATAGTGGTAAAGGTCTTGAGGTGGGAGCAGCCTTGATGTGTCCACGGCCTGCGTGGCAAGGAGGCCAGGACGCCCGGGACAGTGTGACTAAGGTGAGGATGTTAGGAGATGTGTCAAAGGGCAGACCAACAGGGGCCAGAGCAGGTAAGGTCTTTGAGGCCACAGCGAAAGTTCTGGATTTCATTCTAAGTGATGGCAAGCCTTTGGAAGGCTTGAAGCAGGGGAGTCATTGGTCTTGTTTGTGCTTTAACAAGATCACTGGCTGCTGAGTGGAGGATGGGCTGCAGAAAGCAAGAGAGGAAGCAGGGGATGCATCGGGAGACTGTTGGAAGAGTCCAGGGACCAGACAGTGCGGCTCGGAAAGGGAGCAGCCAGGTTCAGGAGGCATCACAGTCCACAGCGGATTGGACTGGCTGAGGAGTCGTGACAAATTCTCTGTAAGAACACGATGAACCATTAACCCCACCATCTTTAAGCAACATGAGCTAGAATTCTCTGTATTTATGCCTGCTAATGTCTTACCCACTTCTGCCAATCTATCACTTTCTACCTTCTTCGCAGAATCCTGTTTACAGTGTCTTGGGAAGGTGGTGGCCTCTTGCTTGGGTGGGCGGCTAACGAAGCGTCACTCAGAACACCCTCCCTGAAGGCTCAGTTTAACCCTCCGAGTCCAACCCCGAGCTTAGGTTGATAAGGGCCAAGCAGGAGTTAAGAAGCAAGCTCACCAGCAGCCCCTTGCGCACCTGTGTGCAGGTGGGGACAGCTATTACCAGGGTGTGTCTGTTCCCTTCCCACCCTGCTTGAATTGGGCGAGCGGGCCCCATGCGCGGATCTGGGGACCTGTACCTTTCCCGTGTTACCTGGCCAGGTTGGGGTGGGCACTTGGCCAGGAGTGGGCCTGCAGGCTGCTTCCCCAGTGGTTGGTTGACAATGTCCTTTGATGTATATAGAACAGGAGCTGTCACCGGAAGGTTCCCAGGGGTCCTCAGCCGGCTGCGTAGGTCATTATGATGGTGCAGATTCTGTAAACTTTTCAAGGTTTGGTTTGTAGTCACTGATTAAAAAAACAAACAGAAACACCTCCTTTATCCACTATTCTCTGAGAATATGGCATTTCATGTAAATCCATCTTTCATATGTGCCTTTAAATGTCCAGGCAACTTTTACGCCATGACCATTTTTGAGCATTTTGGAGAGAAGTCTTTCTAAAGCAGGTGACTCTTAAGCAGCGTGTCTAGGTGGTTTAACTCCCCTGCCGACTCACATTCACCACTGTGACTGTCAGTTACCGCTTCTCACTGTGATGCAGCGGCACAGCGACTCCATGCCCGAGGAAGCTGACCTCTGAGTGAACTTAATTGTTCTGTGTAGAATTGGATCCTCTGTCCAGTGTTTTACATGATTAGCACCCAGGCTGAGAGTACCAGCAAACAGGGGGTCACCCTTTGCTATTCCTTGTTAGAAAATTGGTGCTTTTAAGAAGTTGGATTTTATGGGGAGGTTTTGCCTAAGTTAGCTAGCCTGCTGTTACTGAAAGCAGAAGTCTCCAGAAGTGATGAGTATGTTGTTTTTTTTAAATCCATCTGAGTAGAATGCACTATATGTGACCCACCTACATTCGTGTATTATTTATCAGTAGAAAACCTTTTTGGTATTGGTCCTGGTTCATAGAAACAGGAATACAGATGAGTCATCAGGATGATAAAGAAAAACACCTCCTGGGTCATCCAAGCAGAAGCCGAAGGAAGAAATCTAACTGGGGCAGACCAGGAGCCCCCCAGGATGTAAAATAAGATCAGTGAGATCCCTGTGTCACCAGTCCCTGCTACTCAGGCCACGCTGCCCTCTCACAGCCACAAGACGGGCAGCCACGCGTGGACGCGCTGATGGGGGGCTTCGGGCAGTCAGTCACAGCTGTAATGCATCGCAGTTTTCTTAGAACTGGTTTGTGCATAAAAAGAACCTGGCTCCTCGGGGAGGTGACATCATGGAATCTTCTAGAGGGCCCATCACCCTGCTAGGACGTGTAGAAGCTGCCTTGCTCCAGAGTTTGTGATGAGAAGAATTTGATGCAGTCACTGACCTGAAAACATAGATGGCGTCTTTCTTCCAGTCCCTGGGTTTTGGCAAACAGAAGACTCTCCCCAGTGCTCTGGGTCAGACGTCCTTATCTTTAGTAGCAGTTAAGCCTCCAACAGGAAAATCACAGGCAGCACTGGGACGAGATTCTTCCAACAGGCCAGACACCAGAAGGCGGCCTTCTGAACTGAAACAGAAGAGAGATGGACCAGGAAAGTGTCCCTGTTTTGCCTGCGGTCTGTTCCCCTCCTTTGGGGACATAAATGCTTCCTTTGCAGCTATTTATACACAGATGCAGGTAATCTTTTCTAAAGAAAAAGATCAAAGATTGTCACTGTCTGGGTCACATAAAACACACAGCTTTGGCCCCTTCCTCTGTTTTCTGTGATAATTGGCTGAGTGAGCCACCAATGAGGCAGGTGAGGATTGAATAGGATGGGACCATCTGGGCTCGGGCAAAGGCGCTTTCCCCGATGGGGGCGGGGGGAGGGTAAGGAACAGGGCTGCCCTGGGCTATTGACTCTTGCTTGAAGAGAAATCCATGGTCTAAAGACTCTCTTTCATTCCTTGTTTTTCCCCTAGACCCGAGGGACGGGCACTCCACCTGTCCTGCAGGGGGCGCTGTTGGCAAAGTCTTCGTGTCCTGTAAACCGTTGAATTGAGTCTTCCGGGCCATTACTGACCTTGGTTTACGGAGTGCTTTTGATGAGTAAAACCCTGTGCTGGTTACAGAAACACGAGGAATGCCTAAACATTAAACAAGACAAAACAAAAACAGAACAACAGAACAACCAACCAAACAAAATACCCCCCCACCATACCACCCATCCTCCCTACCCCCAGCAATGTCAGCACATTCATTTCATTCCTGGTCTCTTTTACTTGGATATGTGCTCGTTTGCTTATTGTGGGGGAGGGGCTTACGGATTTCCTGAGCTGGAGATTATCTGTACTTTATGCCCAAATAATAGGGCCGGAAGATCTCCCTGTTTCCTAGGTGCAGGGAACACTGTCTGTAACCCCCAGCCATCCGATGATGTTTTACAAAGAGCTTTCTGAACACTGCGTGTCATTTGTGGAGGGAAAAAAAATGCCTGCATTTGACTTCTGTCTTCTAATCTTCAGCTGACGGAAACCGGGAAACTGCTCAATTTCATATGTTTACTTCAAAATACCCCATGTTAGCCAAGTGGCCGACTGCTCCGTTTTGCAAACGCAAGTCACCACCATCACACCTGCCCTTCCTTTCTCTCCCTGTGTTGGCTGATGCTTCTGTCCCAAAGGCAGGCTTTCAACAAATTGCATCCTGATCGACTGACCTGGATTTCTGCGGGGAGCTGAACACTAAAGCCAAACGGATTTAACCAAAACTTGCTTTGCTGGGGTTTTTAGTCTCTTTCAGAAACAAGCCTGGGACGTGTTTTATGAGACAGCTGAAGGATATTATTCAAGAACAATGGTACAAGCCAGAGTCACAGTAAAGAGGGTTTTAGGGTTGGATGAAACCTTGGGTTATCTGTCCCAAGTGTTCAGCTATTCAAGAAGACTCACGGGCTTCTTATGTGAGCATCTGTTGAGACCAAGTTTCTAGGTTCATTACACTCTGGACTGCTGAACAGTTACAGCTGGTCTTTTGATTGTCTGTTCACCTGTTCATATTTGTTTTGAGCTCAAAACACACAGCTATTTCAATCCATCTAATCAAGGAGCCTGGTACCCAAAGTGAGATGTGGTCCCATGGACTTACTTCATCATGATCCTTGGTGGTGCTGGGGGTAAATCCAGGAATTCATAACCTCTTGACAGCTCTCATGGACCCTGGTCAAGGCCATCATCACCGACCACAGTGGCTTCCACATGATTCTTTGGACTCCAGTCATTTCCTCTTCCAATCCAAATGCACTGTTTTCTCAGGCCCCGGGATTATCATGGTACTTTCCCCAGTCGAAACACTCGAATAGCTCCCTATTATTTTTCTAAAACAACCTTTTGAATTTTATAGACGTTTTCAATTTACAGGGAAATTACAAAGGTAGTACAAAATTCCCAAGTACTCCAAACCCAGTTTCCACTATTATTATTTACCATGAATGTGGTGCATTTGTCACAATAATGAACCAACACATTTACGTTATTATTAACTAAAGCCCATACTGTATTTAGATTTCCTTAGTTTTAACCTAATGTCTTCTTTCTATTCCGGGATCCCATCCAAGTACCACAATACGTTCATCATGTCCCCTTAGGCTTCTCGTGACTGTGGTCGTTTCTCAGACTTTCCTTGTCTTTGATGATCTTGACAGTCTGGAGGAGGACTGACAAGGGATTTTGTAGGACGCAGCTCTATTGGGATTTGTCTGATTTTTTTCCCTCATAATTTTGCACTGTAAAGTTTCATGGGTTTTGGCAAATGCATAGTCACATGGTCATCATTACACTGTCGGTCAGCTAAATATTTAATGGCCCATCAAGGATGTCCACATCCTCAGCCATGGGACCTGTGACTCTATCCCTTTGTATGGTAAAAAGAACTTTGCACATAGGATCAACTTGAGGCTCTTGGAGTGGGGAGATTATTCCGGGTTATCTGGATGAGCCCAATATGATCACAGGATCACAAGGGTCCTTATGCTTGGGAGGCAGAGCTCACGGTTGGAGAGACGATGGAAGCAAGAGGCTGGAATGATGGGAGGAAGGGGGCCATGGTCCAAGGAATGCAGGCAGCCTCTAGAAGCTGAGAAAGGCAAGAAATGGATTCTACCCTAAAGCCTCCAGAAGGAATACCACTATGCTGCCCTGTTGATTGTAGACTTCTCACCACCAGAACTGTAGGAGAGGAAATTTGTTGTTGTTGTTTTAAACCACTAAGGTTATGGTAATGTATTGCAGCAGCAATGGGAAATTAATATAGATTTTGGTACCTGGAGGTGGAGTGCTGCTGTAACAAATACCTGAAAACGTGGAAGTGGCTTTGGAATTGGGTGATGGGTAAAAGCTGAAAGGACCGTGATAGAGGTCAGGGTTGCCTTGAAAAGACTGTTGGTAGGAATATGGATGTGAGGGCTCAGGAGAAAGCAAGAAGCATGAAAGAGAAAGCCCGTGTTGTCTTGTAAAATACCTCTATTGTCATAAACAGAACACTGGTGGAAAACTGAACATTAAAGGTGTTTCTGGTGAGGGCTCAGAAGGAAACACAGGAGCACGTTATTGGAAACAGGAGGAAAGGGGACCTTTGTTGCATAGTGGCAGAAAACCTAGCTGAGTTTTGTCCTACGGTTGTAGAACTTGAAAGGAAACCAGAACTTGTAAGGGATGAATTTAGATATTTAGCTGAAGAGATTTCCGAGTAAAGTATTAAAAGCACAACCTAGTTCCTTTTTGCTGAGAAGAAAGAGATCAGTTGAAGAAAAGAATTGTTAAATAAAAGAGAATAAGGACTTGAAATCTGAGAAATTTTTAACCTATCCAGATTGCAAAAGACACCAAAATTAGAAGGTCCACTGCTGGGAAAGTGTGCTCTGGAAAGAAGGCAAGGTGTAGCTGGGCAGGCTTTTGCTAGTATTTCAGAGGAAGAAAAGAGCACAGTTTTCAGTGACACACGGGGCTCTCTAAAGAGGTTAGGTTTCTGACTCATGCCCCCCCTCGGTCCTCTCAACAGAAGCCAAAAATAGGGATGGAATTACCTGGGAAAGATCTGCGGGAGAAATCTCCTGTCTAATGCAGTGAATCCCAACAACATACGAGGGATTCATCAAAAACCTGCTGGTTTTTGGATGTGATACCAGCAGAAACACCACCAGCCATTATGTCTGTGGTAATTTGTTTTATAGCAATAGAAAACTAATATACCTCCCAATATACACCTACCTAATATCCGTGCTTCCTGTCTTTGTCGAGGTACCAAGTTTTTTTGTTTTTGCTTTTTTAAAGGCTTTATTTGTTTAGAGCAGTTTAATATTCACAGCACATTGAGGGGAGATTGAGGGAAATGTCTCTCATACTTCGTGCATCCACAAGTGCATAGCCTCCTCCATACATCGTGCCAGATGATACATCTGTTACAATTGATGAACCTACACAGACACTTCATAATCACCCGACGTCCATAGTTTGCATTATGCTTCACTCTTGGTGTTGTACATTTTATGGGTTTGGACAAACGTATAATGACATGTATCCATCATTGTGGTATCATACAGAGTATTTTCACTGCCCTAAAAATCCTCTGTGTTCTGCCTGTTCATCCCTTTCCCTACCCACCAACCCCTGGCAACCACTGATTGTTTTTACTGTGTCCCTTGTTTTACTTTTTCCAGAATGTCACATAGATGGAATTAAATAGTATGTAGATTTTTTTTAGATTGGCTTCTTTCACTTAGTAATATGATTTTAAGTTTCCCCCATGTCTTTTCATGGTTTGAGAGTTCATTTTTTTTCAGTGCTGAATAATATACCATATGTATATTACCACAGTTTATTTACCTATTCACCCACTGAAGGGCATCTTTGTTGCGTCCAACTTTTGGCAATTATGAATAAATCTGCTATAAACATCCCTGGCAGGTTTTTGTGTGGAGATAAGTTTTTAATTCCTTTTGGTAAATATCAAGGGGTATAATTTCTGGATTATACGATAAGAGCAGCAGTTGTGCTCAGCTACTTTTCTCAACCTCCTTCCAACTGGAGAGAGTAAGTTCTGCTATTGAAAAATAAGTGGAAAATGGGACTTCTAGAATTGTTTCTTAAAGTAGAGGGAAAATGGCCAGGAAATGCCTCTTTGGTCTTTCTCTCCTTCCTTTTTCTTGTGCCTGGAATCTAAATAGGATGGCTGGAGATTAAGCCACCATCTTGGACCATGAGGATAAGCCATGGATGAAACTGGAAGTCATGTGATAAGGAAGGTGGAACAGAAGGAGATAAAGAACCCATGTCCTCAATGATGTTATACCATAACTGCTATACTCACTGTAGACTATCAGCCCCTTGGACTGGGGTCTGTAATAGTTTTTCTTTGCTGAATAACAAGTTACCGCAAACTTAACAGCTTAGAACAGCACGAATTTCTTATCTCACAGTTTCTGTGGGTCCGGAGTCCAGGCTTGACATGTGCTTGTGCTGCTGGGCTTGCCTTTTGCACTTCTGCCATCTCTGTGAGGAGAAAGTGCTCAGGATAGCTTCTGGTTAAGATGGGTGAAAGGTACATGGAGCAGAACTGAACCCCACGCATTGTCTGGAGCCAAGCCCAGACGATCCCAGGCAAGGTCAGTCGTTCTTAGCCAAAATGCAGGTGTATACAAGAGTGAGAAATAAACACTTATTGTTGTACGCCACTACAATTTTGGGGTATTTGTTACTCAGCAAGAGCTGACTAATAGCATTCTCATCTGTTCTCCTCACTGCCAAAGTCTCTGTTGTGAAATGCAGACCTGGCTTGTTACTGTTTGGTGTACAGTGTCTGATTTTTCCTGCAGGATGAAATGCCAAATGCTTTTCCTGACCTTTGAGCCCTGCCTTGCCCAGTCTCAGCTTCTTAGTCCCATCTTGTTCCACCATGACCCTGACTCATATGCCATACAAAATATTTGAAGGTCAGAGGCATACTTTGGAGTTTGACTCCTTCACACTTTTGTCTTCTTCCTTCTGTCTGGACTCTCATCCCATACCTGCTTTGTCAATTCCTACTTATTCTTCAAAGCGAGCTGCACCCTGCGAAGCCTTGCTTTGCTCTCCCAGAAGTGGCCCACTGGTGACCCCATGGCACGTCACAGACAATGCTTTTGGAGGACTCCTCCCATGGAGTTGCAGCGGACTGTGTGCGTAACCTGTCCTAGGCTGATCGCTTTGGGGAAGTGGCACTTTTATTTTTGCTCGTGTACCTTATGTCTCTGCCTAACTCTTTTCCTGGCACATGGTAGATGCTCAAAGCGGGTATAGTGAGCAAATTTGAAGGGGCATCGTTTGGCAGACTGCCCTTCTAGGCAGTGAGATGAGCTTGTGGAGAGCAGATGAATTCTGAGGTCTCAGGCAAGCAGCATTCCTGTGGTTCTCAGAGTAACTCTGCCAGGGAAGGAGATGAGCATGGCAGAATCTGTGTTCAAGACTCTGCCGGCTCCATTCCAGGACAGATGAGGAAGCAGCAGGAGCACAGGACAGACAGGAGCGCCAGCTTGCCTTGCCTTGCCACCAGTTTATCCGTTGTTTCTCTGAGCTTCAGGTTCTTAGCACAATCAGGCTCTTGGATTTGAGGGTCTCCCCAGGCCCTCCCGACTCTGCGGTACCCTTGCTGCATTCCATAGGAGTTTGGAAGCAAGGAGTCCCTCCAGAGTTCCCCAGGTCCCCAGGAGGCACGCGGAGCTGTGAAGGATGGGCAGCTGGATTATGGGAACCAGCCCCTTATTGTGGGCGGGGAACTTGGTTCTTACCGATATCCCCTGTACGCGGACTCTTGTTATCTGTTTGCTGGTTAAAAATGACACCAAAACTTAGTGGCTTAAAACAATAATTTATGACTATTTCTCATGCTTTTGCAGGTTGGCTGGGATTATCTGGGCAGGCATGTTCTTGTGCAGTTGCAGTCAGATGGGGCTGGGCTGCAGTTATTTGAGGGCTTGACAGGGTTGGACCTCCAAGATGCCTCATCCGCGTGGCTGGCAGTTGAGGCTGGCTGTCAGCTGAGGCTGTCACTAGAGCACCAGTGTGTGGCCTCTACACGTGGCTTGGCACTTTCACAATACGGTGGCCAGGCTCCAAGTGGGAGCAACCCAAGAATGAGAGTCCCAGGCAGAAGTTGCAGGGCTTCTTATTCTGTTTTTTAACTTTTTATTTTATGTTGGAGTAGAGTTGATTAACAGTGTTGTGACAGTTTCAGGCGTACAGCAAAGTGATTCAGTTATACATATACATGTACCTATTCTTTTTCAAATTCTTTTCCCATTTAGGTTGTTACAGAATATTGAGCAGAGTTCCCTGTGCTATACAGTAGGTCCTTGTTGGTTATCCATTTTAAATAGAGCAGTGTGTACATGTCAATCCCAAACTCCCTAACTATCCCTCCCCACCACCCTTCCCCCCGGTAACCATAAATTCGCTCTTTAAGTCTGTAACTCTGTTTCTGTTTTGTAAATAAGTTCATCTGTATTTTTTTTTTTTTACATTCTGCGTATAATAGATGTCTGATATTTGCCTTTCTCTGGAAAGACTTCTTATGACCTCAGCTCCGAAGTCTTAGAAAATCATTTTTGCCCCATTCTTTTGGACAGGCCAGTCACTAAGGCAGTCCCCCCACCTCTCCATGGAGGAAGGTTGAGGAACTTGCATCATCTTCAGTTCAGCCTGGGAATGTGCTGAGATATGGATCTTTGAGCTGGAAAATCTTTCGAGACTGGAAAAGCCCAGGTGATGTAGCTGAACATCTCAGGGTGCCTTAGAGGAGTGATCCTCAAAGCGGAGAGGATGAGGAGATTCTAGATCTCCTCCCATCTTTAATCACGGCACCTTTCTGAGGTTCAGCTTCAGATATATATATTTTTAAAGCGGTTCTATGGCTTTTAAAGGTAATGTCATGACTGGGGTTCTGTGTGGGTCCCTAATGTCTGCTGAGTGAGTTGTTCCCTGGGGGCTCGAGGCCAGCGCAGGTGCCTGCAGCAGACAGATTCTCCGTCTTGGCTCGACCTTATAAAAGGAGGTGCGTTCTTAGATTGGGGCTTCCCAGGAGCATGGGCAGAGCTCAGAGAGAACGCTTCTCTTCCCATAGGAAAAAACACGCCTTGGACCTTCATTAAACTTCTCACTGGCCTTTAGGTCTCTTAGTGTCTGTTGTCAAAATTAAATACAAAATGGAGACCAGAGCTGAGAATTCCCATAAGCCACATAAGCAGAACTAAATCTAGCTTATACTTGGGCTGTTTCTTATAAATGTCTCTGAGAATCATAAAAGAAACCTAGGTCACCTTCCTAAAAATGTATCAGATAATCACTTGAAATCAACCCCCTGCCACCTGGACACCCCCACTGTCATCACCCATTACTGTAAAGATGAAACAATCTCCCCATTGTTGCTTCATAAACCATCCTGTAACGTCACGCCCCTGAGCGTCATATCAGTTTTAAATTTGAAAGCTCCCAGTTTGCAAACTGTTCTTAATATGCACAAGAAACTCTTACTAAGTACTATTTCTTAACCTAGTGGTTTTACTTTTGCTACTTCTGGATTTGGGACACTGTTAACTCAGTTTTCCACTTGAAAATTGGGTCCACAGTTACACCCTGTCGCACCTGTCACACTTTTATCCTCTGGTGTATCATGAAATTTAAAGGGAGTTACTAACTGAGAATCCTTTTTTTTTTTTTTTTTTTAAATAATTTTTGGCTGTGTTGGGTCTTTGCTGCTGTGCGCGGGCTTTCTCTAGTTGCAGCGAGCGGGGGCTACTCTTCATTGCGGTGCACAGGCTTCTCATTGCGGTGGCTTCTCTTAGTTGCGGAGCGCGGGCTCTAGGCGCGCAGGCCTCAGTAGTTGTGGCTCGCAGGCTCTAGAGCTCAGGCTCAGTAGTTGTGGCACACGGGCCTAGTTGCTCCGCGGCATGTGGGGTCTTCCCGGACCAGGGTTTGAACCCGTGTCCCCTGCATTGGCAGGCGGATTCTTAACCACTGTGCCACCAGGGAAGTCCCTGAAAACCCTTTTTGAAAAAGCCCATGGGCATCATCTTCCTGTGCTGTTAGTTGTCATTTTTCCCGTTAGACTGAAATCTCTCTGTATCTCGCCTGGTGCCTTATTTGCACACAAGCGGCTCTCCATGGGGTTTAGCTTGGAGTTGGAAGAATTGCGAAGCTCTAAACTGTCCTACTGTTTCCTTGGGAAGCCCTCCCCGAGTCTCTGAATGGCCCCAAGTCCAGTGCTTTGAGGAAGTTGTTTTGCTCCTAAAAGAGAGAGGGCTGTCTTTTCTCTATTGATGGATTGGTGGCCGGGCTAGGTGACTCACCACAGGGGTCAGGGTGCACAGGGAGTGGGGAGGTCTTGGCTGGCCGAGCTGCCTGGGGAACTGCTCCCAGGCTGGGCTTGTAATGTGCCTTGCCTGCCTTTAGTCATGGGGGTCATTGGGTTCTGGGGCACATGGCCCTGACTCTCCACTCTGAGAAGCATAGAAAGATGGGTTGAGGACAGTCCAGGTCCAAAACCTGCCATAAATTTGTCATGATTTGACATGACAAAAGATTCCCTTTTAGGACACTGCGCTGTGTCTGTGTACTTGCGTGTGTCTGATGGAGGCCTGGGAAGAAGACAACTCGAGGACAGTTGGCTCTTCAACCACATGTTCTCGGCTCCTCTGGGTGTTCACGTCAGTGGAAAGAATGCGGAGCAATAACCGGTCCCTGGGAGGGCGGCACTCGCCCTGCCACCTCCCTCTCCCTAGCATTAGCGGTTGGCTTGTTCTTCAGAATAATGAAGCTGAGTGGTTCTTTCTGGCACACGTGTCTGTTCCCTGGTGGGCCTGGCGGCAACAAGAAGGGCTCTTTCTGGGCTGATGCAGCCAGACAGTGCTGAGGTCCTGAGTCATCAGTAACGGAATCTATCTTGGTTAGAGTAGAGCCTGAGACCACAGCTTTGGTGCAGATAGTTTTCTGGGAGGTGATCCCAGGAGGCAGGAGGGTGAGACAGGGGAGGAGAAAGAATCAAGATGAGGGTGTGCTACTGTAAGAAGCAGAGCTCAATTGTGCTAAGACGTCTGAGAAGCATAGAGCATGTCCCACTGAGGGATGAGAGGCCAGGGCACTTACCACCAGCCTCTCATGCCCTCATGGTTGTGGGTAGCCCCCAGGGTGTTGACTTCCCTGCCATCCTGGCTGCTCTGGTGCTGGGCTTTGGAGGGTCCTGTAGTGTTGTAGAACAGCAGTCCCCAACTTTTTTGGCCCCAGGATCTGGCTTTGTGGAAGATAGTTTTTCCACAGAAGGGAGAGTGGGGAACGGTTCAGGCAGTAATGCGAGCAATGGGGAGCGGCAGATGAAGCTTCACTCACTCGCCCACCGCTCGCCTCCTGCTGTGTGGCCCGGTTCCTAACAGGCCGCAGACC